>NW_018744626.1:2920923-5320923 GCF_001683475.1 Chenopodium quinoa | reverse complement strand
TATGTGACTAGACTCGAACAAAGACTACGTTAAGACTTCACTTATGTGCACTAAACTGGACAAGCTGTGGTATTTTAGTCATAACTTTTGATTTGTGACTCTGATTGGGATGAAACCAGCGCCAAATTAAAGATAAAACTCTGGGCTACAGATCCATAGGTTTTACGACTCGTGGTTCTTCCTAGAACTCTGGCTATGACCAAAACACATGTGCAGTATACAGGAATAAAAATCCGAGTTGACTAAAAGGAACTATGACTCGATTTAAGGCATATTCATTAGTTTAAATTAATTAATTGATTAATTAAACAAAGTCCTTTAGTCATTGGTTAGCTTGTTAAGACTTATTTATGATCACAAGTCAAACTGTAGGGAATATTTCAAGCATTATAACTCCAATCTTGAACCCCACTGTGATTATACACTTAAGTATGGTGGCGTCCAAAGGGAAGGAAAAGAGAGCAAAAGAGTCGCCAACAAGTTTTAGGAACTTGTAAACCAATCACGAGGTGAAGGCTACACCCCTTAACAATCCATGAGATCGTCAACTCCATAAGGTCAAGAACCAAATAGAGTTTGGGGATGAGGGTACGAATCCAATCTACAAAAGAAAGGACTCGCCCTATAAAATAGGCCTCTACTTTATTCTACTCGTATTCATGTGTGCTTTTTTACTAACATGCAAACAATAGGTTAATCCTAAACCTGTTTAATCTATGTTGGTTGAATATTAATGCACAAACAAATCTATTATTGGCAATTGTATTAAAATCACATTGGCCTAAACTAAATTATTAATTATCTTATTAAGCGTGATTTCAAGTACAAATTCCCTTTAAACATGCATTAAAGGCGTGATCAAGCAATAACAACAATATAAAGAAAGCAACATAATAATAAGCATCATAATAATCATAATAATCATCATCATGATGAGGCATAGTAAAGCTTAATAATAATAGCAAGATCCTAGGCATGATACTAACAAGATTAATAACAAATCCTAGCATGTCACTAAGCATTAAAAACTTTAAACCTAACATGCTACTAACATACTATTAGAAAGAATAAAAGGCACCCTATTCATGATACTAGAAAGCATTAAATAACATCCTTATAATGATACTAGGAATTAAAATAATATAAGCATGCTTTCTACATTGAAATTAAAAAGAGAGTAAGCTAATTTACTTACTTCGAAGCCTCGTACCTCTTTCTAATAACAAAATACACGCGTTAGTAAACTTCAATGAAAATAATAAAATCAAGGAATAAACTAAAGAATTGAAAGAAAGAAAGATAAAGTTTAGACTGGATTTGGGACCAAACCCTCAGAAAATTATAAACCTTGCACGTCTAGGGCGAAGGCAACTTCGAACTTGGCTAGATGTGTCTAGATCTTGTGTATGTGGTATTGTGTTTGCAAAAGGGTTGGTTTAGAAAGAGAGAGAGAATATCAAGTAAGCCTTGATGAGAGTTGATGATTAAAAAAACGGAGGTCGAGGACCCTATTTATAAGAAAAATAGTTCGGAAAAGTATAGAATTTGATAAGGAATCAAACTACACGTTGTCGCCAGAAATTCACTCTGTCGCGTGGCGACAGGCCTGTTGTTTGGCGACAACCTGTTTTCACACGCTTTCCACGCGAAATCCAATCTTTAACCAAATTTGATCTATGGAATCCGTACAGAAGCTAAAATTGTATAATTAAAATAATAAAATAATAATATTTTATTCCAAATAAAAATTCATCATAATATAATTACTAGTCCTAACTCTATTAGGATTTAAAAGAATTTTCTAGAGAATTCTAGAAAATCATAATTAATCCTAACAACTTTAGGAATAAAAATTAATAATAGGCCCTCCTCTAGATCATTGGGCCGCATCTAAAGAACAAACCAGGCCCAGTTTAGTATTTTGGCCATAACTTCCTCAATATTCATCGGAATTGGGCTTATAATACATCGGTGAAAAACTTTTTGCAAGCCCCATCCAACTAAACTATTATTGGACCCTTATTACGGACCAAACTACACGGGATTGACTATTTTTAATAAAATAAGGTTATTTTCAAAAACAGAGAGAAGAGAATTTAAATAAAAACTAAACCGCAACACTTGACTTTTCACACTTTCACCTCATTCGATTATGGTTCGACATGAAAGGTTATTCGTCACTGGGTTTGGTTTTGGGGAGACACAAATGGGTGTCTACACAAACCAAACGGTTAGTTTAGTCACATATAAGCTATGCACAAGCAAGTGATGCACAAGTAGTCAAGTAGTCACAATATGATGCAATGAGTTTGAAACCTAACCATGGCTCTAGTTCTCTAAAGTTCAAGATATGGGTTTCCATGGTTATGAGTCCGGATGCATCACGCGGAAGCCTTACCTTTGGAAGGGTTGGCGCGTATGGATGGGACCCCGCAAGTAGGGGTGTACAAAAACTGGCCCGGACCTGAAAACCGACCTAAACCGGACCTGTTGGGACCGGACCTGTAGATTCAGGTCCAGTCCCAGTCCTTGAAATTTAAGGATTCCGGGTTTCAGGTCCGGTCCGGGTAAAACCCGGAAATTTCAGGTCCGGACCTGAAACCGGTAAAACTACTTTTTTTTATTTAATAAGTCTAAATAGTTCCATAAACAGGTCCATAACAGGTCTAAACAGGTCCAATCAGGTCTAAATAGGTCCAAACAGGTCATCACTTTCATATTATTTTAAAAAAATAAAAAAAATAATCAGGTCTATTCAGGTCCAAACCCGGACCGGACCTGATTTTTCAGGTCTGGACCGGAACCGGACCTGTTGATTCATGTCCGGTCTTCGGTCCTTAAAAATCAAGGATTCAGGTCTCGGTCCATTCAGGTCCGGGTCAGGTCCGGTCCAGTTTTGGACCGGTGTACAGCCCTACCCGCAAGTTAAAAAGCTTCCGCGGTTTGGTGGATTCACAAACTCGGATGTACCCGTCGTTGCCAGGAGCGTTCGATTGGGTAGATGGAGCGTGAACCCCCGGAGGGTTATGGCCATATGTAGAACACATATGGATTTCAGAAAAGTGAGAAAAACTCAATCAGGAAGTAGAATCGAGCCAATATTGCTAGAACTGGTCAAAACAAGAAGGCAGATTTCTGGCACGGTATTGGAAGAACATGGCGCCAGACTACAGGGACTGTCGCCGCAAAAGTGCCCCTATTTCCAGACGACAGAACTGTCGCCAGGCGACGGAAACACTTTACGGGCGACAAGCCCTGTTTTCTAACGCTAGTTCCTACATGCCTTAGCAGCTCTCTTTGTTCTTAGAATTTTCCAATTTTCACAGTATTATTTCGATTCTAGTTGTGAGAGATATTTCTCAAATTCCCTACGTGCAAAAATCCTATGTTTTTTACTCTTTTCGGATGGTCTATCCAATGAGGACTGTGTTTTATGCATATGACAATAATGTTAATCAAAATTACGCACATGAAATACTTAGAACTTTTAGAGTCTTATCCGCTCATTCTAAATCATTGCCAAAATAAATTTTAGTAATTAAAATAGAAATCCTCCCCAGTGGAGTCGCCAAAAACTGTAGGGAATATTTCAAGCATTACCCCAAACTTGAACCCCACTGTGATCATACACTTAAGTATGGTGGTGTCCAAAGGAAAGAGAGCTAGAGCAAAAGAGTCACCAACAAGTTTTAGGAACTTGTGAACCGTTCACGAGGTGAAGGTTACACCCCTTTACGATCCATGAGATCGTCAACTCCAAAAGGTCTAGAACCAAATAGGGTTCGGGGATGAGGCTACAAATCCAATCTACACAAGAAAGGACCTGCCCTATAAATAGGCCTCTACTTTATTCTACTCGTATTCATGTGCGCTTTTTGACTAACATGCAATAATTATATTAATCCTAAATCTGTTTATCTATGTTGGTTGAATATTAATGCACAAATAAATCTATTATTGGCGATCACTTGAATTAAAATCAAATTAGCCTAAACCAAATTATTAATTATCTTATTAAGCGTACTTCAAGTACAAATTCCCTTTAAACATGCATAAAAGGCGGGATCAAGCAATAACAATAATATAAATATCAAGCAACATAATAATAATCATCATAATAACATAATCACAATCATAATAAGGCATAATAAATCTTGATAACAATAGCAAGATCCTAGGTATGATACTAATAAGATTAATAACAAATCCTAGCATGTCACTAAGCAATAAAGATCAAAGCTTTAAGCCTAACATGATATTAACATGATAACATGATATTAGATATAATAAAAGGCACCCTAAACATGATTCTAGAAAGCAATAAATAACATCCTAACATGATACCAGGAATTAATAAATCTAAACATACTTTCTACATTGAAATAAAATAGGGAGTAAGATAATAACTTACTTTGAAGCCTCGTACCTCTTTCTAATAACAAAATACACGCGTTAGTAAATTTCAATGAAATAATATAATTAAACAATTAAATAAAATAATTGAAAATAAAGAGTTAAAAAGTTTAGATTGGATTTGGGACCAAACCCTCAGAAAAGTATAAACCTTTCACGTCTAGGGCGAAGGCAACTTCGAACTTGGTTAGGTATTTCTAGATCTTGTGATTGCGGTATTGTGTTTGTAAAAGGCTAGCTAGAAAGAGAGAGAGAAAGAAAGCTATATTGCTGGAGAGAGAAGAGAGAGATTAGGTGATTGTGAATTGTAGATGAATAAAAACGGAGGTTCAGGACCCTATTTATAGGAAAACAGTCGGGAAATCGATAGAAAATAGTCAAAATTTGAAAAGGAATAAAACTCCACGCCTTCGCCAGAAAACTACCTTGTCGCCAAACGACAAGGCTGTCGCTAGGCGACAAGCTTGCCGTTTTGCGATAGAGACGGTTTTTTGCGGATTTTTTTTTATCATATCTTTTGATCCAGAAGTCCAAATAAGTCATATAATATGTCTTTAGAAAAACCTTGAAGTCTACTTTCTAACCCAATTAAAATCAGAATAAAATCTTTTATAGATAAAAAGATATTGCCGAAATAGTGGAAGGGTGTCAGTTTTGGATAGAGTTTTGTATTTCTTTCATATCTTTTTCGTTATAGCTCAGAATTGATATTATAATATATCATTGGAAAGATAATTTCAAGATCTATCCAAACATATAAACTATAAGGAACGAAAATAATATCTGACTGTCTTTGAACATCGTTAAAATCCGAATAGAATTAGGACTCTAAAATAGGAATGTTTTATTCAAATTCAAACTCTTTGATCTTATCTTTTTAAAAAAGGATAATTAAGACCTTTTAGAATCTTATAGAAGATTCTAATAAATTCTAATTAGTTTAGGAATAAGATTAAACCCTTGGAACCTCAACATGATTATTGGGTCGTAAGTAAAATCCGATTTGGGCCCAGTTTAGTATTTTGGCCATAACTTTCTCATTATTCATCGGAATTGCGCTTATAACATATCGTTGGAAAGGTCTTTTCAAGACCCATTCAACTAAACTATTATTGGACCCTTATCATGGACCAAACTAAACTGGACTTGACGTTTTCATAAAATAGAGCAGGTTTTTGAAAACAGAAAGAATGATTTTTAATAAAAACTACCGCATCACTAGACTTTTCACGCTTTCACTTCATTCGATTATCATTCAACGTGAAAGGGTATTCATCACTGGGTTTAGTTTTGGGGAGACACAAATGGGTGTCTACAAACTTGTTGGCGACTCTTTTGCTCTAGCTAGTTTTCTTTCCTTTGGGCGCCACCATACTTAAGTGTATGATCACAGTGGGGTTCAAGTTTGGGGTAATGCTTGAAATATTCCCTACACCAATTTATTCACGATCAACTTCTTAGAACGTACACTTAAAGTTTTTCTTGGATGGGTTATTCTCCACAATGATGTTTATCTAATTAACTGTTAAATTATGGGCGAAATAATTCTCTCATTGTATTTTTCCATTCATAATATTTGGCGATATTACAATATATATAAACAATAGGTATATCTGATCTAACCCTAAAATTCCTAAATATCTCAATATCCTAAATCTATCCACAATATCTCACGTATATCTTTTTACAATAATAATATCTCATTCTCATATGATATTATTCTCATAATACCATATCACAATATATGTTCCTATCTCAATACCCTTCCTCAAGTCAGATGTAGATATCGAATGTCCGATTCGGACAATAAAATAAAATCTGCATCATGTCATCATCAAGTTGCAATATGTAATCATCAAATGATCCATTGAAAATCACAAAAATCTTTTAAGCTTGATTATCATGCCACGTTATTCCTCTTCAAAATCATCAAAATTAATTTGTGAACTCTCACAATAATTCTCACAATCTCATACACAAAAGCTGTGAACTCTCATGCACAAATCTCACAAGTCAATTTGACTCACGTTGTTTTAAAAAAAAAGTTAATTAGTATTGTGAACTCTCACAATAACTCTGTATCGGATGCAAATAATGAATAATGCGTTCAATTGATTACTCCTCTTTCAAGAACTCTCATGTTTTTGATGAGAACGTCATTCTTTTCTAACTCATTAATTAATCAGAAGTCAAACAGGAACATTACAATGAGAACACTTTTCTTTTCGAACCCGTCATATTTTTTTCTCTTCTCCTTTTACACGATCTCCCGTATTTAAGGTTTTTCTTCATTTTCTCACACGAACTCTCGTGATTCTCATCCTCTCCTCTCACACGAAATCTCATGATTAAGGTTTTTTTTCATTCTTTAATTTCCTTTCACACGAACTCTCGTGTTTAAAGTTTTTCTCATCCCTGATCTCCCTAGACTTTTGATACCATGTTAAATTATGGGGAAAAAAATCTCTCATTGTATTTTTCATTCATAATATTCGACGATATTACAATATATATAGATAATAGGAATATCTAACCCTGATATTCCTAAACATCTTAACTTCCTAAATCTATTCACAATATCTCACTTATATCTTTTTAAAATAATATCTCATATGATATTATTCTCATAATATCAACGGTAACAGTCACTATTCCGAACCTAATCCAAATTTTGTCAATCCAAAGACAAAATTTGATTTATTGCATAGATTTAGATTATCTTATTTTTATGCAATCTAACTGAATTTGAATCAATCCAGCATCACCTATTGCAGGCAGCACAAATATAATATATTCATGCTCGTGAATGTTAAATTAAAGTAAAAGGTCTCAAAGGGGATCTAGGTTACCTTTTCCTTTTTATATAAGAGAAGAAGTTAAGTAAATTTACTTCAAGATTCATTATCCAACCAATTTCAATATCTAGAGACAAAAATTCTAAGGTATATTTGATAAGTGAAATTCTCCCTAGAATTTCCTCCGCTATTTTTTTGTATCTCTCTCTCAATTTTCCAAATATGATTGAAGATATAAAGGCTAAAGTAACCTTCAAGAAACTTAAGGAAACCTAGCTAAAAATGAACATGCGAAAAATTATTATACACATTCACAAGACAAAAAATATGGCATTAATTATTAACAACTGCTAAAATATTTATGAGAATATGATAAATTGAATAAACTCAATCATTTGAATTACAAAGATGATGGCCATGGCCAATAAATAATACATCGTTCCCTAACCCGATAGAATTAGGAAATAATCAAAGATATCAAAAAGATATTATGCTAGGCATAAAATATATACTAAGCATAAAATATGGAAACTAAATATATCCTAATAATTTCCCAAAATATATCCTCCAATACCCCCCCTCAATTTGGAGCATGGGGATTGTAAATGCCTAACTTGGAAAGAAGATGATCAAACTGAGACTTCCCAAGCGCCTTAGTGAAAATATCTGCAAGTTGCTCCTTAGTGGAAACATAGGAAGGAGCAATTAAGCCCTCTATAATAGCATCACGAACAATGTGACAATCAATCTCAAATTAAAGTGTTTTGTACGTTCATGAAAAACTGGATTTCGAGATATATGTAAAGCAGATTGATTATCACAAAACAACTTGATCGCCTTAGGGAGTTGGACACCCAAACTCAAAAGAAATGCCTTCAACCATTTCAACTCATGTGTGGTTGAAGCCATGCATCGATACTCAGCCTTAAAAGAAGAGAAAGATATCGTGGGTTGCTTCTTGGTTTTCCACGAAATAGGTGATTTACCAAGAAAAACGAGCCAACCAGTCAACGAACAACGAGTAAGAGGACACGCCGCCCAATCAGAATCACACCAACCCTGCAAAGTCAGGTCACTATCTCCACTCAACAAAATACCCTGTCCCGGAGTACCCTTTAAATAACGAACCACCCTGAGAGCTGCTTCCCAATGCTCAATCCGAGGTTTGTGCATAGACTGAGAAAGAATATGAACCGAATATGCCAAATCTGGTCTAGTCACCGGGAGATAAATCAACCGCCCTACTAGTCTACGATAAGACTCAGGATCCTCAAGTAACTCACCACTAGCAAGACTAAGCTTGTGGTTTTGCTCAATCTGAAAACCACTTGGTTTCGCACCCAATAGCCCTGCTTCAGAAACAATATCCAAGGTGTACTTTCGTTGACACAAAAACAAACCTGATTTACTACGAGCAACTTCAATGCCCAAAAAATATTTCAAAGGACCAAGGTCCTTCATCTTGAAACAGTCACCAAGATAAGCTTTGAACACAGTTAATGTAGCAGAATCATTCCCACAAATAATAAGATCATTGTAGGGAATAATTTCAAGCGTTAAACCCTTAGCTTGAACCCCACTATGATCATACACTAAAGTACGGTGGCGTCCAAAAGGGAAGAAGATAGAGCAAAAGAGTCGCCAACAAGTTTTAGGAACTTGTAAACCGTTCATAGGATGAAGATTACACCCCTTAACGATCCAAGAGATCGTCAACTCCATAAAGTCTAGAACCAAATAAGGGTTCGGGAATGAAGGTACAAATCCAACCTAAAAGAGATTGAACCTGCCCTAATTATAGGCCTCTACTTTATTCTGATCATATCCATGTGCGCTTTCTGACTAACATGCAATCAACAGGTTTAACCCTAAACCTGTTTATCTATGTTGGTTGAATATAATGCACAAGTAAACTATTATTGGCAATCACTTGAATTTATAATCAAATTAACCCTAACAAGATTATTAATTATCTTATTAAGCGTGATTACAAGTACAAATTCCCTTTAAACATACAATAAAGGTGTGATCAAGCAATAAAAATAAATATCAATCAACATAATAATAATAATAATAATAATAATAATAATAATCATCATCATCATTATGATAGTCATAATAATAATCATAAATAAAATAATCATCATAAAAATAATAATAATAATAATAATAATAATAATAATAATAATATTCATAATCATCATAAATTATAACAATTATAATCACTATCATGTTCATGTTAATATTAAAGCATAATAAAAATAGCAAGATCCTAGGCATGATACTAACAAGATTAATAACAAACCCTAGCATGTCACTAAGCAATAAAAATCAAAGCTTTAACCCTAACATGATACCAACATGAATAAATATTAGGAAGAACATAGGAAGCATCGCAGGAATCATAATAAGCATATTTGATATTAAAGTTACCCTAAACATGATACTAGGAATATCATAATAACAATATAAACATGATTTCTACATCATAATATCAATAAAGACCATTAAAGTACTTACTTTGATGCCTCGTACCTCTTTCTAATAACAAAATACACACGTTAGTAAATTCAAGGAAAACAATAATCAAACATTTAAATTAAATAATTGAAAGAGAGATTTGGGACCAAACCCTCAGAAATTAAAACCTTTCACGTCTAGGGCGAAGGCAACTTCGAATATGGCTAGGTGTTTCTAGATCTAATGAATGCGGAATTTTGTATGTGAAAGCAAAGTTTAGAGAAAGAAAGAAAGATGAATGATTAAGAGAATGAAGAATGAGAGAATTTAATGATTGCGAATGCTAATTAAAACTGATTGTTGGTGAATATAGATGAATGTTGATGTGAATTGGTGAATGAAAACGGAGTTTTTAATATGTTATTTATAGAGAAAATCAGCCAAAAAGATAAAATAAACAAAACAGAGTCTGACGCACAAAAAACAGAGCTGGCGCAAACCTTGGCTAACTAGCGCCAGGCACCCATACTAGCGCCAGGCGCCAATGCCTGGAGTCAGGCGCCAAGCCTGTTTTTTAACGCGTTTTCGAAAATCAGATAAGTTTGCCGTACTGGAGGATAAAATCATATAATTTCCTCGAAAATGCTATTTGATTTTAATTAAAACTCTGAAAAGTCAACAAAAGTCAATTTATCAATGCTAATTGAATTAGGAATGAAAAAAACCTTCTAGAAGAATCTAGAAGACTAAAACCATTCCTAATTGCATTAGGAATGATAAATCATATTAGGCCCTCCTCTAGATCATTGGGCCGCATATAAGGCTCAAACCGGGTCCAGTTTAGTAAATTGGCCATAACTTCCTCAATATTCATCGGAATTGGGCTTATAATATATCGTTGGAAAGCTCTTGTCAAGCCCCATCCAAATACACTACTATTGGACCCATATCATGGACCAACCAAACTGGATTGGCTGTTTTCTTAAAATAATTTTTCAAAAACAGAGAGAAGAGAAAAGAAATTAAAAACTATCTGCAACACTAGACTTTCCACACTTTCACTTCATTCGATTATGATCCGACGTGAAAGGTACTCATCACCGGGTTTGATTTTGGGGATACATAAATGGGTGTCTACAGAAGCCCCCACTTTGACTGAGTTTGGAGAAACGCAAGTTTCGAAAACAAAAGTCAAAGTGTCGATAGGGACAGAGAATGATTCAGAACAATCTGCGATCCTAAACCACTCTTGTAACGCCGATACCTGCAAACTAGCGTTAGTCAAACAGATAAAAGTGTTAAGAAACGCGTATCTTGCACCGTTGAGCACACGTCTCTGAAAGTAACCGATTGTTTTGATGACCTCCTACAAGCTAGAGAATGCCATCCTGCTTGAAAACTGCTACGCCCGTAACTGCTTCCAAATTAGAAGACTGCTTCTCCTGAAATGATCCTCCTCCACTATGACAATATTCCACGTCCAAGGGAATATCATCGAAGATTATTTCTCTTGAAATCACCTTCAGCTGTTTGTGACAAATCTCCGCAAGCTAGGGAATGCCGTCGAAGATATCCTCGCTTGAAGTCATCCTCATTTGATGCAATAATTTTCCAAAGGAAATTACCGAACACCCACGCTTGTCGATCTTTAAAAGTTTACCTGTACTTTGCTTCCGCTATGCCTGTACGTCGGCGCTTCTGTTACTTTGAACCTGTACGTCGGTGCTTTTTTTTGCGAATGAACCTGTATGTCGGTGCTTTTTTTTGTTAATGAGCCAATGCTTAGGCGCTTTAAGCTAAGTGAGACGATCTTCTATCCGGTCGATCACTTTACGTAATCAAGCCGATTACTAAATCATGTCAAATTGCTTAGAGGGGCTAACTGGCGTACCAAGGAACCCAAAAATATGTTGCAGAAAGGTAGAACAACCTCACCAAGTGGTTGGGCGTTCTGGCGCCACTGAAAAGCCATCAGGGCCACACAATTAGCCTTAGCGTCAGGCGCTGGGATTGGCGCCAGGTGCCAAGCCTAATTTTTGACGCCAACGCTTAGGGCTTGGCGCCAGCACGGGGATTTCCTTAAATACCCCTTTCCTCTTCATTTTGCTGCTTGCTCGTCGCGAAACTGCTCGAAAAACCGCAGAACTTCAATTGCTTGGTTCTTTCTTGTTTCTTAACCGAATTCACTCAAATTTGTTGCAAACTAAAGCTCTTTTCATCTGTTTTCTTGATCTATGTGAGTTTTCTTCAAAATCACATTAGTTTTTATGAATTTTTGGCATGTTTATTCATGAATTTCATGTAAATTCGAAAATAAAAATGCTCAATTCGCTTTGTTTAACAAATTTTATGCCATGAAATTGCTTGATTATGTTTATATATTGCCTTGGGAGTAATTTGAGACTTGTTTGACTCAATTTGGTGAAGAAATGAGCAATTTGCCATTGTTGGACCTCCTAAGGTAGTGAAGAACAAATGTGACTTGTTCTCAATGTTTTTGCTAGCAATTCTTGTCCAATTTGTCACAATAATTACTATAGTGTTGCAAGAAATTGTGTGATTGCTTGAAAAATGCCGTTATGCTCAATTTGAATTTGTGCTCTGTTTTAGTACTACGTACTCTGTTTTTTGCAAACATAGTATCATGCGGCTAGGCGAACCTTTGATACTATAGAACCTTAATTTATGATGATTTTGCACAATGTAGTATGGCTAGACAGCGAGGTTCGGGTTCACGGTCCCGAAACACCCGACGGGAGCATGAGCCCGTAGAGGATGACGTCACACCTTCCACTTCGCTTGGTCGGCTCCCTGAGTGGGATGAGCGGACCCTGTTCTTTGCCCTCGTCCACCAAATTTCTGAGAGAGTAAGACGGGGCATCACGGTCGGGAGGACGCGCTATCACAGTTTCGGCTGTGATGGTTTGGCTGATTTGTACAAGATGTACATCATCGGGGATCTTGAGACGAGACTCCTATGGGAGTCTTGCGGACTAGCTACCCTGTTCGAGACCTCCGAGGCTATGGTTGCCTCTTGTGGTGGTCACCATATAGTGCGTGCTTTGGTGGAGTTCTTCTGGGACACCACCAACACTTTCCAGTTCCCCTGGGGCGAGATAATGGTCACCCCTATGGACTTCAGTCTCATTACAGGACTGGAGTTCAATTCTATGCCACTACCGTTCGACAGCGGAATCGACGTCTTTTCTGCGGAGGTCGAGGAGCTGTTGGGGCCGATCGCTATTCGGGCCCAAGCTGAGGTCGAGACGACTCAGTTTAGTGCTAGGGGAATTCGCCGCTCGACGCTGGCAGCGGCTTTTAATGACGATGCGACCACCCGAGAGCAGCGGGTGCGCATCTTTGCGCTGATGTTGTTGTCAGGGACGTTCTCCCCTGACAAAGGTAGTAGGGTGCTGCTTTACTACCTTCCTGCTGTCCGCGATCTTCACCGGATCGGGACTTATGATTGGGCCAGCTTGGCCTACGCTGAATTTGTTCGTGCACTGAGGGACTCGTGTCGACACCGGTCCTTTGGGACAAATGTTGCTTTGTCTGCCTTTTGGAAGGTCGTAGAGGTAAACATTATTCCCTATAAAGTTTAGCTCTCCATTTTAGCTAGCATTTACTTACAATTTTAATTCCTTGTAGATCTTGTTCTACGAGCACTTCCCTTCTGCTGCGCCGGCGAGACCATCGCCGCGCGGATTTCCAGTGAGCACTTCTTGGGGCAGCCGCCATGTGGATATGTCTACTACACATGTCCGGAACTAGATCATCGCAGTACGAATTTTTATTATTTATTTGCTTTTTCACGATGCTTTAGGTACACTCTCGCCTGATTGATGTTCTTTGTAGGGGTCTGAGGTGGTGTACCGGCCATGAGGCAGCTGGACAGTCCTTGGGTTAGCCGCACAGTATTCTGCTGAGCGTCGCTATTTCCTGGGGACTTATGGAGCGATCGCGTACTTAGGAGAGAGGGTTGCTAGACAGCATTCCTCTGATGTCTTCGTCGTTCTTGCTCCTCCACCACGTCATATGTTCGACGACGCACGGTTGTTGAGCATGTCTAAGGGAGCTGGTACCCCTTGGAGGTCCTACGCGATCCCTAGGCGGTGCTATGCTGAAGAGCTACTGCCGTTGTTAGATCTAGCCCCCGTACCGGCTGAGGATGTGAGGGTAAGATTTTTCAACTTTTACTTTCCGTTGAGTAGCCCCTAAGTAATGTTTTACTGACTTTTTTGGTTGATCAGGACGGTGCTACTGAGTCCGTGCCACCCCGTATGTCCATCCACTACCAGGGGACATATGGGCCGATTGAGGAGATGATTCCTCTGGCTCCCGAGGGCGAGCGCTTCGTAGAGCGGTCGATTCCTCGCCACCAGACTCGAGTAAGCCTAGTTATTCACAATTTTTTGTCCATATATCATGCATATTTACTGACTTATTTCTCTGACAGTTTTCGCGCGAGGTGGTTTTGGCGATGGCATGATGTATAGATGCCTTCTGGAGCCAGCTCGTCCGGATGAGAAATGCAGCCACCTGTCGTCGGGACTACGTCATCCGAGAGGTAGTCTTTCTTTATATATTTTTTGCATTACCGCTTCAATTTTGCCTTGTTTCTGATTTAATTCTTTTTGCAGAGCCAGCCTATTGCTTCTCACACCCGCACGAGACCTGAGGTGCGAAGGGATCCGGCGAGGTCTAGCTCGAGACGTTGTCGTAATACGTCAGGGGGTAGAGGCGGTCGCTCTGATGCTGCTCGTGCTGACGTTGCAGAGGGCTCGGGATCTTATCTGAGGGTGCTCTTGCTGCACCGATAGGCGAGGGAGAGGCTACCTCGGCTTTCAGAGGTGGTGGGATGTACGAGATAGGATCATCATCGCAGCAGCCTCCGCAGCCTCAGCCTCAGGTTGATCCTCGGTGGAGTGGACCTACATTGAGTCTTCCTCCTCCTGCGGAGACTGGAGCTGGAGCTGGTGGAGAGGTGACTCCCCGTACGGTGCAATTTTACGATATGATGGGTATACGTCCTCCGGCACCGTAGTTTGTTCCTGTGTATATTTTTATTTTGACTTTCCATAGAACTTTGCCTTAGACTCGCTATTTTTTGACACATTTTGTATATTTATGTTATTATAAGTTTATTTTGTTTGTTATTATTATGTGTATATTTGTGTGTGCGATTAGGGGATTTTTCTCCCACCAATCGGAATGCGCCACGTGGGCCAATCAGGTCTTGCCAAGTGTCCCCCAGTTGGACCTCTCATGGCTTGCCACGTGGCACACGCTTATTCGTCCACCCTGGACTTATTATGTCATGACACGTGGCATACTCCATGCCTAATGGAGAAGCCGGTCACCTAGGCCCAACTTCCGAGGGAAGCCCAATCAGCCCAAGGTTAACCTAAACCTAGATTGGCACGTTTCCCGAGGTTATAAATACCTCCCTTAAACCTCATTAAGGGAGATTACGCAGATTACACACATTAAACACTCTCACCTAGAGAGACCCAATCACTTTAATTTCCGCATTAATTACTCCTTAATCAAGTACTAACTTGACCGTCAGAGGCGGATCTCCAATCATCCGGAGCATCCGTTTGTTTTGCAGGTACAGGCGTCCGGTTCCAGTCTCGAAATTGTAACTCTCCCGCAGGACATCAGAAAACCCCGAAACATTTTGGCGCCGTCTGTGGGGAGAGTACTTCTGAGATGGCACCCACGTTTGTACCGACTCCTGAAGAGAGACGTCCCCTGGACGATCCTCTAGTTCAGTCGGACCACGATACTGAGAATGAATTTGAAGTTGAAGCTCACACAGCTTCAGACGGGACCCTAAGGGCCCGACGTACCCGTCATACCGAAAGGAGGGAACGGGAACATCTTCAAACTGGAAGCGAGCCAGCAGGAACACCGCCTGTTCGGCAGCCGCTGACTGATGGGTCTGCTCCCATCACAAGGAACGAACTCATGACCTTCATGAGGGACTTCAAGGGAGAAATTCAAGAGTTGATCAACAAGAAGCCGCCTGCTCTGGACAAGGAGCAGTCGGCTAAGAAACCCTCCACTTCACGGAAGAGGAAGCCAGTTCAAGGGCGAGAGGCGACCCCTCATCCTAAATCTAGGAAGTGGGAGCCACCTGCCCTTGATTTCACAAAATACCGTTTTCCTACTCCAGGAAATAGGAAACCTGTTCGTCATATTTCAAGCGGACGGGACGAGGAAAACATACACAGACGCTCGGCTACTGCTAGAGCAGAAGAAGAGTGACCGATTGTCAGAGTCGGCCTCTACTTCAAACTTCCAAGACAATCTGCGAAATACCTCGATGAGGCATACTCAGTCGTATCATGAGAGTCAGTCAGGCGGCACCTCCCGTCAGTCCGGCTTTCATAGCGACCAGGCGGTACCAAACTTACCGTTTGTACCGCAACAACAGTATTTTTTACAGCCACCTCCGTTTGGTGGACATCCAGCAAAAAATGTCCAACCTATGGACTGGCAGCTACGGTTGCTTAGACTTGGTGAACAGCCGTCGGCCTTCTCCAAGGAAATTACTGAAGCCGCTCAGCCGGCCAAAGTGAAAAATGTATTAGTAGGCGCCTATGACGGCACTACTAACCCAGAAGACCATCTGATGGCATTCACCAACCTGATGTACCTTCAAGGGTTGGATGATCCCACTTGGTGCAAGTGTTTCCCAGCGACTCTCAAAGGAATCGCACAACAATGGTTCGACAACCTGCCGACTGGTTGTGTAAATAACTTCAAGACGCTTGCTTACTTATTCACCTCCAACTTCGCCATGAACATCCCTGCGAAGAAGACGACCCTTGATTTAGGAACAATTCAGCAGGGCGAGAAGGAGGGGCTTCGTTCTTACATCAGGCGATTTAACCTGATGAGAATACAGATTCAAGGGTTACCGAATGAAGTAGCCTATACTGAATTTTTCAGAGGTCTCAAAGACGGGTCGACCTTCAAATTTGATTTGGTCCGAAAGAGGGTGGCGACTCTTCAAGAGGCCTTGATTGAAGCGGAAGCCTATATACAGGCGACTGATCTTTGTAGTACAGTAAAACAGTCAGACGGGAAAAGGTCCAACAAAAGAGAAGGACGACAGAAGCAGTCGTCAAACAAAGACGAGAAGAGAAAAGAGGTCTGGGCAACTGATTCCTCTAAACAGCCGTCCCAGAAGAAGAAAAAAGAATTCAAACCATACTCCCCAAAGTATGTGTTTAACAAGGATAGCCAAATTATCCTAAAGGAAATCAAGGGACGGATCTCAATTGAGAAGCCGGTCCCCATGAAGGGTTCTGCAAACATTCGGAACCAAGAAAAATTCTGTGATTATCATGAAGATGTTGGTCATCACACCAATGAATGCATCAGTCTCATGCGGTATCTGGACCGCCTGGCTGAGCAAGGTGACCTTGACACTTATGTCAAGAAATCTACGGGGAACACTTCCTCGAAAAAGCAGTCGACCAAAAAGAATCAACAGGTCGACAGCTCCGATACAGATGATGCAGTCGTCTACACCATTGCAGGCGGCTTCTCAGGAGGCGGCCCCACTATTAGGGGCAACAAATACAATATCAGACGGTTAGATGTAAATTCCGTTCACCAAGAACGGCCCTCCAAATATTCATTTCCTGAGATTGTCATCACTGAAGAAGATCTAGGAGGGGTAAGAGGGCCGCATGACGACCCTATCGTTATTGAATGTAAAGTGGCCAACTAGAGAGTTGGCCGAATCCTCATAGATACCGGAATCTCCTCAGATCTCATCAGTAGCAAATGTCTGTCGAAACTAAAATATCAGACTGATTGCATACATCCGGCATCCCACCCTTTAGTAGGGTTTGGAGGAGGAGTCGTCCACCCAGTGGGACGAGTGGATTTACCCATCCGCCTGGGCAAAAAAGGGGAAGGAAGACACATGGTAGTCCGGTTCCTGATAGTAGAAGAACTCTCGGCCTACAACATGATTCTGGGACGACCAACCCTGAATAATTCCAAGGCTGTTATAATCCCATCTCTTATGTTGCTCAAGTTTGAGAGGGATAATGGAACAATCGGGTCCCTAAGGGGAGATCAGAGGATGGCCCGAGAGTGCTATCTCTCGGATGTCAAGCCCACTGTTATGGCCACTGGGTCGAGAGGTGGAAAAATAGACCTTGAAAATGTCAAGGAGAGTGCGCCTGTTCAAGAAGCAGGCGGCAAGAAGAGAAAGGCATCCCAGACAGGGGCCGCAAGAAAAGACAGAATGCCAGAACAATCAAGGTTGGGACGACTGCTGTAAGGGACCTGGGTGACGACTTTCACAAACTATTCAAAGAATACAAGGACATCTTTGCATTCGAAGTCCATGAAATGCCAGGCATTAGTCCTGATCTGGCGGTACATAAACTGGCCGTGGATCCGAAAAAGAAGCCGGTACGGCAGAAGAAGCTGAACCATGGCGAAGAAAGAAGTCAGGCGGCAGCCGCCGAAGTTAAAAAATTACTTGATGCAGGGTTCATTCGGCAATGTTACTTCCCAGACTGGGTTGCAAATGTGGTGCTTGTTAAAAAGCCGAATGGCACCTGGCAAATGTGTGTAGACTACACAGACTTAAACAAGGCGTGCCCCAAAGACAGTTACCCTCTGCCTAAAATTGATAACCTGGTCGACTCAACAGCCGGCCATGCTTTGATGAGCTTTATGGACGCCTACTCTGGTTTCCATCAAATTCCTTTATGGAAGAAAGATCAGGAGAAGACGGTCTTCGTCACTGATCAGGGGTTATACTGTTACACGGTCATGCCGTTTGGTCTTAAGAATGCCCCGGCCACTTTCCAGCGAATGATAAACACTGTGTTCTTTGATCAGATTGGGAGAAATGTCGAGGCATATATTGATGATATGATTGTCAAGTCTAAACTTCAGAAAGATCATCTGTCGGACCTCCGAGAAACTTTCGCCACACTCAGGCGGCACCATGTCATGCTCAATCCCAAGAAATGTGTCTTTGGAGTTGAGTTTGGGAAATTTCTCGGATTCCTTATCAATCAGAGAGGAATAAAGGCGAACCCTGAGAAGGTGCAGGCGGTCATCGAAATGCAGTCGCCTCGTACCATCCGAGAGGTTCAGAAGTTAACAGGTTGTCTGGCGGCCTTGGGAAGATTTCTAAGCCGATCAGGCGACAAATGCCTATACTTTTTCCATGCAATTAAGAAAAAGGAAAGGTTTGAATGGGGGCCGGATGCTGAGGCGGCCTTCTAGAAATTGAAAGTTCACTTGCATTCCTTGCCGATGCTGGTCAGCCCTTTGCCCAAAGAAGTACTCTACATGTACCTGGCCGTCTCTGATCATGCGTTAAGCGCTGTTCTCCTTGCTGAAAGAGACGGCTGTCAGCTCCCGGTCTACTTTGTCAGTCACGTACTGAAAAATTCCGAGTTGAGGTATCCCTTAGTGGAGAAATTTGGTCTTGCACTCTTCATGGCTGTTAAAAAATTGAAGCCCTACTTTTTGGCACATGCAGTCGTCGTGTATAAAGACCAACCTATCAAGCGGCCACTGACCATCATGGAGTCGTCAGGCCGAATGATAAAATGGGCCATAGAAATACAGAGCCTCGAAGTTACCTTCGAGCCTAGAAAAGCAGTGAAGGGGCAAGCCTTTGCTGACTTTATTGTTGAGATGACTCGTCCTCCTGACTCTCAAGTTCCAGACCAAGTCTGGAAGGTATATGTGGATGGAAGCTCTACTTCAAATGGTTGTGGAGCAGGCGTCATATGTCAGTCGCCAGAGGGCGACAGGTACGAGTATGCTCTACGCTTCAGTTTTCAGGCCTCAAACAATGAGGCAGAATATGAAGCTTTACTAGCCGGAATCCGCATGTGCAAGGCGGCAGGGGCAAGAAAAATAGACGCCTGTCCCGATTCACAATTGATAGTGAGTCAGTACAATGGCGAATATGAAGCAACCCATCCGGCCATGATCAAGTATTTACAGGCGGTCCGACAAGCAGTCAACTCCCTTGAGGATTTCCATCTGACCCAAGTGCCGAGATCATAAAACAACCAGGCGGATGCACTTTCAAAATTAGCATCATCCGCCTCTTGTGATACTCCTCGAACTGTTTTTTGGGAAGTAATGGAGAGGAGAAGCATTGAGGAAGACCCTATTGGAATCTTAGACAAAAGCTCAACCTGGATGGATCCAATCAGGGCATATCTGACAAATGGTACCCTGCCGGATGATCATCAACAGGCGGCAGCACTGAAAAAACGAGCAACCAGTTTTGAAATAATAAAGGGAGAACTTCACAAAAGGGGGTACCTTCAACCCTTCTTAAAGTGTGTTACTCCAGAAAAGGGGTGAGAGATACTAGATGATCTTCACTCTGGTTACTGTGCTTCCCATATAGGCGGTAGGACGCTTGTTCAACGGGAAAGGCGGCAGGGCTACTTTTGGCCTACTTTAGAAGCAGATGCGATGGAGATGGTGAAAAAATGTGACAAGTGCCAAAGGTTTGGCAAACTAATTCACCGTCCGGCTACTGACCTCACTACCATTCATAGCCCACTACCGTTTGCTAAGTGGGGCATGGATATTCTGGGTCCATATACGCCTGCTACAGGCGGAAGGAGGTACATACTTGTTGCCATCGACTACTTCACTAAATGGGTAGAGGCGGAGGCTGTAAAGGGAATCAAGACGAAGGATGTAATTTCATTCAATTGGAAAAATGTCATCACTCGGTTCGGGGTTCCCATGTCTATGGTTTTTGATAATGGTCCCCAATTTGAGACGCCTGTTCTCAAAAGGTGGTTGGGTGACCAAGGAATTGCACACTACTTTGCATCTGTCGGCCGTCCACAAGCAAACGGCCAGGTAGAAGCCTTTAATAAAATCATCTCAGACGGTCTCAAGAAAAAGATTGAACGAGCAGGCGGCGTATGGGCGGATGAATTACCACATGTTCTCTGGGCCATTAGGACGACTGAAAAAGGGGCGACTAAAGAAACTCCATTCCTCCTAACTTATGGTGCGGAAGCTGTTCTTCCAATAGAACACTACGAGCCGACTCTTCGAGTAATTCTATATGACGAAGAGGCAAACTGGGAAGCCATGCGCCTGGCATTAGACTCACTTCCTGAAAGGAGGGGCAATGCTGTCTTGCGCCATGAAATTTACC
The DNA here is from genome assembly GCF_001683475.1 of Chenopodium quinoa. NCBI lineage: Eukaryota > Viridiplantae > Streptophyta > Magnoliopsida > Caryophyllales > Amaranthaceae > Chenopodium > Chenopodium quinoa. The sequence goes on along the minus strand of NW_018744626.1, from coordinate 5,300,070 downwards.
GCCTGAGAATGACTAGATCATACAACAAAAAAGTACACAGGCGTCCACTCAAAGTGGGGGACTTTGTACTTAGAAAAATGGAAGCAATTGGAAGGGCTAATGAGTCTGGCAAACTAACTCCCAACTGGGAAGGACCCTACCGAATCTGTGAAGAGGTCAGGGACGGTACCTACCGTCTAGAAACACCAGACGGCCAACCGTTGCCTCGAACTTGGAATGTAGATAATCTTAAGAAATATTTCTTTTGAATGATGTAAATAGTCAAGGGCTACTTAATAAAAGTTTACATACTTAATATTCAATTTTGTACTAAGAGGGGCACGCCTACTAACAAACAGTCGGCTACTCTCCATAGTTTTCATTTTTACTTAAGAGGGGCATGCCTACTGACAAACAGTCGGCTACTCTCCATGTTTAATTTTTACTCTTACTTAAGAGGGGCACGTCGCTTGTTTCACTCAACCGGCTACACTCCCATAATACAGTTCACCAGAAACTATCAAAGGCTCATAGCTAAAATGATCAGACCAGGCGCCAAGCCAACTGATCAAAATATAAAAATTCAATTCGACCTGTCCCAACGTTATAGAAGGCGTCCGACGGCATCCATCCGGATGAAATTCGTCGCAGAGAGCAGCTCCCTTTTTGGGTGGAACATTGTTCTATAAAATCATTACACGGCACCTATACGACTGTCTAACCAAGACAACCACGTGGCCGTTTCCCGGACAAGGATATCTCTCACTTAACTGACTAATCACGTCAAGCAAGTGTTCGCAGTAATCATCCGGGTCAACCGACCGACTGAACTACTTGGGATAAGAACAGTTGGTATTATATGAGTTAAAAGCCAACAAACATTGGCGAATAAAGGGGAACAACCGATACCCACCGCTTGATACCTCTACTACTCAGATACTTGGCGACTAGGTAACAATCATGTTTACTTGGTCACTCCTTAAAAATTTAGTATGAAACTAAAAAGGTGTTCATACAGCACCTGTTCACACTAGATTAAATATGGCGGGGAACAGTCGGCCTAGACGGCCTAAAGTCTCTAGCCTAAAAACATGACAAGTAGGAAACCACTTTCCTACTTGGTTAATTTTACAAATGACAGGACCGCCTGCCTAAAGGGGATCCAGTCTTTAAAATGGTTCGAATATCGATTGGATAAATGGCCGACTGATCGTCTAGCCTGGAAACAGACAACCAGTCGTCCAGGGGCATAGGCGGCGTGACTAACTATCCGTACCTGTCTGCAACTATCGGCCATGTAAAACAGTCGGTATAGTGTACAATTGGATATCAGAATATTCAATACTTAAACAAATTTGAAGCAAAACAAAAATATTCATTAAAAGGAAGCCGGTCATTAAAGACCGGCAAAATATTCAGAGCCCCGGCCCCCTGGCCGGGTAAATACAAACAAACGGCACGCAGGCCGGGGAAAGAAGACATAAAGCTTATGAAGGGGGCAGATCTTCAATATTAGCAGCTGCCGCCTGGTCAGCACTCTTTTTGCTGGACTCGGCTTCAGCTGCATCCTTCTTCGATGCATTACCCCCAAGCGGCACAAGCGCCACTACCGGCTGCTCCTCCTCCTCCAACGCCTCTTCCTCAGCAGCCGCCAGGATCTCTTGATTATATCTATCAGAACACTGGCGGTACGTTTTTTCCCAGAAGGCAAAGTCGGCATTGGGGAAGAGGCGGCCCCAAGTCATGCGCTGGATTTGAGCAGAGTCTTCCATCATCTCCCGGACCAGCTCTTTCATTTTTTGCTCGGCCTTTTCCAAGAGCTCCTGAGTAAGACTCTTCTCCTGGGTCACCAGGCGTTCCTTTACGCTCGCCAAGGATTTCTCCAAGGTTTCGTATGAGGACATCTTTTGGCGAAAAGGTCTCAGCTCGGTCTTGAGGTTGTTGATAATCGCCTCCAGCTCGCTATTCCTCTTCTGGGCCGCCTCTAACTGAGCCCGGATAGCGGCGGTAGCCTGCGCCTGATAATAAAGAATATCAATTGTCAGAACTTCATTTTGGGCAATTTGAAACATTGCCTTATCACAGTCAGAGGCGGCCATAGCTTTTGCAGCCTTTACCTCTTTGTTCTTCCGGTCAAGCGGCTTGCGAAGGCCGTTCACTCGGAGCAAGGCCTAAGTAAAAAGGGGAACAGGCGTCAGTTTCCACACAAAAAAGAAAACAGGCGTCCTGGAATTCAAATACTCAAAAATATGCTAAGTATACCTCAGAAAGGACCCCTGCAATCCCGTCTAGGTCAAGGGTGCCGACACCCCTAACCGCCTCCCTTTCAGCTGGAGGTACGGCCTTGATCATAGACTTGGCCACTTCGACCAAGTCAGGCTCCTGAGGGCCGGCTGCATCAAGCATAAACAAATGGATTAGACCTAGTAAAGGAGGGAGCAAGTCTAAAATTTACAAGGACAATTTCATACTTCTAGGTGGCCCAGCTGGAGTTTTAGAAGAAGTGGCCGGCTGTTTCTCAGCCGCCGCATGTTTCCTGGCAGAACCAGGAGAGCTCGCAACAGTCGTCCTCCGGGACTTGGGGTCCGGCTGTTGGGAAGAAGAAGCTCTTGGAGCGCCCGTCTAAAAAAGAAGAAAAGAGTCAGTATATGCATAAACACAACTCCAAAAAGAGGGTGAAAGGTTCGAAGCCCACCAAGGGTGCCCCTTGTTGGGGGAGTCGGTTGAAGACTGTTGCATGATGGAGGCCCGCAACATGGCCGCCGCAGTCTTGGAGGCGGTAATTTTGCTCATGGCGTCCGCTGCAAAAACAAATAGCAAAGTTAATAAAAGTCATAACAAGAAATGCACGGAACAACAGAGTATTCGACAGGCCGGCTACCTCTTGAGCACCGACTGCTGAGGCCACAGGCGGCTAAAAAGTACTCGTCGTAGAGCCATTTGAAGCTCGGGACGCAGTGCAGAGGTACTTGCTCTCGTACCCCTGAAGTAGAGTTCACCTTCGACTCTACTATGAAGAGTCCTTTATCTAGGATCTCTTTCTTAGCCTTGGGGGGAACAGGCGGCATGCTGCGGCCGCCTGCAAGAAGGGGCGGATTCCTGTTCCACCTGTTGAAGCGCTTGTTCAACTCTGTGTCTGAACTCTCTATGATAAGGAAGGTGCTCCGCCAGTCCTTCCATTTGTTTGCTTTACCTCTCGTCATGAGGTAGCCCCTGTGGCTCGTCAATTAATACCAGCCGGTACCGCCTGCCTTAGGGGTCCGGCTGAGGTAGTTCATGTGGGCGAAAGCCTCGAAGTTCGGCTCCACCCCATGCAGTTCGCACCCGGCCACATAGCCGAGTACGTTGACCCAGGAGTTCGGGGCTAACTGCCATAACCCCAACTCATACCCATCCAAGATCCGCTGAACAGCCGGATGTAGTGGGAAGCGCAGCCCAGCCTTGATGGCCGCCTCGTAGCAGCCAAAACAGGCGCCATCATAACTGGTACCAGCCGGCCAGACGACTGTGTCTTCTGGATCCGGCACGAACACTAAAAAGTCGGGGCCCATTGTGTGGTTTGCGATAAAGCTCCCCACTTTCTCTTGCATGGCCGTGATCCGGCCCCGAGGTACCGTGCAGTAGTAGGGGGTATTTTTCTCTCGGTGAGAGGCGGATGGCTCCGCCCAATCGTCCCCCTTCTCAACTGCGTGAGAAAGCCTCGCCTCTTGTAGGCGACTGTTTTTCTGTTCTGTGTCCAGAGAAGCATGGCCAGAAGAGCTAGACTCGGATTCGTCCTCTGACGAGTCCGAAGAGGACGACTCCTCCCCTCTCCCGGAGGGGCCCGCCTCCTCTCCTTTAAAAGGAGCAGGAGAGAATGTAGAATTGTCAACTGCAAAATAGGAAGGGGTCACTTTGACTCCTCCCTCAGAACTGCCGGCTTTCAAGCCGCTTTGTTTCACTTCCACATCTGGCGCCTGGTCAGATGTTTCACTAATCGGCACCCTGTGGGAGGAGCCGTCTGAGTTTGAGATCCTGGCAGTCTTTTTTGTTCTGGCCATCATGCTCTGCATAGACACAGATACAGTCGGACTTTGTATAAAGGGCAAAGATGGGTCCAGAAAAGGGCAGGCGGCACTCCTAGTCCTAGATTCAACTGTCCCCGGTGACCGGCTGATCACTAACCTAGGTCGTGTCGTGTGCTTCCGTGGTGCCATTTCAAAAAAGAATAAAGTAAAGATAAAATTAAGAGTAAGAGAACCGACGGTTACCTGAACGAGTGACGATTGATGAAGTTCTGAAAATCCTTTGCAGTCGGCTTGTCAGAGCAGGCGGTAGGCAGAAAGGGTCCAAAATGTCAGAGCAAGTTCAGGGGTCCGAATGTTCTCTCACAAAGTTTTCAAGTGTGAAAATGACCGAAGTCAACACTCCTTTATATAGGCGAAGTGAGAAGGCGAAGGGTCACTTCCAGAATTCAAAATTTTGGCGGGAGAATCTCTCGGCCTCTCGCCGAGTGACACCTGTAGCAGGCCGTCGCCTGTTACAGGGCGACACCTGTCACAGGTAACACGTGACCAGTCACGTGCCACCTGTGAGGGGCAAATGATTAGGGGATTTTTCTCCCACCAATCGGAATGCGCCACGTGGGCCAATCAGGTCCTGCCAAGTGTCCCTTAGTTGGACCTCTAAGGGCTTGCCACGTGGCACACGCTTATTCGTCCACCGTGGACTTATTATGTCATGACACGTGGCATACTCCATGCCTAATGGAGAAGCCGGTAACCTAGGCCCAACTTTCGAGGGAAGCCCAATCAGCCCAAGGTTAACCTAAACCTAGATTGGCACGTTTCCCGAGGTTATAAATACCTCCCTTAAACCTCATTAAGGGAGATTACGCAGATTACACACATTAAACACTCTCACCTAGAGAGACCCAATCACTTTAATTTCCGCATTAATTACTCCTTAATCAAGTACTAACTTTACCGTCGGAGGCGGATCTCCAATCATCCGGAGCATCCGTTTGTTTTGCAGGTACAGGCGTCCGGTTCCAGTCTCGGAATTGTAACTCTCCCGCAGGACATCAGAAAACCCCGAAACAAGAAGTGTGACAAACAATTTTGCGCAAAAAATTCCGTCATTTTTATTATTGATGGAGGGTATCCGACTCTCTCCCCCAAAAAGAAAAAAGGAAAAAATCAAATAAAATGTCGGGTGTATAGAAAAAAAGAAAAACTTGGAAATTAACTTAAATAAAGTTCAAAAAAGAATAATATAATTAATATAGGAGCTATTTTAATTAATTAAAAAAGGATAAAAAAGATGTTTAGAAAATATAAACGGAGCCGTAAAGTCATTACATGACTCGAGGTCAGGATAAAAACGCAAGTTAAGCAAGCGCGCCTGCAACTTGGCGCCAGCTGGCGCCACGCAATGGCGCGTAGCGCCAGGCGCTACACTTGGCGTGTGGCGCCAAGTGCTGGCGGCTGGCGCCAATTACGGAGTCCGACGCCAATTGGCGCTGATTTTGTATTTCACTCTGATTAAAACTTCTCGCGATTTGTGTATAAATAGCCCCCTGCCCAGCCGATTCTTCTCATAATTCCAGCAAATAAAATAATTCTTTGCCTTAGAAAAAATGTAATACCATGTCTTTAGTCACCAAAACTTTTACCCAATACACTCATGAATGGTGTCGATCTCTTAATGCTAGAGACAGAAAATAATTGGATTTGTTTCACTTGGGGGGGAATTTATGGCATCAAAGGGGTAGATCTTGACTTAGATTTCATACATACCGCTCTAGAATTTTGAAACGTTGATACTCATTGCTTTAGAATAAGGTATGATGAGATTAGCCCTTTGCCAGAAGAATTTGGTGCTATTTTAGGCTTCCCTGCAATAGACCTCATAGTAATCCCTAGAGTAGATGCATATTATTATAAGGATTTTGAGCGCTTCTTTAATTTAAAAGAAAGGGAATAATCAAAAATAGTAGATGGCAACATAGTGAATTTGAAAGAATTTGCACGCCATTATTTTGATAAACCTCTTTCTGAATCTTTTCATATATATAGAAGAAGGGCGTTCTTATTTTGCATGCTTAATCAATTTTTTCTTAGTAGTGGTAAAAATAATGAAGGTCAATCAATTATAACCACCGTACTAGAACAAATTGAATCAGGGAGAAATCCAATGCCATTGATAGTTGGAGAGACTATGATTAGTCTTGATGAACTGAAAAGGAACCCAAAAGCACCTTTTCGCGGCACTCCAATTTTATTACAGGTAGAAAAATAATATTTTTAATTACAAAAATTAAAAATATATTTTTGTATTGTAATAATAATTTATTTGCATTGCAATTTTTTTTTACAGATGTGGCTAATGGAAAGGCTAGGATTAACTAGCCCTCCGAGCGATATTGAGAAGTATACTCCCAATTGCTTCGTGAGAAGGAAGAAACGCTTTCCTGAAATTGGGCGCCATGGGTGGAGAAAGGTCTTCGAATCTCGTGATTTTGCTATCAAGTGGGTCGTCCCATGGTGAAAAATAGAAAGGATGGTTGGTGTCAACAAGCAACCTTTCTGCCGTCTTCCAAGCTTGTCTCGTATGAATTATTATTACCCCTGCAGGGTAAAAAGACAATACAGCTTGCTTCAGAATATTCCTTCCGGGGATCTTCGTCCTCCCTATGAGTACCCTGTTTGCCAAGAAGTAGACAGATTTGATGCTTACTGGAGTGCTAGACCTTTATGGGAAGTGATTACTCAAAAGGTTCCTCCTTCTTTGCCCAATGATGTGAAGAAGTGGTTGCTGAAGAAGCCTTCGAAGGATTCGAAGAAAGATCAGGGTAAAACTGATGTGAAGAGTCGTCTAGGTGACAAGGTGATTCCTGCTAAGGAACGCCTAGGTGCAAGAGTTGAATTCAAAACACCTGCAATTCCTAGGAAGAAATGTGTTACCAAAGTTAAAGGAAAAAGGAAAGCTGACACCACAAATAAAAAAGCTTGGGTGGAAAAGAAGCATAAAGTATTAGCTGAAAGGGAGACTATCTACTCTAAGATTGAATGTAGGTCCTCTAAAAGATGCCTACTAGCTAAAGTTATGGATGAGGAGGAGGAAGCAGACAAAAATTGGAAAAGGGCTAGAAAAGAAAAGAAAGATTAGGAGCATTGCTTAATTCTCAATTTATTAGACTTAGTTTATTTTACATTTAAAGTTAATTTATTTCAGCTTTATTTAAATTCCATCAATAATGTAATTTTATTTTATTAATGAAATTTCTGCTTTTAATTAAATTAGTTACTTTAAATTTATTTTATTAAAGCAATGAAAACCGAAAAAATTAATTTTCCAGAAATTCTTCGAGTACGGAAGTCGAAAATTTTCCGAAAAACACCGAAATATGCCCAGAATTTATTTGCAAATTGGCGCCGCTTATTTGCGATTGGCGCCTGCCAGGGAAGTCTGGCGCCAGGCGCCAATTTCATCGGCTGGCGCTGATGGTTGTTAGCTGGCGCCAGGTTTTACCCTGCAACGCCGATAATTCGCCGATCTTCTGTTGAATTTTTAATTAATTCTGGGACCCAGAGATGTCGAAAAATAAGGTGGCCGCACCCGTAAAGGGTTGCCTACGTATCCTTTCTTAAGGAATCAGGCCGAACGTAGCTCTCTTGAGTATCCTAGTCAAGTAATTACGTACGGGTGGTATTTCTTAAGTTGGTCAAGATTTGTCATGTTCGAGAATTCATTGCCATTCGTATCAGTTAGTTTTGTTGCACTTCCTGACAGGATTGTTTTGACAATGTAGGGTCCAGACCAATTAGGTCTAAATTTACCCCTTGGATCTAAAACATTTTTCCTTAGTGATTTTAACACCAAGTCTCCTACTTTGATATTTCTTGTCTTGACCTTCTTATTAAAATGCCTAGCCATACGAGTCTGGTAACACTGAGTGTGATGTAGAGCTTCTAGTCGTTTCTCATCGAGTAGAATTAATTCTTCATATCTTGCCCTAGTCCATTCAACTTCATCGAGTTTACTCTCTAATGCAATGCGTAGAGATGGTATTTCTAATCCGACAGGTTGTACGGCATCCATTCCATATACCAAGGAAAATGGCGTATTTCCTGTTGATGTACGGATTGACGTGCGGTAACCCCACAATGCGAAGTGAAGTTTTTCAGGTCAATCCTTATAATTTTCCGTCATTTTCTCGATGATAGTCTTAAATTTTTATTAGCTGCCTCGACTGCTCCATTTGATATTGAGGTCTATAAGGGAAATAATGATGATGTTGAATGCCGTATTTTTGTAGCAATTCTTCACATTTGGCTTGAAAGTGAGTTTCATTGTCACTTATCATTTCATGTGGGACTCCGTATCGACAAATAGTATTTCTCTCGATAAAGAGTGCTACATGTTTTGCATTGAGTTTAGCGTATGATTGCGCTTCGACCCACTTTGTGAAGTAATCAATTGCTACTAGGATATATTCGTGGCCTCCTGTTCCTAGGGGAGTGATTTTGCCAATGATGTCAATTCCCCATGTAGAGAATGGCCATGGCGATGTGTAGGTGTAGATCAAGGATGGAGGGATATGTTGTAAATTGGCATAAATTTGGCACTTAGGGGATCTTTTTACGTATTGATGGCAATCCCTATTCATTGTAGTCCAATAATATCCTTCTCGCATTATTTTTTGGACTAACATTTTGCCATTTATATGAGTGCACAGATTCCTTCATGGACTATTCTCATTGCTCTTTGTGCATCCTTCTTTCCTACACATAAGAGAGATCGACCCTTAGGTACCCTTTTATGTAGCTCGTTGTCTATGAGTACATATTGGGAAGCCAGAAGCCATAATGCTCGTTTTGCTCTTTTGTCATCATGAGGAGGGTATTCTCCTTTGGTGACATAATTGAGCATGTCTGTGTACCACGGTTCTTCTTCTTCTTCTTCTTCTTCTTCTTCTTCTTCTTCTTCTTCACCTTGGACTACTTCGTCGTCTTCTATAGCCTGGATGTATGCTGGTTTGTGTCTTTTTTTTATAGTTAGAGGCATTTGCTCGATTTCCGTGGGAATTCTAACCATTGAGGCTAATCTTGCCAAGGCATTAGCAAATTGATTTTCCTCTCAAGGTAGATATGTATATTCTACCTTGTCTAACTGATCGGTAAGAGTTTCCAGATAGGTTTGGTAAGGGGCTAGACTTTCGCTCCTTACTTTCCACCTTTTAGATATCTGATTGATAATTAAAGAAGAGTCTCCGAATATCCTTAACTTTTTTACTACCAATGCCAAAGTTGTTTCAAGGCCTACCACGCATGCTTCATATTCAGCAACATTGTTGGTAACGTCGAAATCAAGCTTTATGGAGATTGGAACATGCTCTTCTTTAGGTGATACTAGTAGTACTCCAACGCCACATCCCTTTTGGTTCGAGGCTCCGTCGAAGTACAAGGTCCAAGTATCATCTTCAGTAACCATTAGGTTTTCATCTGGAAATTCATTGTCTTGTATTGGCGTCGAGTCTTCTATTGGAAAATCTGCTAGAAAGTCTGACACCACGGATCCTTTAATATCTTTTTGTGGCATGAACCTTACATCAAACTGGGCTAGATTGACTATCCATCTCGATATGCATCCATTGAGTGTAGATTTCTCAGATAGATACTTAAGTGGATCTAATCGGGAGACTACAAAGACGGTATGCACCAGCATGTAATGTCTTAAATTAGTTGTGGCCCACACCAAGGCGAGGCACAACCTCTCGAGCGGTGTATAGCGTGCTTCGTATTCGAGCATCTTCTTGATTAGGTAGTAGATTGTATTCTCTTTGCCTTCTACTTCTTGTGCTAGCATAGCTCCTATTGTCTCTTTGGTAACCGTCAAATATAACCTAAGAGGTATTCCGGGAAGTGCTAGTGCTAATATAGGAGGGTTTGCGAGATATGCTTTGATCTTTTCAAACGCTTTTTGACACTCGTCATCCCATATCACTGGTACATTCTTCTTGAGTTTTTTTGAAGATTGGTTCACATATTGTCGTTAATTTTGATATGAACCTACTTATGTATTGCAACCAGCCAATAAATCCTCGAATCTGTTTCTCAGTATTTGGCGGTGGCATTGACATGATTGCTTTGATCTTGGTTGGGTCTACCTCTGTTACTCTAGATCTTATGATGTAACCCAAAAGCCTGCCTGAGGTGACTCCGAAAGCCTACTTAGATGGATTCAACCTCATATTATATTTTCTTAGCCTTTCAAAAAATTTCCTTACGGCTACTTGATGGCCTGGACGGTCTTTTGATTTTACAATCATGTCGTCGACATATACCTCGACTTCTTTATGCATCATGTCATGGAGTAAGGCAGTTGTTGCACGTTGGTAAGTAGCACCCGCGTTTTTCAACCCGAATGGCATTACCATGTAGCAGTAAGTGCCCCATGGTGTTATAAAAGTTGTTTTCTCCATGTCTTCTTCTGCCATGAGAATCTTGTTGTAACCTGCGTACCCATCCATGAATGAGAGAAGCGCGTGATTTTCCGTGTTATCTACCAGAAGATCAATGTGTGGCAAAGGGAAGTCGTCCTTTGGACTTGCCTTATTTAGATCTCGATAGTCGACACACATTCTTACCCTTTCGTCTTTCTTCAGAACTGGGACGACGTTGGCGACCCATTCAGGGTATTTGGATACCTTGATGAAACCTGCAGTTATTTGTTTTTGAACTTCTTTTATTTTAAGAGCTACGTCAGGTTTCATTCGACGTAACTTTTGTTTTACAGGTTTCATTCCTGGAATTAGTGGTATAGTGTGTTGAGCTATTTCTCTATTAATGTCTGGCATATCTTCATATGACCAAGCAAATACATCGATAAATTCTTTAAGTAAGTTAATTAAATCGGTTCTTTCTTGTTTATTCATTCTTAATCCATTTTTAACTTTTCTTTTATGAGTTTAATCATTTGAGATATCCACTGTTTCAGTTTCTTCAATTACCGGTGTTTTCTTTTTGAGTGTTTCCATTGCTTTAATAATTTCTTTGTCTTCTTCATTGTTAGTTAAGCAATGCTCGTCATCTTGGGTTAGAGAAGAACACGAGAAGTAAGGAGAATGAGAAATATTATTATACTCTGAGATCATTACATCAAAAGTGATATGTCCTCAGGGACTGGATCACTACCTATCCTAGGAGAAGAAATAAGAGGGGGAGGTGTTACTACTAAAGACTTAGAAGACTCTAGAGGGAAGGATTCTGACTCTGACTCTGACTCAGAAGACTCTTCAAACATCGGTCCTTGCCCTGTCGTGATGGATATCTTCCTTCCGCTTGGAGTAGTTACCTTGATAGTCTTGCGCCACCCTTGTAGTGATCCTTCAGCTGGAGTGATTAGCTTCGAGGGATCGAAGTTTTCACTTTGTAGGACAGTTTGAATGAGCGAGGAGTTATCCTCTTTACAAGTTGACTCATTCTTTTCTTGCCCAAACAGTAATCCCATGACATTAAAGTCAAAGCATGGGGGTGCTTTCTCCTTGTAGATAGGAGTTGGGTTTTCATCAGTGAAGTAGCAATCCAAGAAAATCTCGAATCCCGGTTGTCTTGTGCCGTTTACAACAAATGGCTCGGGAAAATTATGGCATGGATAGTCCTCTCCTTCTTTTATAAACTGACCATTAAGCGTAAGAGGGTACTGATCCATTGGGATTGCTTTCTTTTGAATGCAAGCATCCCTACGTGCTTTTGACTTTTCCTGGGCTCGCTTGTGATCTTTCCGAGTCGGTTCGAAACTAAGTCCGAAAGTTTCTAACTTAGGGAGGCTAGGTGACTCCAGTGGTTTTGCCATTCCTTTCTTCTTTCCTAGGGTCATCCCAGGAAAATGTCCTTATTTCTTCAGCATGGCATTGACAATCATGTTGGAATGGGGGTCATGGCACAGAGGGGTCCTTTCATCCTCCCGAATTAAGGAGACTTCTTCGTTAAAGTCCCATAAATCTTCATCATCCTCGTCATGATCCACATTAATGATTGGATTCTCTATAGATTTGATTCTCATAGGCGAAGCATCGATGGTGATTGGAATTCCCCCAACTATAGCTTTTACTTGTTGGTGGAGAGATGAAGGGACGACCTTTAGATCATGAAGCCAAGGGCGTCCCAACAACAAGTTGCATGAAGCTTTAATGTCTACTACTTGGAAAGTAGTAGCATGTTCTATTGCTCCTGCCGTTACATTTAGGGTAATCTTTCCAAGAGCTTGACGACGAGTGTTGTCGTAGGCCCTTATTCCTTGTGTAGACGGAGTTAAATCTTCGTCCCTTATGCCGAGCATCCTCGCAGTTCTAAGTGGACAGACGTTGATGGCCGATCCATTGTCTACAAGAGTCATAGGAACATTCATCCTCTTGCAAACTACTGTGAGGTTTAATGCCTTGTAATGTTTGTCACCTTCTGGGGGTAAATCTTTGTCATAATAAAGTGATCAAATTAATCGGACTAGGAAGGTCACTTGTGAGGAAATTGTCTAATCCCTTAGGAGTAGTGTCAGAATCTATCCCAATTTTGTCCAAGGCATTCATTACAGCCAACCTATGTTCTTGAGATGTTGCCAGAAGTTTCCATACATTCATCTCAACTTTTGTCTTCTTAAACTGCTTAACAATATCATTGTCTTCAATGATAGGTATGGAAACTTGTTGTGTGGTTGGCATAGGTTGTGTTGAAACGGGAGGTTGCATTCTCCCGGATCTTGTGAGGACATCTATCGATGAGTCTTCTTCAGCCCAAATGTCATCAGTGGTGTATGACACAGAAGGTGTAGGTCCTACTACGTCCTTTAGATAGACATCTTCTTCATCACTGTCCCAAACTCCATTAATGGTTGCATCCTCTTCTTGTTGAACATGTACTAGTTTCTTTTCATCAATTATTTTCTGAACCAAATCCTTGAATTTGAAACAGTTTTCTATAGTGTGACCCCCTGATTGATGATACTGACAGTAATATCTATCTGTTCTTTTCAACGATTCGAATGGTCTCGGTTCGAGAGGTTTGATCTCGCCACTCTTGGAGAGAATTTCGAACATTTGTGCATATGGGATCCCAATTAGAGTGTAGATTCTATTGCTATTCTTGGGTTTTTCAGTGACTTGTAAAGGAAAATGTTTTGCCTCATAAGTCGTTCTCACTGGTGTGAATTCCCTTTTAGGTTTATCTTTCGAAAGTGGAACCTCATCACATTTCTTTTGGGGTTCCTTTATAATCTTGAGAGCTTCACGTAGTAGATGCGATACCTCCATCATAGATAGTGTGAGCAATTGTATATCTTCCTTACTTGCCAGTTCTGGAAGGTTATCCTTGACATCAAAAAAGATTTCCTCTTCCTTTTCTGCGGCATAGATTTCTTTGACAGGTCTAATGAGAGATGAGGGGTCAACCTCGTTTTCCTCATTAGAGATAGCCAGGGTATGAGCGAGAGGTGCATTGTCAATGCTTGGCTTCTTACTGGCAGGGGGCAACGGCAGCTTGTTGTTGTCGATTAAGTCTTGGATGGCTTCCTTAAGCTTCCAACAATTTTTGGTGAGATGGCCCCTACCTTGGTGATACTTGCAGTGTGCATTGGGGTTCCAATTAGCCGACCTCTTCTCGACTGGTGGGTCCCCAAATGGTGCAATAGGAGTTATAAGACCTTTTGGATTTAATCGATCAAATGCGGTGTCATAACTCATGCCAATAGGAGTGAAGTTCCTCCTAAATGGTTTCTTCTGTCCTTGATTGTTCATAGCAAGGACTTCTCCTAAATTAAAAGTGCTAACGTTGTTTTAGTGGGCGGTTTTGGAAGAAAAAGGATTGTCGTTTTTCTTTCCTTTCCAGCCACTGTTGGAGTTATTGTTGGCAGCTTTTAACTTAGCCAAGTCGTCTTCAATATTGATCCCAATGTCATAAACTCCCTTGAAGGTATGGAGATTATTTTGATACTTGAGATGCTTGGAATATTTTTCTTGAATATTTTTTATGAACAACCTCACAGATTCTTTTTCACTTGGCACCTCAATCATCTTAGCTGAGGTTTCCCTCCATTTGTTAAAGAAAGAAGTGAAGCCTTCATTCTCTTTCTTCTTGAGGATTTCAAGTTCCCTATGGTCAGTCTCGACTTGAATGTTGCACTTGTACCTCTCGACGAAAGCGTTTGCTATGGACTCCCAGGTAGAGGTCTTTTCTTTCTCGAGAGAAAATAACCATTGTTGGCAAACGGTCTCGAAACATAGTGAGAACAGAGAGGGGAAAACCTTCTTATCTATACCCTTAATACTCATTATTGTTTCGAATGCTCTTAAATGAAAGTAAGGGTTGTCAATTGCTCTGAATTTTGGGATGTCATTGGCGTTGAACTTCTGTGGAAGAAGATCTTTGTCCACCGAGACCCCTTGTGATGTAAGTTCTTGAAACTTGTAGTCGCTAGACATCTTGCTTAGACTCTCTTGCATGAGGTCCATCTGTTGTTGCTTCACGAGATCATCGATCTTGAGTGCGAGAAGCTTCAGTGTCTCAGTCACGGCAACCAGTTGGTTCCTAAGATCATTGACTTCTTCTTGTGTTACCATTATGGTCTTAGCTTTCCTCTTACGAGCTATGGGTTTGTCGAAAAGTTGGACTTGTACGAAAAGGTTGTCTTTGATTAACCGTCCTTCCTTTCTTGACCACGCGCTATAAATTAAACCATTTTGCGTTTTAATTACTTGACTCGAATCAACTTGACTTTACGATTTATTTTAAGGAGGAAAAAAAAGAATAAAGTAAAAGAGGGTGCATATTTTTGGCAAAAATAATGTACATATTTTTAGGGAACTAAGTATAGTTTTATTTTTTATTGGAGGATTAATATCCGACTTACCCCCTTAAAAAATGACGGAAAAAACGCGCGCACAAGATCTCTTAGATATGGTCAAAGTATGTGTATTGGTGTGTGCGTTGAGTGTAAGTGACATGCTTGAACTCTTGTGTAAGACCATGGGACTTAGTGCCTAAACTCGATCATTGACTCAAATAAGTACTATTGTCAGTAAAACTTAACCGAATTATTTAGAAAACTGATTAATTAGAATCTAGGTGATGACTCGACCAATAATCCAAACTGTCGGCCAAACGACAGGACTGGCGTCGCACAGTGGAGCTTGGCGCCAAACGACAGAGCTGTCATCAGGCACTACAATCCATAGTGTGGCGCTACAGCTCAGACCTTGGCGCCAATATTGGAGCTTCGATCTGGGACTGCTTTCGGTGTTATTAGTCAATCGGGGTATGCCAAAAGTCGTACTAGGTAAATTCCGATTAAAATATTAGACTTTATTGACTCAAATTAATTAATTAATTAATTAATTAGGCAAAGTTCTTTAAGTCATTAATTTATTTAGTCTCAACACAAGTCAACAAACGGTTAAGAGAAACATAGAATATATGCACAACAAACAATGCACAATTAGTCAAGTAGACACAATATGATGCAATGAATTTGCAACCTAACCATGGCTCTAGTTTTCTACAGTTAGGGATATGGGTTAGTCAATAGAGGGTCCATGGTTAATTGTCCGGATGCACCGCGCGGAAGCCTAACCGTGAAGGGTTGGCGCGAGTGGATGGGACACCGCGAGTTTGGAAAAAAAAAAAACTCGCTTCCATGGTTTGGTGAATTCAACATCTCAGATGTACCCTTTGTTACACGGAGCGTTCAATCAGGTAGATGGAGCATGAATTCCCAGAGGGTTATGTCCATATGTAGAACACATATGGGTTTCAGAAAAGTGAGAAAAAATTCAATCAGGAAGTATGATCGAGCAAACAATACGAAAAACCGGTCGAAATTAGAACGCATATTTCTGGCTCGGTATTAGGGGAAATTAGCGCCAGCAAACAGAGACTGGCGCCAACTTTTAGCTGTAGCGCCTGGCGCCAATACTGACGTCTGGCGCTACGACTAAAATGCTGGCGCCAAGCTCTGGCCCCTGACGCTACTTCCCACATGCCTCAGCAGCTTTCTGTGCTCGATAAAATTTTCCAGTTTCGCGCGGTGTTATTTCGGTCCTAGTTGTGAAAGATATTTCTCAAATTTCCTATGCGTAAAATCCTATGTTTTTAACTCATTACGGATGGTCTTTCCAATGAGATCTTTTTTATGCATATGACAATAATGTTAATCAAAATTACGCACATGAAATACTTAGAACTTTTCGAGTCTCATCCACTCATTCTAAATCATTGCCAAAACAAATTCAGGAATTAAAATAGAAATCCTCCCCAGTGGAGTCGCCAAAAACTGTAGGGGATAATTTCAAGCATTAAACCCCTAGCTTGAACCCCACTGTGATCATACACTAAAGTACGGTGGCGTCCAAAAGGGAAAAAGATAGAGCAAAAGAGTCGCCAACAAGTTTTAGGAACTTGTAAATCGTTCATAGGATGAAAATTACACCCCTTAACGATCCAAGAGATCGTCAACTCCATAAGGTCTAGAACCAAATAAGAGTTCGGGGATGAAGGTACAAATCCAACCTAAAAGAGATTGAACCTGCCCTAATAATAGGCCTCTACTTTATTCTGATCGTATCCATGTGCGCTTTCTGACTAACATGCAATCAATAGGTTTAACCCTAAACCTGTTTATCTATGTTGGTTGAATATAATGCACAAGTAAACTATTATTGGCGATCACTTGAATTTATAATCAAATTAACCCTAACAAGATTATTAATTATCTTATTAAGCGTGATTACAAGTACAAATTCCCTTTAAACATGCAATAAAGGTGTGATCAAGAAATAAAAATAAATATCAAGCAACATAATAATAATAATAATAATAATAATAATAATAATAATAATAATAATAATAATAATAATAATAATAATCATTATAATAGTCATAATAATAATCATAAATAAAATAATCATCATAGAAATAATACTAATAATATTCATAATCATCATAAATTATAACAATTATAATCACTATCATGTTCATGTTAATATTAAAGCATAATAAAAATAGCAAGATCCTAGGCATGATACTAACAAGATTAATAACAAACCCTAACATGTCACTAAGCAATAAAAATCAAATCTTTAACCCTAACATGATACCAACATGAATAAATATTAGGAAGAACATAGGAAGCATCGCAGGAATCATAATAAGCATATTTGATATTAAAGTTACCCTAAACATGATACTAGGAATATCATAATAACAATATAAACATGATTTCTACATCATAATATCAATAAAGACCATTAAATTACTTACTTTGATGTCTCGTACCTCTTTCTAATAACAAAATACACACGTTATTAACTTCAAGGAAAATAATAATCAAACAATTAAATTAAATAATTGAAAGAGAGATTTGGGACCAAACCCTCAGAAATTTAAACCTTTCACGTCTAGGGCGAAGGCAAATTCGAATATGGCTAGGTGTTTCTAGATCTAATGAATGCAAAATTTTGTACATGAAAGCAAAGTTTAGAGAAAGAAAGAAAGATGAATGATTAAGAGAATGAAGAATGAGAGAATTTAATGATTGCGAATGCTAATTAAAACTGATTGTTGGTGAATATAGATGAATGTTGATGAGAATTGGTGAATGAAAACGGAGTTTTTAATATGTTATTTATATAGAGAAAATCATCCAAAAAGATAAAATAAACAAAACAGAGTCTGACGCACAAAAAACAGAGCTGGCGCAAACCCTGGCTAACTAGCGCCAGGCACCAATACTAGCGCCAGACGCCAATGCCTGGAGTCAGGCGCCAAGCCTGTTTTTTAACGCGTTTTCGAAAATCAGATAAGTTTGCCATACTGGAGGATAAAATCATATAATTTCCTCGAAAATGCTATTTAATTTTAATTAAAACTCTGAAAAATCAACAAAAGTCAATTTATCAATGCTAATTGAATTAGGAATGAAAAGAACCTTCTAGAAGAATCTAGACGAACAAAACCGATCCTAATTGCATTAGGAATGATTAATCATATTAGGCCCTCCTCTAGATCATTGGGCCGCATATAAGGCTCAAACCGGGCCCAGTTTAGTAAATTGGCCATAACTTCCTCAATATTCATCGGAATTGGGCTTATAATATATCGTTGGAAAGCTCTTGTCAAGCCCCATCCAAATACACTACTATTGGACCCATATCATGGACCAACCAAACTGGATTGTCTGTTTTCTTAAAATAATTTTTCAAAAACAGAGAGAAGAGAAAAGAAATTAAAAACTATCTGCAACACTAGACTTTCCACACTTTCACTTCATTCGATTATGATCCGACGTGAAAGGTAATCATCACCGGGTTTGGTTTTGGGGAGACACAAATGGGTGTCTACAATCATCAACATAAACTAAGACATTAAACTGAACATTGCCTTTAGTGTATGTGAAAAGAGAATAATCAGAGTAAGATTGAATAAAGCCGTACCCTTTCAAAGCTGTAGTGAGCTTTGCAAACCAACATCTCGGAGCTTGTTTCAACCCATACAAAGACTTTCTCAAATGACACACCAAACTCGAATCCGAGCTCTCAAAACCTGGAGGAAATTTCATGTACACCTCTTCTTCAAGATCACCATGTAAGAAAGCATTATGAACATCCATCTGTTGAATCTCCCAGTTTTTGAAACTGCTATAGCAAGAAAACCGCGAATAGTAGTCATTTTTGCAACCGGAGCAAAAGTCTCACCATAATCAATACCTTCTCTTTGATGAATACCAAAAACAACCAAACGAGACTTGAGACGTTCAATATCACCATTAGACAAAAATTTCGTCTGATACACCCATTGACAACCTAGAGCTTTCTTGCCGGGAGGAAGATGCTCCAATGTCCAAGTTCCGTTATCTTCCAATGCCCTTATTCTTCTTTCATAGAATGTCGCCAACCTTCGGATTTCATTGCTTCTTTAAAGGATTTTGGATCCTTTCCCAAAACAACGGCTGCAAGAAATTTGCAATAATTCACAGAAAACATGTCACAATTTATATAGTGTGCTAGAGGGTAAGGCGTACCTGAAGGAGGGATTGGAGACGGAGTGGACGGAGATGGACTTTTAGCAAAAATTGAGTGAGTCACATAATCACGATGACGAACATTGTCACGATGACCCAAGACCTCCGGTTGAAGCTGCCCAGCCGCGGGTTCCCCTGCGGCCGCGGGTTCCTCCGTGTGATGGGTTCTCTGCTTATTACTCGGGGGAACTTGTTCATTATTTAAAACCACGTTCTCATCACCAATAATCACCTCATTCTCATCAAATACATCATACTCCAAAAAATCATCATGCACATCACAATTTTGATCAACAATCATGGGCTCTATATTGGCATCATCCGGACTAGCAAAAGGAAACATACCCTCCACAAACTTTACATCAAGAGACACAAAAAAACACTTTTGACTCAAGGTCATACAATCTCCACCCCTTTTTCCCCAAGGGGTAACCCACAAAAACACATTTTCTAGTTCGACTAGCAAACTTGTCTCCATTCGTTTTCTGATTATGAGCAAAACATAAACATCCGAAGGTACGAATAGCATCAAACAAAGGAGGTTTATTGAAAAGAATTTCGAAGGGAGTTTTATTTTGTAGTAAGGGTGTGGGTGTACGATTAATGAGATGAGCTGCGGTAAGAACACATTCCCCCAAAAAATATAGGTAATTTTGCTTGAAATCTCAAAGCTCTCCCAACCTCTAGGATGTGTTTTTGTTTTCTCTCTACTCTCCCATTTTGCTGTGGAGTTCCCACACAAGAGGTTTGAAAAATAATTCCAGTAGCACTAAAATAATCATGCAAACAATTAAATTCAGTGCCATTATCACTTTGCACAACCTTAATGGTTTAAGAAAATTGTCTATCAACCATTGCAACAAATGCTAAAAACATTCGAAAAACCTCAGTTTTATCCACCAACAAATAAATCCACACAGCTCGGGAATAATCATCAACAATTGTCAAAAAATAACGAGCTCCACACGAAGAAACATGTCGATACGGACCCCACAAATCACAATGTATTTTTTCAAAAATCCTAGAAGCTCTACCATCACTTAAAGAAAATTTATCTCTAGGATGTTTAGCACGCATACATACCTCACACCCTTTAGAAAGATTATGTTTATTGCCACAGACATGAGGAAGTAACTTAACCACTTTTTTGGAAGGATGACCCATTCGACGATGCCACAATTCCAAATTCGAATTTGCGTCACCCACATCAACATGATTTACCGAATCTGAATTGCTAAAATAGTATAGTCTGTCTCTCCTAGCTCCCGTTCCAATCAACTCCTTCGTTTGATCCTATACAACACACATATTAGAATTAAATTGGACAATACAATTAAGCTCATCAGTAATTTGTGACACAGAAATCAAATTGCAACTCAAATTAGGAACATAAAGAACCCCCGTTAGGATGATCTTGTCCAAAAAACGGACAAAACCAATTAAAGAAGCCAATACGGTGTCACCATTGGGAAGACCAACGGGACACTCAAAACTCTGCGTACCAAACAACCAAGATTTGTTTCCGGTTACATGATGAGTTGCCCCTGTGTTAATAATCCAAGAAGTAACGTCAAATTTTCCATTCAAATGATTGTTTGGAACATTAACATTACCAAACAATCCCGTAATTGCATTAACGTTAGAAACCGAATACTTCCCCTTTGACGCAAGAATCCTCACGGCCATGATTGATAGGGGGTGATAAAAATAATGTTTCATCATCTCCAGCCATTGTATGAGTTTGTTAAAAAAAAATCAACCTGCTCTTGATACCATGCTAAAATATTTATGAGAATATGATAAATTGAATAAACTCAATCACTTGAATTACAAAGACGATGGCCATGGCCAATAAATAATACATCGTTCCCTAACCTGATAGAATTAGGAAATAATCAAAGATATCAAAAAGATATTATGCTAGGCATAAAATATATACTAAGCATAAAAAATGGAAACTAAATATTCCTAATAATATCCCAAAATATATCCTCCAATAACAACGTAGTTGATGATTTTAATATATAATGCAATATGACTTATATTTTTCAAATAATGATACATGCATATGAATAAATTTCAAATCATGAGTCATATTTTAATAAGCTTGATCAAACCATGGATCAGACCGAGAAGTCAGCTCGAACCATGGATCAGACCAAGATGTCATCGTTTCAAGACTTGTCATTTGATGCTTTGAAAAATATTATGATCGTATTATTTGACTTATTCCAGAAACTCCAAGCTCTGGATTTGAAATGTTCAATACATTCTTAGACATCTTAGTGTAAGAATACTTGCTTTTTTTTTTTTTTTTTTTTTTTGCTTATTTAGTTATTTTAGATTAATTTCTTAGTAAAAGCATATACTTGAAAACACACCAGTACAAGAAATTAACAAGACATACGTACGTTTTGATTAGGCTCGTATATACTTAAGTAGAAGAAATTAACAAGACATACATTTTGGTTAGGCTCATTTCTTTGTCTAGGACATATTATGAATTTTTTATTTTACCTATGTAAACCTATTGCAATAAGCATGATTATATTTTATAGCAGTGTAGAACACGAATCAATTTATAGCAGATCTTGAATTTTCTCGAATTTTTCTTGATGATGCTATCAGTTTATGATGCTCTAACTTCGAATAATGACTTATTAATTGTGGATGTTTCTACTAGGGTCTTTTTTTATTATGACCATGAGTATACTTAATTATGATTGACTGATTTTTGATTTAATTTAAAACCTGGGTCAAACCTTATTTTTAGAATTTTGTATTTTTAATTCATTTTCTTATTTTGTTTTTTTTTTTCGAAATTATTTTGTTAAAATCTACTCCCTCCATCCTCGATTGATAGTCACTTTTGCTAAATAAAACACGGGAATCAAGGAGAAATAAAGAAAGTACATTGAAAAAGTAAATTTACATTAGGTGTGCAAAAAAATAGAGAAAGAAAGTAATTAAAGTACATGGAAAAGTAAAATTTACATGGGAAAGTAAAATTTGCACAAATATTTTTGCAAATGTTAGAGAATTTTTGTAAAAATATAATATTAATGGTACTTGAAAAAAGCAAATGTGACTAACATTTTAGTCGCCAAAAATGGCAAAAGTGACTATCAATCGGGGACAGAGGGAGTATTATTTAATAAAACTTAAAATTAAGATTAAATAAAAATAAATAAAAAATTTGTTCATAGGTCATCAATGTTCTTCACCGTTCTTCAAAGTTGTTCATCAAATAATGAAATTAACCACAAATTTATGTTCTGTGTCCCTCAAATTCAACTGCGCATCAATGGAGACAAAAATTAGGGTTCGAAAAACATGTTCTTCATTGCTCTTCATTGTACTTCATTGTTCTTCATCCTTGGATCTTAATAATCACCCATTATCAAATTTTTCTCCAATTTGTTCATTAAAGTGACCAACAATTTGTCCACAACATCTATTATGAATTGGGTTGATCAAATTTCTTCACGGATTCATTCATACTGAATTTTCGACCTTGGGGTTCTAAAAACTATGATTGTTGAGAAAATTTAACGTTTTTGTTGTTTGTAGTCAATAGTACAGTCAAAAATATATAGCCTTGATTTGTTTATTACGATGATCCAAAACCTCCCTCGAGTGATTTTCTGAACAAACTAGGTGTAATGAACAAGCAGGAGAGAAAGGTGTATTTTCGTAATTTGTTTCTGTTTTAGGCATTCACCTATATATATACTTTAGTCATTACATGTAAACGGAAATTAATTGTTTTTTTTTCGAACAACTATATATAATTTTGGACATTGCCAAAATTTCAACTTTTAGATTTTGATGCATGCATTTCTTTTTCTTTATTTTCTTAAAATAAATTAAAGTCAAAAGGATTAAACACAAAAATTCAGACCATTACTTATTTATTTGTTGTATATATGTGCTAGGATTTTCATATTAAATTAATTTGAAATTAAATCAAAATCTCTATTAAACTAAACTATACTAAAATAGGGACACGTGTCAGCCATGGATCTAGTGTACCCTGTTTAGGGATAGTATATAGATAGAAGTGGAAGATATATGTGCCTACAACACGTGCATGAGCAAATGTTTGGTGGAATAGATGAGCTCAAGTATACTTAGGCCCTGTTCTCTTCACCTTAAAAAATAATGTTAAGTAAAAATAAATTCAGGTCAGTAAAAATAAGTTTAGTTCAGGAAAATTAAGTTCAGTTCAGTAAAAATAATTTCACTTCAGTAAAATTCAGTTTTTTTAAAGAAGAATTATAATAGAAAATCAGTAAAAATAATTTCAATTCAGCAAAAATAATTTCAATTCAGTAAAATTAATTTAAGTTCAGTAAAAATAATTTAAGTTGAGCAAATATAATTTTGTTTCAATAAAAATAATTTCAGTTCAGCAAAATTAAGGTGAAGAGAACGGGGCCTTACACACTATTTTTTTTTTTGGTGTTTAGAGAGCCACAAGGGCGGGGGTGAGAATCGATCCCAAGATCTCCTGAAACCGGGAGGGAAGCTCTAATTACTTGAGCTATCCCTCTCTCTCGGGCCTTACACACTATGATTATATTCTATTTAGAGAAAATTTAATTGTATAGTACAAACAAGTATTCTAGTGGTGAATACTCTTACTAAATTACTAGATTAACCCCGTGCGATGCACGGTTTTAAAATAAGAATTGAATTATAGAATTTTAACACATACTGAAAGAAAATAACTATTTTCTCATTTTCCTAACTAATTTCTAATTAAATATGAATATACAATTCCCAAAAGTGCATACTTCAATCTACACACACACACACATATATATATATGTATGTATATATACACGCGCGCACACACACACACACACATATATATATA
Organism: Chenopodium quinoa; assembly: GCF_001683475.1. Lineage (NCBI taxonomy): Eukaryota > Viridiplantae > Streptophyta > Magnoliopsida > Caryophyllales > Amaranthaceae > Chenopodium > Chenopodium quinoa. Next base: position 5,276,162 of record NW_018744626.1, on the reverse strand, counting down.
GGGGAATTTTTTCCCGAGGTTATAGACAAAAATGTAGGATTTAATTTTCTTAGTGCGCCATGTAACATTATAAAATTTTAGTTGTAGCCAATAAAATAAGAGATTTTTTTTTTAAAATTAATTAATTCAATTGTCACGCAAGCAAAACTGGCGAATGATATTTTTAAGTTTAAATTAATTAAATATAATATATTATCTTTTTATACTAGGAATTTTATCAAAATATGTAACAAATTTTAGCACATAAATACAAAAAAAAAATTAATAAAAAAATAAAAACTCAAACAAATCGTGCATCGTACGTGCTTCATCTAGTTAAATTATATTATTAACTATTGTTAACAACTTATAAATAACTAAATAGCATAATATGTGTAGAAAATCCAATATTTAAAATTTAAAAACTCAAATGGAATATATTTTCAGAGCTATGTTAAATAGGGTAGCTTAAAAAGGAAAATAAATATGACATCATCCATGCATTTTGGAGGGAAAAAATTAAATAAAAAAGTGGCACGTAGACAGTGATGATATCAGCGGTAGTTATTTTAGTATATATATAGATAGATAGATATAGATATAGATTTGATTCAATAAGCTGATTTAAGATAATCAAATCTCAAGCCACCAACCCCTCTTCCACTAAGCTCGAGATATCATTTTTATTGCTCCAATTTTCCATATTTGACTTGAGTTGCATTGTTAATTAGGAATAATGTATATTGTATAGTTGGCATAAGATAGTTTATGAAAATATTTGATCTTATCTTTGATATTAGGGTTATTTACCTAGGATTGTAAACCTATATAAGTTGTCCCATGATGTGAGACGGGTCAAGCTTTTGCCTCATTATTATTTTACATGCATGCTTACTAAGTTGTCTCCTTTGTCGGAAAACTCGGGTTTTAACACTCTTTTCAGAAACATTATTGATAATGGATCGAAGGTCAATTCTTTGCCATGAGAATGAGACAATGCTCCAATGGCCTACACTGAAAAAGTTTAGGTACTGATCTGAGTACTCATTGCATTCATGTTATAATTTTGATACTAGAACATGTCGTTTTCCAATCATTGTCCTTGGAAGGTAACTGATGTTGGTTGTTTAGTGTTCACACTTCACATTTCAATATAATTTGAGCTGGCAAATATATATTATTTTGGGTGTCTTAAAATATTGCTACTATTACTAAAAATAAGTAAATAACACCCAATTATTATTTGCTTTTTAGCTTTTTAATACAAAATACACACATGTCTAAAAAATCATTACTTTTTCTTTTTTTTTTTTGTACAAAATACACACATACCTAAAAAATCATTTATTACTCTACATTTTACTTTTTATCTTTTCCATACAATATTCTCTACATTCCATACAAAATACACGCATACCTAAAAAATACACACACACATGCCCAATTATTATTTACTTTTTAACTTTTCCATACAATATTCTCTACATTTTATTATCCTCATGCAACATTTTTCATTTTAAACTTTTCCATACAATATTCCTCTACTTTTTCTATCCTCCTTAAAAAACGTACTTTTAGAGTTATTTATCTGTAAGTATAGGACAGAGGGAATATTAATTATCATTTGCTCAAACTTCAAATTCATCAATCAAAGGTATTCCAAACAATAATCTTCCTTTTTAAATTCATCTCTGTTTGTTTGTGTGAATACTATCCGCTAGTCATTAAGCTACTTCATGATTATCAGTCTATGACATTGTACATTTTGTAGCATGTGCGTTGTGAATAATTACTACAATGTGTGATTCTTTGTTTTAAGTGGTAATTCCTCGGATTCGTTTTTTTATAGTTGCAACACTTCCCTAAAATGAAAATGTCATAATAGTTGCAACACACCATAAAAGGAATGTTTTTATGGTGAAAATTGTACTATTATCTTTAATTAAAGCACATGGCCCACTTGATTACACTCCTAATAACCTTTTAAATGTATTATAACATGTGAGGTCCACTTTTCTTAAATAACGTTATAAAGTGTGTTTTGCAACTATAAAAATACGAAGGAAGTATAAGATTAAAGCTTTTATCAGGGTTGTTAGCTCTTGTTTCTACTTTGTAATACTAGTTTAAAATTTAAAATCAAACTACCATTTTAATGACTACATCAACAATGAGATTATGAGTTACCATCAACCTTGTAGGTCTTTTTTTGTTGTAAACTATCTTTTATAAAAAGAAAAAAAATAAAGAAAATAAAATAAAGTGGCATAAAAAGGTCTTTTTATCGCACTTGGGTCGTGCTGAGGGTCCTTTGATCGAATTTTGTCCATTGACCTTTTTTTTCGGCCAAAAAAAGTCATGTGCATTGCACGTGACAACTAAAAATTCGTTTTTATTTATTTCCCATGTTGAATCGAATGAACAATACAAGAGGAGGGGGTGAATTGTATTATAGAGGAAATAGGGTAATTTTTGCGGAATCTATACAGAAACTAAGAGAAAACTTAAAGTGCAAAGAGAGATTTTACGTGGAAAACTTCTTGGCCCTAATAAAGAAAAAAAAACCCACGACCACAAGGAATTTTAAACTCAACTCTTAATTATAATAGGGCATACAACCTATTAATTACAAACTAAGACTCTAACTCAAGTTCCTCAATGAACTCGATTTCCTTTCAACTAATCCCTCAACCAGTTGAACACTCTCAACTCTCTCTTTCTCCTTGCTTCACTCTAAGCAATAAACACTTTAGAGTTTACCCAAACTCTAACCCAATACAACTCAAGATTTAACTCTAACGCTAAGTACTAAGACACTCAAGGACTTAAGTGGATTATGACTCTTTTCGAAAACTAGAAAGATTGTAATGCTCAAGTGTGTTCTTTTCAATAGAAAACCAAATCTATTTATAGAGAGGAGAGGAAGTTACTTATGTCGTGCCTCATCTCCACTAAGTCACAACTTCCTTAAGAAGTGCAAGTTGTGGGATGTTGGGCAGCAAGCAAACCATACCTCCCCACTTTCACAGGAAGTGTTTTACTGCTTCCTTACTTTTCTCAACCGTCTTGACCAAGTAAAACACACATTTAAAAGTTATTTTCCAAAAACTGATTTTCCAAATTAAAAGATAAGTTTATTTTAACAAATCTTTTTAACTTAAAACTTGATATTTTATCGAAAAAGATATTTTCTAAAATATTCCAAAAATAAAATAGGAAAATTTTGACTTTTACCACCAAAAAAATCAAATAATGGTATTTTACCACCAAAACTTCTAAAACTTTTATTTTAGAACCCAAAAAAAATTCTAAAAATTGTTTTTTACCACCTAACGTCAAGAAATCCGGAAACTAAATTTCACTGATTGCTTCATTGTAATTTCGGCGGCAAAACCAAGAAACTTTAATCCGAGACAATATTTAATTTCTAAGCCCAGAACATGAAACAACTTAATCGATCGAAATTCTTCAAACCAATCGAACTAAAGTTCATAACCTAAACTTGCAAGCCTAGAAAATCGATCGAAAATCTTCAAAAAAAAACACCCATAAATCCACCAGAAAATTGTCAAAAAATGTTCAAATTCGAACATTAAAGAGTGAAAAATTGGAAGAACCCTAGAAATTTGGGTAAAATTCAAGAATCAAAAATTTGTTTGATTTTTGGTTCGAAAAACAAATTGTAAGTGATTATGGAAGACAATTACGTGAATTAATCCTCCAATTGCCACTACTAGTAAACACGCTATTTCCGATGGGTTCCTTCCGATGGCCACCTAAAACCATCGGAAAATATATAATTTCCGATGGTTTTAAAAGCCATCGGAAATTTCCGATGGTTTTTGAATTCCGATAGATCACGCCGTTGGAAATTTCCGACGGCCTTTAAAAGCATCAGAAATCGTATTTCCAAGGGCTTTTTCGATGGCTTAAGCCATAGAAAATTTCTGATAGTTTTAAAAACCGTTGGAAAATATAAAATTTTCGTTGGTTTAAAAAGCCATAGGAAATTTCCGATGGGTTTTAAGCCATAGGAAATATCCGATGGTCTAAAGCCATCAAAAAATAAATTATTTTCGATGGTTTTTAAACCAACGGAAATTTTCGATGGCTTTTGTTAAAATTCCGTCGGAAATTATATAAACAAAATAAAAAAAAAACCCTAATGCTACTAAAGAGCCAGCCGCCCCCTTTAACTCTCATTTCCCTTTCTTTCTCCTCTCTTTTCCACTCACTCTCCTCTCATTTCCCCACTCTGCGCCCCTTCATCTTTTTTCTCTCCTCTTTTTTCTCATTTCTATTCTTTTCTTTCTTGTTTATCCCACTTTAATTATCAAATTTTCAGTTCATCAATTGTTTATAGCAAATTTTACAAGAAAACAAACATCGTTGGTGGTTTTTTTTTCGGGGGTTTTTGGCCAAATCCAACCATAAAAATTCCAGATCTGGAGTTTTCGTGGTTTAATTTGACCATGTAAACCCAATTTTCTTGAAATTATGAAGGTTTGTTTTTTAATCGTTCCTTTTCTTTCATTTTTGTTGGGGATTTCGTTTTTTTTTTCTTGTTTTTGGTTGCAGCTACGGTTGGATCCCTTGGTTGTGGTGGAAGCAGCGAGTACTAGTGGTGGCAGTTAGGTTTTTTTTGGTGTACGTGTGCGTGGGGCTGCTGTGGTTACAAAGGAGGTTTGGGGAGGTTGGTATGGTGTGGATCTAGTTGCGTGGGTGTGGGTAGTGGGTTTAAGTTTAGGGTGGTTTTTTGTGGGTTTTGGTGGTTTAGGGTGGGTGGGTAGCCTGAGTGGGTAATTTGGTGTCTAGGGCTTGGCAGGGGTGGGGTTTAGGGTTACGGTGGGTGGTGGAGGGGGAGCAGTGTTTTTTTAAAAAAATTTCTGGTGGCATTTCCGATGGCTTAGCCGTCGATAATCTCCGACGGTTCATCTGGCCATCGGAAATCTCCGATGGTTTAAGCCATCGGTATTTTCTGATGGCCTTTAAAAACCATCGGAAAAGTGATTTCCGATGGTATTTTCGTCGGAAAAGTGCAGATTTCCGACAAAGATGTTTCCAACAACACTTTTCTGACGGAAAACCATCGAAAATCACTAATCCGACGGTTTTTGGGTGTTTTCGATGGATTTTTACCATCGGAAATAGCCTTTGTTCTTGTAGTGTGCTGAATTTCGAGTAAGAATTAAGGAAATTACGAGCAAGAAATTCCAAACGAAAAATCAGAAAAATGAGATGAAGAATCTTGAAATTGAAGAAGAATAAAAAACGCAGAATGAATGAGAGGAATCAACGCGCTCTGATTCCATGTTGAAATATACATTTATGGTGGAAGAAAGTTATGGAGGAAGTGAAGAGAAGTCATGGTAGAAGTTTGCTTCTATCAGAATCTTGGAAGAGAGAAAAGAGAGTACCTTAATATTGGTAGAACCATAGAATGAAAGAGTTCGATACAAATTACTATTACATGTATTTATATAATACTAAACCTATACTAGTACACTACTAAACTTATACTACTAACCTGTACAAGTATATTCCAACACTCCTCTTTAGTCTATATATATATTGCAACCAACTTGGAGTTCTAATAAGCTCATTCAACCAACGGTCCAATTAACCAATTTCCACGCCAACTTTCTCCATCACTCCTTTTTATTTTTTTCATTTCTTTCTTACAAGTACAACATTTCCTTAATATTATTACTTGACTGTGAATTCAACAAATTTTTCTTTCTCCCTTATCTTTTCTAAAAACCTCATCTCTCTATCTCTTTCTCTATCTCTTTCTCTATCTCTTTCTCTATTACGAGTAGGGCTGGCAAAAGGTCGGGTCGGGTCGGGTTCAGGTCGACCTGTTTACATAAACGGGTCAGGACCCCCCAACCTGAACCCGACCTGTTTACTTAAACAGGTCAAAATAACCAACCTGAACCCGACCTGATTATAAACGGGTCGACCTGAACCCGACCCGCCTAAATCTGATTTTTTTTTAATTAAAAAAAAATAAAATAAAAACCTGTAATTTACTAATTTCTTTATACTGTAATTTTTTTAACCTGTAATTTGACTAATTTCTTTAACCTGTAAGATTCAAGTATTCAAGACTTCAAATTCAACACATAATTCAAGCAAACATAACTTAACAACATAATTCAAGAAAATCCTGCTGCATTAGTGCATTGTCCATACTTCATAGTTTCATACACTCACAACAACAACTAAAACTTGAAAAGTAGCTAGCCAACAAGTCCAAAATATTTCCAAGAGTTACATGTCCAAAATACTTCCAAGTAGGCAAATAAAAGTTCAACTAGAAAACCAAATACATGTCCAAAATAACAGTAACAGTTTCATCAACTAATTTTAGAAGAAATTAACAACATAATCAGGTTTGACTCTCCATGACAGTAGGACTTTCTGGTGCACTTTGTGGAGGGCTGGGGCTGGGAGTATCCCCCACATCATCGTTGACTTTCATGGCCATGATTTTTCCACATAAATCTTGCAATTGCGGATCCATATTAGCTACAACCAAAAGAATACATACAAAAGTTAATTTCAGCCTTAAGCATAAATAAAATAGTACAAAAAAAAAACAAAAAAATTGTAATTTTAAATACATAAACTATTTTCATACCTTCACCAAAAGTCCAATCTTTGAGGCAAATGATAGCTTCTGCTGTGTTTGGTTTCAAAGAGCTTCTATAGCAGTCCAAAACTCGACCACCAGTACTGAAGGCAGATTCTGAAGCTACTGTTGAAATAGGGATTGCAAGGATGTCCCTTGTCATCTTTGAAAGAATTGGATACCTCACAACATTTGTTTTCCAATGATATAGAATATTAATGTTGGTTGCACGAGGAATCAATGGCTCTTCCAAGTAGATTTGCAAGTCAGATTTAGCAGCAACATATGATTTGCTAGAAGAGAAGTTATCAAAGTCCTAAAAGATGTTTAAACAAAAATTACAATAAAGCATACAAAAAACAGAATTTAAAGTTGATTATCAAACAAAAAGCAAGTGTTCACAGTTACCATCATAAAAGAATCAGAAGCAACATCAACTTGCTCTTCATTAGGCTGTCTAGAAGAACGACGCCTTGTTCGTGGTGTTGTTGTGGAAGCCTCAGTCACATAAGCACCATATAAATAATCCAACCTTTCCTTGAACTTCACCAACTCATTAGTACCCTCTATTTCCCCATACACCTTCTTAAAAGCCCACTCCACAAACTCATACTTAAATCGAGGGTCTAAAACAACAGCCACAACCATGATTATGCTAAAGTTGGTCCAATATTTAGCAAATTTCTCATTCATTCTTGCTGCCATCTTATGCATGAAGTTATCAGAATTTTCAAGCTCCTCTTTCAAGAGTAAACGGATTTTCAACACATTTGGGAAGTATACATTAGCGGTAGGATAATTAGTACCCGAAAAAACATTTGTCACATCAAAAAAGACCTTCAAAAATCTAAATAACTTCTCTATTCTCCCCCACTCCTCATTTGTTGGACAATGAATGTAATTGGCATCAACCTTTTGAAAATGAAGAAAAGCTTTTTTGTAGTACAAAACATTCTCTAACATCAAATAAGTTGAATTCCATCTAGTAGGGACATCTTGTCTCAATCCTCTACTTGAGTCTAGTTCAACATGTGCCACACAAGTCAAAAAACGTTGCTTTCTAGCCTGAGACCCTTTACAATACTTCACAGTTTCTCTCACCTTAACAACAGCCTCATTAATTTCTTTTAACCCATCTTGCACAATTAAATTTAGGATATGTGCACAACACCTCACATGGAAATAATCCCCCCCACATACCAAATCAAGTTCATTTTTAATTACATCAGCAAACACATCATTAGAGGAAGCATTATCAAGAGTAATACACATGATTTTCTTTTGGATACCCCACTCTTTAAGAAAATCATAGACATGGTCAGACATATGGACACCGGTGTGAGGTGGAGGCAAAAAACGAAAGTTCAGAATTTTTTTTTGCAAATTCCATTGATTATCAACAAAATGGGCAGTCAAAGACATGTAACCATCAGTAGTAATTGAAGTTCAACAATCAGATGTAAGAGAAATTTTACCCTTAACTACACTCAACTCCTCCTTAAGTTTATCTTTTTCCCTCTTAAACATTTTCAGAACATCAGCCTTCAAAGTATTTCGAGACACAAGTTTAACATCAGGATTTATGTAATTAATCAACTTCCTAACAGCACTATATTCAGCAAACTGAAAAGGCAAATCATGTTTCACCACAGCAATAGACAACATCTCACGAACAATATCATAATCAATTGTAGGAACCCTATTCATCATAGAACCAGAACTGCTTGAATCAATAATCATCTGACCCACATCTTTAAAGGTCCTTTTTTTACATTTCTTAATGTGGCGTTTTAAATTACCAGTTCCTTGCCTACTTTCAGCATTATATTTCTGCCCACATTTTTTACACTTGCAAATGATGTTACCTTGTTCGTCAGGTTTATCAAGGAATTCAAAATTTGCCCACACATCTGAAGTGAGCTTTCGTTGGCGCTTGAAATGAATTCCAGGCTTATTCAGCGAGGTGACATTAGAGGTTTTCTTCTTTGATTCCGTTTGATGAGAATCAGAAACTTCATCATCTGAATCAGAATCCGGAAGATCAATGGGTTCATCAGGATTAGGGCTATTAGCCATCTGTGAATAAATTAAAAAAAGAATTACACTCATGGCATAAAAGATAAAACATGAAAAACAGAAGTATAAACTCATGAGTCATGACATAAAGAATCAAACTCATGAAATTGCAGAGTAAGAAAATCAAATCAGGGCAAAAAATCGCATAAACAAATCGCAAATAATCGCAAAATAAGTAAATAACAAATCAAATCTTCGAAAGAAATTGCAGAGTAAGAAAATAACAAACGAACAACATTAAATGATTAAATCACATAAACAAAGCATACATAAACCATAATAGCAAAAAATCGCATTAAAAAATCAAAGAAATCTGAAAATTGCATAACCAAATCAAGGAAATTGCATAAACAAATGACTCATGAGCAAACAAACTCATAAAAAATCGAATAATAGGATTATTACCTTCAGAATGTTTGAGATGAAGCTTCAATCTTCAAGGTTCAAGCATTTTTATTTCAATCTTCAAGAGTTAGAGAGAGAAAAGAGAGGAGAGAAGAGAGAGAAACTGAGAAGAGAGAGAGTTTGAGTGAAAGAAAGCGGCGAGAGAAAGAGGGAATTAGGGTTAGATAATTTGGGCTTGGCCCATATTTTAAAATTAGGGTTTTAAGTTAAGCGGGTTGGGTTCGGGTTGACCCGACCTGAAACCGACCCAATTAAATAAACGGGTTTATGCGGGTTGGTTTCGGGTTGGGATTTTCAACCTGAACCCGACCCATTTAACTTCAGGTCGGGTTCGGGTTGAACCAATTACATAAACGGGTTGAAAATCTCTATCAAAACCCATTTATTTCGGGTTGGGTTCGGGTCGGGTTGTCGGGTCGGGTCAGCTTTTGCCAGCCCTAATTACGAGTGAGTGTGTGTTGTTGGGTAGCGACTTCTGAGCTTTCTCCTCCATTGAATCGGCCTTTGAGATTTCTCCTGCACTGAAGTAGTTTCCGAGCTTTCTCCTCTATTCAAGCAGTTTCTGAGGTAATGTGTTAAATCATCGTATATATGTGCATGCCTAAGTAGTTGTTAATCCATAATTAGACTTAACAAACTACTGCAAAGTGTCTCAATTAATTAATCAATGCACGTGTGCTTTCTAAAGTGTCTCATTTTACTAGTAATAATTTTTTTGTTATGTTTTTGTACAGTATACTTCACGGTTTGGTCAGATTACTAATTTTGACTTTGATTTTGTATATATGTGTACAACTTTTTGTTTGAATATTAAACTAAATCTTTGGATTTATAGAGATTTGAAGTTGAGTTTTGTGAAATGGAACTAATTTTCTCCGTGGATTTGTGTGATTTTTGCTTCAAGTTGTTTGAATTAGAATTTGGAATGCCTGAGAAAATTATGAATTATTCTTGAGTTGTTTGATAGCAATTTTTGCTTCAAGTTGTTTGAATTAGAATTTGAAATGGCTAAGCAAATTATGATGAATTATTCTTGAGTTGTTTGAAGCAATGAGGTCGGATGAGTGATGAATCATATTCGATTGTACTCACTAATTAATATTCTTATATAAACAAGTTAAACATTTTTGTTATGCTCCCGGTTTGCGAACTTTGATCCTTCTCTAGTTAAAATAATCAACTCACAATGGTTCTGATTAACATAAGAAATATGGCATGGTTTATTTTGAGCTTAAAGAGCTTTTTATTCTTTTTTTTTTTTTTTTTTTTTTTTTTTGTCATTCACAACAAATGCTGCTATTTTGTTCTGATTTTGTCCTAATATTGTAGAAATTCTCTTGTAATACTATTTGCTAAAGAATTATGTAGATCTATTTACAAAAATTTTGTTAATTGCAGTTTATTTCCAAAGAGAAAGACATTTATTATGGACAAGTATGGATCACTACCCAAGCTTCACTGGTATAATTTTTCCTTTTTATTTATTTATTATTTTTTTTGTGATATCTTATGATCGATGTGGAACTTTTTTTTGTGAAGGTGAGATTCTATAAAAATAAGGAATATACATTTAATATTCCTTATGAAATTGGAGAGACTGATGGAAATGGTATTTTAGTTTGTAATCTAATTTTAGAATGTAGGGGAAAGAAAATAAGCAAAAAAAAAATGAGTTGTAAAATAATGGATAAGAATGAGGCTTTGCAAAGGATGAGAAATAGAAATGCATGTTATTTCTACCCCGTAGTAGGTTTCCAACAAGGTGAATTGGTTTTGTGCGTCGGTAATTTTGTTGGGGTTCAATTAAATGATTGGATTAGAGAACAAATACAAAATAGTAGTGGATTATGGAGATTAGATGCGATTAACAATGTTATTATTGCTGGGCCAATGTTAATCCAAATAGCTAGGGAAATTGCTGAGAGTTTAACCCTATGCCAGCAACAACAAACACCCTTAGGTTTTAATCGTAACTGATTATACATTAAGGGAACTTCTTTCAAGCTCTCTGATCCTCCCAATAATCAAGGTATTACTTATTTATGTTTGTAATAAAGATTAAAATTTTCAAACAAAATGGAATGTAGTATTACATTTAAAGTAATTTGTGTTTTATTTGTAGGTGATGTTGTTGGAATTCGTAACGATTTGCGAGAATTTGTCAACTTCGTTAACGATGCCGCAGTTGGTTATAGAAGTGATCGTAACATCTTGTTGTTTAACGAGTTGCCTAACATGTCAATCTCTAATGATGTTGGAGAAGTAGTGTAAGTTACCATCTTCATCTTGTTTAGATTTGAGTTTTAATTAGTTGGATATAAAAGTGATTATGTATTTCCCTGTTTGAAATTCATATAATATTTAGAATTTCTAATGACACCAAAATTTGGTTATTCTTGAAAACAAATCATAACTTGTCTTAGCTTCTAACGGCAACATTAAACTTCATTTTTTATTTCTCTCAACCACTGGAAAATGCTTTTATCAACAAGAGTATTAATTCCAATCCAACTATAAATCATGCCATAACAATGCTTATTGACATGAACTCAACTGTTTTAACATAACAGCAAGCATCAAATCTGACTAGTCTAGCTTGAGTTATCTACTTTGCTAGGGACAATCCCATCAATGATGTGTGCTTAAGAATATTTAACTTGTTCCAAACACTGACACCATGGGACTTTTAAATTGTGCCCAATAAGCCATTATAACCACCATAAATTGATTTTTTTTTTCCCACCACGCACTTATTCTGCAAGAAGCCATCAACAATTGCATCCTAATTTTACAAGCATTCCTCCAACCCCAAGTAGAAATTCTATGTATTTAATGAAATATAGATTTTCCAAACACTGTCTCATGTTATTTATGTTTTTATTTTAATAGGATACTCTCTTACTTCATTTGTCATTCTCCACTGTTTTGGAGTGTTTTCAAGATGAATTACTCCATATATCGCGTCGATAACTGGGTGAATAAGATACCAGTTGCTAGTTATCATCCGTTACGAATGGTATATAATAGATCCGGAGGACCGCACAATCGTATGTTGATGCAATATATCAGATATTGTTATCATCATTATTTTGATAAGGTAATATTTATAAAATAATGGTATAAAAATAATATCTTAGATATAATTGTTTTATTTTATTTTTAGTAAAAAGCTAACATATTTTCCCTATTTTGCAGCACCAAAGTTCTTCTTTTGATCATCTTGATGACGAATTACTGGCGCTATTTCCCACTGCATTTTCAGCTACCTATGGAGAACTAGCATTAAGAATCAACTCTTTTCCTTTTACGGTACCTAAATCAGAGTTGTTGAATCACCTTCACAGTGTCGGGTTAATTTACAATAGAGGTAAATTTACTAACTATCTTTACACTTTTCTTTCTTTATATTATGAAGAGTTATTGTTCTTTATTTGTATTTTTGTGGAATTTGTATTAATATGAACTATTATGAAATATGAATTTATTAATGTTACAAATGGTTATTGTGTGTTTAACTGTTATCTATTTATTTTTAATTGTAATTTTTATTCCTTACCTCATTTGTTTTCGGTTCTAGTTTTCTAGAGTCTAGACTAGTAAAAAAAAAATCATTCTTCTCACATTCCTTTCCCAGATACATCAACCAATCATACACCCATTGAGCCAATGGATTAGAAGTGTTGATTCCTAATTAAGATTCCGCCCCCCCCCCCCCCCCCCCCGTTGCTTGGCTTAGTCAATGACAGTAACGAAACAGTTACTGTCGCTGTTTCGTGACCCAAAGATAGTAATCTTTGATTTGCGCCCATCCCTAGTACATGTGCTACAAGCTGGCTCTTCTAATCAACCTTTAAGCATTTTAAACTTTTGCTTACAAAGTATAAAATTCAATTGTTGTTCTTCTGTCAATGGAAGAAATTAATTTAAATGTCAAGCCCATTGCAAAATTTTGAAATGTCAAACTGTTGTAAATCTAATCCATATCTATGATACTTGTAGGTAACGTCAGGGATCGAGCTGCAATTCGAGAGCAGAGAATGTAATAGATAGCTGATCACAATTTGTTTGTATGGTGACTCTGTCACGTTGTGTGTTGCATTACACGCTGTACGGATTTGATATCTTATCGTCTCATGTTTGGTTACATCTTTTGTGGAATTTATGTCGTGTAATGATGATATGATACTATTGATGGCATTCTGTATTTGAGTTTCGTGTCCTTAAAGACAAGCACTACAAGTTTGCAACATTACTTGTTCTGTGTATGAGAATGTAAGAATTAATCTTTTGTTCATTCCTTGATGTGTTTTGATTCATATTTCATAATAGTTCATATTAATAAATTCATACAAGTGTACGAGATATTAAGAATTGAAAATGTTAAGTGACACACTTGAATAATAATTAAATCGAGGAAATACTTGAATCTATTACATGTAAAACATGTTAAAGCTGGACTTACCAGGGTTGTACAATTGTACTAACCTTCTATGTCTCTACTGAAAAGGTTAAGATTGATTGAACTTGTATGACTTGACTCATACAAGTGTATACCCGGAGGTCCAAAGGGAACAACCCAAGAATCAATGGTCAAGAAATCAGCAACTACAACAAAGAACAAGAAGACAAAACCCATTAAGAAGCAATTAAACTTGATTATACTAGTATACAATCATTCACATGTTAACAGATGATTAATATAAATATATTACTACATTTATATATCACAACATAGTCATTGTATTAATGTTAATTCTTTTTCATAGTTTGGAGTGGAAAATTATTACTACATAGTCATTGTATATATAAATGTCATTCTTTTTCATAGTTTGGAGTGGAAAGTGATTTTAGATGAATATTCGGTTGTATTTTGGTAGATGTTCAATCGCATAAAAGTATATGGTTTTCACATATTAATATACGATTACTAGAATTTTGATAAATATTTATATTTTGGTCATCTTCTTCAAATATTTCATGCTCGGTTAAATTTTGAGTTTCAACATATGTCTTTTTTCAGATGGATGTATGATAAATCACATATTGATAGCTTCAAGTGTTATTTACGTATATATTTCATGTTCATCGATTGATATCTTTCATAGGCATTTTTAAACTAATGCATGTTCATTTATATATTAATAGATGTACATTTTCATATTCAATTATGTAAATATGTTCATTATTGTATTAATAGTTGTTCATTCCATATTAATAGATGATCAATTCTACAAATATATATGTTCATTTATATATTAATATATATTCATTTCCATATCGATCATTTCAATTGTTATATTTTCATATTCATATGAAAATTGGTTCATTTCAACACTTATTCTTGCTCAAATCTAACTAAAAAAATCTTGTTTTTGTCGATTAGTTAAACAAAGAATCGTGGATATTTAGCAAGGAAAAAAAAGAAAGATCAGACGACAAAAATAAGGAAATCAAGAATGCATGGATTCGCGCAACATCAATATGTGTAGAATTGAATTGTATATTTAATATTCAATAGTTTAATTTTTGGTGATATACAATTTCTATTTGATTTTAATAAGAAGGATATAAACTTTTTGTTTCCCAAAGTATTATTACAAATCACATCGTTCAAAAGCAAACATTTAAATAGTATATATATAATACTAATATTTTTTTACGACTTTGAACCATCATTCACTAACTATATTAGAATATGTTCATAAACACACCTTAACGATCAATAGGAAACTGTACAAAAGTTAAACATTCAGTTCTTGTATCAAGTCACTCATAGAATTTAATATTTCTACACTTATTATCTTTATAACCCCTTATTAGAACAAATAAATCCTTTCATAAAAAATGATCCATCCTTTCGCCTCTTACTCCTCCTAACTCTGATCCCAAACCTTTCATAAAAGCATACTCATTATATATTTCATAAGCATCATCTACCGAAGGAAATTGTTTCCTCCGAAAATCAAAGTGACTTGCTTCTTCAAAAATAACAGCATCCTCTATTCCCACTGCAATAATTAAAAATGTAATAAATGAACAAATACAGTAGCAATAATGGTCAATTACAATAATGCATTTGATCAATTACAGTAAAATTACCATATGTAAAAATATATATGATCATCTATAGTTACATAACTGAACATTATTAATGAAACTACAAAACAGTGATAATCATTAAAAGTTGCATGTACAACTTATAATTCCATAAACACAAGTGTATATATAAATGAACATTTATAATTGCATAATTGGACATTATTACAACAAAACTGTTTGGGGTAAAAATACCCTAAACACGTGGCCCAATGGCCTAGTGACACGTGGCATCCAGCCGTTGGTCAGCAGGGCTCCAATCCTCTGCTGACACGTGTCCTCTAAACCCTAAAAGGGAAACCATCCCTTCCCCACTATAAATAGTGGAAGGACCCTCATTAATGGGGGCTGGAACATTTGTTGTTCACATTGAATACTCCTCAAAAAGAAAAACACTTACCCCGAGCAATATTAATTGCAGAATTCTCCCATTACGCGAGAAGTAACTTCTACATTACGTGCATTCTACCTCCCGTATCTTTACTAACTTGATCGTCGGAGGCGGAGCTCCTACCCCCAGGAGTCTTCGTGATTTTGCAGGCACAGGCGTCGAAGGGCATTCTTGGAATTGTAACTCTCCCGCAGGACACATCAAAGAACCCCGAAACATTTGGCGCCGTCTGTGGGGAGAGTACTTCTAAGATGACTTCTGATACTGTGTCACCGAATCAGGGCAAACGGCCTGTGGTCGAGCCTGAGGTCCAGACGGACCATGAAAGTGGAGACGAAATTGAAACATATGTGGCCCCGGATGGGTCTTTCAGAATGAAGCACCCTCGTGCTAAAGATAGAAGAGAACGGGAAATCAGCCAAGCTGCTCCCAGCAACCCAGCCGGGCAACCGGCTGGAATTTCCCAAACGGTGGAGGGCTCAGCCCCCGTTACAAGAAACGAACTCATGTCTTTCATGAATAGTTTCAAGGGTGAGATCAAGAGCCTCATCCGGTCAGCTACTCCAAAGAAGGGTCAGCCGGCCAAGAAGCCTTCTGGAAAGAAGGCGGTCAAAGAACGAGTTCCTACCCCTCATCCCAAGCCAAAGGAGGGGGAGGGCTTAAGGTTTGATCCAAGCAGACTCCGTTTTCCTAAGGGGAGCTGCGAAAGGCCATCCGGCACGTACAGCCGGATGGCTCCAAGAAAACATTCTCAGACGCCCGCACATTTCTCCAAGAGAAGCGAGGTCAGGCGTCTGCGTCGGCCTCAACGTCGACCTTCCCGGACAGTTTCCATGACGTCTCACACAGGCGTACGAGAACGAACCTTGGGAGCCAGACGGGTGAAGCTTCTGCCCGGTCTGGACCCAAAGTGATCCAGCCTGGCCTATTCGGCACACCGAATGGGTTGGGTGGATCCCCTTTTATGTCACCGGGTCTTTTCGGTGGGCAAGCGCAGCAGCCGTTCCAACCCACGGACTGGCAGCTGCGCCTGCTAAATTTGGGGGAACAGCCAACGGCGTTCTCACCAGAGATAACCCAGGCGGCACAGCCGCCTAAGATCAAGAATGTTTTGGTGGGGGCCTATGACGGCACCACCAACCCAGAAGACCATCTAATGGCCTACTCTAACCTCATGTACCTCCAGGGGTTAGATGATGCCGTCTGGTGTCGATGCTTCCCGGCTACCCTCAAGGGCATAGCCCAGCGGTGGTTTGGTAACCTACCAGCCGGTTGCATCAACAGCTTTCGAACTTTGGCGTACTTGTTTACGTCAAATTTCTCAATGAATATTCCTGCCAAAAAGACTAGCCTCGACCTAGGGGCAATACAACAGGGCGACCGGGAGGGCCTCCGGTCATACGTCAGACGGTTCAATCTGATGAGAATTCAGATTCCAGGACTATCAGACAAAGTGGCCTATACAGACTTCTTTCGAGGTCTGAAGGATGGGTCGACCTTTAAGTTTGACCTCGTCCGGAAGAGGGTTGCTACCCTCCAAGAGGCGTTAATTGAAGCTGAAGCCTATATACAGGCGACGGAGCAATGTGCTGTCAAGCAGCCGTCAGATTATAAAAAGTCTGACAAAAAAGAGAGCAGGCAACAGCATCAGCCGGCAAGAAAGGAAGAAAAGAGAAAAGGGGTCTGGGCAGCTGACCGATCAGGACAGCCGGCCCAGAAGATCAGGCGGAAGTCAGAATCGTATGCTCCCAAATACGAGTTCGCAAAAGATTGCTCCACCATCCTCCTGGAAATCAAAGACCGGATGTCTCTCGACAAACCGGCTGAAATGAAAAGCCCCGTGAATAAACGGGACAAGAGCAAGTATTGCAAATACCACGAGGATGTCGGCCACGACACCGATGGCTGCTATAGCTTCAGGCGGCTATTGGACCGTCTGGCAGATAAGGGGCCCCTAAAATCCTACCTACCCAAGGCTAAGGGTAATACCCAGGCCAAGAAAGGGCAGGCGGCAAAAACCGGCCCAGCAAACTCCGAGACGGATGAAGAGACCATCTTCATAATAGCAGGCGGTTTTGCCGAAGGGGGTCCTACCATCCGGGGCACCAAAGACAACATCAGGAAGCTGGTCAACTCAGTGGATGAGGGCCAGGCGTCGAAAGACATCTTTCCTGAGGTCCTTATTTCTGAAAAGGACCGGGGCAAGGTCAGGCGGCCTCATGATGACCCCATCGTCATCGAATGCAAGGTTGCCAACCAGAAGGTTGGCCGAATCCTAATAGACACCGGGAGCTCGTCTGACCTAATCAGTTATCAGTGCTTGACCAAGCTCAAGTACACATCCGGTAACATGCACCAGGCTCCTCACCCACTAGTCGGTTTTGGGGGTGGAGTAGTGCATCCGGTCGGAAGCATAGATCTTCCGATCCGGCTGGGTGAAAAGGGGCAAGGACGCCACATGATAGTCAAGTTTTTAGTTGTGGAGGAACTGTCCGCCTACAACATGATATTTGGCCGTCCTACCCTCAACGCATCTAAGGCTGTCATCATCCCGTCCCTCATGTTGGTCAAATTTCAAAAGGATGATGGTACAGTCGGTGCCCTAAGCGGGGACCAGAAGACGGCAAGAGAGTGCTATCTCTCTGACGTCAAGACAACTATGGGTGCAGCCGGCCAGGGCGAGCCCATAGATATTGATAACTGCGACCCAGCAGTCCCAGCTCCAAGGGCAGCCGGTATGAAAAGAAAGGCGGACCAACTGGCACCCGTCAAAAAGGAGAAATAGCAATCACTAGCCGGGGAAAGGTCAGATGACCAACGACCTCAGCCGGCTGGTGACTGCCTTGATGTCATCCTAGATGACAGCCGTCCTGAAAGAACAGTCAAGGTCGAGACGGTAGCCTTCGAACGGTTGGGAGAAGGCTTGCTCCAGCTGCTGAAGGAATTCAAAGACATCTTTGCCTTTGAAGTGGAAGAGATGCCAGGCGTCAGCCCGGATCTTGCTGTCCACAAGCTAGCCGTAGATCCCAAAAAGCAGCCGGTTAGGCAGAAAAAGAGGGATCATGGTGGAGAAAGATCTCAAGCGGCAGCGGCTGAGGTCAAAAAGCTGTTGGATGCTGGGTTCATTAGGCAATGCTACTACCCGGATTGGGTGGCAAATGTCGTTCTAGTAAAGAAGCCGAACGGTACTTGGCGGATGTGTGTGGATTACACAGATCTGAACAAAGCATGCCCAAAAGATAGCTACCCGCTTTCAAAGATTGACAGCCTAGTCGACTCAACAGCCGGCCATGCGTTAATGAGCTTTATGGATGCTTATTCCGGCTTCCATCAAATACCTCTGGAAGAAAGATTAGGAGAAGACGGCTTTTGTCACTGATCAGGGGTTATTCTGCTATACGGTGATGCCGTTTGGGTTGAAGAATGCACCGGCTACATTCCAGCGCATGATAAACACCGTTTTTATCAACCAGATTGGCAGGAATGTAGAGGCGTATATCGATGACATGATAGTCAAATCCAAGCTATAGACGGATCGCCTAGCAGACCTGCGAGAAACCTTCACCACACTCAGGCGGCACCGGGTCATGCTTAACCCAAAGAAATGCGTATTTGGTGTTGAGTCTGGGAAGTTTATCGGATTCTTGATTGACCAAAGAGGCATCGAAGCTAATCCGGAAAAAATACAGGCGGTAATTGACATGAAGTCTCCCCGCACTGTAAAAGAGGTCCAGAAGTTGACCGGTTGTCTGGCGGCATTGGGGAGGTTCCTCAGCCGGTCAGGTGACAAGTGCCTCTATTTCTTCCAGGCAATCAGGAAGAGGTCAAGGTTTGAATGGGGTGAAGAAGCAGAGGCGGCATTCCAGAGGCTTAAGCAGCACTTGCATTCTTTGCCAAGGCTAGTGAGCCCCCTACCCCGGGAGGTTCTGTACATGTACCTAGCCGTCTCTGATCACGCCCTTAGTGCCGTTCTCCTCGCTGAGAGAGACGGCATTCAGCTGCCGGTGTACTTCATCAGCCATGTCTTTAAAAATGCTGAGCTCCGGTACCCCATGATCGAAAAATTTGGGTTGGCCTTATTCGTAGCAGTCAAGCGGTTGAAGCCTTATTTTTTGGCACATCCGGTTGTGGTAACTAATTTTTTCATCCGGTGACACCCATACGGGTGAATTCATCGAAGAGAACATCTCCCATTTGGGTGGTAAATTGTTCTAAGCGATCACACAGGCGGACAAATCCGCCTGACGATCCTTCGCACCAAAAAAGGGCAGGCTAGCAACCCCAAACTTGCAGCCGGCTCACTTTTTGGAAGGACAAATGAGAATTACATTCAATTTTGTATACAGCCGCCATGTCTTGTGCCTACCACAAGCGGCACCAGTAACTAATTTTTTCATCCGGTGACACCCATACGGGTGAATTCATCGAAGAGAACATCTCCCATTTGGGTGGTAAATTTTTCTAAGCGATCACACAGGCGGACAAATCCGCCTGACGATCCTTCGCACCAAAAAAGGGCAGGCTAGCAACCCCAAACTTGCAGCCGGCTCACTTTTTGGAAGAACAGCCGGTACTCAATACCGCCGCCTGACTCTCTAAGAGCAGGCCTAAAAACATTTGGTCTAGGCCATAATTCATTCAGGGGTATGCTTGCAAAAGCCCAACCGGTGAATGGACATCCTAATCTGGCGTGATTCTTTTGCGAAGTCCCGACCGGTAATTCAGTATAAACCGACTGGCTCCCGAATCTAATGTTGGCACTTAGTGTATATTCGAGCTATATCATATGGATAGTCGCCTGGCTTGCAAAGACCCAGACCGCTATCCAGGGGCAATTACCCAGACGCCATCCGGTTTGGTTTTGGGTCGAAATTTCTTCGCCTAGTTTGCGAAGACCCAGACGGCAGTGTTACCGGTGGGGTCTTCTTGGCAACCCTAGTAAATTTCTTCGCCTAGTTTGCGAAGACCCAGACGGCAGTGTTACCGGTGGGGTCTTCTTGGCAACCCTAGTAAATTTCTTCGCCTAGTTTGCGAAGACCCAGACGGCAGTGTTCCCGGTGGGGTCTTCTTGGCAACCCTAGTAAATTTCTTCGCCTAGTTTGCGAAGACCCAGACGGCAGTGTTACCGGTGGGTCTTCTTGGCAACCCTAGTAAATTTCTTCGCCTAGTTTGCGAAGACCCATACGGCAGTGTTACCGGTGGGGTCTTCTTGGCAACCCTAGTAAATTTCTTCGCCTAGTTTGCGAAGACCCAGACGGCAGTGTTCCCGGTGGGGTCTTCTTGGCAACCCTAGTAAATTTCTTCGCCTAGTTTGCGAAGACTCAGACGGCAGTGTTACCGGTGGGGTCTTCTTGGCAACCCTTGCAAATTTCTTCGCCTAGTTTGCGAAGACCCAGACGGCAGTGTTACCGGTGGGGTCCTCTTGGCAACCTTTGCAAATTTCTTTGCTGTTTGCGAAGACCCAAGCGGTAGTGTTACCAGCGGGGTTCTTTTGGTTATCCTCGCAGAAATATGTATAAAAAAATAACAAGAATTCTAGTATTGAAGTGCAGAAACATAAAAAGCATTCAAAAGCCGGCTCAGCCGGTGAAAATGTTAATATTCAAAATAAAAATTATTACAGCTTAGCCCATCTCATCCGGTGCTATTACAAGATAATGCAAGGCGCGCAGGCCGGGAAGTAGTTGCTACTCCAGGCGAACAGTGAACCGGTCCTCTTCCGGTTGGTTCTGGGTTGGATCAGAGTGAGCGGCTGCGTCGGATTCAGGAACAACTTCTTCCTCTTCAGCAGCCTCCGCCTGCCGTCGCGCAATCTCCTCCCTAACCCAAGCGTCATAGGGTCCGGGCCCCGGCTCATTCGCCTCCTCGGCCAGAATGGCAAGATCAGAATATTTGAAGGCGAGTTCCCAGACGGTGAAGTCCGCCTCCGGGTGGATGAGGGAAAACGCCCGTTGCATCCGGTTTGCACAGTCATGCTCATTCTCTTCAATGAGCCTCTCCTGCTCCGACTCCAAGGTGGCCTTGAAGTTCTCATTGGCAGCAGCCGCCTCTTTGCGCAGGCGCTCATTCTCTTTGGCAAGGCGGCCATTTTCAGTCTCCGCCTTGCTCAGCCGTTGGAGGGGCTCTTTCTGTTCCTCCAACTTTTTATTGGCATCATCCAGGGACGCCTTTAGTTGGTCAACTTGGTTTTTCAGCTGATCAATCTGCTGTTGGAGGGCCTTGGTCTTCTCCGCCTGTTCCATGCGTATAGATTTAGATTCTAAGCCATGCATGTACAAAGAGTAGTCAGCAACATTATGGGCGTCATCAACAACCCGTTTGCTTCTCCTTACCTCTTCAGACTTGCGGGTATAAGCTCGTTTGAGCCCCTCTACGCGCAGCATAGCCTGCAAAAATACAGCCGGTTAATACTGCATATTTAAAAATGCACGTCAAGAAAATTACCGCATGGTTGTTGGAGCATACGTCGGCCAGGTCGACCAGCACCCGGTCGGCATTAAAGGAGTTGATCCCAGGGATCGCCTCCTTCTGGTCCCTGGGGACGACTTTCAGCATGGCCCGGGCATATTGTGCCCCGTCCGGCCAGCGGGGAGAATTATCTGCACCAGAAACAGACGGTGAGAAACTCGCATATGCTCTGCCTATAGATTGCCGGCTGATTGGAGAATCCCCCGGCTGCGATCGAGACTGTGAATAAGACTTGACCCGCATGGGCAGGTCAAGCAGTGTAAGGTCGAAGTTACCTTGGCGGCCCGAACGGCCTTCAGAGGGACCGGTTGCGGTCCTCAATGGGATGGCAGAAAGCACATCCGCAGATCCAGGCCCGCCTGGGACCTTTATTGATTTACCGCCGGTAGTTTGCCGGTCGGCTGTCTTCTGCACCTTGGATGCAGACTCTTGTCGGGTCGGCGGAGGCCTGACCTGTTTTTGAAGGGACCGGGGCATCTGCTTCCCGTCCTGTAAACGAGAAAAATATAAGTTATGGGATAAAAGGATTGAAATAAACGAGAAGGATCAGACGGTTATACCTTCCTCGCCGCCTGGGCAGCAAGTTTTTTCTCGAGATTGGCTTTCCGGATGTCGGCAGCCGACCTAGCCGGTGTCTTCTCGGTGGGCAGCATTTTCTTGGCTTCTTCTGCAGAGGAAGGCACACGGTTAGAATAATAAATAAGCAAGGAAATAAAAGCATCCGGTTCGAAAGAAACCGACTGAGTTCCGAATACATACGTTTTTTAAACATGCTGCTTAGACCACAAGCGGACAAGAAGCATTCGTCCCTAAAAAATTCATGTTTGGGCACCCAGTTTCTAGGTACCCTTACTATCTCTCCGGATGAGAGGGTGTCAGGAACTAACTCAAAAAACCCGGAGTCAAGGATGGTCTCTCTATCATCCTCCGGGACAGGGGGCAGGCAGCACTTGGTCCCCAAGAGTTCTGGTTTCCGGTTGTAGATCCGGAATTCTCTGTTCTCTGCCGTAGTTGGGGCCTTAACCAAGTAGAACCGGTGCTTCCAGTCCGACCATTTGGATGGCTTGTCCAAGGTCATAAGGTATTTGGGCTGGGTGGTCAAGGTATACCAGGCTCTCCAGCCGCCTGGGCTCCTACTCAAGTAATGCATGTGGGCAAACGCCTCCCAGCCGGGATTGAGGCCCTGCATCTCGCAGGCGGCGATATACCCTAAAATATTTACCCATGAGTTGGGGGTTAATTGCCAGAGACCTAGGCCATACCCCCTAAGTATGGCTTTTATTGTGTCGTGGAGAGGGAAGCGGACTCCGGCCACGAAGGCCGCCTCGTAGCACCCGAACCAAGCGTTCGCGTTCGGTTGTCCATCCTCCCACCATATTGTTCCCAGAGCAGCCGGGATTTTTATTGTATAGTCACCCCCCAGCGGCCGCCGTTTGATAAAATCTGGCAGCGCAGCCCGCATGAGCTCGCGGTCCTTAGAGGAGACTGCGATCATGAGAGGATCGTTCCTATTATCCCAAGAAGGCCTCTCCGCCTCCTCGCTATCCTCAGATTTGGTTAAGTAGCTGCTACTGCTACTTTGAACGTGACCGGCATCAGAGCCGGCTGGGGAGTTGGAGACCTTATCAGAGCCTACCTGCTCTCTAGTCTCCTGGAGGGGAGCAGTCTCTTCGTTTAAAATGCTATCACCCGGGGTGCTAGGAGCGCCCCCGGGTGAGCCTCTCTGCTCTACCTCTCCTTGCTCTACTTCACCGCCTGAAGCTGGGACCTCAGGCGGCTGCTCATCTGAGCTCCCACTTCTGTAGTTGGGATCTCTGGCAGTAGACCGGATTCTGGCCATTGTGTCCTGCACAGACACAGAGTCGGTCGATATGGGTGTTGAAAAAGGGTTGTCCCAAAGAACAGAGGCGGCAGACCCAGTTCTAGACTCAGCCGTACTAATAAACCGGCTGAGCTCACAGCTAGGTTCCGGGTATGGGTATAAGGGGTCCATCTACTTATGGGACCAATGAACAAAAATGCGAGTAAAAGACTCAAACGGAAATACATGAAAAAGCTAGAAAGAATAGAGACGGTACCTAGAAGAAAATCTGGAAATTCTTTGGGATGCTTGCGAAGACGCAGGCGGTTCAAAATCCGGCTGGGTTTCTCTGATTACCCTCTCGAAAATCTTTGGCTAGCTTGCAACGACCCAGACGGTCTGTAGACCGGTTGCTCTCAACGAATCTCAACTCCGAATGCTCTCAACTCTCAAATTGCCGGCTGCTCTCAAATTTTCAGAAATTTGCCAAATTTTGTAAATGAGAGCTCGGGGGACATCTTCTCCTATTTATAGAATTTGTCCCAGAAGGTGAAAAGTCGTGACTCTTCGCCTTCTGCTTTTCCATCCTTCAAAAAGAATCTGAAGAGTTGTAAAAAAAAAAAAAAAAAAAAAAAAAAACCTTTCACCGGCGCCACGTGGCACCCTGCCACGTCAGCACCAGTGAGGGGCAAATGTTTGGGGTAAAAATACCCTAAACACGTGGCCCAATGGCCTAGTGACACGTGGCATCCAGCCGTTGGTCAGCAGGGCTCCAATCCTCTGCTGACACGTGTCCTCTAAACCCTAAAAGGGAAACCATCCCTTCCCCACTATAAATAGTGGAAGGACCCTCATTAATGGGGGCTGGAACATTTGTTGTTCACATTGAATACTCCTCAAAAAGAAAAACACTTACCCCGAGCAATATTAATTGCAGAATTCTCCCATTACGCGAGAAGTAACTTCTACATTACGTGCATTCTACCTCCCGTATCTTTACTAACTTGATCGTCGGAGGCGGAGCTCCTACCCCCAGGAGTCTTCGTGATTTTGCAGGCACAGGCGTCGAAGGGCATTCTTGGAATTGTAACTCTCCCGCAGGACACATCAAAAAACCCCGAAACAAAAACAGAATAACAAATGTTAAACTATTTTTTTTGAGGGAATAAATATTAAAATATGTTCACTAGTTAAAATTTACATGAGCATCTTTAAAAGAATGAAAATCATTCAAATTTACATGTACAACATATATTTTCGTATACGACTACAATAAACCTATAGTTTACTACAGAAACATACATTAAACATAAATGAACATTTACTATTACACAAGTGATCATTTTTTTTACTAAAAGTATTTTTAAACGATACACCAATGTGATAAAAATAAACGATTTGGCAAAATAATATTTAGTGTTCAATTTTGTAGCACATAATGTTTGTGCCTTTAAAGCTAACATTTTAAGTAAAATTTAATAAACAAGTTATAGTATTTAGTGTTCAATTTTGTAGCACATAATGTTCAATTATATAACACTTAATGTACTGTTTATTTTAATAACAATTCATTTTCATTAACATGTAGGCTAAATCACAAGGTTGGGGATGCAAATTGCAATACACTGCTCAACTAATGCTACTGAAGAAAAACCATGAGTCTAAGAATAATAGAATAACATCAAGAAGATTTGCAAAGGCATAATATAATATGTTCACTTATGGATAGATATATGTCCATAGCTGGTTGATAAAACTTATACTTCGTAGATATTATTTGTTAACAGAATTACTCTATGTGATTAACTATTTAATTTTATACGTTTAAAGTTTGATACGGAGTAGATATTATTTGTTTATAGAATAATTCTTACAATTTTATATGAAAATTGCGGATTTTATGTAAAGTATTATGTTAATCAATTTTGATCATTCACAAAAGCTAAATGATTCTTTACAAAAACTTAATGATCATTTTTAAAAACTAAATGCTCAATTACAAATACTAAAATATTCACTTATAGAAGATTTTAAAAAAAATTAATATTCAATAAGAAGAATAGTACTTAATAACAAGGCAAAAGCTAATGAGCGCCCCCGGGGCGTTAGATAAGAGAATTAAAGTGCAAATATTAGAGTAAAATTAACATTAATTGCACCGAACGACGCATGATTTTGTCATGAATTCCTAACTTAATACTATTTCAACCAATATAATTTAACCTTATCTAACGCCCCGGGGCGCTCGTTAGCAAGATCCTAATAACAAAAGGTTAAAGATATTCTTATAAATATTAGAGCCATTTGAGCATTTATAGGAATTTTTACATTTTTGGAAGATAATGGGAGGAAGTTGAGCACTCGATCTTTTGAACACTAGTAGCAACTTAATTATTTGCTTGACCATATAATTGGAATTTGAACACATTTCATAAACTTCATCAGCAGTTTTAAATTGTTTCGTTCCCCACTAACTCAGACTTACTTGCTTCTTCAAAAATAATAATATCCTTTTTTCCCACTGCAATAATGTAACATGTAATAAATTACATTAGCAATAATGTTCAATTATAATGATGAATTTGGTCAATTACAGTTGAATTACCAAATGTAAAACATAAATGATCATCTATCGTCATATAACTGAACATTATTTCTGAAACTACAAAATAGTGATAATCATTAAAAAAAGGTCACATGTACAACATATAATTCCATAAACACAAGTATATATATAAATGAACATTTATAATTACATAAATGAACATTATTACAACAGAACAAATATAAAATATATTCACTAGTTAAAATGTATATGAGCATTTATAAAACAATGAAAATAATTGAAATTCACATGCACAACATAAGTATTCAAATACAACTACAATAAACATATACAAGTATTTTAATACATAAAAAATACATTAAATATAAATGAACATTTACTGTTACAGAAGTGATCATTATTTTAACTAAGATTATTTTTTTACGACGCACAAAATTGGTAAAAATAATCGAATAGCAAAATTAAAACAACAATATATACTCATACGAAACGCACAAAACTGGAATAAACAACAATCAAAAATACAAAAAAAAAAACCCCGAATTAGATGAACAATACAAACTAAATTATTAATCAACTAATAACAACAATAACAAAACCAAAGCATTATCAAAATTAAAGTCAATACAACAAAAACTATGAAATCAGATCATTATAATCATCCAATTACAATTGTAAAACAAAGCATTATCAAAACAGTTGACTAATTATCATTAAAAGTAAGAATTACTTATATTGATCTCCATGAAAGAAGAGAGAGAAAATTGAAAAACAATAAATAAAAAAAAAACCAGGAGAGAGAAAATGAAATTGGTGAAAAAGAGGAGAGAGAAAATGAAATTGGTGAAAGAAATGAGAGAGAAAATGAAGTCTATAAAAAAAACAACACTCAAATAATAACATTACAATAAAAAAAATACAAAAACAAAAAAACAATCGAATTAGAAGAACAATACAACCTAAATTATTAATCAACTTATAACAACAACAATAATACCAAAACCAGAGCATTATCAAAATTAAAATCAATACAACAAAAACTATGAAATCAAAACATTATAATCATACAATTACAATCACAAAACAAAGCATTATCAAAATCGATTGACTGATTATCATTAAAAGTACGAATTATTTACATTGATCTCCATGAAAGAAGAGAGAGAAATTTAAAAAACTATAATAAAAAGAAAAAACAAGAGAGAGAAAATGATATCAGTGAAAAACAAGAGAGAGAAAATGATATCAGTGAAAAAGAAGAGAGAGAAAATGAAGCAAATGAGGTTTGTAAAAATGTTTATATTCTTGTTTGAATTGAAAGCAAAGAAGGAAAGGAAAAAAAAAAATAATACAAAAAGTGCTACTAGATAAAACGACGTAGTATAGAAAGGGGGGTGTAGGGGAAGCTGCATACATTAGAGTCTAGGGAAAAATTTGTAGTTTTGGCCAGGAATAGCATGTTTGGGCACGACTTTTTTTGGTCTGAGCTCGGCCCAACCCTGCCAAGATTACCTCTACTTGACCTTAATTGTTCGTCATTAATTGTATAAGAAAAATTGGGTCTAAAATAATTTATTGTATGTCGATAGGGTCCATACAAGACCTGTTGAAGTAAGTATCTCGTTAGATTTGTCTTAACGTGTATTTTTCAAATATATAATTTTCATAAGATAGGCTCAATCCCTAAAGTAATATTCTAAATCTTGAATTCCTTTTTAAATATATACGTTAAATATTGTGCACGTGAGTAGACATAAACACACAATCTATCCTTGACGGCAAGAGAAATAGAAGAGTAAGGGTGTCCATTATTCGGATTAAAACCAAAATCCAATTCAATCCAAATTGAATTATAAATTCGAATTGGATCTGAACTTTAAATCGTATTGGCTCGGATTGAAATTTTTTGGAAATCTGTATTTTTAAATCGAATTGGATTGACCTTGCATGTTCGGATCCAAATAACCAAATATGAAACCATTATTTTATAAATAAGTATTGTTGATATTAATCATGTTAAACTATTTTTATACTTATATTAATATTGATCATCAAAAACTATGTTTTCAACACTTGTATTAATCGTGTACAACTATACTTTCAAGGAATGAATTTTTATCATCGCATTTTTTATTTTATCTCGGCCCAAAAAAAATTGCAACATATTTTATTTCGGAATTTCGAATCGGATCCAAATAACCAAATTTTAATTCTGATTGGATCGGATTGGATTTGGTTAGGAATTCGGATCGGATTAGATTTGATAATTGAAAACCGAAATTTATTTTGGATTGGAGTGGATTTGAGGTAGATCTAAAGCGAAAATCGGATGGACACCCTATAAAAGAGTAAGCGCGATTGTAATTAATAATTATTTTTTAAAAAAAATAAACTTTTAGAGACATTTATTTTAATATGTATGGCAAAATTAGAGGGATTGAGGAAACAATGGGTTAGGAGATCTAATCAAAATCCTTAATTGCAAGTAACATTTTTTCTACTAAGAAAGTCATTATTTTTTGTTTAAGGAAATGTCAAGTGTTACTAAAAGCATTGTTTAACTTGAACTTTAAATCACCCAATTAGATTTGAAATTATCAAAGTAAAATGTGACTTGGCTAATCCATATAACTGAATTGAGTACTAATACCTTGATTTAAAAATATACTTCCTCCGTTCTTTTTTATTACACCATGAGAGATTTCACACTTGTCAATGCATTACTTTGTTTTTTAAAATCCTTAATTATATTTTTATATCATAAAAAGCTGATATTTTAAACGTAATTTTTGAGTCGAATCTAACTAAATCCCACATGACTATATTTTTCCTTATAGATAAATCACAAAAAAAATGATCAAAGAAGATTATGTGAATAATGTAAAAGTCTTGATGGTGCAATAAAAGAAAAACGGAGGAAGTAGTTATTATTTGGATTTAATATTTTTATAATAACTTTTTTTTTACCATCATTTGCGAGTCTTTAAATTTTGACTTATGTGTAATAAAAAAATTTATATATAATTATGTGAAATCCTATTAAATTTATTTTAATATTACGTATGTATTTTTGAAAAATCAACTTTTATTATTGCTATACATGCAATCAATACTATATGTGCATTAAAGTTCAAAGTTTTACATTAACAAAATTAAAATTATATAGTAGTAAACTAGATTAACTCCCGTGCGATACACGGATATAACACAAAGAATTTATGAGATTTTCTAAAACCACGTAAATTTTCTAAGATATAATATAAACTCAAATATATTAAGCCTAACAAAAAAAAAATTGAAGGAATTGAAATTTGTCAATATGAGGAATTAATTCAATATTTAGATAAAAAGATTTAATCTCCATTAGTCGATTTTTAACCTAGTATTTTTATAAGGAATTTTTTTTTTTTTTGACAGGAAGATTAAAGATTTCATTTATAAAATAGCCAAACGACACTTACAATCAATTTTTGAGAAATTTTAAATTCCAACAAAAACATATAAAATCCTAAAAATAACATCGCATAATCGATTGATAATAGCCTTAACAAAAAACTTCATCCGAAGCAATACAATCTATGAGTTCGCTCTAATTCGGCATAAGATCTGCAGATGCATAATTTTTTGGATGAATATCCTTCCGTGGTCTTCTAAACTCAGGTAGAAATTGCGAAACCTTCGATCTTCATTCTTCAATAAACAAGTAATTAAAATCCCTACCATGAACACCATCTTAAGTATGGTATCTTTTTATTGAAAGCAATTAAAGAGATTTTGGGGCTTCCCACCGGTAAAAACCAGTGGAAGCCCCTACAAATTTCACAAATAAAATCAAGAATGAAGGAGATGAGGAAAAGTAGGAAAGGATTGAAGAAAAAACAAAGAAAAAATCCTAGCAAAAGAGGCTAGGAAAAAACCCCCCAAGGGAAAACCCTAGAGGGAACTATCTCTCTCTAAAAACTAGAGAGAGAAAAAAACTGAGATCGGTTAAGGAAAATTTTTAAATTACCACCAAAAAATGTAACCATTTTCGAACTAATCACCAGTTTAATTTTTTATTTTAAATTACCATCCCTTAAATTAAATAAATGCTCAAATTACCACCCATTTTAAAATTCCGGTGGATTTTTTGTCCGTGGGCCCCACCTAACACTTATTTTGACCATTTTGACTGATTTTTTCCTGATTATTCTCTTAAAAATTTAAAATTTTACCGTAGTCTTTTGAAAAGTGACTACCATAAGTCTTATTACATGGCATAATTTGATTGGATGTACTTTGTTATGTAAGTTTTGACTTTTCAAAACACATTTTAATTAAAATTCATTTTTGTAATTTCTGAAAGTTTTATTTTATAATTTCTGAAATCCTTTTTCTACCACCACCATCCCCAGCAACATCCCCCTTCGCCCCTTTTCTCACTCCAACAAACTCGACCGAAATCGCCGATTGGACTCGCAACCTCAACAACCTTCCTTCGCACCACACTTGCCCTCGATGAAGACTCCTCCTTCCGCGCTTATTGATGGTAAACCCCCACCTCGCCCTAAATTCGGCCCTAAATGGCGCTTCCACCACCACCATAAACAACCCATCTTGCCATCTGCCCATCTCCCTCAACGCAGCGACGAAGATATCAAAGCTTGTAAATGTGAGGCTAAGAAGGAGCATGCTCGACTGCTTACCATGATCGGCTTTACCATGACTACCATTTTATTGGTGGTGGAGCATCAACGCCACGAAGCCGACATGTTCAAATCATCGGTTGAATTCAAAGCAATGAAGAACAGTTTTTTATTTAAATTTTTTTATATTGATTTTCGGAAATTAATTAAGAAATCATAAAACAACAAATTATAAAATATAATTTTCGAAAAAAAAAATCAGAAATTATAAAAAATGAATTTTAATTAAAATATGCTTTGAAAAGTCAAAGGTTACATGACAAATTACATCCAATCATATTATGACACATAATAATGCTTGTGGTTGTCATTTTCAAAAGGCTACTGTAAAATCATCCCTTAAAAATGCTCTCCTAACTTCAATTCACATTTACTTCACCAAATTCTACCAAATTTCACTATAATTGAGGTAGAATTTGGTGAAGGAAATGTGAATTAAAGTTAGGAGAACGTTTTAAAGAGAAAATCGGGAAAAAAAATCAGTCAAAAGGGTCAAAATAATCGCTAGGTGGGGCCCACGGACGGAAAATCCTCTAATAGTTTTTTTTTGGTTAAATTTTTTTATTTTCATGTTAATTAATGCTTGTGAAATTAATCTACTGTAACAGTTTGACTGTTAAAAATGAAACAAAGACAAACCAAAAAAAAAAACGAAGAAAAGATCCAAAAAAAAAAAAATTAAAAAAGGAAACAAAGACTCTAAACTACGCACTTCCATTCCAAACCAGGGAAAAAAAACACAACATCACACTTCCATCATATATGCAGTCAATTTAGAGGAATCATGAGGTAACAGAGCAGCTTGACGGACAAGAAAAAGACAAAAAACTAACCGATTATGAAAACTAGTAATTGTTCTATAATACTCTCATCTTGCCAAAGACTTTAACGTAAAAATGTGTATAAAAAATTATAACCATTAACAATGATTATTATTATTATTATTATTATTATTATTATTGTCAGTGTTGTTGTAATATATACTAAAAGTATGAAAGTTGGCTTTAATTATCATTAGCAATATCATTAGACATAAAGATGAACTTAAAAGATCGGCCCAAAGGCATGCCTAAATTAAATTGCCATTAAAAAATCATTAGCTAAATAATATAAAACAAATAAATTAGCAAAAGAACTGAACTGAATGGAGATGAACTGAACTGATTGGAGCTGAACTGAACTAAACTGAAATAAAACTCAACGGAAAAGGGACCTAAGAATATATGCAAAGAATCTACAAGTTGCTCCAATCTCCTATGGGCCTATTAAATTGACGACTACCGTTAATTTACCACACAAACACCCCTATCCCAACAAAAAAAAGGAAACTTTGAATTTTGGTACCTCAAAAACGGACCCTATTAAATTTTCATACCCATTTAAAACTTTTTTTTTCTTTTTTTTTACTTTTGTACTTATCAAAGTGTAAAATTATAGGTGTTGGTACCTCTGTCCCTATTTTGTTAAATTTTCTGTTACTGAAATGGTTAACTAGTGAAGTACAACAAAAAGTTTGAAATTTCATTCGATTTCAAGCTATACTCAAACATTTATAAACTTATTGTACGGCATGACTTTCTCTTCTCTCTCTCTGACATAATTCCAAAATACACACTAAAAAAGACATCAACAATGGTGAGTAATACACTGACTCTCCATACAGATTTATTTATTTATGGGTGGATAGAAAATAAGTTGGAAAGTTATGGTCCCGCATCGACACATGCTACACAATAAGAGATAAAACTAAAACTATTTAAGTGGTTCTTGCCCATAAACCAACCTCAAGTGGTTGTCCATACATATAGGTGTAGTTGACTCTTCTTACTTCTTAGAATTCACTTTGAGAGCTAATCCAATAAAAAAAAATCCCAATAATACATGCTCTTGATCTTCTATATGAAAGTTTGACTTGGTTTAGCTCATTTGTAACTCTAAACGAAGTAGCTAGATAGATTAGTTAGAAAGCCAAAGAAAAAAAATAAATAAACTGAAGGGTAGTGAATGGAAGGAGAGAAAATGGAAAATTTTGAAATAAAAGAAGAAAATGCGACTTTCTCTTTACATAACTAAATTGCTTTCTATAAACTGAAGGGCAGTGAATGGAAGGAGAGAAAATGGAAAATTTTGAAATAAAGAAGAAAATGTGACTTCCTCTTTACATAACTAAATTGCTTTCTATAAACCTATTGCACATCTATATGCATAAAATACTCGTACAAGTTACGCTATAACAACAAAGTCAACAACTAATGCAACAATATATTTTAATCCAAACGTATTATTATCACGGGTCAAGTCTACACGACTATATAGAATTTAGTTTTCAACATTGGAGAAAACTTAACTAGAGGTGTCAAAAGCACACCCGACCCTATCCGAAATCGATCCGAAAAATAACCAATTTATATTCAAACTAGTGTAGACATAATAATTTAGCATGACTCAACCATAACATTGACCGGACCTTATCAAATCCGATCCGATTATTCGAATTGATACCTCTACTTAACTAGTGAAGATTGAAGAGTGAAGACACAAAAATATGTCATATTGTTATCAAATAATTATTTTTGTAACATCATTTTTCTGGGCATTACCATAATTATTCCACCAATACAAAATTTCATTTTCTCCCTCCAAAGTCTAACCCTTTCACCTTCATCTCTCAAAACTGCTCCTTCACCAGAAAAACCCTATTTTTCTGACATACTTGTCTCAAATCTTTCTATTTTTGGAACTATTGTTTGAAACAACATTTCTGTAAATCTTAATTTAAACCCTGTATTTATAATCTTCACATAAAAATCACTCCTTTTTTGTTCTTTATCTCGCTTTTTGACGAGCTCTGAAATTAAGGGCATCAAAGATTTCACCTTGAACCACTAGAATTGTAATTATTTTCGTCTGTAATCTGTAACATATATTTGATTTTTCTGGCATTCAATCGGGTAATTATAATAATAAAAGGGTTTATTTGTACCTAAGTATAATTGAAAGTTGAGTTTTTTTTAGGGTTAATTTGTATGCTTTTTTCTGGGTAATTTTATATGCATTTCCTGGGAATTAATTTCCGGGTTTCGATCATATTGGGATGGATGATTCTGTTGCAGCTTCTGCGGATGATCAGGGCTCAGGATGGTTTGAAGTGAAAAAGGTTTTATTTTTCTTCTTTTTCATTTTTTGATTGAATTATGTTGTTCATGTTGTATATTTGTATGATCAGTCTCATGTGAAGTTCTGTATAGTGTACAAATGGTTAAAGCGTATACGATTACATGAATCGTGGTTGAATGCTCATGTTGGTTTAATGTGTTTGATGATTTGTTGTTAAGGAGGGTGCAATTCAATGTAGCCAATATTGTTGCTATTTTTAGTTGAATTACATGTTTGCTTGAAATGATAATACTTGAGTATTGCTGAAAAAATGTAGTATATTGTGTTGGACTGCACTTCTTTTGCTAATTGCCCTTTTGTCAAGTTTTAGTTAGGGATAGGGTTCTTAAGAATCAAGTAGACAGTATTATATCAGGTGGTATGGCCTTATAGAGTTATAGAGACTGTTTGTAGCAAAAATAATTTATTTGTATGCTTATGTCTTTGTTTGATTATGAACTTATTTGAGATTACTGACATTATAGTGCCTTAGCTAAGTTAATTAAATTGCATGATTGAAATTTCATTGAATGCTGCAGGCCTGTTGATTCTCTTATAGCTTTCTTGTTCAATCAGTTATTGTTTGTAGGACGAGCTGATGCTAAATTGCTGACGACCTTTGTCAGTTTTGGTTTTTACTTGTTGATTGATGGAGTTTCTCAAATATTATATTTTGTCTCGTTGAAATGGATTTTTCTTTTCTTTCAGAAGCACAGAAGCAGCTCAAAGTTCTCTATTCAAAATTGGGTAGGGGGTTTTTCAAGGCAGCAAGTAAATGGAAAAGGTCGGAGTTCTAGCAGTAAGCATCGCTCCCATGTATCAAGACCAGGGAAAGATTCTGTTCAGAAGGGTGTATCAAGTCAATCTTCCTCCTCCAAGGAGCACGAAAAAGATGAGTGCTGCCTTGATAAGTGTGTTGTTGGTGATGATAATGGATGTCCAAAGACACCACCTTTGAAGATCATAACAACTACAAGCTCTCAAAGTTCCTCCACTGCAAATGAAAATGTCTATGAGAAGAAGCCTGACATGGTTCATAAAATCAAGTGGGGTGACCTAGAGGATGATGCAATTCCCCCAGAATGTGGAACTGCTGCTGTTTCTGAACTCAGATTTGGCGAAATTGGAGATGATGATCTAGCAATGTGTGGTACATCCAGGAATATTTGTGATTTGAGTGCTTGCAATTTATCAAAGGACTTCCCTTTAGTTAATAACAATACAATTGAAGTTTCAGAGGCAACTAGTGATGTATGTCATAGTATACCATCGCCTCTGAACGATGGGCCCTTAGAGGAAGGCTGTAAAGAGGTCACTAGTGATGTATGTCAAAGTATGCCATCTCTTCCAAATGATGGCCCCCTTGAGGAAAACTGTAAAGAGGTGAATGAAGTAGCTTCAACTGATGTGGGAATGCTTTCAGCAATTGAAAACATAGCAAAATGTAGTGGTTTGGACCCTGTGGAACCAGCAAATGATGATGTTGGTGAAGACTTTGCACATGCATGTGGACCACCGAAAGATGTGTTTCAGTGTTCATCTACAGAGAAGCCTGCAGAAATAGTTGATTTGTCAGCAACCACTCTCACTCCTGGTGTATGTGAGATTGATTTATCTGCTTTGAATGATATTGATGATCAGAATGCAAATGAAATGATTATTGCTCAAGATAAAGAGTTTGCTTCATCTGTTCAGAGTCTACCAGAAGCTCCTGGGAACTGCAATGCAGCAGCAATACCTGCTGGTTGCAGTGGTAAGTTGCTTGATGATTTACCCACAGATAGCTCATTGAATACACCTACAATGAGTACCGTTAGACAACCTGAAGGCAGTGAAAGCAAAGAAAGGTTTAGAGAGCGGCTTTGGTGTTTCTTGTTTGAGAATCTTAATAGGGCTATAGATGAGTTGTACCTTTTATGTGAGCTAGAATGTGATTTAGGGCAGGTGAAAGAGGCAATTCTTGTTCTCCAAGAAGCTGAATCCGATTTCAGAGATCTTAATATTAGGGTGGAGGAGTTTGAAACGATGAAGAATTCATGCCTATCATCAAGTGGTGCAATGATGAGTATCAAAGGTGACCACAGACGACCTCATGCACTTTCGTGGGAGGTAGGTTGTTAACATCTTTAACCAATATGTCACTTATTTTGTTAGATGATTGTGTGTATGTATGTCCTTTAGCATTATGTGATTGATAATTTGGAAAGGATAAAAACTATGCAATAGTTATGAAACAACTGTCTCATTGATCACTTGATATAATCATATAGGAAGTTAGACTATTAAATTGAGTAGAAAGAGGTTTTGGAGCAGATCTTTGTAGATTATAACGAACACTTTATGATCTTATGGGAAAAATAGCTGGCAAAACCTTAAAGACTTTAAACGTTTTTGTATTTCAAATGACATTACATTTAAATGACTTTAACTCAATTGCATGATACAGGTTCGTAGAATGACTACCTCGCCTCATAGAGCAGAAATATTATCTTCATCCCTTGAGGCCTTCAAGAAAATCCAAGAGGAGAGGGCAAAAGAGCGTGTTTCTGGTGAAATTAGTAAAGGCCATAGTCGTCTTCGTACTATGGATGAGCATAAAAGGGAAAGTGCCCCCAATACTTCTGAATTGGATACCAAATCAAGAAGGAAGAGTGGAATTTCAGATGCTGCCCGTGTAAATGTTAGCAGGGAAAGGAGAAGCACAGAAGCAAGCAGGTCTAGCAAAATCTCTGTACAAAATAGTCGTGTTCCTTCGGTGACTTCTGCTTCTGATCCTATAACTACTAAGCTACCTGTTAGAGGCAGATCTGCCCCCTTTCTAGGTGGAAAAGGTAAGAAAGAACAACTAGGACCTTTGGCTGAAGTGGAGAAGCTTTCTGAAGGTGAAGTTCTTAAACGACATAATGTTACTGGTGACAAAGAGAAGGAGAAGGATAAGAGTAGTTCACAACCGTGGAAGCCAGTTGATGCTTGGAAAGAGAAAAGGAATTGG
Organism: Chenopodium quinoa; assembly: GCF_001683475.1. Taxonomy (NCBI): domain Eukaryota; kingdom Viridiplantae; phylum Streptophyta; class Magnoliopsida; order Caryophyllales; family Amaranthaceae; genus Chenopodium; species Chenopodium quinoa. The sequence goes on along the minus strand of NW_018744626.1, from coordinate 5,238,913 downwards.
GAGGAAATACTGGCTCCTTCACGCCGTCTTTCTTCCCGTGTTTCACATTCTCCTTGCATGAGTAGGAGAAGTGCTGAACGTACACGAGTTTTACATGATAAGCTAATGTCCCCTGAAAAGAAAAAGAAGACTGCTGTGGACTTGAAAAAAGAAGCAGAAGAGAAGCATGCACGTGCTATGAGAATTCGAGGCGAGTTGGAGAATGAGAGAGTCCAAAAACTTCAGCGTACATCTGAGAAGCTGAATCGTGTGAGTGAGTGGCATGCTGTTCGCAGCATGAAATTACGGGAGGGCATGTATGCTCGTCATCAGCGTAGTGAATCTCGGCATGAAGCTCATATAGCTCAAGTTGTGAAGAGAGCTGGTGATGAGAGTATCAAAGTAAATGAAGTGCGCTTTATAACTTCATTGAATGAGGAAAACAAAAAGTTTCTCTTACGCCAGAAACTTCAGGATTCAGAGATGAGGAGGGCTGAAAAGTTCCAGGTAATGAAAACTAAGCAGAAAGAAGATATGGCTAGAGAAGAGGCTGTCATTGAACGTAGAAAACTCATTGAAGCAGAAAAGTTACAGCGCCTTGCTGAAACACAACGAAGAAAAGAAGAGGCTCAAATGAGAAGAGAAGAGGAAAGGAAAGCATCAAGCGCTGCCAGGGAGGCAAGGACCATGGAACAAATCCGACGGAAGGAAGAGAGGGCCAAAGCACAACAAGAAGAAGCTGAACTACTTGCACAGCGATTGGCTGAAAGACTCAGTGAAAGCGACCAGCGTCGCAAGGTATACCTTGAGCAGATACGAGAGAGAGCATCAATGGATTTTCGAGATCAATCGTCGCCCCTGATGCGTCGTTCGGTAATTAAGGAGGGTCAAGGGAGGTCTACACCACCCTGTAACAGTGATAATAGTCAAACAAATAATCATTCAGCTGATGGAGTGTCTAATCTTGTGAATAATGGCATGGGGATGCAGCAGTCTTTAAAGCGAAGGATAAAGAAAATTAGGCAGAAGCTTATGGCTTTGAAGCATGATCTTCCTGAAACTTCTGCTGCTGAAAATGTTGGTATTGGCTATAGAACATCTGTGGCAACTGCCAGGGCCAAAATCGGGAGATGGGTCCAAGATTTGCAAAAACTTCGCCAAGAAAGGAAGGAAGGAGCAGCAAGTATAGGTCTAATAACTGCTGAAATGATAAAGGTAACTTATATTGGAGATAATTACGAATTACTCAATCTTTTTTTTTTTTTTTTTTTTGTCCTGATCTGATTGTCTTTTTTCCTAAAGGGTGAGCCTGCATCTACGTTTGGCCTTTAATGATCTTAGATTCTTTTAATAGCTATTCTGTTGTTTGTCTAGTTAGATTTCCTGTAAGATACAGTTGCCATGTCTCCATAGCATCCTTTGTTTCTTTTTCACAAAATATCAACTGTCGATTATATTGATCAACATGAAATCTTATATCACAATCCTGTCCTACTGTCCTAGCAGTCATGTACTTGTTTTCTCTTGTTTGCTGGAAACTTGAAATTTGATTGGTGTTAAAGGCCTTTATTTCTTAGTTTTCTCTACCGAGAAATGGTAATATGTTATCTCACTAATGTATTAATATGTCATTTGTCTTGCCATCAGTATTTGGAAGGAAAGGAACTTGAACTACAAGCTTCTCGCCAGGCCGGTCTGCTTGATTTCATCTCTTCTGCCTTGCCTGCATCTCACATATCTAAGCCTGAAGCTTGCCAAGTTACAATATACCTGCTGAGACTTCTGAAAGTCGTGCTTTTCTTGCCTACAAATAGAAGTTATTTTCTATCCCAGAACCTCTTACCCCCTCTTATTCCAATGTTGTCTGCTGCTCTTGAGAGTTACATTAAAATTACAGCATCATTAAATAGTCCTGGTAGCACTAGTTCACAGCAGAGTAAAACTTCCTCTGTCAACTTTGATTCAATCTCTGAAGTACTAGATGGTTTCTTGTGGACTGCAACGATGATTATTGGCCATCCTACCTTCGAGGAATGCCAATGTCAAATGCAGGATGGCCTCCTAGAGCTCATTGTTTCCTACCAAATTATCCACCGACTACGAGATCTTTTTGCTCTGTATGACAGACCCCCCATGGAAGGGTCTCCATTTCCAGAATCCATTCTGCTGAGTATAAAACTCTTGATGGTTTTGACATCTAGACCATGCGCTGTGTTTTCCATTGATTGGGAATGTTATCCAGTGGTGTTGATGCCTGAAAATGAAGTAGAAGTATCAAACATCGTGAAGAACAGTAAGTCTGGTTGCTTGGTTGCTCCTGATTTTCAGAATGGACTGAAGTTGTCCTCATCAGCTGCAAATTGTGACTTGTCGAAACTTTCTTGTGTACACAAGAATGGGCAATGTGATGAATCACAGAAAGAAAAGCTTTCTTATGACTCCTTATTCTCTGGAATGGTTAGTGAAAAAGAGCTAGGGAATGATCTTATTGAGTTGACCAGCAGCAATACAGGATTAGATTTTGAACATTTTGACTCACAGAAAGATCCAAAAATGCATGTTTCTGAGTCTAATTCTTCTCAGAAGGATGAGAAAAGTGCTGCATGTACTAATTTAGGAAAAAAGGACGGGGAGCAAATGAATGTGAAACAACCACACACATTTCTTCTTTCTGCCATATCTGAAACCGGCTTAGTCTGTCTTCCATCATTGTTAACAGCTGTGCTATTGCAGGCAAACAATAGGTTATCTTCTGAACAGGTAATTTTATTAAAAAAAGAAGTTATCAAAATTTCTCGCACCTAATTATGTTTTATTATTTATCTGTATGATCACTTTCTTTTGTTGGTATCTGGTATTGTATAGGCCTATTTGAATTTAAGGCCATTGCTTATCTGCTTAAAAGGGAAGAAGCCGAAGAATCATGTATTACTAGCCATTTATTAAGCCCTAAAGCTAAGTAGCTAACTCTATTAGTTATAAAATGAGTCTAGGTACTTGAGCATATACATCTTCACTATGTAGCCTAACAACCATAGGGATTGATTCAAAATCTTAAACTCAATGTAAAGCAAGTAACCAAAAGTTTTTCCATTGATGATATGTTAAGAATTCTTTTGTACTAATAACCCATACAGAGGATCTGATTCCTATCTTTCCTTAGGTATCCTCCTAAGGCTATCCCACCTTCTAAGCTAATCTATATTGCAGATTCTTTTTTTAGTGAATCAGTATTTTTCTAGGAAGGTCATTTTAATATTATACAATCTTATCTAATATAGTCAAACTTCACCATTAGTTTATAACCAATATCAAGGAGTTTACAATATAATTAAATTAATTATATTTCTCTTTAACACTGTCAATCCCATTAATGAGTTTTTGTTTCCAAAACAAGTATCCTTGTTAAAATAATCACTCCTTTTGTCCGAATTTACTTTTTCCGATTGCTTTTTCACATTTCCAATGCACTGTTGACCAATAATATCTTTGATGACATATCAGTAAAATTTGTGAAAAGTTAATATACTGAATACACACATTGAAAATGAATGACAAGATTCCACATATATGTGTATATAGTATATGCTGTCAAATCTATTTGTCCATTGTCAACTCATATCTCCATGTTAAATATTATGCTTCTTTAGATTAGTTGGGTTTTTTTTTTTTTAAAAAAAAAAAAAAACTATTATTGGGTAAGGATGAAATTTCAAATCTAGTTGTTTCAGACATATCGTCCCTTATGTTATTAATCTTGCCACAGTCAGTCATTTCAGTTTGCATTAAAGTTAATTATCTTTGGCCCACCAAGTCCATTTTGTGAAGCTTCCTTATTCCCTGGGCTGTGAAAGGAGAATTCAACTCTGTTAGAAGCTAAGGTTTCCACTTAGGTTTGAACTGGAATTGAATCTGCTAAATCAGGAAAGAACTTAGATAGAGGCATGAACAAATCAATCTTTTGGAATCAGGAACAAGGGATTGGATATTGATAACACCTTGATAATTTTCTGTTCTTCTGCCCCTTAAATGGCAAAAAGAGAGTTACTATACCTAGTCTTATGGGGCAAGCCCTTTACAGTTTACTATAAGACCTTCTCTGCCCTTATTCTTGATTTTGAGAGAATTATGCTATACATGAAGTTAAATGAGGGTTTGCTCCGTTGATTTGTTCAGTTGAGCTGCTCTCCTCATGGTCCTTTAAAGGGTAGTGTTGGACTAATATAGATTGGAAGTGGGATGTATGTAAATCCTTCTAGTACAGGACGTTCTATCAAGCCCTGCAAAAGCTCTTTAAAAAAAATTAGTTTGTCCTCAAGTTTTGAAATGGTGGAAGTCAATTAATTTTAAACCTTGCATTGAATATTCATCCAATTTTAATCAGAGAAGAGTATATTTGGAAACATCTAATCTAATATTGCTTTTGGTTTTTAGTTTTTGTTTTGTTTGGTTTTGTTTGTTAATCTGTTAGTTAACGTGTGATCATACAAAAGAAGTTATATGCCTTATACTTTGCATCTGATACAATACTAAAAGTTATTTTCTTCAATTCTAGGGCTCATATGTTCTCCCCACAAATTTTGAGGAAGTGGCTACCTTTGTCTTGAAGGTTTTGAACAATCTGGCTCTCACAGATATCACTTTTATGCAGCAAATGCTAGTAAGTCACTTTTATCCCTTTCTCCTTTGTCCTGATACTTGCACAGTTGCACCATCCGGGAGCCCCTTGATATATCTGCCTTTCTTTTTTGTTTGTTTCTGAATTGTGCTTGTGATCTATTATCCATTTTTTAATAATATTAGTGTAATTTTTTAGGCCATGCCTGACCTGAAAATGGAATTTTTCCACATCATGGGTTTCCTACTTACTCACTGTACCAATAACTGGAAAGTTGCAAGTGATCAGGTAATTTACAAGTGCTTTTTGATAATCTTTTGTACTAATTTATTGTTTATCATTCTCATCCCAATATCCCCACCTCAGTTTTATACACTGGTGTGCAAACTGCCAGTAATAAACCACCATTGTCAGATAGGTGATTACAATATCTTCAAACAATAGAAATCTATAGTATTATGCCAAGTGGTTTCAAGCTGCAATGTTGGCGTGTGATAATAAATGGCCATGGCTGTGTTTTTTTTTTTTTTTTTTTTAGACTACAAATACATAGCGAATTTCGACAACCTATTGTTATGCTTAAGGACACAAACCAATAGATCTTTAAAAGAAAATCTTCTTGTGGATAAGATGGTATGTCATAGCTTGTGGGCTTGATATATATCTGCCATTTGTACATGGTGTATCCTTAGAGCAACTCCAACAGTGTAAAATTAGGACTAGCTTGCAATTTATAAAACTAATAAATAATTAGCTTAACCATTGGAATTGCATTACCAAATTAGCTGGGCAAAGCTATTTGCTTAGCTAAGCTAATTAGCTTAGCAAATTGTGGGAATTAAAAAAAATTAAATAAATAAAAAAAATTATTGAAAATTAGCTTAACCATTGTGGGATTAATTAGCTACAAGGTAGATTAGCTTTGCAATCCTAGGTGGCATGGCAAGCTAATTTCACAATTAGCTTACCATTGGAGTTGCTCTTATATCTTTGTTAGAAACTTATTTGTGCACATTATTTGTTTTTTTGGAGTTGTTTCCATTCTCATTGTTAGTGGCTGAATGTGAGATTTTCGTATGGGTTAAAATATTTAGAAAATACAAATAATACTTCGTACTTAGGTTTTATATAATTAATAGTTTAATACCCATGCATTTTCTAGGGTACACTTTACTACAATAGATAGTGAAAGGTTAATAATTTCAACCTCTAGCTCCAATTCCTTAAAGCTATAAGAATGTACTCTCTTTCGTTTCATGTTGTTCCATAATGCTCTTTCCACTTTTGCTTTATTCCTTGTTAAGTCACTTAACTCTACATGCTCTCTCAAGCATATTTTCTCCCCTTTTTAATGAATAATAAAAGACGTAATTTCACACTCCTCATTTCCTTGGTAACTGTTTCTATGAAAAGTGGGAAGAACTTTAGGGAACAGAGTACTCCTCAGCAACAATTAGACTCACCTATGTAGAATTATAAGGGAAAAGACAAAAGAGTGATCAAATCAAAAGACACGAAAATTAAGAGGAAATAAATATATGAACAAAGACTTGTAAAACTACAGGATTCAAACCTGGTTATTAAGGTTTTGGATTGCATTGTCTGCTCAAAACAATCACCCAGAACTTAACTGACTACCATTTGCAATTGTAATGCATTATAAAAATTTTCTACTCAATGGACTTGTTCATGTCCCGGCTGGCCACTGATGTTGTGTGTTGTATTGCTTACTATATGTATCACCGTCATTACTACTTACTGTATTAAGAATTTATCTCAATGTCTTTGTGAGGTTATGTTCAAAACTAGATTATGTCTTTTGAATTTATGAAGTACCTATTATTAGCTTCTTTTTTTTTTATTTTTTTTTTTTGGAAACAATACCTTTTATGACTTATTTCTTGCATAATTTGTTAAGTGCATAATAAAATTGACCTAAATGCATCATTCATCAACTGCAGAGAGCTGATACACATACAACCATTATATGTTGTCCCTACATACAGCTCCACTAGAAATTTGACACATCATCAAAAAAAGGGGAGAAATTTAGGAGTCAAATAACTCTTATGGAACATGGGCCTGTAATTGTAGCCAATAAAAACATGACAAAGTAAGGTTGTATGTAGGGACCACATATAACAATTGTATGTGTAGCCTTTACCTCAAGGGGGTGTTTGTTTAGAGGGATAAAAGAGGGGGAATAGGATAAAAGAGGAGGGATTAAACAAGTCTTTTGTTTGTTTAGAGGGATGAAGATTATGAAGGGGGATAGGATGTGGATTAAAAAGGGAGTTATCCCTCCAAATTAGTAACTAAGGGGGGGTGGTATAAGGGATAGGGACTAAATTTAATGGGTAAAAGACATTATTACCCTTAATGAAAGAGAAAGAAAAAGAGGGTGAAGAAAGGATCGTAAGGGTATTTTTGTATTTTTATTAGTTATTCCAATCTAATCCCAACTCATACCAAACAATGGAATACACTATTTTTATCCTTATCCCATCTATTAATTCCACCTTCTTATCCCACTTAATCCCATCCCTCCTACCAAACGCCTCGCAACTGCATAGGCAGTTTCGAACAAAATTTTCAGTGTAATTATGTACACAATATATATGCAATTTATATGACGCTCATTTGCCTTGTCAGGTGGGTATGCTGCTACTTGAATCATTGATGCTTCTTGGGTACTTTTCTTTATTTCACCCTGGAAATCAAGCAGTCCTTCGATGGGGAAACACTCCAACAATCCTTCACAAGGTCAGTGAATCTCTGTTGATATCTCTCTTGATTCTACGGAAACAGGTATTGACATTGGGCCTCTTAAATACCAGGTGTGTGATTTACCAATTGCATTCTTTAGCGATCCAGAATTGATGCCAATCCTTGCTGGAACTCTGGTTGCTGTCTGTTTTGGTTGCGAACAGAACAAAGGCGTTGTCCAACAGGAGCTCAGTACAGAAATGATTCTTTCCCTGGTGAAATTTTGGAAAAGTAGCTTGCCTTCAGTTAGGTCCAAGTCCCCGACAGGAAATCCTTCTGTGGAAGATTCAACTGAGAGTTCTTTGTTAACTCTTGAGCATAAGAAACTGCAAAGCGATGTGTCTGTAAAATCAACCCGTTTTACTACAAGAGGCTCTCGTCTCTCTCTCCCCAAGGGAAATGTTTCTGGGAGTAGTAATGGTAGAAATGGCAAGATCCGAAATCCTAGGGATAGCAGAACAAGTAAAAATTCTGAAGACACAGCTTCAAAGATAAAAAGTCAAGCTTCAGTAGCTCCCACGGTTCTGCCTTTGTATTGTAGGTTTCCACCAAGCTTTGTTGATCGAGCTGAGCAATTTTTTTCTGAGGAACATAATGATAAAGCACCTGCTTAAGTTTATCTTCAGGTTATCCTGCTATTCTTAATTCATGGATCTTATACTCTTTGAATGTTTAACATGATGATCAAGGGATGTTCTGCACGCTTACAGTTTGAGTACCATCTTGGATTCTCACCTCGGTATTCAAGAGAAAATTTGATGTACAATATCATGTACAATCTCAATAACTCATTGGATTGAAGCTTTTGTCTGACCAGCTTCCCCATTTTGCATTTTTATATTTAGAGCTTTCCAAAATGTAATATGTGAATATCATTGATAACCCATTAAAGCTGGGTGCTATGAAAATTGTAGAAAAAACAGTACATAAAGAAATATAAAGCTTTAGAACACAAGGGATACACTCTGTACTCACTCTGAAACCTTGTGCAAACACAATAAAGTTCTAGCAGAAGCATATTTAGCCTGGCAGATTGAAGATTATGCTTATAGATAAAATTATCTCTGAAAATCTAGTGAAAAAAGTTCAATTTACACCATTGTTCCAATTATCCCCTCCCTCTTCTGTTGAGCCTTTTTCTTGCATGGAAACTGGCATTGCAGTTTACAAGAGGGAGAATTTTGTGTCCAAAGCATTTTACAAATGACATATATAAAGAACATTTCAAGCATTTTAGAATTGAAATTTATAATTAATATATTGAAATTTTCATGCAACAATTGCAATAAGATACACTTCATTCATACATTAAATTTCCTGTACTACCTGACAATTGATTACATGTATCCTAGACTAAACAATATTACAGCAAAATCATAATACGCACAAGACCTACTGCATACAATCTCCTACAAAACTCCTTCAAAAAGCTGCTCCAAAAAACATCAGTATGCTCAAACTTAGTGCCTTGAATTTCACTGTTGCATGCTAAGATAGACTCAACAGGTACCAGTGAAGCTAAATTTGGAGAAGTCGGCAATCAATGGTTGTTTCAGGCTGCTATCGTCTTTCTTGTCTTCAGATTCTTCAGAAAAATTGCTGCCAGGTATTATATCTTTCTTTTCTTCAGAATAATTGCTGCCAGGTATTATATCTTTCTTCTCTTCAGATTCTTCAGAATAATTGCTGCCAGGTATAATATATTTCTTCTCTACAGATTCTTTAGAATAATTGCTGCCAGGTACATCTTTCTTCTCTACAGATTCTTTAGAATAATTGCTGCCAGGTACATCTATCAGTAACTCACTGTCATCGTCTAATTTCTCTTCCATTGCAGAACTTTGGTTCTGTACAAAAGGATTAGTGAAATAAAGTTTAAACAGCATAATTTTTGCAATTAAAGAGTAACCATTTTTATCTATAGTAACTCGACGATCAAGGGTAATAAAAAAATTATACAACTGATCATAAGATTTTTTTTTTTTTTTTTTTATTATTTTCTCGTTTGTTTTTCACCTCTAAGTTAATATGTGCCTTTGCAGCTTTGCTTATGTTTTTTCATCAACGCTGCACTGTAATATAATTTAGCTGTCGACATATCTTTTTGGAAATAGGTGTAAAATACTACTATAATGCTCTGAAACAATTCTTGTATTTGAAGAATAACTATGAAGTATAACATACCTTACGCAGTGTCTTCTTTTTATTACTTCTTCTGAAACTGGCCAATGCCTTCCTATATAGCTTATTTTCCATACATCGTTGGGTACGTTGGGCTGCAGTAACAGCAGCATGACATGCCACACATAGGGTCCTCATGTTTTCTAATGTGCACTCACCTGCAAAGTTGAATATAGTGAAAAGGTAGCTCATAGATGACCCCCAAAAAAAAAAAAAAAAAAAAAAAAAAACCCTCATATTAAGTAATTTTAACTAACACAGTACTATGAAATATTAAATTAAACAAATCACGTGGAATTTACATAAAACCAAAGGGTTAAAAATCTACTAGTAGAAAAGAGTGCATATTGTTTTGGAATTTCCTTCAATATAGAAACATTTATACAGAGGCAAAAGTATGACGAACAATAAAAGGAGGTACTGTCTATAAATGAACTAAAATCCTATAAAATTGCAGTTTACAATTGGTTGCATTCTGTATTCAAATAAACAAAGCACCCATCACAGAACTAAACCATTCAGGACAGAAATATAGCAGCGAATGAAGAAAAAACATGCAGATTGAAAGAAATGTACCATACCTCCTCCCATGAACACAGCAATTATGTGATCTGCATGCCAGGCATTACCTTCAGTTGGTTCACGAACAAGTTTGTCAAGCCTGATATTTTCAAATTATGGCATTTCGGAAAGGGGAAAAAAAAGTGTAAGTGATACTCAAAATTTCACAAATGCAATAAACAATGGAGCATATGGCATTTGAATTTTACTGATGATCTATATATACTTCAATTTTTCCTGATAATTTAGAAATACATTGTAGAGTTAACATGTCCTGAAAGACTTAACGTATGACAAATGAGTCTAATCTTACAGAAAATGTCATCATTACCATGTATGCGAAACTATTAAGTACTTGTATTAACCATGACATAAGACATCACAAGCCACAGCTAAAATATAATATAGCATAGTATGATATGGCCTCATACAATTTTCTGTGCTTAGTCAATTGTGGCGCCTCACGCTCGATATACTTCTCTCTATCTTCCACTGCTAATGGTAATAAGTGCTGCACAAGTTTGTGGCAGTCGAGCTCACAATTTGTACAGACACCACGTTCAATTTGAAATAGCTCCTGAAACCCCAAATAACAGTGTTCAAGACATAAAATTTGAAAGACTAGTGTCACATTAATACTGACACGAGTGTAAGATGCGAACCTGACGAAGGTATCTGCCACTAGTCATTGAGCGATACTTATCATAACAGACATTTGAACAGAAAAGATCGAAAAAACCCTTGGGCTTCTTGGAAAAAATACCTCTGAAAGCAGAGAGTTAATTTCAATAATGAACAACTGTAAGAGATCTAGGATACTGCAAAATCATACTCACTGGCAAGGGTTTTGGCAGAATTTGCACAAGGGTTCATCCATTAGTGTCCAATACTGTAAGTGCAATGTCTTCTTCTTTCTACCATCAAGGAGACAAACTTGCTTAAATAATGCATTAGATTGAGGGCAACTTATTTCAAATAATGGTGTATGCCTTCTCTTGCTTCCTCCTTTCAAAAGTCCCTGAGAAGATGCACTAAATATGTTTTAGAAGAGTGTAATTCTGATAATACAATAAATCTATAGAAATTCATGGCCATTGAATGTACATTTCTATCGTGGTTGTTGCTTTCACTGAGACGCAATAGTTCAATGGCTAAAGGTAACTGCAAAGGCTTTCCAAACAACTTCTTCTTTTCAATGTGTTTCAGGTTCTTCCACTCATTTATGAAGCTCACAATAGCAAGCTGGCAAGTAGGATTCTCCTTGATGAAGACAGAAGTCCACTCGCTGGGATCAGCAGAGATTTCCTCTATCCGGAAATTTTCAGATAATGATCTAGGTGCTGAATCTTCTGCAAGATCACAAATGCACAAGTGGACTCTTCCAGTATACTGACTCACCTACAGCTCAGGTAAAGATTATAGTCATTATTCATTGGACAAACAAATTGCAAATTGAAGGTGGACTCATATCAAAACATATTTTTCAGCAACGAGGAAACAAAATTGGAAATATTGAATTTAGTATTCAACAAGATAGAATCAAACATAAATTACCATAATAACAATCCAGGTTAAATCCCATCATTGCCAAATATTATTTTTCGAAATGTAAAAAACACATAATCTATATTTTACAGATATATAAGGGTTTCTTCTACAGCTGTGCTTCAATAACTGAAAATCTTGAAAAAACAAAGAATAGAGAAACCACTACTCTTCCAAGGGTTTCTTCTACAGCTGTACTTCAATTACTGAAAATCTTGAAAAAACAAAGAATAGAGAAACCACTACTCTTCCAAGGGGCATGCGTTACATTATGAAGTGCAAAAGTATTTACTTCCACACAACTTGTAGCTGTGTAGCATGCCTAAGATAGATTTTCAGACAGACAACTTCACTGTAGTCCGCGTTTAATAACACACACACAGACAACAGCTATTGCATTTACCAAAGTGCAAAAGAATATCAGAATTAAAGGGAAAGAAATATTCACATAGATACCCCTGGAAAGATTGAAAGAAGCAATTCAAAAATCTCATCCTGAAATGATTGGTGGTAGTCCGCATTGTTAAATAAATCCAAACTAAATGACCTTCTACCAGACCATTCCATAACTAGCAATTTAATGCTAAGACATACATAAAAGTATTGAATTGGGTGTTGAAATTCTCCACATAGATTTGAATTCTTATTCCCCCCCCCCCCCCCCCCCCCAAACACCAAACTTCAGCAGTTAATGTGGCAAACGGGATAAACTTATTCTTGTTAAGCTGCAAAAGTATATTTGTGCATGAAGTGTATCAATCATATACATAACAATTGAATTGATTATGTATAACACATACAAACTCATACGACTTCACGCACAGATTTTAGTGGCGTGCTAGAATGAGGATACACCAAGTTTATTTGAAAGAAAGGAGTATAATACTTAAATGAAGTAAAAACGTATGTGTAATGCTCACCGCAAAGCGCAGTGAATCCATATTTACTTGGACAAAGCTCTGACTTATAGCCAAACAATCATTCTCTTTAGTTAACTCCTGTGTCACTTTAACCGTTTCATCTGTCTGCATAACATATTGAACATAAGAGTCATCACCTACAAATACAAGATTGATGAAACACAAACTTCTTGTATGAGAATTATATACATGGAATTCCCTAATATATGGAATTCTCTATTCAGAGAGGACCACGAATTATGAAATTTGATAATCTTTTTCTTACTCCAACTACCATAGTGGGTGCTTGCAGGCAAGAAATCTATACATAAAAATATAGAATCTAGTAAAATATATATCAGCACCCTTGTTCAAGATGGTCAGATAATTTGATGAGCTGCCCCCTGACCTTTGTAGATAAAAGAAATATTGAGAAGTCCAGTATCCTTAATTTCATAATAATACACTATAATATGATACACTTCTTACTGCCTAAGTTTATGCAGTGCAATACCAACCATATATTACTGAACAGGTTGTAACCGAGATACAGGTCATATTTACCTAAAACTGGAAACATGTGGAGTAGGAGAGCATTAGAATCTAGACTCAACCGACTTTGAGCTACAATATATATCTAACCCTGTGACATTGTCACTGTCCAAGATGTTTTGGATCGGGCAAATGTCATCCATTAAGGTAATTTTCATGACAATGTGGGAGAGAACCAAAGTATCTAGGTTTAAACCATATGCAATATATATTAAATAGAAAACCCAGTTGAACAATGTCATATAGGAATGAGAGTTTAATGTCAGCAGTTTGGAGGTATAAGGGGAACAGGTCATGTCCATCTGTTATCAGTTCACTTGACTTCCTTAGATTTCTAGTATCCATAAATAAAAAATGACTTTTACCAATGTCCATGGGTTGTGTATCTTTGTAGCAGTATACTTCATTTCTCCTGTTTATTTACAGGGTTTTCTAAATGATGAATAAAAAATTCAAACAAGGGGGGAAGTAAGCAAGGGAAAGTAAAATTCAAATTCCAAGTGTTTTCAGAGCATGTTATACCATGACAATCTTGACATGAGCAAGCCTAAAATTATAAGATTTTAGTACTAAAGCATCATGAATCAGCATGTTACAATTATTGACCAATGTCTCGAGTTCTCATTTACCTACCTTAACATCATCATCATCATACTCTGCTCCATTCTGCTGTACGTTTTCATCTGTTGGACACTTCTCAATAGATGGAGCAGCATAACTTGAATTCACACTTTGAAATAAATTCATGTTTCTGATACATGATACATTATCAACCTGTTTGTAATTAAAACGAATTTCACTTCAAAAGTCTACATAACAAATAGACATCATGCATCGAGGAAACCAATTTCCCAATATTTTTATAACATAATCATATTCTTGGATACTAAAGTTTTGGACAATTTGTAATGCAACTTTTAATCTTTAAAGAGCTGTCCAACAAGTCCAAGTTATAATTCATCTTATAACCCTTTATCAACTACTTGTTAGGTGATAATATCTGTGGTGATGGGAATAATTTATATGAAAATTTGTTAGAGAAGTCATGTTCCAATGCCCATGGTAATGCTAGTTTACCCAAACGTATCTCTTTAGTCATTTACAACCAAAAGTATCAGCACATTGGGTAGCATAACCATAGACATTAGCATGAATTTTTCTTGATTTATATTTTTATTCCTCAATACTGCCTCCTAAGAACCAAGCTTTAAATTTTTTTAGGGTTTTTCTATATATTAACCCTGTTTTTTTTTTACTTTTCTACGTTGTGCCCCAACATATATCACTTTGTACACTGTATATTTTTTGTTTCCATACTGTAACCTTGCCGTTAAAAAATTCCGTTAGTGAGGCCCACTCTCCATTATTAATATTTTTTTATCGATTTGTGCGTTGAAAAATATTCCGTCAAAGGTTTCGAGAGATATTTTGGCCCTTAGGGGTCCAAATTGAGCCTAGATTTGGCAAAAAAAAATAACGTAAATGCCTCGTTTTGTGTGTTAAAATGTGAACACGTAAATCGAGACATTTCTTAATAAGCAAAACAAGGCATTTACGTTATTTTTTTTTTGCCAAATCTGAGCTCAGTTAGCCCCCTAAGATCCAAAATAGCCCCCGAAACCTTTGACGGAATATTTTTCAGCGCGTAAATCGATAAAAAAAATACTAATAATGGAGAGTGGGCCCCACTAACGGAATTTTGTAACGGCAGGATAACAGCAAGGTTACCGTATGGAAGCAAAAAATAGATTGGGGTTACAGTGTAGAAAGTGATATATGTTGGGGCACAATGTAGAAAAGTGAAAAAAAACAGGGTTACTATATAGAAAAACCCAAATTTTTATCTTCCTTGACAATAAATAGCAGTCTGAATTTATAACTCAATTTAATTCCAGTGTCACTCCTCTATGTTCCCTAATCCCTTCTTTTTATACATTATTGAAAATCTAGATAAACATTCAATATGATATCCTCCACACTCTATCTGTATTCCCACAATAATGATCATACAATCCACTGGGAGAAGAAAAGAAAGAGTACCGCAATCTCTCTTATTGCATCATACTTCCCATCAATTGCAGATGAAACACGTTGAATGCTCCTATTCAACTTTCGCCAGCGTGATTCATCAGATGTATCCTAGAGTTCCATGACAAAATTAAACATGAAGATCACATAATCTAAAATAAGGATATGATAGCCAAAAGGGAGAGAGAAAACCTTTGCACAAAATATGTAAATGTTGACTGCATTGGTTTGTCCTCTTCTATGCGCTCTATCCTCAGCCTAAACAAGCAACTGCAAAGGTTAATCAAAGTTCTACTCAAAATCAATCATAATACAGATAGCAAATGTGCTTAGTAAATGACATTGAAAAAGAGCTGTGGCTAAGCTAATAGAAGGAAGAAGTGTTGTTAGAAGATAGGTCTCAAACAGGGGCGATGCAACCACACAGGGCCCTCAAAATTGGATAGAAATAAATCAAGAGACGATAATGACTAAAGAGAAGTGGCACAGTGGTGAAGTGCAAGAGTCGTAAACTGAAAGTCCTGAGTTCAAATCCCAGGATGAGATCTGTTGGGTTTTATTTTTCCTTTCACATTTCTTTCTTTCCTATCTTCTTTATGATTTCTAATTCCCTCCACTCCATGAAAATCCTTTATAATAGACCAAACCAAATTCGTCAGTATCTATAGGCAGTGTTTCAAAACCTGTGCTCTTGTCCGTATCAAGAAGGGGGTGTTTCAACCACCTGTGATCTTGTCTGTATAAACAGGGGGTGTTTGAAAAACCTGTTTAACATTACATCCCATGTTTCACACAAAAGTTACTTCCTATTCAGAGATATAGTGAAAAATTCCCCATGTCTCCCCACTAAAGGCTGTAATCCTCTACTAATCTATTGATTCTATTTTAAATATTCTAATCACATACAACTACAATAAAATCCTAAAAAGGTTTGAAATCAAATTTGCATTGTGACATTCGTGACATGGTCTGTGATCAACGCATCATATGTGTTCCTGCAATCACAATGAAACCGTATCTTCAACTCATGAAATCAACCACAAGAATTTACACATCCTACAGTAGACATGTTACACATTGGTCCATTCCATGCTCAAAATTGAAGGTGTTGGTTTTTTTCTATAGAAATCAAAACACATGTTTTCCTGCGTACCCTTATATGCTTCATCTCCAAAATAGTTCAAGTTAAGAGGGAGAGTCCAGACGCGTCATTGTTTCCTACTTTCATTATACGATTTCATCCTTCTCTCCCTCTCATTTATTTATTTATTTATTTATCTCATTTTAAAAAGAAAACATTATAGAAAGGGAAAGAAAAAAAAAAAGTGTGCAACCTTTGGAGTGAAAAATGTTACTTCATGTTGCAATTAATTTCTCACATTCATCATAATACCGGTCAAAGATACTCACAAGAAGATTTCACAGATAGCCAAAGTCGTGCTACATAGACAACTTTGTTCCAAGCCCTCACTTTTGAAATGAAGATAGAACACAAAAGCTTCAAAAGGAGCATAGTCCTCTTGAAAAAGGATCTATTATTTCAACCAAAGTCCTAAAACGCTAAGCACAATTAGAAAGCAAACATGCACACTTACATAGAAATTTTGAGAGTATAGCGCACAAAGTCACTTGTGATAGTCAAAGGTGTGCATTGGAGACCGTAAAAAAAATAATAAATAAATAAATTATACATCTATGGACTTCAGCACATTATCAATTACCAGCTCAACTATACCTGCTGCAAGGAAGTTGGGTCTTTGGGTAGCTCCAGAAATACCACATTACGAGCCACTGAAAGATCCAGTCCTGCATAGCCAACTGTAATTCCGATGATGGCAATCTTGACCTACATCACATAATTTCTGAATATAAATACAGGATATCAAATCATTATGCCAGTCAAAATTTATTGTCACCTTTAAGATCACTATAATAAACTCATTCAATTTTGATAATAATGCACATTATCTGGGTTGATCCATTCATCATTTCAACCAAATGTATCCATCTACAAGTATAACAGCTTCCATAATTCTTTTTTATTAAATTCTTCAAAACAAGACAGGATGATGACGTGTTTCTGTAGTAGAAACTAGAGTAATTGTAAAAGCATGTCTTTAAATAAAAAAGCATGCTAAGATATTTCTAAAACTTTGCTAGACATGAAAATTAGAGGGAACACTGGCACTGTGGTCAGCACATGGATAGGAAGACATACACACTGGTCACTGTGGTCAGCACATGGATAGGAACACATTGAGCTTGCATACATAGAATGAACTCATAGTAAGTTGGAAGGAACAATCAACTAAATTCTAGAGGCAAATTCAAATACAGTGAAAATTGCAAAGCATCAAACGATGACAATATATAGAGCATAAGTGAGGATAAAGAGCATAAGTAACCTCTTTTGATGACTGAAATGACCTCACAGCATTTTGCCTGTCGCAATCAAGTATATTACCATCAATGCGTACAAAACCAATGCCTTTGTTACAAAGGAACGCCTGAAATTGGGTAACCATTCATAAGAATAAACACAAGAAGTGTATACACATAACACTTCCAAATAGCTAATCTTTTCCATTTAATCTTAGATTTGTTAACTTCCTGCTCAATTTAGAAAAAAAAAAAAGATATAAGCCTTATCTTAGGTTTAAATGGGGCTTTCTGTTTCATGGAAATCGCCATGCCCCACAGATTTATCAATTACCATGGAAATGGAAGTCCCTATGTAGCTTGCTACTAAAGGGTAGTTTCTTAACAGGAAAAGAGGTGGGGTAAAAGGAGCGAGCTAATTTCTCTTAACTATAATGTACATTGGTCCATGAAAAGGTGGTCCTCTTACGAATGAATGGATTCCATTTTATCATTTTGCGGTTGCTGAAAGTAAATTTATACAGCCAGAGAACACAACTATCACGATATATTTGCAGCTTTAATAATGACATAACAATTCCATCATTTTTAAAGTTGGTGAGCCAACATTGGCAACACCTGAAGCAAGAGAAAAATGAAGAGCCCCTCACCTGTAATTTATCTAGGACCTTGAGATGGTGAGCAAATATTATCATTTTGTGAGAACTCGCATCCAGCTCGGTATTATTTGAGTCACCTGCTTCGGTAACAATAGGGTGAAGGGAAAGCCACTCAAAAAATCCAAGCACCTTAGAAATACCAAGCACTTGATCAGAGAGCTCTCGGTCATGCCCTCCAGTGTCTGCAGCAAAAAGAATCACCTCAAAGTGAGAACCATCTATCTGGTGCCATCATGAGGGATCATAATTCAATTTGAAACCACCAATGTAGACATAAAT
The DNA here is from genome assembly GCF_001683475.1 of Chenopodium quinoa. Classification (NCBI taxonomy): domain Eukaryota; kingdom Viridiplantae; phylum Streptophyta; class Magnoliopsida; order Caryophyllales; family Amaranthaceae; genus Chenopodium; species Chenopodium quinoa. The sequence goes on along the minus strand of NW_018744626.1, from coordinate 5,220,467 downwards.
GATTGACCTATTTACTTTACTAACTTATCACATTTACCATACCAGCACATACTAGAGGAAACAAGCAAGAATCAGTCTAAAATTAACTTTGATCTGGTTGTATATACATTTTTGTAAAAAAATAAAAACCTTATAATATATCATTGAATTTGCAACGGATATTTTAAAGCTTAATACTATTATACTATATTAGAGACTGATAGTATCCTTTTTATATTAAAAAAATAAATAAATAAATAAAAAATAAAAAAAAAACACGGAAACAAGGTACAAATATCATAACAGCAGAAAAGAAAAGGAAACCAACCCCCGCCCCCCCCCCCCCCCCCAAAAAAAAAAAAAAAAAAAAAAAAAAAAAAAAAAAAAAAAAGCCTCAAGGGATCAGAAAGTACGAGTGTAAATAGAGTAGAGGGAAAGCAATTAAGCATCTTTGGATTGTAGTGATTATGATTTATGACAACCAACCAAGCAAAGATAAATGTAAAGAATCATTACATTTCAATAAACAAACCCACAAACAAGCAAAGACTCAGTGAAGCCTTTGGAAGGCTTTCACATATTTATAATTTCTTTTATTATGAACCGACAAAGAAGACACATGTCATTACTCATTAAAGCCTTGATGGCAGTTTGAAGTATTATTCTCACATAACTTGATTTCCCAAGCTCTTACATGCCCATAAGACCATGGGTAAATGGAACATGTACATCTAAAAGCTCAAAAAGATGTATTATTCTCATATAGCTTGATTTCCCAAGCTCTTACATGCCTATAAGACCATAGGTAAATGGAACATGTACATATAAAAGCTAAAAAAGAGTACACACATGTATTTATCCTTATGAGCTGCAGTGTAATTAAGGCAAAGCTGAACTTGAGCATGATCACTCCAAATCATAAGTAAATAGGAAAAGGACACAATACAAAAGACAAAATCATGACATTGCAAATAAATTTAAATCTTAGAGTTATATCGTACCGTTATCACCATCTTTACCAGCATGATTAGTATGTGACTCTCCCAGATTTGCCACAACATTCTTTGCAATAACAATGTCTGCTTTTTTTAAAGATAAGCTTATAATTTGTCTACGTTTAGGCGGTAACTGCACTAGCAAATGCTCCTTCAAACGACGTATCTATAAAGCAGAAGCGAATATAGGTAAGTTGGATATATGTAGTCTAAGAAATATCCAAATTTCAAATATCAGCAGAAAAGAAATTGCAACAAAGAAACTCAAAAGTTTATCAACCAATAAACTCTTTACTAGTTACATGCATATGAACAGAGTATATACGATGAAAAAAGCTCAATAGATCCATGATCAAGTAGAGAAGAGAGGAACACCATGACAGTTTGTCTAAGTAAAACATTCAGCTCCTCCAAACGGGTGCCCCTTGAAACATCCTAAAACAGATGCAGGAAGATTGGGTTAATTGACTTGCAATAATTACAGAGACTTGTAATAAATTCTAAATTAAATTACTTCTACACAGCCAAAACTTAATAATAATTACATTTGTGGGGAAAAAAAAAAAGAGGATCACTTGTTCTCTGCAACAAGGCAATCGATACAAAGAGAGCCCTGGGACTTTGGGAGGTGAACTCTTTCACGAACAATATCACGAAAGTATTATTAGTTATAGCCGAATATAGATTTCATGTGTCAAGCCCAATTTTGCGTTGAGAATGGCACTAGTTCTTTAGAGACGAAACAAAATGTTCCAAAGGAGCTCAATCTAGTTTGGATTGAATTTAACACCAAGTACAAGCTAATATTCTAAGAAGAAAGGAATACCCTGGATAGTGGATATCTTAACCAAACCAAGTACTGCTCCAATTATGTAGGTTGATTACACATAGACATTTCTTCCATACAACTCAAGTAAAGACTTGCCACTGAATGTACGACAATGTACATATAATACACTTTAAGCATTTTAAAATGTGTCTTAATCTATATAAACAAAAGATGGATAACTCATTCATTACCTAAAAAAATAGTTTGAACAAATGCTTAATTTTTAAAATTTACGTAGTTCTTTTCCTTAGATAAGGATGAGGTAATTGAAATTCAATGAAGGATACAAACTTTACCATGAATGCCTTTCCTTTATGATTGTTGATAAGTTTTGCAGAACAATAAGTATTTGCATACTCATACTTGTCCTTACCCAGCAGGCCAGGCCTAAAAGAGAAAAAATCACCTTAGAAATTCACAAGGCAAGGAAAGTTAGATTTATGCAACATAAGATAAAGAAGCTCACCATAACATATTTATCTGATGATAAATATCAAATGGCCTATGATCACCTAGCAAGAATTTCACTGTTTAGACATTCACAGAAATTAAAAGAAAAATATCCACAGCATGACAAGATTATAAATAGAATGCCAAGACTTTATGAAGATAATGCCATTAATTGCACTGTTGAAGCTTTGGCTGCATGTGTAACCTTGACAAAGATGGTGTTCCTGACAGCAGAATTATGCGTTTAGCCTCAGATGCCACATCGAGAACAGCTTGTATCTATTAACAAGAAAAGGCATCAAGTTAAGGTGTATTATTGGGCAAAAAGCAATTAAGGATACTACATAATAAATGACTTGCAGTTGGATCATTTGCAAATGACAAAACCCAATATTTTAATAACCATGATACATAGTATCTAATTTCAAGCAAAAGAATGGTAGCGAATGGGCCTTGTACAAATTCTGTTCTTCATGTCCAACTCTGTTCAGATTTAAAATTTCATCGCATTGACTAATTTAGACTAGAGCACTGGCAGCCAAAATGGAACATTAATAATGAAAAAACAAAATTGCTGTGGCACAATATATTTGTGATAACTTGGACGGGTAGATACCCATCAATGACTACTCTACATTCTATCCCGTCAAAAAAAAAAAAAAAAAAAAAAAAAGAGACTACTCTACATTCTAAAGTAAAACGGTAAGACTCAGTTCAATTCACCTTACTTCAAATCAGATCAAACCACTGTAAACAAGAGAGAGAGAGAGAGAGAGAGAGAGAGAGAGAGAGAGTTCAGATCATATCACATCACAAAAAAATTAAAAAATAAAATAAAATAGATCATATCAATATAACTTATTTTACACATTGTTATTGTTGTAAGCCAATATAATTCATTGATCATCACTCATTATTGCTAGCTTCTAAAGAGAAAATGCCAGAGTTCCGCTCCCATTTAAGAGATGTAATTTGAGCTTTAACAAATGTTCTGTTAAGGTAATCTCTCCTCTACTTCAGAACCCACATCATGAGGCTCAACAAGGAAAAAAAAAAAGAGAGACAGCATATACGTTTCCGAATTCATAGGCATGTCTTACTCTATGGGAAGGATTACTTAAGAAAGAGGGTTGAATGAATTTTTTTTCCACGGCAAACTGAATATAATTCTAATTTATCCACCAAACCCCTTAATGACCCTAAACTTCTTGGGTCTGCATAAATGGATTGCTCTTGCTCAATCAACTTTCTTCCTCGTAATGTTGCCCAAAAATCAATAAAAATGACTTAACCTAATGGACATACTGCTTTACCTTCTGTACCAACTACCAAAGGGACCTTTGCCATAGGCGACAGGGAATGATTTGATGATACCCTATTGCACTTATCAATTTCTAGTAGTTTAGGACTTATCAAATTCTAGTAGCATAGGAAAATTGCTGATACAATATTCACCTCTGCAAGAAAGTTTAGCTCATAATAGGCAGACCGCTCACAAAATCACAAGACTGTTAAGTCGACTAAACATGTCAAGCTACAAACTTTACATTTGGTACTCAAAATTTATAGTCGTCAATACTTGTGACACAAAGTTAGCTTCACTATATGTATAAATAACACTGGATGACTACACTGCGCTTTTCTTAGCACACCCTAATCAAATGCCTTATGAAAAAGTTTAACATTGGGTGGATGGGTATTTATGGTTGTTTGTGAGCTCAAGAGCATGATCATGCATTCATGCACCCATCTTCCATTCTTTTCATTGTCATCACAACCTCATCAATGCCAAAGATGAACTCTTTTCTCTTCTCAAAAGCCCTTCCAAGCTCAACCAACATGATTTACATGATCTTATCCAACTTCCAGCTACACCTATCTGAATACAAGAATCAAACTATTAATGAGCAGCTTGAGCCAGGCTTAGCTAAAACTTGTTTGTGTTTGTTTAAATATATGAATATACCAATTTCAAAAAAGTTTAAAAGCTCAATTACATTAAAATATGAGATTGACCACAGATAGATTTGTTACTCATGAACAACAGCAAACAAAATAAAATACGTATGATTTATGTTCATTTCAAGACTATCAAGAGATAATTTGGAGGTTTTTTTGTTCATTTTAAATTCTTTACAAATTTCAAATTTTGGTTTCATAACTAATGCACCGTGACTATCGATCAATATCTTTGAACCTTTAATTCAGACATACATGCCAATAATGAACATATTTTTAATTTTAATAGAAAGCTTAAAGTTGAGCTCCATTACGTTAAAAACGCTTGAGCATAAACAAGATGATACTCAGAATAAACCACACCCACTAAAATGATGTTGTCACTTCAAACCCTACCACTCAATCTTCGTTCTCTTCCCTTTGATTATACTACTTTGGTTACACTGTAAATAATGCCAATATAGAACATTATCAACAAGCCATATATAATGCCATTAGAAGTTGATCTCTAGCACTATAATTCTAATAAAGACTTGGTGAAGCTTCTCAATAATAAGACTCCACAAAAACCCAAAGCATGTCATACATGAAGAAGCTCCCATACTTCATGAATAGGGTCCAAGCACATCATCCCACTCCATCTCACCCGTAGCAATAAATTTCCCACCCTTCACGACTCTAACATGGCCTCAATAATATTCTTTTGAAACAAAAACTATAAAAAATAGTGATCAATAATTTTCTTCAGAATGGCTTCTTGATGCACTGCACTCGTCCTTTCAGCCTCTAAAAGAAAAGGATTCATTTCTCAATAACGAAAGCAAAATAAACCCTTAAGAAGGAACTCAAGTCTCAACAAATTCATTGTATATGGTTATACGTCTCAACCTCAGTTAGAATAACACTCATTTATTCTAGCTCATCAAGCCCCTTGTAAACTGCCTATTTCCTTACTCAAACATAACAGTTTCATACTTCTTTTCAACAAACATATAGCCTAAAAAACTGCACAAAAGAAAGCTGCTTCCAAAGATATCAATGAAAGAAGAAAGTCTATACCATACTGAATCTATTAGAATAGAAGGCTATTTAGATATTAATGGCTATGTAGTTTGGTATGAGCAATCGGCATAGCTTTAGCAAATTAGCATTATAATCAACAGTGAAGGGGAAAATACATCTAAAAAATGAAATAAACCAACACACATTATTACAATTGTCTAACTCAAGCAAAATGTTTCCACTATAATATAATGAGCAAAGAAATTTTGAATAAAAGGAAGCATGATAAAAAGTCTAATTGAGTTTTTAAAAAAAATTATAAAAAAAAAAAAAAAAAAAAAAAAAACACACCATAAAATTGTTCCTACATCAACTGCAATATCAGAACCTAGCCCCAATGATGGTTTGGCAACATGAACCAATAATATATCTTCTGTAATCACCAACCAAGATCCTCTCCCTCCATTACTCTTATCAAAATAGTGATATAATTCAAGAATTTATCTACAGTCAAAATATTCTTGTCATTGAAAATTGTTTTTAAATGACTTACACCATTTCACGTTCAAGATCATTCCAGAAATCTGACATGATTTGATCAGAGGTAGTAGATCTTCTTCATGGGATCCAGCTTTTTTAAATTTCTAATTTTCATGGTATTACTGGAACTAGAAACGGGGAGCCACTTTTCCCCATTAAAGAAGAGATGATTATAAACGAGGGATAGCAAGATATTTATATCTTGATTAGATAAAAGGGTTTGCCTACAATTTTACTAATACAAAGGATACCAATGGAATTCATATTCAACAACCCTAAGTTCAGAACATGTTCTCCTCCAATTGAAATATATTTTGACTTGATTAAGGCGTTCTAATCTGTTTTAGTTAAGGTCTGCTCTGATCTGGCTTCTATCTCGGACTAGATTTTGACCGTAATGTATAAGAAAAAACAGTACCTTGTTGAATTTGTCTCAATCTGTTTTTTCATAAATCTCTTGTTTTTTTTTTCCTCTACAATATTTAGTCACACGATCATATATATTATAAAAAAAAAAAAAAAAAAAAAAAAAAGTAAGTAATTAGAAATAAGAAGTTTAGGTTTAAATCTTTTGGGTTCAGTTTGATCCAACCTTGCATGATTATAAAAAAGAATTAGTAACAAGTTTCCGAAATAAGATAAATAGAATATGACTCAATAGAATATGTTGGAATATGATTTGGGAATCTATCAATGCTAGGCATAAAAGCTAAGGGGATAAATTAATTGTGTTAAGCAAGGAACCATTGGATGGGTCAACTTCAACTGGGCATATCTCTCAAACTACTTGGAGTTTTGAGGTGATTCAAGTTGGAGATGAAAGCTTGTTTCAAGAGCTTTCCAATGATAGGTCAAATGCTTAATTCCAATAAGAAAATAGAAGTTATGGATGTTTTATTGTGAGCTGTCTGTGCTGACCTGAACAAGGCTGCACATCTGTGCCGAATTTGGCACGTCCGTGCAGCTGCAGTTCCAGACAATCAGTAGCTTCTGGATTCATTTATCCTACGTGCCAACCTGATACTCTGACCCACTTTATCGAGGATATAAATACCCAATTGGTTTTATTGTTCATCCACAAATTGAGAGAGACACATTTGAGAGGTAGAGTTCTTGTTTTGTAACCCTTGTGCTTTAGAGTGGAAATTAGTGGGAGATTACTCTTGTAAACCATAATTAAAATCAATACAAACATTTGCATGAAGGATTTTCAGTTTTTCACACCTTCCAATTTCTTGTCTCTTTTACTATCAAAATTCTTAATTGTTCTTTGCTAATTACTTCAATTATCAACCATTTGCTCTAACAGAATAAGTTTGATGACACTATACACACAATTGTGCAACATAACATTACTCTTATTTTTAAAAGCACAAAAGGAATTTAATCCAACTAAATGTCAGCTCTAAATTAGAGATATATCCTTTAGGGTGAATATCTTAACTCTTAAGGGAATTGTTCAACAAATTTTAGGATAAAAAAATTACTTTCAACAAATTTTAGGAGAATGTTATAACCCTTAAAGGTACCATGAAACACAATCAATCAATCAATCAAAGTCTTAATCCCATACTTGGGTCAACTACATGAACCAAAAGTGATTATTTCATGCAGTCATCGACAAAAACCTTCCTCTTCGATCCCTTACAATCAAATGTTTCATCCTCATGCAAATCTATATACTTCATATTCTTCCTACCTCCTCCCAACCAAGTCATTTTCAGTCTCCCTCTCCCTCATTTAACCCCTCCATGGTCCTACTCTTACACTCTTCGTACCACTGCTCCCTCGGGTCTCCTTCTTACATGCCCAAACCAACGTTGGAGATTTTTCCTTAGTTTGGGTGCAATGCCTGTCACACCCACGTTCTTGCAAATAACCTCATTTCTAATGCTCCATTGAACACAATAGAGTATTAATACGTGACAAAGCATTTTGAAATGGTGTTCAATGTTAAGGGGCTAAAGTTTTTGCTAGCATACCGCCTCCTCGTTTAGAGGGCAAAAACTTGAATGGATCATGGAAGAGTAATAAGCTTCCATCAACACTCCATTTTCCATGTCAATTCTTTTAAATAAACATATATATAAAAAGTAGGAAGTCTTTTTTGGTAGTAAGAATAGCATACAACCACAAGACAAGAAATCCTTAAATTGAAAATATAAAGAAATGCTTCTAAAGTCCTACGACCACAATACTAATATCACAATTTCAACTTTAAATTTCCCATACCTATTAATTATCTATTAAGTACTTGCAAAAGTGGTGCAAGGAAAACAAAGGCCCCTAAAACAAACCAGCTAAGACAGCTGAATAACAATGTTAGGTTAAAAAAAATTAAAAATAAAAATTAAAAAAAAAAAACCCATAGTAGCCTCTTTATATAATAACATGATCTGGGTCAAAAAAAAAAAAAATCTAATCTTCTACTCTATAAATGATCCATTCTTCTCATAACAAGTGTTTAGAGCTTACAAACTCATGTTATTACGACTTAGATAACCAACTGTAGCAAAATTATGCAACTAGAAACAAAATCTAGGATTGTTTAAGCCAACATACAAAATTACAGCCAAGTCATGTGCTCACCAACAATGTTCCGATAAAACAAGGGAAATGTAATAATCTACCTCTCCAGGCTCTGATTTCTTCTTTGAACATCGTATATGATGTGATTCATCGACTATCATGACACTCCATTCCCATTTCATTATACTGTCTCGCAAGCGTTTAAGCATAGTATAAGAAATGACAACAACTTTTGGACGTCTCTTCAAATGCACAGGATTGTCTTTATAACCAAATACTGAAGAAAAGATATGTACAAGTGTTAAAATCAAAACAAGACAAGCATCACCGCTTTTACAATTTGATCTAGTAAGAAGAAGCTAAAGCAAGCAATACTTATCAGATTTCCAATAACTATAAGTTATACTTCATTCAATCAAAGATTCAAAGGACTACTTTTGCATTTGTGACAACTTTTTTTTTTACGTAATGTAGAAATTCTTTCATCATATAATATGCCAAAAATATATGTAGTTAGATATGGGATAAAGTGGTGAAAAAAAATCACAATGCTCCCATATTTGTAATACACTTAGGCCATGTTCTATTCACCTTTATTTTCACTTATTTTGAATAAGTTCATATGACATAAATTCGGAGAAATAAGTATAAGGGTAACCCAAGTTCATTACAAAAATATGTTTTAATAAGGTCTAATAAGAAAATCAGGCGAATAAAACACACCCTTAGAGGATGAAGGAAGTAGATCAGCAATTTCTTTCTAAGGTGGATGATATCAAGCAGTCTTTTCTTTAAAAATAAAATTATAGTAAAAAATAAAAGCCAGAAGCGACTCCCAAAATCGCAGGCAGTAGCTAATAGGGCTACTTACAACACACCCTACACACGCGTAAACCCGTAATGAAAACAAAAGCAAGCACGTAAACTCTTGTCTGTGATTATAATGAAGTAAGGACCCTAAGAGCAATACATCTTCTAGCTAAAAAGTGGTATACTTATGTATCAACATGCCAAAAATTGCAAAGCCATATGTTAACAAAAAGATAATAAGAAAGTACTACAACAGTTAAGCTCATCATTAAATGTTATTATGGAAACAAGATACTGGTAAAATGAACAACGGATCATAAATCAGAAGCCAGTAAGCCATAAGCAAAGAAAAAAAATGGTCTTTAAACTACCTAGGCAAATAGCCAATCTAAATAGTTATCATTCATTTACAAAGATATTATTTGAGAGAACAATGATGAGTCCCAGGCTAAACTCTCTAATCCAATCAGAATGCTATGCTCTAACCATAGTTCATCCAATGAAAATGATTGCCATTCCTAAGAGGACAGGAAAGATCTTAAGGTGCATTTAACCCCACCAATATAGGCTTCTTAGGCCCCGTTCACTTCAACTTATTATTGTTGAACTGAAATTATTTTTACTGAAACAAAATTATATTTGCTGAATTTAAATTACTTTTACTGAACTTAAATTAATTTTACTGAAGTATAATTATTTATACTGAACTGAAATTATTTTTACTGATTTTCTACTATAATTCTTCTTTAAGATAACTGAATTTTACTGAACTGGACTTATTTTTACTGAACTGAACTTATTTTTACTTAATATTATTTTTTTAAGGTGAAATGAACAGAGCCTTACAGGGATGAAAGAGAAAAAGGAGTATTAGCTAAAGAAATTAATAGTAAAGGTCATCCAGGACAGTACCGAGATGGATATCAGCTGGCAAATAAGAAGGAAGCCAACGCTCCAATTCTTCAGCCCATGCATAGCGCAAAATAGCAGGGCAAACAACAAGTATTAAGCCTTCATTGGCAAAGCAGCTTGCAATGGCAATGGCCTGAAACCAAGAAAACATCATGTAAATGAAGTGGACTACATCCCCGCAAGAAACAAACAAAATAACAATGTAATATATAATCATTCAATTTATAAAGCCTTCCTCGGATTTTGATGATCAAAACATTTTCCTCATTTGGAAGTTGCTAATAAAATGTAACATCAATAAACTTAGCTAAGGTTCTCTCTATCTCTCTCCTTATCACAAGAATCCCTCTTTTTATCCATCTTTATCTCTCTCCTCTACACAAGGGCTCCTAAACAATGTATATTCCATATCACCAAATTAAACTTCATGAGCACATGCAAATTATTTAGGCCACAATTAAATATTAGGATCATCACAGGTTCAGGTTACAGCATAATACTCATATAAAAGAAGGGACCAAAAATCAAAACAATAAGAAAGGAAAAAAGCATACGACTCCAAACCAAGCAAGAAAGTGAGTTGATACATCAAAGCTCATGCTACCTGAAGGGTCTTGCCAAGCCCCATTTCATCAGCAATAAGACACCGACCCCCCCTTTGCAATCCAAATTTTAGTCCATCAAGCTGAAAAGGCAAGAGAGTATCCAACAATTTTCTTGGCAGCTTCTTTATCAGTTCCTCAACCTTCTCATCAGACAAATGCTCAGGCCTACACGGTGTCCATTTTCCAGGCATGAGGGAGTGAGAAAGTTTCATCATCACATTATAAGTTGTCCATGGTATTTCTTCAACTTCTTCAATGTCAATGCAGTTCTTTAAGCATTTAAGAACTGCATCGTAATATGTAAGCTTATAAACAGACGCCTTCCCACCACCATGGATTTGTGTATAATGTGTCGAAATAACCTAGTCAAAGAAGAGAACACGAAACAACACAATTCAGGGAAGTTTATGCAGAAACTAGAATAGCTTCAACAATCAACACACATTGCTCCAGCGTAGTGACCACACTTAAAGACACCAACTCATAGCTTCACATTGTTATTCATCATACAGAAGCTCAGCAACCACCATATAAATAATATTTTCAAAGAAACATTGTACAGATGATTGTGCATTGTTAAGGACAAATACAAAGTCACAAACCCTTTCACTGACAAATTAATTAATCGAACATCCAAGTTTGTTCTGTTCCCGTTCATGATAAACTCTAGAAATGAAATCTGAAGACAACTTAGCATAAATAGAATCAAATGCAGCAATAATCATCAAACATAAAAGCATACAGGTCCAGCAAAACACAAATATAGAACAAATCAAGCTTAGTATGAACTGCATTCTCGCAACAAACCAGGGTTGCAGGATGCCACGATTAGGTCAATTACTATCAAACAAGAAGGAACAAATGTCAAGCAAAACACAACTTCAATAAATCAAAGTTGCCACTAATTATTAATTTCACAACATAGCTCACACCGCGAAAAATATACAACAAATTTTGTTCATTCAAACACAATTGGATAATACTTCCGGCAAAATCAAGCTTAATATACATACCACAATTTCCACATAAAAAAAACGCAAAACCCATGAAAATTGAAACATGAAGCTTAAATCCAAGAAAAAACCCCAATTCAACAAAAACCCAACAATGAAATATAAATCCCAAAACCCCCAAATTCTTACATTTGAAAGACAAGCCTCTATAATTTGAAAGCAATCATCTTGACCCGGAAAGCGAAACCCTTGAACTAGGCTAGGATTAATGGAGAAAGAATCAGGAGAACAGATTTCGAGTCGAACCCGAAACTTCAAAGGCGGAGAAACAGGTTCATTTTTGGAGGGAACGGATAAATTGGTTGACGGGTCAATTACTTTCCGTGATTTGAATGATTTCCAGTAATCAATTGGGTGTTGAGGGTTTGTTATTGAGGATGCTTGGCGCTTGGCTAAAAGCGACAAGGCACGTAAACGATTGGTTTCGATCCTTTGCTTTAACTCTTCGGTGAGTTCTGGTGATGGCGGAGATGGGTCTTCCGCCATTGTTGATTAAAGAAGGTGGGTTCTAGTACACTGCGCTTACTGCTTTGTTTTCCTTTCTTTTTTGAGTTTTAGGGGGAAACGCGGGCAAAGGAAGGTTTGAAGACCTAAAATTGCCGGTTTTCGGGTTTTGACTTATAGGTTTCGCTCGTCACAATGTAAAGATGGCATTGGATCGTGTTGGTGACTTAATAACATAAATTTGAAATAAAAACATCTTTTAATTAATGTCTACCAAGGCTTGGAAACGACAAAAGTCAAACCCGTTACTTGTACTCCATAGTCCATAATAACTAGTGCAAAGAGGAGACATAGTTTGCCTATAGTACAAGTTTTATATAGTGTATTGTCCAGATTCAAATACATTTTAAAATTTTCATATATAATTACATCATACATCAAAAAATTAATTTAAGACTGTAACTCATTGGCCAATTAACAAAAGCAAAAGGGTACAAAGCCATAAAACCTCCATTATTGTGGTAGTCTACAGTCTACACACAGAGGAAGTACATGTCAATAATCTATAGTAATATATAAAGTGAAAAGGGGTTTTGGGTGATAAATTTTACTTTCCCAAAATACCCCTTTCATCTTTTATAATTTTCAAAAGAAAACTACCATAATTTACAAAATATAACTACCATTTTAAAATAAAAAATAAAAACTACCACCCATTTATTTTATTTAATTTTTTTTTTTTTAGGGAAATCATATTTTGCATGAAAATTAGAACGATTTCCCTTAATATTGTTAAAATAGAAATTAATTCCCATTATGCTTCGTTTTAAAAACAAATTCCCAAAGTAGTGTCCACATAGGATTGGTTTTCGGTTCAACTTAAAACCGCTAACGGTATTAGCGGTTTTGCAATTTTTGTAAAATAAAGTCAAAGAGACCTGTTTTATTGAAAGGCGGTCTCTTTGAAGTTATAAGTGTAATTTCTTGTTGTGGTCTAAGAATTAACAAGAACACAAAGAGACCTGTCGTATTGAAAGGCGGTCTCTTTGAAATATTTTTCCTAGACTATGCCTTGTGAATTAACCAAGGACGCAAAGAGACTTGTTATGTTAGAGGCGGTCTCTTTTTTAAATCCGCTATCACCATTAGCGGTTTTAAGTTGAACCTAAAGCAAAAAAACGATCCTACGTGGACACTATGTAGGGAATTTATTTTTAAATCAATGTATTATGGGAATTGATTTTTATTTCAACAATATTATGGGAAATCTCTATGAAAATTATAATGTACTCATATCTTACCTTTTATTCTCTATGATTTCATCAATTTATAAACCCACTAATATTTTTTTTATTAGAATAAAGTAGATAATATATTAGGAAAAAAAAAATTAATCGAGCCGTGCATATTAATTTCTTATGTTGCACACATAATTTGCGTGTGTCTCACAGCTTGTTACTCTAATCATAAATGACAATAGCAAATGTCAGTTAGATTGTTGGTACTTTTAAACCTCATGTTGGTATAATTATTACACCAATATAACGTCTTCTAATTACAAGTACAAATCTTTGTTATTGTCATTGTAAACAAGAGTAGTATTTCTTTCAAACGACCTATGTCTGCTCGATCATTTGCTTATTTTGAGCTCCTTGACGCTTTGATTTCAAATTGTAAAACAAATCAAGTTTACAACAAAAATAATTAGTTAAAGGTAACAAGACACTATTTTGTATAAAGACTTGAACACAAGACTTTTAAGTCAAATTCAATGCGCTACCACTATGGCAAAGCTAATTTGATGTTATTTATTGCATTAAAATTGTATTTAACCTATAAATTTACATCTTTTACTTAATAAAATTTTAAAAAATAAAATAATGGCGGGGTCGGCGCCACCCAGGCCCCTTCATAGCTCCGCCACTGCGTGTAGCAACTGTAGCACCTTAAAAAAAATTAAAATATTTCTCTAATGTTCAAGTATATAATTAACAATGAAAACATTTCATTGATGCACAAAAAGATTCCTTGCTTCATTAGTAATTATGCCTAACCATGAGTTCGAGGATTAAGTATAAGATTGCCAAAACCAATCTTAGTTTAATTTGCACGTTACATATTACTTCCCTAACGATCTCTTGTTCTCTCATATATACTTCTACAGTTCTACTGTATATTATTCATACTACAATGCAATTACCTAAATGCATAATCGATCTGCTTAGATTTTTTCAATGATCTAGCTAGTAGTTTGCATATATATATATATCAAGCTAGGGAAGCTGCATATTTCTCCATAGAGAATATATTTAACGAATAAGATCAGTTTAAATACATAGAAGCTTAATAGATTGTTCTAAGTGTTGTATGTGCGCATAGAAAAGGATAATGGACCAGCAAAAGAAGCATCGCCGAAGGTATAGTACTTTCTATTCATGCCTTTGAACTTTACCATTTATCAAAAAGACCTACTTCGTATATATGTACGTTAGTACATGTACTTTTGCAAGAGTATATAAGATATAATGTTTGGCATGATAGAGTATATAATATATTCCCGGGCCTCAACTATCAGTTTAAACTTTTGGTTGAATTGGTCCTTTACAACTTTAAACATTCTTAACACAATTGAAATTATATACCGTTGTTGCACCACAATGTGATGTATCATACTCCGTATATCATCATGCCTCTGTTTTTGGGAGATTTTGAAAGTATTTAGTGTGTCACCATATAATAACAATCTTGTACACAAATAAATACGGAGTATAAAAAAAGAATAAAAATATATTTCCTTTGTCCCGTAATTATACATACAATTGATTATGAATATTTGATTATCATTTAGCAAACATTATTATTGACGTATAGCATACATATTAGAGTGAGTTTTTCAGACGTACAACAAGAGAAACCTGAAGATTACATAAACAACAGAGACATTATGAAATCAGAATCTTTTAGACGAGGTACTTTTCTTAAATTAGAAACTTTGCATTTTTTGTTCAATAACTATACTATTTATATTATATCAACTTATATTGAAATCTTACTTATGAAATTCTTGGTTTTTGAAAGGGAGCTCAATAATGAATAGCAAGGAAAGCGATCAATTCGCAGCAACCATTGCAGCAGCAGCTTATGCAATATACTCCCTAGAAGAAACGAGAGCCGAGTTCGAGAAAAGAATGGTAGAGAGCTTTAGAGAGGATCCTAATTCAATCAAGAGCAAGAGCAGGATACATAGTCGAGATGATAATTCTTTTGAACGGTCGAGTTTAGGAAATTTGATGGGTCAATCATCACAAGTAGAAAGGAGAAATGGTGGTAAGGTTTCTAAATTTGAATGATCCAAACAACGTTTAGGAGCTTTCATACTATGAACGACGCAACAAACTTAGGCTTTGATACCGTGTTAAAATTTTGAAACAATATAAAATAAGTCTGGGTAACCCAAACAAAGAAGAGGGGAGTTTGGTCCACAAACAAGGCTTCGGAACTTTCATACTTAAACCAATTGGCAATAATAGGAGTAACTCCTCTATCTTATAAAGTGGAACCACCTATCTTTTTCTCCAATATGGAACACTCACAAGTGGGCTACAATGAATTTCAACGATAACATTAATTATTTGCTTTTTCTTAAAAATGGAAATATAATTTATTTATCATTAGACTCGAATAAGAACGGACAAATAAATTGACTCAAATCAAACACGATCCAAACTATTTGTTTGCACGCCATCTTTAAGAATATTTGCCTATCATCATTACTTCATTAGTAATGTATTGGCTTAGCTTAAGTAACCCTTAGTTTTAACATTAACATAAAATTAATTTTATACTATAATTTTGGATCTCCCTTTACCTTTGTTTATTTAATTAGTACGTATGTTAAGTATGACATACATTACATTCTATGTTTAACTACGGTAAGATAACATATGTACAGATGATCAACGTTCAAATTCTATGTCAAGGATTTCTACAAGAGCTATTGAAATAACAGGATTAGAGCAAAGGGGAAGTAGAAGGTTGCCAAATAAAGCAGATGAATGGGAGCAAGCGCGATTAGCCAAAATTAATAATTGGTACGTAATACATATTACACGAACAATATTCATATGATTGTACACATACGTACATAAACATCAATAATGAATAAACAGCAGAACTAATTAAGGGTGCTACACATTATTAGGTATGTGAAGATGAGTAAGAAGATCATAGATTGGGAGAATGAGAAGAAGAAGAATGCTAACATTTCCATGGAAAGAAGAAAGGTAAATTCCGATATATATATTCGAAATTATAAACTATTGTACGATTCATTCTTTGTTATAACATATGTTGATAATATGTTTTCAATACACGAAAATGTTATTGTAGGCTGAAATAGAGAGGTTAAAGAGGATAAACTTGCATCATTACCAAAACAAGTTAGATAAAATTGAAGATGTAGCTGTAGGAGCAAGGAAGCATCTAGAAGAGAAGAAGCGAAACGAAGAAGCTTATGCAAAACAACAGGCTAACAAGATTAGATCAACAGGAAGAGCTCCTGTTCAATGTTTATGTTTTGATTGTTAAATTAACATGTATGTACCTAGTACGGAGTACTAATTAACTATTACGCCGTAATTTAATTAGTACACCGTATTTCGAGTAAGGATTATGAGAAAATGACCTAGCTTATTAGCTTATAGATATTATATCGATCATTAGCTAAGATATTCAGATGATTAATCATGTTATTGGCTAAGAATAATAACTCCCTTCGTTTTAAAAAAGAAAAATTGCAACACTTTGACTAAAAATGTGAGAGCTTTTTGGTCAAAATGTTGTAATTTTTGAAACGGATAAAGTATATATACGCAAGTAGCTAGCCGGGCTAAAAACCTGGGTGTGATCAGCGAGTAGAGGGCCTGGATTGAGGTTGTAGTGGGCTTTGGAGTACAATATGTGGATCTACGTTTGTCTCATGACATATTGACGTATAATAATGTACTAGCTTTAATTTAACTTCCATGCATCTTCTTATGCTTGCAAACGAGAGAGGTACACATAATTTAGAGTTTGTAGTAACTGAAAAATACAAAACCAAAAACTGAAAACTATGGTAAAACTGAAGACTAATAATGTTTGGCTAATCAATAAGGTATATACGTACTAATTACTATTACTACTGCACACTCTTTTTACCATTGATATGCTTAATATGCAATATAACTAAAATATATTGATACGTCAAAACTATACATCAAAACGAACTAGTTAGATTCCATCCAAATATATTTTATTTTACACTATATATAATATAATACCTGTATAAATATCGTTCGTTAATGGTTGGGAAATTCTACATACCGCCTTCCAGAATCAAAATTCTATTTGGAAGACTCCTTTTTTTTGGCATTTTATGTAGTGGCATTAGGGAATGTCTAGATTGATAAAAGTGGCCTATTTGTCATTAAATCGGCTAACCATAGTTTAATGGTTGATTTTAGCCATTCTAATTTAATTAAAAGACGATTAACCCACCCCTTTTTAATTATTATACCCTCTCAGCCGAATTGAAATATATCTCTAGCCCGTCAACACCGCCACCACCAGACCACCACCTACTTAAAACTAACCACCCATCTCCTAAACACCCACCCACCTCTATAGCCACCAAGCCCACCACCACCTACCCAAAACTAACCAACCAAAACCAAAACCTCCACATGATTGTGTAAAAGCCAATCTTCATTCATTTTATATATGTAAAATATCTTATAGCTTCTTGTTGAGTTTATCCGCCTATAATCTAAGTTGTTTGATGATCATATTTTCAAACTAAAAGCCAAAAGCCGACCAAAAAATGAATACAAATTGAATAAATTCCTAGACAAGCCTAAAATGGCTATTAATTTCTCAAGCCCACTTACTCCAAAACGCTACTCAAATACAGGTTGGTTACAAAGAATAGGGTTTCGTACAAAAGAAAGGTTGGTGTGCAATAAAGGCTTGTGACAATAACATTAGCCTTAATATGTGGTAAAGAACTTAAGACCTCGATTCATTGATTCTTTGTACATGATCATAGTCAATCTATGCTTGCTGCCATTATGAGTTGGTTGCATTTACAAATTACATAATATTTTCAGTTTTCACACCTTATATAATTCTAGTATGTGACATCAAAAGAAGTTAGTTTTGCTGACCTTACATAGAAATTTATGAGACAAGAGGCTTTAATGCTAAATGGTAAATATACTCTTTTCGTTTCAAATTGATAGGTCGTAATTGATTGGAAGTCAGATTTTAAAATTATAATTCTTTGCTTAGGATATCATAACACATGTACCATAACCAAAGTTCATATTTTATGAGTTAAAGTACCATATATAATTTTCATGCACTAGTTTATACAATACGCTATCATTCACAATATAAAATAATTAGCTGTGAGAGTGATAAGCAAAACTTGAAATTGAACCATATCTATAATATGCCGCTTTGTGACTGTCTATACACTTAAAATAAATAACAAAACAAAAAACAATCCCTGTGTTTTTGTATTGTACATTTGTACTTGGTCCTTGGTATATCTAATCTATCTAATTACCAAATAATTAAATTTTACATTTTTTTAATCATTTAAAGTACTCCATATGCTAAGATATATTTGATGCCTCCATTGCTGAGACAAGATAGGCTTGATCTGACATCTTATTTTAAATCTACCATTAGAAATGCAAAAACGTGTGTAGGCATTATTGTATACCACAAGGGATCAAGTTGGTCATACATATAAGAAAGTAGATCACATATTAAAATTAGAGGATAATAATTTTTGACATTCTTTTATTTACATTATAATAAGATTTCTTTCAATATTATAAGTATTTTATATTTTTAGTCGTTCTTACTAGAAATGATAAAATATAAGCGCGTAATAAAACTAATCTGTAATATACATCAACTTTATTTGGTCAGCATTCACATAACATCATGCCATATGTCTAAATCGCGAATTCAATCATCTCTATGTGTTGGTTATCAAGCTCTTTCGTTATATTTATTGTTTGTTTTTATTCTTTTTCCTTTATAATCAATGGCTAGCCATTTGCCCATACTCTAAGATATGATATCAAATCTCGTTTGCATCATTATCCTCTTCGTAAAGAAATTACAGGTCAGAGTAGGTGGCTGGAATGAGGGGTTGTAAACTGACAGTTAGTCATTTGATAGCATGTTATTTGCAACAAGATTGGAGTACATGGAAGGGCACAAAGCTGCGAAGAAAATGGGCATCGAGGACCCCATTATTTGCTATGTTTTTTCTAGATATGGCCCAAAAGTGGGTTGGAAATTAGAAGCCAAGTATAATGTTTGATGCATGTATCACCATGAAATTATAATTATTGTGAGTGTAAGTCATTCTCAAATCTTTTCATAGCCTCATCTATTCATTTATAACTATAACCCACCGCCGATGATATTTATCATATAATTAATGTTATTCAATTGTTTACGCGGAATTTTGTTTAACAATAGAGCCGACAATACGTTTAAGAAAAATTGTCAATTACTAATTTATTATCGCTACACAACATATCACATATGTTGTTTGAGAAATATGCATGTGTACCTTAATCAGAAATTTAACTCAATTATTATACAATGATTAGTGAGAATTTGGTTAGATGGTATATTATTTATTGTAATCATTGCTAATTCATCAACATATGTATGTTATGGAAAATATTTCTATGAATGAATAATTGGTGGATATAATGATCGACCCCAAGTCCACAACCCTTACTTCCAATTCCCTAGTTTCCTACATCAAGTTAATAAGACTATTATATTATTTAAGATATAAATTAAATTCAAGAGATCAGAGTTTTAACAATGCATTAACAACTAGAATACTAGTAGATGATGATCAAATTTGTGTAACAAATTTGCACCTAACCACAACTCATTTATGAATTATTAGATGATTGTGGTGCAATTTTTTTTTATTATTATTTTTTTTTTCTACAAAATGAAAATAAAATTCTAAAGGTACAAATTAAAGTCGGCTAGTTCATATAAGAGCTAGAACAAAAAGGGATAAGTCCGAATTGCAAATGATCGACTTTAGGGTAGGCATGGTCTCAAAATCCTAGATTGATGGAAAGAGAAAGGCAATAAGCATCCAATCTTAGCTTGTTGACAATGGCACATCATAACATTTAATAATTAGTGTCCAATCTTCATCCATGTTTTAAGTTGGCTTTAAGTGTATTCAATCAAGTTTTGGATAAAAAAGCAAGTGAGTAGGTTTTTATCCATAAAATCTTGGAATGTGTGTTTATTTTAATGATTGGTTGAATGTTAAATAACACACTCAAGATCAATTTTTTCATCACAAACAAAATACTATTGTTTAAAGTTTTCAAAATAGGAAATAAAGCAAGTAATAAAAGGGAAATAAAGTGAATAAAGTAATCAAATAATGAGGAAATAACATTTAGTCCTTTATCAGTCTCTCATCGTTCAACCTTTACAATGTAATGTAAACTTTCATAATTCATGTTATTATATATATCTAATAAAATCATGCTTTAATTATATCCATAACTAAGAATGCTTGATTAAGTTTATGGAAAATTTTGCATCTCACAATGATGAGATTGTAGGATCGAACCTCATTAGATGCATTTTGAGATGAGGATTCCTTTACTCTCCCCCAAGAACACAACTCAAATCTGGTTGATCTATAAAAAAAAATCCGACTTGATAAGGTATTTCTCCTTACCTACAAAAAAAAAAAAAAAAAAAAATTATATTCTCTATGTGTTGTTTTAAGTGTTACGTACACTTTGATCAAATACGTATGCAGAGACACAACTTTGACCGTTAATGTATTTAATTATATAGTAGTAAAGTTATAAGAAAATTGATATTATGAAATATACATTATGACGAATCCAACAATGGAGTAGCATTTATTTATTTTTGTATATTAGTAAAATAATTAAGTAAAAAAATTAAATGTAACACTTTAAAAACACATAGTAACGGCAATACGAGTAATTTTATTTTTATTTTTTTAAATACCTTAAGGTATTTAGGGCTTGTTCTCTTTAGTTTAATTTCATTTTAATTTAGCTTCAATCAATTCAGTTCAGTTCAGCTTAGCTCCTAATTTTCTTCTCTTATAAACAATTCATTTTAACTTTATTCATTTCAGTTCAACTCCAATCAATTCTATTCAATTTAATTTAATTCAGTTTAGCTCAATAAATCACAGCAATCACTTAGCAGCTAGCAAGAATCAAAGGAGGAGTCAATAGAAGCCACAGGTTAGGCAGTTGAGAATCTCAATCTCTCATCTTACTGGTTGAAAATGATTGGCAGTGACACATGGTGGCCATATAAGAGGACCATGGTAATTTTAAAATGAGTGTCAAAACATAACATGTGGTACTAAGGACATGTAGCATTGCTGATGCAAGAAATAAAATTCAAAAAAACTTGCATTTAATTTTATGTTATGGTGCGATAAATGATTTTCTGATGTTTTCCCACTACGCAAATAATAAGCCAGCCATTGTTGACTTTTCAATAATACCTATTATAATACGGAGTAATAATTTGCCGAAAAATAATTCTCTCACCATTTTTTGTAAGTGTTACTATTTGATTGGTACTCATTTTAGATAAATTAATTAATTGACTTAAATATAAACAATTGTAATAAAAAAAAATGTAATTTTAAATGGTTATTCAACATCCCGAAAGGTATTTGGTAGCAAGATCTTTCTTAACTAAATATCAACATATGTTATGTGAAATGCTTATTTGTAACCTTAGCTACATAAGTCATTAATCTTAAAATCATCCATTTAGCAATTAGTAGTATTTCATACATGTCCAATGAAGTCACTCTCATAATCTTAAATAAATAATCCAAATTTGAAAATTTTGAAATTGCATTGGATGGCTATGTATATGTATATGTGTAAACTGGCGATAGGCCAAAAAATAATAATAATAATAAAAAAAAAACTAGGGATAAGCAATGTAAGCTACACCATTTGTGAATATTAGGCTAACAACACCTGACTTGTGAATATTAGGCTAACAACACCTGACCCGACCCGAAATCGACCCAAAATAATCATGAGAAACCCGAACTCGACCCGAACCGAAGCCGAACAACTTGAGATAAAATCAGGTAGGTTTTTGCTTGACTCATTGTAATAATAAATACTTTAATAATACAATATCAAAGTTTTTTGGTTTTTACTGATACAGATATGAGTATCGTCCTTTCGTATATAATTACAAATACAATATTAATAATGATCAAAGAAACAAAATAATATTGTATTCTGTAGTTTTCTAATATACGAGTATAAGCACACTATCTTAAACATTGCTTTAAAAGTTAAAACGTGCAACAAAAAGTACCTTAACTAACACCAAATAGAGTACTTCCATAAAAATATAAATTAAAGAGTAGTTGAGTACTAATTAGATGAAACTTACTAGATTTGTCAAAATAAATCAATTAATATAATAATTGTCCTAATCATTAGTTTCTTGGGTGAGTTGGGTCCCTTCCACCAAACCCTCATCAATAGACGACGAATCCTCTCAACCAACCAAATCTGGAATTAAGAAGACATTAAATTATGTGGCCTTTAACTGTAAAATACAAACAAACAAGTAAAGGAAAATCTTTCAGGTTTTTTATATTCCAATGTTTCCAAAAAGATGGTAATTATTTCCTTTTTTTTTTTAACCGTTGTACTGGACTACAGGACTAGTAGCTCATCCTCAGTCGAGTGTTTCACTTTTTAAAAGTAGGTTTTGAAAACGAGTGTGATTTGTATCTAAATAAAAGACGGTTATGTTTCTTCACTTGAAATAATGTGATTTGGTCTGTATTTGAACTTAATACTCTGTATTTTGTACTCGTATTAGTTTACTAGTAAGTTATAGTTTGACCTGACATCTTGGTTTAGTTATAAGCCGTATGTGTTGATCGTATAGTTATGCGAATATATAGCAAAAAAAAAAAAAATCAAGATTAATGGCCTGTTCTGATTTATTAAACTAAGCTGAACTGAACTGAAATGAAATGAATATTTTATGAGAGAAGGAAATTAGGAATTGAGCTGAACTAATTGTAGCTGAACTGAATAGAACTGAACTGGAATGAAGCTGAATAGAACATACCCTAATCTTGTTAAATTGATTTTTAATATTTTATGTGTATTCTTTGTATTTTTTTGTTGATACAATGTTAATTTTTTTTCATATGGAGGAGTAGTAGTAAATAGTAACTATTAAGCCAACCAACAACAAAGTTTAGTCTTTTTAATCTTGTTTTCATAATTTTTTAGTCTTAGAAATCTGTAACACATTTTATGAAATAAGGTAAAAAGAAACTACTGGTATTAATATTCACCTCAAATAATTTAACATGCACAAAAGACATCATAAAAGGTTGATCTAGAAAGTGGGGTGACAAGCCGTTGTGAGTGATTAATATAATTAATATTTGTGCATTTTATGCACTTGATTTTATTATGCTATTATTATTAGTTTGAACTTCACTTAAAATATTTTTCTTTAATTAAACTTACATATGGCTTCTTTGAACTTATAAAACAACCTACGTATAGTAGTACTTCATTCATACTATATGGGATATTACATACTTCATTGAACACAACAAAGGTGAACCATGCACTCATGTTGTATGAATTTACATTTTATTTTTGAAGGGTTATGTTTGATCCTCACCAATTGCAGTTCTTTGGGTGGAAAGTTCGATCACTTAAGACTTTTGTACTAGTCTCGTGGTTCTGATCAACAAAATAACTCAAGGTTCGTTTAGCAACACGGTGGTTTTTTTGTTTTTTTTTTCAAAGTCATATAATATATGTCATATAAATATATAATGAATGAAAAGTTAATCAAACTTATTAAGATTATGATAATTTTGAAAACTGACCAAAAAAAAAAAAAAAGTAGAAACACCTTTTTCTTTTTTTCTGTTTTTTGCTTTTTATTTATTTATTTATTTATTTTTAAAAAAACTAAAAATTAAAAAAAAAAAAAAAAAAACCCATGTCAAACAAGCCCTTAGTTTAATAAGTTTTTTTTTCCCTTCCAACATAAAAATAAAATACCAAAATATGTGATATTGTAAGGAAAAAGGGGTCTTGATTCATAAATCCAAACTATATGTCCATGTTTTAACATTTAATTAACTTAATTATCAGTGAAAACAATCCAATAGATAAGATATTAAAAGTATTTCAATTTTGATTTTAAGCAGAATTATATATATAAACTCCATAAATAGGTTTCAAGCTAATATGATACTTCTTCTTGTCTACTCGTGGACATAGTTTACACGTCGTTGGTAAATTAAACCACGTACCTAAATCTATATGTTCCCGCCGCTCTTTGCTAATCGTTCTTGAATTTGTTAAAATCCGATCCCATAAACACAAAAAATCCACTTAGCCAAAAAACATTATAATGAAGAAAGGTGTATTAAAGGGTCAATCAATAAGTGACTCAACTAAACCTCCAAATGTAATTAAGATAAAAGAAGCTCTTGGGGCAGAGAATAGGGGGGGGGGGGGGGGACAAAACTGGTCCATACAACCAAAAAATTTGATGGTGATAAGCAGCAATACTACCAAATGACCTTAGCCAATCAATTATTATTATAGGCCACCCTGACCCCCCAGTAATGAAACTTTGATTTATATCTTTCCACAAACACCCAAAAACATTAAAAATAAAAGATATTTCACACAATTTGGATGTAGATAAGTGATGCATAATCATTTGTTTTAACCTAATTAACAACTGGATCATATTGCTCTAAATATAAGCATATATATATGTAGGGTGACCTCGGCGATATAGCCTTTAGGCGGGATAGGGTTATAGATAAGCACCTGAAAGTGGAAAACACAAATTGAATGACTAATGATTATTAAAATAAAAAAAAAAAACTCGAATGTACTGTATACCATTTTCGAAATTATATCATGTTAATTATGCGAAATTAAAAAACGATTGTGGAAAACATATATGCACCAATAATAATTATTCTGATGACCCCTCAAAGTTCCCTCTTTAGAGATGGTCATAGTCCTTGAAACTAGTGGTAATATTCTCTTCTTTGCTTACCACATGTTTTGTGTTAACTCCTTATCAACAAAACCAAAAATGGTCAATATCAATGAGACAAAGACATACATGTGAGCTGCCAAATAAAATTTTCCAGCTCTCATATATTCACAAAACACCCCCTTTATTTTTATAGATAAATTAGAAACAAAGAGAAAAAAAAAATAAAAAAATCCAAAAAAAATAGAAAAAAGAAAGGAGGAGAGAAAATCATGAGTCAGTGTATAGTACCCAATTGGAATCTAAGTCACCAAAGACAAGACCTTAACCAAGGTGAAGGTAACAGATCCTCTCACGTGGACTTAGTCTCCCATCACAACCATTTCCAGCAACACCAACAACACCAACAACAGAGCTTCTCTCAGCTTGTTCCCATGTATGCTTATTGCTCGTTCCCTTCTCGACGTTTTGTCTTGTGCATTTTTCGTCTTTCTGTTAAGGATAAAATTGCGTACATTTGAATCGCAGTAATATAATCTTGCCTTAGGCAAATGGGTTGTTTTTCTTTACAGTTTTCTGCTAGTTCATAATTTGACTCAAAACAATTTTTTTGTGTTCTTGTTTTTATTCATACAACAAGTTTTGGTCAGTGTGAACTACTTTTCTATAGGAGTTATTGATGTATGTTCCTTTTTTTTTTTCCCTGTTTTTTTTTTTTTTCTAATATCTGTCTCAGCAGAATCTTATGTTACAGCTTTATGAATATATAGTCAATAATCTTTTAGTAATGAAATTCAGCAGAAATTTAACTTATTGATTATGTTAAGAATTGATGGTTAGCATTGTGTTAATCTAACATTTGTTATGTTTCAGGGCAAATTTTGAGGTAGCAGAGCTAACATGGGAAAATGGACAACTAGCCATGCACGAATTAGGAGGAATTTTTCAGGCTCCAACGACTGCGCCATCAAAGGGCACATGGAATGGTGGTGTAGGCAGGGTTACAGACACACTAGAGTCCATAGTTCACCAGGCAACTTACTGCAACAGCAAACAAAGCCCGAATTTAATGACTGCCTCAGCATCTCATCAGCAATCAGGCATTCAGAACATGGAAAATGTCGGGTCATCAGTTGTGGCGTCTTCTGGAGGAAAATGGGCTGAGAATTCTGGACACATACAGACACCGGTAGGCCCACTGCCACCCCCTCCTCCCGGACTGATGAAGAAACGGACACGCTCTGAGTCTGAAAATTGTGCAGCAAGGAATAATACCAACGATCATGAGATGAGCGCGTGTGCTAGTGCAAACGCTGCTTTTTGTAAGGACAGCAGTAACAACAACAACAACAACCATAATATAAACAACAGCAACAACAACAACAACAATAATAATAATAGTAATATTAATGACACTACTATGATGACATGGGCGTCGTTTGAGTCTCCAAGGAGTTGTACAAGAACAAAGACTACCACCGACGAGGATTCTGCTTGCCATGATGGCTCGGTAATTTGATCTTATTCCCCTTTTTATAGCTGAATTTTTGCTTTATTCAATGCCAATGATGGAAAAAAATAATAACATAAATCAAACGATACAAATTGAGATAAGCGAGACCATTTTATATGTTAAGTAATTGTTTTGTTGCAACATTTAACTATTATTGCTCATGAAGATAGACTTGTCTCAGATACTGAAATACCGGAGTACACATTAATTCCTAAACTGTCATGCCTTTATCAATTAATTGTCAGACTAGTTTCCTATGTTTTTCTTCTACATGTGAGCTAGTACCTTCATTTTACCCATTTCCCTTGTCTGGTATCTGTCTGCCTATCTGATTGTGTTTCACCGGTGTTTTCTATATCCAATAATTGAGTTGTTCAATCCTAATCAAAGCAATCAAGCGTTATATGCTCGAATATGAGTTGTACTCAGCACTTGTCCTTGATGAGTAACCAGGTTTATTCTGAAATAAGAGTAATGACTTTGTATAAGATTTAACCTTGCAAATACCTTTTAGCACAATAAAATCCTGAAGTCTGAAATTCTGTAGAATTCCTCGCGTCTTTGGCTAGGCCACTCTCTAACAATTTTAGCACGAGAACTTATAGTTTTATGCTTTAACACTTGTAACAGGAAAACCAAGAAGAAGAGCGAGAAACAAAGGGAGAAACAGGTCGATCATACACAACAAGAAAAGGAAGGGCAGCTGCTGTTCATAATCAGTCTGAAAGGGTAAATTTATTAATGATCAAATTCTTCATTACCTACTAGCAATTCTAATAACAACTTCAAAAGAAAATATTTTTCCTAGAACATGCACAAAAGTAGTTATCTTATTTGGAGCAAATTCAGAAATAGCATACCTGATATGACTGTGATTCTAATTGTTCAAAAAAATAATATTACAGCGAAGAAGAGATCGTATCAACCAAAAGATGAAAGCTCTGCAGAAGCTAGTTCCAAATGCAAGCAAGGTAAGAATATTAGCAAATTTGAGATCCATTAAAAAAACATTAAATAATCTATTATCTCAGCTTTGTACTAATTTCAATTCTGAAATGCAACAGACAGATAAAGCATCAATGTTGGATGAGGTGATAGAGTACCTAAAGCAGCTTCAAGCACAAGTTCAGATGATGACTAATGCGAGATTTATGCCCCAGATAATGATGCCTTTAGGGATGCAGCAACACTTTCATCAGATGTCCCTCTTGGCGAGAGTGGGAATGGGAGCTGGCCTAGGAATGGGTATGGGCATGCTCGACACAACTAGCATGGGTGCCTCCCACCCAGCACCTCAGTCAATGCCCTCAATGATTCATCCTACACAAGTTGGCACTGCTACCTCTGCATTTGTACCACCTGCCTTTGTCGTCCCTCAGATGATTCCTGCATCTTCCCAGCAGGCAAACCCTGCAGATCCCGGAACCAGCTGTTCTGCTCCTTTACAAGATCCCTACAGCACACTTCTGGCACAGGCAAGTACAACATGGTGTTGCAGACTTTTTTTTTTTAATTATTTTTTAATTTTCTTCAACCCTATACCTCACCTGAAAGCTGAAGTTACTGAGAGAAAGCCAAGATCGACCCAAACAAACCCGGACAGTTTGAAATTTACCCATTTAACATTATAAATTTTTAGCATAACACGAAATTACCTCAAAGCAAAAGCTAACCCCAACCAGTTTAACTGAATTGCCAGCTCTTCATTTTTGAGGGGGAGAACACTATCTGATGTAACTTCAATTTTTACACTGCTTAAGACACTCATAACAGTAAAATAACCAATGCATGACAAAAGTCATTCCCTTGATAACATAAGAAGAATTTGTTTTGATTATAAACTATTTATACAACAAAGAATGTGCAGACTCAGGGTGTGAATTTGTCGCAGACTTCAGTCAATATGATGGCTCAAAATTTTGCTCCTAAGACAAATAAACAATAACAATAACTCTCTTAACTAGCTGAGATAGAAAGTGTTACATGTTTCTGTTATTACCTTATGTTTAATAACTAACCCCATCACAATTTACATGCAGTCTATGAACATAGATCTCTACAACAGGATGGCAGCTTTACAGAGGCAACAACAGACATCGTCACAACAAACAAGCAGTCAGTTACATTCCAACCATCACATTCAACGGAGTTGAGGCGATTGTTTATGATCTAGAGGTTTTTTTTAGCTCCCTTAGTGCAGTTTTGGTAAAATGTAAATGCATTAGATCATTAGTTGTTGATTATAAGTTAATTTCTTTTTTCTTTTACTGTGTTACAATTGATATAAAGCTATCTTCGAACATATATTTGTACCATCTATACAAAATAACCATCAGAACAATATACAATACAAGAAAAAGGAGTAGTTAAGGAATGTTGTTCAGAGACGAATTTCCAACTTCCCTGTACCTTATAATGAGATTTTTCATCTTAAATATATATGCAGATGCAACATGTGACATGTCCATAAATATTAAGCACAAATCCCTCAGCAAGTTTAAGCTTTATATATGCATTCAAGTTTGCACTATGCTAAATCGATCAATGAAAACTCTACTATAGGCCATGACACCGTGTTATGCTTTTATTTTTTATGTTAAACACTTTCCTCCGTTGTTTGTCCTTCAACAATATTAACATACTACTTCAGGTACATGTTTTCCTGCCTCTCTCAACACAGGCAAATATTCCCATCTCTTTTGTCACGAGTTTTCCTATTTTGGTCATGACAACATGAAAAAAAAAGGGGAGGACTACAGTTACAGCTAACAGAAAAACAGAACTAATAATATTGTTTCTTAAGACACTTGCAATATTACCCTTGCATTTTAACAGAAGCTGTTGCAATTTATCGACAGAAAAGAAACCAATGGCAAACAAAAGTACAAATCCACAGAAAAAAGTTACAATATAAAAGAAAGAACAATAAAAAGATCACTCATTAGTCAGACAACTGATTTATCTTATTTCTGTAATCAAAGCAGATATTTGGATGTTATTTTGCAATGATTACTCAATAATAAAATTCTTCCTTTTATGAGTAAAAAATAAAAGTGGGATGGGTGGAGGAGTTTGAACTCTTGGTGGAGTGGGGAGTTTGCTCAAGTCACCAACATCATCTTTCTAAATGTGGATTAGCTAGGATTCTTAGGCCAGGACCACAGAACGAGCCGCCAAGGTCTAACCTAATAATTCTTCAAACCAAAGAAGTTCTAAGATCCAATTCTAGAAACTTGATAGAACTTATGCCCACATTGTAACTGTAATTATAGACTGCCTCAAGAAAAGCATAACTACTTTCTTTCGTTCGACTTTTAGCCATTTGTTTGTGTGGCTTGGAATACATGTCAAGGCATAGGAAGTACTTTATTTTCGACTCAGCTTGGAATATGATAGAGGTGGTTTGAGCATCAAGACATAGGGAAAATGGACTGGCTGCTTAACCAGAAGCTCTACTTTTAAGAAAAAGAGAAACAAACTTTTATCCTGCAGAATCCAATCTCAGAACATTGCATTGACAGGACCAGTTACATTTAAGCTTAACAGATGCACACCACAATTTTGATATGCTCATGATACGTGGGACCGTTGCGAAAAATTCATAGTGGCAGGAAGCTTCACATAAGAAAATTAATTGTATGAATATGATAAATCAGACTATCCAAGATTATAGGCAACAGGCAAATTTATGTACGGAGTTAATGAGAATAGGAGATGATGTCTTTTCTAAGCATCAAAGTCGACGATCATCTGAGTTGTAACACAAGGACCACTGACAGCTACATGATAGGATGGTTGACAAAGACAACCACCCTCCAAATTCCAAACGGCTAAATAATGCTAACAAACTTTTGGCTTCTTATTCAGATTAATCATCTTTACTTAATCAGCAACATTTTTCTATGCAGCACTGAAGGTTACAAATCCAAAATTTTGAGCAAAAATTTATTTTTTTTTCCAAGAAAGATTCGATTTAAGGTCAGGGAATCTACTCGAAATCAATCACTAAACTCAGACTTCATAAGCATCCAAGCAAATAATACAGTACAGAACTACAAACTCCTTCGTCGTAAGACCTTACAACTTGCAGGCCTATTCGGTTAAGATCTTATTCTAACAGATCAATCATATTAGGATTGGCTGATTGGGTAACTAGGTACGGTCTTTTGTCAGGTTTTCATTTAGGTTACACGTCATTGTTTCTAAACTTTTTTTACACTTTCTTATAAAGTGCTTGGAACTAGTCTGCATGCAATGAATAAGGGTCTGTTCTCTTACGTTGAAATTTAGTTCAGTTCAGTTCATCTCCTAATTTCCTTCTCTTATAAAATATTCATTTCAGTTCATTTCAGTTCAGCTCAGCTCAGCTCAGCTCAGTTCAGTCAATGAGAACAGGCCCTAAGTTAACTAAATCTTGTCTCTTATCAAACTTATTTGTAAGAATGAAAAAAAAAAAAAAAAACAGTAAAAACTACAATTTGTCCTCAGCTAAGCTAGAGTCTTCTCACTCTTCTGGTTATCCAGAAGTGATTGAAGAAACGAAACTCGGGTCCATATGACAAAGACAAAAGGCCCTCCGACATAAATCTAGTCAATACAACAGTTGTCTGTGTATACTTACTATCATCAAAGCCAGCAACCTGCCTCTCTCAACCCTCTGTTCTTCTAGATTGTCATTATATGAATTTAATTAATTATAAATTCCAATTTAACTATATACTAACAGTTCATATTATGATACATGTCTTCAAGAGTTTAAGACATTGATTCCTAATTCCCTATAAGTTTGACTACATTTCAGTAGCTAAAACAGCAATGCAGTCCCAACTCTTCTGCATGCCAATCGCCCGTGGTCTGAAAATCAACCAATTCGCCTTAAAACACCAAGGATTACCAACAACTACTCTCTTCGTCCTTAAACAATTGTCTTGTATTCCATTTTACTCAATCCCAAAACAATTTTCCATTTTTCTTAAAAGGGTAATTTAACCCACCCATCCTCTCTCAACCCCTGTGACGTGGGCCCCACGGCCTCGAAACTCTCTCTATGGCAGGCTCTCTTCATATCATGTAGAGCGGAGTTTTTGTAAATATACATAAGATATAACTAAATTGTGGGCTATGATTATGTGCTGGATCACCAGAACTCTCTATGGAACCAATCCCTGAAATCTGACAGGTTGGAAAGATATATAGCCTCTTTAGTATTTTCTGTGGTTGGTGAAGTTACAGTGTCAGTAATCATAGTGTGACAGCCACATCTTCACATAATGTTTCATGGGCTTCCAGTTCTTGTTTTTATTATGTTATGATTTCTGGATGAATATGCCAGAATTAATATCAATTTTGTACAGATCATTTCTTACCCTTGTTTAGATTTACTGCATATATCAATCAGAGTAAGCAGATTTTATGGATTCTATCATATTTTTGGCTTCATTTTACAATCTTGGTAATCGAATATTCTCATTACTCCTGGTGCTGTGATATTCTCAATAATTAAAAACAAAAACCTTTTGATCATGGTTTAAATTCCTATTTATTCAGGCCTAAGGGTT
Organism: Chenopodium quinoa; assembly: GCF_001683475.1. NCBI lineage: Eukaryota > Viridiplantae > Streptophyta > Magnoliopsida > Caryophyllales > Amaranthaceae > Chenopodium > Chenopodium quinoa. The sequence goes on along the minus strand of NW_018744626.1, from coordinate 5,188,195 downwards.
ATTGTCTTGTTGATGTTGAATGAACAACTGTCATTACGCCTGGCTCATATCTCAGGTACAGAGCCCAGTACAAGTACAGGCCTAATGTCTAACTTGTTTCCACTCGGACCTGATACGCTGGGACCTTATGTCTAGAACGTGAGAATACTACCAATCCATCCCACCTTTGTGTTCAGACAAATGTGATACATATGTTAACTAACTCAACTACTGCAACAACACTTGGCCTTCAGTTTTATGGACTCTCTCTAGTTCCAAGCAGTTGAAGCAAGAAAATCCCAAACACGGGGGAAAAAAATATTCAGAAGATGTCTTAGTATAGCAATTGAAAAAAATTATAAATGTGAATCCCCAAAATATATACATCAGAAAAGAAACAATAGCCTCCAAAATGAGCACTGGTATGGAGTACAAACATCTCCATGAGTGAATATAGGGGAACAAAGGAAAACACAAATGGCTATCTTCACACCATGTCACTCGACTTTAAAGCTATAACTATACACAAGAAAGCTATATGATACATACCATATTTCTGCATGTCAGGAGGCACTAGGTTCTACCAAACGTTTGCGATCACGAAGAGACATCACAGTTTCAAAAGCACCCACCAAAGCTTTGACCTTACTTTTCCTAGTCTTGACAAGCTTGCTTGCAGTCTCTTCAATCACATTGTTCAAATCTACATCGTCTTTTTTCTCTGATGCTTCTTGGTGTCTCAAACGAACTTTTTCTGGTCCAGGTTCAGCATCCTGTGTTTCACTGCTCATATCATTCTCGTTCTTCAATTTTTTAATCTCAGACTTGGCATTTTGGTCCTCACCCAAAATTTTCCCTCTCTTAAACCGAAGTTTTCTGGGAGCACTGTTTGCAGTCTGAAGGGCAACCACAGTGCCTCTCTTGAATTTCACTTTCCAAGCAGAAGCATCCTTCTCTTCAAGAGAACTTTTCGCTTTCCTTCTTGGTTTCACTTTAGGTTCCACAGTTGATTTAACCCTTGAAGTGCTAGTTTTTGACCAACCATCTTCTCGTAATGTGTCAGTCTGTTTGGTATTTTTGAAATCTAAAATTTTCGTCCTGCGACTCACAGTTGATTTAGCTCTAGGTGTTACAGATTTTGATCCACCATCTTCTGTTTTAATAACAATCAGTTTATTCTTTGTAGTCTCTGAACCTTGCTGATCCCCGCCCTGATGCCGAGAAGAATCTCGAGATGAAGAAGACAGCAGACTGAACCCAGTTCCTTTTTTGCTACCTTTAGATCCTTGGGTTTTGCTGGTCCGAGGAGTACATCGTGAATTTTCACCAGAAGATATATCTGAATTTGGTCTAATCATGCAAACTGTGTTCTCAGAAATATCATCATGTGCATCAATTTTGGCTTCTTCAGGGTTAACCTGATTTTTGAAGCGAGAAGAACTCTTGCGATTTTTGTACAGTCTTGCTTTGAGGCTTGGAGATTTCTTCAGGGGTGTCTTCGGAGAATTACTTATTGGCTCCTTTGCTTTGATCTCCTTTTCACCCTTGCTATACCCAGTTTTCTTCTTCAGTGATGTCTCTAAAGGGCTACACAATGGCTCTTTTGTCTTGACCTCCTTTTCACCCTTGCTATAACTGCCCTCTTCCTTCAATGTCTTTATTTCTTTAACCTTTTGGGTCAAGCTTTTCTGCAAATTTGGGCTTTGAGTCACTGGTTTCTTGACAGCTTGAGTATTAGTCTTACTTCTGCTTGAAGTTCCAGGACTTGGAACCGTAGATGGCTTAATTTCACTCTGCACACGCTTCATCACTGACTTGTCTATGTCTTTCTTAGGGGAATTATTATCCTCCATACGCATTAGGACAGCTTTCTCTGGTATGGGACCTGAAAGAGATGTGCGTCGTTTCCGCTCTTTCACCTTGGCCACTTTCTCCAGCGCACAATTTTCCAAGTCTTCACTAGTTGTCTTCTTTAAGGGCTGGGCTTCTCTATTTGTTCGATGTACTAGTCTACTAGTCTTCTTCTCTGACTCGTGTCTATGGCCATACTTGCACATATCATGGCAGGAACCAATTGAAGCACTACGATAGCGGGAACGGACATTAAATTTATGATTTGGACCAACAATAACTAAGTCAGACTTTTTTCTCAGCTGACCTACAGAAAAATCAGTATCTTCAGTTAGGGATTTCTTTGAAAGAACAACCTCTGTAATATTGCCTCTCGAATTTTCATCTTCTTCCTTGATTGAAGCATCTGAAGTTCCATCAGCCAATTTATCTGTTTCTTCCTCATCAATAAAGCCAGATTCCATTTTCCCCTGGTCAATGCTGCTATCACCATCTTCCTTGGTCATTGATTCAATATTCGTCATTATATCACCACTTTCCACCTCCATATCTTCAAGTGAAGCCTTATCATCATTTTCCTCAGCCATTCTTTATTGGCAAGAGAAGTGGGTGAAAGGCACGACTCTGAAGCATAACAAATTTATTAGGATCCAAGAACAAATGATTAAACTCATTAAAGACTAATAATATCAATCAATCAAGTGCTTACTGCTTAGTAAGCATTCACACATAAGAAATTTACATAAACTTGGTTTCAGCAATTTGGAGTGCTTGCTGACAATACTATACATTACAACAAGAACTTAATACAGGAAACTAAGCGCTAACCCCATTTCTTCAACTTTTAGAAAACAAATATTACTCCAAAATATTGGCAACTCATTACAAAATATTATGAGCAATTATCACAATTTAATCTTTGTATAACTCTTACCTACCACCTTACAAAAGAGAGATAGGAGAAGCTTATAATATCAGTCTCGTAGCAACAAAATCACAATTAAGATGAAATCATATTAGCAGCTCTCAGGAAATTTTTATGAGTCACTATTCACTAAGCCAAATCTAAATGCAATTCTTACCATCTATCAGAAAGAGCGTTAGGTAGAGGAAAATTAAAAATAAAAAACTCCCTTCACTCACTGCCAGGTAACTTTGTAAGTGCATTTAACCCTTCTCAAAACTACAATGATATTGGCCTTCATAATTTCATTATACTTATCGATATTTGGTCCCAACAGGTGGTTTGAAATAGGCTCCTATGAAAGCAATGTGTCTGTTCTGGTCTGCTGCAACTAAATTTCAATAAAGGTGAATGTTGCATACTACATTTCAATGCAGATCACCATCTTAATTATTTTCTCAACAATGTTGGGATAAAAAAGAAGAAATGAACTCTACTGTTCTCCTTAAAGGATCTCTTCTTCCTCCGTCTATTAAAGAGGGCAAAGAGAAGAGAAGCAGAGTGCGATGTCATGTGAGAACAGTTTCCCCAGTCTAGAGTGCAGCAAGTTTTACATGAAGAACTCTCATTCTAGTATGCTATGTTTTTGTGCAGGTTGGTGTCATTACATGTTATATTCCTCATTTTCAGCCGTGTTTTGTGCAAATTGTGCATAAAGGATGGCATGAATCTAGCCTAAGGAATAAAGTTGGTTGAATAGGATAAAATTGTACCCCTGACACTTCTATTCCTCCTTTCAATATCAGACCAAACTACCACTTACAATTCCACAATGTGTCAATGAAGTTACTTCCTCTAAATGCCTTTTCCAATACAGCTTATACAAGTAATACCTCGAAAAACCTAATGAAGCTTGTACATGTTTTTTGCTCATCCATAATTGAAACTTACCACCCTCGGTTAGTCAGTCATCAGGAAAGACTTACACATGTAAGTTAGAAAAAGGTAGGATGACTCAATAGCACTACACTGAAGAATGAAAAAACCATAGCAAACAATACACCCAGTTCAAAACAAACTTCTTGAATAAGACCAGACATTAAAATGAGGGGCACCATTTTGAAAAATCCTTCAACTCGAATCAGATAAATCTTTCAATATCCTCCCCCAAAATGCCCCATGAGGAAATTCCAATACGCCATTGATTTTTTCTGACAAATGAAAAAGTCTGATGACTTTGCAATGAAGAGTAAAGCCAGGCTCTAGAGCAACTAATTGATCTAACACAATCTACAAGCCTGTCATTATAATACATACCAATCATCTACCAAGTACAAAAGAATTTAAGACATTCAATTAGCAACCATTCAACAATCAAAAACTTTTCAATAAACTATATAAACATAAAAGAATGCATAAAAAATTTACTAATTATCCAAATTCAGTAGTACTTACATCAATAAGAGAATTATATGCAACCAACTGAAACAAATTTTGTGATTGACATGAAATCACCATTAAATACCAACAAAAAAAGGGATAGACATTTCACATAGGATAAGAAATCACATCATGATTAGGCTATTCCTGAATTATAATCAAGATTCATACAACCAAAGAATGCATATCCCCAAAATTGGTAGTTTGGGATTCGAAATTAATACAGTTATTGCTCAATCACCAATTATATGATAGGATACACATCACTAGTAGACCGGAAAAACTGACTCGTATCCGATTACGCAACACAAAATACCCACATCAAACCCAGTTAAACATACAACTGTTGCCTAAAATATCACAAATTACAAGATACCCATCTCAGAAAAATAATTAATCACAAAAAGGAATCACATTATTATACAACCATAATTAGCATGAAACACAAACCAGCTTTTGATCAACAATCAAAATGAATAAAACAGGAACAATCAAACATTCAAACCCATTTAAAAAAATGGATTAAAAACAAAATTACAATCAAATCTGAATTGGGTACAAGAAAAATATAAATAATTAAAATTACTACAAATAAAAGGGTTAAAAATAGTACCTTGAAGAAGAAGAAAAAATCTCCAACCCAGAAAAAGATGAAAAATGGATGAAATATTCAAAAGGGGTTTTGAACGTTCTTCAAAAAAAAATCAAGGATTAAATAATTAAATTAAACTAAATTAAATTAGTGGATTTTTAAGGGGTTTTACCAATTTTAAGAAAAGGAATATACAATTTAGGTGCGTTGTAAAATGATGAAAAGAAAGGAAAATAAGAATGAAGAGAAGAGAAGCAGCAAAGCAAAGCAGGTATGACTTGGAGAAACCGCGTTTGTTGGAGTCTTGGAGAGAGAATTCAAGGGTCCCGCGCCATTTGTAACGGCCGTGCAATTTACTGCTTTAATTGTAGTTTTAAGGCATTCTTTGTAATTTTTTTTTTTTAACTTTTAATTAAATTAAATACTTTTTATAATAAAGCTTATCTAATTATCCTTTGTTAATTGGGTGTTAATTATCTTTAAGACAAACTCTAATTAAAGAAAAAGGGGTTGGCAAATAGGGTTATGAAGTAATGATGTGTTTTTGGAGAGGGAAAAAGGGGAAGGGTGGAAAACTAGAATGGTCTAGTTGAAATGTGCATTCACTCATTATTTTCATGTGGTAAGAGTTAGTTGTTGAGTTTGATATGACCTTTTCATGATTAATTATAAACTTTCATGGTTGATCATCATTTGATTTTAATTTTTTTGTATAAAGCGTTTTACTTTTACCATATAAAATAGTGATTACCATAATTATATTAGAATGTAAATTTTCAATTGTCGAAAGAAATTTTTCTTGATGGGAAAATGATGTAACACTTTTAAAATATTCAATAGGGCAGGTTCTCTTCAGCTTAATTTCAGTTCAGTTCAGTTCCTAATTTCATCCTCTCATAAAATATTCAGCTCAGTTCTGCTCCAATCAGTTCAATTCAATTCAGTAAATCAAAACAAACCCTTAAAATAAACTCAATTTGAAATTATAGTTATTGAATTAGATATAAAATAATGTCAACACATTATGTCTAATATGAATTAATTATCGTCATAAGACGTTGGAATTAAACTAACTAAAATCTAGATGACTTATTAACCAAATGTGATCTAATTTAAACATGATTCAAACTGACTTAATTGCCACCTATGAAGATAACCCAATCTTCAATAAATGGTTATTTTGATTCGTGCTTAAGTATATGGTAAACAAGTTCTTTTTTTTTCTCCCCCATAAACTCTGTAATTTTTTAGAAGAAAAATGTGACTTATTTAAGGGTAAGTTTTCCTCAAAAGTATGTTGGGCTAAGCTAGCAAACAACTCGGCCATAATTAAAATGGGGAGCCTGCATGGGCCATTGGACCGCATGCCCAATGAATAGTGGTCAGATAGATGATAGGTGGGAGCTAAGAGCTTCAAACAAAAATCATTCGTAAATACAAGTTCATTTCTTATATACTTCCTCCGTTTTTTAATACTTGCAACACTTCTCTAAAATGGAAATATCACAATACTTGCACTACACTATAAATGGAAAGTTATACTACTTCCGTTTCATATTATTTATAACGATTAAACATAAAGTAAAGAGGAAAAATGTCTAATCGTTGCAAATGATATAAAACGGAGGTAGTATTAGAGAAAATATGTACTATTTTCCTTATTTAAAACACATGGCCCACTAAATTACACCTCTAACATCCACTCTCCTCATTTTAATGTGTATTATATAATGTGAACCCCACATATCTTAAATACCGTGAAAAAGTGTGTATTGCAACTATTAAAAAACAGAGAAAGTATATACTCCCTACGTTTCACTTTGTTAGTCCCATATAGAATCAATCACTAAAAATAAGAGAATGAATAATATTTATTACTACATGACATTTTTGTAAATAAATCAATAAAATTTTTCAAAAAAAGCAGGTCCTACAGTGATGATGACTGGATAAAGCTGTAGATTTCTTTCCAAAATACCATGTGATAAATAAATTTTGTTTATATCATTGATCAACTTGGGCTTCCTGGTACCAAGTAAAGACTTTGTAAATAAAACGTCATAAAGAATGATATTTTTTAAAAAAAAGATAAAGAATGATATTTTAATGTTATTTTAAATTAACCTTTGGTAATTGGTATGGCAAAAAATAATAAAAATTAGGTTGGAAAAAAAAAAAAAAATACTTCGTCTACATAAAGGCCATGTTTGGTAAATGGCTTTTTGGTGGCTTTTTGGTTAACTTTTGGCTTTTGGCTTTTTTATGAGGTCAAACAGCCAAAAAATGTGTTTGGTAATTGACTTTTTAGCCAGTGAAAAAGCTGGCTTTTAAGCCAAAATGAAAAGCTGCTTTGAGTAGCTTTTTTGTTGGCTTTTGGCTTGTTGGCCCACAAATTATCTAATAAACAGCCAACTACCAACAATTAATTTACCAAACACTTTTATAAATAGCCAGCTTTAACAGCCAATTTCAAAAGTCATTATAAACAGCCAAACATACCAGCTGGTCAAACAAGCCAAGTGAACCAGCCAACAGCTAACCGCCAACAGCCACTTGCCAAACAAGGCCAAAGCCTACTTGTGGAATTCATTTCAAGAACAATGACATCCAAAGCAAGTCCACCTGCAGACAGCCAGCTTTAACGAAAAGAAAACCCAACCACAGTAACACAAACATAAGGATTAAGGAGCCCTCTCACTAAAAGAAGAGGGTCAATTTCTGAAGTCATCTCACCATGTCCTCCCTACCTTTGTTTTGGGTCACTTCTGCATAATTTTGCAGCATAAAGCATCTGAATTTATTCATAAATAGATGGCCAACGAGTCGATGACTAACTCAGGTGGTGGTCGTAGGAGCCACAACGTTAACAGATCATAGACATTCTGGATAGCAGATTCTTCACTTTGTAACGTTGTTGTCATGGCTCACGGCAGGCATACATTGACATTAACAGTTCATATGGCAGGGTAGTCATCAGATTCTCGTTAACATTCATCGAGGGCATGCATCTGAAAGCTGATCCTAAGACATACTAAATACAGGTATATCCCAGGAAACAAAAGCAAGCAGTGAATTAACACTCCCACTGATTGGGATTATCAGTCCAATCTCAGAGCAAGTTCTGATAAATTGAATATAGGGTACAAAAACCTGAGATTGGAATTTTGTTCACTCCAATCTCTGAGATCAGTTCCTCAAACAGAATCATATAACTAAATTTAGCTAGGTTATGAGTTGTGACAGTTCTACAGGAGCATAACACTGTTTCGATACAACAGGCCTAGAAAGTTGTCAAATATTACTCTTCTTCACAGCAAGGAACTCGACAACTGATTACCAATGTAATATGAGTAATTCCTCAAACTGTCTTAGACGAGTGATCAAATGACTGAAAATTGAATATTCATCATAGTTTATATTACAAGATAGACAAGGCCAGCAGCAATAAAGTAGAGATAAGAGCAGAACATGTTGGCTGATTATGAGGCAAGTTTAAACATATACCTATATATCATAGTGCTACACAAAGGTTCTACCAGTGCTAGGCCTGCTCGCATCGGTTTACAGATACCAAACCTCGAACCACAGTGCAAAATTCAAGAAGACAGGTTTTCAGCATAGAGCATTTTCATTAACATTCTGCAGAGGAAGGCAGGTAAACTTCATGGACACTTCAGAAAGGGTGTGGTCGTCAAATTAATGGCTTGCAGAAAAGGCAAGTTCTACTGTTCATAGGTATAGAATGCAGGAGAAAAGAGAGCACTTTAACCCTCAGGTGAGAATTTCTCTAACTAACCAATCCAAACTGGGGTATGCAAAGTAGAGCACAAGGAAAGATGGAAAAGCAAATAGAACAGTGATGAGAAGATACAAAGCCAAAATGGCAGCACTTGCAGGTATTGCATAAAGGGTGACAAGAAGGAATAATACCACAAGGGGAAATTTAGCGGTCAAGTGAACTATGAATGCCAAGGACTTACGAAGAGACATGCTGAGTCTCTCTCTGTTGAAATACTGACGTAAATAGCTAATGCTGTTGTGATTAAGCTCTGCCCCATCTGGTGATTGTTGAATTTCTCGATGGGATCTAGCATGGGAATGGGTAGACATACCAGTACTTCCATTCAAAGAACCTGGTTGACGAAATTCCCCATGGCCAGATGCACAAGACCTTGTCCTATCCCCATTCATGCTCTCGACCATCCAGAGGATGAAGTAATTTTTCCGAGGATATCTAAGAGCACCTTTGTATATCATCCGAGGAGAGAGAAAATTGCACCATGGACAGGAGATGAAGAATGGAAGCTGGATCGGAAGAGTGGGAAATTTCAGAGCAGCCCATGGGAGACCCAGCACACAATGCTTGCACAGAGTGTGACCACACCATAACACATAAGGGACATTCTCAACGAGATTGAAGGACTCCCAGCATATTGGACACTCCAAGCCTTCTTCTCGGTTGGTATCAAAGGATGCATCGTCATCTGAGCACTCTGCATTTGAATTTGAAAGATCATCCTTCAACTTGACACAGCCTGCAATGGTGCTTGAATTACAGGTCCACATTGTAACTAAGCCAACAGGGTTAAAGCTGACTTTATATTTCGTTATGATTGGCCATAAGAAATTTTCATTGACTCTTCTTCCAAAAGGTATCACCAAGTCATCAGCATCAGTATTCAAAAGCTTGATCTGAAACTCTGAAAGAATGGAATTTTTTTAAATAAAAGTTGCAATAGCTATGTAAACTCTTGTTCAGATTAAAATATACGAAACTACAAACTGCAGTGCGCATTTTCACTCCATGTAAATATTTAATCTTCTACTTTACAATTCAAACTTCTAAGTGTACTGGAAAATTACTATGAGCACAAAGGAACACACGGAATCAGAACCTAACAGACAAAAGATAAACTTCATAGCATCAGTTCAAAACTTTAAATATTCAAATTATTCATAAGATTTTCCATAGGCCAGATATGCAGGGCAAATATTTTTCAAATATGCAACATTACTCGCAAGTTCATATTCATCTGTTCCTACTTTACTCTATCAGGTTTCCCTCTTCTACCTTCCCATCCCCCAATTGTTGGACCCAATCTAATTCATTCTCTATAAATTCCTATCAAACAAGAAAAAAGCAGTCCTCTTTCACACTATCAAAAGGAAATAAACAGTCAGGAAATCACATATTAAGCCTAACTTTCAAATTTATCTACTGCCATGACTCGTGAATCCTAGTTTATCAAAAGACCAATACGTTTATTTACTATGAAAAGCTCTAGGTCATATCGTTCTCTCACGTACAGCTGACTCTAATAAGCAACAGCTTGTCATATCTACTCTCCTCCCCCTCTCTGCCTAGTGAGAGCCTTAATGGCTACTTCTGGAAAGCAATAATAAATGGCAAGTCTTACCCTCACCCGGCTCTAGATATGTTCTTACAGGATTCCTCCAAATCTTGGTGACATAGAAGTTCTTAATGGATGCAAGGAAACAGAGCACAACGTCAACAGCAAAACCAATTTGCAAAGAGGGTGTGGGAAATAACATGGAGAAGGCCAGGTCAAGCAATAAGGACAAAACAAACCCTAGATCCATTTAGATATTTTCAAAACAAACCCTAGATCCAAATTCTTCATAATATAGAGGCCTGGACCAACCATGGCCGGACAAATATTCTGTTTCCTATAATCTGCTAAATCATTTTGATATATAATATGCCCTTCGGAAGGTGAATTGAAGTACCATTGATTTCTAACTATATATACACAAGTGTAGTCAAGCAAAACTGAGGTGGAAACATTAACAAAGATGGTAATGAGAGATGCTACTTCAAAACATCAATGCAAGAAGAATATTATTAGGATGCTGCCACATCAAGAGAAAAACTTCATTGTTGTTAGTGAAACATGTGGCCCAAGTGGCTAAGTGAATTAAAGTACCATTGACTGCCACCTAAATAAACAAAGACAAATAATAAAAAAATTCATTCCAAGCGATAAAGAAAAGCAAAATCCTAGGAAAGTATGCAAAATCCTCAAGGATAAAGAAAAGCAAAGACCTAAGATAACCTCATGAGAGTGATAAAGTATAAAGAATCCCCACTTTTATCTAGATTCCAACAAAATCAACAAACTTTGAAAAGAAATCCTTCAAGTAGTCTTCACTTGGTTTGGACAGCTGGTTCATTAGAACAGCTTGCACTCTCAATCTCAGTTTCAATGTCTAACCAAATGTAAATGGAGACTAAGCTCACACAATACACACAATTGTAGTTAAGAAAAATTGAGGTGGAAACTTTCACAAAGATGATGAGGTGAAATAGTTGCTACTTCAGACACATTACAGCAAGAAGAATGTTATTAGATGGTGCCACATCGATAGGAAAACTTCATCACTGCTTGCAAAACACATGGCCCAGGAGCCCATGGATCGATAAAACAATGTAAGAAAATCAGTAAATTTCCTTTCTTTAACCATGATTTTGCAAAATGGTAAAACAATGGTGCAAAATCCAAATTTACTATAATGTGCGCATATTCACAAGATATTTTTTTGGGTATATATGTGTATGATGAATTGATAACTAATGAGTGTTTCAATTAAGCTCATCTAAAAATAAATAGAAATTTGACATTATTTAGTAGTACCTTAAGGTACATCCTACAAGGCTCCATAAGGATTTGTTTGTTCAACACAGAACACTATTCAGCCTTCAAGGGCTTTTACCAAATTCTTTTATGCATTTAATATGATCACGTTTCGAACAAGGCTTTTCTTCAGGGAAACACAGGGAACCAGAAATGCAACCGACTTAGAAACCATAGTGGATTCACTTATTGAGATTAACAAGAACAGAATACGCTCAATGATCCCCAGTAAGGACTTCTCCTATCTTTTTAGTCCAACACGCTCAATCTTGGGGCTTATCCTAATTCGGGATTGCAAATGTAGTACAATATTCAATGCATTTCTCACAAGGAATTTGGTTCAATCCATATTATATACTACTATTTACTTACACGGCAATGCTAAGCAGTTTCACTATTTGGTATTCAAAGTCGCAACCCCGATATTTTAGGATGTTGAGAAATTGCGAATTAGAGTGAGGGGAACCTCATATGCGATATGCTAAAACGTAGGAGAATCACGAAACCGTGATACAGGTCTACCATATATACTTTAACATCTATAACACACATTGCAGGATGACATTTTAACATAACTACATAAGCAGCAAGCATGACAACTTGACAAGCAAGCTGCAATATATAATTACTTTTCCAATCACAATTTGAACATATTTCATGATGTTATTTTTCCTAGTTGATAAGGAATAGCTTCAATTTCGAGTATCACTCCTAAAAATTTCAATTTACACGAAATTTGAAGCATTTTCTACATGCTGCAGTTAAATCCTTAGTAGTGTCGAAATCAAATACCACAAAATTAATAAATTCAAAAGATTTAACACGTTAAACAACATTTGATTTGAATATCAATGATTCCATGCCAATTGGAATACCAATTCAATAGAAATATAACCTAAAAAATTAGGGAAAAGAAAACCCAACAAAATCGATAAAAACATCAATAAAATCAACAAAAACAGCATAATCATCATCGCTTAATAAAAAACTCCCCCAAAAAAACAAAACCCAGAAAAGATAAGCTCCTATATTCAACCCAAGATGATAAAAATGGCGGAAAATGGGATCTAAAGTGAAGTAAATTCATGGGAAATGGGAAAAAATACATAGAATTGAGGAAGAAATTACCTGAAGAAAATCTGGAATTGCAATCTTGGATGATTGTTAATCATGGAAAGAGGGTAATTGTGAGAGGTGAAGAGAAGATCTTTTGGTAGAGGTAGAAGGGGGTCCAAGTGTAAGGATGAGCTGATCATATGAGCCGTCGTAGTCATCACCGCATGCTCTTTATTAGCTATAGGTTTCAAACCACACTTTTCATCCCACACCGGGTAAGGATGGCACGGTCCGAAATAAGGATGACACGACACGATACGATACGATACGATACAATAAGGTGATAGATAAGATCGGTATGACACAATATGATACAATGCGATTTATGTAGATGTATTTAATACTATTTATGATACGGAACGGTATATAGACGTGTGTGTGCTTGTGGGTTAGGTATAAAATTCAATACAGTTTAAGAAATTCAATTACGGTATGATATGACTATACATGACAAAATTGACTAGAATAAGTGAAGATTGACTTAGACGTGCAAGCATGACATAGCGAGACACTATCATATATTCATATGTGAGTTTAAGTGGTAGTTGCCTTCTTAATATATTCTTCAATGTGAGACAATAATTAGTCTTTACATGCAATTTAAAAATGTTACAAGATTGTTTGTTAGGCCATGACATGAGGTCAAATGGTTTCTAAATGTGATATAACAAAATGACTTGCATAGATCTGGTCCACAATAATATTATTGTGGACCCGAGATTTATACACATGCAAATGACATTTTATTTAACATAGTGACCTTTACTTTTAACATAGTAACCTTTATATCCCGTAAAAAAAAATAAAAAAAAAATAAAAAAAAAACATAGTAACCTTTATTAAAACTTGTAAAACTTTTAATATTATTTGTGAACTTGAATACTTCCTCCGTGTTTTTTTAAGTGTTACAGTTTGACCGGCACATAGTTTTAGGAAATTTAATTGACTTAAATAAAATAAGAGGTAAGTGGGGTTGTTGGAGTATTAAAAAATTGTAAAATAAAGATAGTGCAGTTAATAGTTTATTGAAAAGTAATGAATGTGAGAGGAAAAATATAATTAAAAAAAGTATTGGTGGGTTTGGGTGGGGACCATGAGATGAGAGAAATACGGAGTATAATATTTTAATGTAATTTTTTGCCAAAAAAGAAAGTGTAACACTTAAAAAAAACACGGCCGAAAATGAGAAGTGGAACACTTAAAAAAACACGGAGGGTGTACGACGTTATGACCCTAATTTAAACATAGTGACTTTTATTTTTTCATATTAACCAGTATATAAAATATTTCATTAAAAAAATTAACCTCTTATAGCCTATATATTACCAAAATGACTTTTAATTCAACATAGTGACCTTATTTTTATTATAGTGACTTTTTTTTTTTTATTATTATTAATAAAACAACCATAGTTTCTCTAATATTGGTGATCCACAAGTGTGAACCACGTTCATTTAAGAATTTGTGGTGATATAAGGTGATTTGTAGTAATAGTTGTCTAAAGGTCGTGAGTTTGAGATGTTTTGTAGTGGGTGTATTAATGGTTGTTTTCAATCAAATATTATTAGGAACTAATTTTTTTTTTTTAATAATTTTTCTTACATTGTCAAATTGTTAAAGTAATATTCCAAAATAGTTAAATAGTAATGAAGTCTATTAAAGAAACATGAGAATTAGTAAGTAGTAACCACATTACCAGGTTTTCAAACTCAAGAGGTTAAAATATGTATTATATAATCATATTTACTAATTACCTTAGATCAAATTAGTCTAATGCTTCATCAAAATTACTTTCTCAACTTCAACAAATGTTAAAACTGACAATTGGATTAAAAATTGATTTTTAGGGGAAAAAAAAATTTATATAAAGTCTTAAATTTAGGGAAAATCAACCAATATCTCTATTGCTTTCCTCTTCTTTTGTAACATTATTGTCATCAATAGCAACTACTCCGTATATCATGTGACAAGTGAAGACGTATTTGTCAATTTCATACAAGATAATGACGATCTATAAATTTTATAATGTTGCATTAAATACGCACTCAAATGTAAAATTAAACAATTTTAAAAATCTTATAAACAACCTTTTAATTCATAGTTTTTGTACAAGATAACATTAATGAAAATTTTATTAGTCAACCATGGTAAATAAAATGTATTGTTTAGGCGGCCTTGGGGAAAATAATTCAAAGCACCACAAACAAACATATCGCCAATTTGTAATTAGAAGAGCATTTGTTTTAAAGGAAAATTCATTACTTATTTATTTACTGAAAGCTTGTTTGAGAGTCAATTTTGGTACATAGCCGTGTTGTATAAGCACCATACAACATAGAGTATTTTGGTCATTTTCAGTTATTTAATTTCTTATTTTCATATTTGAGCTTAACCCTTCATTCTTATTCCAAGAAAAAATATGAATTACTCATCGGTTGAAAGTACAAAAATAGGTAATAATAACCCTAAACAAATCCCCCCTCCCCCCCCCCCCCAAAAAAAAAAATATAATAAATAAAGAAACACTTTATTAAAGAATTCCAATAATTGACCATGTAAGTTACAATGTTATTGCTTTAGAAGTTTATATTGGTTGAAATGGTATTAAGTTAGGAATTTATGACAAAATCACGCGTCATTCGGTGTAATTAATGTTAATTTTACTTTAATATTTGTACTTTAATTCTCTTATCTAACGCCCCGGGGACGCTCATTAGCTTTTGTCTTTTACTTTATATAACGTACTCTCTTTGTTTTTTTGTTTAACTCATAATAATATATAAATAAAAACTGAAATTACTGTTCAAATCTTACCTGAAAAAACCGAAAGAAATGAGGAATTGAAATGCTTTTGGGCTTTGGCAATAAGTGAAAGTCAAAAAGTCTTAACAATCAAATAAAAAAAATTAGAAAAAAAAGGTCATACTTAAGAGACAAAGGAGTTGGGTTATTGGGTATTAAATATTTTACTCCTATTTTTAATTACTGTAAGTTGTAATTACCTAGGAGGCTGAATTTTTGCTAGGATTAACCTTAAATTTTCTTGGCTTCTTAATTAAGTTCTTTTTTTTTATTACTAGTCAGATTATAAGCATTTTTTTTTACTCTTCAATTTTTTATTTTATTTTATTTTTTTTAAGCTAAGTGGGTGCATGTGGGCCCATATCGGTCAATGTGGATCCGCAACTTAATATAAACCCATTTCCAACAACAATATTCACCAAATTCATTTTCTATCACTTTGAGATTAAACATCCTTTCTTCACCAAACCAAAACTAAGCTAACAAGTTAAGCCACAATGGTTGTAGAAAGTTACCAATCCAAGAGTGTATGTGTCATCGGAGCCGGACCATCCGGCCTCGTGGTAGCCCGAGAGCTCATGAAAGAAGGTCACAATGTGGCAGTCATTGAGCAAAACCATGACATAGGAGGGCAATGGCTCTATGAACCAAAAGTCGAGGGAGAAGATCCCTTAGGGAAAGCAAATAAGTTCCTAAAGGTTCATAGTAGTATGTATGAATCCTTAAGGTTAGCATCTCCTAGGGAGATCATGGGGTATACCGACTTCCCGTTCGTAGAGAAGAAAGGGAGGGACATGAGGAGATTTCCTAGCCATAGGGAAGTTCTATTGTACCTTAATGATTTTTGTGAATATTTTGGGTTGAGGGGCATGATAAGGTTTAACACTAGGGTTGAGTATGTCGGTATGGCCGAGTTCGCCGAGGTTGCCAAGGAGTTGAAATGGATGGTGAAATCTAAGGAGAAGAAGAGTGAAAAATTGGTGGAAGAAGTGTTTGACGCGGTGGTTGTTGCTAGTGGCCACTATTCTCATCCAAGGTTGCCTATAATTAAAGGTATACTTTGATCATACACTTCATTTATTTCACATAGTAACACATGGCTTAAAAAAAGAGTTAAAAGTACATAATAGAAGTGTACGTTAAGCATGCAGGAAGACAATTCTAGTAATAAACTCACTTTCATTACTCATTATGTTTTTGTTGCTTCTCTTTTGCATGCATTTTTTTGAAGGTATGAACTCTTGGAAAAGAAGACAAATGCATAGTCATATTTATCGGATACCAGATCCATTTCGCGATGAGGTAACTACATCCATATCATTTCCATCATTTTTTTTTAATAAAAAGAACGATAAATAAGAAGTTAGGATATTCTTCTCTCAAAAATAATACCATTTCAGCATTGTAGATCTCTAAACATCACATTTTTTAGCTTTGAAGCAACCTTTGACTATTAATTTTCCTCAAGATAGTCAATTCTAAGTCAATTGATGCCTAATATTTTATTCGAATTACGATTCACAAAACTAAATGCTCATATAATTATCTATACATGTTGCAGGTAGTGGTGATTGTAGGAAGTTCAATGAGTGGACAAGAACTATCAATGGAATTGGTGGAAGTAGCAAAGGAAATCTATCTCAGTGCCAAATCCCCAATCTCTGAAGGTTTCTCCAAAGTATTTGCCAACCATAAAAACCTGCATCTTTGCCCAAAGGTAAAATTGACACACAAAATTATAAATTGATTTGTTTTCCATGCCACGCCATCGAAAAATAAAATACATATCAACATACGGATTCAAATTACATATTTTATTTACGTCCACGTTCCACACATCTAATAACTAATGAACTAATGACCTTAAAATATAGATGATCAAATTTCGTCCTAGTCTCAAGTCTCATTCACCAATCTGAATTAAAACATAATGTTTAAACTTTTGGTAAATCTAATAAGTAATGAACTAATAACCTTAATATATAGACTATCAGATTCCGTCCTAGTCTCAAGTTTCAACCACCAATCTGAATTAAAACATAACATTTAAACTTTTGGTAAATTATACTGCAGATTGATTGTCTTGAAGAAGATGGAAGAGTGTTGTTTGAGGATGGTTCTTGCATCACTGCCGATACTATCATATATTGCACAGGGTAATATATCAATTCTATATTATTATTAATTTTTTTTTTCCTTTTTAAGTCATTAATTATTATGATTTTTTTTTTTTTTAATTTTTACAATAACAAGGCATTGATATATATATTTTGTCACACTAATGTTTGGGTGTGAGGATTTTGTCCACATTTATGATAACTTTAATTAATTTGGAATAATACAACAATTAATTCATCATTTGCAACAATTCAAATTATTATACTACGTATGTCATTACAAATAATTCATGGATGTGTAAAAAAGGAAATTACTACGTATAATAATTCATGGAGTAGGTCACTAGCCTATTATAATTTATAAACAATGAAAAAAAAAAAAACAAATTATTCACATCAACAACTCAACGAGTATTTTATATTACCACGATAAAATTGCTAAACAAGTATACATCAATGAATATATTGTTGAGTCACTATTAATATAGATGTTTTAACATATAGACTAGAAGATATCAATTTAAAATTTTCATAAATTTCTTTACGAGTATTATTACATCAATTGTACAGCTAGACAAGGACGAGTAATTTGGAGACTTGGAGTACTAGTAAAACAAACAATAATACTTAAAAATTGGAGTAAATATATATAGTCACCTGAGTACACCAAACAAACACCTGAGTGTATGTGTTACTAGCTTAGGCTTCTCAAGGTGCCATCCTTGTCCCAAAAGTGTGCAAAGGCTTGATGATTACCTAATTGGTACGGGAAGTCAAAGATTGAGCACTCTATGTAAGCATGCATCTTGTATTATAAGTTATTCCAACAATAGTATTATAAATCATCATAATAACAACATAATGGGACCAACTTTTTCGGATCATGGTGACATGCAAGTTTCTTAAGCAGGAAGTATTGCAAATAATAATATACAGTTCTTCAAGTTTTCAGAATGTTGTTATGAAAATGATGTCTGAAGAAAGTCGGAAAGTTAGGTACAGTTGTAAGCAAAAGAAAGTTTACCCATAATTTCATGCAACTACTACAACTTTTCTTTTGCTAATAAAGAAACATGATTGATGATTAAGATTAACCGTGAAGAGACTTACTGTTTACTGTAGGTATTCATATACATTTCCATTTCTTGACACCAAAGGAATCATTGAGGTGGATGATGATCGCGTTGGACCTTTATACGAGCATACGTTCCCTCCTTCGCTTGCTCCTTCTCTATCATTTGTTGGAATACCTAGGAAGGTATTAATTAATATCTTCAGATCTCCTGCAATGACATCAACAAATCATTTGGCCTTGTACAACTCTATCATAGTTTGAAATTTATAATCCTGCTAGTGTGACAACATATTTCTATATCATGATGGGTTTTGTTAATTGAATTAATAGATCATAGGGTTCCCTTTCTTCGAGTCACAAGCAAAATGGATTGCTCAGCTGCTGTCAGGGAAAAAAACATTGCCATCTTGGGAAGAAATGATGAAGGAAATCAAAGATTTCTATCAGTCCAGGGAAGCTGCTGCCATCCCAAAGCATAACACTCATGATATTGCCAATTTTGAGGTAAACGGACATGTTGTCTAACTAAATTTTCTTTTACATGAACATCAAATGCATTAAATTGCAGCACTTTACAGATTCTTCAGTGTTTCAAGTACCATAAGAAAGTCCAATAGTTTTTTCTGCTGTCAGTTACCTTTAATTATGCCTTTTGCTGCAGTACTGTGACCTGTATGCGGATAAAGTGGGATTTCCACGCCTGGAAGAATGGAGGAAAGAGCTATGTGTATCAGCTCTGATGAACGCGGAGGCTAATTTGGAGGTGTATCGTGATGTTTATGATGATTTTGAACTGCTTCAAGTAGCTCGTCAAAGTCCTCATTTCACTCAACTTGGAGCACATACATTTGAAGTATAAAGCAATACTCTGCTTCAGCCAGCTCAACAAATCAATGTCAAAGTAATATGCAGTAATATTTACAAAGAACAACATTCCACTGTTCCAGTGAAAGATTTGAGGTTGGCATATTTTGCTTTTTGTGTATTGATGATAGTGGTCACACAAAGTACTGCCCTGTATGCAGTTTTTTGAATGTTTATTAGTAGAGAAACCGGCAAAATTATGCCATGTCGGGAAAGCCTTCAAAAGGCTGTACCAACAAGACACAAGTGTTTTCCATTTTAAATATGAAAAATTATATTTGCCTAGCTAGTTAAGTAACTAACAGGGGGTGAAATAGCCTTACCCTTGCAAATCTTAGTCAGATTTGGATTAAGGCCTAAGGGCTCACATATCACCCCTATTAGTTGCTTAACTGTCAGGGATATATTCAGATTATTTGTTTAATTATTTTCAGCTGTAACATGAAAATATGAATTTTACATACTCGTTCAGATTCAGTATATATGCTCCCCAAAACACAGCCTCATGATGACTTAACAATGATTCCAACACCCGGGAATAGAAAAGGGTCCTCTCAGTCTCAGCCATAGGTGCAACAGTCACTTTGCTGCAAAAAAGATACTCAGCTTTGTTGTAAACCTATCATGCATAGCAACAGCACATTCCAAAATAAGAACTGAACTACATGCCAGCAGATGTCATAATTGTAATAACTTTAGGAGCAGGATAGTGGGGAAATCAAGGTTAATTTTTTTCTTTTTGGTTAGTTATGATCTAAAATAAGTAAAAGAGAAATTATTTTGAGCAAAAAAGAATATTGATTTACTTTTACCAAAAGATAAAAAGGTTATTATTTTTTGACAATTTTAGGCACAGTTGATCAGAATACAGCTTATTGTCACCATAGATGACCATATGCATAATGTTCCATAATAGAGTTTTCCTTTTCTCCTTTTTGTTTTTTACAATACTATTTTCCCACATAATAATCAGCAGGTCTGCCACAGACGTGGAAACATATGAATAGCAAAAAAAACTACATTAAAGTTGAAAGTTTCACCAAGGAAAAAGTACTTCCAAAACAGTAATCGAAGAGAAGAAGCAAGGGATTACAAATCCCACTTACCTTGTTGCAAAAGCTTTGGAAGTGGATGAACTCCAATATGAGTTCATGGAATTTGTTGAATCATATTCCAGCTAGTTTTTGTTGTCCATCTCAGTAAAATTGAATTTAATCTGATAAGAAGTGCTGCTCCATTGATTTTCAGGCAGCAGCTTCCTATAATCCATTTAATGCAATTGGTATATTATCAAAACTTTAAAATAGCCTCTTAAAAAAGTATAAAAAATACCGAGGTCGTCAGTTTGTGACACATAGTTACCTGTTCACAAGAAAACTTGGACAAGCAGTCCACAAATTAACAAGACATAATCATAGTGACATTGTAGCTCAGTAAGCATTTTTAATTGAAGGGGTTCAGGCATTACCAGAGCACTCTGATAATGAACTTTAAAATTTTCATGAGAGGTAAGCCTGAGTCATTTATGTCTTCTTGGCTTCGGCTTTCAGGTGAGATACCAATTACCAAGCTCCAGCCTATCCCAGAGAACAGAGATAGGTTAACTTTGGCAAAAATCTTATGAAGGTTAATATTAGGTAATAACTGATTTACAAAAGGAGAAGAGGCAACCAAAAAATTCTCTCTTCAACAAGATCATGCTACAACATTTCACTATCAGTAACACAGCTTGATAGTCTTAGATTCTCGGCCATACATGCCAAAAGTTTATGTATCTCCTCAAGTCCAGGTTTAATATCATATGATGCAACGAATTCAAATATTTCACTGTTGATAACAACTGAACTGTAGCCAGGAAGATTCTGGATACCTCTATCCTTAATAATTTCCCTCACTACCTCAACTTCTGCCCATCTTTGCTGTTGGATATATAAATTTGACAGTAAGAAAAAGTTATCTCCATTCTGTGGTTCTAGTTCAACGAGTTTCAGAATTACAAGTTCAACCAAATGGACATTTTCACGAACTTGAAAGGCACGAAGCAATGCTCTCCAAATGGTCGGGTCTGGAATCAAGGGCATGGTCCTAATTAGTTCCATAGCTTCATCAATTAAGTCACCTCGGCTGAGCAGATCAATCATACAACCATAATGCTCCATCTTTGGTTCCACTCCAAACACCTCTTTCATACTTCTAAAATGAGACCTGGCCTCACCAACAAGACCTTCATGAAAACAAGCCGATAAAACAGCCAAAAATGTAACATCATCAGGCTTATAGTCATCAAAAACCATGCTATAAAACGCCGTCAAAGCATCCTCTCCTCGTCCATTCATTGAGTATGCTGAAATCAAAACATTCCAAGTGCACACATTTTTAATCTTCATAGCCTTAAAAACCTTACAACCTTCCTCAAGAATCCCACATTTTGCATACATATCAATAAGAGCAGTGCCAACATATACATTCAACGCCAACCCATTTCGCCTTATATAGTCATGAACCCACCTCCCATGATCCAGAGCTCCTAAGTTAGCACAAGCCGATAATAGCCCCACCATAGTCACCTCCCTTAACTCTACCCCATCCCTCATCATGTCCCTAAACACATCAAACGCCTCTAAAAACTGCCTTCCATGTACATAACCAGTAATCAACGCGTTCCAAGAAACAGAATTTCTCTCAGGCATTTCATCAAACACTCTACGGGCATCATCAATCGATGAACAAGAACAAGAACAATACATATGAACAAGTGCAGTATTTGCAAACAAATCTGAACCAAAACCCATCTTAATTACGCAACAATGCAATGATTTCCCTAATCTACGACGACCCAAATTAGCAGTTGATTTAATTACAGCAGGAAAAGTCAATAAATCAGGGGATACACCATGTTTATGCATTTGTACATACACAAAAATTGAATGCCAATGTTTCTTTAAATGGGTATAAGTTCTAAGGACTGAATTACAAACAAAAGAGTCGAAAAATTCATGAAAATGAGAGAAAATAAGAGCAGAGGAAGTGAACCCATTTGAAGTAGCACAAATATCAATGAACTTCATAAGATAAAATTGGTCCAAATGTTGATTCTGAATGATAATTTGGGCGAGAATTTGCTTCATTTGAGAAGGGTTTGAGAGTTTTTCCAGAATTTGAGATGAATTTATGGAATTTTTGAGTGATAAAGATGAAGTTGAAAGTCTGAAAGAATGAATCCATTTCAAAGATGTTGCTAACTTGCCATGAAAGGGTTTCATCGCCCTAATAATTTGTTGATGTGGACACTAATTAGTAAAAATTGAGATTAATATTGTTAGAAAATATATAAATTTCAAAATTATGTTAGTTTTTGTAAATATTCCCTACATACCATCCCTATCACTATAAAATTAATATTGTTAGAAAAGATATAAATTTCAAAATTTGTAGTATTTTTTTTATTAGCGGTTTATTTACTTGAAATTCAGGTACACGAAACAAAATAAATGAAACCGCTAATTCAATTAGCGGTTTCTTTTTTATAAAACCGCGGATTGAATAAGCAGTTCGTTAGTTAAAAAAGTATATAAAAAAAATAGTTGATGACGTGGATAATATGTAGAGAATATTAGCAATTAGTGACATATTCTTGGAATTTATAATTTTTCCAACCATTTCTATGGAAATCACAAATAAAAGACCTTAGAAATTTCTTGTAATAGAAAGTAGAAGAAATTGATTTCTAATTTTTATTTTTTATTATTTTTTTTTAAGAATCGATTTCTAACTCAATCGGTCTTTCTTTAATACTTTCGAGAGTAACAAATTTAGTGGAAATTATTGACATATTCATACAATGGGATACTTTCAAAGTTTCAAACACGGTTTTGTGGTCTTTGCACTTTTATACTTTGAACTAAACTCAACAAAGTTATTCGTTTAAAGATCAGACTTGAAAAAGAAACATGTTTAAGAGCATGAATTACAAAGACGATATGTGGATGTCAACTAAATTAATCTGTTATAGTTGTCAAGTTGTGTTGTGGTATCTAGGACAAGAACAAACTTTGTCTACGTCATTTTCCATTACGTATTCTATATTGATGACAAAACAACAAGAGGTGTATAATAATCTCCTATAAGTTTAATTTATAATCAACTTAACACCTCAATCCTATCAAGATATTTTTTGATATTTTATTTATTGGTCCTACTTCAGTTGTATTTGCATTGGTATTCATCAGACTCATTACCACTAAAACCATTTCAAGATTAATTATTAAATAGACAACTAATTGAATTATTTTGGCTTTTATAAAGTATTGGCACTCCTCTTATACATTGTCTCAGAAGCTGTCCCTTTCTTTCCCTTTCCAAAATTTGCACATTTATCTTATTGCTTTTATTCATACCTTTGGCAGTATCACAGAAAGTCTCACCAAGAGAAAACAAAAGGTTATGTGCTGCAGTACTAGTAATCTTATCAATCATTGTTAAATACCAAAAGAAATTTTGATCTATTTTTCCAATTTCAAGATATACAGAACAGCCTCTCTTCGCTAGCTTTCTCAAATTTACGTCACAAATAGGCGTAATTCGACAGTCAGCGTTACAAGTGACAGTAGACTAAAGCACCACATCTATTATTCAGACATGGAAATAATATCAAAGCTCTATATCCTGCCCTAAATCATGATCCTAAGTTAACAATAAAAGAGAGGGCCATTCAATCAATAAGTTTGTAAATACATGACTTTTGTAATGGAAACTGCATACTTCTGTTATAATAATCCTGTCATAAATCATGCCCGAGCCATTTTGATATAGTAGTAGGACTAGCAGGACTTCTTCGTCCTCTAGGCCGCCTGTTGACCTTACCCCAGCTGATAAGAGCAGTCAGTTCTTGAACTTTATCATCAAAAGTCTGCTGCTTGGCCACCCGAGGTTTTCTTCCCGTTCTACAAGCTCTCCTTGTCTTACTTAGACTCCAAGGGGTACCTGCTGCTTCCATTAGCCCTTCTATCATCATGATATCCTCAGTAACCTCATACCTTGATAGAGAAACAAGAGAAGGCAGAACTTCCCTTTGGAAGTCCTTCCTCTTTGATCTTTTTGTTCTACCCCTTCTTGTCTGGCAAGGCAACACCGTCGAGCAAGTCTCATTCGAGATTTGGACATTGTTTTTACACAAAAAGTCTTCCGATTTCAATTCAGGGAGTTCCAATGTCATTGCCTCAAAATCATCAATACTACAAGTATCCTTGCAGTTAATTGTGTCGAAATCATTCTCTAGGTCGGAGGAAAGGGAGTTGATTAACCCAGCAAACCATTCTAGATTTCCACTTACAGAAGATTCACATTTTTGCAAGTCCAAATCCTCTTGGTAAGATAGAGAATTAGACGAAGAAATTGATACAATGGCATCAGCTGCAATCTTTGCAAGTTCCATAAAGCGGTCACTACCCTCTTCTGACTGATTATCTTCAGAGTCTCCCCTAGGTGGGGAGCACTCCTTTACTTCTGGGCTAATAGGTGCCTCCAAATCAATTTCTAACTGAGTTTTTTCCAAAGAGGGTGACTTAGGCGGTAAACTGTCATCATTCATACAAAAATTCAATTTCAACCGACCTGAGTTCTCATGATCATGTACGGTTTTATCATCTTGAATAACTGGCTCTTCATCACATGGCAAGTTGATATCAATCATTCTGCATATCTTGCTCCTTTTCACAGTTTCAGCTTCAGTGGAAAATCCGCTATTTGATGTATCATCAGATGGTGTAAATTCTGAATTTTCCATCACATCAGAGTTCAAATCAAAGCCATTTAAATCAGAAGTTTTGGATGACGTGCAAACCACTGATTCTTTGGACTTGAAGTCAGAACAGCTGCTTCTTAAGGACCTAGCTACCCTAAAATTTGGACTACACGGTACACTAGCATCGACCTTATTATTAATAAGCCCTTTCCGTCTGCCACAGTTTCTAGCACCTTTACTGCTGGTTAGTTGGTTGTCAAAAGAGGGAAGTGCTTGAACAACAAGAGGATTCTTCCCCAAACAGTAGGAAGGCTTTCTCCCAGATGTAGCAAAACCCACCTCAGATATACCCTTGTCAGATTGAGCAAGAGGTTTCCTTGTCACATTATCAGCAATACCACCTGATATAGTATTCCCGATATTAGACAGATCATGATTAATTTCCGAGATTTCCAAGAAAGAGCTAATTCCTTTGTCCCCACCACTCTCTTCCAAACAAGATGTCGCCAGAGGTTCATTTAAGTCGGCCAAAGTAATTTTGCTCCCTGTAATTGAGCAAGGACTGAGATGCTCTCCTTGCAAAACAGGACCCAATGATCTCTTTGCAGTGGAAGCCATTGCAGAAGTCTCAACCACTACCTTGAACCTTTTATTTGAAGGCAGAGTGGTAGGAGTAGGAGTAGGAGCCTTTGAGAATTCCATATCTTCTATAGATCTCTCGTCATCACTGTCAATGTACATCTCAGCCGGAAGCTCAAGGTCTAAAAGCTTTCCTTTAACTTTCTTGCACTTGGATTCTGCAAAGTCTAGACTTTTGAAAGTGCCACCAGTCTGTGAAGCAACGGGACTTACAGGTGGTTTTGGTTCATTCAAAAAACTGAGAGATGCCGGATTGTTATCTCTACCTGTGGAATATGGTGTATACTGAGAATTAATGAATGGAACACTGTAAAGAGTATTTTGACCACATCTAGATGAGATCTTTGCCGATGATGAACTTGACCTTTGGACCTCTATTTGTAAATGGCTTATATACATTTCATTATTTTTTACTTCATCCATCAATTCCTTCTGTCTTCTATAAAGCCGATGCAATTCTTGAACCTGAAAGCAAAAAAAAATTAGGGAGTGAATCAATAGCTCATTTTTTGTCATTGGTACGGTCAACTACAACTAAAACAAGAAGGTATATATATATAGATAGTTGGACTATACTACATTTCAACCGCATTCATGCAAGAAATGACTTCTAAAGTAAAAGGTCAAATTTGAGATCCTATCCAAACTTTTTAGAGTGCTTATCAGTCCTCAAATGATATGATAGTGGTCCTTATTTTATTTAGGAGGGAGTTGAAAAAGGCGAAGATCATGAAACAACGCAAAACAAATTTCTTGCTTCCCAAACAATTGACAACATTACTAGCGCTTAAAAGTAGGAACTAAGCATCCAGGGCAAATGCACAACACCATACATAGTAGACGTTAATACCGTTCAGGCCGTTCACCCTTAAGCATAGACAAAATAACAAATTGAAGTCAATGAGATTCAATAACATATGGTAAATTGGTAGCAAGAAAAGATAGCCAAACTGATTTTTACAAAAATAACACCTTGTAATGATAACACAAATTCTATACAAGTACTGACTAAATGAAAGTTTATAAATCATCAAGTCTACACTCTATACTCCACCTTCGTCGATGATAATCAAATTTGGTTCATATAACCAACCCCACTTGTGGGATTAAGGCTTTGATTGATTGATACTCTATACTCCACATTTCAACTTCAAAATATGATAAAATAATAAAAAGCTTGTGATGAAAATTCAATGAACAGAACATCATAGACCCCAAAT
This sequence comes from Chenopodium quinoa, assembly GCF_001683475.1. Taxonomy (NCBI): domain Eukaryota; kingdom Viridiplantae; phylum Streptophyta; class Magnoliopsida; order Caryophyllales; family Amaranthaceae; genus Chenopodium; species Chenopodium quinoa. The sequence goes on along the minus strand of NW_018744626.1, from coordinate 5,161,200 downwards.
TCTATATGACTATTACTGTATGAGATTGAACCGCCCTGAGTAAGGTTCTACGGTACCTGATCCTTAAATGCAACCTCATGTAGGACCATTGTCCGGCGCAACATTTCCTTATAAGCAAGCTGCCCTGGTGGTGGAACCGGCGAAAGTGGCACAAAATCGTTGTAATGCCCACTTCGAAAGGTCCCATTGCCACTAATCAGGGGCGTCGCACCACCATTTACATCGACATTGAGATCGTACTGTGAATTATACACAGGTAAGTAGCTTTGGCACTGCATTATTTGCCCTGCTCACAACAATGTGCAACTGTGTTAAGTGTCAATGAATCAAATTCATCTAGAAACAAACTAACAGAAAGTTAGTGGTAATTATAAACAAATAATTTAAAGTAAAACAAATCAAGCTTCATTTTTGAAATTTAAAATATCACACAAGATTTAATTATCTTCAACAACACCCACAACTTTTGTATGAACATGTACATGAAAAGTGTGACACATATCAATTTCCTCTTCTTAGTTAAGTTAATACTCCCTTTGTCCAAAATTAGTTGTCGCATTGACAGCGTATTTTGAAGTAATAATGTGACAACTAAATCTAGACGGAAGTATTATGAAATTATAGCTTCTTAAGCTACCAAATTATTAGCTTACAAGAACATTTTCTAAATATAGATTAACACTCATTAACTCATACTAGAACTAATAATTCTAAATTAGCATCTCAGTTTTATTTTTATTTAAAAAAATAAAAAACCAAGGTCAAAACTGTAATTTGGCTGAAATGAAAAAATCAATAAAACAAACTACAGAATTACTGAATTACACTATTTGAATACATCAATGGCAGATTCTTTCAAAAAAAAAAATACATCAATGGCAGAAACTATAACACAGAAAATCAAGGATTATTACAAAATTACCAGATTGAGCTTAGAACACAGATCAATTTATTACCCAGGAAAAAAAAAATTAATCTTTGAAGATTTTTAGTTTTATAAAAATGCTTTAAAATCTAGAAAAGAAAAAAAAGGACAAAAAAAAAGTAACATGAAATTCTTTTGTACTCACTTTTCAACAGATTCTTAGACCATCAAATCTCAATCCCCACATTGTTTTTTTTTTCTGACAGTAGTGAGAGAAAGTTAGAGAGAGAAAGTGATATTCACAGCTAAAATTTTGATATGATTTTGAAAACCCAGATTATAAATTCATACCCAAAAAGAAAAAAACATTTTAAAATTAAAAATTAAACAGCAAAAAAGATTGTAATTATACAGATTAGTGTTTGAGAAAAACCCCATGAGTAAAATTTCAAAGAGAGAGAAAATTTAGAGCAATATTTACCTGAAATTGAGACAGAGTATCAAAAATCTTCTTAACCCTTCAAACAAAAACAACCAAAAATCTTGAGAAGACTAGAAGAGGTTAAATTATGAAGTGGGTATTTCTTAAAAATGAAGAAAATTGAAGAAAAAAAAAGAAGGATTTTCATTGGATTGAGAAGATGAAGAGAAAGAAAACTTGTAACATTGGATCTGCTGGACCCACCCACTTTCTCTCACTAAGAGAAGAGAGAGAAAATGAAAGAAATCTAAAGAAACCAACAAACTAGGAAGAGGAATCAGAGGAATGGAGGAAGGAAAGGACATTAATATATCAATATGCCTTTTTTCCTTTTTTTTTTTTTTTTTTTTTTTGGATGTTGTAAAAGGACAATGAAGTCAATGATAAATGAATTGAAATTTCAGGCTTCGGTTGAATCACTGGTATCTAATTTTGTTTGAAATAAAGATATTTATAAAGTAAGTATTCCGTATTAGTTACACTAATACTCCGTATTTTGTATACACGAATACTCCGTATTAGTTATGAGTTTTTAAATTTATTATACCTTCTCCGTTAAGTATTAGTTGAAATTTTCATCCAGACACAGAATTTTAAGACAAAACTAGGTTAGATCCCGTGTCATGCACGTTAATTTTAATTATTATTTTTAAATTAACAATGATTTTTTTCTAAATATTATATGGTGTAATGAATTTATTATAAAATAAGCTATAATCAAAAGAGCCTATTTTCCCGGTTATTATTTTTAAAACGCATTTGAAAATATGTATATTATATTTCATAAAAAAATTGGTACAATTTTCTTGTCGTTAATCAAATGGGTTTCTTAAAACGTTGCACATTACACTTCTATAGTCACTTAGGGATGTCAATGGGGCGGGGCGGATTTTGGCTTTTCAATCCCATCCCTGCCTAATATTCTCATCCCCATCCCCCGCCCCGCCGCGTCCAATGCTAAAACCATCCCCACCCCACCCCCCACTTGGATATCCACCCCCACCTATCCCCGCCTCCCAAATACAACAACACTACATAATTTAAATTACAATAAAAAAATTCATTGTTTATATTATACTTTTAAAATTTTTTTTATACATATATTATAATGTATTACATTTATTACTTTATTTTACATTATTATTAATTATTTATATGAAATAGCATAAAAGTATATAATTATCTTTTAAAAAATATATAGATAGGTATGGGGTGGGGATGGGGCGGGGATGGGGATGGGGCGGGTACAACCTAAAACACCCCTGCCCCATCACCCATGGCGGGTATGGTTTTTATCCTCATCCTTGTCCCGCCACCCGCCAAACCGGGATCCATCACTAGTCACTATGTATATCACAAATTATGTTATGAACCTGATTTTTTTTCTCTTTCATTGATTTTTAGTTGTTAATATTTATTTGTAGAAGGATACATCAAATTTTTAATTTAATCTATTTTTTAATATTTGAAATTTAAATTACTTTCTTGGATATTTTTAACACATAGCTAAATATAAATAAATAAAATTATTGTTGTAATAAGTAGTACATAATATTATGGCACAATAATATTAAAAATCTGATTTACTATATTTTTTGTACTTTAGTTTTTATATTTGCCAATGTACTCCGTATATGTTATGGAAAGACATATCAAATCTCTTATATATGTATTATTTTGCAATCTTTTTATTTATGTATAAGATTTGTCAAATCTTTTATTTATGTATTATCTTGCTATTTTCTATTTATGTATAAGATTTGTTTGCTAAAGATTTTTTTTTAAAAAAAAAGCTAAAGGACACACCAGAAAATGACACGTGTCATTGCTGGTGTGTCTTTTAGTATATAGTTATTGATTGATGATTGATGATTGATGATTACATATTAGTTGATTAATGAATAAAAAATAGATAATTAAGAGTAAGAAAGAGAAAGCAAAGAGATTATCAAATGAAGAGCATAAACAAACCTTGAGTTAGGGCATGTTCATTTCATCTTAATTTCATTTCAGTTAGTTCAGCTCCAATCAGTTCATTTCAGTTCAACTCCTAATTTTCTTATCTTTTAAAATATTCATTTCAATTCAGTTGAGTAAATGTGAACAGACCCTTAATTGAGTGTACAATACACGCAGGTGTTTATAACTAATTCTAGAGAAAGTGAAGGTAAATAATAAATTGACCACCACCAACAACAACACCTGATTAGGGGATTTTTATCCACCAATCAGCATCCGACACGTGGGCCAGCCAGGTTTCGCCACGTGTCCTTCATGTAGGCCAATAGGAGCCTGCCATGTGTCATCAAGAGATTCGTCCTCCTTGGACCAATTGCAATGTGACACGTGTCCACCCATGCCAAATGGGAAAACCGGCCAACAAGGCCCAATCATTGTGGGAGGCCCAGTCAGCCTTAGGTTTAACCTAAACCTAGTACTGGCACGCATCCCAAGGCATATAAATATGCCCATTAATCCTCATTAAGGGGGATTACGCACATTTAACACTCTCACCTAGAGAAACCCAATTACTTTTATTTCTGCATTAATTACTCCTTAATCAAGTACTAACTTGACCGTCGGAGGCGGATCTCCAATCGTCCGGAGCATCCGTTTGTTTTGCAGGTACAGGCGTCCGGTTCCAGTCTCAGAATTGTAACTCTCCCGCAGGACATCAGAAAACCCCGAAACAACACCCACCCCGCAAATATCACCCAACAAGCAACCACCCTGAAACCACCAATCTCACACCCTATAACCACCCTCCCTTGCCCTGAATGACCTAGAAATCACCCACACGTACCCCTAACAACCCTAAAACCACCCCTCTTTGCTCGAACAACCACAAAATCACCACCTCTTAGCCCGTAACCACCCCCTCTCAAGTCGACCACCCATAAACCATCCACACGCACCTCAAACAACCCTAAATCATCCCCCTCTTAGACCGAACAACCCCAAAGTGTATTTAATGCTTAAGGCTGTATATAGCAACGGAATATTAGAGACGGATTTCAATCCGTTTCTAAATTAGAGACTGAATTAAAAAAATCCGTCTTTAAATTTGAGAGGAAATTAAATACCTGTCTCTAAATTAGAAACGGAATTTAAAATCCGTCTCTAATTTAAGGGCGGTTTTTTCCTGTTGTTAGATTTAGCGACGAATTATTAATTCTGTTGCTGATATGAGCGACGAATTTTAATTCTGTTACTAAAATGAGCGACGGATTTTTAATTTTGTTGTTGATATAATATTTTAGAATCGAATTATGTAAAATATTACTTTGAAGACGAAATATGTAATAGAGACAGATTTTTCTTTCACTTATAATCAATTATGTGCGTAGAAGTAAACGAATAGTATTTGGTATAATTGGTAAGAATTTCACCATGTAACTTTGAGGTCACAGATTTGACTCCTACTAATTGCATTTAAGGAGTCTTACATGGAAAGCTGAGCCGAGTTGACTCGAGTGAGGTTTCGAAGTGGTAAATGGATCGAGGATTTTTTTTTCGCCGTTGCTAAATTTAGAAACATAATTTTTGCTCATCTCTAAATCCATTTAGCGACAAGATTTTACCAACAGAGTGATTCTGTCGATAGATCCGTAGCTAGGTATGTCCAGCGACGGATTTTTAGAATTTAGAGAGGTTCACCTGTCCCTAAAAAGCCAAATTTTTGTAGTTATTTACGGCTAAAGTGTATTTAATGCTTATATATAATTCTTAAGGCTACATATAGCATTACCTTATTTTTTGTTTTTTAAACCACATACAACATTACCTTTATTATTATTCTTCACTTTTCAGGGCATGTTCTCTTTAGCTTATTTTTAGTTTAGTTTAATTTTTATCTTAGGGCCTGTTCACATTTACTTAACTGAGCTTAACTGAACTGAACCGATTGGAGCTGAACTGAACTGAATATTTTATGAGAGAGAGAAATTAGGAGTTGAACTGAACCGAACTGATTAGAGCTGAATTGAATTGAACTGAAATTAAGTAAATGTGAACGGACCCTTAATTTCCTTATCTCATAAAATATTTAATGTAGATCAGTTCAGTTCAGCTCTAATAAGTTCAGTTCAGTTCAATTCAGTCAATCAGAAGCCCTTATATCTTTTTTTTATATATGAATAAATTATTAAACCCACATATGTTTTTTTTATACGATGACATTTTTATTTTTTCAACACAAACCTTAAAATTTTGTTGTAAGGAATGATAGCACGGGATTTTAAAAAATTAAATTAATTTCTGTCAAAGTAATAATAATTCGTGGAAAGGAACTCATATAAATGTACTCGTTCCGCATTACTACCTAGTTAAAGTGAGATGGAGAAAAATACTCTCAACGCTTTCCTGGAAAAATCTCTCAACCATGCTGCTACAAAAGGAAACCCATTCCCACCACCTGTAACCTCCGCTGAGGAACAGGATTTACTTTTCCGCTCAAACAAAAAATCCAAAAGAAAAATTAATCATCTTAGTATAGGAAATCAACAGAATAATTCTGATGATACTCCTATGGCTGATGGCGATCTCGTGAATAAACCGGTTTTTAATCAAAAATCGAAATTATTGGAACAATCAGTCCCTGTTCCAGGAAACCAACAGGGGCAGTTCATATCTGGGTTTTCTGCTAATTATGGGCGTTGTACCGCATTTAGAGCTGAGGTAATGGCATTGGTTCGAGGCCTGGAAGTAACAAGAAATCTGCAAATAAGCAAACTCCAAGTCCAACTAGACAATCTATCCCGTGTGCAAATAATTAACTCGTCTGCCAAAGGAAGCGGTGAATGTGCTCACCTATTGAAATTATCGCTGGAGATTTCAATGATACGAGATTTCCTAGTGAAAGAAACAAATCATGTGCCGAAACAAATAAAAGAGCAGCAAAATTCAATGACTGGATCAATGACATGGAGCTCTTAGAAGTGGAATTTGCTGGACCCTCTCACACATGGGCTAGAGGGTTAACTCCCGAAACCAGAAAATCTGCTAGATTGGATCGAGCCTTGTGCAACTCAGATTGGGCCCTAATGTTTGGGACTGCTAAGGTGCGACATTTGCCAGCAATCTCTTCAGATCACTACCCTTTATTTATAAGTCCTAATGGCTTCGCCCCCTTGCAACAAATGAATAAGCCATTCAGATTTCAGGCAACTTGGCTAAATCATGAGCAATTCCAGGATTTTATTTTGGAAAAATGGGACAAATCCTCTGCTTTAATCCCTGCTTTGCCAAAACTAGCCACGGATTTACAACAATGGAACAAAGATGTTTATCACAACATTTTTCGTAAGAAGCGTTCATTGCTTGCTCGAATTGAAGGAGTGCAACGTTCCTTATCTTGTAATCCTCATCGTGGACTTATCAAATTAGAGGCATCACTTCGAAGGGAACTTGATGAAGTGCTTGATGAAGAAGAGTTGTATTGGTACCTAAAAGCAAGGGTCGATTGGTTAAAGAATGGTGATCATAACACAACCTTCTTCCATCTTAGCACAATTACTCGGCGTTGGAAGAACAAAATTGTTGCTTTGAAAGATGACCAAGGAAATTGGGTACATGACTCGACTTTGTTCAAAGGAAAAGTTGTGAATTACTTTTCTAAATTATTCACGGAAGAAGGGGAGGATGAGCCTTTCGAAATCCCCAATGATGTCTTCCCCCAACTTCCTGCTTCAACTTGGGCTGCAATCTCAAGACCTTATACCACTATCGAAATTGATGAAGTGGTAAAACATATGGGCTCATTGAAAGCACTAGTCCCAGATGGCTTTCAAGCCCTTTTCTATCAAAAGAATTGGGACCTTGTCAAAGACAATGTTTACAAAGCAATGCTCGATGCTCTAGAAGGTCGTGGCCTACCTGACCATCTCAACGAGACTCATATTGTGCTGCTGCCCAAGGTCGATAATCCTGAAGCTCCAAATCAGTTCAGACCAATCGGGTTATGCAATGTAGCCTACAAAATGATCATGAAGGTCCTAGACAATAGAATCAAGCCTCTTCTGCCGCAACTTATCTCAAACACTCAAGGAAGTTTTGTTTCGGGGCGGCAAATCACTGACAACATTGTCATTGTACAAGAAGTTGTGCACACTATGAGAAATAAGAAAGGAGGAAAAGGTCTCATGGCACTGAAAATTGACTTTGAAAAGGCGTATGATAGACTTCGTTGGAGTTTTATTCGTGACACACTACTCCAAATGAATCTGCCATTCTTGATTGTAGAGGTGATAATGGAATGTGTAACCTCGGCTTCGATGAAGGTCCTTTGGAATGGTGAACCCTCAGATGAGTTCAAACTGAGTCGAGGAGTTAGACAAGGTGATCCCCTGTCACCTTATCTCTTTGTGATGTCCATGGAGCGGTTGTATCAAACAATCGAAGAAGCGATTATAGCTAACCGTTGGAAACCAATCCGTGCAAGTAGGAATGGACCTTTGTTCTCCAACCTTTTCTTTGCGGATGACATTATTCTATTTGCAGAAGCTAATGTCGAGCAAGCAATGGTAATTGAGGATTGTCTTAATCGATTCTGTAAGGCTTCGGGGCAGAAAGTCAGCCTTGCTAAATCTCGAGTGTATTTTTCGAAAAATATGGAAGAAGATGCACAACATGATATAGCTGCTGCCTTGGGCATGGAAACTACTACTGACCTTGGTTTATACTTGGGAATGCCAGTGATTTCGAGTAGAGTAACAAGGGAAACCTTTAGCCATTTATGTGAAAAAATTTATAGGCGTCTCTCAGGCTGGAAAACAAAATACCTTTCAATGGCTGGTCGTATTACCTTAGCCAAATCCACCCTATCATCTCTTGCAAATTATTCTATGCAATCTACCAAGATACCGAAGACTGTGTGTGATGATATTGACAGGAAAACCAGGAGATTTATCTGGGGGGGGCAGTGAAGATAGCAAGAAAATTCACCTCATTGCGTGGGATAATCTACAAAAACCAAGAGCGCAAGGAGGAATTGGAATCAGATCTACAAGACAAGCCAATGCTGCTTTCTTAGCAAAATTAGGTTGGCGTCTTCTCACCAATCCTAATGCTCTATGGTCTCGTGTTTTGCGGGACAAATACTGCAAAGGCCGCTGTGACTCAGACATGTTTGAATCAAGACAAAATATGTCGAATTTCTGGAAGGGTATTTCAGAGAATGCCAAACTTCTTTGTGAAGGCATTCGAGTTGCAATTGGGAATGGAACAAAAACTCTCTTTCGGGACCATCGATGGGTGTCTTCGACCCCTCTATTTGAGCTAGCTATACAACCAATTCCTGAAGACATTCTGGGTGCTACCGTAGATGAAATGTGGGAACCTGGCTCGGGTTGGAAATGGGAGAAGTTCAGCCACCTCCTGGACAGAGACACCCTCAAGTTTATACAAGCTCATGAAGTCAATGAAAATCCTGAAGTTGAAGATCTTCTTTACAGGAGTAATTCTTCTAAGGGTAAATTTTCAATTAAATCAGCCATCCACATCATTCGGAAAGAAAATTTGAGTCTTGATGAAGATGTTTGGGATTTAATTTGGAAAGCGCCTGTTCATCAAAGAATCAAAGCTTTCATGTGGATTACCTGCCATGATAGGTTGATGGGCAACTTGAATCGGTTCAAGCGCAAATTGACTAATAATCCTTCGTGTTTTGTCTGTGGAGAAGCCAATGAATCTACAATGCATATAATTAGAGATTGCCCTGCTGCCAAGTCTGTTTGGAGAAGAATTGGAGGGCGTAGTAACTTTCCTTCGTTCTATCATGGCCAATTGAAAAATTGGTTGGCTTCGAACTTGGAAGAAGATGAAAGAGATGAAGAAAATGGTTGGCAGACTTACTTTGGCATCACAATCTAGTGGCTCTGGAAATGGAGAAACAGTAGGGTGTTTGCAAATGGAAAGGACATTCCAATTGATGTTGGAGCCTTCCTAAAAGTTCGATTTGAGGAAATGTGGAGAAGCATGTATGAAACTGATTTACGAGGTGAACAAGAGGCAAGTACGAGTAGAAGTGAGAAGCGCATTTCTTGGGTCAAACCTCCTGATGGCTGGTTTGTTCTAAACACTGACGGTGCAGCCAAAGGGTCCCCAGGCGATGCAGGAGGTGGAGCGATTATTCGCAACCAACAGGGGCAGTTCATATCTGGGTTTTCTGCTAATTATGGGCATTGTATCGCATTTAGAGCTGAGGTAATGACATTGGTTCGAGGTATGGAACTAGCAAGAAATTTGCAAATAAGCAAACTCCAAGTCCAACTAGACAATCTATCCTGTGTGCAAATAATTAACTCGTCTGCCAAAGGAAGCGGTGAATGTGCTCACCTGATCAATTACTGCCACAACCTGCTTCGTAGGGATGATTGGGAAGTCTTGGTGGTTCATGTGTTCCGTGAAGGTAACCGTGCTGCTAACTGGCTTGCTAATCGGGGCGTGGCTCAATCAGACAATCTTCTTATTCTCAGTAGTGCTCCTTCGGAGCTTAGTAGGATTATTAGTAAGGATGTACAAGGTGTGGCTTTCCCACGCTTTGTTCCTCCTTGATAGGTTGTTGATTGTTTTTTTTTTTTTTAATTTTGTTGTGTTTTCTTTTTTTCCTTCTTGGTCTTGTACCTCATTAGCAAAATATATATATATATATATATATATATATATATATATATATATATATATAATAAAACCTAGCTATTACATGTGCTACCAAATTATGCTGTACATTTTACATTTACTAGAAATATGTTACATTTAAAAAAAAAATTAAAAGACAGGATCTCCTTTAAAGTAACAATATAAACACCTTCTATATACTTCGTATTTCATACCTACGTTTTTTTTAAAAAGTGCAATATTATAATGGGTGAACTATACATTAAGGGCCTGTTCATATTTACTGAACCGAGCTGAACTGAACTGAACTGATTGGAGCTGAACTGAACTGAACTGAACTGAACTGAAAAATTAAAATGCATAAAAATATATGAAAATGTTTATGAAAATTAATGATAATATATATAGTGGATTGTGAAAAATATAAAAGTGTTTTAAAAATAACTCTGTATTTTAAATTATTATATTTTAAATTATTAAATTTTTGTGTATTATATTTTAAATACATATATATAAATAAAAAGTATTGTTCAATATTTTACTGTAGTCAATCGTTGCTTGTTATACTCTACACAATTTTGTTCGTTTACATGAACTAGGGATTCCATTCACGCACCAAGTTGAAGTCATGGGACCAACAGAAGATCATACTATGTACGATGATAACAGAAAAGCAGCTATGGATATTGTACGAAATCAAATGACTGATCAGATATGGGAGTCAATTCAGAGGAATGCCGAGGTAATGGAGCAACTTAATGAAGAAGAAGACGACGAAGAACTAACCGATTATGAAAGCTAGTAACTGTTGTGTAGTACTCTCATTTTGTCAATGAATTCAACTATAAAAAAAACATGTGACCATTTTGAACGACGAATATAATTTATAATAATAATAATAATAATAATAATAATAATAATAATAATAATAATATTATTATTATTATTTTATTATTATTATTATTATTATTGTTATTATTATTATTGTTATTATTGTCGTTGTTGTAATATGCTAAAACATCTAAAACAAAAAAAATTAACAACTGAGCTGAACTGGACTGATTAGAGCTGAAATGAACTGAACTGAACTGATTGGAGCTAAACTGAACTGCACTGAACTGAACTGAAAATAAGTAAATATGAATAGGCCCTAAGTATTTAAGTGGCTTTGTACGAATGTATAAATACTTGATTTTATCATGTGATATATTGTTTGATTAATAACAATGAATATTTTACTAATATATCACTATTTTTAAAATTTATAATAATGAATACAATGATATTATGAGTAATGATCAAAGTAATGTACGAAGTAGTTTAAATAAATAAATAAAATAAAATTGATGTACGAAGTATGGTAAATAACTAAATATACTAACCAACTTATTGCACTTAAAAAATAGATGAAGGGTCTATTCTCATTGACTAAACTGAGCTGAACTACACTTATTGAACTGAAATAAATTTAACTGAACTAAATATTTTATAAGAGACAAAAATTAAGAACTAAACTGAATTGAAATAAAATTATTAAAGCTGAATTGAAAATAAGTTGAAGATAACAGACTCGAAGTATATAAAGTACAGAGGATGTTATACAGGTTGTATTCCTTATGTATTGTATTTATTTCTTTATTATTGTGTAGTTGTGTTGAAGAAAACGAGGAGAAAGAGGAAAAAAAATAAAGGGAAATGAAAAAAAAAATTAAAGGAAGAGAGAAAGTGTAGATTCTCTCATGGTTTTATTTTATTATTGTTGTTGCTTTCTGTTGCAGACATATCAATTACTTTCTCTCTCCTGCTGTCTCATAATATTCAAGAAAGATTGGGGTTTATTTGGGTTTTTATAATTAGAGTACTTGTATATTTTTGAATTTTTATGGGCTTTTTTATCTTAAAAATATGAGATTGGGACAACTCAGAATCATGGAGAATAGACCCAATAATAAATAATGTGCATATCTTAAACAATCTGTCTTAAATTTCACTATGTTAGAATTTAAATTGGGAATTGGTATGTCATTCAGAAATCAGAATATATTTTGTTTGTGAGTTTCAACTGGCTGCTTAGTTTGCTAAGAATGAATTGATTTTGTTCATTTGGAATGAATTAGGGTAGCCATAATTAGAGTCGAGTCTGTTTTTATAAGTTTATTTTCAGTTTAGTTTAGTTCAGTTCGTTTCAGCTCAGTTCAGTTCAGTTCAGTTCAATTCAGCTCCTAATTTTCTTCTCTTATAAAATATTCAGTTTAGTTCAATTCAGCTCCTAATTTTCTTCTCTTATAAAATATTCAGTTCAGTTCAGTTCAGTTCAGCCTATGAGAACAGTCCCTTACTCATGTCTGGAGCTTGTTCAGTTGGTGACAACATTAATGAGGAAAAATATGTAAACAAATGTGTTTAGGATTTAAAGGTTCACAATAATAATAACAACAACAACAACAACAACAACAACAACAACAACAACAACAACAACAACAACAACAACAACAACAACAACAATAATAATAATAATAATAATAATAATAAGGAAAAAAATGGAAAGAATTGAAAAAAATAAACAATTTTTACACCGATTTACTCGTGAATTGTCAATAATTTTTTAACTACGAGTAAATACTAAAAAAGGAAGTATATTAAATGTTTATATAACATTATCCTAATAATAATACGGAGTGGTAATTAACATTGATGAGGGTACCTAAGTAAATAAATATTTAAGACAACATAATTGTCCAATCACTATTTATATTTTAGACGGTATAATTGTCCAACTACTATTCATTAGAGTTAAATCATTAATTAACACAATGAAAAGCATAGAGATAATTAACATCGTATGAATAAGGGTATAAGTAAACAAACATTTTAGGGACAAAATTATCTTCACAATATTAATAAGTGTTTTCTCATACTTTTTAAATGTAGGGATCGGATAAAAATAAAATAATTTTGGTATTGATCATATTCAAGTTAGAAAATAAGCAAAACAATTTGTGTTATACTTTGTCTCACCTATATTTTTTTTCTTCTTATTTCATACTTACAAAGTATACAATTTTTTTTTAATGTAAAATAAGACGAACTAAACCGAGCCTAATAATAGCAAATACTAGTAAGAAATTTGCACAATAATCATTACCAGCTACCTACTGCGACTAGTATGAACAATGATATGATTTGTTAATTTTTATTGAGTACAGTATGGGTGCATTAAAAAAGGCACAATTATGTGGACCCACTGTCAAGTGTCCAAGTACCCCATTTGACAATTTTATAGTATAGTCATGCATGGATAATGCATTTTCTTAATGCTTTCTACTCTAATCACAAATCTGCCCCTTTCTATCTTTTTTAAGAAGAATAACTTTGAAGTTAACCTCCTGTATTAAACTCTTTTTAATATTCATTTTAGGTATTCAAGATGACGAGTCATAATTTTGGTTTAGTTGTAAATAATATGCCAATAATAAATTGAGTGTAATTCCTCTATGCTAAAATAACTGCAACATCATTTATATGTTTGCTAAATCCCAATTTATTTTGATCACTAACCTATGTAAATGTCTTCTTCTTCTTCTTCTTCTTTTTTTTTTTTTTTTTTTTTAAATGAAAAATGTCTGAAAATGTACTATAGCAGACACCTCTCTCAGCCACCACTAAATTTTTCTTGGTTTTAACTTTTTTTGTGAGACAATCACCATTAAATAAAAAGAATTTTTAGAGCAAAATAGTAAATCTAATAATAAATTTAATAATTGCTTACAATGAAATAATAATAAAAAAAAAATCGGACAATATGCATAGTGTAATAGATAAAGTATTAGATAATTTCGTCAACTATTTACACCCAATTACATATTTTATCCAAAAAAACTTTGAAAAATTACTTTGATTCGTGTAATTTTGTTATCCTTACTCAATTATTGTCAAAGTTTTTTTAAAGAAGAAAAATCAATTATAGGGAATAAAATTCGTGTAAAAAAATATAAAATTATATTATAGAGGAATAAAATTAAAAATAATTTTTCGTCATTGCTTAATGCCTTTATTATGGTCAAAGGAATTTTTCAATAAAAATCAAATATTTTCTGGGAAAAAAAAATCCAATTTTCGTCAAAAAAATTAAGACCATTTCTCGATTTGTGCGTGTCATCCTTGCGCAGGGGCCATGCTAATCTTCTCTGTATCGTTCCAATTTTATCAGATGTCCCTGAAGGGAAAACCCATAAGTAAAGGTTGAGCTATATAAAGAGGTAAACAAACTTCTAAGTTTCGATGTGGGACTCAATGTTGTTCAGTCACACAAGTCAATATCAGACCTTCAGTAATCTGCTGACAAACATGAAAGATAAATAAAGTACTTTTGGTCTATATTCTATTGTTAATCCATGTAAAAACATTCAGCTGTAAAAATGAACAGCTCAATTTAACAATCACATATCAAACAAGCCTGGAACAATCTACAACTTTCTGCACTTCAAAACTTATAAAGCTTAATAACTAAAATTGAGCGGTAGTTCAGCAAGAAGTCACCAAGAACTCCAGACTTTTGAACCTTAGCTTAAGATCTATCGAGTTTTTGAGCACTTAACTAATAACAGGATCGATTGGGCCTGTTTGAGGAAAGGGAAGTAAAATCACAGGTTGTGATCGACTTCAAGAACATTTCATCACGATTCGATTGCTTTAATTTCATGCTCAACAAACAGAGGAAACTTTCATTAAACTAATGTTTGGTAGGTAATATTAGAATTCAGTCGTTAATTTATACTCCGTAAAACTGTAATGCAACATCACTGCACAAGTCTTTGGAGGAAAGGACTTAAGGAGTCCAACTATAAGAACACTCAGTTTGTCCGAACAAAAGAAACCTGTTAAGCATATATACAACATTTGATTGAATTAAACTTAAGCAAATATTAGCGCGTTTTCTGCAGTCAAAAAAGTTGTATCCTCGTACTGCATTGCTAGTTCCTGCCAACGGTCAGCCATCAGACCCGTCGAAGTCATTCCATGCCTACTGCTTTTTTGCTGGGACAACAAGTTGGTTGCTCCCAAACTGCAAGCAACATCTTCAGTTAGCTTAAAGAACACCATCTTTTGATGAAGACAATCCAACTTCCGCGTTAAAAACATTTAAGCATGTATTGTTAAACAAGGGCTCTATGCAACCTTTTACAGACTAAACACAAATCTACCAGGAATTGCTAAAAATCATTGTTTTATTTGAATAAGAAACATGGTATACCAAGAAATTAATGTTCGTATACTGAGATTCTTCACAATATTTGATGTGAGACGGAACATTTATCAGATAACAATCTTGAGGTTTTTAGTCAACAAGTAACTAGCATAAGTCTATTGCATTAAAGATGCTTCAATGACTCAACCCAACAGGTCAACAACAACAATAACAATTACAAAAAGAAAACAATAAATTGTTATTGTGGTTAAGGTTTTTGTCTTGGTTGGTACACTATGATTAATTAAGCATATTGAATAAAAAAAAAAGTCAACCGACTATTTGACAAAGTTCATCGTCTTTGTGTGAGTCTTCTAACGACAGTCCAATTCTTATTGTTTTATTAAATTAATTGCTGCCCGGTGCCTACTATCCATTGTAAGGGTATACTGAAGGACTAGCAGCCACCAGACAGATTACGGATACTTTATGTAGATTATGAAATTAACATCCATTCCAAATGGCAAATACAATATGGGACTTTACTTAGCTGAATCATTATAACCAGAAAATCATAATTAAATCAAAGTGCAAAGTTTACCTCTCTGGTAATAGTCGAGTCTCATCTTCTAAACAGCTTGAGATGATCTCTGGCGCTTATAGTATTGAATGATTGGTTCTTTGACCTATGTCCAGGCAAAGTTACATTACAGGTCAGAGGTTAGTTGTAACTTGTAATGCTGTAAATACCATTGCTAAGTTGCTTTATTTAGACACTGTAACTTACCGTGCTTGCCTTCCTAGTACGCTTGTCTTGTGATGGTCTGCTGCACATTACGTCATCAGTCTCATTGCTGTTTCTTGTTTGCCCATTCAATTTGGATTTACCACTCCCAGGTATGGTACTCTCTCTTGAAGCTGCTGGCTGTTAGGAAATCACATAAGAGTTACAGTTATATTTATTTTGAGAGGACATCAATATATACTAGCAGATACTAGAACATTGAAAATCTAAGAAAGGTGCTTCAGTAACACTAACCCCAGTCTTGCTTGTGGGGGTATATGGACCCTCCCTTGCTTTTGAAATAGACTGATCACTCCAAAGCGAACCATTTTGATGCATATCAGGTTCAGATCTGATTCGCATGCGTGTGATATCAGATCCAATGGAGTGAAGGACGCCACAAGTTGACACATCAGGCTTTTTGATTCCTGCAAATTACAAGGTAATTAGCATATGGAAAGCTATAGTAGTTGGTTTATGAGTCAGACAAAGGTGAGCGTTTCACCAGTTTTCTCAAGTTCTGCATGGTTCAATTTGCTTTGTTGTGCAGTAACATCAACATCCTGTTAAACAGATTAGAATCGAGTAGTTAGAGCCTTGTCTTGCATAATTTCTCAGTACAGCTGAACTAATATATCCAACAGATAATTGCATCATCACCATAGCTTCAAAATCCAACGTCTTTCTGACTTCACGTAGCTTCATATCAGCTGCATCTGAATGGATGACACGCTTGCCTGGAACAGAACAAAAAAAAATATTATACTAAGTATAAGCTCATATGAGAAGAAGCATAGGAAAAAATGCAGCTACACAGACCTAGCCTGCGGTTGCTTGTAGCTTCAACATATCCTTCTCGGGCCATTTTGTCAATCAGTTTTCTCACAGTAGTTTGGTTGGCATCACCATCAAGTTTGCTTTGAAGCTTGCTGATCGTGACATAATCCATTGGAAGAGCATGGTATAAGGCCTGCACTCAGAACTTATAAAGTCAAGGACACAGTAAACGAAACCAAAACCTGTATAATATCAATTTTATTTAAATTCTGTTGACAATTGTTTATTTTGCATCTTCCTTTGAGGTAAAGGAAGAAGAAATAAGTTATGTTGCAGCACTTGCAATCATCCCTATCTTTTCTCTAGTCTAGAAAAAAATGCTCCAATGCCAAAAACAGAAAGTTTAAAGGCCTAAAAATAAGCGTCTGTCACAACTCACAAACTGTCGAAAGGAACAGGAATGTACTGTAAAATAAAACTCCATCTAATATGCAGAAAGAATGGAAGTGACCTACTAACCTTCATATACAAGAAATCTTCTCCAGAAGCAGGGGCAGATTTCTCTTCATTAACTGGAACTTGATCATCTATTTCTTTTTTGACATCAAATTCATACTCAGATTCCT
Source organism: Chenopodium quinoa (assembly GCF_001683475.1). NCBI lineage: Eukaryota > Viridiplantae > Streptophyta > Magnoliopsida > Caryophyllales > Amaranthaceae > Chenopodium > Chenopodium quinoa. The sequence continues at coordinate 5,143,863 of NW_018744626.1, read as the reverse complement.
GATGCATCAAATGGACATTCAGAACAAAGTACACAGTTGCAGAAGAATGAGATAAGAAATGCAATGAGCAGGAGTGACAAAGTGTAATCCAAGTAACCTTTCGTTTGTTGACAGAATATGTATCTTTTCCGGATTTAGCTAAAACACCTTCGAGAACAAGCTTGTCTATGATCTCTGCCATCAATCAAAATTATGCACATATTTTCTGTTATGATGAAAGTTCAAAGGTTGCTTTTGATACTCCTCACTGACAGGAAATGGAGTAAGATAATTTACCTTCAATCAGCACCTGCAATTGTATAAGATCAAAAACAAAATTATGCTATGCAAAATGCAAGATTAATAGATTGCAAGTCTTCTTTGTCTAAAAAATTATTACCACAGAGATGTCAGGGAAATTTGCAAGCACATCAGTGAATTCCACAGAATCAAAACTGTTAGAGATGATCCAGTCCTTGACTCGGTTTGATTGTTGTTCATCTTCTGCTGGATCCTGTGTGAAATCTGCAAAGTACCAGAAATTTTATGTAAAACAAGTAGCATTATCCTTTTGATGCAGTACCCTAAAATGAGAAGTGTCGTTACCACTTCCTTGAGAAGCCATGGTGTCTTCTTGATAAGGTTGCTGCTTGTCTGGAAAGGCAAAGCACAAAACAGAAAGTAAATCAGTATATCTACACAATGTCTCTTATGAACTTGCAAGAAGACCATTACAGTGCCTAGTAAGTTGAGAGAGAAAGTTGAATTACCCACTGGTTGGATGACATACTGATCTTCTTGTGAGGAGCTGACCTGAATGAGATGCACAGTGTGTTACAATGAGATAAACAATTTCTTACGCAAAACATTGGCACACTGAAAATGCAAAATCAGTTACATACCTCACTGCCAGATTCTGAAGTATCATCTCTATGAACAGAATCATTTCCCAAACTCACACTTTCATCATTATTATCATCATTGTCATCTTCACAAGGATCTAACACACTTTTGACCTGTAAAGATAAATGAATCCCGTTATGAATGGAGTAACAAGTGAGAACTGTAATCGCCTGATTCAAATATTTCTCAGCTTCTATTCTCACCTTCAGAGCCAATATAAAATGCTTGCTATTCACATTCCCAACCTCCATTCTCAAGGGATTTCTATTCCACAAGTTCCGAGCATCCTCATCTGTGCAGCCTCTGAAGAATGGTGGTTCATAATCTGCTGGCTGCAGTTTCAGTTGATGTAACACTTAGAGATACATGCTATGAATTAATCCAAACATAAGGACAGGTATGTTGGAGCAGGACAAAGAAAACACATAGCTCTTGCCACAGCTAAACTAGGACTCTCATTAAAGTCTGAAGGTGTTTCTTCTAGGAACAAGGTCACTAGGAGTCTGCATTCTGAGGCTTTTCAGATTCAGATACATGGCTCTTATGATCATGAACTGCATAAGCCAGAGTCTTACTATAATTAATTGCACAAGGTTATGTGTGTGGTGTCAACTTATAGAAAATTATTTTCTTAGTGATACTTCTTACCATAAATGACCTTTAGGATTTAACAGCTTTTAATCATACACTCATGATACAGACTGACAGGCACAGATACAATCAGCACTGATACAACAGGCAAGCAAAGACATACCGTCACATCATCAAAATAGAGGAGCTTCATCAAGATTGTGCGCTGAAATGTGAAAAGGTAATATCAATATTTTATTTGATATAAGCCAGACAAACATACAAAATTGCATGGTATCCTGTGATTGATTTGCTGAATTTTTACCTCTTCAGGCATTTTGTCAAGTGTTCTCATAAGTTGAACCAGAGTGCGAATCATTTTGCAAGCTGAACTCCTACAATTATGCACTCTTCAAATTAGAATTTAATTGCATAATAGCTGATCTATGTCAGCAGAACTCCATGCATATAATATCATTACAAAAATCTTAGAGAAAAGGGGATAATAAAGTAGGTTTTACTTCATTTGATTTGGAGTAACTTCATCAGTTGAGTTGCACTTGAAAGATCCTCCCTGCTTTTTGTTTCCAGTGCGATTAAAATTCATGCAGACTTCTTGGCTTTGAGCATTTGGGTAGCTAAACGAAACTGTAGGACATATATATACAATATGATAAAGATAGGCATATTAGTCGAGTTTCAGTAAGTTAACATCATAATGTAAAGAAGACTTGCAGACAAGTAGATTCAGGAATAAGAAACTGAACAATTTACACATGCTTAATTATTGCAACATAATGATAAATCCCTCTAATCAACCTAATTGACACATTGAAATGCAGTAGTACAGTGCTTTTGTGTGTGTGTTTTAGTTGGCTTGTATAAGAGTCTTACATGCATATTCTTCGATTACTGGACCGTCTATAGCCTCACATATGCTGAACAATAGAGTCCTTAGGTACTTATTCTGCAATGCATCATAAACGCCTGCAAAAACACAGCACAGCCAAGTTTATCAGCTAGCAAGTAGCAATAGAGCCAACAGGTAGTATGATGAAATCAATTTAAAGGTGTACTCACCTTTCTCCATCCAATCAATCAGTCTGCGGGACTCAGGATCCATTGGCATCAGCTTCTTTATCTTCATCTCTAATGATTAACACGAATTCCCAAAACACACAAACTGATTAGACTAACATATTTTCACAAACATAAACTGAGGTGAAATCAACTAGAATATTACCTAGAGCAGGAACATTCTTGTCATTGAAATATTTCTCTGGAAATAGGCCTCTTATGTAACTGATGTTGAATATTGCAATCCGAAGCAAATTCCTAGTCTGCAATAAGTCATTTTTCAGTATTATATTTACTGATCTTATCTCCAAAATGGCCAGCCTACTTATATTTTCACCATTACATATTTTTTTTCTTCTTCTCAAGATTCGAGTTATCGAAAGGTTGTTTATCTTCGATCATTCAGTGATAACATGAGTTGCGAAGCAGTACAATATTACAAACAGAATTATGAATTCATAGAGGTAGGAAATCAAATCTGAGACCACAGATTTTCCGATTCAAAAAATTATCCAAAAATGTAGCAATTCAACTTCCAATAATTTGGCAAGAAAGATTTTCAAAAATTCAATTAACAGTTCTTTCAGAGTTACAGAGGCGCGTAAACATCAAATTCATACAAATTCAAAATTTCAAACATTTTTCGTACCAAAAATTGCCTCGAATATCTCTATTTCGCAAAACTTCTCGCTAAATTAACTTCGCAAATTCAACCTAAAATTTCCGAAACTAGTCGTATAACAGCAAAATTAAATTACTGAATAATCCACCAATAATTCCAGCCGATAGCACAATTAACACAGGATAAACATATATTTCAACATCAAAACGAAAATAAAGCCCTAATCCGAGGAAAATAGGCAATATACAAAAATCAGAAGCTAATTATAGCGAACAAACATGAAATTCAAACGATCGAACTATTGATTGAAGCGTTGTAAAACGATTTAGTAATATTCATCTTCGATTGAGCTGAAAATTGAGATTATGAGTGAAATTTTACCAGTAGAAGAGATTCTTGCTCAGTTATTTCAGCTTCCTTCACCTTTTGGGCGACAACCTACGTCAAAATGAGAAGCATATATAAGAACTCAGAAAATTCTGGAAAACAGCAATGCAGTGAGAATAACAAAGGAGATAATCGGAATGAGGAGAGAGAAAATCACCATTTTCGCCGGAGTATTGAGCTTGTAGAGAGAAACTTGCGCAGTAGAGAGAGAATGAGAGGGAAAAAGGATTTTCGGTTTGATGGTTCGAAAATTTGAATTTGGAAAATGAGAGTAAGTTGGAAATTGGTGAAAACAGGGGTATATAAAGACCGCGAAGTTTTGCCTCCCCTATGCTATGATTCAATTCGGAGTATTAATTTTTTTGGTATTATTATGTATTACTCCGTATCATTACATATGCATATTGTAATACTACTTTTTTTTTTTTTTTTTTTTTGAAACATATTGTAATACTACTATGTAATACACTATGTTAGAGATATCGGAAAATATATGTGTGATATATTTTCCGTAGATATCATTTAAGTAAATAATATATTTAATTAGGATATTTATGTTAAGATATTATTTTGAGAATATATCTTAAGGGTTTATGGTTAGACGTATATCTTTTAGGAAGATTGTTTCCTATCTTATGAGCTTAGGTTTTGTATAAATACTCAACCTATTGATGAATAATAATCAAGCCATTCTATTCTATTTCTCTCTAATTTGTCATGGTATCAGAGCAGGTTAAATCTTGGGACCGCTCACAAAAATTTCTCTCCCTGCCGGTGGGTTAGAAAGTTAAACCCATCGGTGGGATTCAAAATTTGCTTCCGCTATGCAATATTAATATTTTTTAAATTTTTATTTTTTTAGGTTGGTACACGTATCATATATTTGTATGTGATTTTTTTTTGGGAGAATTTTTTTTTTGTGAGTATGTGAGTGGACTTCCTCCACTATAACACATCTTTGGAGATGAAGAAATTAAAAAACGGCTCTTTTGTGTCGTGAGACAAGATATATTTGGTTCTCCTTGTGCCGTGAGACAAGGTTTTTGAGTTGATTTGAGCCATGATTTTGCTCTTTTGAATTTGAGTTTGGTTTTACTCTGAAAAACTAATAAAAAATTTGAGTGTGGTTTACTCTGAAAGACCAAGAGATTTGAGTGTGGTTTACTCTGAAAGACCAATAAGAGATTTGAGTGTGGTTTACTCTGAAAGACCAATAAGAGATTTGAGTGTGGTTTACTCTGAAAGACCAATAAGAGATTTGAGTGTGGTTTACTCTGAAAGACCAATAAGAGATTTGAGTGTGGTTTACTCTGAAAGACCAATAAAAGATTTTAGTGTGGTTTACTCTGAAAAACCAATATTTGATTGGAGCTCGGTTTTGCTCTGGAAAAACCAAAATTATTATATTTGCAGGTTCGAAAAGAATGACGTTCCTGCTTGATTGATTGATGACTGATGAGTTCGAAAAGATGAACGTTCTCATCATTGAAAAAGAAGAAAAAAAATTGAAGGCGACATCTCAAGAGTGTGCATCTCGGCTTCAACAAAGTGAAGAATTTCCAATCGCAACGTTCGTGTTACTGCCGTTACGATTGCGGGAGGGTGTTAGAGATATCGGAAAATATATGTGTGATATATTTTCCGTAGATATCATTTAAGTAAATAATATATTTAATTAGGATATTTATGTTAAGATATTATTTTGAGAATATATCTTTAGGGTTTATGGTTAGACGTATATCTTTTAGGAAGATTGTTTCCTATCTTATAAACTTAGGTTTTGTATAAATAATCAACCTATTGATGAATAATAACCAAGCCATTCTATTCTACTTCTCTCTATTTTGTCACACTAATACTGTATTAATTTATTACATCTATTATTAAACTAACTCGATTTCGGGATGAACTCGAGTTCGGTTTAAAATAGTGAAAATACACATAATATATGTAATATACGAGGAGTGCCATAAGAACACCCCCCACTAAACAACCTATTATTTTAACCATTACAATTGCCGGAACTTTGTGGAAGTTTCCGACTACGTTAACATTGTAAGATTTAGCTTCTGATCCAAATACAATTGGAATCAGAACGAAAAAAATGAATGTGTGAATGATTTTACCTTTGTTTATTACCATGGCTTGTTCAGTTATTGGATGTACAAGAGTATAAGTGCTTTAAAAACTGAAAATATTATCTTAAAATATATTAGTAGAAGAGATATTTGTAATGGGGGTTGCTGTGATGGTGAAGGAAAACAGAGGAGAAAGTGCAGTGAGCACTGAACAGTAATAGAGGAGGAAGAAAGGAATGAAATTACAAAATTACCCTCATATAAATAATGGAAATGACTTTGTTCTCAAATTTTTTTTAAAGGAAATCACTTTTATACCCTCTGATTAAGATGAATTTTCTCGTTTTTTTTTTTTTTTAGGGATCATTTGTGTTTTTTGAAGGGATGTATTTTCCCATTTTATAGGAGTCAATCAGTCCTTTTTTTTAAAAAAAAATTAAAGAAAAGTCACTTCCACAAGGTAAACCATGTGGAGTATCGTGATTAGCTGGTAATTTCATTTTTTAAGATATCAAAAAAATCATTTGGTCAGAAGATGGAGCAGGGCCGCTTATTGGGCTGTGCAAATAGCCCAACATCACAGGGCCTAAGATTTTCTGGGCCCCAAAATCTGGAAATTTAATTTATTTAATATAAATATTTAGTAAGCTTTGTTGTAATTTACAAGTTGGCTTAGTTGGTTAAGTTTTCCGTTCATGAATTAAATCTTAGCTTCACATGCTGTGTTCGATTCCCCTCCCACCCCTTTATATATTTTTGGTTTAATTTGTTAACAAGCAAATCAGTGTAAGAAGCAATCTATGGTTAGAAACCTTACTTTATTGAGGTTTTTAGTCCAAACAATAATTTCATTATCAATCTATGGTTAGAAATCTTACTTTATTTAATTATTCTTGGAGGTTTTTAGTCCACACAATAATTTCATAATCAATTTATGGTTGAAAACCTTACTTTATTTGATTATTCTTGGAAGTCAATCAGTATTTTTTTTGTAGATCCGTTTCATACGTGTGAAATTACTATACCAAACGCCACTTAGTGAATTCCTTAGTGGGATTATTATATGTTTCACATCATATTTCAGTTTGTGCCAAACTCCAATATAAGAAGTGTTGAAGCAGATTATTACTTAATTGAGGAAGATATGGTCAAGTACATTAAATGTTGAGGCTTATTTCTTGCCATATGAGGATTTAAGGCTTTTAAAAGAAGTACGTAGTACTTTGTATGAGAATGTGAGGAGAATGAGGAGATAAAAATGAGTGGAAAGTTAAGGTGGGATTTTGTTATTATAGTCGTAACTCATAAGCAACCAATTCAGTTATTATAGTCATAATCAACCAATTCAAACACCTGGTACTAGGTACTAGTGTAATAGGTACTAAATTTAGGTAAATACAGGTATTTATATGCTTTAATTGATCTTATATTTGTTTTTTTCTTGCGTACTGCGTTGGTATTTTTAAAAATGTAAACCCATTTGCTTCTTCATAGGGGTTGCTTTTTCAAATTAAGCTATTAATCTTATTAAATACAATACTCCGTTAGGATTTTCGGACACTAGCGTTGAGCGTTCAGCATTCTATACTTCTAGTGGACAATACTCCCTCTGTCTCTTTATTAATGTCCACTTTCTATCATTTATTACTCACATAATAAAGAGAAAGTGGATATTAATAAAGAGACGGAGGGAAAAATAACTTCCTTTGTCCTTTCTTTACACAATATACTAATTTTATGTGTTTATGTAATATACCAATTAGGCATTAAATTTCATGAAAACAAAGGCCCTGTTTGGGAGAAAGCTGAAACTGATTGAGTTAGCTGATTTTGACTAGCTGATTTTATTAACTGATTTGACTAACTTATTGTATTAACTGGTTATATAAAAGTGTTTGGTAAATAGCTGATAGCTTAAAGGTGATTGAGTATGTGAAATGACCAATAAGCTAATTGTGGGGTAGGTAGTTTAGATAGGATTTTAAATTAAATGAGGTTATAAGTGTCATTTCACAATAATTAATGAATAAGCTAATTGAAAAAGCTCCTAAAATGAGTTTTTTCAAAAAGAGCTTATTTAGTGGAATAAGCTCTTTCAATAAGCTTTCTACCAAACACTTATATTAGCTTGTTTGACTAGTCAATCAGCTAAAGTTAGTCAAATAAGCTAATATACCCCCAATAAGCTTACTACCAAACAAGGCCAAAGTGAGACTTATTTGATTGGTCACAGGTAACAATACTTAGGGATGTTTATCGGTCCAAGACTAGACCGGACCTAACCGACCCAGATTGGACCGAAGACTGAAAATTAGAATTTTAAGAACCGAAAACTGAACCGATTAAGCTAGGACTGAACCCGGACCAAACCGCTTTGGACCGACTTAAGAATTTTTTTAAAAAGAATACTAAATCTTAGTAAAGTTATGGAAAATACGAAAAGTAATTGGAAAAACTATATTTTAACGTCATTTTTACGTCTTTTTTTATGTTTAGTACAAAAAAACTTATAAAATTAAAGTATTCTAAGCTTATAAAAGATAATTTTAACCATTATTTAAGGTTTCACGCATATTTTTAATAAAAAAAAAAAGCAGTCCGGTCCAAGACCGATTTATATAGGGTTTTGGACCAGACTGGACCGAAAACCGAAAAAATGAATTTCAACACCCAAAGACCGAGTCCGGTTCGAGTTCGGTCCGGAGTGGTCCGGTCCATTTTTCGGTCCGGACCAATTTACGAACATATTAATACTCATTTATATCAAAAAAGAATGAACATCAAAGTTAGACTTATTTTTTTATTTTAAATTTTTGAAGACCACCCAAATTTCGATTTATTGTTGTTAATTTTTCCAAAAATTAATAAAACAAAAAAAAAATTCTAACAAGCAGAGGCGGATCCACGTTGACGCCTGGGGGGCACGTGCTATCCCCCCCCCCCCCAAAAAAAATGATTTTATGAAAAAACCACCCTTTATATTTATATAAAGATTACAATCTGCATATATGTTTACTATCTCCAGCATTGCTTCAGTGGTAAGGGAGTTGTAACTCTCATAAGGAGAGTTTAGCTTGTTGAGGTCAGGGGTTCGAGACCGCTTTGCATATATTTATTTTATGAATTTCCACTTTCCTCTACTTTCATCAACACAAGGATAAGCTAGTACTATGTTTCCAAAGATATTTTATCATAGTATAATCGATATCAAGAATATAAATTATTTGAAAGAAAAAAACTTGTCAATATAAATGTTTAAATTTGATTGTCAATTATAATACGATACACTACGCATTATATTCAAAATTTAACATAGTTTGTTTGGCTGATTGTATTACGTTACGTTACAACAACGTTATATTTTTATAATTGTCCAGTGCTACCCCTAGTTAGGTTCCTGGATCCGCCACTGCTAACAAGTCTTGAACCCGGCCCCAAACACAAGTGTATTTAAATTCTTGTTATAACCATGCATTGAACTACTTTGTTTAATTGTGTAATGTATTAGGAGACTGATTACTAAAAAAATACACACACCTGTTTACTTGTGTAATACTTAGTATAATAGGAGATAAATTACATAAAACACATACAACACTTCCTCTCTCTCTCATGTATGGGCGTATGGCCATGTATGATGTATCCATCACACGTTTACTTTTATATAATGTCATTGTTTTATTACTTCCTCCGTTTTTATTTTATTGCACCATTAGAACTTTTACACTATTCACTTAATTTTCTTTAACCATCATTTGTGATTTATCCATTCGGAAAAATATAGTCATGTGGGATCTAGTTAGATTCGTCTCGAAATCTGCTTTTCAAATATTATTTTTTTTTTTTTATAATTTTTACAAAAGTATAATTGAAGATATTAATAGCTTAAAAAAATGCATTGGCAAGCGTGAAATCCCTCTTTATGCAATAAAAAAAGAACGGAGGAAGTATTATTTTTCGGTCTCTTTAATGTTTGCCCATATATTTGTCATACATTTGCTATATAGAATATCTATTAACTATTACTAAAACAAAACATGCTGACATCATTAAAGGACATATGTCAACTTTTTATGAAAAAATTTCCCGCCTAAAGTATTTTTGACATCATCCCTTTTTTTTCCCTTCAAATTTTCATGATTAAATGAATACAATACTTCTTTCAAAATAAATTATTGAAATTATGGTTACATTAATTTTCAAATAAAGAATATTAACAACTATTTTAAACGAATAATAGCTACTTAATCCGTGCAACGCACGGTACTAAACTAGTTATTTTCTATAATAAACTACAATAGTAATCTATGTGCACACAATGCATGCTAAGTTTTTCATACATTTCAATCAATTAGGAGAAAAAATGAAAAAAAAAGAAATTCAAAATTAACATTATGTAATTACTGAAGGAGTTATGTCTTCGATAAGTGCTATCAAGGATCACGATTATGGAGATAATTAGTTCATCCTATAGGGTCGTCAATGTTTGGTGCTAGATATTGATTAGGGGATTTTGCTCCCACTAATCACCATCTGACAAGTGGACCAATCAGGTTCCACCATGTGTCCGTCACATGGGCCAATAGGAGCCTGCCACGTGTCAAGCAATGATCCGTCCACCTTGGACCAATTACGACACGACATGTGTCCTTCCCATGACACCTGGGAAAACCGGCCACCCAGGCCCAACTTCCGAGGGAAGCCCAATCAGCCCTAGGTTAACCTAAACCTAGGATTGACACGTTTCCCAAGGTTATAAATACCTCCCTTAATCCTCATTAAGAGAGAACACACATTAATTACAGAGATAATAGGCTGATCACGCTAACGAAGCAGATTACGCTAAAAACTCACATTAAATACTCTCACCTAGAGAGACTCAATCACTTTAATTTCTGCATTAATTACTCCTTAATCAAGTACTAACTTGACCGTTGGAGGCGGAGCTCCCACCACCAGGAGTCTCCGTTGTTTTGCAGGTACAGGCGTCCGGTTCCAGTCTCGGAATTGTAACTCTCCCGCAGGACATCAGAAAACCCCGAAACAGATATGACAATTGATCTTTGGGCTAGCTTAATGGCCCAAAGCCTTATAGAATAGACGACCCTCAAGTTCAGTCGGACCACGATACTGAGGATGAATTTGAAGTTGAAGCTCACACAGCTTCAGACGGGACCCTAAGGGCCCGACGTACCCGTCATACCGAAAGCAGGGAACGGGAACATCTTCATACAGGAAGCGAGCCAGCAGACGCACCGCCTGTTCGGCAACAGTCGACTGATGGGTCTGCTCCCATCACAAGGAACGAACTCATGACCTTCATGAGGGACTTCAAGGGAGAGATTCAAGAGTTGATCAACAAGAAGCCGCCTGCTCTGGTCAAGGAGCAGTCGGCTAAGAAACCCTCCACTTCACTGAAGAGGAAGCCAGTTCAAGGGCGAGAGGCGACTCCTCATCCTAAATCTAGGAAGCGGGAGCCACCTGCCCTTGATTTCACAAAATTCCGTTTTCCTACAGGAAATAGGAAACCTGTTCGTCATATTCAGGCGGACGGGTCGAAGCAAACATTCACAGACGCTCGGCTACTGCTAGAGCAGAAGAAGAGTGACCGATTGTCAGAGTCGGCCTCTACTTCAAACTTTCAAGACAATCTGCGAAATGCCTCGATGAGGCATACTCAGTCGTATTATGAGAGTCAGTCAGGCGGCACCTCCCGTCAGTCCGGCTTTCATAGCGACCAGGCGGTACCAAAATTACCATTTGTGCCGCAACAACAGTATTTTTTGCAGCCACCTCCGGTTGGTGGACCTGCAGCAAAAAACGTCCAACCTATGGACTGGCAGCTACGGTTGCTTAGACTTGGTGAACAGCCGTCGGCCTTCTCCAAGGAAATTACTGAAGCCGCTCAGCCGGCCAAAGTGAAAAATGTATTAGTAGGCGCCTATGACGGCACTACTAACCCAGAAGACCATCTTATGGCCTTCACCAACCTGATGTACCTTCAAGGGTTGGATGATCCCACCTGGTGCAAGTGTTTCCCAGCGACTCTCAAAGGAATCGCACAACAATGGTTCGGCAACCTGCCGACTGGTTGTGTAAATAGCTTCAGGACGCTTGCTTACTTATTCACCTCCAACTTCGCCATGAACATCCCTGCAAAGAAGACGACCCTTGATTTAGGAACAATTCAGCAGGGCGAGAAGGAGGGGCTTCGTTCTTACATCAGGTGTTTTAACTTGATGAGAATACAGATTCAAGGGTTACCGGATGAGGTAGCCTATACTGACTTTTTCAGAGGTCTCAAGGACGGGTCGACCTTCAAATTTGACTTGGTCCGAAAGAGGGTGGCGACTCTTCAAGAGGCCTTGATTGAAGCGGAAGCCTATATACAGGCGACTGATCTTTGTAGTACGGGAAGACAGTCGGACGGTAAAAGGTCCGACAAAAAAGAAGGACGACAGAAGCAGTCGTCCAACAAAGACGAGAAAAGAAAAGAGGTATGGGCGGCTGATTCCTCTAAACAGCCGGCCCAGAAAAAGAAAAAAGAATTCAAACCATACTCCCCAAAGTATGCGTTTAACAAGGGTAACCAGTTTATCCTAAAAGAAATCAAGGGGCGGATCTCAATTGAGAAGCCGGTCCCCATGAAGGGTTCTGCAAACAACCGGAACCAAGAAAAATTCTGTGCTTATCATGATGATGTTGGTCATCACACCAATGACTGCATCAGTCTCATGCGGTATCTAGACCGCCTGGCTGAGCAAGGTAATCTTGACACTTATGTCAAGAAATCTACGGGGAACACTTCCTCAAAAAAGCAGTCGGCCAAAAAGAATCAACAGGCCGACAGCTCCGATACAGATGATGCAGTCGTCTACACCATTGCAGGCGGCTTCTCAGGAGGCGGCCCCACTATTAGGGGCAACAAAGACAATATCAGACGGTTAGATGTAAATTCCGTTCACCAAGAACGGCCCTCCAAATATTCATTTCCTGAGATTGTCATCACTGAAGAAGATCTAGGAGGGGTAAGAGGGCCGCATGACGACCCTATCGTCATTGAATGTAAAGTGGCCAACCAAAGAGTTGGCCGAATTCTCATAGATACTGGAAGCTCCTCAGATCTCATCAGTAGCAAATGTCTGTCGAAACTAAAATATCAGACTGATTGCATACATCCGGCCTCCCACCCTTTAGTAGGGTTTGGAGGAGGAGTCGTCCACCCAGTGGGACGAGTGGATTTACCCATCCGTCTTGTCGAAAAAAGGGAAGGACGACACATGGTAGTTCGGTTCCTGGTAGTAGAAGAACTCTCGGCCTACAACATGATTTTGGGACGACCAACCCTGAATAATTCGAAGGCTGTTATAATCCCATCTCTTATGTTACTCAAGTTTGAGAGGGATAATGGAACAGTCGGGTCTCTAAGGGGAGATCAGAAGATGGCCCGAGAGTGCTATCTCTCGGATGTCAAGCCCACTGTTATGGCCACTGGGTCAAGTGGTGGAAAAATAGACCTTGACAATGTCAAGGAATGTGCGCCTGTTCAAGAAGCAGGCGGCAAGAAAAGAAAGGCATCCCAGACAGGGGCCGCAAGAAAAGAAAGAAAATAGCAATCATTGGCAGAAGAGCGGTCGGATGAATTCCGCCCTCAGCCGGCTGGTGAGCATACGGACTTGATCTTAGACGACTCACGTCCTGAGCGAACAGTCAAAGTTGGGACGACTGCTCTGAGAGACCTTGGTGACGATTTTCACAAACTATTAAAAGAATACAAGGACATCTTTGCATTCGAAGTCCATGAAATGCCAGGCATTAGTCCTGATCTGGCGGTACATAAACTAGCCGTGGATCCGAAAAAGAAGCCGGTACGGCAGAAGAAGCGGAACCATGGCGAAGAAAGAAGTCAGGCGGCAGCCGCCGAAGTTAAAAAATTACTTGATGCAGGGTTCATTCGGCAATGTTACTTCCCAGACTGGGTTGCAAATGTGGTGCTTGTTAAAAAGCCGAATGGCACCTGGCGAATGTGTGTAGACTACACAGACTTAAACAAGGCGTGCCCCAAAGACAGTTACCCTCTGCCTAAAATTGATAACCTGGTCGACTCAACAGCCGGCCATGCTTTGATGAGCTTTATGGACGCCTACTCTGGTTTCCATCAAATTCCTTTATGGAAGAAAGATCAGGAGAAGACGACCTTCGTCACTGATCAGGGGTTATACTGTTACACGGTCATGTCGTTTGGTCTTAAGAATGCCCCGGCTACCTTCCAGCAAATGATAAACACTGTGTTCTTTGATCAGATTGGGAGAAACGTCGAGGCATACATTGATGATATGATTGTCAAAACTAAACTTTAGAAAGATCATCTGTCGGACCTCCGAGAAACTTTCGCCACACTCAGGCGGCACCATGTCATGCTCAATCCCAAGAAATGTGTATTTGGGGTTGAGTCTGAGAAATTTCTCGGATTCCTTATCAATCAGAGAGGAATAGAGGCGAACCTTGAGAAGGTGCAGGCGGTCATTGACATGCAGTCGCCTCGTACCATCCGAGAGGTTCAGAAGTTAACAGGTTGTCTGGCGGCCTTGGGAAGATTTCTAAGCCGATCAGGCGACAAATGCCTATACTTTTTCCAGGCAATTAAGAAGAAGGCAAGGTTTGAATGGGGGCCGGATGCTGAGGCCGCCTTCTAGAAATTGAAAGTTCACTTGCATTCCTTGCCAAGGCTGGTCAGCCCTTTGCCCAAAGAAGTACTCTACATGTACCTGGCCGTCTCTGATCATGCGTTTAGCGCTGTTCTCCTTGCTGAAAGAGACGGCTGTCAGCTCCCGGTCTACTTTGTCAGTCATGTACTGAAAAATGCCGAGTTGAGGTATCCCCTAGTGGAGAAATTTGGTCTTGCACTCTTCATGGCTGTTAAAAAATTGAAGCCCTACTTTTTGGCACATGCAGTCGTCGTGTATACAGACCAACCTATCAAGCGGCCACTGACCATCATGGAGTCGTCAGGCCGAATGATCAAATGGGCCATAGAAATACAGAGCCTCGAAGTTACTTTCGAGCCTAGAAAAGCAGTGAAGGGGCAAGCCTTTGCTGACTTTATTGTTGAGATGACTCGTCCTCCTGACTCTCAAGTTCCAGACCAAGTCTGGAAGGTATATGTGGACGGAAGCTCTACTTCAAATGGTTGTGGAGCAGGCGTCATATGTCAGTCGCCAGAGGGCGACAGGTACGAGTATGCTTTACGCTTCAGTTTTCAGGCCTCAAACAATGAGGCATAATATGAAGCTTTACTAGCCGGGATCCGCATGTGCAAGGCGGCAGGGGCAAGAAAAATAGACGCCTGTTCCGATTCACAATTGATAGTGAGTCAGTACAATGGCGAATACGAAGCAACCCAGCCGACAATGATCAAGTATTTACAGGCGGTCCGACAAGCAGTCGGCTCCCTTGAGGATTTCCATCTGATCCAAGTGCCGAGATTAGAAAACAACCAGGCGGATGCACTGTCAAAATTAGCATCATCTTCCTCCTCTGATACCCCTCGAACTGTTTTTTGGGAAGTAATGGAGAAGAGAAGCATCGAGGAAGACCCTATTGGAATCTTAGACAGAAGATCAACCTGGATGAATTCAATCAGGGCATATCTGACAAACGGTACACTGCCGGATGATCATCAACAGGCGGCAGCACTGAAAAAACGAGCCACCAGTTTTGAAATAATAAAGGGAGAACTTCACAAAAAAGGGTACCTTCAACCCTTCTTAAAGTGTGTTACTCCAGAAAAGGGACGAGAGATACTAGACGATCTTCACTCTGGTTACTGTGCTTCTCATATAGGCGGTAGGACGCTTGCTCAATGGGCAAGGCGGCAGGGATACTTTTGGCCTACTTTAGAAGCAGATGCAATGGAGATGGTGAAAAAATGTGACAAGTGCCAAAGGGTTGGCAAGCTAATTCACCGTCCGGCTACTGACCTCACTACCATTCGTAGCCCACTACCGTTTGCTAAGTGGGGCATGGACATTCTGGGTCCATATACGCCTGCTACAGGCGGAAGGAGGTACATACTTGTTGCCGTCGACTACTTCACTAAATGGGTAGAGGCGGAGGCTGTAAAGGGAATCAAGACGAAGGATGTAATTTCATTCATTTGGAAAAATGTCATCACTCGGTTCGGGATTACCATGTCTATGGTTTTTGATAATGGTCCCCAATTTGAGACGCCTGTTCTCAAAAGCTGGTTGGGTGACCAAGGAATTGCACACTACTTTGCATCTGTCGGCCGTCCACAAGCAAACGGCCAGGTGGAAGCCTTTAATAAAATCATCTCAGACGGTCTCAAGAAAAAGATTGAACGAGCAGGCGGCCTATGGGCGGATGAATTACCACATGTTCTCTGGGCCATTAGGACGACTGAAAAAGGGGCGACTGGAGAAACTCCATTCCTCCTAACTTATGGTGCGGAAGCTGTTCTTCCAATAGAACACTACGAGCCGACTCTTCGAGTAATGCTATATGACGAAGAGGCAAACTGGGAAGCCATGCGCCTGACATTAGACTCACTTCCTGAAAGGAGGGGCAATGCTGTCTTGCGCCATGAAATTTACCGCCTGAGAATGACTAGATCATACAACAAAAAAGTACACAGGCGTCCACTCAAAGTGGGGGACTTTGTACTTAGAAAAATGGAAGCAGTTGGTAGGGCTAATGAGTCTGGCAAACTAACTCCCAACTGGGAAGGACCCTACCGAATCTGTGAAGAGGTCAGGGACGGTACCTACCGTCTGGAAGCACCAGACGGACGACCGTTGCCTCGAACTTGGAATGTAGACAATCTTAAGAAATATTTCTTTTGAATGATGTAAATAGTCAAGGGCTACTTAATAAAAGTTTGCACTTAATGATCAATTTTGTACTAAGAGGGGCATGCCTGCTGAAAAACAGTCGGCTACTCTCCATGTTTAATTTTTATTTAAGAGGGGCATGCCGTCTGTACCTTTACAGTCGGTTACTCTCCATTGAGTATTTTACTCACAATAGGGGCATGTCGTCTGGACATATAGTCGGCTACTCTCCATAAGAAGATGGCCGACTGGTTCCAAACACATAGCCACCCCCCTAATACTTAGCTAAAAAGATTAGAGCCTGGCCGACCCTGTGCCTAACAGGCGGCTACCCTCCTTTTACTTAGCGCCTACGTTCACCAAGAACTTACCAAGGCCACAGGCCGAATGATCAGACCAGGCGCCAAGCCAACTGATCAAATCTTCAAAACTAATACGACTTGTCCCAACGTCATAGCAGGCGTCCGGCGGCATCCCTCCGGATGAAATTCGTCGCAGAGAGCAGCTCCCTTTTGGGTGGAACATTGCTCTATAAACTAATTACACGGCACCTATACGACTGCCCCCAAGGGCAACCACGTAGCCGTTTTTGAGACAAGGATAACTCTATCACTAACCAAACCAGTGGTAGCAGTTGACATCTGAGTCAGATGACCGCCTGTATTACTTGGGATAAATGCAGGGGGTACCTCTTGAGTTAATAGCCAACAAACATTGGCGAATCAAAAGGATCAGCCGGCCTCCGCCTGGTACCTTTACTACTCAAGCAGGAGTGACGGCGATTGAGTAACTCCAAAGTTAACTCATAGTCACTCCCTCAAACTTGGTATGGAACTTAAAAGATTTGAGTGGACCGCCTGTTTTTCGCAAACAGGGGCTCTCAACCACTACTCCTGCTAGGTTAACAACTTATGAGTTAAAAGCCAACAAACATTGGCGAATAAAGGGGAACAACCGGTACCCACCGCTTGATACCTCTACTACTCAGTTCCTTGGCAACTAAGTAACAATCATGTTCACTTGGTCAGACCACTTTCCTACTTGGTTAAATTTACAAATGACAGGACCGCCTGCCTAAAAAGGATCCAGTCTTTAAAATAGTTCAAATACCGATTGGATAAATGGCCGACTGATCGTCTATCCTGGAAACAGACAACCAGTCGTCCAGGGGCATAGGCGGCGTGACTAACTATCCGTACCTGTCTGCAACTATCGGCCATGTAAAACAGTCGGTCTAGTGAACAATTGGATATTAGAATATTCAATACTTAGACAAATTTGAATCAAAACAAAAATTCATTAAAGAAGCCGGTCATTAAAGACCGCAAAATATTCAGAGCCCCGGCCCCCTGGCCGGGTAAATACAAAACAAACGGCACGCAGGCCGTGGAAAGAATACATAAAGCTTAAGAAGGGGGCAGATCTTCAATATTAGCAGCTGCCGCCTGGTCAGCACTCTTCTTGCTGGACTCGGCTTCAGCTGCATCCTTTTTTGATGCATTACCCCCAAGCGGCACAAGCGCCACTACCGGCTCCTCCTCCTCCAACGCTTCCTCCAACGCCTCTTCCTCAGCAGCCGCCAGGATCTCTTGATTATATGCATCAGAACACTGGCGGTACGTTTTTTCCAATGAGGCAAAGTCGGCATTGGGGAAGAGGCGGCCCCAAGTCATGCGCTGGATTTGAGCGGAGTCTTCCATCATCTCCCGGACCAGCTCTTGCTTTTCTTGCTCGGCCTTTTTCGAGAGCTCCTGGGTAAGACTCTTCTCCTGGGTTACCAGGCGTTCCTTTACGTTGGCCAAGGATTTCTCCAAGGCTTCGTACGAGTACATCTTTAGGCGAAGAGGTTTCAGCTCGGCCTTGAGATTGGTGATGGTCGCCTCCAGCTCGCCATTCCTCTTCTGGGCCGCCTCTAACTGAGCCCGAATAGCGGCGGTAGCCTGCGCCTGATAATAAAGAATATCAATGGTCATAACTTCATTTTGGGCAATTTGAAACATTGCCTTATCACAGTTGGAGGCGGCCATGGCTTTTGCAGCCTTTACCTCTTTGTTCTTCCGGTCAAGCGGCTTGCGAAGGCCGTTCACTCGGAGCAGGGCCTAAGTAAAAAGGAACAGGCGTCAGTTTCCAAACAAAAAAGAAAACAGGCGTCCAGAAATTCAAATACTCAAAAATATGCTAAGTATACCTCAGCAAGGACCCCTGCAATCCCGTCTAGGTCAAGGGTGCCGACACCCCTGACCGCCTCCCTTTCAGCTGGAGGAACGGCCCTGATCATAGACTTGGCCACCTCTACCAAGTCAGGCTCCTGAGGGCCGGCTGCATCAAGCATAAACAAACGGATTAGACCTAGTAAAAAAGGGAGCAAGTCTAAAATTTACAAGGACAACTTCATACTTCTAGGCGGCCCAGTTGGAGTTTTAGAAGAAGTGGCCGGCTGTTTCTCAGCCGCCACATGTTTCCTGGCAGAACCAGGAGAGCTCGCAACAGCCGTCCTCTGGGCCTTGGGGTCCAGGTGTTGGGAAGAAGAAGCTCTTGGAGCACCCGTCTAAAAAAAAAAAAAAAAAAAAAAAGAGAGAAGAAAAAAGTCAGTATATGCATAAACACAACTCCAAAAAGAGGGTGAAAGGTTCGGAGCTCACCAAGGGTGCCCCCTTCTTAGGGGAGTCGGTTGAAGCTTGTTGCATGATGGAGGCCCGCAACATGGCCGCCGCAGTCTTGGAGGCGGTAATTTTGCTCATAGCGTCCGCTGCAAAAGCAAACAGCAAAGTTAATAGAAGTTATAACAAAAATGCACGGAACAACAGAGTATTCGACAGGCCGACTACCTCTTGAGCATCGACTGCTGAGGCCACAGGCGGCCAAAAAGTACTCGTCGTAGAGCCATTTGAAGCTCGGGACGCAGTGCAGGGGTACTTGCTCTCGTACCCCTGAAGTAGAGTCGACCCTCGACTCTACTTTAAAGAGTACTTTATCAAGGATCTCTTTCTTAGCCTTGGGGGGAATAGGCGGCATGCTACGGCCGCCTGCAAGAAGGGGCGGATTCCTGTTCCACCTATTGAAGCGCTTGTTCAGCTTAGTGTCTGAACTCTCAATGATGAGGAAGGTGCTCCGTCAGTCCTTCCACTTGTTTGCTTTACCTCTCGTCATGAGGTAGCCCCTGTGGCTTGTCAATTGATACCAGTCGGTACCGCCTGCCTTAGGGGTCCGGCTGAGATAGTTCATATGGGCGAAAGCCTCGAAGCTCGGCTCCACCCCGTGCAGTTCGCACCCGGCCACATAGCCGAGTACATTGACCCAGGAGTTCGGGGCTAACTGCCATAACCCCAACTCATACCCATCCAAGATCCGCTGAACAGCCGGATGTAATGGGAAGCGCAGCCCAGCCTTGATGGCCGCCTCGTAGCAGCCAAAGCAGGCGCTATCATAACTGGTACCAGCCGGCCAGATGACTGTGTCTTCTGGATCCGGCACAAACACTAAAAAGTCGGGGCCCATTGTGTGGTTTACGATAAAGCTCTCCACTTTCTCTTGCATGACTGTGATCCAGCCCCGAGGTACCATGCAGTAGTAGGGGGTATTTTGCTCTCGGTAAGAGGCGGATGGCTCCGCCCAATTGTCCCCCTTCTCAACTGCGTGAGAAAGCCTTGCCTCTTGCAGGCGACTGTTTTTCTCTTCTATGTCCAGAGAAGCATGGCCAGAAGAGCTTGACTCGGAATCGTCCTCTGACGAGTCCGAAGAGGACGACTCCTCCCCTCTCCCGGAGGGGCCCGCCTCCTCTCCTTGAAAAGGAGCAGAATTGTTAACTGTAAAATGGGAAGGGGTCACTATGACTCCTCCCTCAGAATTGCCGGCTTTCAGGCCGCCTTGTTTCACTTCCACATCTGGCGCCTGGTCAGATGTTTCACTAATCGGCACTTTGTGGGAGGAGCCGTCTGAATTTGAGATCCTAGCAGTCTTTTTTGTTCTGGCCATCCTGCTCTGCATAGACACAAATACAGTCGGACTTTGTATAAAGGGCAAAGATGGGTCCGGAAAAGGGCAGGCGGCACTCCTAGTCCTAGATTCAGCCGTCCCCGGTGACCGGCTGATCACTAACCTAGGTCGTGTCGTGTGCTTCCGTGGTGCCATTTCAAAAAAAAGAATAAAAAGAAAATTAAGAGTAAGAGAACCGACAGTTACCTGAACGAGTGACGGTTGATGAAGTTCTGAAAATCCTTTGCAGGCGGCTTGTCAGAACAGGCGGTAGGCAGAAAGGGTCCAAAATGTCAGAGCAAGTTCAGGGGTCCGAATGTTCTCAAAAAGTTCTCAAGTGTGAAAATGACTGAAGTCAACACTCCCTTATATAGGCGAAGTGAGAAGGCGAAGGGTCACTTTCAGAATTCAAAATTTGGGCGGGAAAATCTCTCGGCCTTTCGCCGACTGACACCTGTAGCAGGCCGTCGCCTGTTACAGTGCGACACCTGTCACAGGTAACACGTGACCAGTCACGTGCCACCTGTGAGGGGCAAATGATTAGGGGATTTTGCTCCCACCAATCACCATCTGACAAGTGGACCAATCAGGTTCCACCATGTGTCCGTCACATGGGCCAATAGGAGCCTGCCACGTGTCAAGCAATGATCCGTCCACCTTGGACCAATTACGACACGACATGTGTCCTTCCCATGACACCTGGGAAAACCGGCCACCCAGGCCCAACTTCCGAGGGAATCCCAATCAGACCTAGGTTAACCTAAACCTAGGATTGGCACGTTTCCCAAGGTTATAAATACCTCCCTTAATCCTCATTAAGAGAGAACACACATTAATTACAGAGATAATAGGCTGATCACGCTAACGAAGCAGATTACGCTAAAAACTCACATTAAACACTCTCACGTAGAGAGACTCAATCACTTTAATTTCCGCATTAATTACTCCTTAATCAAGTACTAACTTCTCCGTTGGAGGCGGAGCTCCCACCACCAGGAGTCTCCGTTGTTTTGCAGGTACAGGCGTCCGGTTCCAGTCTCGGAATTGTAACTCTCCCGCAGGACATCAGTAAACCCCGAAACAGATATGACAATTGATCTTTGGGCTAGCTTAATGGCCCAAAGCCTTATAGAATGGATCCTACAACACTACAAAAAAAAATCAATATAGTTGTTTAGGGTAATTTTACCCCGCCACGTGGTCCAATCAGAGGATGACACGTGTCAGCCTCAGGATGGCCCAAAGTGGACCAATCCCTGCTTGACACATGTCACTTCAGAAATTAAGGGAAAAAGGCGGCCTTCAGGCCCAAATCCCGAGAAATCCGCAAAACGGCGCAGCCCACCAATGATTAGGGTTCAATGACCTAATCAGGGGCACAAATCCCAAAGACCCTATAAATAGGGAGATGTCCCTCTGTTTGAGGACACGTTTTACCATTTATTACAACAGTATTCTCTTACATCAGAGAAAGACCTGAGCTTGGAATCCGAGCAGATACCCACCTAAATTTCTGCACTTATTCTCTCTCTTCAAGTTTCTAACTTGTGCGTCGGAGGCGGAGCACCACCCAACCGGTGTCTCCGTTTGTTTTGCAGGTACAGCTCACACCGGATCAGTCTTCGTGTTGTAACTCTCCCAAGGGACAAAATCACCCAAAACATTTGGCGCCATCTGTGGGGAGAGTACCTTGAAGATGGTTCAAGAGTCTGTACCACCCCCTAACCGTTATGACCCAGAAGTCTTTACAGACCAGGAGGATGAAGATCCCCAGGTCGAGACCTTTACAGCCGATGACGGCTCTCTCAGAATCAAGCGCATCCGGCCTAGAGAGACTCTGGAGCGGGGTGCCTCCCAGGCGGGTGCAAGTAGACCCCCTGGGCAGCCGGAAGAGGAAACCCAGACGGCAGCTGGATCAGCGCCTGTCACCCGAGACGAGCTCATGAGATTCATGACAAGTTTTAAGGGTGAAATTAAAGAGCTGATCACCCAGAGCCGGGCTGGCCCAAGTAGAGGTCAGTCGGCCAAGAAGACTCCTCTGGAAAAGGGGAAGTCAGTCAAAGATCGGCAGCCCACTCCTCATCCAAAGGAGAAGGCAGCCGGGACCATTGATTGGTCCAAAATTCTTTTTCCTAAGGGGAATAACAATAACCCCCGCCGGACTCAACAGCCGGTGAAAAGTAAGAAATCATCTCTTGATGCCCGGGAGATTATCAACCGGAAGAGAAATCAGCAGCTGTCTGAGTCGGCTTCCACGTCGAACTTTCCTGACAGCTTTAACAATACCTCTGCAGGGAATGCATCTTCCTTGAATGAGAGTCAGACAGGCGGTAATACCGTCCACTCTGGCCCTCAGATGATTGGAGTTGCACCGTATGTACCTACTCAGGTCTACGGCCAGTATCCCCCTCATTTCATGCAGCCGACCCTCTTTGGAGGTCAAGCGGTATACCAAAATGTCCAACCACTGGACTGGCAGCTTCGTCTGGGTGAACAACCTTCTGCGTTCACCCGGGAGATAACCGAGGCGGCACAGCCGTCCAAGGTTAAGAATGTGTTGGTTGGTACCTATGATGGTACCACCAATCCGGAAGACCATCTCATGGCTTATACCAACCTCATGTGTCTGCATGGGTTGGATGATGCCACTTGGTGTCGTTGCTTCCCGGCTACATTGAAGGGCATCGCCCAACAATGGTTTGATAACCTGCCAACCGGGTGCATTGACAGTTTTAGGAAGCTTGCCTTCCTATTTGCTTCCAACTTCTCAATGAACATCCCTGCTAAGAAAACAAGCTTGGACTTGAGCACCATTAAGCAAGGGGAGATAGAAGGGCTGCGCTCTTATGCCAGGCGGTTCAACCTGATTAGAATTTTGATTCAAGGACTGTCTGATGAGGTAGCTTTTACAAACTTTTTCAAAGGTCTGAGAGACGGGTCAACTTTTAAGTTCGACCTAGTCAGAAAAGGGGCTTTCACCTTACAGGCGGCTCTGAAGGAGGCGGAAAGCTACATTCAAGCTACTGACCTCTGCTCGCCTGGTAACCAGTCGGACTCCAAGAAGTCCGACAAGCAGAAAGACAGCCGGCCTACCCAGCCGGCCAAAAAGAAAGAAGACATCAAGAAGAGAAAAGAAATCTGGGCGGTTAGTGACTCTGACCAGCCGTCCCAGAAGAAGAAGAAAGAGTTTAAACCGTACGTCCCCAAGTACAAGTTTAAAAAGGACTGCAATTCCATCCTCATGGAAATTAAGGACCGGCTGTCCTTAGAGAAGCTGAATCCAATGAAAAGTTCCATTCAATCAAGGAACAAAAATAAATTTTGCCAATACCATGAGGAAGTTGGCCATGACACCAACGACTGCTTCAGCCTTCAACAGGCGTTGGACCGTCTGGCTGACAAGGGAATGCTGAAGTCCTACATTTCCAAGTCCCTAGCCGGGGTAAAGAGGAAGAACAAGGGTCAGTCATCCAAGACTACCCCCAGCCTGCTAGTAGCTCGGAAACCGACAAGGAGCCGGTCTACACAATAGCAGGCGGGTTCTCCTGTGGTGGCCCAACCATCCGGGGCACCAAGAGTCATCTTCGAAAGATGGAAAAGGATGATGATGAGAAGACGTCTGCAAGCACCTCCTTCCCAGACGTCCTGGTCACTGAGAAGGACAAGGGCAGCGTCCGCCGTCCGCATGATGACCCGGTCGTCATTGAATGTAAGGTCGCCAACCAGCTGGTTGGAAGAATCCTTATTGACACCGGCAGCTCATCAGACATCATCAGCCTCCGGTGCTTGCAAAAGCTGAAATACAACGTCAGCAGCATGCATCCGATCACCCACCCCTTGGTTGGTTTTGGGGGTGGGATGGTCTACCCAGCCGGAAGAATTGACTTACCCATCCGGCTGGGAGAGAAGGGCCAGGGACGACATATTTTTGTCAGATTCTTGGTCGTTGAGGAGTTAACCGCCTACAACATTATCCTTGGTCGGCCGACCCTCAACGTAGCCAAGGCAATAATCATCCCGTCTCTCATGCTCATCACGTATGAGAGAGATGACGACACTGTTGGTTCCCTGAATGGGGATCAGAAGACGGCCCGAGAGTGCTATCTCTCAGTCGTCAGAGACACTGTGGCCCCAGGCGGCCATTAACCAATAAACCTTGACAATGTCAAGGATGCCGACCCATCGCCTGCCCCACAAGCAGCCGGGAAGAAAAGAAAGGCACCTCTGCTGGTGGAGGTAAAGAAAGAGAAAAAATAGCAATCACTGACCGGTGAACGGCTAGATGAGCTCCGTCCCCAACCGGCTGGTGAACATATTGATATACCTCTGGACGACAGCCGTCCGGAGCGTACTGTGAAGGTTGGGACAATTTCTTTTGCAAAGTTGGGTGCAAACTTGCACCTTCTGCTGAAAGAATTCAAAGACATTTTTGCCTTTGAAGTGGAAGAGATGCCAGGCGTCAGCCCGGATCTTGCTGTCCACAAGCTCGTCGTGGATCCTAAAAAGAAGCCCATCCGGCAAAAGAAAAGAAATCACGGCGAGGGAAGAAGTCAGGCGGCAGCTGCCGAAGTAAAAAAACAGTTGGATGCTGGGTTCATTCGGCCATGTAATTTCCCCGACTGGGTGGCAAATGTTGTGCTTGTAAAGAAGCCGAATGGAACCTGGCGCATGTGTGTTGATTATACAGACCTCAACAAGGCGTGTCCAAAGGATAGTTACCCGCTTCCAAAGATCGACAGTCTAGTCGATTCTACAGCCGGTCACACCTTAATGAGCTTTATGGATGCCTACTCCGGCTTCCATCAGATACCCCTGTGGAAAAAGGATCAAGAGAAGACGGCCTTCGTCACTGATCAGGGGTTATTCTGTTATACTGTGATGCCGTTTGGCTTGAAAAATGCGTCTGCCACTTTCCAACGGATGATTAATACGGTCTTCATTAATCAAATTGGGAGAAATGTGGAGGCGTACATCGATGACATGATAGTCAAATCCAAGCTACAAACGGATCATCTTGCTGATCTCCGAGAAACATTCACCACCCTCAGGCGGCATAAGGTCATGTTAAATCCAAAGAAATGCGTCTTTGGTGTTGAGTCTGGGAAGTTTCTCGGATTCGTGATTGATCAAAGGGGGATAGAGGCTAACCTTGAAAAGATACAGGCGGTGATAGACATGAAGTCACCCCGTTCTGTCAAGGAAGTGCAGAGACTCACCGGTTGTCTGGCCGCCTTGGGGAGGTTCCTCAGCCGGTCAGGCGACAAGTGCCTCTACTTCTTCCAAGCAATCAGGAAGAAGGCCAAATTTGAATGGGGGGATGATGCTGAGGCGGCATTCCAGAGGTTGAAAGAGCATTTACACTCTCTACCTAGGTTGGTCAGTCCTTTGCCTAGGGAGACGTTGTACATGTATTTAGCCGTTTCAGATCATGCCCTCAGTGCCGTTCTCCTGGTTGAGCGAGACGTCGTGCAGCTCCCGGTTTACTTCATTAGCCATGTTCTTAAAAATGTTGAACTCAGGTACCCCATGGTTGAAAAATTTGGCTTTGCTTTGTATATGGATTTCTAAAAAAACTGAAGCCTTACTTTTTGGCACATCTGGTGGTGATTTACACCGACCAGCCACTCAAGCGGCCAATTTCTACCTTGGACTCATCCGGGAGAATGTTGAAATGGGCTATTGAAATGCAAAGCCTTGAAATCACTTACGAACCAAGAAAGGCAGTGAAAGGTCAGGCGTTTGCCGACTTCATTGTCGAAATGACCCGTCCGGTGCCTCCGGATAATCTTGATCAGGTTTGGAAAGTGTATGTAGACGGGAGCTCTACAAAGAACGGTTGTGGTGCATGCGTAATCTACAAGTCTCCTGAAGGGGACAGATTTGAGTATGCACTACGCTTCAAGTTTCAGGCTTCTAACAATGAGGCGGAATATGAAGCCCTGCTAGCCGGCATTCACATGTGTAAGGCGGCAGGGGCCATGAAAATTGACGCCTACTCTGATTCCCAATTGGTTGTTAACTAGTATGAGGTAAGCTACGAGGCTACTCATCCGGCTATGATCAAATATCTTCAGGCAATCAAAAAAGAGGCCGGGGCACTTTAGGAATTCCGACTGAATCAAGTGTCTAGGTCGGAAACAACCAGGCGGATGCGTTGTCAAAACTGGCGTCTTCCGCCTGCCATGATACGCCTCGGTCAGTCTTCTAGGAGGTTCTTGAAAAGAGAAGCATCTATGAAGATCCCATTGGAATTCTGGACCGAAGATCTACCTGGATGGATGGCATCCGGGCTTATCTTTCAGACGGCACACTTCCTGATTCACCATAGGAGGCAGCCGTCCTGAAAAAGCGAGCTGCAAGCTTCGAGCTGAAAAATGGAGAACTCTTCAAGACGGGTTTTATGAAGCCTTTGTTGAAGTGTGTCACCCAGAAAAGGGGAAAGAAGTTCTCGAAGACTTGCACTCGGGATTCTGCGCCTCCCACATAGGCGGCAAGTCCCTAGCCGTCAGAGCCAGACGACATTATTTTTGGCCCACTCTTGAGGCAGACGCCAAGGAGCTGGTAAAGAAATGTGACAAGTGCCCAAAATTCGGCAAACTCATTCACCGTCCGGCTACTGACCTGACGGCCATCCACAACTCAATCCCGTTTGCAAAATGGGGCATGGACATTCTAGGTCCTTACACGCCTACTCCATGCGGAAAGCGCTACATCTTGGTGGCTGTGGATTATTTCACCAAGTGGGTGGAGGCTGAGGCGGTTAAAAACATCAAGACCTCAGACGTGATTTCCTTCATCTGGAAAAACATTATCACCCGGTATGGGGTACCTATGTCTATGGTGTTTGATAATGGTCCTCAGTTTGAGACGCCTCAGCTAAAAACATGGTTGGGAGATCAGGGGATCTCAAGCTATTTTGCATCTGTTGGCCGGCCCCAAGCAAACTGCCAAGTTGAAGCCTTCAATAAACTCATCTCAGACGGCATTAAGAAGAAAATAGAAAGAGCCGGTGGCTTATGGGCATAAGAGTTAATCCATGTCCTATGGGCCAACCGGACAACATCGAAGGGGGCAACCGGTGAAACCCCATTTCTCATGGTTTATGGTTCTGAAGCCGTCTTGCCCATTGAACAATACGAACCGACTCTTAGAGTCATGCTATATGATGAAGAGGCAAAATGGGAAGCAATGCGCCTGGCATTGGATTCACTCCCAGAACGCAGGGGCAATGTCGCTTTGTGTCATGAGATTTACCGTCTGAGAATGACTAGAGCCTACAACAAAAAAGTACACAAGAGTCCCTTGAAAGTTAACGACTTAGTGTTACGAAAAATGGAGGCAACCGGTAGGGCCAATGAGCTGGGGAAGCTAACTCCAAATTGGGAAGGCCCCTACCGGATCTATGAAGAAGTAAGGGACGGCACCTACCGCCTGGAAACTCCAGACGGCAGGCGCCTGCCTAGAACTTGGAATGTAGACAATCTGAAAAAGTACTACTTCTGAGAATGTAAATTTTTTGTAAACAGTGAGTCAATTAATGAAGATTCAGACTTTGTTTGCAAAATTGATTTGTTGTTTTTGGATCATCCATTTGGGTAATACCCAGACGGATTCTTCATTTACCTAACTAAGTTTGAGACTTAGTAAAGGTTACATTTGTTTGACCGCCTGGGTAATACTCAGTTGGATCCATTGTTTATTTAAGTTTGATACTTAGTATGATTTAATAATTTCCCGTTCGTCTAGATAATACCCAGACAGGCTCGTTCGTTTAAACAACTAAGTTCGACACTTGGTGTAAATAGGCCAATGCTCCGATTAAAAACTAAGCACAAAAACGCTTAGTAGCTATACAACCGGTCTTAAACAAGACCAAAGGCTAAAATGGCCGGATGGTTGCTCATTTTATAAAATCGTCTGTCCCAGCATGAACAAAGGCGTCCGGCGACACCCCTCCGGGTGCAATCGTCGCAGAGAAAGATTATTTGTCGGTTCTACGTACCCATGCAGACGGCAAAAATTGAACGACCGAATTGTTCAGCCCACAGTCGTTTGACCAGAATGATCTGTGATGAACTATCAAGTTACCAAATACCGGATGCCCTGGGGCATCAATCGGTCTGCGGCTGAAGTTCTCACTTAGGTTATTATTCCAAAATTGCACTTTCTATCCCAATTAGGGAAAAAGAGTTGTTCAATGGCTATGAAATCTCTAGCAAGACGGAAAAAAACGCCGCCTGGGTAGTAACTGGAACGCCTGTTGGTGAACGGCTGTGCACTTGGTTTGGGGCAATCACTATTGTGATTGATTGACTTACAAAACGTATCATGCTCTTTGCAGCATCAGATGTTTCCAAGTCAATCAACCAACTCCACTTGAAACCAATCACACAGCCGTCCAGTAGCAAGGACAACCGGACTATTGATTAGTTAGGCAAAAAATCGCCGCATGCTTTTGACAAGTTAGGCAAAAATGAAAAATTAAAATTCAGACGCAAAATGATCAAAACCGACTCAGTCGGTGCATTTCATAAAAGTCCACCCAACCAAACGAATGTAGTGGATTAAATGTTAACCGGACCTTGTCCAGGAGAAAGAGAAATTGTCAATTAACCCGGCTCCTTAGCCGGTAAATACAAATATACTCGGCACGCAGGCCAGAAAAAACAAGTTTTGGCATACTGCCGCTGAATAAGTAAAAGAAAAGATAAAAAACAGAGATTGGCATACTGCCGCTGAAAAGTCACTTCTTGCCTGCAGACGGTGCCTCCTGGTCCTCCTCCTCGTCATCTGAGGGTATATCTCGTGCTTCACCCGGACCAGGTAGCTGAGGCGCGGAAGGCTCGTTTTTGGAGTCGACCCAGGCTTCAAAAGAGTTAGGCTCTGGCTCGCCTCTATCCCTTAAGTACACCATGTACTCGGCATAGCTGTGAGCCAGTGCCCAGACGCTGTAATCCGCGTTTGGGTACAAAGCAGCCCAGGCAATCTTCACACGGGCGTCATTGTCAGCGTCACTTTCAGCAACTAGGCGGTTCTGCTCTGCCTCCAGGGTTACTGCAAAGTTCTTCTGAGCCTGAGCAGCCTCCTTCTCTAGCTTCTCAACCTTGGTCTTCAGTTTGGTGTTCTCTTCAGAAACACCCTGAAGTGTGCCAAGGTCTGTGTGGGCCTTCTTGAGCGCCTCATCAGCCTTTTTAGCGCCCTCATCCGCCTTCTTCTGGGCCTCCTCTGCCTTCTTCTGGGCCGTCTCAGCATCACCCGCCCGCTGTTTGGCCGTCTCCAGATCCGCCTCCAGCTGCTGGATTCTAGACGCCTGTGTCATTATGATTGCTTTAGTTTCAAGTTCATTTACGATAGTTGAGTGTAAAGCAATATTATCAGCGTCTATGGCGGACTTCTTGGCCCTTTTTACCTCTTCCCGTTTGCGGGAATAAGGACGTTTGAGCCCGTCCACTCGCAGCATAGCCTGCAAAAAATCAAGCGGTATGAGAATTGCAGGCGGGATAAAACACTTGAAAAAATAAAATTGAATTGACAAGATTCTTACCTCAGCCAGAAGGGATAGGATGCGTTCCAAATTGAACATCTCTATCCCAGGGATGTTGTCTTTATCCCTCTTCCGGACGGCGTCAAGCATGGCCTTGGCATGCTTCTGGACGTCTGGCCAGCGGGGAGATTGATCTGCACCACAATCAGTACGTGATGAGTGCGAAACCTAAGGCAGCACCTATTTGTTGCCGACCGTCTGAAGATGACGTCTGTTGAGAGTGGGGTTTCACCCGCAAAGGCCACCCCAGCTCAAGCGAGGATTCAAAAGGGTTCTTACCTTCAGAGCCGGCCAAGCGGGAACCGCTTGCAGGCGTGGTGAACCCCCCGGCTGCTGATAAGGGGTTGACGAGATCAAGGCACAGGCTGCCGCCTATCTTCTCGTTTCGCCCCGCTATCCGCATCTGTTGATGCCCGGCTGAGGCGCCAGGAGTTAAGGCGGAGGTGGATTTTTTGATTTTGTTGAGAACGGAGGGGGTCTCCTCCCTAGCCCATTTGAGTTGTTTCTCAAACGTTTTTCCAACCTCTCATCCCTGCGACAATAACCAAGTTAAAGTTAGCATCCGGGAAAAATAATTTTTAAGATTTATTTACGAAAGGGTCAGGCGTTTATTACCTTGGCTTTGACCTCAGCCGCAACTTTCTCCGCAAGCTCCTTGCGGATGACTGCAGAGGACCGCTTGGGAGTCTTCTCCGTCTGCAACATTTTTAATGTTGTCTCTGCAAAAAGAAAGAAATTGGTCAATATTATAAATCAATTCTGATACAAAAACACTACAGACGAATATAAACTCAGGCGCATACGTTTGGTAAACATGTGTCCTAGCCCGCAGGCGGCTAGGAAACACTTGTCCCTGAACCAGGCGCTTTTGGGGATCCAGTTCTTGGGGACCTTTATTGTTTCCCCGGTTAATAAGGTTGCATCTGTGAGGCCGAAAAAGTCTGCCTCAATGATCTTGTCAAAATCTTCCTCTGGGATCCGGGGAAGAGCACACTTCCGGCCCATCAAGTCGGGCTTCTTATTGTACAGACGTAATTCATAATTCTCCCGTCTGCTTGGAGCTGACATCAAGTAGAACCTGTGTTTCCAGCCTTCGAATTTAGAGACCTTGTCCAAGGTCATCATGTATTGGGGATGCGTGGTTAGAGTATACCACGCCCTCCAGCCGCCTGGGCTTCTGCTAAGATAATACATACTAGCAAAAGCCTCTCAGGCGGGGTTAAGCCCCTGGAACTCGCAGGTGGCAACATACCCCAGAATGTTTGTCCAAGAGTTGGGGG
Organism: Chenopodium quinoa; assembly: GCF_001683475.1. Taxonomy (NCBI): domain Eukaryota; kingdom Viridiplantae; phylum Streptophyta; class Magnoliopsida; order Caryophyllales; family Amaranthaceae; genus Chenopodium; species Chenopodium quinoa. Next base: position 5,112,598 of record NW_018744626.1, on the reverse strand, counting down.
TAAGTTTCCAGACTCCGAGGCCGTAGCCTCTCAAAATTGCCTTCACCGCCTGGTGAAGAGGGAAGCGAAGACCAGCCTTGAACGCCGCCTCATAACACCTGAAATAGCTGTTGGCGTTCTCTTGATCGTCCTCCCAGGCGATGGTGCCATTCTCAGGCGGCACCCGGATCCTATACCCGTCTCCTAGCGGGTGCATTTGAGTAAAATTCTTCAAGTTCTCCTCCATTTGGATCCGGTCCTTGGAGGAGACGTGAATGTTGAAGGGATCGTCCTTCTCGTTCCATTTTTTCCTTTCTTCCTCCTCACTATCCTAAAGCGGGGGTAAATCGTCACTGCTCTCAGAGGTAGAGGCGGAGCTGTCGCTCTCCGTCTCCTCCTCATTTTGGGTCAAGGGGACAAAGACGGCCTCATCGCCGCCTTGGTCACATTCTTCCAAAAAGGAGTCAAAGGGAGTTGAGGGGGCGCGCGGAGGGGATCTCTCCAGAGCCGTCTGACCTCCCTGACCAGACGTTTCTCCCTCAGGCGTTTGGCCGCCTGAGCTTTGGCTTCTGTAATTTGGATCAGTTGCCGTCTGCATTGTCCGAGCCATTGTGTCCTGCACAGACACGTAACTGATCGGAATCCAAGGCAAAGGGTGGTCCCAACACCCCGAGACGGCACTCCCAGTCCTAGACTCAGCCGTCCCTGGTGACCGGCTGGACTCTAACCTAGGTTATGCCGTGTGTGTTGGTGATGCATCCATTTATTGCAAGAAATATGTACAAGTGGTGAAAAAAGAAAAAGAGCTGAGAGAGGCAGAGACGGTACCTTTGGATGTGATATCTAAAGATAGGCGGGTCCGGCTGGGTTGATGGAGAACAAACTTCCTTGCTTACGCCTGACTCAAACGGATGACTTCTGCTCTCTTAAAGTTTTCTCTCTAGAAAATTTTTGTAAACGTACAAAATTATGAGGGTAAAACGGCTATATATAGAGGGTAAATATGGGGGCATTCTCGTAATTTACTCGGAAGGTGAACGGTTACTCTTTAATGGTAAAATTACCGCCAATCGGAGCGTGACACGTGTCACAGATACCACGTGGCGTGCCACGTCACATCTGTGAGAGGCAAATGTTTAGGGTAATTTTACCCCGCCACGTGGTCCAATCAGAGGATGACACGTGTCAGCCTCAGGATGGCCCAAAGTGGACCAATCCCTTCTTGATACGTGTCACTCCAGAAATTAAGGGAAAAAGGCGGCTTTCAGGCCCAAATCCCGAGAAAGCCGCAAAACGGCGCAGCCCACCAATGATTAGGGTTCAATGACCTAATTAGGGGCACAAATCCCAAAGACCCTATAAATAGGGAGATGTCCCTCTGTTTGAGGACACGTTTTACCATTTATTACAATAGTATTCTCTTACATCAGAGAAAGACCTGAGCTTGGAATCCGAGCAGATACCCACCTAAATTTCCGCACTTATTCTCTCTCTTCAAGTTTCTAACTTGTGCGTCGGAGGCGGACCACCACCCAACCGGTGTCTCCGTTTGTTTTTCAGGTACAGCTTACACCGGATCAGTCTTCGTGTTGTAACTCTCCCAAGGGACAAAAACACCCAAAACAATAGCATCAACTAAAATTTGTTGCTATTCACCAAAAATCCGTTGCCAACTCTATTTAGCAACGGGTTGGAAGCAAAAATTTGTTGTTGCTAAAAGGCTTGTTGTCATGGGATTTTGGATACCAGTTGCAAAACAATTTTGTTGCAATATTGCATCAATTTAAATATAGTTTCCATGATTGTTGCTGTTTGTGGTGCATTCGTTGCCAACTTTGGCAACAGATTACCATTGGTTGTTGCTAAAATTAGCAACAAATTATTAATGTTAGTTCCTAAAATAGCAACAAATTATTAATATTGGTTCCTAAAAATAGCAACAAATTATTAAAGTTGGTTCATAAAAATAGCTACAAATCATTAATATTGGTTGCTATCAACACTACGAGACAAAAACCCAATCCCTATTAGCAATTTGGTTCAACCCGATCTCGGCCGTTACCGATCTGAAATCTCACTCAGGTTAGGTCAACTCAGCTCGACTTTGCATGTAAGGCTCTTTGAATCCCCAGTCTTAAGAATCGCATTTGGTAGGAGTCGAACTTGTGACCTCAAAGTCAAATGGTGAATCTCTTACCAACTATACCAAGTACTATTTGTTTACTTCTATGCATATAATTTATAATAAGTGAACAAAATATTAGAGATGAAATTGAAAAATTTGTCTCCAAATTAGGGACAAAATCAAAAATCCGTCTCTAAATTAGAGACGAAATTGAAATCCGTCTCTATTTGATGTCATTATAGCAACAAATAATTTTATACATTACAGCAAAAAGTGGCTTACATATAAATTAACAAGAATATGTAACACAACTCGTTTCCAATGGCAACAAACAAAATAATGTGTTATCAATTAGCAACAATAATTTAGAAGACTTGTTTCAAATGGAAACAATTCAAAAATTCATTGTATTTGTTTGTTTCTAAATCAATACAAATAAAATATTTGTTGTCATAGTTTGTTACTATTTGGCAACAAGAGAAAAATATGATGCCATCTAGTAACAACTAGTAAGACAATTTGTTTTAAAAAGCAACAATTCAAAAATATGTAGTCATTGTTTGTTAAAAAACTAAAGCATAAAATGTCGCTTTTGATTAGGCAATGAAAAAATTTAGATTCGTTGCTATTTAGCAACATTTTAAAAATCTGTTGCCAAACTTAGTAGCTAAAAAACTTTTATTTTTGTAGTGCAAGGTCACACATAAGAGTATTGGGTTAAACAAGTTAGAGGCCCATTATTGGGCCTCATGAGTTCATAACATGCCATGTTGATAATTGGGCTTGGATAGTTAGAAGAGTTTAATGGTTTTGGACTTGACATGGTTTTATTTCTAGATATGATCTATAAATATAAACCATGCCTAGGGTTGCATGACACAACAATTGACATACAGTGAATTGTCACACAAGCAACCAAGCTTCCTAAAAACCCTATATCTCTCTCTCTACTCGGCCCTCTCTCTCTCCTCCCTGTCCGTACGACCCTCCCTCTTGGGTGGCGCGTGGGTGGTGTTGTGGTGTGTTCGTGGCTCAAATTTCCGTTGAAGGTTGATTGAAATGTTCAGTCACAACTAACTAGCATTAGTGGAGGTTTAATCCATGCTCGTGGACTAAGTAGAGGAATCACGCTTGGGGTTCTTTATCTCCCATTGTTCTTGCTCGATCGCACGTGGAATCACGCTTCAAAGGTACGATTATATGCTCTTTATGTGTTATACATTAGATCTTGGGATTAGGTACTGTATGAATATGATTCATATTTTTTCCGCTGCGTAGTACCTATAAACTCCTACTATTACATCATCCAAAAAAGATTTTTTTTAGATATAAATAATTGATTCTTTTATCGCCTAAATTATTTTAAATTAAACATTGGAGAAGGAGGGGTATTATCGGTAGTTTATTTCGGACACCAACTTTTTTACTTTTCCCCACCTTTTGAAAGGTTGTTATGTATATACACTAGGGTGTACCATATACTCATGAATATTTATTCTCATTTTGATGATTATTTTTCATTTTATCAACAAATGAAGAGAAAGGACTAATATTATGTTGTACTGTACACCTGGGTGGATGGGTGTGGTGTATGTAACAAATTCTACCACCCTTTGCGTGTATAATAAAAATAAAAATCGCACTTTCTTCTTTCAAAATTATGATAACATGATTACCGTACACTTTTTTTTGAAACAAGACAATTACCGTACATTTGTTGACTATCATTTAGCTAACTTTCCTTTTTAAATTATAAATCTATTGTTAAGGGGAATTTTTTTTTTTTTTTTTTTGGTGACTGGGTTACTCAAGTTACCTAGTCAGGGGTTACTCGAGTTACTCCTAACCGAGTAACCCCTCAAATAATCCCTCGAGTAATCTCTGATCGAACCCCTCACCGAGTAACCTCAAACCAAACCCCTCAAATAACCCCTGATCGAGTAAAACTTGACCGAACCCATGACCGAGTAACCCCTAACCGAGTAGCCCCTGATCGAGTAACTCGAGTAACCTCTGACCGAATAGCTTGAGTAACCCCGACCACACGATGTAGCCAACCACATATAAAAATTTGTATTTTATTTAATACGAGTATATACTTGTATTTTTTCTAATAATTTATCAATTTCATTTTTTTATTACTAATTTTTACAACAACGAAAAGTGATAAAATATTGTTCATATGCTCTTTGCTTCTCCGATCCATGTAATTATTCCCTGTTTACTTCACCTTAAAAAAATAATATTCAGTAAACAAAATTTTAGTTCATTACGTATAAATAATTTCAGTTCAGCAAAAATAAGTTAAGTTCGAGAAGACAACTATAATGATAAGAGTACGTAAGCTTTAGTAAGACCAACTATACAATACTCTCTCCGTCCTTTTATTATATGCATGTGATCCTTTTTTGGGTGTTTAAAATTAAGTGCCTATTTCTATCTATAAATTGTACTTTACTCTCTTTTTGATGATTTGTCATCCTTTTTTTTCTCTATTTTGTACTTTAACATCAATTCCCAATATTTTCTTTCTCTTAATTCTCAATCACTTTTTTCTTTCTTTCTATCTCTCTCTAACACCACATGCATATTTGTAGTCTCAATTATTAATTTTAAGGAATCTTTAACTTTCTTAATTCTCGTACAAAATGGAAAATAGGCATGTAATAAAAGGATGAAGGGAGTAATATTAAAAAAAAAAAAAAATTGTTGAAGAAAATAATACTAATAAAACCCAATTGTTGAAACATGATGATTAGAGTATGTAAGCTTTAGCAAGACCAACTGTAATGAAAAACTAAAACTCTTTATTGATAAATGATAAAATTTACAAAATCACTATAACATCAAAGGATTATTTGGGCCTCCATAATATATCACTCGGCCTAAATATTCTGATGTAAAACCACCATCTTTAACAGTATATGATTTTTCACATTCCCAAACCTTATGAGTATCTTCAGGGTCTACCACATTCTCATAACTTTCATTGACATATGTAGCATTAAATACTGCTGCTGTATATTGAGCATCATAGATTGCCCTCCTTCCATTGCCCATCTCAGGAGGAGGAGTACTAAGCTCGGGATTAAAAATCTCACCTCCCCATTCAACTTGATTGGAAAATTCTTTCAGTGAAGTAAATAATTCTTTGGGCCAGTATCCAATGTCATCTTTTTCAATTTTATCTCTTGTACGAGTAAATGATAACCACCAATTTCCATCATCTTGACGCTACACGCTCACAAAACATTAAACACGTGAATATTAGTAAGAATGGGCCGGGTATGTTACGCGATGTGGCAGGTCTTGAAAAAAATTCTTTTGGTGGTAATAAAAATTAAAATGCACAATTAGTTAATCAAGCTTCATTTTACCTGTTTAAAAAGTATGGATTGTATAAACTTGTATATTTGAATTTATACATGTTATTCTATCAAAGTAGTATAAATAAGAATTTCAATCACAGAATTAATGTTGTAACTCGATGCATCAACTGAGATTTAAAAGCTAGTTTATAATATATTAAAAGTAGCTTAATATGTAACCAAATCCCCTAATAACTTCCCAAAAAATAAAAAATAATAATATAAAAAAAGGAGTGCATAAAATTGTAGGATTAGACTTTTGGAGGAATTTGGTGAGAAATTACAAAAAACAACTCTTGAACTATGTAAAAGATTCATTTATTCTATGTATCAACTTACTTTCAAATTTATAAAACTAGTTTATACAAAATTTGAACATGCAACCTTTAATCTTAACACTAGAAGTATTACTAATTAATAAGCTTTTATAAGTTCATGTTATTTTACCTCTAACATCAGATGAATAACTACTTAGCTATGTCTTTTTTTTCGTTTTTTAAAAAATAAAATATCAAAATGTAATACAAGTAAATGACAATATAATTAATATTTTTTCTATTTTTATTTTTTTAAAAAAGATTTGAGTCATGAATTGAGTGTAAAATTGTTTTTTTTTTTGTGTGTGGAGATTGAGTGTATAATTGTTAATTGTATGTAATTAATGGTGGGGCATGATTGAGTTTAATAATAGTCATTATAAATAAATAAATAAATAAACATTAGTTGCGGACTTATACCTTGATAATTGATAAATCCCAAGCCTGTTGTTGTCCTCCATATTCAGAGTACTTGCTTGGGACTACACCCAAAGGCATGTCTTCAGCCACTTGAACAAAACCTGGGCATTGATTTATGCATCCTTTTCCCCCGGTCTATCAAAGTTATTTTTTTCAATACAAGAATATTAGAATATTAGTACATATGCCCTCGGTTACTTTTCAATTTACAAATATACATTTTTACTAAACCAAGAAATACATTGAATTATAGGAGAGAAAAGTGATATATAATTTTTTTTTTATTTTTTTTTTAATATGTAGTAATAAAAAGTGGTGGCCTGGGTCTAATTTCTTAAATTTGTTACAACACTTACAAATGAGTAAATTTAAAAGAAATATTAAATAAGAAAAGTGAGTAAGAAATTAGGTGGGGTATTAAAGAGATAAGTCTTGATTCCTTAATTTTTTTTTTTACTAATACGTACCTAGTATTTTATCCATAACTACTCATGTTTCACTATTATATGTAAAAAAAAAACTTTCAACCTATAGTAATAATTGATAAAAATGCTTACAGCGAACCCATCTACAATAGGTGGGTAGCAATTTCAAAAAAAAAAAAAAATGCTTACAGTGAAACTTGCATACAAATGTGCTTCATTATCCTTGAATATCGCAGGATTTACCTGAAATTGACCACCCAAAATAAGTTTGTTTTATATATTCTATGTGATTTAAGACAATTTAAAGAACTGAAAATCCTAATTTAAATTCTTATCTTACCATCCATCCGGCTTCAAAGCTATTGTCACCATTTAAAAGCTTAATTCGCGCTGTAGACCATTGATTGGGTTGTACAACAGGTTTATAAAGTGAGAGTACCCCAGCAACTCCCAAAAATTTCCTGTCCAAGTTATTTGTATGAACTATAGCATCCTGTACCAATTATTAGCAATTACTACCCATGTTTAGTTTTATCATCTTGTTATCTTAAATACAATTAATTATGCATGTCATATCATTGCACAATCATTTATAAAAATATTTATTTACTCCAAAAGCAATTATATATCCCTATTTATAAAAATATAACCTAGTCTCAGCACAAATAATTCTATTTTCAATAATAATTGATATATATGACAAATAACTTTCCACTATCTATCTTGTTTTCCTTCATAAACCGCATAAATCATCAAATGTAGCAATCTTAAAAAACAAAAAAAAAAATACTTATTTCTAAATGAAATTTGAATGTCCTTTCACAAATACACGAAACTACGTTAGTGGCGCAAATGAATTACCTTTCTGACACTTTCAAAGAAAGTTATACCGAGGATGGAGTATTTAATGAATAAATATTTTAATTGACAATTATAAAATTTTCATAACTAGAACGTACCCTTCTAAAGCACAAAGTACACATACAGCTAACAGCCACCAGCACAGCTAACAACTACCTCTACAACTATATTTTGCCGAACACGCCCCGTGTGACCGCTTGTAAAATAATAAAGTAATCTCTAAAACACTGATCGGGTAACCCTTACAACATTGACTAAGTAATCCCTATAATACTGACGAAGTAACCCCTGTAATACTAATAAAGTAACCCCTGAACACTAATCGGGTAACCCCTATAACACTATCAAAGTAATCCCTATTATGGCCGGCTACACCGTGTGGCGGCAAGCCACATATAAGAATTTGTGATAGAAGTGGAAGTTATAGTTTAATTTTTTTTTTTAAAAGTTGGAAGTTATTAAATAAACACAAAAAAAAAAAGTGCAAAGATTTTGAGAATTAGAGTTTTGGAGTGTTGTGGATAAAAGTTGGGGAAAAATATCTATAATTATATAATAGATACACCAAACAATTAACAAATAAACTTACACAATGTTTATCAGGAGATTCAAGTTGATTAATGTCAAAGACGCTGGAATTCAAATTGGTTCTTAGGATGGGAACGGTTTTAAAAGGGCAACCACCATCTTTGAGTTTTATGTCGTCAATCACCTTTTTGTTCTTGAAGTTTTTCCAGGTTCGGTATCTGCACATACGTAAAAACTAGATCAATTCTCATGCAAAAGATGCACGGTTGTTAAATAATTATAATAAAAATTAAATTATAAAAAGGTATAAAGTATAATAAACAATGAATATTTTAGAAAGTTTACTTTAGATTTTTTGTATGTACATCAATTGTCATTATTTAGATACAATACTCAAACATGATGCTGCCAAGTGTTACTTTTATTCGTCTTTAATAATAGGTAATAGATTGATAAATTATGATATACAAGTATATTACAAATCATCAACAATTTAACACCTAGATAGAAAAATTATGGTATACAATTATATTATAGTACTAATCATCAACAATTTAACACGTACTATGGATAGAGAGCAGGGCCGTCCCAATGATTATGAAGCCCTGTGCAGTTGGAATAAAACTAGGCCGTTTTGTTAATGAAATGATAAAGAGTTTTTGTAAAGCAAAGTAGTACTCAATTAATAGCATTTTTGCTTCAAAAATTGATTAATTGCCTTATAATTTAAATTTTAAAATAACAAAAAAATAAAATAAAATGAAATAAATGCAAGTTGTACTAGGATTCGAACTTACAACCTAATCTAAGCGGAAAAGCTCCTTACACCACTTAACCAAAGTTTATCAATTGATATCTATTCGTTGTAAATATTATATAAAATTAGTTATCCTGAGGCTCCCAAACAAAGTTGGGCCCTGTGCCACCGCTCACCTTGCACCGGCTAAGGGTCAGCCTGATAGAAGGATATAGAGGAAAAGGAAGAAAAGAGAAAAAGAAATATGCATTATTCTTTGTTTGGATATCTAAAACAAGGAAGGAAGGAGAAGAAGATATTGGAAGGATCCAATTTTTTTTTTTTTTTCCTTTTAATAAAGCAAATTCTTTCATTGTTGGGATCGAGATTTAAAAGCAAAATGAAAATTGAAGTCACCTTCTCCATCCCCTCACCTCCCTTTCCCTTCCCTTTTTCTCCTCCCCTTTCCTTTCTCTTCTCTATTATTATTTTAGTCGACATCATTTGACTTTTGTACTATTCTTGAATTTCACTTTAATTAACTTTTCTGATTTATAGCTACGAGTGATAAAATATAGTCATGCGAGATATTGTTTGAATCATCTCAATGTATATTATATTTATACCTATTTTTAAAAATAATTTCACAATATCGAAAATTAGAGATACTAATCGTTTCATTAATAACGCAAAATGTCAAACCGTGATAACTTTTATAGAATGGACATTTTAATAGTTTAACCAAATAAATAACGGGATAATAATAATAGTTAAAATATAATCTTTAAAATTTTAATATGTTCATACACACTATATTCATACAATAAAATAACTTGCCTTATATGCATGATTCTTGACCAATGGATGATTAAACGCCGGTTGTTTGTAAAAGTCTACGCAATCATAAACACCATGTTTTGTCTATTGGAGAAAAAGAAGTTAAAGAACAAATTAGTTTTAGTTACATAAAGGCATAAAGAGAACTATGGAATGGAAGAGACTGAATTCAATCTAAATTACCTTGATAGTCTTCTTCACTTCTTGTTGGTTAGAGAATGTTGTGCCGCATAATCCACACAAAACTAATAAAGAGAAAAGCACTAAAAATGATGTTGAAGAAGCCATTCTTCCTTACTCCTTCACTAACTATTGTTGTCCTAGAAATGAGTTATGGTGCTATAGTAGAGAAGTAAGATATCAATTATATATAAGTATACATAAGATCACAAAATTAGTAAAGAAATCAAGAGCATTATCGTTGATTGGCTTAGGTGAAACATTACCAAAAAAGTTAGAATTATTGATATTAAATCACACTAATTAATATGGTAACATATTTTGAATATATTTAATATGTGTTGACTAATCACACTAATTGACATGGTAACATATCATGATATATTTATTATGGTTTACTAATCACACTAATTAACATGATAATACATATTATGTGTTGACTAATCACACTAATTAACATGGTAACATATCATGATATATTTATTATGGTTTACTAATCACACTAATTAACATGATAATACATATTATGTGTTGACTAATCACACTAATTAACATGGTAACATATCATGATATATTTATTATGTGTTGACTAATCATACTAATTAACATGGTAACATATCGTGAATATATTTATTACTCTCTTCATTCCACAATGATGTTCCTGTTTGGAATCTTTAATTTTTTTTTTTTTTAAAAAAAAAATCTTCTAAATTTCTCTTAATATATAAGAACAAGTATAGTCATATAGGATATAATTCGATTCGTATTGATGAGTAGATTATTAATATATAACTTTTATAATTTATGTTGATGTGAAATTAAAGATATATGCGGTCAAAGATGGGCAAAAATCTGCATCGATTCGAAATAAGAACATCATTTTGAAACGGAGGGAGTATACGTTAAATTGTTGACTAGCTAGACTATCTTGTCACCTGTTGTCATAGTAACCAATGTTAATTTTGTTACTCCCTCCGTCCCTAAATTACATTCCTCTTTCTATCATTTATTCCTCACATAATAGAGAGAAAGAGGAATGTAATTTAGGGACGGAGGGAGTATTTAATTGACTTTGGAGAAACATTACCAAAAACTTAGAATTAATGACGTTGAATGTGAGGAATTATTAATGATACACATACAATCATTGTATGTTGTCCCTACATACAACACCATTAGAAATTTATCACATCATCAAAAAAATGGGAGAAAATTAGAATTCAAAAGGCCCATTATTGTAGCCAATAAAAACATGACAAAGTAAGGTTGTATGTAGGGACCACATACAACAATTGTATGTGTAGACTTTTGCTTAAATTATTATGCTTAAATGTAATATATATATATATATATATATATATATATATATATATATATATAAATATATATATACTTCCTCCGTTTCTTTTTAGTTGATATGTTTCTTTATTCACGTTTGTCAACGCACTACTTCAACCATTCATATCTTTAATTACTGATAAAAAAATTATAAAAAGTTGATATTTTGAAAATATTTATCGTAACGAATCTAACAAGATCCCACATGACTATATTTTTCATTACGTATAAAGCACAAAACATGGTCAAAGGGGAGTGTGTGAATAGTGCTAAAGTCAAAACGTGTCAATTAAAAAAAACGGAGGTAGTATATGATAATGATATATACTCCCTCCGTTTTTTTAATTTTCATCATTTTCCTTTTATGGGTGTTTTTTTTAATGCATCACTTCTATATTTGGTAACTTTATAGTTTATATACCATTTGTCCCTTTATTAGAAGCTTATTTCTAGCATTCACATAATAAAGAGGACGGAGGAACAACTATACTTTATCATTTCTCTCTCTTATTTTAAACCCCACTCAAATTATTTTATCATTTCTCTCTCTTCCATGGTCCCCACTTAAATAATAAAAATATATACTTCCTCCGTCTCTATTTAGTTGACGTGTTTGATTTAGGCACATATATATTAAGGAGAGGAACCCCACTCAAATTATTTTATCATTTCTCTCTCTTCCATGGTCCCCACTTAAATAATAAAAATATACTTCCTCCGTCTCTATTTAGTTGACGTGTTTGATTTAGGCACATATATATTAAGGAGAGGAGATAGAGTGAGAAAGAATGAAAAAGCAAGTGCAGTAGCTTGTAAATGCAAGGTAAAAAATTTGCCCATAAAGGAAACGTGTCAACTAAAAAAAAAAACTTCCTAAAAAGGAATATGTGTCAACTAAAAAGAAACAGAGGTAGTATATCTCATCTCACATATTTTCTCTTTTATGGTTTCCATCTTACTTTTACTATAATAATTTATTCACATACTCACAATATTATATTACTCTCCTATAACTCTATGCATTGCCAAGTGATGCAAATAAAAAAATAGAGGGAGTATAGTCCTTAGGGCTATATATATATAAATACATTGTTAAATAAATATTCTAAAATTGAATTGAGTTGAGAATTTATGGAAAAAATCACACATATATCGATGTGATAAATGTTAAACTATCCTCAATATTTCTTTTTTTTTAGCTTCTTATACATAGCCCTTGTCAACATTAAATCACATTGATTAAAAAGGTACTCCTAGATATCATGATTCAATTCATTACTCCCTCCACCCCCTAATTATTTTCCACTTACTTTTTTAGTGCTCCAAAATGTTTTTTTTATTCACTAGTAGAAAAATGGAAATTGGCACCGGTTCAAAACCTCTCAATGCCACCGGTTTTGAACTGTTAAGTATTTGAGGGATGCCAATAATCGCATGAAATGCCACTGATTCAAAATCGGTGGGAATACTTGTTATTGACATCGGTTAACCAGTGCCAAAAATGCCCAAAAAAATTAATTCACTATTTTTGGCACCGGTTAAAAGTGCCAAAAAAATCAAATATTTTTTTTGTTTTTTTTTGTCTTAGCTTTTTCACTTAAAAATTAACAAAAAATAATCTTTAAAACAAAATACATACGACGATCACATACGGAGTATATATATTCATCAAATAAATTATGTCTTTACAATTTCAAAAAAAAAAAAAAAAATTGCAACATCGAATTAAAACACCAAAAGCTACATCATCTTGATATTTGAATCCTAATTCTGTGTGGAGTGTAAAACTTGCATCAAATTTGGACACCAAAATTAATAAAAATCCTCAATTAACTAACATTCTGAAATTTTTAAACATTATAGAACAATTTTAAAAAAAAAAACAATTGCAACCAAATTAAAGTGAAAAAAAAATTGCAAATAATCTGGTAATATAGAAAAAAAAAGGTATTCGAATTCCTCAAATTAAACCCACAACCATCATATTAAATTATTAACCCACAACCACCATATTAAATTATTAACCCACAACCACTAGCAACTAAATTAAACCACAACCACCGGCAACCAAATTAAACCCAAAACGCAAAGCTAACCAGAAACACTACCCTCAAACCTCCGAATTCCACCAAAAATCTCAAAAAAAAAAGAGTGAGAAAAAAAAAGAGAATTTACCTCAAATTACACCAAACCCCCCTGAAATTAGCTTAAATTTGGGTTATAAAGGTCTAATTTGACCATGAAAACTCTAGATTTAGAGTTTTCATGGTCGAATTTGACTTGAAAACCTTTAATTTCATCACGAGGAGGAGAGAAAGTGCGAAAAAATGAGGAAATTGTTGTTGATGTCGAACTTTGTGGTGGTGATGTTGCAGTGGTGGTGGCGGCTTTGCAGTGGTGGTGTTGTTATTGCGGAGATGAAAGAAAATTGACGGGGAGATAAAAGACGATCGAAGGAGAGAGGAGATCGAAGAGAGAGAAGGAGAGAGGAGAGAGAAGAGAGGAGATCTGACGAGAGAAGGAGATCAGAAGGGAGAGGAGAGAGAGAGATCGACTGAATGAATGAATGAATGAAGGAGGCATAGGGGAGAGAGAAGGAGCTGAGGTTAGGATTATAAAGTGGGGCGGCTTTTGTTTTTTTTTTTTTTTTTTTATTTTTTTTTTTAACTTTTGCCACCTGTTCAAAACCGGTGGGATTTATATTTTTCCCACAGGTTCGGTTTGAACGTGAGGCAATACTCTTCCCTTAAAATTCCACCAATTTCCCCCCTTTTTCCCCACCGGTTTTTAAAAACCGGTGGCCAAAACTCAGTGCCAATTACCATTTTTCTACTAGTGATTCCTTAATTCTATTTATAGCTATATATACTTTATTCCCACAATACTTCACAAAAATATTAAATTTGTTTGCCATAAATTCTCTTAAAACTCTCATAAAAAGAAATCTCCTAAAACCATGTGAAATTTTGTATATACACTCACGTGCTCCATGCACCGAATTAACCTAGGATTAGTTATTGCTTTTCATTTGATGATTAAATGAAAAACAATCATCAAAATGAAAACAAAATACATGGGTGTACCGTACACCCGGGTGTATATAAAAATCACTCAAAACCATGATACTCCCACAATACCCTGGCCTCAAAAAAAATATTATAACAATTTGTCATAAATTCTCCTAAAACTCCCATAAAATGATAGGAATCTCCTAAAACCATGCTACTCCTTCCATATCTTATTGCCTGCTCCAATTCTCCTTGCATGTATGTCAATACAAATTTTTAATCAATAATCATGTGAAAAAAGGGAACTTTTTACTTAATTATTGATGATTTTACATAAACTCTAGAAAAACATGGTTACAATATGGCACTCTTATATATCATGCTTCCTCCCCGGTTGCAGATGTAATACCCCGTATCTTTAAGCTACTTAATTATTATTAACTATGGATTTTTCTGAAAATATTCTATTACACAAAAATATTTATATGATTTTATGAAGATAATATTATAATTATGTTTTATAAAAGGTTTTAATTATACGAGTCATGTTAAAATTTGTCATAACCAAAAATCGGATTTTTAACCTTTAGTATTATGCCCGAAATCCCGAGTCAAACACTTATTTCCGGGTCAAACTTACCCAACTACCACTCATCTACTTCTTACTCCATGGTCAAAGTCAACAGTCAATGGTCAAAGTCAACAGTCAAAGTCCAAGTAAACCACCCAACCACCATCCATCTCCTTTCTGGCAACATTGATGATGGAAGTTTTTGGAGGCTATAAATAGCCATGGAAGTAAGGCATTCTTACTCCATATTCCTTCTCCTCCTTTATTTCCTCCTCATATCTTCCTTTCTTTCATTTCCTTTTTGGTCGCGAGCCACCACGACACCACCTTGCTGCCACCTCCTTTCCCTCTTGTTTCTACTGTAAGTCCCTCCTATATACTACTATATATATATACTACTAGATTACTACTACTATTGCACCACTTTAACTCCTACTATTATAATTATTAATAAGATTATTACTACTACTAGTAATACTACTACTACTTACTTGATCTCATCTTCACGTACTACTACTACTACTCATTATTATTATTAGCTAGCAACAACTATCTACACATATATGTTGTATACTACTACGTACATATGATACTACTATTTCTACCTTTTAATTATAAATATTATTATTACGGATTATCAAAGATAATTTTATGAATACAAGTGTTAATTTTATAAAAGGGTTATGATAATAAATTGTTCATGCACAACTAGTCAAAGTCGATAGTCTAAGTTCTTGTGTTTATGGGTTGAAAAGTATTTGATTAGGATTATTAGTTTGTTATAGGAGGAATTTCGGGTTCAAAATTAGGAGGTCCGTACTTGTGTGCAAGGATCAAGGTACGTACACGTGGCTAGATCTTTTAAAAGTGACTTTTAAATGCAACGTGATTTACATGTTAAGTGATTTTGAACCATGTTTAAATGATTTGTGAAATATATTTCGGTGAAACATGTTTTAAGTGTTTGATCTCAAATGTTTAAATATTTCATATGGTTGATTATAAACTTGTACTGATATTCAAGATGTTTTTAAAAGGAAGTTTTATTGTTAAAATTATCCCGAGTATGGGATATTGAAAAATTTATTTAACAGGAGTTACTCCTTGGATCTTTGGATTTACTAGCTTGGGGGGTGTGCACACTTAGATGGGAAAATGATTTATGAAAATATAGATTGATCCATCCTATTCGTAATTCTCTTTGGAAAGTTGGTTATTTCGAAAATTAGTTCTTTTGACAAGTTTTTTTACATGAATCTCTATTCAGGAATGGTTTGGATAAATTATGATTTATTAAAGTTAAAACACTTCGAAAGCATGTTTAATTAATTAAATTGATTTTACATGTCTAGCATTTGTATGTACTTAGCATTTTGGCTAATACGTATTTGTTTTGTTTTGACTTGGCCCTACTTATCATTTTGATAAGTAGATAGGTGATGGCGATCGGACAACGTGAACTATATGCTGCATTGGATATGATGGGCGGTGATAACCTAGTTTAACTTAATAAATATAGCATTAGTAATGTAGTTATTTTGAAAGTGTATCAAACTATTATTATTACTATTATTATTAATAAAAGATAAGTATTGTTTTCCGCTGCAAAACTCTGTTAAGCCCTACGTAATCACGTGGCGGTAATACTCCCATGTTACTCCCTAAAGTTGGATTAGCATTGTTAAATATTAGAGAGTAATTTGGGAGTGTTACAGCAGAGGCTCTTGGGACCGATCGATTCTCCATATCCGCCCTGCTTATCTCTAAAAAAAAATAGTAATTAAACAACTCTAGATGATTTTACAAAAAACTCTAGAAACATGGTAGGCTCTCATACCTCATTATAACCTCCATACAACATGAGACGACCAAATTCTTCAGTTTTCCAACCAGCATCTTTAACAGTATACGATGCTTCGCAATCCCAAACCTTATGAGTGTCTTCGGGATTTAACACATTCGTATAATTCCAGTCGACATAAGAAGCATGCATAACTGATGTTGTATAGAAAGGGTTGTAGAGTGCCTTCTTCCCATTGCCCATCTCAGGTGGTGGAGAACTTTGTATGGGATTTGAAATTTCACCTTCCCATTCTACTTGGCTAAAATAATCCGGAAAAGAAAATAATTCTTTTGGATAATATCCCATTACTTTTTTTATATCAGTAATTATTGATACCCAATAATGTTTGTCATCTTCATGCTATACATACCCTCACAAAACAATACAAACACAAATGTTAATACCATCAAAAGTATTGATTGTACCCATGCTATAAAAGGATGCTAGTTAAGATAAGTTACGATAAGGTCAAATTAAATTTATTAATTTTTTGGGATAATATACTATACGATTCCATAATCTTTGTTATATATATATTAAAGAATCATGAAGTAATACAGATCCTTAAACCATTTACTCTCATCCATTTTGTAATTGGTATAGTTTGACTTTGTTTCGTATTCCCGTAATAATTTTGACTTATTTTTTTTACCACTGAGTTTATATATAATGAATGCTATAATATACCGGTGTAAGAGAATTGAGCTCGTGGTTAAATTTCTGATTTAAATGTCATAATTCCCACAATAAGTAAATTAATTCATAATGGGCAATAGCAAATGTAATTAGAGAATTATAGTTTTCTACTTCTTTTAAATATATTAAGAAACTATTTCATTTCAATATACTTTACTTTTATACTTTTGGAAAAGTGATTCCGTTCACGCCTCAAAATGATTTATGACTTTTATACTCCGTACAATATATAGTTCTTCGGCCGCCCCTTTTTCTCTCTTCTCTCTCCTATCTCTTCTAGGGTTTTAATTTTCTTGGCCGTTTCGGAAATTAGACTATTTCCGACCCTTTTTCTTTAATTCAATTTAGTTTTTTGTTTTGTTTTACGTTTTTGTTTATTTGTTTTGTTTTGTTCTCTCCATTTGTGAGAGTCTGTCCCAATTTTCTGGGATTTTGATTCTCATCTATGGATGAGAATTTTATGTTTAGGGTTCTTATAATAATTGGAAAGGTGATTTGGATTCCTATGGGTCTGGGATTTGTCATCAACCGGTCGATCAAAACATCAGCGCAGATTGTGGAGGTCTCAACTTGGAAAGATGCAAAGACATCGAAAATCATTGCTCGCGTCAAGCTTGGAACGGTGGAGTATGAGCTATGCCAAATATGCAAATTAGTTATGATTTTGATTGTAAAATTTATGATATTTTCTCTAAATCTGTGGTTTACAGATCCTTATTATTGTAGATGTCGTATGACTTTTATTTAATGATATTATTCTTCCCGTTCAAAAAAAAAAAATTAAACATTGGAGAAGGAGGGGTGTTAGTGTTTCGGTAGTTTATTTCGGACACCAATTTTTTAATTCTCCCCCACCCTTTGGCTTATATAATAAAGATAAAAATCTCACTTTCTTTTTTAATTATGATCACGCAATTACCATACATTAGTTGACTATCATTTAGATAACTTTCCTTTTTGCTTCAAAAACAATAAAAAAAAAGATAACTTTCCTTTTAAATTTATAAATCCATTGTTTTTATTTAATGGGATTTTCTATGTGACTGGGGTATGGGGTAACTCGAGTTACTCGGTTAGGGGTTACTCAAGTTACCCCTGACCGAGTAACCCCTCAATTAACCCATGACCGAATAATCCTTAACCGAGTAACTCGAGTAATCCCTGATCGAATAACTTGAGTAACCTCGGTCACACAGTGGGGCCAATCACATATAAAAATTTGTGTTTTATTTAATACGGGTTTTTTTTTTGAAACATTTAATACTGTACATACTTGTATTTTTTTTTAATAATATAACAACAATTTCATTTTTTTATTACTAATTTTTACAGCAACGAAAAGTCATAAATTATTGTTTATATGCTCTTTGCTTCTCTGATCCGTATAATAATGCCATGTTCACTTCACCTTACAAAAAATAATAACAGTAAAGATAATTTTAGTTTAGCACGTATAAACAATTTCAATAACTCAGTTAAATATTTTCAGTTCAGCAAAAATAAGTTAAGTTCAACAAGACAACTATCATATTAGAGTACGTAAGCTTTAGCAAGACCAAATATACGATAGTAAGTAAAAAAAATATTGAAAAAAATAAGTATTTTTAGAAAATAACACCACAAATTTTCAAAAATTTTAATTATAGCACCACATTATCTCACATTTTTATTATAACACTACAAAAAAAACCAAAAAAATTGATTTCAACACCAACTAACGGATTTATGGATGAAATCCGTTAGTAGGACCCACCAAGTACACGTGGCACTTATTGATTGCTTTTAAAAAAAGAAAAAAATTAACAAAAAAAAATTAAATAAAAACCCAAATCCTAACCCAGCCCACCACCGGCAACCCCCTCCCCATCCCATCCCCACTGTCGGCAACCAAGCCACCGAAAACCCACCTTGAAACACCCCAGCCACCGGAAAACCCACCTAACCCAACCTTAAAACACCGAAAATTGGCGATTAAACCCCAACGATCGGTGTTATAGCGGCCAAAAGTCGCACCTCTCCTTTACCCTTTCACCCTCAAAATGGCCGGAATCGACCATGGAAACCCAGAATGAGTAATTTCGATGGTCGATTTGGCCGTTTCAAGGGTGATTGGGTCAAAAGGGGGTGGTTTTACATAGTGGTGTTGCGCGGCGGTTTGAATTGAACGACTTGGCTGGTTGGTTTTCGAGGAGGGGGAAGGGGTGAACGGGTAAGGGTGGTGGTCGCTCAGTTTCTCTGGTGTAGAGGTGGGAGTCGCTCGGTTTCGCCGGTCAAGGTGGGGTACTGGTGGTTTTCGGCTGGAGTTGTGTTGCCGGCGGTAAGGTGGTGCGATGGTAAGACTTGTTGGGTTAGGGTTTTTTTTTTTTTTTTTTTTTTACTTTTTTTTAAAAAACTAATCAATGAGTGTTACATGTACTTGTTGGGTCCCGCTAACGGATTCCATCCAAAAATCTGTTAGTTGGTAGTGTTATAATAAAAATTTGAGATGATGTGGTCTTATAATTAAAAATTTTGAAAATTTGTGGTGTTATTTTCTAAAAAATCTAAATAATAATAATAAAACCCAATTGTTGAAACATGCTGATGATTAGAGTATGTAAGCTAAGATTTAGCAAGACCAACTATAATGAAACAAATTAAACATTTTATTGATGGATTTACAAAATCACTATAACATCAAAGGGTTATTTGGGCCTCCATAATATATCATTCGGCCTAGTTCTTCTGATATATAGCCATCATCCTTAACAATATATGATTCTTCACATTCCCAAACCTTATGAGTGTCTTCGGGGTTTACCACATTATTATAACTTTCATCGACGTATGTAGCAGCTATTACTGCTGCTGTATATCGACCATTATAGATTGCCCTCCTCCCATTGCCCATCTCAGGAGGAGGACGACTAAGTTCGGGATTGTAAATCTCACCTCCCCATTCAACTTGATTGGAAAATTCTTTCAGTGAAGTAAACAATTCTTTGGGCCAGTATCCAATGTCTTCTTTTGTACGAGAAAATGATAACCACCAATTTCCATCATCTTGATGCTACACGCTCACAAAACATGAATATTAGTACTAATGGGTATGTTACGTGTTGTGGCAAGTCTTGGAAAAATTCTTTTGGTAGCTCATAACAAAACTAAATGTGTGACATACTCATACAAGTAATCAAGTATACAAGATGAGTATTAAAAATTCAAATGTACAAATTAGTTAATCAAGCTTCATTTTACGTGCATAAAAGTGTGGTTGTATAAATTTGAACCTATAATCTAAAGTTTTAAGTGTTAGCCAATAAGCTATCACTATATTACATGTTATTCTACCAAAATAAAATATATATATATATATAAGGATTTCAATCATAGAATTAATGTTAACTTGGTGCGTTTGGCCGGGATTTAAATGCTAGTTTATCCCTACCTTATAAAAAGTGGGAGAATGCTCTTATGAATAGTACATGGACATTTATATCCCTAACAATGTTCTTTTACATATAACAATGTTCTTTTACATATAACAATATTCTTTTACATATTTAACCCCCATTGAATTCAAAAGCCTTTATGTCTCTTTTTTTTAACAAGGCCTTTATATATGATGACTTGTTTAATTTATTTAATTTGTCTCATCAATAAGTAGTTAAAAATTAGTATGCAAATTGATATAATAAAATACCATGCAAATATGCATAAGGCATAAAGACCACCCGTAATAATTCTCCTTAAAATTAAAGCCTGTCA
The DNA here is from genome assembly GCF_001683475.1 of Chenopodium quinoa. Taxonomy (NCBI): domain Eukaryota; kingdom Viridiplantae; phylum Streptophyta; class Magnoliopsida; order Caryophyllales; family Amaranthaceae; genus Chenopodium; species Chenopodium quinoa. The sequence continues at coordinate 5,091,619 of NW_018744626.1, read as the reverse complement.
TCTGCGCGCATCGCGCGCGTTGAATCCCTAGTATATATTAAAAGTAGTTTAATATGTAACCAAAGTCCCTAATAACTTCTATTAAAAAAAAAGAAAAAAAAGAGAGAGACAGAGAAAGGAATTCAAAATATTGTAGGATTGGAGTTTTGAGAACTCATAAATTATATAAAAGATTCATGTATTATTCTATGTTATCAACTTACTTTCAAAATTATAAAAGTAGATTATACAAAATTTGAACATGCAACCTTTACTCTTAACAGTAGATTTATTACCAATTGATAAGCTTTTATAATTTCATGTTATATGTTGCAATCAAATCATCAAATATGAATATTTTCTATATGAGATATTGAATATGCAACCTCAAGGTTCCGATCTAACACCATAAGCATAATTAATTAACTACTAAGGTATGTCTTTTCTTTTATTTCTTTAATTTTTTTTTTTTTTTTTTTTTTTTTTTTTTTTTTTTTTTTTGCAAATAAAATATCAAAATGTAATAAATGACAGTATGACTATTTTATTTTTAAAAATATTAGTCATGAATTGGGTGTATAATTGTTAATTGCATGTAATGGTGAGGCATGACGATTGAGCCAAATAATAGTTGTGGACTTATACCTTGACAATTGATAAACCCCAAGCCCATTGTTCTCCTCCATATTCAGAGTACTTGGGTGGGACTGTACCCAAAGGCAAGTCTTTAGCCACCTGAACAAAGCCTGGACATTGAAGATTTATGCATCCTTTTCCCCCAACCTATCAAATTTTTTTTTTTTTTCAATTCAAGAATATTAGAATATTAGTAAATATGCCCTCAGTTTCTTTTCAGTTTACAAATCTACATTTTTACAAAAACCAAAAAATACATTTACTTTATTACTTATAGGAGAGAAAAGTGACATATTAAATTATTATTTTCATATGTAGTATCAAAAGGAGTGAGTCTAATATCTAAAAATAATTTGCTACAACACTTACAAGTTAGTAAATTGAAGAAAAGTGAGTAAATTTAAAAAAAAAACAGTGGGATTTATGAGAATTTGATGGTATACATTAAGATAATGGTACTCACAGATCTTGATTATATGGGCATGGACAAATATATAGATCAAATCCTCACTCATGCATGTGCATTTCAAAATAAAATCTTGTGAGTTCACCTATCCTAAAATTACTTCTAGCAAACTGTAGAGTATTTTAGCATGTGTTTCCAAAAAAAAAAATTGCATTTTATTGGTATGAATAGTACATCAAGTATCTTTTTTTTTTATTTTTTTTTTAGGGAAACGGATCACATAAATCAATTAATCCAAGGATAAAGTATCCATCATTACATAGGGCGAAACTTCATGTGGACAATGATTATCCCACACTTGTTCGGTGCCGAAAGGAATTAGCCTAGCAAGATGATGGGCAACGAAATTACCCTCCCTTTTAACATGAGACCAACTAATTGACACAAAAGAATTACAAGCATATAAAATATCCCCTAGAACTGAATCCAAATCTGTGAAGAACAAGGCACCCTTTGAGAGACGTTTAACAAGGAGCTGGCAGTCGGATTCTATAACAATATGCTCGAGTCCTCGTTGTCTACCCAGTTTGATTGCCAAGTCGATGGCCTTCGCTTCAGCAATTTCAGCAGGCCAGTTGGCCCTGATCCTTCGAGTACCTGCGAAGACCACACCCCCTTCACTATCTCTCGCCACCACACCCAAGCCCACCCAACCATCCTCAGCCAAAGATGCATCAGCATTAATTTTAATCACCCCAACAGGCGGCGCGACCCATCTCTTAGGACTCGAAGTAGGCTTTGCCCGGCCAATTGATGTGCGAACAGTGGAGTTATGCTTCTCCAACTCCTCCACCCAACGAGCTACCCTTTCCAGCAGCACAAAGTTTGGGGTAATCTTATTTTCAAAAATCTTCATATTTCGTTCATGCCAAATGCACCAAGCCAAAAGAACCCCCTTTTGCACCACTTTCGGGTCTAGCTCACTCCATTGCACAACAAAGTCGCACCAGCTATCCGCATCTTCCCACCGATTCATAGCAATACAGCCACTATCTTCCCACAGCTCTTTCACTCTAATACAATCAAACAAAGCATGACCCAATGTCTCGTCTTCATTACACCATGGACAACAAGCAGAATCAGTCATATGGCGCTTAAGAAGGAGCTTCCTAACAGGGAGAGTGTCAGTGCAAACTCTCCAAAGGAAGTGACGAGTCTTCGGGAACACATTTATCTTCCATAAACCCACAAACGCTTTGTGAAATTCGTCAAAATTACAACCCTTGCCCAGCATATACGAAGTCTTCATAGAATACTCCCCACCCATAGAGAACGCCCATGTAATTTCATCTTGTTGATGGCGCCAGCTCAAAGGTATAGCCAAAATGCAGCGAACGTCCCTCTCCTCAAATACCTCTTCAATCAAATCGGTCCTCCACTCCATACGTTCAGTGTCAATGATGTCCCTCACCTTCTCGACCTCAGCCCTCTGCATAGTAGTAACAAACCTGCCTGCCTCATCACACACCCAAGGGTCACTCCATATGTTGATGTTCGAACCCACACCCACCCTCCAAATGTAACCCTCCTTCACTAGAGCCTTAGAGCTCCAAACACTACGCCACGAGTAGCTGTTAGAGTACCCCAGTCGCGCCTCTAGAAAGGTAAAGTTGGGATAGTACTTTGCACGCATCACCTTCCCCAGTAAAGACTCGGCCCTACGGATTAATCTCCAAGAAGCCTGACGCCCAAGTAGAGCGTCATTAAAGACACTTAAGTCTTTGAAACCCAACCCTCCCAAGCATTTCGGGGTACACATTTTATCCCAACTCACCCAATGGACCTTCCGACGAGTACTACTCTGACCCCACCAAAATCTTGCCATGGCCGATTCAATACTATGAATAACATACTCCGGAATTTTGTACACCCCCATAAGATACGTGGGTATAGCTTGAATCACAGATTTAAGAAGTACTCCCTTTCCTGCTCTCGATAAAAAATTTTCCTTCCAACCCTGCAATTTCTTCCAGATTCTTTCAAGGAGAGCTCCAAATACTGCTTTTTTCGATCTATCAACAATTGTGGGGATACCAAGATATTTTTCATGCCTGTCCACCAGTTTCATATTAAGAAGACTCAATAACTCATCTCTGCGATCGCCCCTTACCCTTCTACTAAAGGACACCTCCGATTTATCATAGTTAATTTTCTGCCCAAATGCTACTTCATATTGGTTGAGAATATCAACAATTACTTCACATTCCTGTCGGCTTGCCCTTGCAAAGAGAATACTATCGTCAGCAAATAAGAGGTGAGAGATCTCCGGCCCATTTCTGCTTGGCTTCGCCCCATGAAGTTTCCTATCCCGTACTTTATTTTGTAACATTCTTGAGAAAACATCTGCAATAAGAATAAAAAGATACGAGGATAGGGGGTCTCCTTGTCGGAGCCCTCTAGTCGATATAACCGACCCATAAACTCCTCCATTAATCACAAAGGAGTATGAAACCGAAGAGACACACTCCATAATCACATTGACCCACCTACCATCAAAACCCATAGTGAGCAGCAGTTGTCTCAGAAAGCCCCATTCAACCCTGTCATACGCCTTGCTCATGTCAAGTGTCATCCCAATCCAACCCTTTCAACCTTTGCATCTCTTTTTCATCGAATGAAAAATCTCCAGAGCTACCAAAGCATTATCTGTAATCATTCTCCCTGGAACAAAGGCACTCTGATTTTCCGAAATAACCTTCGGAAGGATATTTTTCAATCTCATCACAATGGCCTTAGACACAATCTTGTAAAGAACATTACAAAGGGCAATAGGTCTAAACTCAGCGGTAGTTTTGGGGGAGTCAACTTTCGGGATCAATACAATGTTAGTATTATTTACTTGTTTTGGGGAGCAAACACCATGTAAAATATTACTAACAAATCTAGTCACATCATCACCAACAATATGCCAGAAACGTTGATAAAAAATAGCATGCATACCATCGGGTCCCGGAGCTTTACAGGGTTGCATTTGAGAGAGAGCGGCAAAAATCTCCTCCTTAGTAAACGGTCTCAACAGCTCAGCATTATCTTCCGGAGTGATCACAGAAGTCATATTGTCCAAGACTAACCGAATCTCCTCCTCCGAAGGGTCAGACGAGGTAAACAAATTTTTATAAAATTGGCAGACCACTTTTTCGAGCTTTTCTTCCCCAGTTTGCCATGCGCCTGACTCATCAAAAAGGCCTACAATAGAATTCTTCTTCCTCCTTTGAGATGCTTTGTGGTGAAAGTACTTTGTATTTTTATCACCATCTTTTATTTCTGCTACTCGAGATCTAATGTGCCAATAGGACTCATGTTTAGCATTAAGATCATCGAGTTTTTGCTCCAATCTTGAGCACTCTAAGCAGCTCTCAATCGACGTGGGACGTTGTTGGGCAGCCCTAAGCTCCTTTTCAGTGTCATCTATCTGCTTCCCCAAGTTATTAAATTTCTTTTCGCTCCACACCAACAAACCCCTACCCACCGCAGCCACTCTAGCGATTGTAGGCAGCCCCAAAGAAGAACTCCACGCAGATTTCACCACAAGCTCACATGACTTATCAAGCAACCACCCCGTTTCAAACTTGAATCGCTTCTTCTTTTTATTTTTCTTGATTTGGGCCTTCGACTTCAATAGAATTGCTGTATGGTCCGAGTTGTACCTCACCAAATGCTCAACCCCATAATTCGAAAAGAGATCAGTCCATGACAATGAAGCTAAGAAACGATCAGGCCTCTCGCGTACTCTAGTGTCCACCGAGTTTCCCCTCTCCCAAGTGTACCACGAGCCATTATATCCCAAGTCCCTAAGTTCACAATCACTCACAACATTTTGAAAGCCCTCCATCTCCCTCCTCACCCTATCCGCCCCTCCCTCCTTTTCACCATAACTCGAGATTTCATTAAAATCACCTCCAAATATAATAAGCACCGTGGTACTTTCACATAGAAATTTAATCAAAGTCCATGTCTTATATCTCTCCTCCTCTTTCGGCCAACCATACAATCCCACAAATCTCCATACTACATCATTCTTTTTAATATCTCCACAAATGTGATTTTGTGAGTAAGAAACAATAGTGCAATCCACTCCCTCCCTCCAATACAAGCACAACCCTCCACTCTTCCCCCCTGCTCGACACTCCAAACGCACTAGTAAAGCCAAATCGGTCTTTAAGACCCTCAATAATGTTCTTGTTCACCATAGTTTCCGACAAAAACACCATGTTGGGGGCATGAAGCCTACTCCACTTACGGAGTTGTCGAACTGAATCGGGGTTGTCCATTCCCCGACAGTTCCAGCACAAAATGTTCATTGAGCTCGGCGGGGCTGCTCAATGACAGCCTCCGCCACTCGCAATCCGGTCAATTCATTCTCGACAATCAGTTTCTTACACTCCCCTTCCTTGCTTGCAATACTCTTATCAATCTCTCTCTCACGTTTGCCTAGTGCTTGTTCACCAGCCGCAGACATATAAGCATCATAAGTATCATTTTACCTCTCAATCCTCTTAAACCTCCTCCCCCCCCTGCTAGAGCCTCCTTCACAGCCGATACAACACAAGAATCCCTCTCCCCCCTCTTCGAAGTAGCTTGCTGCCCCTCAATAAGTGCACCTTCCTCACGCCCCTGACACCCACTCTTCTCCACCACAACCTCCTGCTCCCCTGTATTTTCCCCCATCGAAATTCCCAGAATGCTACCCTCCTCTTCCCCAGCTGACTCCTCACTCACCTTCTTCTCGGACTCCTTCGTGACAAACAATTGCTTGCGGGTCGAAAGAACAGCTTCGACCTCTTCCACCTCTCTCTGCCTACCCTTTCTTGGAGAGGCCCTCAGCCAACGGCCCCATCCTAGTTTTTGCTTCTTGCTATCTTCCGAGACTACATAGCAATCTTTCTTGGAATGACCAATAACACCACATGCGAAACAAAAGAAAGGCAATCGTTCGTATACAAATTCCACCAGCACCATATTCCCTGCTTTGTCCAAAATTCGTTGACATCTACGCAAAGGTTTCGTGACATTGATTAAAACCTTCGCTCTTCTAAACCTCTCAAGGCCCAGGGCATCCTCTTCCAGTTCTAGTAATTCACCCTAATTTGCAATAAGTTCTTTCACATCCGCGTCTGATCGACAATTGAAGGGTAAATTCTTTATCCTCACCCAAAAAGGTGAGTGATAGAGAGAGACTTTATCAGGTTGTTCGCCCCCCTCAATCTCTTTGAGCACTATTAATTTGTTATCGAAACACCACGGCCTTCCCTCAAGCACACGCTCACGATCCCTCCAATGGAAAAATTGAAAAGCGTAAAGGTTCGGTCATAAGGCACGAATCAGAAGTTTATCAACCAAACCCCACGATTTGATCATGGTATTCTTGAAAGCCTCAACATTGTAAGGCCTCTTTGTCACTAATCTTCCAATTAGCATTAGGTGAAATTTGTCAGACATTGGAGCCGAGTCAACCACTCCTAAATCCACTACTCCACCGTCCTCATCGTCCAATTTCAAACTAGCATAGCGTTCTATTATGTCGTCAGCCATAATCACCACCAGAATCACCGAGAAAATTGAAAAAAAAAAAATCAAAGAGTCGTCAAGACGGCATCCAAACCCTACTATCTAGAGAGAAAACCCTTTCTTTCGAGGGAGTTTGTGGAGCAATTTTAGTACATCAAGTATCTGTAAGAGATTATCTGGAGTATTAAACAGATAAGTCTTTATACATTCCCGATATGTGTTTGTAAATTAAAAAAATCATGATATTTTTGTGAATAATATATGTTGTAAATGACACATCATATTCTAACATAGGTATAATATAATATACCACCAGAGAAAAGGTAATACCATTAAAAAAATGTATTTTACAATCCTTTAATGGTACAAATAAATGTGAGAAGAGTACATCATATATATACCAATGTGATATGACTGATACGTACCATTAAGACTCTAATGGTGCATTATACTCCGTACATTAACATTAATTAAATTTTTCACATAAAATAAAATTATTAATATTTCTTATTAATACGTTTTTTCTAAAACATACCTGGTATATATCTAGAAGACCAGAACTACAATTTTTTTTTTTTTTTTTTTTGAAGACCAGAACTACTCTTATTACACTATTATATATAAAAGACTTTAAACCTATAATAGTAATGGATAAGAATGCTTACAATGAAACTTGCATATAAATGTGCTTCATTATCCTTGAATATCGCAGGATTTACCTGAAATTGAGCACATTGATACCCAAAATAAGTATGTTGTATGTATTCTTTGTGATTTATGACAATTTTAAGAACTAAAAAAATTCTTAAATTGAATTCTTATCTTACCATCCACCCGGCTTCAAAGCTATCCTCACCATCTAAAAGCTTAATTCGCGCCGAAGACCATTGATTAGGTTGTACTACAGGTTTATAAATTGTGAGAGAACCACCAACTCCCAAAAATTTTCTGTCCAAGTTATTTGTATGAACTATAGCAACCTGTACCAATTAATAGCAATTACTACCCATGTTTAGTTTAATCATATTGTTATCTTAAATACAGTTAATTAATAGCAAGTTTTTTATTTTTTATAAATATACTTTCCATCATACATACCTACCACTAATAAAACTATTCTCATTGACTGAACTCAGCTGAACTGAACTTAACTTAACTTAACTGAACTGAACCAAACTAAACTAAACTGAACTGAACTGAACTGAACTGAGCTATACTGAACTGAACTGAACTGAACTGAACTGAAATGAATATTTTATAAGAGAAGGAAATTAGGAGCTGAACTGAACTGAGTTGAACTGAACTGAACTGAACTAAATTTCAACGTAAGAGAACAGACCCTTAATTAACTTGAGTTGTTAATTAAATACAATTATTTCTAAATTAAATTTTAATGTCATTGCAAAAATACACGTAACTACGTAAGTGGTGCAAACGAATTACCTTTCAAAGAAAGTTATATCAAGGACGGAGTATTTAATGAATAAACATTTTAATTGACAATTATAAAATTTTCATAACTAAAACGTACCGATGTTAAAGCACAAATTATATACTTATATGTATTTGTTGCGACGAAAAATAATCTTTGTATAACTTTAATATGTAGTTATGGTGGTGTTGTTTTTTTAAATTTAAAAAGTGATTATATAAATATAAATATATATATATATATATATATATATATATATATATATATTTATTTATTTGAGAATTGAGTTTAAGAGTGTTGTGGATAAAAATTGGGGGAAAAATGTTAGTAGATACAAATCATACAAGCATACAGCGAACAATTAACCAAAAAACTTACACAATGTTTATCGGGATATACAAGTTGATTAACATCAAAGACGCTGTAATTCAGATTGGTTCTTAAGATGGGAACAATTTTAAAAGGGCAACCACCATCTTTGAGTTTGATGTCATCATCACCTTTGTTCTTGAAGTTTTTCCAAGCTCGGTATCTGCACATATATAAAAACCAAGTCAAATCTCATGCAATAGATGCACAGTTGTTATTTGTTAAATATGTATTATTAAAATCAAAATATAAAAATGTAAGGACTCGACACACCAATTATTCAAATAAAAAGTATATAAACACTATAATAGTTACTCCCTCCGTTTCACTTTGTTAGTCTCATATACTACTTTGGGCGTTTCAAAATGATATACCTATATGAAATATATTCCTAAAATTATTATAGGGTGAATGAATTTCATAATCTGTGAATAATTAATCTAATTGGGTGTTTAAATAGTCTAATAATTCTGATTGGTTAATATATATGCTAGTGGATTGCTGACATGTCAAAATCTTCCAATCAAGATTTATTATAGGCGATTTAATTACAGTCAATTCCCACAAATAAACTAATAAAACAAGAAAAGACAAAACATTAAATACAAAGCTGCAATCAGATTTCAAATTATTAAGAATCCTCCTTTTCTTATTTTAAGTGATTGATTGCAAAGGAGATTAACACAATGAAACGGGAGGAGTATAATAAACAACTAGTTTTTTTTGGCCCGGGCGCTGCCCCGGGTCATTGTATGCATATAAAAATACTATATTTAAAAGGAAAAAATAGAAAAAATAATCCCAACTTTCATTTATTCTGGAATAATCCGAACTTTGGGGGGTCTTCTTTTTCTTCAATCCCAAATACCGGTTACCAGTTGAATGGGTTATTTATTTATTTTTATTAAAGTGACATGTGTCACGAATCAATTGGCTAAAAAATTAAAAAAAAAAATTAAAAACAAATTAAGAACAAAACCCACCAGCCAAAGCCCAACCACCTAGCCAATCCGGCAACCGCCCATGCCAGCCACCTACATACATTGGTGGTTTTATAAAAACAATATCGACCATTTGTTAATTATTAATTAATATGAAGTAACTAAATATTATATCGTATCATTAAAATTCCTTCTAGTAACAAATTTCTTAGTTAAAAAAAAATACCTTTATTTAAATTTGGGTTACACATTTTAATACTTAAATATAAGTGTATAACTTATACTAAAGGTTGAGTAATGGAAAAAAATGAAATTAATTTTATAATTATATTGTTGTCAAAATATACACATATAAGTTGGCTATTAAAATTTTTGTATTTATGAACATGAATAACTCTTTTTATTACAACTTTATTATCATAAGATTTGTTGTTGGAGTAATGGTTAGAGTTTAACTTTAATGAAGATGAGGTCATGGGTTCAAATACTATTGCTCTCAAATTATTAATTTTTGTGTGGAAACATTGATGATTGGTAATAGTATGTGACATGGCAACACGTGGCGAGATTGACAACACGTGGCAAGATTACAATGCTTGCCTTTGAGTTTTAATATATATATTGATGAGGAAGTAGTAAAGGAGGTTAGTTATGTATATAGAAATACATAACATGGCAACTTTTGTAATAAAATGCAACTTTTGGTGTAACGGGGTGAGGAATTGGAGGGAAAATATAATTGTATAGTAAAATTTGGTAATGGTATGGGACCCACAGCTGAATAAAAAAACAATTGGGAAAATGGTGGGGCAATACTTAAAATTGTAATATTTTATCTTTTCTCATTTCTTTCATAGCCTTGTATTACTCTCCTCTTTCCTCAATATGCTTGTATACACTCAATTGAAGCAGCTTTATTTTTGTTCAATGCATGTCTACTTTATTAGTTATTGTTTCATAGGGATTAAATTCAAAGCTTTTTTTTTTTTTTTTTTTTTTTTTTTTTTTTTTTTTTTTAAGATTCCAACACGTTATTTTAATATTTATAATTGAGTTTGTCTATCATTTATCTTCCTTAATTTGACACTAAAATTATGATAAACCCTTGTAGTATATATTTTGGTGCGTATTTATTTTTGGAGGCATAGCATTAATAATGTATAAAAATATTTCTTATGAACTCTTATAGTACTTTGTATATGATAATTTAGTACTACATATGATAATTTATCTTCAGTTTTGTAGTATGATGTTATTTTCGTTTTTAGCTATGATTAAAGCTAAACCAATTATGTCAACAGAGCTTTGAAGACACATCATGGTTTTTTCATTTGTTACTAAACGAAATTTCTCATGTTTTTGCATTGGAGATTGAGAGATTGACTGGTTACACTGTTGAGAGCTTTATTTTAAGCTAAAAGAAATTAAATGTCTTATACATACTTCCTCTGTCTTTTTTTTTTAGTTGACACCATTTGACTTTTACACTATTCTCACAACACGCTTTGAGTCGCTTTTGTGGTTTATGGATACAATAAAACATATTCATGTGGGATCTTGTTTGAATCGTCTATATGTATATTTTATTAATTTTCCACTTTTTATAATGTTGATAATTAAAGTTATTAAGCGTTAAAAACATGCGTTGGCAAGCGTGATAATAGAAATGTGTCAACTAAAAAAAAACAGAGGAAGTATATTTTTTTTCATTTGTTATTGCTAAAAGAAATCTCTCATGCTTTTGCATTAGAGATTGCCTAGCTGTTTGTTTATCTTTTTTGTTTATTTTTTTTTTGTTTATTTATTTCTTTTGTTTATCATTTTTTTTTTGCATTAGAAATCTCTCATTTGTTTTTTTTTTTTTTACAAAGATTATCTAAAATGACTTGAAAAGTTTCAAAATTATAACATTTTGACTTACAAAATTAATAGAATCAACTTTAACTTCCTCGAAATATGCAGCAATTTATTGTTAATGAATGGTGATGATGATTGAGAATATGCTTGATAATAAAATATACTTGTGTCGTTATGCATATCATCAATCATCACACAAGTACCATTGATAGCTTCAAATCAAGTTTACATGGAGCTTCCTAACCCTATCAAGTCATCTTACATATATATCTCATCATACAGTCACATTAAATATAGATTGTTCGTTATTAATCTTATTATATACTTCGTACAAGAGAACTAATTAAGATATTGTTTTAATAAAACTACAAATACTACCAACATAATCCATGATCACCTTTTTTTTTATTTCATTTTTACATATAATGTTTTAAAAGCTTCACATACATATGCTTTCACTGAGTCAAAAATATGTATAGTTGTATACCACAAGGGTTTCGTTAAAGGTCTATAGGGTACTACTAGAAACATCTTTATAATGTTCAACTGTATAATAAAAGGGTTTCGTTAAAGGTTCCTAGGGTACTACTACCAGAGAGTCAAGGATATTTTGTTTATCTTTTTTAAAAAAGATTATCTAAAATGACTTGCAAAGTTTAAAAAATATAACATTCTGACTTACAAAATTAATAGAATCAACTTATAACTTCCCTGAAATATAAGGCAATTTATTGTTAATGAATGGTGATGATGATTGAGAATATGCTTGATAAAAAAATATACTTGTGCCGTTATGCGTATCATCGATCATCACACATGTACCATTGATAGCTTGAAATTAAGTTTACATGGAACTCCTAACTCTATCAAGTCATCTTACATATCTCATACATTATACAGTCATATTAAATATGGATTGTTATTAATCTTATTATATACTTCGTACAAGAGAACTAATTAAGATCTTAATAAAACCGCAAATACTACCATACATAATCCATGATCACCTAATTAGCATTCATATGTTTACAACAGTGGGGGCAATGTACATATCACCTTTTAAAATTTCATTTTTGCATATAATGTTTTAAAAAGCTTCACATACATATGCTTTCATTAAGTCAAAAATATGTACGACTGTATACTATAAGAGTTTCGTTAAAGGTCTATAGGGTACTACTAGAAAACATCTTTATAATGTTCAACTGTATAATAAAAGGGTTTCACTAAAGGTTCCTAGGGTACTACTACAAGGGTGTCAAGGGTATGTGTTTGCATATATTGTTTAAAAGCTTCACGTGCATATGCTTTCACTGAGTTAAAAAAAAATGTACAACTGTATAATACAAGGGTTTCGTTGGAGGTATCTAGGGTAGTACTAGATAACATCTTTATAATGTTCAACTGTATTGTATGTATAATAAAAGGATTTCACTAAGAGTACAAGAATAGATACCATTGAACCCTTCTATGGATACCATTAAAGAGTCATATGTACTACGATTGAAAATTCTTAGGATTCATTTGAAAAACATTAGGGTACCACTATATTTCTATTAATCCTAAAACACAATCATTGGTTTAAGATTACATTAGGGTCTTATGTACTACGTATGTGGCTTTGATCTTAAACATTAATTCGTTTAAAAATCTATAAAGGTTTTGATTCTTTCAACAATAACAAACAATTAGATAATTAAGCGTATAAATTTACCTAATAAATTAGAAATAAGAAGTAAATAGGTAATGAACAATTTATAGAAACCATTGTTTTTTTGGTGTTAAAGACTCACGAGTTATGAGAATCAATCTCATTATCTCCGATCCTGAAATGAGGAAGAAAGCTTTAACCATATGAGATATCCCCCACTCTGTATAATAAAACCATTGTATTTATACCAAGAGAATGATAAAAAGGGTATCGTTGAGGGAGGGTAGGGTACCATTGAAATTAATTTCAGTACCACTCTAGTGTACCATTGATTGATATTATGGTTCCATTAATTAACATTAGGGTAATATTGAAGACTAGAAACTAAGGGTACTACTCAATGCCCTTAGGGCAGCATTAAACCTTTTAAGGGTACCATTGAAGAATATTGTGATTGAATGTTACAAGGGTTTAATTGAAATACGCTAGGGTACCACTACAATGTATATCAATCCTAAAATCAATTATGATTTAAGATTTATATAAGTATTATGTAAGGAACTAATGAGTATAAAACATATTATTTGGCTTCAACCATTTATTTAAGATTTTGGTTGAGCTGGTCCTTTAACATGATATCGGAGCCATCAAGCTAGAGTGACACAAAGATCACGGGTTCAAATCTCATCTACTCTCACTTACAAATGGAATATTTCATGTTATTTATGAAGGAAGGTCCATATTGCATCCATTAAACTTAAAAACTAAAATCATACAAAATGCTTAATACTGAAACCAAGTTTATATAAAACCATGATTTGCTTATTAATTAAACGATCCGACCGTTCCATGACTATTGTACCATTGAATAACATTTGGGTATTGACGCACTGTTAAATGGCGTTAAGGTTTCATTAAATGTAATTAGGGTACCACTACATGAAATACACTTGAAAAATAATATGTTAGTTTTGAGTTTCATTAAAATGCATTAGAGTACCAATTGTAACATCCCAAAATTTGGGAAGTTAATTGGACCCAAACAATAATTAAGTCATCATACTATGTGATGTAGTCTAATCGAAGGAAAGATTAAACAATTTTAATTATTGGCTAAAGTCATATTCATTGTGAAAGTGGATATAATCACATTACTAGTTCGTACTAAATAGTACAGTAAGGGCCTGTTTTCTTCAGCTTACATTCAGTTTAGTTCAGCTCCAATAAGTTCAGTTTAGTTTTGATCTTAAATTTTTTCTCTCATAAAATATTCAGTTTAATTCAGTTCAATTCAGCTCCAATAAGTTTATTTTAGCTCAGTTTAGTCAACCACAATAGGCCCTAAATACTAACAACAATAGTTTATAGTGGTACAAGAGTACTAATTAATTCAAGGATATCACTTAAACAAATTATCACTTATTCTTGCTCTCTCCAATTACCAAAACTAAACATACTAGACTTAAAGGTAATAGAATACAATTATAACTTGATAATTTAAAACTCAATAATTATTTTGTTTATCACTAATCCTATTTTTGTTGACACTCAATAATTTACAACTCAATTTCTACTGAGCATTGTCGTTAACTCATTTTTACCCGGCCCGGGCTCGGGCTCGGCTTGGCAGCAACTAAGTATATCAGTAGAATTAATGAATTATGAATCTAAGAGCCTTAAAATCAAAAATTAGAATAAAACAACAAATTTGATTTAGTTATTCTACAATCTTTTATACTTGTAGAACAAAATTGAAACTCTAATTGTATCCCTGTTCAAAAAAAATAAAGGAAAAAAAAAAAGAACATAAAAATTTCAATTTACAACTCAATTTCTTCCAGTTAATCATTTGGGTGATATTAATCTGCCTTTATTTTGGTTTTCTTCTTGTTTACAGAAGTTCCTGTAGTATAATGAGTTAATGACAACCATTCGTAAATTTTGTTGCAATGATCTTCTTCGCTTTGCTTCTGTAAATTTGGATCATCTCACTGAAATTGTAAGTAAATTCATTCTGAGCTTATTTAGCACACCTAATTCTGTGGCAATGAGACACTGACAATGCTCACCCCCACTTTTTCCAGTTCATCATCCTTCCAGTAAATGGGTATTCTTAATCAACAAAAAAGAACATCAAAATTTCAATTTACAATACGAATATAAAAAACATAAGCAAAGCAAATCAAACTCAATTAATATAATCACATAATGCCTTTAATTACCTGAAATTAAATTATAATGGTGAGAAGAACAATTGAGAAGAGGAGAGAAGAGAGAGGAGAGAGAAACTATAGACTAAAAAAAGGGACTCTTTTTACAAACCTGACAACTTAGAATTTAGAAATAATAAAAAAAAATTAAAAGCAAAACGGGATGTCAGACCAAAACGGGAGTACTGATTAGGAATTTTCAAATTCCTTGTAAAAAGACTTTCATACCCCTTGTTATGTATTTATTCATACATAACTAACCTCCCTTTGGAAGCCCTCATATATTGATATTGATGTAATATTTTTGAAAGTTTAGTTTATATTTTATGTATGTACATCAATTGTCATTATATATTTAGATACAATCCTCTTTTAAGGTAAGAATACTTTATTTTAAGCAAATACTTTTAGAGAGAACAATTATAATATGACGTTGTCAAGTGTCCCTTTATTCACCTTTAGTAATATGTAATAGATAGATAAATTATGATATACAAGTATATTAAATAATAATCATCAACAATATAACACATACTATGTATGAAGAGATATATACAGGAAAATGAAGAGAAAAAAAAAGGAGATTTGTGTTATCATTTGTTTAAATTTCTAAAGCAAGGAGAGAAGGGAAGAAAATTGGAAAGGTTCATTTTTCTTTCCCTTTCAATAAACCAAATCCTTCCATTTAAAAGGAAAATGAAAAGTCACTTTCTCATCCCCCTCACTTCCCTTTTCCTTCCTTTTTTTCCTTCCCCTCCCTTTCTCTTTACTATTGTTATCCAAACATAGTGTAAAACTTCCTCTTTTTTTTAAGTTGACACCATTTGATTTTGCACTATTCACACATTTCATTTGACTAACTTTTATAATTTATTGCTATGAGCGATAAAATATAGTCATCTAAGATATTGTTTGAATCGTGCTAATGTATATTTTATTAACATCCATTTTTTTTATAATTTAACAATATCAATAATTAGAGATACTAATCGTTATAATAATGCGTTGGCTAGCTGGATAATAGAAAGATGTCAACTAAAAGAAGCGGAAATAGTATATGGAAATATTAAAAAAAATTTGTTATGAAATTTTATAATAATATTTTATATTCTAAAAAAGACTTTAACTCAACATTCATATTTTATACATTAATATAATCTATCATTCAAACATTTCTAAACTTTACATCAAAGTAAAAAAAAAAAAAAAACGAGTAATTATACAACTCACTATAGTCAAAGTTATTACATCAATTAATAGGGTAAAATGTCAAAACGTATTAATTAATATATAATGAAGGATTTAATAATAACCAAATAAATAATGGAATAATTATAGTTTAAATACTCCATCCGTCCCCATTTGTTTGTCACTTTTGCCAATTTGGGTGCCCCTTGATGTTTGTCACATTTCATGTTTTCATAATTATTAAGATATATAAAAATACTTTTATATATACCCTCATTTTTTGTGCTTATTAAGTCCTCTTCCTATTTTACTGTTTTACCCTAATATTTGCCAAAAATTGTATCAACTTTTGATTAATTTAATGTTTTATTCTCTTGAATCTCTTAATTTCTCTTCCTATGTATTTTAATTAGTACTTTTTTTAATTAAAAATGTCTCTTTTCTATGCACTTTTATTACTTTATTGATTGAAAAATTCACTTTCCCATATACTTTCATTACTTCACATTCTCTACCTTAATTCCCGTGATTTTTCTAGTGACAAATAAAAGGGGACGAAGGGAGTATAATCTTTAAATGTAGAATATGTTCAGTCATTGTACGCACTATATTTGCACCAAAAAAAAAAAATGTACACACTATATTCATTCATACAACAAAATAACTTGCCTTATATGCATGATTCTTGAGCAATGTATGATTAAACGCTGGTTGTTTGTAAAAGTCTACGCAATCATAAACACCATGTTTTGTCTATTGGAGAAAAAGGAGTTAAGAACAAATTATTTTTAGTTACATAAAGGCATAAAGAGAACTATGGAATAAGAGACTGAATTCTATATTACCTTGATAGTCTTCTTCACCTCTTGTTGGTTAGAACACGTAGTCCCGCATAATCCACACAAAATCAATGATGAAAAAATCACTAAAAATGATGTTGAAGAAGTCATTCCTATTTCCACCACTAACTTTTGTTGTCCTAGAAATGAGTTATAGCACTCTAGTAGAGAGCTAAGATATCAGTTATATGTAAGTATACATAATCACAAAATTAAATAAAGAAATCAAGAGTATTATCATTGATTGGCTAAGGATAAACATTACCAAAAAAATTAAATTATTGATATTAAATCACACTAATTAACATGGTAACATATCATGATATATTTATTATGTGTTGACTAATCACACTAATTAACTAACATGGTAATTGGTAACATATCATGATATATTTATTATGTGTTGACTACTCACACTGATTAACATGGTAACATATCATGAATATATTTATTAGGAAAAATTGCTCCCATTAATCTGAACTTTGCCTCGTCCGCCCAAATTAATCCTAACTTTGGATTATTATCTATCACTCCCAACTTTAGGGGGTATTAATTTCTATTACACCCAACTTACCTGCAATCGGTTAATTCGGTCAACATTTATGTTTTAGATTTTTTTAGACACGTGTCACTTCATGAATGGTCAAATAAAAAAATTTAAAAAAAAAATTGAAAAAACATAACCACGCAAAACAACTTCCACCACCACCACCACCCTCAATCACGCCGGAACCCTAACCCCAACCCTCAATTTCACCGCCCAACCACCGACTTCCGCTAAAAACCACCGCCCTTTCTCCACCACCCATCCCAAACCCTGGAAACAACCCAGCACAACCATTTTCGTGGCTAATTGATGGGGAAGGGGGTGCCGTTTTCGTGGCTAATTTTCGGGGAAGGGGTGAAATTGAGGTGAGGGAAGGCAAAGGGATGGGTTTTGAGGGTGGGGGAAGCGAAGGTTGGGCGCCATTTTTCGGCTACGGGGGAGGGGTTTCGGGGTAGGGGAAGGGAAGGGGTGAGTTTCGAGGGAAGGGGGAGTGCTGGGCGGTGGTTTCCGGGAACGAGGGAGGGATTTTTGGGGGTTAGGGATGGGTTTTCGGGGGCGGGGGAAGGGAAGGGGTGGGTTTCGAGGGAAGGGGAAGGCTGGGCGGCGGTTTTCGGCAGTAGGGGAGGGATTTTTCGGGGGTGGGGTGATTTTCCGACGGGGTGGGGATGGGGGTGTGGTGGCAGCCGCTTGGTATGGGTGGTTTGTGGGTTTTTTTTTTTTGTTTTTTGTTTTTTTTTTTTTAAAAAAAAAAAATTTAAGCCAATCATACGCCGATACGTGTCTAGGTAACCTTCCAAGCGAACTACTGAAGACAGACTACTCTACTGGGAGTGGGAATAAAGCTCCATCAGGTTGGATGACCTGTTGGGTGCAACAAAAATTAATACCCCCTAAAGTTGGGAGTGATAGATAATAATCCAAAGTTGGGATTAATTTGGGCGGACGAGGCAAAGTTTAGATTAATGGGAGCAATTTTTCCTATTTATTATGTGTTGAATAACTTAGCTAGACTATCTTGTCACGTGTTTTAATTACTCTATATGTTTTTTTAATATATTTCACCATGCACGACTATTTTAATTACTCTATATGTTTTTTAATAGATTAATTTCTCCGTATTCAATGTTATTCTTAATTAAGAGAGTCACAAATTTTTTTTCTACGGTTTAATAAAATGAAAAGAGCATATTATGTTGGACTACTTAATGTGTCAAATTTTTTTGAACTTTTTAATAAAAGAAATAAATAAGAAGAATGTAGTCCATTTATATATTGAATTAATTTATAATTTTGATAAATTTCTCAATTTTTATAATATAGTGATTTCTATATAGAAAAATATATATAAATGATTTTTTTTTGTAAATGGGTTAATGTATATTCAATTGAGATTATATTCTTAAAAATATTCCATCAGAATTACATTGTTTTCCGAATGATTATTTATTTCCTTATTACTATGTAGTTATTAATTGCATATCAACATAAGAAAGGTAAATATGTTTGCTCATATGTATTGTTGACAAATACAAAATTTTTTCAAAATAACTTCCTTAAATAAAAAAATTATTTAAAAAAAAAAAAAACTAAAGACACACCAGAATTTGACTCGTGTCATTACTTGTATGTCTTTTAGTATATAGTTACTGATATTGATATATGTTGGTAAAAAAATAAAAATAAAATAGTCCTATAATATATGAGATGGCTTATATAATAATAAAGATTTGAATAATTTGATTGATTTATAGTGGTTACTAGGTTGAAACCCGTGCGATGCACGGTTTATATAAAATCTATATTTATAATTTGAACATTTTTTAAAGATGGATAAATATAAATAAGAATTATGCAACTTGTACAAAAATATCTGTACTTTTAAAATTTTAGATTGTCATCAAAATTATGATATAATACTTGTTCAACTTCGCCTAATACATATTTCAATGTAGGAGTCTATTTGTTAGTGCGCTATTTAAAATTATTTCATTTTTTAAGGATGTAATATAGAAGCTTCTAATATTCAAATTTCAATATTTTTAAATATGATAACTCCATGCAAACAAAAAAAAAATATCATCGTTGCATTTAGTCGGGAAAAATTTTATTATGAGAGTGACATGTGGACAATAATAGCTAGGGGTTAGCATAACTGGGTACCCTGTTTAAATTCCAAGACCCGAAACCGGAACATGTTGCAACAAGTTCCTCTAAATGGGAACCGAAACCATTAGTTAAACCGGTTCCTAGAAATTGGGAACCGAACTTACAGTTTTCGGCTCTGATTCAGGGTACCCTATCTTGTAATACACTTAATAACTTTTTGCGATGAATACAGGGTCTAAGAGTTGAAAATTAGTGAAAATAGGGGTATTTAAAGACCGCAAAGTTTTGCCTCCGCTATGCTAAGATTCAATTCGGAGTACGTAGTATAAATGGTGAGAATCAACTTTGAGTTTTGAAATATAAAATGAGTTATTTTTATCTCCAATGCTAATACCCAACTCACTTCTCAATTTAGCAACTCGTGTAAAGTTTATTTTCTCAATGGTGAGACTTCTAAAGTATTTAATGTCACTTTCAATTTATGGCCCACCATCATTTTTAAAGTTTTTTTTAGAAAAAAAATAAAATCAAAACTTAAATAAATTACAAAATATATTATAATAATGTTAAGGGCCCACACTTTTTGTCAAATGAGACTCAAAGTTGAGTACTCAACTTAGCAACTTTCTTTTAGACTTGCTAAGTTTAGATACCAATTTATTGGTATCCTTTGTAAAAAATACTCTTTCTCTCCTAAAAAAACTCGCTCAAATCTCACCATTGGAGAGGGTCTATTACATATGCATAATGTAAAACTAATATGTAATCCCTCCGTTTTTAAATACTTGTTCCATTTCTCCATGCGCGGAGTTTTAGGAGAAATTGGAGAAAGTAATAAAATATAGAGGTAATGGGGTTGGTGGAAGAATAAAAAATTGGAAAAGAAAACAAAAGTAATGGAGAGAATTGAAGGAGAGAGAATATGAAATTAATATTATTGAGTCCACTTGGTGAGAAAAATTAATTAAATATTGTTAAATCTTTCCAAACAAGAAAATGGAGCAAGTATTTAAAAATGGTCGAAAAAGGAAAGTGGAGCAAGTAATTAAAAACGGAGGGAGTAATACACTAATACCGTATTAATGTATAATATCTACTGTTAAACTAACTCGATTTCGGGATAAACTCAAGTTAGTTTAAAATAGCGGAAATACAACAAATATATGTAATATACCAGGAACGCCATAAGAACACCCCCCACTAAACTACCTACTATTTTAACCATTACAATTGCCAGAACTTAATTCTTCAACAAACTTATTCTTAGATGGTGATGGCGTTGCTATGATAGCGAACTAGAAGGAGGAGAAAAGTGCAGTGAGCTCTAATGGAGGAAGGAGAAGGGGGAAAAAGGGAAAGAAAGTACAAACTTACCCTCAAATAAATAACGGGGTTAATTGACCCCACTTAATTTTTGTAAAAAAAAGTTACTACTAACATTTACAAATAAAAGAAGTTACTAATTTAAATTGAATTACTTAATATGGGAAATACGATATCAAAATTTGAAAAAAATTTATCAATGAAAAACACACATATTTATATACCTCTTACATATTAGTTGCAAGTTTGGAATATTTAATGTCTCATAAATAATACCCCAAAGTTGCAACTAATATGCAACGGAGATATATGTGCAACATATAATATATAATATATAATGTACGAAGTATAATATAATTTATTTTTTGGATTATTTTACAGTTACTATGAAAAATTATTTTAAATGTTTATTCATAATTTAGGATAATAAATTCTATTACTTTTGGTTATAAATTAGTTAAAAATGATTTTGAACCCACTTGTTAGAAAGCTTGCTCCGTCACTGTATACATGGTTGAACACTCAATTATAATAAACTACACAATATTAATGGAAAGAATTGCTTTTGTGCTATTGCAGTTACCCATTATTGAGATATGAGGGAGTATGAGAAAGGAGAAGAGTATGAAGCATAAAAATGTAAATCCCTCTTTTTTGGCTGATGATAATTCTTTTTAGTAAATCATTACTGTTGCACGCCTACAAATCATTTATTTAGCCAGATTTTTAATATTAGTTTTTATTTTTTTGAAATTTAAATTTAGATTAGATAAAATTGTTGGAGGGATTTTACGTTTTGGTGAGAGTGAATGAGAATTTAGCATTGAGATTTTAGAGGCTCCTCGTTAAAACAACCATTAAATTATATAAAAGATTAAAGTGTACGCTAGGATTTTCGAACTTAATGTTGATCATCTAGAAGACACTAATAACTTCCGTTGTCCTTTTCTTAAGCATGACCATTTCTGACTTTTTAGGGGCTTAGGGACAAACTAACAACGTGCCCCTATAATTTAGTATGTTTACGCAATATACGTACTAATTTTATGTGTTTACGCAATATACCAATTAGGCATGCAATTTCATAAAGGCAAAGTAGGACTATCACATATTCAATTTCAATTTCATACAAAATTATGGTACAAGCACTAAGTGAAAAACAAAATTGGCACCGGTTCAAAACCCCTAAAAGCCACCGGTTTTGAACCGGTGCCAATGTGTGGGGTGCCAATAAGTGCATGAAAAAGGCACCGGTTTGAACCGGTGGCAAAAAGGATTTTTTGGCACCGATTCTAGTTCAAAACCGATGGCAAAAAAGAGGTTTTTGGCATCGATTCTAGTCCAAAACCGGTGCCTTTTATGACCCAAAAAAATAATTTTTTTAATTTTTTTTTGCTTTTTTCACTTGAATTTATCACCAAACTGTTATATATATACATAATATACTTAAAACTCATAATTTTCATTTACAATCAGTAATTTTACACTTGCAAAAAAAAAAAAAAAATACAAAAAAATATACAACTGGATTTTTTTTAAGGAAAGCACAACGTAAATTAATTAATCAAAATAGTAGTCACTTGATACAAAAATGAGGGCTTCAGGTGGCACCTCCTCAATCCATACCCTAAGGCAATAAATTTTTTTACTAATTTGTGCTAGTTTATGAGCAGTCTGATTATCCTTTCTACCGATGTGGGAAAACTTGATGTTGAGACAAGAGCTGGCAATTTCCAGAATAACAAGAGCAGAGCAACAGGAGCGTAGTAGCATAATAGTAGAAGTAGCAGCAGGCATCAAAGACAAATCTACTTCAGAAATTCACCAAAATGATCATCACTATACATGAGTCTTCACCAATTATTCTCCATGTTCAATATAATAATAAGCAATCATCATTAAATTTTGGGTCTTTATCAATAAAAAAATGACTAAAATTACTAATCCCCTAAAACAGAGGATTAATCACTTCATATCTTCGTTTAAATCAAATAATCTATTATTTTCCAGCTAACAAACCAGCATATTGCTAACAAATCAATAACTTTCATGAAAGTATGCATATTAACTTTGATAGAGTTGGAGCATAAGATTCAGTAGTAATAGAAATATTTTACTAATGTCAGGCTATTCATATTACTAGCTAAAAAGTTTATATCACTTAAAAGAAAATAACAATAAGAGTACTAATGCAACTTCTACTACACTATTATTAATATTAAAAACCTGAACAAACATCATATACACTAAAAGAGCAATTAAATATAGCATAAAAGAATCACAAGCAAACTCTCCAATGAAAATTCAGATGGATGATTGTGATCTCCCATATATACCACAAATAAGAAAATGCATCTTAGTTCATAGTCAAAGTACCAATGCAAAACATGGATCACTTATACTGTCCAGCAAGAATTTCACCAATCCAGCCAATCCACACACACAAAAAGAGAGTAAAATCTCCATCCTATTCTCTTGCATATAACTAAAGACATGTTCATATATGCATGAGTCTAGGGTAATCGAAAAATAGAGTAAGGAACCCCATATAATTCATGCGCAGATAATGAAAATGAAAAAGAATGATACAAAGTCATATAGTAAAATATTTTCCTCTTCTTGGATCAGCAAGTCTCATTCTTAAGTGTGCTCTCGCCTAAAATAATTTCTTTTCATTACTTTTGTATGACAAACAAACATGGAGCAACATACAAAAAGGATGGAAATTTTGAATTTTGAGCTAAAACTTCTAGTGCCAAATTGAAAACAACTTACACAAGGCCAAGACTACAACAACATTTATATAATAATATGAGTCCCAATAACAACAACTTTTTAAGGACGAATACCTTTATGGAGACGTAGTTCTCCAGCTGACTGTTTTTTGACATGGGTCTTTCCATTAAGATTTTCAGCATTTTCCTTTTGTTTTTCTTTCACTCTGAATAATTTAATTATCATCTCTAAACAACAAAAGGAAAAGGGTGAATAACAACCTCAATTGACCAGATACCAAAATTCATTATACAAGTACAATTTTGAAGTCTCATTGACATAGTCATAACAAATGAAAAGAGGAACAAAAAATTAAGAAACCAAACATAGCATTAAGCACATACATTAAAAATCCCCTATTTTCGACCAAAAATCTACCCAAAACCGAGCATAATTGTGAGAAAATTGAAATTTGAGTTTCGAATTTAGGGTTCATTTTTTGGTTCTACGATTGCAATAGATGTTACACACAGATCTAAGCAAAGAGGTTTGATTTTCGTTCAATTTAGTAGCAATTTGTTACGATTCTCTTAAAGTTAGGGTTCGTACTCAATAATATGGAATTTTGGATCTATTGTTGCTGAAGTTGCAAAATCGATTTTATGCAAGGCAAGACCTCTTCATCTCTTTTCTTTTTGTTCAACACTTCAATCTACATAGATATTTTGAGTTCAAGTGTAAATTAACTAAGTTTAATCTTCTATTATGTTGCTATTTTTGCACGAAATTTAGAATTACAAGCAAGTTTCTAAATACAGCTTTTTGGGGTTCATATTCGAATTTAGGGTTCATCAAATGCAATCAAATCAAAGAAATTATGGATTTATACTCGATTCTAAGGATTTTTGGTTCTGTTTTGGTGAATTTTTGTAGTCGATTTCAACAAAGTTCAAATCTGTTCTGTGTTCTTACTGTTTCCTCGTGTTTTCAACTAGATTGAATTTAGGGTTCTATTTTGGATGAACTTAGTTTAATTTTACTATTTTTTTGTATTTTTTGCACGGATTTTAGAATTGCAGATATACTTAGCCGTGAATAGATAAACTATGATATAGTGTTTGTATTGAAATAATTTTACCAGGCCGTTTTGTTAAAAATAAACGATCACTCCTAGCCCTGCCTTACACCCCTCAAGAATATGAGCATCCGAGTTTACTTTAACACACCCAAGGCACGGTTTCTTCCAGCTTGTAGCAGCATCATTCTGTCTCATAACAGAGGGGGGCAGCAGAACCTTTTTAGGTAGCCATTGTAATCATGAACTAGACTTGCAAACCCCGCAGGCAGTAGCACACTATTCGGATTCTCACCTTGAAACATGATTAAATTTCTCCGTCTCCAAGCAACCCACATCAGTGCGGCCATAGAACGAACTAATTCTACATCATATTTCTTACAAAGCCATAACCATAGCTCTGCAAAATTATCATTTGGCGCATCTTCCAGGTTTGTTTTGTACTCACTGTAATGCCAAATTTCCTTTGCAACAACACACTCAAATAGAGTGTGATAAATTGTCTCATTCACACCACATCATTGGCATGTAGCGTCAGTTGTAATGTGACGATACCTTAGTAGATCTTTCACTGCCATATTCCCCTCCACGGCACTCCAAAGAAAATGCCTTAATTTTGGTGGCCCTCTTGGTTTTTGTATTAAGAAAATCCTGATCGAATCGTATAAATGTCATTCTTGGTTTTTGTATTAAGAGGTTTTGCAAATAATTGGCATCAATCCTCTATTCCTCTGCTAGTATACTTAATTAGAGGAACAACTATTAGTATTTTCTTGGAAAGGTAATGTAGTTGTTTAAATAATTGTAGAATATTATTTTGTTGCTTTGATGCTTCATTCTCAACTCTGATTGTTTATTGATTCATTGTATTTGATATCAGGAACTGGTGACTTTAAACTGTTTGCAAGAGAAAAAGGAAGTGGACTTCCATTACGGACTTGTTCGTGTTAGGGAAAATGAAGATTTTGTCCCTAAATTGAATTATGTTGGCTTCAAATTCCATATTATTTATTGGATTATTTTGTTATAGTTCTTAGGCTTGAAATGAACGCATTTGGTTTAGCAACATTTGGGTTGGTCTGGTGCTTGTGTTATACTTATTAATGATGAAGATGTCAATATTGTTTTGTTGTAAACTTATTTGACAGGTTGCTAATACAAGGCGCCGTCATTCCCAATTAATGGGTAGGCTAAAATACAAAGGAAATTATATCGAAATTTGTATTTGATCTTATTATTTTTATTATGATTTTTTTTTCTTGAAATATTGTATTATATGAAGGGATACAGTTGGCAAATTATAATGTTACTTTAATGTGTGGATTAAAAAAAAATTTCATTTGAATCACTCTTTAAAAAAGAAGCGACGCAAATAGCTCATTTTCTCTTCCTCAAACTAGTCATTTGCGTCACTCGTTTATTAAAGAAGTGACGCAAATATAAGAACATATCTTATTAAAAAGAGTCATTTGCGTCACTCGTTTATTAAAGAAGTGACGCAAATAACAAATATAAGTTACAAAAAAAGTCATTTGCGTCGCTCATTTAACGAACGAGTGACGCAAATAACTCTTATTTACGTCGCGCAAATGACTTTTGAGTCATTTGCGTCGCGAGCAGTTGCGTCGCTCATAGAAGCTAGTGACGCAAATACAGCCCAAATGAGCGACGCAAATGTAGGTTTTTGTACTATTGCCGGGGATGTTGCGGTGGTGGTGGTGGCTTTGCAGTGGTGTTGTTGTTGTTGTTGCGGAGATGCAAGAAAATCGACGGTGAGATGAAAGACGATCGAAGGAGAGAGGAGATCGAAGAGAGAGAAGGAGAGAGGAGAGAAGGAGAGAGGAGAGAGAAGAGAGGAGATCAGACGAGAGAAGGAGATAAGAAGGGAGAGGAGAGAGAGAGAGAGAGAGATCGAATGAATGAATAAATGAAGGAGGCGTAGGGGAGAGAGAAGGAGCTGAGGTATGGGTTATAAAGTGGGGCGGCTTTTGTTTTGTTTTTTTTTTTTTTATTATTATTTTTTAACATTGCCACCTGTTTAAAACCGGTGGGATTTATATTTTTCCCACCGGTTCGGTTTGAACCGGAGGCAATACTCTTCCCTTAAAATTCCACCAATTTTCCCCCTTTTTCTTCCCACCGGTTTTTAAAAACCGGTGGCCAAAACTCGGTGCCAATTACCATTTTTCTACTAGTGATTCCTTAATTCTTTTTAATAGCTATATATACTTTATTCCCACAATACCCTCACAAAAATATTAAATTTTTTTGCAATAAATTCTCCTAAAACTCTCATAAAAAGAAATCTCCTAAAACCATGTGAAATTTTGTATATACACTCACGTGCTCCATGCACTGAATTAACCTAAGATTAGTTATTGCTTTTCACTTGATGATTAAATAAAAAACAACATCAAAATGAAAACAAAATACATGGGTGTACCGTGCACCCGGGTGTATATAACAATCACTCAAAACCATGCTACTCCCACAATACCCTAAAAAAAAATATTAAAACAATTTGTCATAAATTCTCCTAAAACTCCCGTAAAATGATCGAAATCTCCTAAAACCATGCTACTCCCTCCATATCTTATTGCCTGCTCCAGTTCTCCTCGCATGTATGTCAATACAACTTTTTAATCAATAATCATGTGAAAAAAAGGAACTTTTTATTTAATTATTGATGATTTTACATAAACTCTAGAAAAACATGGTTACAATATGGCACTCTTATATATCATGCTTCCTCCCCGGTTACAGAGGCTCTTCGGACCGATCGATTCTCCATATCCGCCCTGCTTATCTCTAAAAAATAAAAATATATATAATAATTAAACAACTCTAGATGATTTTACAAAAACTCTAGAAACATGGTTGGCTCTCATACCTCATTATAACCTCCATACAACATGAGACGACCAAATTCTTGAATTTTCCAACCAGCATCTTTAACGGTATACGATGCTTCGCAATCCCAAACCTTATGAGTGTCTTCGGGATCCAACACCTTGGTATTATTTCCGTCGAAGTATGAAGCATGCATAACTGATGCTGTATAGAAAGGGTTGTAGAGTGCCTTCTTCCCATTGCCCATCTCAGGTGGTGGAGAACTTTGTTTGGGATTTGAAATTTCACCTCCCCATTCTACTTGGCTAAAATAATCCGGAAATGAAAATAATTCATCTGGATAATATCCAATTACTTCTGTTGTATTGGTATTAGTAATTATTGATAACCAATAATTTTTATCGTCATGATGCTATACCCTCACAAAACAATACAAACACGAATATTAGTAAAGTATTAGTAGAAATATATATCTATAATATAATATAATAATATAATTAATATTAAAATAACAACCGCTGACATCATCCGAAACATATGTCAAGTTGTTATTAAATTTTTTCCCTCCAAAATTATACATGATCACATTATTTTATAAATTTTATTTTATTTAATTAAAATTTTGATTAGCTATATATTTATTATTATTATTAGTATCAGTTTATTAAAATCAATCTAAATAATTTAATTTCTCTTCCTTAATACCCCTTTCATCAGTCAATTTTTCTATAAGCTCTATATGTTTTACAAAGATATTTCATGTATGTAGTATTAATTTTGGGATTTTTTTAAATTTTGATGTAAGAAAATGAACAAATTTAAAATATTTCATTTGTTTGAATCCTGCATCGCACGAGACTCTAGTAAATGAATAAAAGGATGCTTCCCGTCAAAAAAAAAGAAAAAAAGAATGATAGTTATTGTTATAAACGGAACTGCGGGAACAAAAACAGTAAGAACAAAGTTACCGAAAAATAGACTGAGTCGCGGACTATGTCGCTTTCTTTAGAACATTCACGGCACTGCCCTGAAATGGTGCAAGCAGTTCGTACTAAACCGGATGTTCCCCAGGATAAAACAGCCTTTCTGTATTGAAATTATACCGGTGGAACTGCACAAAACCACCGGGCAACTAAACACCCAAAAAGAAAAGAAACTGCTCGAGGGTTTTGTTTTTGGTGAGGAAAAATAGAGAGGAGAAGAAGATTGCTTTCTGTATATTTGTTTTGTGTATATAAAAGAATTACAAAGTACGGAGTAATATAGATTTTTAAACCATTTACTCCCATTCATTTTTTAAGTGGTACAATTTGAGGTTGTTGACTATTTACATAACAATTTTGACTTTATTTTTTATTTATTTTTTTTACCACGGAGTTATATATAATGAATGTTATTATATACTACCTCCATTTCTATTTAATAACCTTTTAACATGTTTGCAGTATGTGGACATTTGAATCGTTAATTTATATCTCTATTTTTTTTTTATTTTTATTTTTTTTTGTTGACATCAGTAATATATATCTCTAATTATATATTAGTAAAAAAAAAATATAAAATTTGATATTGTAAAAGCACTTATTGAGATGAACCAAATAAGATTTCATTTGACTTTACTTTTAATTTTTTTTTTTTTTTTTTTTTTTTTTTTTTTTTTTTTTTTTTTTGAAAAAGCACTCAAGGAGCAGGTTTAATTGATTATCTATATTGATAAATAATTAAAACTTCTTCTAAGTTGTTAATATTGTCTAAAAATTTTAAACAGAAAAAACTTAAAGAAACAAAGGGAATAATTAATATCTATCATTGTATTAAAGAATAGTTTTGGATCGCCTTGTACCTTGTCAATTGTTATATGCCAAGAATATTGTGTTCCTCCATATTCAGAATACTTGCTTGAGGCAATACCCAAAGGCAGATCTTTAGCCACTTGAACAAACCCTGGACATAAAAGATTTATGCATCCTTCTTGTCTAGCCTATCAATGTTTTTATGTCACATAAATCATAAGAATATATATAATTAGTACAAGAAACTTATGGCATACATCAAAATAATGGTGCATTCAAGAGAATTCAAAATATGTATCTTCAATATGAAACAATCACAACATGATTATGTGCGTGGGCACATTTATATACCATACACTACACCTTTTGTATTTTTTTTAATTGCCCCATTTTTCTTTTGCGATCGTATTTTATTACTTGTTCTATTTCTTTTGTTTGAAAACTTTTATCAATGTATTCCCTCTGTTTTTTTATTTGCATCACTTTAACCGGCACATTTACCGAGATGCAACTTTAACCATTAATTAATATCTTTAATTGTCTATTATTAAAAAATTATAACAAAATTATATTATGAAACTAATCTAATTATACATTATATTAAATTATAACAAAATTACATTATAACTAATCTAATGATACATTATATAATAACATTTATTTATTTTATAGTGGTGAAAAAATTAAGTTTACCATATATTAATAGTGCAAAAATCAAATTGATGTACTATTTCACCTAACATTCCATGTCCAAAGAAATGGAGCATACAACGAGCATTAACGTACTTCGTAGGGAGTATATGCTAAGACTAGCCACTCAGCACTAATAGAGTCATAGGTGCATGAGCCATGCTATAATATATCATTATGGTATATTATCCTATATAATATGATGAGAATACTTACAACTGCCACAAAACTTGCATACAAATGTGCTTCATTATCGTTGAATACTTCCGGATTTACCTGAAATTAAACACATGCATTGACATTTAAATAAAAAGGTTTTACATATTCTTTAATGACTTACGACCAATTTTTATTAATTCTAATTAAAATATTATGTCTTACCATCCATCCAGCTTCAATGTTATCATTTTAATTTAAAGTCTTAATTCGTGCTGAAGACCATTGTTTAGGATGTACTAGAGGTTTATAAATTGCAAGTTGACCACCAACTCCCAAAAATTTCCGTTCTTCGGGGTTATTTGTATGAACTAAAGCAACCTGCACCAATTAATAGCAATTACTAACATTATTATCATTTTAGCTTAAATACAATTTTATTTTTTTTTTTCCCAAATTTGAGTATGACATTTCATACTTAAATGCACATTGCACAATTTGAGTTACCTTTCAAGAAAAGTTATACTGAGCAGTGAGCACTCTAGTTTTTTTAATTTATTATTATGTTTTTAACGAGAATACATCAAACAATACTTAAGGAGTAGGAAAAAAAAGAACTTAAAAAAGAACTTACACAATGTGTATCAGGAATATAACTTTGAATTTTGAAGACACTGGAATTTGGATAGGATCTTAAGATAGGAACAGTTTTTAAAGGGCAACCACCATCTTTAAGTTTATTGATGCCATCACTTTTTTGTTCTTGAAGTTCTTCCAAGTTTTGCAACTGCACAAATGTACAAATTGTGATATTACTGATATATTGTAATAAAGTTCCTTGAGTTGTACATGTACGAAGTATTTCTTCTTGTCTATAGGAAGATATAAAAGTCAAAGAACAAAAAGCACAAATAATTTTGAATTGAAGTGAAGACTACTTGGTACTACTCCGTACTTTTGTTTCATATTTTGACTTTGACCCTATGTATTCATCAAATCTACTAAGGATCTATTCTGGTTGGTTAAATTGAGCTGAACTGAACTAGGGATGACAATGGGGCGGGTCGGATGCGGATGATGATACCTCCATACCCATATCCGCCTAAAAATCTTATACCCATCATCCCCGTCCCACCACCCATGGCGGGTACAATATCCACATCCATACCCGCCCCACTGAATGGGTACAAGATAGGATTCATCCCCGCCCCATCACCCACTTGGATATTCATACCCACCTCATACCCTCCCCAAAATCGTCCCAAACCCTTTGCCATGATGCTCTATTGTATAACATTAATGACGATTATATCAAATTAGGTTAAGAAAATTGGGACTTTCACTATATATTCAAGCTTATTGGGTCTTAGGGGGTATCAACTTTCATAAATTCTCAACTCTCCTAAAAGAAATATGGTACGGGTATAAGGTGGGTACGGGGCGGAGCGGATATGGGGCGGGTCTACTCTAACATCCATACCCGTCCCATCACCCATGGCGGCGGATACACACTTTATACCCATCCCCGCCCCATCACTCGCCAAACCTCCTTCCATCCTCGCCCCACTTGGACGGGGATGGGGCGGGTCTCCCATTTAACCCGACCCACTGACATCCCTAAACTGAACTGAACTTATTGAAGCTGAACTAAACTTAATATTATATGAGAGAAGGAAATTAAGAACTGAACTAATTAAACTAAATTGAACCGAACTTATTAGAGTTGAACTGAACTGAAAAATAAGCTGAACTGAACATGCCCTAAGATTATATTTTGTCATTTAGGTTCTGTTCTGTGTTGTTCACCTTATTTCCACTTATTTCAGGGTTAATAAGATCAGATAAGTTCAGATAAGGGTTAAAAATTTCAAATAAGATAAGTTCAGGTTAAACCAACAAGTCATAAATTAACCAAAGATGGATTAATAATGAAATAATAATTAATACTCTATTAATATAACCGTTAACATATTTCAATTAATGCACGCATCATATATATTCAGACAACAAAATAACTTGCCTTATGATTCTTGAGCAATGGATGACTAAACGCCGGTTGTTTGTAAAAGTCTACACAGTCATACACACCATGTTTTGTCTATCGAAGAAAAAAGAGTTAATAAGAACAAATTGATTCTATATATACATATATAAAGATAACTACGGACTGGAAGAGATTGAATTCTAAAGTACATATGTACCTGGATAGTCTTCTTCACTTCTTGTTGGTCAGAGAATGCTGTGCTGCATAATCCACACAAAACTAATAAAGAGAAAATCACTAAAAATGATGTTGAAGAAGTCATTCTTCCTAACTCCACCACTAACTTTTGTTGTCCTAGAAATGAGTTATGATGCTATAGTAGAGAAGTAAGATATCAATTATATATAAGTAACATAAGATCACAAAATTAGTAAAGAAATCAAGTGTATGATCATTGATTGGCTTAGTAGAAACATTACCAAAAATATGGTACCACTTAAATGGTAACATATCATGATATAATTTATTATATGTTGAATGTTGACTAGACTATCTTATGTCACATGTGTTATAATAGTAAGACCCTGTTCTGATACAATTATTTTCAGTTCAGTTCAATTCAGTTCAGTTCAATTCAGCTCTAATAGGTTCAGATCAGTTCAATTCAGTTCAGCTCAGCTCTAATAAGTTTAGTTCAGTTCAGTTCAACTCCTAATTTCCTTCTCTTATAAAATATTCAGTTCAGTTCAATTCAGTTCAATTTAGTTTAGTTTAGTTCAATTCAGTTCAGTTCAGCTCAGTTCAGTCAATGAGAACAAGCCTTAAGTGTAGGCGCTAGATGAGTGGTCCTTAGCATAAGTGAATATACTTATTAGCGTATAACAATTAGTGGATATGATATAATACGATTAGGGACAAATGATAAAGTAGTGAGCTGCTAATAAGTTTTTAACGTAACTTGTAAACCGTTAGTGGATCATTGTACGAAGAGACAAAGATAACCAAGCACGATAGATTAGGGGTGAATCCGAAAGGTAACACAAATTGTTCCACATTTCCACTCTTACAACTTACCTAGCCTTCGAGAGATTGTTGACATGGGAATTTGGGAATGAAGGTATGAAATTAATCATAAGGATCAATTCCACCAGTATTGCCCCTCTACTAAGTTCTTAATATGATATATAAAATTTGTGATTCAAAAGGATACCCACAAATAAATATTCAATTCGTTCCAAATTAAATTGTACAATAAACTGGTTGAATATTATAATTGCTAAATTATGATCACTTTATCAAACATCATAATATCGGAATCCTAACCGATTGTTCAAATTATCATATTATTTGTGATTTATAACCATTCTTATTTAACCATATATGCAACAAGGTGAACAAAATAATAATAAAGCAATAAAATAAAACATGCATACTAAAAAAATTTGAAGCATGCAATTAAGCAGTATCAACAATTGAAGGAGTACATATTTCGATTGCACAAGTTGAAGATTATTGAGCAAAGTAGGGCAAATCGGAGATTTTTAAAATTTTTATTTATGTTTCATTTGCTTCAATTGAGCAAAGTACTATCGGTACTTAGCTCACTTGGGGGGCAAATCAGAGATTTTTTAAATATTATGTGCTTCATTTGGTATATTGCAAATTTTCAAGTTCGAATAATACATCAAGATTTCATTTACATACAAATACAAAAGTGAGAACATCGGTTTTACCAACGTCCTCACTTGGGGGGCTAGTTGTACGGGATAATACCGACAGTAGTGTAAATAGGCCGAAAGTTAAATCTTGCCCGTGCCTATTTAGTTGAACTCGAACATCCTTAACGGCTCTCCCCTCGGCCACGTGGAGAGCTGCTTCCGGCCACGTTGGCACCTGCTACGTTTAAGGTCGGTTTGCCACCTAACGTCATAAGGTGGCACCAGCTTGGTTTTTCCCCTATATATACCCAGGCGCATTCTCACAACAAAGGTACAATCTTTTGATCTATCTCTCTCTCTCTTTCTCTCTAAGCACCTTCTCTCTTTTCATTCTTGCTTCTCCAGATTACTGACTTTAGCATCAGAGCGGTTATTCCCGGATAACCCCCCGGGCTAGTTAATCTGTGCTGACTGTGCAGGCAGCGAATTGGACGATAAACCTTTACCAACCCCAGGACATCACGGTATCGGAGCTCATCCGGAACAATTATATCATGAATAAATTCTTCAAAAGGGGATTTTTCCCCCCAACTTTTTAGACCACAAATATTATTATTTTTTTTATATTTTTTAATTCTTTTTATTTTTGCAATCTCATTTAGTAGTCATTTAGAATTAGATAATTCAAGTACCACCCAAAATTAATTTAACCAATGATTTTTGAGATTTTAAAGTAATCAAAAAATAAAATATTAATTTTGATATTAGAAATTTTATCAATATACTAATGAATGAGAAAAAAAAATTACAATCCATTTTATAATAACCATTCAAGTAATAAACAACAAATAAAATCATAAAATTTATTATACAAATCCATAAGATGTTTGATTAAAAACAAAATATGAGCAAACCATGTAGCGCACAGATTTATATCAAGTGCATCCTTTGTTTAAGAATATGTTCAGATAAGGAAAAAAAAAATGAATAAAATAAACCCTTAGTAGTCATCTCTTGATTACGTATGAGGGAATTTGATAGTCGATACCTCGAATTTTACAAATTTTTAGATTGAACCTTTGCTCAACATGATCTTACCAAGTTACCATTAGTATTATTCACTTCGTATTTTATTACTTACTCCATCTCTCTATGTACGGAGTTTTAAAAGAAATAGTATAAAATAATAAAAATAAAGGAAGTGGAGTTGATGAAAGAATAAAGTAGACTTATATGGTACCGTAATTGGGAGGATAGAGAATATGGAAATATTAAAGTATGGTAGTTGGGGTCCACTATGAGAGAAAATTTTAGGGCTTGTTCACTTCAGCTTAATTTCAATTTAGTTTAATTCAGCTCCAATCAGTTCAGTTCAGCTCCAATCAGTTCATTTCAACTGCAATTAATAAGTTTAGTTTAGTTCAGTTCAGCTCCTAATTTTCTTTTCTCATAAAATATTCATTTCAGCTCTATTCATCACAATTCAGTTCAGTTTAATTCAGTTCAGCTCCAATCAATTCAATTCAATTAATGTGAACAGACCCTTAGTACACTCTCCGTTTCGTAATAATCACAACACTTTTGTTTTATGTCC
The DNA here is from genome assembly GCF_001683475.1 of Chenopodium quinoa. NCBI lineage: Eukaryota > Viridiplantae > Streptophyta > Magnoliopsida > Caryophyllales > Amaranthaceae > Chenopodium > Chenopodium quinoa. The sequence goes on along the minus strand of NW_018744626.1, from coordinate 5,056,052 downwards.
TTTTCATTGTAATTGCAACATTTTCTAATATGGTAATAATCCATTATTATTTTTATTATTTATCTCTCCTACTAACCCCACTTTCACAAGTCTTCTATATTCTATACTAAAGTATTCCCCAAAAATATCCCTAGCACCTCATAAAAAAATTTCATGCCCTAAAACTTTTTTTTTCCAGTAAAAATAATAAGATAATAATTGATAAAAAAAAAAGGAAAGAGATTTTACAGCCTAAATAATAGAACAATAACAATTTGAAATACATAAAATATAAATGTATACAAAATTTAAAAACAAATACAAACTTATAGCAATATATAAATATAATTTTTTCCCCTCTAAATATCCGAGCATTGCTTCTCATAAAAAATTTTCCCGCCCAATTTTATTTTATTTTTTTTTAAAAAATAATAAGATAATTGATAAAAAAAAATAGCCTAAATAAGAACAATAACAATTTGAAATACATAAAATATAAATATAAAAAATTATAAACAAATACAAACTTATAGTAATATATAAATATAATTTTTTCCCCTCTAAATATCCGAGCATTTCTCGGGCAAAGAACTAGTATTTTATTATTTATCTTTTTTACCAATCCTACTTACACTACTTTATTATTATTCTCCCATACTGATTATACTTTTTTTTTTTTTATTAAAGCATACAAACTTATTTACTCTATATCTTTCTTTTTTGATAGAAACTCTATATCTTTCTTAAACTATGAAACTATGTCCACTCCTTATGATTACGACTATTGCGAAATCGACGAAGTAAAATATTGTGAGTTAAAAAAAATGAAACAAGTAATAAAATATGGCCGCAAAATAAAAGTAGAAAAGGTAATAAATACGGAGGCGGAACGTACTTTTAATTAACTTTATTGAATTGATTGATATGTTAACACATAATTCATTAATGTTGTACTAAATATTTGGTGTATTGCTTTTAAAAGCATTAGCAACACCAACTCTACAATCAATAATCATGGTTACATTAATTAATTTAACAACTTTGATGAGAGTAAGAGATAGCTCAATTGGTTAGAGCTTCCTTTCCGGTTGCAGAGGTTCTTGAGACCGATCGATTCTCCATATCCGCCCTGCTTACCTCTAAACAAAATAAAAAAAAAATAGTAATTAAACAACTCTAGATGATTTTACAAAAACTCTAAAAACATGGTAGGCTCTCATACCTCATTAAAACCTCCATACAACATGAGACGACCAAATTCTTCAGTTTTCCAACCAGCATCTTTAACAGTATACGATGCTTCACAATCCCAAACTTTATGAGTGTCTTCGGGATTTAACACATTCGTATAATTCCAGTCGACATAAGAAGCATGCATAATGGATGCTGTATAGAAAGGGTTGTAGAGTGCCTTCTTCCCATTGCCCATCTCAGGTGGTGGAAAACTTTGTTTGGGATTTGAAATTTCACCTCCCCATTCTACTTGGCTAAAATAATCCGGAAAAGAAAATAATTCTTTTGGATAATATCCAATTACTTTTTTTATATCAGTAATTATTGATACCCAATAATGTTTGTCATCTTCATGCTATACATACCCTCACAAAACAATACAAACACAAATGTTAATACCATCAAAAGTATTGATTGTACCCATGCTATAAAAGGATGCTAGTTCAGATAAGTTATGATAAGGTCAGATTTATTAATTCTTAGGGATAATACTATACGGTTCCATAATCTTTTGTTGTATATGTTGGTGTAAATTAATTTTTTTTTAAGGTAAGAAAAAGGAAAGAATTAGGACCCCCTCCTCACGAGGGGCGTTGGTGTAAATTAATTGGAACAACAAAAACATACAATGGATCTAGGCGTGTACGAGGAACACTTTCCTAAAAACGTTATTCGCCCATCGTACTATCAAGGCTATGATGAACACGTTTTTGGGAAACCGATAAAAATAAATTATCGTATTTTCGTGTCCGTGTCAGGTGGCCAAGTGCTAAGTCTTTGATTATAAATATATATAAGCCATTTAGCCTACTTGTCCAAAACATCACTTAGCCCATTTCATAACTCATACCCAATTGTTTACAATATAAACAATACATCACCTTCTTATTCTTTCCATGTGGGATAGCCTCCCACAAATAACATAATTATTGCAAAATATTCCAACAATATATATATTAAAGAATCACGAAGTAATATAAATCTTTAAACCATTTACTCCCATCCATTTTTTTTAATTGGTACAGTTTGACTTTGTTTACTACTCACATAATAATTTTGACTTAATTTTGTTACCACTGAGTTATATATAATGAATGCTATTATATACAAGTGTAAGAGAATTGAGCTCGTGGTTAAATTTCTGACTTAAATGTCATAATTCCCACAATAAGTAAATTAATTCATAATGGACAACAGCAAATGTAATTAGAGAATTTGTAGTTTTCTACTTCTTTTAAATATTTTTAAGAAACTATTTAATACTCCTAATACTCCTTCCGTTTTAATATGCTTTACTTTTATGGATGTTAGTTAATACACTTATAACTTACTATAATGTTTATTTTCACCTTTATTTTTTCTCTATTCCAAATCTAAATGCATTTTTCGGTAATGGTGAAGAGAAGTTTGCCAAAAAAAAAAAAAAAAAAAAAAAGAAAAATAATGGACATTGTATTTTAAACATGTGTAATTTAAAATAAAAAAATTCGCCATTTATTCCCTTAAAATTTTCCCATTTTCTTTTGACACATATTACAATTGACATCTTAACTGTCAATATATATCTCTAAGCTAATTACATTTTTAAAAAAAATATTAAATTTTGATAGTTAAAAGAACTCATCAAAATGAATCAAACAAGACCTTATTTGACTGTGTTTAATTCTCTTATATATTGAAAAAAGGATTCTTCTAATTTGCGAATGCTTGAATTTTAAATAGGAAAAACTTTCATAAACAAAAGGAACAAATAATTATTTTTTATATCATTGTATTAAAGAATAGTCTTGGATCGCCTTGTACCTTGTCAATTGATAAGTGCCAACCATATTGTGTTCCTCCATATTCGGAGTAGTTAGCTGGGGATATGCCCAAAGGCACGTCTTTAGCCACTTGAACAAAGCCTGGACATAGAAGATTTATACATCCTTCTTGTCTAGCCTGTCAAAGTTTTTTTGTCACATAAATTATAAGAATATATACAAAATTCAAAATACTATCTCTGATATGAAACATTCACAACATGATTATGTGCATGTAGGCACATTTATACATAACACACTATTAATGTGTTACGGAGTAAAAGACTTTAGCCACTTAATAGGCCAATGTATCATAATGGTATATGATCCTATTTATTATGATAAGAATGCTTACGAGTGCCACAAAACTTGCATACAAATGTGCTTCATTATCCTGGAATACATCAGGATTTACCTGAAATTGAACATATTGACACCCAAGTAAAATGGTCATACGTATTGTGTAATAATTTGCGACCAATTTTTTAAAATTCTAATTAGAATATGCGTCTTACCATCCATCCGACTTCAATATTATCATTCTGATTTAAAATCTTGATTCGTGTTGAAGACCATTGATTAGGGTACACTATAGGTTTATAATTTTCGAGTTCACCAGCAACTCCCAAAAATTTCCGCTCTTCAGGGTTATTTGTATGAACTAAAGCAACCTACACCAAATACCAATCAATATCAATTACTACCACTATTTGGTGTAATTATCATATTATCTTAAATAGTATGTCAATACATACATAAACACATGTGACACAATTTGAGTTACCTTTCAAGAATAGATATATGGCATACTCTAGTTTCTTTTTATTTAACAAGAATATATCAAACAATATTAAAACTTACACAATGTGTATCAGGAATACCACGCTGAATTTTGAAGACGTTGGAATTTGGATTAGATCTTAAGATGGGAACAGTTTTTAAAGGGCAACCACCATCTTTAAGTTCAATGCCATCACTTTTTTGTTCTTGAAGTTCTTCCAAGTTTTGCAACTGCACAAATGTACAAATTGATCATTGACTTGTATGAAGTATTTCTTTTTGTCTATAGGTGGATACCAAAAAAAATAAAAATAAAAATAAATAAACCACACACAAATTAATTTTGTAGACTACTATGTAGCAATTAAGACTTACATACTTCCTCTGTTTGATTACACTTTGTCATTGTCATTTATAAGTACAATAAAAAATAGTTATGTGAACACTTATTAAACACAAGAAGGAAGTATATGATATTACCTTTGTTTCAATTTATAGCATATTATCTGTACACCTGGGTAATTTACTTATTAATTTTTGCTCATTTAATAAATGAGTAAAAAATATTCTCATTTATTGAATGAGCAAAAATTAATGAGTAAATTACCCGGGTGTACCGAATTCTGCTCATTTATTGAATGATAAAAAATTAATGAGTAAATTACCTGGGTGTATATAACCAATTCTAGTTTCATTGCAACTATTTGACAAGTGAATAAAAATGTCTAATCGTTGCAAATAATGCGTAATAGAGGTAGTATATTTTTTATAATATTAACGTTTTATAATTTTTTACTTATTGATAATTAGGGATATTATCATTAAATATTGTCTTGGCAAACATTATAATAAAGAAATCTATCAACTAAAAAAACAGAGGAAATATATATAAGGAATAATTTGCCAATTACTACCGCAAGTTAATACCACTTTGTAAATTACTACCGCAAATCAAAAAAGTTGTGAATTACTACCGCAAAATTTTTTAAGATGTTGCGATTACTACCAAACCTCCATTAAACCCAACTATGACGTCATTATATCCCTTTAACCCATGTTTGACCATGGTTAAGGGCTTTAACCAGCCCCCCCCCCCCCCTCCCAAAAAAAAAAATGGGTTAGGGATATAATGACGTCATGGTTAAGGGCTTTAACCCATGTTTGACCATGGTTAAGAGCTTTAACCATGGGTTAAAGTGATATAATGACGTCATAGTTGGGTTTAATGGGGGTTTGGTAGTAATCGCCACATCTTAAAAAATTTTGCGGTAGTAATTCACAACTTTTTTAATTTACGGTAGTAATTTACAAAGTGGTATTAACTTGCGGTAGTAATTGACAAATTTTCCATGTATAAGTTAGCACTCCGTATTATTCACAAAGCATGAAACCAAACTCCCTACTAAATTCATTCCTCAATAATTAACGCATTCAAATGTGACACACATATTAATTTAATGCACTACTTTAAAATCATGTTTAAAGTTAGTATTTAACGACACATTTCAAGAAAAAATAGTTTTTGTCCTTTTTGATTACAATATAAAAAGATCTTGGTCAAATTTAGTATGAATATAATGTTAACGTATATATTCATAAAACAAAATAACTTACCTTATATGCATGATTCTTGAGCAATGGATGACTAAACGCCGGTTGTTTGTAAAAATCTACACAATCATACACCCCATGTTTTGTCTATCGAAAGAAAAAGAGTTAAGAACAAATTAATTCCAGTTATATAAAAAGAACTATATTTTGAAATAGATTGAATTCTAGAGTACGAACCTGGATAGTCTTCTTTACTTCTTGTTGGTTAGAGAATGTTGTGCCGCATAATCCAAACAAAATCGCAGAAAAAATCACTAAAAATAATGTTGAAGAAGCCATTATTCCTAACTCCACCACTTACTTTGGTTGTTCTAACTGAGTAACAGTGCTTTATAATAGTAGATTGAGAACTAGGATATCAATTATAATTGTATGTATAAGATCACAAAATTAGTAAAGAAATCAAGAGCATGGTCATTGATTGGCTTAGGAGAAACATTACCAAAAAAATTAGAATTATTGATGTTAAATCACACTAACTAAAATGGTAACATATCATGATATCATTTATTATATGTTGAATGTTGACTACACTATCTTATATCACACATTCACATATTAGCGCTTGATTGGTTGGTCAACCTTAGCATATTTGAATATGTTTAGCAACGTATAAGAATTAGTGAATTTGACATAATATAATTAGGAACAAAGAATAAAGTAGTAAGTTGTTAACAAGTCTTTACCATAACTTGTAAACCGTTAATTGATGAATGAAGGAATACATTAATTAATTAAGCAAACAATAAATTTGCTTGTGTGTTAAGATCACTATATGAAGGGATAATACATTAATTGATTGACCCTAGGGGTTAATTTCACCCATATTGGCTTCTATTTAGCTCTTATAATGATATATAATAAGTAATTTAAAAAGATACACACAAGTAAATATTCAATTTGTTCCAAATTAAATTATACCAAATTGGTTAAATATTATTATAATTTCTAATATATTCCTTAAAAAAAATAAAAAATAAAAAAAAATAAAAATAAAAAAGTCTAAAATATTATTCTTTCACAAATTGTATGATTATGCCTGAATACTTGAATATGTCATTTGGTTATTTTGTGGCTTTCTACTAAAGCTCACCATGGTCCATCTAAGCTGAACTGCGAAAACATTAGGCCCGTTTCAGCCCGAGGGACCAGTCAGGTCAGCTCGTACTTCCTTCGTCTCCGAAACTTTGACTTTTTGAGTTGATTTCGGGATTATTAAGAAACTTAAATAAAAACAAATAAAAGCATATTGGAAAGATAAATTTACATGGGGTTTGTAAAAAAGTAGAGGGATAAAGTATTAAAAATACAAGAAAAAACAAAATTGTATATGGGGAAGCTGATTTTGCACAAATATTGTTGTAAATTAATGAGTATTTTAATGCAAATGAGTCGATCATTTTGAGACTAAAATTAGGCTAAAAGGGTCGAAGTTTTGAGGATGGAGGGAAAACTATCCATAGGGAATACAGGGTTCAATTAAAAGTAACACCTCTATCTTGTTATCGAATGACCCTAAGGTTTTACGTTACTCATTAGATCAGTTTTGTTCATTAAAAAAAACTGACATGGACAAACCTAGGGGTGCTAATCAAGTTGTGCAACTCGTGAACTACTCGGACTCAACTCGGTCAAAACTCGGCTCGAGTTGGCTCAACTCAAATTCGACTCGACTCGAGATGTTAACGAGCACGAGTTGAGCATGCTCTAACTCGACTCAATAAGCGCGTGAGCAAATCGATAATATATTTTATTAATATAGAATTCACAAACAAAGCTATTTATATTATCCAAAAAAGAAAGAGTATATCTTTAATAATAAATAAAACAATTATTGCTATATAAAGTGAACAAAAACAATAAAAACCTATCATTTTAGAAGGGCTAAAGATTTAACGAGTAGATCGTGAGCAACTCGACTCGACTTGAAACTTTAACGAGCACGAGTCGAACAAAAATTATTGACTCAAAACTTTAACAAATACGAGTTAAGCACATGAAAAAAAATTTCGAGTTGAGTCGAGCACTCCTTAGCTTGTGATCGACTCACTCGATTAACACTCCTAGATAAACCTAATGCTAAGCGTATCTAGAAACAACTAAGAATTTGTAATGAAATGACTGTGCAGTGTGCTCACATCTCTACACATCCTAAATTAGTTAAGCACTTCCAATGTCACACGACAATTGGTGAGATCTAGGAAAGAGTGAAAGACGGTATAATTTCTATCCCCCCTAATTAGTTAAGAACAGGAACAAATTGTTAACAAAAGATGCACGACTATAAATTGAAGTGGCTGTTAACAATCTCAATTCTTAAACACAGTAGTACTATAGCAACAAACAAGGCCACGAATTTGGTACCATTAAACTAGATTGTCAACAAAGTTTACAGGCAGCAACATTCCTTGTAAAATTGTATTGCCGCGCTATCTATCACTTTCAGCTGCCATATCAGGTCAGGGTAGGATACATAAAGCATCATGGTAGGCAGTACAGAACCAAAGAATAACGCAGATTGTAATGTATGAACATGGAGTTTTGATAGGATTTGAAACAAGGATCCCGTATATGTGAAAATTTCAAGAGATTATTTGTTCCTTCTTATAAGTTTCAAAGATCCTTGCTAAAAGGATCAGAAGCAAGTAGCATTGGCTATAGGCGGAACCAAAAGTCCTCCAAAGTGAGGTTGGGGGTATCATAAGGGCACGACATTTAGATATTTCAGAAACAGAGATTGTCTGAAACACAAACTGCTAATGAAGCTGTTGAAAAGGCAACGAGGAATGACAAATGGTAGAGCTTCGGACATATCTTGCTCTGTGTTCAGCCCTAAGACGTCAACATGAAAAGGAGGAACAACACACACAAGCAGTTAGTTATCTTCATCAAAAAGCTAGGAATCCAAGAAGATTATGGAAAGCTTTCCTTCCAGAGCCATGTGCAGAAGTGCATGCTTCTACGGCAAAGAGTAAAATGGCTGTGCAAATGTGCCAAAGTTCAAGGGTGGATCCAGAAGAATTCACCAGGTCCACAGTCCACACACATGATACACAAATTACTGTACCTAGTAATGCAACAAATGCTATATCCTGAAAGCTTACTTCTGATATGCGGGTAATCCAAAAAAGGCGAGGAAATCTAGCAGGGAACCATTGCTTCGGGCAGGACTTAATAGCACTGAAGTACTTCAGTAAAGGCACTTAAGCTACAAATTTTCAGGAATAGATCAAACAATTGGGAAATTCACTTGTAAGAAATCACACACATAAAGAACAACTGAATAACAGAAAGCCATTGTAATAGACATCTAGTAGTTACAACGAACCCATTTGTAAGGCGGAAAAGACCTTGCAGTGATTTTGAAACAGAAAATCCTCAGTATTATTAAATCCACTCAATTAGTAAAAAAGAAGCAGTGAACTGTTGGAATAATTACAGACAAGACAATGAGTTCCTTGTGCCATGCCATGCCTACTTGCAGAATCACAATTCATATGTGAGATTTATTCACATTAAGAAAAAAGCCAGATATGCAAAGGAAGAAATGCAACGATTATATAACACAGTTAACACTGGTATAACAAAAGTGTCACTAAGGCTTTGTTCTCTTCGCCTTATTCTTATAACTTATGTTACTCTGTATAATCAAACTAGTTCAACCTATTATAATTTACAAAGATAACGAGTCAGGAAAGCTCAGCCAGTCACCGGAGTTCTTCAAAAGTTTCACAATCATATTCTGTAGGGAAAGAAGAGGCACCCTGTTAGGGTGGGAGAGAGAGGGGAGAGGGGAGGGGGGGGGTGGGGGTGGGGTGGGGGAACTAGAAAAGAACAGTTGTCCATTCAAGCCTGTGACTACATCATGCAGTACAGACAAACTTTAGGTAGCAGTATGGACTTAAAAATTGCAGAAAGTCTCACATAAAAGGTAGTAGGTCAAAAAAGGCACAAAACACATCTTGAACATGCATAACAAACCTAGACAGATGGTAATGTATGTTGGGCATTCAATAACCAACTATATTCATTGGCATTCAGCACTGAATTACTGATGTTTGTGAAAAAAAGATAAAAGGGCAAGAGAAAGATTTTGAAATGCAGTAAGTAAATTATATTATTACCTCAGAACCAGGTGTGTATTATAACCACTGTAGAACAGCATCTAATCATTTCATAGATAACTAATAAAAAAATGCGAATTTCTGACTACAACAAGAGCAAATAGTTTCACAAGCTCAACATTCTAACACCTTGCATAGATAGTAGCAAGAAGAAGAATATACATCACAGAGACAGAGAATAATTGTTCCAGAGTAAAAAGGAAGAGCCTTGCACCTAAAAAATGTGACCGCATACTGCACAAACGGCTACTCAACTACAAGAAGACAGGGAGAAAGAGCAATTCTAGATAAGCAACAATGATCCTTGATCATCACGACTACCTCAAAACCTGAAGAGAAGCAAAACACATATATGTAAGCACACACAGATAGGTAAATTCTGTTAAGTGTATACAGAGAAAGGAGATAACGCAAGCACCTAAAAAGAATCAGTAAGTACACTATCATCATCATCATCATCATATTCAGCATCTTCACTGGACCCACTAGGATCCTCAGCCGTAACAGTTTGGTCATCTGCATAAAACATTTCAAAGGAAAGTTAACTTCACAGCTTGCGTTCATAATTCAAAATAATTAAAAAAGAAATACTTACCGGTATTATCTTCTGCACTTAGCCAATCTTGAAGACATAATAAAGCTTGAAGTGTCTCAGGCATAACGGAACTTTGAACAGAAGACAAGGTTTTACTCCCATAGCTAAATGCCTCCTTGGCATTAACAGTGAAAACAGGTATAGATAGAATGTCACGTGCCATCAACGAGAGATTGGGATACCTCATTGAGCTTCTTCTCCAGAACTCCAGAACATCTAAGTCAGAATTTAATTCATAACTTGGCTCTTCCAAGTAAAGATCCAACTCAGACTTGTTCCCATGAGATCTTGATGTAGAGCTCAGAAACTGATCATAGTCTCCAAACATGTCTCCCTCGTCATCTCCACCAACAAAGTTTGTATTCATGCTAGAAGACCCCACAGCTGTAGAGGAAAAATGCATAGATCGTTGCTTATACTCAGCAAACAAACAGTAGAGAGTGCTTACAACTTTACTAACACGGTCCTCAAAATTTGCCGGGCCAAAAAGTTTCATATAGCAGTATTCCACAAATTTTACCTTGTACCGTGGATCTAAGATTGCAGCACAAGATAAAATCAAGCTATTCTCGCACCAGAAGTCATCGAATTTAGCTTGCATAGCTTGAACAGCATGAGCTAAGAATAGATTTGGACCTTTTACTATATCCATCATACGGCAATGAACCCTCAACATCCCCTTTATAAATAAATTTGCTGTAGGACCATTGGTGCCTGAAAACAAGCGAGTTACATCATAAAGAACCCTTAGGAATTTGTGAATAATGCTCAACTTTTGCCACTCTTCTTTAGAAAGAGCCAAGTTGCTTAGCTCTTGCTTTGAGTCCAAAAGATGCTTGAAGATACTCTTATAATAAAGGGTGCGGTCAATTAACTTATATGTGGAATTCCATCTTAGCATCACATCAAGGCTCAACCTTTTCCTCGCTTGCAAGTCAAACATCCTCTCAGCAAGATCAAAGAACTTCTTCCTCTGAAGCGGAGATTTGTTGACATATTTAACCAACTCCCGTACCCTATCAATAATATCTTCAACCAACTTTAAGGCAGATTGTGCAAGAAAGTTCAATATATGAGCATAACAATTAACTTGGAAAAAGGAACCACCACTAGCAGGAGAATTCTTCGTAAAAAGACCTCTTTTAATAGAAGAAACTGTTGACTCGTCATAAGAAGCTTCATCCACTGTGATGGTGAAGGTCTTACATTCAATGTTATATTGAGATGATAAACATGCCAATTCATCTGCAATGTAAGTTCCATCATATGGGGGTGCTAAAGCTTTAAAACACAAAACCCTCTTCAGCAACTTCCAATGCTCATCAATGAAATGTGTAGTTACACATATATACTCATCTTTTGTATCTCTTGCTTTCCAATTACCAACTGTCAAACATATGCGGCCTGGAGCCTTTGCTAACATTTCTTTTACGTTGTCCCTTTCCCTCATATACATAGAAAACATTTCTCTTCTTACAATCGCCCGACTGAATGGCTTAAATTGTGGACATGCTTTAGACATCATAGACCTAAACCCTCTCTCTTCCACAAAGCTAAATGGATGAGCACCTTTGATTATGCAGACTGATATATATCTTTGCAGCTCATCCTGATCAACCTGGCTATTTTCTGTGGATTTGCTTCCTTCAGCCAAATTGTCGCCAATTGTGGATAGGCGTTTCAATTTACCAGATGTAGGTTCATCTTTGGGGATCTTATCTAAACTGTTTCCTTCTATTAGCTTCTCATTTGAAAGGAAGTACTGTTCTATGTTACCAGTCAAAGTCACACGCCTTGGACACTTGTCTAAATGACGCTTTAGGTGAGATGTCCCATTTTTGGAAGCTGCTGAAAGAACCATTTTACAGTGCTTGCACTTGGCTTTTGCATCATTCATATTAGGAGATGGAAATAAATCATACTCATGCCAAACCTTTGAGACCCTTTTCCCAAGCTTAACACTAGGTCCACTACCTTCAAACTCGCTGAACCCAAAATCCATTGAGACAGGTTGCACATCAATTGCTGCACGCTTGGCACACCTTTCCACGTGACGCTTTAAATGAGACGTTCCACTCCTAGGGGTAGCACTAAAAACACCATCACAATGTATGCATTTAGCTTTACCTTCGTTCTTGCTTTCAGTAGGTAACTTCTCGAAATGATCCCAGGCCACTGACCTCTTCTTGTTTCTATTACTACTATCAAATTCAACAAGTCCATTCTTTTGATCTACGACTGCTATTATATTTCCATCCATGGCACCTACACCATTAAAATGGGAATACAACACTAAGTACTAGAAACCACACAGCACTACATTTTAGTCTACATATACTGGAAACATGCTTAAATTGAAAACATACAGTAAATATCCGGTATATAGAAAACGCAAAAACTATGCACAAAATAAAACAAAATCGACATAAAATCAGGCAACATTGCAAAAATCAGATAAATCAGGACATTATCTGATACAATTGCTCTAATTTATATACAACTGATCTACAGCGGTGAAAATCTAAATTTTACTCGCAATGGATCAAATCTCGTCTACATCAGTATAATATATGCCTCCGACTACACCCAATTAAAAATCTCACAAAAGTAAATGAATTTGTGATAAACACATATCCAATACAAACCTAATTGCTCTACTACCGATACATGAAGTCAAAAATACTGAATCATACCAATCAAAGCACACCATAATCATGAATTCAGGAAAATTTAAGAAATGGGTATTACTCAAATCTAACAAAAGCATACTAAAAACGAAGATCAAAGCATCTGATACAAATTGCTGGAAAAAAAATTAGGGTTTTAGAGCATCTTACCTTCAGTAGCCTAAGAGAGAGAAACTAGCGGTGCAAGATGCAAGAATTAATCCCCTAGAACTTGAATTTTTCTGGGAATTGAAGGTTTTTGCGATTAAACCAAGCAAATTTCGAAACTTTTGGTGGGAATTGATGAAATTTCGATTTGGAGGGAAAGGGGTTTTTTTTTTGGAGAGTGCAGTGGACATTTGGAGTTGCAAAATTGGGGATTTTGTGCATTTTACAGTACTATATTCTCATTTTTTAATAACTTTTTTTTTTTTTTTTTTTTTTTACAAGTAACAAAATATTTGGGTAAAGCAAGTTTGTGAATGTAAACTAGACTTGCTTGTCAAATAAAATTTAGGATTGATTAGATAGTCATGAGAAAGTTTCAAAGCCTTTGGTTAGGTGCATCCGTGCATATATACGCCTTTTGAGTCTATAGTCCCTTCGTCTAAAATTAATTGTTTACTTATTGGCTTATCCGTCGTTATCTTTTCATTAATTATATGACAATATTAATTGAATTTGTATAATTATCAACTGATCTTGTTATACCATCTTTTTATATAAATGAAAATATATATATTTGAAATTCAATCATAAACTATTATACTTTTACGAAACTTTATAAATTACTACTATAATGTAAGGTGAATATTAGTTAGGGATCAATCAAGAAACACTGCAAAGGGGAAAAAAAAGGCTGGGGCATTAAACTTTGAAAACACTGTAAGACTAGAGTTTACAGGAAATCAAGAAGTGTCCAATCTTAAAACTCAACATAAAATGAACAAGTTCCTCTAAGAAAAGAAGAAAAAAAATAACATGAACATATAATAGTCACTTAGAATGTTAAAATAAAAGTAGATTACTAACTAAAAAGGGAAAGTAAAATCACAAACATTGTCAACCAAAGATTAAATATGGCTAAGCTTTCAATTCTTCCTCTCAGCAGTATGCAGTTTGAGGGTGTGGCTCTTGCCACTAACATGCTGCTTCAATGAAAATTCATTCATGCACCAAATGTCACACAAATCACAGTACAGTCTAGTCTCGATTTCCATGCTTTGTCCGACTCCTTTGCCTTTCATCGCCTGAGCTTTGTGCTTTTGGCCCATGAAATGCATCCGAAGATTAGGAATAGAAGAGCACTGCACCTCACAAACTTCACAAAATAACTTCCTCACCTTACCATTATTATTGTGACTAGTCTGAAATTGTTGAGTAGGAGTAGGTGCCTCTTTTCTTTTGTGGCTTAAGCCTATAGTGGGCTCAAACCTCTGGCCAGAAGGGGTTGATAGTGAACTGGGCCTTGGACCTGTATTTGGGCCAACGCGTGAGGTCTTTTGCCATGGAAGTGATGGACGTGGGCTTTGAGGTATGCATGGACGTGGGCCTGTTACTACTGACTTCAGCCTTGGGCTTGTCTGAGATGAGAAAATGGGTCTTGGGACTGGGCTTGGGCTTGGGCCTGTATGAGATGTGAAATTTGGCCTTGGGAGTGAACTTGGGCCTGCCAGAGATGAGTAAATGGGCCTTGGGACTGAACTTGGACCTCGAGGCAGGAGTTTGATCGGGTTGTTCATTGTTTTGGGCCATGGTACTGAGAATGAAGAGCCTGGCTTTCGAGTTGAATTAGGTGATGAATTTGCGCTTAGCTTGGGCCTCGGGTTTGGAATTTGGCTTGGCCTTGTCTGAGTTGTCTCTGAAGTTGGCCTTGAAGCTGGCACTGAAGTTGGCTGCAATGCATAGAGATGCTGTTAATCATTTATGTAACAAGTATAATCATGCAAAGTTAATGAGTCAGATTTGGCAAAATCATGTCTGAATTAACCAGTACAACTAACATGAAGTATATGAAAAATAGGTCTCTTACATTAGAAGATGCAGGGACTTGTTTAGCTTCAGTGCTTTTGATCAGCTGCATTAACTCCAAATGTTCTCGATATGCCATCTCCCTCTTAATTGCAAGCTCAGGTGAAATCTCGTACTTACCCCTTGCACTACCCATATTTTAGTTTTCAAAAGACTGTCAAAATCAGGTTACCAGGAAGATATGGAAGAAGAGACTGTTGATATATATAGTTTGAGTGTCTATGAAACTAGTGGGATCACAAAGATGGTGCATATATATTGTTCTGAGGAAGAATATGGAGGTTATTTTAATAACTTTCTTAGTACTACTGAATGGAGGAACTTATTTCTGTTTTTGCTGCTCACAAAGTCATGAACTTATTCCATGTTAATTGTGTGAGTTCAGACTTCAGAGGTATCCTTTGTCCTCCTTGTACTCGAATCAGATATCTTTATCTTACAAAAAAAGTATATGATTGATAAATGGCCAAGATGTTTACATATTTATACAACAGTACAAATGCTAGCTTTTCTAGTGCCTTTGTTCAGTAAAAAGGAGAAAAAATGCCACCAAAATCATGTCATTTGTTTGTCGATAATGAAGGCTCTTGGATGAAGTTCACACTCTTTACAGATCGCAAATGTTAATTAGTTCCTATAATAATTTTAATTTAGTAGAGATTGTCATTAGAATATAAGTTATATGACGATGACATAAACAAGGTGCAAAATCAAAACAGAAGAAAATGAAAAGATATGTACATGGTGCAAATATTCATTTAAGGACAGTTGAACCTTTGATTTCCATAAAAATAGCTTCAATATGCACTGAATTGCATCATAACAGCTAAAAAAGCCATACACAGAAAACAGGCCTACAGTTAAACTATGTTATTCTACCACACTACCAATTATATATTGTATGTCCAAATAACCATATTAACCAATTGAGCAATGGTAATACCCAATCACGACTTGATTTTTTTCCCGGCAGCATGTAGTTTGAGAAAGTGGCTCTTTCCATCAAGATGTAGCCTGAAGGAGTTCTCATCTGTACACCAAATTGCACACAACTCACAGTATTTATGCGGTTTTACACCCTGCTGTGACACGACACCTGCAGAAACTTTCTTACTGTTTGCATCTCGCTGTTTGGCCTTGTGCTTGTGACCCTTGAAGTGCATCCTGAGATTGAACTCGCTAGTGCAGTCAACATCACAAAGCTCGCAGTAATATTTTTCTGCTTCAACTTGCTGATGGATTGGTTTCTTCCTCTTCAGATGACCATGATAATGAATAGCACCTGGTTTCAGTCGAGGGCCTTGAAATGGAGGTGGCCTCAGAAGTGGTCTTGAGCCAGTAATTGGTCCATGATGCTGCAAGTAAGGTCTTGGCTGCAGAGTTTGCACAGGTCTAGGTCCAAAATATGGGCGTGGAGTAGGATTGTTGGTGGGCGCCACAGTCAGTCCTGGACTTACATTTGGAGTAGGCTGTAGAATTGCCCTTGGAGTGTGGCCAGAAGTTGGTGCTAACACCTGCTTGATACTCGAACAAAAGATATCTAATTAAGCTCAAAAACACTCTAGTCAACCAGAAAAAGTGATTGATCAGCAGAGTAAAGAACTCGAGTTGCTATGTTTGTTTCTCTAGAAATCAACTATTCAGGGCAACTACTAAATCTCTGAAAACAAGCATAACCATTTACTTCAATCTGACATCTTTCATAAAATTATACTACTGTTGTTTGAAGTAATGAAGTATATGTTTCACTTAGATGCAAACTAACATATAATTGATAAGAGTTGGTAATTATAAATTAATCTCATCATACCCAATGTGCCAACAGGTAATTAAGCTGAATGTCATAAATAATTGTATAGTCAATATCTTACACATCAAATGTACGCCAAATACCCCATTTGATCTGATATTAATAGTTACATATACTACTCCACATTAAATTAATACGTCTATTAAGCAAGTATTCAACATTTGAAATTTTTGGTTAAAGTTATGTGGATACTTCTGATATTTAAAAATTATGACCTTAACCCATGCTTTAAAGACATAAAACAACTAGTCAAGTCGAAAACCTAAGCATAACCCTTGTTAATGAAGCATAATAACTAATTTTGTTCCTTCTATTTTCAAGCACTCCATGTAATCTAACATGAAGAAATACCCTTGTTAATGAAGCATAATAACGAATTCAGGTTCAGTTATCACGTTACTAGTTCAAATCACACTATCAACACGTAAATATTAACTTCGGACCGAAAGGAATAAATTGTTACCTTAGGAGGCAGGGGGTCATTCCTGGAAAACATATTAGTACTATTAAGTCTTCCTTCAGCTCTGAGCTTTTCCCTGTATGCCATTTCTCTTTTCATTGCAAAATCTACCGACATCACATAATTTTTCCTATCAGCTGCCATTTTTCTCTCTAATATTCCTGCAATATTTAAAACTAAAACGAACATCAAATTATCATTCCATTTTACTGAATATTAACAATACCCTTCAACAATATTATTGCAACAACCCAAAAAAAGGCAAAGATGCACCCTTTTTTTAAATCATACATTCATACAATGCACAATATTGGCAAAAAAAACTCTAAAGTTTGGAACTTTAACTTTCTAAACATAAGGATACAACCACAAATCAAACAAATGAAAAAAAAAAAGTGATTTTGATTTACTATTATCAGAAAGTTTATAACTTTGATGCATGTAACACACATTTTCCGCAGAAAAAAACATGAAAAATGGTAGTAACATTTATGGAGCTGTTAAGAAATTTTCTTACCTTATAACATTTATACTTGATGAAAAGCCTGATTTATGAACATAATGGATTGAAGATTCAGAAACTTAGGTTTTTTCTTATTTTGGTGGAAATTACAGTATGATGAAATTTGAGTGTGTTTGATGGTTTTTTTTTGGGGAGACTATTAGTTTCAGCAATGAGAATTGAGAAGGCATAGTGGCTTTCTTAGATTCTATGGTACAATTGTGAGGGCATTCTAGTCTTTTCACTAGATGGATTTGTACTGTAGTAAAAAACTTGAATTTCATGTTAAATTTTTATCATCCCAACAAATCAAACATATTGGACCAACTCACCACCATTTAAACACAAAAAAAGTTTTTTTATTTAGAAAGGAAGGGGAGAGAAGCTTGGATGTAGATGAGACGTGTCGAGTTCATAACAGGTATAAAAACCTTTTCCGCTCATAAGAAACAATTGGAAATGCGGGTGGAAAATAAGGGGTGGTTTGAGTAATATAGGGAAAAAAAATAGAGGATTAATTGGAGCGTTTGGTGAAAAGTCTATCATAATAAGAGGCTTTTATGAGAGCAATGTGCAAGTGTTGCCATGTCAATCAAATGTTTCTTAATATCAATCAAATGTCTTTGTACAGTTATAATTGAAGAGTGTAATACTTGTGAAAATGCCATGTTTTCTAAGAGCACATAAGTTTTTCTATTTTGATGGTCGTCACTGAAACCAAAGACATGAAGAACTGAAAGCACCATGAAGTGTGCAACCGAAAAAAAGTTTACAAGACATTATGTGCAACGTGCATATTGTATGACTCTAGTTGTATAATACAAGTACCAAACAAAACCCCAGCTTTGTAGATGCTACTAAAATATCGAAACAAAAGGCAGTGGACGAATTTATTAATAGAGAAAATTAACCATACATTTCTAGTATCCTGGAAGGAAGATCCATACATTTTCTCAAATGCAGAAAATGCAGCAGAACTTTGATGAATAAAATTCATGAATGAAGGATGAACGACAAACATTTTGTTAGTCCTCCCCTCACCTGATATAAAATGGCATTATTAGAGAGCATTAACTGTCTGATATAATCATACAGTATTATAAGACCATCCTTTTTTTCATCAGCCAATCATACTGTTTGAGAATGTGATTCGTGCAGCTGAAGTGCAGCCTGAAAGTATACTCGTCAGCACACCAGATCCGACACACATCACAGTAGGGTCGTTTCTCATTTTCTCTCGGTGTTGATGATCCAACAGCAACTTCCTTACCCTTTTCACCTCGCACTTTGGCCTTGTGCTTTTGACCCTGGTAGTGTGACAGTAGATTGAAGCCAGTTTTGCAGTCAAGCTGACAAACTTTGCATGTGAAAATTCCCTCTGGAAGAGGTACAGGGCCATTCCGGTGCTGATCAGCAGACCGGGATGGACATGAACTTGGGCTTGGTCTTATATGTGGGGGATATGGATACGGAGAAGGCCTTGCAGGTGGTACTGAACCGTGATTCTGAGGCAAGTAAGCTGAATTCATATTCAAATTCACAGTTGCCCGAGGTGTTCCCCTTGTATCTTGGCTTGAAGTCGGTCTTGGCACCTGCACAAACTAAGTTACTACTCTGATAACTAGCAAAAGTAAAAAGTTCAGCAATCAAGAACAATCTGTAAGAGACTCAGAATTACGAACCTCAGAAACATGTTCACTTTTTACAGTGTGTGTGTGTGTAACAGCACAAAGGAATCCCTCTATATAAGGTAAGGCGGTGTACATTTAGTTCTCCCTAGACTTGCCTAGCTGCAGGATATACACTAGGTGGTGCCATTGGCCAATGTCTTGACGAGTTTCTCACCGAATTGTAGTGGCATTAAGCTCTAAACACTATATATGACTTATCCTTCCTTACCCCCTTCGCGACAACACAATTAGAACACCGATACATTATCTATTTATCTATGTTTGTGACATCTTAAACATGCTTATGCCACAACTTGTAAATTACAGCTGCTGCTGTAATTGCAACAGTCTCCTGACATTAGTATAGCAACAGCACAAGGCTGCTCAATATCCTGCACATTAAACTATGCCAAATTGGCATCAAATGTGAGATAATTATCAAATCTGTTACCACATTTTATGTTTACCAAGTCGATTATAGACCAGAACTCCATTAAAGTTCATTACATATTCGGTTAAAAAAATCGAGTCAATTATCTATTCAAGGTCCTTTCTCATATATTCGGATAAGGGTTAATAAGTTCACATAAGCAGTTTTAAGGTGAAAGAACGAATGTCCTAAGTTATAACCCCCAGTCCCCCACCATATCCCCAATCCCCCACACAAACATAGAATGACACAAGTACTCTACTATTTCAAATTACACAATCGCGATTCAATGTGACAATTAATTCCGGACAAATGAGTAAGCTAATACGAATCATAATCAATCAAAGCCTTAATCCCATAAGTGGGGTCGGCTAATACGAATCATAATAAAGATTGAAAATGAAAAGCAAGAAAATAACCTCTGGTAAGTGAGATTGGGCAGAAACTTTTAATTCCAGCTTTTTCCTGTAATTCATCTCTCTTTGCATTGCAAATTCTACTGACATGAAATGATTCTTTCTGTCAGCTCGGATTGCCATTTCTTGTGTCCCCCTCTTTGATAAACAATCCCAATTATATTTGTGAATTTTCTTCATAAAAATTCAATTGGATCTGCATATTTTCAAATAATCAGCAAAATTAACAAGTTTTTCAATTTTTTACAATGTACAAAATTTGTTCTTTAGAGTCTTACCTCTTTAATAGTGAGTGCATTGACCCAGTTTATTATTGATAAACCAACTACTCACTTACTCAGTACTGAAGTACTGAGTGAGGACTGAGTAGTTGATAGTTCCAATAGGGAAAAAAAAAAAATTAAAAAAAAAATCTTATTTTTATCAATTTTGAGAATTGGTATGTTCCATTTGTCAACATATTATGGCTTGTTTGATATGGAGATTTGATCTACTCATCTACGAAGTACTATAGATGGTAGTGGGTCGTGTCACGTGATGGACCAATTATTAATTCAAAGGAGTGATTAGGCCTATTCGACTCATATGGACATCATGTTAGGCCTAATAGTCGAGGATATATTTTACTAATATTATCTCCGATTTTTTTTAGTTGTACCTTTGAATATTTTATTATTCTCAAATAATATCCTAGAGTTGCAACCAAAAAAAAAATTTGGAGATAATAGTATTTTTGCAGTGCTTATGTTTTTAGTCGAACCTATGGTGTTGGACCGCCAACTTAAAATATAGACTAGTGTCATGTTGGACTATAGCCCATTCTAATACCATAGTTGTGAGAGTAAATCTTAATGATTAAATTTTATTTCATATTTTCATTAGATCTAACTTTTAATTTTTTATAGAGTAATCTAACTTTTAATTATTTTGTCTTTTCACTATGTTATCTCTTTCAACCTTATCAAGGGCAAATAATAGTTGAGTCTAAGGGAAAGATAGCAATAGAGTGAAGAAATGAACAATATCTTAATCAATACTATCATAGTCACATTTGCTTACTTTTTCATGGAATGTTTTTATTATTTTTTTTCTAATTATGTGCATTAACCTAACCAACTAACATAGGTGTGTTTAGTGCTTAAGGTACTAAAAAGTTAGAGAATTATGTTACGTACACTTGACTACAAACACATATGGACTCCCCCCCCCCCCCCCCCTAGATTTTATTTTATTTTTTACCAAATGTAACATTTTAATATACAATTTTGTTCCTATATAAAATAATTTATTCACCTTTAATCAATCAAACCTCGTAATGTTATGTTTTATTTTTCAACCAAACTCTATTTTTTTATATCAACCAAAATCCATTATCTTTTTATTTATTTTTTTAATTAATCATCTCTCCTTGTTGCGCGTGCATTGGCCATATCTTTAATTTAGAAAATGAAGGAGTACTTACATAAAGATTAAACATTTAACTTAGCTTGTATGCCTCATGAATATCCCAAAGTGCTCTGCCTGTATGGTTTTCTGACTAGAATATACTCCTAATCAAGAGAGAAATGGCTAATATATGCACATTTTAGAGCTTACACAAGAGTCCAAGCTCAACCACCTCTCCCTCCCAAGTCCCAT
Organism: Chenopodium quinoa; assembly: GCF_001683475.1. NCBI lineage: Eukaryota > Viridiplantae > Streptophyta > Magnoliopsida > Caryophyllales > Amaranthaceae > Chenopodium > Chenopodium quinoa. The sequence continues at coordinate 5,034,305 of NW_018744626.1, read as the reverse complement.
TTTTTTAAAAAAAAAAAAAAACAAACAAATTGCAAACATCAGATCAGATGCATATATTTCCTGAGTTCCTGACAACAATTTCAGGCAGCAAAATCCTTAATATACCATGATACAGTATATTCATAATAAGTAATTGTATAAGACAGAAGAAAAACAATTTCTTCCAGTTTTATTAGTGTTATTCTTGAAAACAATGAATTAGATGTGTACAAGAAAAATGATTACATGTAATCCTATGTACTGTATGTACCTATTCTGTGTGTCTGACTGTAAAACCAAAATAGAATCCTCTAAAATTATCAACACTTTTTTTGTAATTCAAAACTGACTTCCTATACATCACAAACTACAGAAACATAATCTAATTCCTTACATATATCTCCTTCATAGCCTAAGATTTTAACCAGCATTGACAATACCTCCTTCATGTTAGGCCGCGCTTGAGGTGCCTCTGAAGTACATTTGATTCCGATGTTTAGCAGTTCTCCCATCTCTGATGCACCTTCATTTTTCCCTGGTCCTACTACGAGCCCCGGGATTGTGGAATGATCTAATCCTAGCTGATTATTTTTACTCATGACTCTTCTTGCCCACTCTAACAGACACTCCTCCCCATCATCTACTGCCCTCCTACCTGTCGCGAGTTCCATGGCTAATACTCCAAAGCTGTAAACATCGCCTTTTGTTGTTGCTTGCCATGTTTGGCTATATTCAGGTGCAACATACCCTACTGTCCCGGCTACTGTGGTTGTGACATGAGTCTCCCCTGCATCAACCATTCTTGCTAGACCGAAATCTGTGACTCTAGCTTTTCCATTTCTGTCTAATAGTACATTGCTTGCTTTGACATCTCTGTGCACTATTGAAGGGTAACACTCATGGTGGAGGAAGACTAAGGCACGAGTTACATCGATTGCAATTTCAACTCGTTTTTTCCATTTTAGCCGTGTTCTATCTGAGATGAGATCCTCTAAGGTCCCCCCTTCCATGTACTCATACACCAGCAATTTGTCAGCCTTATCAAGGCACCAACCATAGAGGTTGACAAGGTTTGGGTGAGGCCAATTGACACCTTGCTGTGTAAGGACTTCCATTTCTGCTCGGAATTCTCGTTCTCCTTCAATGCCTCCTCTCTGTAGCTTCTTGACAGCAACCACTCTTCCATCAGGGAAGACTCCTTTATAAACTGTCGCGTACCCTCCTCTCCCAATCTCTCGATCTTCAGAGAAATTTCCTGTTGCTTTCAGGATATCAGAGTGTGTGAATGCTGTTTTGTCGAACCTAATGACTTTGATGGCATCTGACATCCATGGTGAGGAAGAGCTGCTCGAGCAAGAAGAGCTATCATGCCGACATTGGGTGTCTTTTAAGAGATACAATGATGTTTTCTCTGACGGAGTTTTTACAAAGTTGTAGACTAAGACTGAGAGCACACCACATATTAACAAGACAAGCACCAATATTGCAATGACTAAAGAGGTTGCTATCTTTGCAACTGATCGAACACTGTCAGATCGTACATTATTTTTGGATGAGTTTGTGGGACTTCTGATAAAAGATGGAAGGACTAATTGAGGATCACCAAGGTAGGAGCTCTTCTCAAACGTTGATAGTTGCCCGGTAGAAGGTATTATACCGGAAATGAGTGGATTGAAAGAGATATTGAACTTGTTCATCTCATCCAATTCGTTCAAACTCGTAGGAAAAATACCTGAGAAGTTGTTAAAGGACAAATCAAGATCCTGCAGACACTTGAGGTTTCCAATTTGCATAGGAATTGTGCCTGAGAAATTATTCCTCGAAACGTTTAGAAAAACAAGGGATAATTTCTCAATGTCTGAGGGCAAAGCACCGTTAAAGTTATTATCTGCAAAATGCAGCATGCTAAAGTTCTTCATATTACCGATTTCAGAAGGTAATGCACCAGAAAACCGATTTCCTGTCAGCTGAAGATAGCCTGAAATCTGCAGTGTCTGAACTTTTGAACCGGGTTTGCAAATTGGAAATAGACCATACCCTTTTAGTATCCTGTCCCATACACTTCTACAACTCTTCCTAGTAAGCAGACTGTACACAAAACTAAAAGGCGGGTACTTTTCAGGTATCCATCTTCTCATAGCCAAACACTCCCCTGAGCCAGGAACAAGATTTCCTCGTCTATTTGACTTGAATGTAGGCATAGGATTGCTCCCAATGTTTGTCAGTTCAGTTGGGAGTTTCCCATACAGTTTGTTATTAGCTAAATTCAGCCATAACAAGCTGCTGCAGTTTCCCAACTCAGGTGGAATTTCACCTGTTAAGGAATTATTCGCGAGCATAAGCCAAAGAAGGGAGGTTAACTTCCCCAAACTTGGTGGGATAGAACCAGTTAATCTGTTAAATGAGAGATCAAGGGCTAGAAGCTGATTAAGACTTCCATATTCAGAGGGAATTTTTCCTGTAAAATTGTTATAAGCAAAGTCTAAGAATTGCAAACTAACCATCTTCGAAATCTGAACAGGAAGAGGACCTGAAAAGTTATTGTAACTGAGGTCTAATCTCTGAATGTTAGGCAATCTTAAAATACCAGAAGAATTCAACCCTGTGGTGAAGGAATTCCCATGTAACACCAGAACTTGCAGCTGAGTAACTCTCCCAAGAATCGGCGGTATATCACTGCCAAGAGCATTCCTGCTAAGATCCAGGAACTTCAGATTTCTGCACTGCAGCAGTGTTTCTGGTATCTGCCTTGTGAAGTTATTTCCTCCAAGAATCAACACTCGAAGGCTAGGAATCGACCCGAGAGTATCAGGAACACTCCCAGTGAAATTGTTCCCACCTAAGATCAAGGTAGACAAGTTTTTGCACTTGGAAATTTCATCAGGAAAATTCCCTTTAAAATTATTTTTTGACAAGTCTAAGGTCTCCAAGCTGCAGTTACCCTCAAAAAACTCAGGAACAATCAACCCCGAAAACTCATTCTCCCCAACGTCGAATGCCTTAAGCCTCGCGAAATCAGGCCAGACCTTCCCATTAAAATTATTTGCACTAAGATCAACATACTCCAATTTTGAACACCCTTCAAAACACCCATCAATAGACCCTGTAAAATTATTAGTAGAAATGTTCAAGACCCTCAAGTTGCTACATATTGCAGGGAAACTAGCCCGAATTTCGCCTCCAATATTATTCAATGACAAATCCAACACCTCCAAGCTACTCAACCCAGTTAAATTCAGCTCCCCCTTAAGTGTATTATGTGACAAATTAAGGTGCTTAAGGTTTTTACACCCACTCAAATCACTAGGAATCACACTTAAGGTATTCCCTGATAAGTCAACAGAACTGAGTTCTGACAATCCTGAGAAGTTCCCTGATATCTCCCCATTCAGGATACTCTTCGACAAATCGATTCCGGTGACTCGACGTGTACCGGGATCACAGGCTACACCAGACCAATTACAGTGGTCTGAACTCAACTTATTCCAATCTGCATATTTTCCTCTGTTCACCTTATTCTTTTCTTCCAAAAATGACTTCAAATTCAGCAAAATAACTCTGTCACTTCCTGCTTCCTCAGTTTGAGCATCTGCTTTGGTGATTGTGCCTAATCATTGACATTCATTACTCACAATTCAGTTCATTATTAATAATGTCGGAAAAATCTTTCTCGAAATCCACACCATTATATTTATTTTTTTATCAATATAATATAAAGAACCATATATATAACAAACCCGAAATAATATTTATTATATTACAAAAAAAAAATGAGTAAGACTTGAACGGGTACCTGGAAATATAAGGAAGAGGACAAATAATAGCGGAATTATGAAACTATGGTGAACCAATTTATCATAATGTTCTTCTACCATGATCAATTTATTACTTGCACTTTTTTCGTCTTCTTCGTCCTCCTCGTCCTTGCCCTTGTCCTTGTCCTTGTCCTTGTTCTCGTCCCGTCCTTGTTTTCTTACCCTATTAAGTATTAACCTTATTTGTTATACTATTGAAAAGATTTCATGGCTGAAAAAATGAGAGAATTTTGTGCTTACTAAGAGTGCCATACCAAACAAGGAACTAAATTCTTGGTGGTCAACAAAATGGAAAAAGAAAAGTGTAAGATGGTTGGCTTCTTAATGTAGTTTCCTAAAGTAAATGGAATAAAAAAAAAAATCTTATTTATGATATTTATTTTGTTATTTTTATAAAATTTAATATAATGGGTTGATGGAGTAAGTAACAATATATTTCATGTCATAGTTTTTGCAACGGTCATTGGTAGAATGAGCCGCCCATTTTGACTAGACCGGTTTTTTATTTTAAATGAGCCGGGTTTTTTTTATTGAGTTGAAATATGTCTTTAAAAAAAAGGTGTTAAAAATATAAAAACCTCGTCTAGAACGTCGTTTATTGTGAGTAATTTTCTTTGCTTCTTCTTCTATTAAATTTTAATTAAGTTTGAAAATATGGGAGTTGAGCTAAGAAATTTCTTCGTCAATGTTTGGTAACTTTTGTTTCTTTTCTTTTTTGTGGGTGTGGGGTATGAACAAGAAGCCTTATCAAAAACAATTACTCCAAGAAAAAAGATTTTTTTTATATAAAGTAAAATAAGAAAAATTTAATAAAATTACAGTTATGAAGATATATCGAAATAACATAATAGTCATCTTATTTATATGATAGAATTAAAATAGTTATCATTCTACGGAGTAGTTTATGTAAGATTCGTGTAAATCTATAGTTAATTCACACGTTAATATTCTATGTATAACTTGTCGTATCTAGTTAGTACATGGAAATCGAGGGGTTTTTTAAAAAAAAAAAAAAAACAATACTTTACAATGCATAATTGGTTATATTATAATACTTGTAAATTAAAATAAAAATAATTTTAAAAAAAGCACTCAATCAATGACCTTGTGACCTTGAAAAATTATATATTGGAGAACCCTTATTTTGAAAAATGTAAATATGCAAAAAAGTTGTAGTCTGCTAAAAACGACCCTGCATGATCCTTTGGAAATACAGGATAAGGCACATGAATCAACAAGAAGGTTTTTTTTTTTTTTTTAAATCAACCATAAACTAGTTGGCATTTACAATCCTTAATACCTGTACAATAGGGTATGTTCCGATTTACTGAAAACAACTAAACTAAACTGATTATGGTTGAATAAAACTGAATAAAGTTGATTGCTTAAAAAAATAAAAACAAAATAAAATAAAATAAATTGAATAAAGCTGAAATGAATTATTTATGAGAGAAGGCAATTAGGAACTGAACTGAAAAAGCTGCACAGAACAGGCTCTTACTTGTTCTTGTTTGCTATTGATATTTTCATAAATCCTTTCTCATTTTAATAGTAAATCAATATTTCTTCGGTCATATGGCTCAAAGTTGAATCATGCGAAAATCAACTTGTACTACTTTGTATATTTTTTAAAAAATTCGAGTGAATCATAAAAACTAAAATGAAACTAGCTAGCTAACTAATAACCAACACAAATATTTACGTCATTAATCGTAATTAATTTAATCAAGTAACTCAAATAAAGTTGGAATTTTTTTTTTATTTGAAGCAAAATAAAGTTGGAATTAATTCTACAATATGCCTCCATATTTATAATTATTAGTTGATTACTTATAATTGACACTATGTTAAAGTGCCACAATTGCATTTATTTTTATTATTTGAATGATGATTTGCAACCTAGCTTAATTTCAAGATTGATTGATAGATTACAAATGGTCAAAAGAAATGAGTAAGTATGTTTGGCTTAATGGTAACAAAGAGTTGTTGGGCTGCTTACCGATTTGAAGATAAGCAATAGTTAAAAAGTCGCAAATATGTAGCTTCTATTCAAAGACCTTAAGCTTAAGCATAACACGCATGCATGTTCAATATAATCTTCATTATATGGTCAAATTTAGGTATTATTCACGATGTATGTTTTTCTCAATAATAGTATGCCAACATTGTACTTGTATTAAGATTTCACCCCAACCAAATCTATCTTCTAGAAAATTTCAGTTGAATATAATTAACAAGGTATCCACTGAAATTTACAAATTTCATTTTAGATGTCTCGGATAGTTTTATTTTAAATACTTCATTTACAATTTTCTATTTATTCCATAACACATTCATACAGGACAAAAAAATATATAAAAAATAAAATAAAAGTTCAACTCGTGTTTTTATTCACATCAAAACACAGACTGATCTGATCGAGTTTCCTTATCCAAGTAATCTCTGACTTATTGGTAACTCCTAATCGATTAAGAGTATGTTCTCATTGACTGAACTCTGCTGAACTGAACTGAAATGAACTGAGCTGAGCTGAACTGAACTGAAATGAATATTTTATAAGGGAAGGAAATTAGGAGCTGAAGTGAAATGAACTGAATTGAACTAAACTGAGCTGAGCTGAACTGAATTTAAACTTATGAGAACAGGCCCTAAGTAATCTCTGACCAAGTAACTTCGGCTAGTGTGGTCAGCCACATATGAAACTTTATTTTTGAACTTCTATAGGGATTTTAAGTTTTTTTTCGCAAAAATATGAACATTGCAAGGTAAATTGCAACTTTTTAAATAATCTTCACTATATTTTAGGAGTTTTTTAAACAAATATATTGAAAAAAAATTGTTTCAAGATAGGATTTTAATTCATTTTTATGGTGGCCTTTTTTCACAAAAAAAAAAAAAAAAAAAAAAAAAAAAAAAAAAAAAAAAAAAAAAAAAAAAAAAAAACTATGGTGGCATATGTGTGATTTTCGACTTTCCATCTACAATTAAATAAATTGTATGGAGCACTTCATAACTGATAAACCCTTTCATGGAGCATAATAATCAACATATTATCAAACTACCTATACAGTAAAAATATTTCTGTTCGTTAAAAATATTTTATAAATTTATTCAAAGTATGAAGTAAATCTGTTTTCCTTGTTAATATCTTAGGCTCGGTTCACTTCACCTTAAAAAAAATTATATTCATTCAGTTCAGTAAAAAAAAAATGAGTTCAGTAAAAATAATTTCATTTAAGTAAAATTATTTTCAATTATTTAACAAAAATAATTTCATTTCAGGAAAAATAATTCCACTTCAATAACAAAAAATTCATATTTTAGTGAAAGGGGCCTCATATAAAGTACATTCAAATTAATTTTACGAAAAACTTTTTCATACACCTAGTTTGCACTAATATTAGTTACATCAAACAGTATAAGGGTAACTTTTAGTTAATTTTAGGGTAAACAGTATAAGGGTAACTTTTAGCTAATTTTAAGGTAACTTTTTGCCTTTTTTTGGGTAACTTTAAACATAATACAATTTTTATATAAATTAGATAATAAGAAAAGTTTTATTAATTGAATTTAATTACATTCAATTACTAATAATTGATTTTTAGTCATTTAAAATGTGATTTTTTTTTACTAATAAAGCATAGATAATTTTTATTTATGTTTGGTTACTTTTATGCAAATTGAAATACTTTATTCATTTAAGGGGTAACTTTTGCTCATTTTAAGATAACTTTATAACCTTATTATACATTCGATTTTTTAAAAAAATTTATATAATTTTACTCGATTAATATATTCTCGGTAGTTAAAAATAGAAACTAAAGAGTATCTATTATCTATCACGTCGATTTGTTTGACGCGGAACAACAATCTTATGTTCACTTTCACTCCTAAAAAGGATAAATAAGGTCAAAGCACGTCTTCTTCTTCTAAAAAGAAAAAAAAAGGTCAACATTATTTTATTAGTTTTGAGCCAATAGGAAGCTCACTAATGAGCTGACCGCGGGCAGTAGGGCAGTTACACGTGTGAAGACTTTGTAGCCACATAACAACCTAATAAGTACGTAGATATGTACGTATTCGATTAAGTTTAGCCTAATACTCCGTACTAGTATTACAACGATTATTAATTTATTATTATCAAAACTAACCCCAACTAAAATCTTCGCATCCCTCTCCACTATAAATATTTAATTATATATATCACTATCTTATGTATGTCATTTTCTAAAACATCAATTTTTGCTGACTTCTCATTTAATTTTTCTACAATTACAACAAAAAAATCATCTACTATTCCGTATTATTGATTTTCCTATAAAAAAAAAATTGTCACCATTAATCTCAACTTTGCTCCATTCGCCGATATTAATCCCAAGGATTGCCAACACAATTTATTCCCTATCACTCCCAACTTTGCACTCTATTAATTTTTATCACCCCCAACCGACCTGCAATCGGTTAATCAAATTAACATTTATGAGTTAGATTTTTTTTTTTTTGCACACATGTCACTATATGATTGGTCAAATAAAAAAACAAAATAATAAAAAAATAAAAAAACAAAACAGCCACTTTTAAGGCAGTCGAAATTGAGCGGGGTAGTGAATGGAAGGCCGGGAGGAAACGATGGGGGAAGGGTGGGGGATGTCGGAATTGAAAGGGGATGGAAGAGTTCTGGTCGGAATTCGACAGGGAAGGTGAGTGAAGGCGGAAGGGAGATCATGAGTGATGGGGAAGGCGGCGGAAATAAAGGAGGAAGGTAGGTCATATCGTGGTTGATGGAGTTGGAGGGGGAAGGGAGATCAATGGTGGTGGACGACGGAAACCGACGAGGAAGGAGGCGCGCGGATCTTCCGCACAACCACGGCAACAGATCCAGCAGCAAGGGGAAGGGAAGGGGGCTGGAGACAGCGATGCTGGTGGTAGAACGTATAGGGAAGGGGGAAGAGAAGGGGGTCGAAGGTGGCAGGGGTTGCCGCCTGCCGGAGATGGCCTATCACTCAGCTCGCTGGGTTGATGGGGTTAGGTTCTTTTTTTATTTTTTTTTAAAAAATTTAAATTTTTTTTAGACCTATCACGTGTTGACACGTGTCTGGTAACTTCCTACATTAGGGTAAAGCCATTGGTTGCCCTTTTGTAGTGGGCATGAGGAGAGAGAAAATGAAATAATATTTAAAAAATAAAATTTCATCAATTTTGGAGAGAGAAATGCCATGACCAGGTCATGGCCATGACCTTTGGCAAAAGGTGGGCAAAGAATTTGAGTCCGCCACTTGTCCATCTATAATTGGCTGATAGTATTTATATTTTATTTTCTTTGTACAAGTATAATAAAGAAATTATTTATGAGTAGGGCAAGTAGTGGGCAACCAATGAGAGTGTATGGTCATAGGTGGGTATGAGAATTGGGCATAAATGAGATGGAAGAGAGAGATATGTATTAAATATTTGATGACCACCATTGGCTTGGGCAACCAATGGCTGTACTCTTAGGTTGGATGACCGATTAGGGATGATAAAAATTAATAAAGTGCAAAGTTGAGAGTGATAGGAAATAAACTGTAGTTGAGATTAATATCGGTGGATGGAGCAAAGTTGAGATTAATGGTAGCAATTTTTCCTAAAAAAAATGAAAAAAATCCTAATATTATTGATTCAAGAACTATCTATACGGATAAATTGTGAAAGTCACGGATTTCAATATCGAGAGGTTGGAGAAAACGGTTTAGCCTTTGTATTGGTATTAACGGCATATATATATACATAATACATAAAAAACAATACCTAAGTTACCTAAAACCCCTAAAAAGATAAACCTAACAAATATACAATATTAACACATATAAAACCAATCGACTTCTAATATAAATGGCCTATAAATGTCAATTTGTCCGCCTAGTGATTATTTCGACCCTGAAGTTGAGGTATTGGGAGTCACTTCCACTAAAGATACTTTAAGGGTTAGAGTGATACTCTTCTCAGTACTCTCGAAATGTCTAACTTGTAAACTTGATACATTAGTTTTATCACAAATTAAGATATGAACACACATCCCTTAGCTTTTATATCTTCGATCATGCTTTTTATATGATTCCTTGTGATCTTTAAACATACACTTAAGTAATAGTCTATTAAGAACATAAAGAGAAATTTATTTTCCACATTCCTTTTCACACATGTTCATGTTCTTTAATATAAATTTATGTTCAATCTGCATTATATCTTAATCTTAATCTCACTTTTGGTGTGAATAAGAAGATTACATGTTGAAAAATACACATAACTTGTGAGTATTTTTTTTTTCAATCGGCTCTCATAATTTGTTGCTTTTTATTACTCCATATTAAAGAAACACTTTATCTTATTAATTAGATGATTGATTATACAGTATTTATAATTTCGTAAATATGTAAGTTCATTTACTCATTAAACATATTAAAATATAAATTAAAACATGTAAACAAATGACATGCATGGAAAGGATACAAGACGACGGGAGTAGCAAGTAAGAAAAATGTGATCGTTTAAATCCTAGTCTTCTTTAATTACCCTCTATCTTAGCAAACCATTATATTGTAGCAATTATAATCCCATAACTTCCTTTGACTACCACATACACAAATCAAATTCTACTTGTCTATTGTCTAAAGGTCTAATATCTGAATATATAATCGACTAAAAGAATATATTGTATAAGTATAAACATAGTTCTTATATTATCTTAAGTTAAAATTTGCATAATTATTTTTTGTAATTCAACTTACTCTATTATTTACTTTAGAAACTTGAAAACTCCAATAATTTTGAATAATATAATCATAGTGATAAATAATTAAATACTATTCTTAACCCGTCAAAAAAAAAAAAAAAAACTATTCTTTCAAAAAAAAAATAATAATAAATAAATAAATAAATACTACTCCGTATTTCCATAATACATGATTGTAATACCAACCAGCAATTGACGCGCCTCGGTTATTACCTCACTAGTTGCGTCATTGCCCCAAGCGCAAAGATACATGATTGTAATACATGATTGAAGATGTTATGCTCAAATTTTTGTATATATGGTCATAAATAAAGTTAACGTTGCAACTAGAAAGCCAAGCAATAAATTTAAAGAGCAATTTATGTTTCGGGGTTTTTTGATGTCCTGTGGGAGAGTTACAATTTCGAGTCTGGAACCGGACGCATGTACCTGCAAAACAAACGGATGCTCCGGATGATTGGAGATCCGCCTCCGACGGTCAAGTTAGTACTTGATTAAGGAGTAATTAATGCGGAAATAAAAGTGATTGGGTCTCTCTAGATGAGAGTGTTAAATGTGCGTAATCCCCCTTAATGAGGATTAAGGGAGGTATTTATAACCTTGAGAAACGTGCTAATCCTAGGTTTAGGTTAACCTAGGGCTGATTGGGCTTCCCTTGGAAGTTGGGCCTAGGTGGCCGGTTTCTCTATTAGGCATGGAGGATGCCACGTGTCATGACATAATAGGTCCAGGGTGGACGAATAGGCGTGTGCCACGTGGCAAACCCTGACGGTTCCAACTGGGGGAACACTTGGCAGGACCTGATTGGCCCACGTGGCGCATTCCGATTGGTGGGAGCAAAATCCCCTAATCATTTGCCCCTCACAGGTGGCACGTGACTGGTCACGTGTTACCTGTGACAGGTGTCGCACTGTGACAGGCGACGGCCTGCTACAGGTGTCACTCGGCGAAAGGCCGAGAGATTCTCCCGCCCAAATTTTGAATTTTGGAAGTGACCCTTCGCCTTCTCACTTCGCCTATATAAGGGAGTGTTGACTTCAGTCATTTTCACATTTGAGAACTTTTAGAGAGAACATTCGGACCCCTGAACTTGCTCTGACATTTTGGACCCTTTCTGCCTACCGCCTGCTCTGACAAGCCGACTGCACAGGATTTTCAGAACTCCATCAACTTCACTCGTTCAGGTAACCGTCGGTTATCTTACTCTTAATTTTCTCTTTATTTTATTCTTTTTTAAAATGGCACCACGGAAGCACACGACACGACCTAGGTTAGTGATCAGCCGGTCACCGGGGACGGCTGAATCTAGGACTAGGAATGCCGCCTGCCCTTTTCCGGACCCATCTTTGCCCTTTATACAAAGTCCGACTGTCTCTGTGTCTATGCAGAACATGATGGGCAGAACAAAAAGAACTGCTAGGATTTCAAACTCAGACGGCTCCTCCCACGGGGTGCCGATTAGTGAAACATCTGACCAGGCGCCAGATGTGGAAGTGAACCAAAGCGGCTTGAAAGCCGACAGTTCTGAGGGAGGAGTCAAAGTGACCCCTTCTAATTTTACAGTTGACAAGTCTACATTCTCTCCTGCTCCTTTTGAAGGAGAGGAGGCGGGCCCCTCTGGGAGAGGGGAGGAGTCGTCCTCTTCGGACTCGTCAGAGGACGAATCCGAGTCTAGCTCTTCTGGTCATGCTTCTCTGGACACAGAAGAGAAAAACAGTCGCCTACAAGAGGCGAGGCTTTCTCACGCAGTTGAGAAGGGGGACAATTGGGCGGAGCCATCCGCCTCTTACCGAGAGAAAAATACCCCCTACTACTGCACTGTCCCACGGGGCCGGATCACGGCCATGCAAGAGAAAGTGGGGAGCTTTATTGCGAACCACACAATGGGCCCCGGCTTTTTAGTTTTCGTGTCGGATCCAGAAGACACAGTCGTCTGGCCGGCTGGTACTAGTTATGATGGCGCCTGCTTTGGCTGCGACGAGGCGGCCATCAAGGCTGGGCTGCGTTTCCCACTACATCCGGTTGTTCAGCATATCTTGGATGGGTATGAGTTGGGGTTATGGCAGTTAGCCCCGAACTCCTGGGTCAACGTACTCGGCTATGTAGCCGGGTGCGAACTGCACGGGGTGGAGCCAAACTTCGAGACTTTCGCCCACATGAACTACCTCAGCCGGACCCCTAAGGCAAGCGGTACCGGCTGGTATCAATTGACAAGCCACAGAGGCTACCTCATGACAAGAGGTAAAGCAAACAAGTGGAAGGACTGGCGAAGCACCTTCCTTATCATTGAGAGTTCAGACACAGAGCTGAACAAGCGCTTCAACAGGTAGAACAGGAATCCGCCTCTTCTTGCAGGCGGCCGCAGCATGCCGCCTGTTCCCCCCAAAGCTAAGAAAGAGATCCTGGATAAAGGACTCTTTAAAGTAGAGTCGAGGGTCGACTCTACTTCAGGGGTACGAGAGCAAGTACCCCTGCACTGCGTCCCGAGCTTCAAATGGCTCTACGACGAGTACTTTTTGGCCGCCTGTGGCCTCAGCAGTCGGTGCTCAAGAGGTAGCCAGCCTGTCGAATACTCTGTTTTTCCATGCATTACTGTTATGACTTTTTATTAACTTTGCTATTTGTTTTTGCAGCGGACGCCATGAGCAAAATTACCGCCTCCAAGACTGCGGTGGCCATGTTGCGGGCCTCCATCATGCAACAGTCCTCAACCGACTCCCCCAACAAGAGGGCGCCCTTGGTGAGCTTCGAACCTTTCACTCTCTTTTTGGAGTTGGGTTTATGCATATACTGACCGAGTGTTTTTTTTTTTTTTTTTTTTTTTTTTTTTTTTTAGACGGGCGCTCCAAGAGCTTCTTCTTCCCAACAGCCGGACTCCAAGACCCGGAGGACGACTGTTGCGAGCTCTCCTGGTTCTGCCAGGAAACATGCGGCGGCTGAGAAACAGCCGGCCACTCCTTCTAAAACTCCAATCAGGCCGCCTAGAAGTATGAAGCTGTCTTTGTGAATTTAGACTTGCTCCCTTCTTTACTAGGTCTAACTCGTTTGTTTATGGTTGATGCAGCCGGCCCTCAGGAGCCTGACTTGGTCGAGGTGGCCAAGTCTATGATCAAGGTCGTTCCTCCAGCTGAAAGGGAGGCGGTCAGGGGTGTCGGCACCCTTGACCTAGACGGGATTGCAGGGGTCCTTGCTGAGGTATACTTAGCATATTTTTGGTTATTTAAATTCCAGGACGCCTGTTTTTTGTTTGGAAACTGACGCTTGTTCCCTTTTACTTAGGCCCTGCTCCGAGTGAACGGCCTTCGTAAGCCGCTTGACAGGAAGAACAAAGAGGTAAAGGCTGCAAAAGCTATGGCCGCCTCTGACTGTGATAAGGCAATGTTTCAAATTGCCCAAAATGAGATTTTGACAATTGATATTCTTTATTATCAGGCGCAGGATACTTCTGCTATCCGGGCTCAGTTAGAGGCGGCCCAGAAGAAAAATAGTGAGCTGGAGGCGACCATCAACAATCTCAAGGCCGAGCTGAGACCTCTTCGCCAAAAAATGTCCTCCTACGACACCTTGGAGAAATCCTTGGCACACGTGAAGGAACGCCTGGTGACCCAGGAGAAGAGTCTTACTCAGGAGCTCTCGACAAAGGCCGAGCAAGAAAATAAAGAGCTGGTCCAGGAGATGATGGAAGACTCTGCTCAAATCCAGCGCCTGACCTGGGGCCGCCTCTTCCCCAATGCCGACTTTTCCTCCTGGGAAAAAACGTACCGCCAGTGTTCTGATAGATATAATCAAGAGATCCTGGCGGCTGCTGAGGACGAGGCGTTGGAGGAGGAGGAGCCGGTAGTGGCGCTTGTGCCGCTTGGGGGTGATGCATCGAAGAAGGATGCAGCTGAAGCCGAGTCCAGCAAAAAGAGTGCTGACCAGGCGACAACTGCTATTATTGAAGATCTGCCCCCTTCTTAAGCTTTATGTCTTCTTTTCACGGCCTGCGTGCCGTTTGTTTCTATTTACCCGGCCAGGGGGCCGGGGTTCTGAATATTTTGCCGGTCTTCATGACCGGCTTTCTCTTGTATCTTTTACCCGGCCAAGGGGCCGGGGGTATGTTTATTTATGCAAAAAATGTTTTGTTCCAAATTTGTTTCGATTTTGCTAAGTATCGAAACTTTGATATCCAATTGCATACTATACCGAATGTTTTGCATGGCCGATAGTTGCGGATGGGTAGGAGGTAGTTAGTCACGCCACCTATGCCCCTGGACGACTGGTTGTCTGTTTCCAGGCTAAGCGATCAGTCGGCCACTTTAAAGACTGGATCTCCTCTAACCAAGTAGGAAGATGGTTTCCTACCTGCCTTGTTTGTTTTTTTGTTTTTTAAGCTAGAGACTCTAGTCGGTCCAGGCCGACTGTTCCCCGCCACATTTAATCTAGTGTGAACAGGCGCTGTATGAGCACCTTTTTAGTTTCATACTAAATTTTTAAGGAGTGACCAAGTAAACATAATTGTTACCTAGTCGCCGTTTGACTGAGTAGTAGAGGTTTCAAGCGGTGGGTACCGGTTGTTCCCCTTTATTCGCCAATGTTTGTTGGCTATTAACTCATAAGATACCGACTGTTCTTATCCCAAGTAGTTCAGTCGGTTTGGTTGACACGGATGGTTACTGCGAACACTTGTTTGTCCTGATTAGTCAGTTAAGTGAGAGGTATCCTTGTCCGGGAAACGGCTACGTGGTTGTCTTGGTTAGACAGTCGTATAGGTGTCGTGTAATGATTTTATAGAACAATGTTCCACCCAAAAGGGAGCTGCTCTCTCTGCGGCGAATTTCATCCGAATGGATGCCGTCGGACGCCTGCTATAATGTTGGGACAGGTCGAATTAAACTTATATTTGGATCAGTTGGCTTGGCGCCTGGTCTGATCATTTTAGCTATGAGCCTTTGATAGTTCTTGGTGAACTGTGTTATGGGAGAGTAGCCGGTTGTATGAAACAAGCGGCGTGCCCCTCTTAAGTAAGAATAAAAAATAAACATGGAGAGTAGCCGACTGTTTGTCAGTAGGCATTCCCCTCTTAGGTAAGAATGAAAAATAAACATGGAGAGTAGCCGACTGTTTGTCAGTAGGCATGCCCCTCTTAGTACAAAATTGAATGAAACATCAAACTTTTATTAAGTAGCCCTCGACTATTTACATTATTCAAAAGAAATATTTCTTAAGATTATCTACATTCCAGGTTCGAGGCAATGGTTGGCCGTCTGGTGTTTCCAGACGGTAGGTACCGTCCCTGACCTCCTCATAGATTCGGTAGGGTCCTTCCCAGTTGGGAGTTAATTTGCCAGACTCATTAGCCCTACCAACTGCTTCCATTTTTCTAAGTACAAAGTCCCCCACTTTGAGTGGACGCCTGTGTACTTTTTTGTTGTATGATCTAGTCATTCTCAGGCGGTAAATTTCATGGCGCAAGACAGCATTGCCCCTCCTTTCTGGGAGTGAGTCTAATGCCAGGCGCATGGCTTCCCAGTTTGCCTTTTCGTCATATAGCATTACTCGAAGAGTCGGCTCGTAGTGTTCAATTGGAAGAACAGCTTCCGCACCATAAGTTAGGAGGAATGGAGTTTCTCCAGTCGCCCCTTTTTCAGTCGTCCTAATGGCCCAGAGAACATGTGGTAATTCATCCGCCCATAGGCCGCCTGCTCGTTCAATCTTTTTCTTGAGACCGTCTGAGATGATTTTATTAAAGGCTTCTACCTGGCCGTTTGCTTGTGGACGGCCGACTGATGCAAAGTGGTGTGCAATTCCTTGGTCACCCAACCAGCTTTTGAGAACAGACGTCTCAAATTGGGGACCATTATCAAAAACCATAGACATGGGAACCCCGAACCGAGTGATGACATTTTTCCAGATGAATGAAATTACATCCTTTGTCTTGATTCCCTTTACAGCCTCCGCCTCCACCCATTTAGTGAAGTAGTCGACTGCAACAAGTATGTACCTCCTTCCGCCTGTAGCAGGCGTATAGGGACCCAGAATATCCATGCCCCACTTAGCAAACGGTAGTGGGCTATGAATGGTAGTGAGGTCAGTAGCCGGACGGTGAATTAATTTGCCAAACCTTTGGCACTTGTCACATTTTTTCACCATCTCCATTGCATCTGCTTCTAAAGTAGGCCAAAAGTAGCCCTGCCGCCTTGTCCGTTGAGCAAGCGACCTACCGCCTATATGGGAAGCGCAGTAACCAGAGTGAAGATCGTCTAGTATCTCTCGTCCCTTGTCTAGAGTAACACACTTTAAATAGGGTTGAAGGTACCCTCTTTTGTGAAGTTCTCCCTTTATCATTTCAAAACTGGCTGCCCGTTTTTTCAGCGCTGCCGTCTGGTGATGATCATCCGGCAGGGTACCGTCTGTCAGATATGCCCTGATTGGATCCATCCAGGTTGTGCTTCTGTCTAGGATTCCAATAGGGTCTTCCTCGATGCTTCTCTTATCCATTACTTCCCAAAAAACAGTTCGGGGAGTATCACAAGAGGCGGATGATGCTAATTTTGAAAGGGCATCCCCCTGGTTGTTTTCAGATCTCGGCACTTGAGTCAGATGAAAATCTTCAAGGGATCCGACTGCCTGTCGTATCGCCTGTAAATACTTGATCATGGCCGGATGGGTTGCTTCGTATTCGCCATTATACTGACTCACTATCAATTGTGAATCGGAACAGGCGTCTATCTTTCGTGCCCCAGCCGCCTTGCACATGCGGATTCCGGCTAGTAAAGCTTCATATTCTGCCTCATTGTTTGAGGCCTGGAAACTGAAGCGTAGAGCATACTCGTACCTGTTGCCCTTTGGCGACTGACATATGACGCCTGCTCCACAACCATTTGAAGTAGAGCTTCCATCCACATATACCTTCCAGACTTGGTCTGGATCTCGAGAATCAGGGGGACGAGTCATCTCAACAATAAAGTCAGCAAAGGCTTGCCCCTTCACTGCTTTTCTAGGCTCGAAAGTAACTTCGAGGCTCTGTATTTTTATGGCCCATTTGAACATCCGGCCTGACGACTCCATGGTGGTCAGTGGTCGCTTGATAGGTTGATCTGTATACACGACGACTGCATGCGCCAAAAAGTAGGGCTTAAATTTTTTAACAGCCATGAAGAGCGCAAGACCAAATTTCTCCACTAAAGGATACCTCAACTCGGCATTTTTTAGTACATTACTGACAAAGTAGACCGGTAACTGACATCCGTCTCTTTCAGCAAGAAGAACAGCGCTTAACGCATGATCAGAGACGGCCAGGTACATGTAGAGTACTTCTTTGGGAAAAGGGCTGACCAGCCTCGGCAAGGAATGCAAGTGAACTTTCAATTTCTGGAAGGCCGCCTCAGCATCCGGCCTCCATTCAAACCTTGCCTTCTTCTTAATGGCTTGGAAGAAGTATAAGCATTTGTCGCCTAATCGGCTTAGAAATCTTCCCAAGGCCGCCAAACAACCTGTTAACTTCTGAACCTCTCGGACGGTACGAGGCGACTGCATGTCGATGACCGCCTGCACCTTCTCAGGGTTCGCCTCTATTCCTCTCTGATTGATAAGGAATCCGAGAAATTTCTCAAACTCAACTCCAAATACACATTTCTTGGGATTGAGCATGACATGGTGCCGCCTGAGTGTGGCGAAAGTTTCTCGGAGGTCCGACAGATGATCTATCTGAAGCTTAGACTTGACAATCATATCATCAATGTATGCCTCGACGTTTCTCCCAATCTGATCAAAGAACACAGTGTTTATCATTCGCTGGAAGGTGGCCGGGTCATTCTTAAGACCGAACGGCATGACCGTGTAACATTATAACCCTTGATCAGTGACGAAGGCCGTCTTCTCCTGATCTTTCTTCCATAAAGGAATTTGATGGAAACCAGAGTAGGCGTCCATAAAGCTCATCAAAGCATGGCCGGCTGTTGAGTCGACCAGGTTATCAATTTTAGGCAGAGGGTAGCTGTCTTTAGGGCATGCCTTGTTTAAGTCTGTGTAGTCTACACACATTCTCCAGGTGCCATTCGGTTTTTTAACAAGCACCACATTTGCAACCCAGTCTGGGAAGTAACATTGCCGAATGAACCCTGCATCAAGTAGTTTTTTAACTTCGGCGGTTGCCGCCTGACTTCTTTCTTTGCGATGGTTCCGTTTCTTCTGCCTTACCGGCTTCTTTTTCGGATCCACAGCCAGTTTATGTACCGCCAGGTCAGGACTAATGCCTGGAATTTCGTGGACTTCGAATGCAAAGATGTCCTTGTATTCTTTTAATAGTTTGTGAAAATCGTCACCCAGGACTCTCAGAGCAGTCGTCCCAACTTTGACTGTTCGCTCGGGACGTGAGTCGTCTAAGATCAAGTCCGTATGCTCACCAGCCGGCTGAGGGAGGAATTCATCCGACCGCTCCTCTGCCAATGATTGCTATTTTCTGTCTTTTCTTGCGGCCCCCGTCTGGGCTGCCTTTCTCTTCTTGTCGCCTGCTTCTTGAAAAGGCGCACTCTCCTTGACATTGTCAAGGTCTGTTTTTCCACCACTTGACCCAGCGGCCATGACAGTGGGCTTGATATCCGAGAGATAGCACTCTCGGGCCATCCTCTAATCTCCCCTTAGGGACCCGACTGTTCCATTATCCCTCTCAAACTTGAGCAACATAAGAGATGGGATTATAACAGCCTTGGAATTATTCAAGGTTGGTCGTCCCAGAATCATGTTGTAGGCCGAGAGTTCTTCTACTACCAGGAACCGGACTACCATGTGTCGTCCTTCCCCTTTTTCACCCAGGCGGATGGGTAAATCCACTCGTCCCACTGGGTGGACGAATCCTCCTCCAAACCCTACTAAAGGGTGGGATGCCGGATGTATGCAATCAGTCTGATATTTTAGTTTTGACAGACATTTGCTACTGATAAGATCTGAAGAGCTTCCAGTATCTATAAGGATTCGGCCAACTCTCTGGTTGGCCACTTTACATTCAATAACGATAGGGTCGTCATGCGGCCCCCTTACCCCTCCTAGATCTTCTTCAGTGATGACAATCTCAGGAAATAAATATTTGGGGGGTCGTTGTTGGTGAACGGAATTTACATCTAGCCGCCTAATATTGTCTTTGTTGCCCCTAATAATGGGACCGCCTCCTGCGAAGCCGCCTGCATTGGTGTAGACGACCGCATCATCTGTATCAGAGCTGTCGGCCTGTTGACTCTTTTTGGCCGACTGCTTTTTCGAGGAAGCGTTCCCAGTAGACTTCTGGACATAAGAGTCAAGATCGCCTTGCTCAGCAAGGCGGTCCAGATACCGCATGAGACTGATGCATTCGTTGGTGTGATGACCAACATCTTCATGATAATCACAGAATTTTTCTTGGTTTCGGTTGCTTGCAGAACCCTTCATGGGGACCGGCTTCTCAATTGAGATTCGTCCCTTGATTTCCTTTAGGATAGCTTGGCTATCCTTGTTAAACGCGTACTTTGGGGAGTATGGTTTGAATTCTTTTTTCTTCTTCTGGGCTGGCTGTTTAGAGGAATCAGCCGCCCAGACCTCTTTTCTTTTCTTTTCATCTTTGTTCGACAACTGTTTCTGTCGTCCTTCTTTTTTGTCGAACCTTTTCCCGTCCGACTGTTTTGTACTACAAAGATCAGTCGCCTGTATATAGGCTTCCGCTTCAACCAAGGCCTCTTGAAGAGTCGCCACCCTCTTTCGGACCAAATCAAATTTTAATGTCGATCCGTCTTTGAGGTCTCTGAAAAAGTCAGTATAGGCTACCTCATCCGGTAACCCTTGAATCTGTATTCTCATCAGGTTAAACCGCCTGATGTAAGAACGAAGCCCCTCCTTCTCGCCCTGCTGAATCGTTCCTAAATCAAGGGCCGTCTTCTTCGCAGGTATGTTCATGGCAAAGTTGGAGGTGAATAAGTAAGCAAGCATCCTGAAGTTATTCACACAACCAGTCGGCAGGTTGCCGAACCATTGTTGTGCGATTCCTTTGAGAGTCGCTGGGAAACACTTGCACCAAGTGGGATCATCCAACCCTTGAAGGTACATCAGGTTGGTGAATGCCATCAAATGGTCTTCTGGGTTAGTAGTGCCGTCATAGGCGCCTACTAATACATTTTTCACTTTGCCCGGCTGAGCGGCTTCAACAATTTCCTTGGAGAAGGCCGACGGCTATTCCCCAAGTCTAAGTAACCGTAGCTTCCAGTCCATAGGTTGGACATTCGTTGCTGCATGCCCACCAAACAGAGGTGGCTGCAAAAAATATTGTTGTTGCGGTAAAAATGGTAAGTTTGGTACCGCCTGGTCACTATGAAAGCCGGACTGACGGGAGGTACCGCCCGACTGACTCTCATGAAGCGACTGAGTAAGCCTCATCGAGGTATTGCGCAGACTGTCTTGGAAGTTTGAAGTAGAGGCCGACTCTGACAATCGGTCATTCTTTTTCTGCTCTAGCAATAGCCAAGCATTTGTGTATGTTCTCTTCGACCCATCCGCCTGAATATGACGAACAGGTTTCCTCTTTCCTGGAGTAGGAAAGCGGTACTTTGTGAAATCAAGGGCAGGCGGCTCCCACTTCCTAGAGTTAGGATGAGGGGTCGCCTCTCGCCCTTGAACTGGCTTCCTCTTCCCTGAAGTGGAAGGTTTCTTAGCCGACTGCTCCTTGGCCAGAGCAGGCTTCTTGTTGAGCAACTCTTGAATCTCTCCCTTGAAGCCCCTCATGAAGGTCATGAGTTCGTTTCTTGTAATGGGAGAAGACCCATCAGCCGGCTGCTGCTGAACAGGCGGTGCGCCGGCTGGATCACTGAGTCCAGTTTGAAGATGTTCCCGTTCCCTCCTTTCGGTATGACGGGTGCGTCGGGCCCTTAGGGTCCCGTCTGAAGCTGTGTGAGCTTCAACTTCAAATTCTTCCTCAGTATCATGGTCCGACTGAACTTGAGGGTCGTCTAGGGGACGCCTCTCTTCAGGAGTCGGTACAGACGTGGATGCCATCTCAGAAGTACTCTCCCCACAGACGGCGCCAAAATGTTTCGGGGTTTTCTGATGTCCTGCGGGAGAGTTACAATTCCGAGTCTGGAACCGGACGCATGTACCTGCAAAACAAACGGATGCTCCGGATGATTGGAGATCCGCCTCCGACGGTCAAGTTAGTACTTGATTAAGGAGTAATTAATGCGGAAATAAAAGTGATTGGGTCTCTCTAGATGAGAGTGTTAAATGTGCGTAATCCCCTTAATGAGGATTAAGGGAGGTATTTATAACCTTGGGAAACGTGCCAATCCTAGGTTTAGGTTAACCTAGGGCTGATTGGGCTTCCCTTGGAAGTTGGGCCTAGGTGGCCGGTTTCTCCATTAGGCATGGAGGATGCCACGTGTCATGACATAATAGGTCCAGGGTGGACGAATAGGCGTGTGCCACGTGGCAAACCCTGACGGTTCCAACTGGGGGAACACTTGGCAGGACCTGATTGGCCCACGTGGCGCATTCCGATTGGTGGGAGCAAAATCCCCTAATCAATTTATATACCCTATTATGATTGATAGTTATTCGAATTTTGTTATTGTACTTGAGTAATTCATACGGATTATTATTTACAAAATGACCTACTTCCGCCATTATAAATTACTCGCAAGAAAGGGGTATTATTTGTGAGACATAAAATATTCCTTTGTTGCGAGTAATATGTCACGGAGGGAGTATAAGTTTTGAACACACGAATGCATTATTGCTCAAAGTCTCAAACCATAAATCAAGCATTGTATAAAATTTTGTTCATCCCCCTTTGTAACTGAAAAAAAAAAAACTTTTATTCAATAAGAAATACTTGGTGAGAGAGGTGCTTACTTACATGTGAGAAATAATGTTGGTTCAATAGTATCTCTTTTCCTTACCGATTAATTATAAAAAATACTTCTTTTTTTAAATTTATTTTTAGTAATACCCCGTTTATAATTGTAAAAAAAAATCTAAGGGTAAAAAAGGAAATAAATAGTGAAGGAGAAGGAGCCAAGGAGGTAATCCTTGATTATTTAGCACCAAAAAGGCATTAAACAAGCCTCTAATGCACACTTATTAGGTAAGCAAAATATAGTCAAATCAAAAAAATTATTGGTAGCAAAGCAATTATGAAAACACAAATTAAATGCCGCACGTTTGAAATGGTCAAATTTACATAAAATTTCTTGGAGATGACGTTTAGTTTAGTTTTAGTCCTTGGTCATCATTCATCAAACACGTTGCTTTAGTCAATACTTTGTATGAAATTCCAACAATTGGACCTCCAACCTTGGAGGCTCTTAATTGATTTGCTCCACTTTGTTTTGTCGCAATCTTTACTTTGGCTTGTGGCCTTAAGAATTTGTTCTTGCTCTACTACTTTCTTGTGAATTTGGCATTAATTAAGAACTTGATAGTTGATACAATGGTACTATATAGTACTCCGTATATATGATCTTGTCCTTCTTGAGTATATCTCAATATCTCATTGGTATTTAAAACTTTGGCCGACTTAATACCGTGTAACTCCATAGTTAAACAAACCTTTCACCGGGGCGTAAATGTTTGATATAAAAAGTAAATATTATTTTAAGGGTTTTTCTAAGTTATACCCCTAAACTTCTTCATATTTTAAGCCGTGTTCATACTTTTTCAAACGTTTAAGCTGTGCCCTCAGCCTCACTAATTTTTATTAACAATAACCTTTTTTTTATTATTTTATTTTCTGATTTTTTTTTTAATTTTTGAAGTGTTAAACCAATTAGAATGGGACACGTGTCAAATAAATAACGTCACGACATCGTTGTCGATAAAATAACTTAACTTTCGTTAATGGATATGACTGTCAAAGGGTATTATTGATAAAATATCGTGAAGTGGAGGGCGCAGCTTATAACTTTGAAAAAACATGGGTACAGCTTAGAAATTCAATAACTCAGGGGGCATAGCTTAGAAAAACCCTTATTTTAAATAATGACGTGTTAGGAATATAGGAAATCATATTAGGACAAATCTTAGATATCGTACCAAAGGTATAGAATCTTATATACAGTCAGATGCATGGTATCTATATACTCAATTTATAATTATTACGGAGTACTTATTAGTTATCAATTTATAAATTTTTTCTTAAAGAACAATTGATGATGTATTTGTATCTTTAGGACATGGCCATACCCAACTTCTTATGATTTTAATCCGTATTTTTTCACATACATAGTAAATATCATTATTTTAGAAATTCACATTCAGTTAAAGATTCATAATCTTATAAAAATTAAATTTAGATAAATGAAAATCAAGTGAATACGACCATGTTGATCAAACACTTTGAAGCTCAGCTACTCGGCCCCTCATTGCGCTATGTGGTGCTGTAAAGACTAACAAGCCAGAGAAGTATTTACTTAACCGGCCCAGTTTATTGGGCTGTGATCTGTTTTAGACTTTTGGTTGGCCCGTTTCATTCTTGTGTGTTGGGCTGTGCACCTGTGCATAAAAAAAAAAATGCAAATTTTGAACATAACAAAAAAACATAATTTAAACCGTTAAACTAATCAATATCTTATGTTACAAGATTATAATCTTACACTAGAAAATAAAAATTATGTTATGATGATATGATCACAGGACCTAATCACCTAATGTTTGATAAGATGTCCCAAGGTTCTTGATTAGACTTCCACATAGATCATTTATGTTTGAAGTTATGTATAGAACCTTAACCTAACATATGCTTAATTTTAAATAAACTCGACTATTGGTGATCAACTAAATGTAAAACAACATTGTTTTACATTATAATTCATCTTATATTGTATAATGAAGTTGCTTTGCTAAATTGATTCTACCATTAGATCAAGAATTCTTTCTCCCTTAATCTTAATACCTATGCCTTCAAACTTTTTGTTCGTAAAAATTTGTCAGAAACATTCATCGATTAAAAATACTGATCTTTCCATTATACATTTATTAATTCAATTTCAATTGAAACATATCTTAACAAAACACAAGTACTCACACACATAGAATTTGATGATACTTATTATGAATGCCAATAAAAAAAATGGATAAAATAATCCTTAAAGTCTACAATTCTTAAGGAGTATAAAGCAAACTCGACCATCCACCATAAATACATACAAGTGCATTTTATGCAAACACCAACATGAAAATCATTCTCAATGCTCCCAGATACATTATGATATACGCACTCAATTACTCCCAGACTTCTAGTTATTGCTTCATACTTCTATCATAAATCGTTATATACCATATGATGCTTCAATAAGAGGGACAATGTAAATTGAAAGACTTGCCTCAAAAAAAAAATGTAAATTGAAAGACATCCAATATGCATAATTAATCATTGATTAAATAAACTCCAACTTAAATAATAAATAAAGTTGATCAATACATAATTTCCTTACAAAAACATTGAGAGCGTATATATAGCTGTCAATTTGGAGTATTATGTCGATTCGGCGCATCTTTACTTGTTTTTCCAGCTTAACATATAAGGACATAATTGTCACATGAATACATGATACAACTTTCTTATAATTAGCTTAAATTATAAACTTGTATAATTGGAGAGAGAATAATAATTATTATAGTAGAAGCTTCATTATCACTACATTACACTAATAGTTTTCCAATTTATTGCCCTTTTATTAATTCTTCATAATAGGGAAATGAAAAGAGAGAAAATAGATTAGAAGGAAGAGAAAAAATGGAGAAAGCGTTAACAAAAGTTGGGAGCTTGAAAGTTGGGAGTATTTGGATCTCTAAGAAGACCAAAGAAGAATTATCTACCGTTACTTATGATCTCTCATCGGTATGTTTTTCATCTACCGTTCTTTTAATCCTCTTCTCTTTCCTCATGTAGACATTTGATTTAATATGTTTTAGTTAGTTATATTTCACTCGGTTTACCTTTTGGGTCAATCCGAATTCTGGGATCAGTTTTGGGTTGTTAGGTTCCAGTCTTTCCCAATTGTTGTACTGATTGGTTTTAATATTTTGTCGTCGTATGCTTTCATGTAGCATTGTAGCTAGTTAGTTCACTATTAAACGCTACCTGTTTATTTTTAGATAGATTTACTTTTTTAGCTAGTTTAGTTGATAAGGTTTAATTAGCTTTTGGAGCGTTATGGTAATCAAGATTTAGGATCTAATCTCATCTATGTAAATAACGTTGTTACATTCATTTATAGTTTCCAACAAAAAAGTAAAAGACCATACACATTTATTTTAGATTTAGATCAAGATAGCATCTATCTTTAGTGCTTCATAATGTTTTCATTGATGCTAGGCCGCTAGGGTGCAAAAGTTTATTTTGAGTTCATTCCATGAACATTATTGTGTGTATTTTGTTAATTTATTTCAAAATATTATAATTTTAACGGGCATCTCATGAATAATCACTCTGTAACTTATACACGTGATCATAATGAACATGTGCATTTGAAAATTTTCACTTTTGTGCCGTACAATAATTTTACTAATTTCATCGCGGTACATAATTTATGTTTAATTTTTTTTTTTTCTACTTTAGAGCCTTGGTGTTACTTCAGACCTAACAAAAAGTTATCTTCAAATGTAGTCTATTTCAAGTACAATTGAAGGCAAGGCAAAATGGGTATTCAACAAGTTAAAGGGAAAGACTCAAAAACCCTTACCGGATCTCCTTCGAGACTACAACCTTCCGGCGGGACTCTTTCCTCAGAACATCGTATGCTACGAGTTTGATGAATCGAGATCGAAGCTCATCGTGTACATGTCCTCCCCTTGTGAGGTATGCTTTAAGGACTCGAGCATCATGAGGTACGCTAATCGTGTTAAGGGCACGTTATCGAAAGGAAAGCTTACGGGAGTTGAAGGTATGAAGACCAAAGTGTTAGTGTGGGTTAAAGTGACTAGCATCAATGTTGAAAGTTTCAAGTCTGATAAGGTTTTGTTTACTGCTGGTGTTAAGAAATATAGGCCTAAAGATGCTTATGAATTTGCTCGTGATGCTGTTAAAGTTGAAGAATTTTGATGCATGTACTTTGTGTATATTAGTTCTTGTTAGTCTTGTGTGTTATTGTGTACCAATCAAACAAAAATTGTAACTTATTACTCTATGAAAAAAAAATTGAAAGATTTGCAAGCTTGTACTAGTTTTTTTTTTTTTTTTTTTTTTTATATATAAAATATTTAATTTTACTCGTGTTCAGATAAAGGTAGGTGTACTCAATGACATTTTGGAATTATTTTGAAATTTTAATGTAAGCCAGGAACACTATAAGAAGATTCTATGTGATTTTAAGTTGATCATCAAATTTTATGTAATTTTACATTGACTCAAAATTGACTAAAACCTACTTGACTTGAAAATGAAAAAGGCTGAATTAAAATGACAAGTACGGCTGTTCATCGGTCCAAGATTGGACCGAACACCGAAAATTAGAATTTTAAGAATCAAAGACCGGACCGATTAAACTAGGACTAAACCCAGACCAGACCGAAAGAATCGGTCCAAAACCCGGACCAGACCGCTTTGGACCGATTTAAGAATTTTTTTTAAAGAGAATACTAAATTTTTAATAAAGTTATGGAAAACACAAAAAAAAAGTAAAGGAAAAACTATATTGTAACTTCAATTTTACGTCTTTTTTGTATGTTTAGTACAAAAAAACTTATAATGTCAAAGTTTTCTAAGCTTATTAAGGATAATTTTAACCATTATTTAAGGTTTTACACATATTTTTAATAAAAATAACCGGTTCGGTCCAAAACCAGTTTCTATAGGGTTTTGAACAAGACCGGACTGATTAATTCGGTCCTTTCCGGTCTGGATTCGGTTTGGGGTTGTCTAGTCCATTTTTCCAAGTATGGACCGATTTATGAACACCCTTATTGACAACCAAAGCATGTCTTAAATTCACATGACACCATGTCGTGCTTATGTGCACTTGCAATTTCACTTATTTTGACCTCGCTTTACGGTGTTTGATTTTTTAGAAAAGAAAAATGAATCATGGCCAACCAAGTACCCAAAAGACCAAAATAGAGGTGTCAATTCAGGTATCTAGATCGGGTTCGATGATATCGGGTTGGACAATTTTCAAAATTAACCATAATAAATTATTGTATCCACGCTAGCCACAAGCTAAATCAATATTTTTTTAGGTCGATTTTAAATCGGATGGGTCGGGTTGGTGTGGCTTTGACACCTCTAGGCCAAAATGGTAACATGTGGTGTTGTGCTTACCCCATGGCCATACTCCTAACATGCCGTGATTTTTTCAAGATGGTTCGTGCCATACCCTGGGCCAGCCCAACCATTGCCACCTTTATCCACTAGCCCTACAAAACACTAAAATTCTGCAACAAAATCTCTGCATCAAACCAAAAATGGCAAAGAAAATCCCAAATCCCAAGAACAACAGTATCAGAGAATTGGAAACTGTAGAATACCCAATCAAATGAGCAAAAACAATGGCGAAAAAGAAGAGAATGATAATCAAAATTTGAGGCCAAGATTCTTTGATAAGAAAGCTAAGAACTTGTGCTGGGCTAAAGCTGCTCTTGTCCCAGGCCGTCATCCCGACCGTTGGAGGAAGGATGTTGCCGGCAACATCGTTTGCAAGCGTTTCTGCAATTGTTCTGGTTGTCTTTGCTTTGAGTATGATCATATTGTTCCTTTCTCCAAAGGTCATTTCTCCTCTCAAAAATTCATTTTTCTTGCTGGGTTTTGTCTGATTTTTGTTGGGTATTTCTTTAATTTGTAATAAATTTATTTATATGCTCTTGGATTTCTCTTGTATGTTATTGGATTTTGAGTGATTTTTGTATGCTGAATCTTAGGTTTTTGTGCTTTGAGTGATCTATGTTGAAATTTTGATTATTTCATTGTAATTTTAATGGTTTTGTGTGATTTTTATTGGCTTTTGTGTCCCAAAAAGTAGATTTGATGTGAGTTTGAAGAAAAGGGTAGCTTAAGAGATGGAGATGAATGGTGCAAGTTGGGTATTTGATTACTAGTTGATTGAGATTTTGTGTTGTAATTAAGAGTGAGTGATGGGCAAAAATTTTGGGATATCTGTATGTTTCAACTTGTATCTTGTAGCAAATTGAGATTTAGTATCCTGCATTGAAAGTGATGAGTGGTGTATTTGTGTGATGTATGACCAATATCTTCTCGTATATTTTAGCTTCGCTTGGGTGACTTTTTAGGTGGAAGTTAATGATATGAATGGCCAAGGATGACAATGTCAGGTTTAGAATTGAGGCTGCTTGCATGGTGTTAAGTTTGAGAGGAAAAAAGATAAGCTGAGTTGCTTTGGAAAATTTTGGATTGGCACCGAAAGGAGGTCAACAAATGGAGTTGTTTGGCCATTTAATTAGTTTGGAGAAGTGCAAAGGTTATCATTAGCTTATCTGGATTAAGTATTACTTTGTTATTTTTTTAAATGTTGCAAGTTTGCAATTGATTGTTGATGGTTGATAGACAAAATAGACTTTACCTGACTGCGAAGTTTGTAGGCACTTAGTATTATGTGTTGAAGTTATCATATTATTCTGTACTCTAAGCTAAGCTTGGGAAATTGTCAGTTCTAGGTCAATTTAACATGGATTTATCAACCCAAGTGGAGCACATTTTGCGGCAACTAGAAAAGCGTTGTTGCCTTGTGGGAATCAAGTTGTGATTTGATATAGTGAGACTGATTGATTGTTTAGGTTGCCTCTTTGTAGTTTTGGTGGCATCTATCTTAAAGATCAACATTATCCTTCACGGTGTCTAAAAGTTGATAAGGGGCCTGATTATATCAGTTCTATATTGCCGCCTTCACACATTTTTATGAAGTTACACCAAATTTATACACACGTAATGTTATAAGCTGGGATATGAACTGTTACTCGTTTGCTGACGGTTATACATTTGGCAATGGAACTTTCCTTGCATGTTTCTTTAAATGGCGTCTGGAAAAAAAAAATGATAACTCCCTCAGTTTCACAATCAGCTTAAGATTTGCTTTTACACAGTCTTCAAGACATATTTTATTGTAGTGATGTGTGTTTGAGCTCCATCAGGCATTGAAATGATGAAGTCTGGTGTTACTCTTCAAATATTCTCTGCAACTAGGCTCTAAGAAAAATGCAGCACCTAGAGTACATAAAGCGTGTGGGGTGCCTAATACATGTAATACTTATGCACCCTTGGGGCAAGTAGGAAACGCATTTAGAGAACTTGGTGTAGAAGCATGACAAAATGATTTGCAATAGCACGAGATGTGTACCTGTGAAGCTGTTAAATGATTGTTTATAAATTGTTTGAAATGGAACGTTTTGTAGATCCTTTAGGCATGTTGAGTGGTTAAGTGACGAATTCCTGGGGCAGGCTTAAAATCAAACTTGAAGGCCGTTAACAGAGTTAAAACAGTAATCACATTTGTGAGAGATCCTTTAGGCCTGTAGAGTGTCTGAGTGGTGAATTTCTAGGCTAGGCTTAAAATCAAACTTCAAGGCCTCAAACAGAGTTGAAATAATAATCACCTTTTTTGTTGTATATCCTTTAGGCCTGCAGAGTGACTGAGTGATGAATTGTTGGGGCAGTTTTGAAATCTAACTTCAAGGCCTCTAACAGAGTTGAAATTTTAATCACTTTTTTTTTTGCGGTATATCCTTTAGGCCTGCAAAGTAGCTGAGTGGTGCATTGCTGGGAAGTTTTTAAATCTTACTTCAAGGCCTTAAACAGAGTGGATAACTTGATATAGTAATCACCTTTTTGCTCATAGACAATGCCTGTTGGCCCTTTCATCTGGCAGTTAAAAGCCAATCCTGAATTCCTGATTTCTTATTGGAATTACCCATGGGTACTAATAGCATTTCCGCCTTAGTCCCATTAAAACTTTACATTGAGAGTCGAATATTGCAGATCTCTTCCAAGTTATATGGGTATTAGCTAAACATCTGGTAGGAGTGACTACATACTTGAGACCTTGACTTGATTCAAATAACCTGGTTTGGAAGCTCACATCAATTTAGAAGCCCCGCAAGTTCCTCCAGATGCTCTGGAAATTGTATGGCAAATTCAAGGTGTGACTTCCATCTTCCAAAGCCTCATTAGTTGTGGCAGCTTTCCATTACTAAGTGATATGAGTGTATTACATATGTTAGATATTTTCATGCTCTTTTGCCTTGAATCCCTAGAACTTTCCTATTATGATTGGAACAATAGGTTGGAACTTGGAAGTGAATAAATTTTTGGTTGAATTAATTGAATAAACCATTTTTTCTGTTATTTTTTTACTCCTTTTTTGGCAATTTGTTGTTGATGTCTTTTAACCATGGTGGCTGCTTTTTACTTAAAACCCTGCTGAGGACTATATTAGGGTTCTTTGAAGTCTCTTAATCGATGATGTATCATTGCAACTTAATTTAGTGGTTAAAATTTCAAAAACATCCAAGACACGTGCTTTTGTCTTTCAGGGCTCGCAGGTCAATTGACGTTTGTTTTAACCTAATATTAAAAAATTTGTTTTTAATCTTGTTTGATTGTTTTTATCTTTTTAACCTCAATTTGTGTGGTTTTAATTTGAAAATGAATCAAAAACACTAGCTATTTTAGAGGAGAGCTCACTTTGACCTCATTTTTACACGCTTTAAAGAATTTGCTTTATTCTTGTTTCTTTGACTTTTGATCATATTTTAGACTGTAAATTTCTGTTTAATTTTTTTCCCAGTTATGAACTGTCTGAGGCATATGGGATGCACTGTTGAAATGTTGTGCATGCTCTTTTGCACTCTCAAATGGGTTATTTGAGCATCTGGATGTGTGTGAAATCTAAAGAAGTAATTGACTGTCTTTAAATTTTTTTGGAGGTAGATGTAATAGAGTTTATTAGAGTTACATTTAACTGCCAAAACATTATCCACTTTCCTTTCCTTTTGTGAAGATGAAAGCATCATGAAACAAGGGAACATGTTAGGATATACAAGTATTTTCCAATTCCCTTCCTCTGCCTCGCTCAAATTACTTTAATTCCATCGCCTCTTCTTAAAATCACTTCCACCCTGAATGAAGCATCCAAATATAAAGATTTTTTCATCAGACATGATAACTGAAACCGATTGGGCACCTGAAAGGACAAATAAAGAATATTTATAAAGTTTTGTCTAATTTCACCCTTAATTTTCCTTTGCATGGTGAGCATTTGCATTTGATATAAAGTTTGGTATGTTGTATTTGCCTTCTTATACAATGTCATAACTAAGTGACAAATTTTTACATTTCAAGGGATGCTTGAACATTGGAAACTGTCATTGTAGGAGGTGAGTCCACAATGGACAATTGTCAGATCCTTCAGACTAGGGTCAACCGATACAAATCTGACAAAGAAATGGATCCCAAAATACTGAGAGGCTATTCCTGTGATTTGAAGTTTACTGGTATGTTTCCCTGCATTGCTATTACTCCGTATTTTTTAAAAAATTATTTTATGTTACCAATGTTCCATATTTGCACTTGATAGAAAATTGTATATAGACATTGAGCATGTTTCGTTATTGGTACTTTTGAGGACAAGACTGAAGAATGAATACGTTGATTCTCTGAGATAATTATAAATGCATTTTATAAAACATACAGCACTCGTCACTTGGATATTTGACATGTGGGGACTTAGAATTGAAAGCTATACTTTGATCCTCCCCAAATTCTTTCCACATGCACCCTCCACAATGGTTTATGCTCATTGTTCAGATATTTAGCCCATCATCTTTCTTTGAACCTACTAAATGCATATTGGCAAATCTATTGTAATAGAGCCTTGGGATTTGCTCTTAGTTTGCATTATGAGAACTCTCAAAAAGAAGTGTAATTTAAGCAGATAATTTAATTCATGTCCTTCCTCTAGAATGCACAAAACAAGATATGCCTAGGTTAAAAATCTAGTAGCAAAAATGACAAGCACACAATGATGGGAAGGGTATCTAACTTGGTCCGATCATTATTTACGCTCAAAAAAGTATAAGCACACATAGTCAATGTGAGCTTTATGGATTTTTGTCTCTAGATTTTAACTTAGACATATCTTGTTTCTTCATCTTTGAGAATGTACATGAATTGAGCATTGTTCTTGGTGGAGGGGAAAGGCAGGCCCGTAGTTTACAAAATCCAAAGAGTAGTGGGGATGCCAACCACTTTTGTAAGCGGCTGGCCACCCATAGTGGCCACTATGCATATGTGCTGCCACTTGAGGAAAAAGGATCAAATCTCCGGGAACCCGATGATAAAAAACGGAGACGTAGGAGTACTTAGGATCGCCCTTATAGTTACATCTACCCCCATCTAATTGATAGTAGGGGGAGGGGGAAGGGTAAGTGTGTGGTTCCTTTATAGAGATAGAGGTGCCTTACCAATAAGGATAGGTGGGTTGACCATCACCACCGTAGCTAGGAACAGGGCGTTCTTAGGGAGACAAATTGGGATTTTATCATGTGGAGCTATATGGCCTTGGTTCACATAATTATTATGTATAAATAATAAACCATAATCCTCGCTTTATATTTTCTATGTTCATATGCAATTTAATTAAAAAAAAAATGTGGCAATTTATAAGCATTACTCCCACCACAGGCTAGCATGGACATTCATATCCACATCAAAACCCTCCATGAGTTGGCTCCCAAAATTCTCCATTTCTCATTAGTGTAAATCTTCACTGTTCCTAGAAGCATAGTGATAAAGAAAAACAATTAAACAGCAGCTAATTTGTGGCAAAACTACAACAAATGAACTATATAAAATATGGAAGGGACTATTGTTGAACAAATAGAAGTAGGGGTTTTAAATAAAAAGGAAAGGGAAAAATGTGGAAAGGGAGAGGGTTTGAGCACAAAGAGTTATACTTGTACCTTCCTCATTGCCTCATTATCTATGCATTTTTATAGCCCATCTAGGAAGTGTGTTGTATTAGATGAAATGTCCATTTTCTTTTCCCTCTTTGGGTTGGGAGTATTGTAGATTTAAATTCTGCAAAGATGCATGAGCTATGGATTATGATGTGGCTGTATGTCATTCCTTCGTGACTTTTGTAGGCAGTTTTAAAAGGAACGTTTCCTGCTTATATTATCTCGGCTAAATTGCTTGTGCTGTATTCTTTAGTAATTTTTGCCAAAAATTTTAAGTGATAAATGCATGCTAAACGTTTGCAATTGTTTATTGAGTTTTGGAGATAATCTTTTTGCAGACAAAGAACTTGATATAGTTGAGATGGCTGTGTATGGGGACGTGATGCGGCCAGGGAATCAATGTCGTTGCAGGTCTATTGCTGAAATGCTTGGAACTTTCAAGGCCAAAGATCACATGGCGCCTTGCAAGTTGCCATACGTTGAAGAATCATGATGTTTTATACCAAATACGAAGTATGATGGTTGATGATTTTTTCAATTATATTCATGTTCTGGAGATTGCCAATGCCGTCAAATTGTAGAACATAGGCAACTTAGCATCTTCATGACAAACATAAACTTTGTGGAACTGATTATATTTGATTATTGAACATTGAAAACAGGATTTTAAAACACTGGAATTGCAAATTAGTTTGTCATTGGATTTTGTTCATTATTCTTGCAATAGATTGCTGAAATTTGTGTTACATTTGTGGAAAGAGTGTTGTTACATTTGCCTACCAGGTACTCATGGCTTCAAGATGTTTCTGGGATAATAACGATTTTTCACGAGTGTTAACTTGCACGGCGTAAATTTAGAATAAACCTCATATGAAATCGTACATTTAACTTTATTTTTACGTGAGCAAATATCAAAACACTTGAATTGTTCCGACCTTAAAATTCATTGGTTTTCCAGGCAAATCAAACTACCTCCGTCATGTCAATATGAAATCGTACACCTTGAATTGTTCCGACTTTAATTGGATTTTATTCTGTTCTTGTTAATTATGTGTTATGTCAAAACTGGTAATAAACACTGGTTTTATTCAAATTGTGAATGAAGTATATTATTCCCTTCGTCTTTAAATTACATTCCTGTTTTCCTCTATTATATGAGAGATAAATGCTAGAAATAGGAATGTAATTTAGGGACGGAAGGAGTAGCATATCAAGCTTCAAATTGTTCTACATTCTGTGCATATCACCTATTCTTCATTTCCTCGTCATTTTAGATGTATCAGGTTTAATTTAATTTAATGGATCGAGTTTGGATTGTGTGTAACATCATATCCTTTCTAATTATATTTTGAACCACCAAAGATTTCAACATATGTCTATCATTTTTAGTAAACTGAATTTTTGATATGCTTACATACCAACATTGGCTATTTGGCTACATAAACCTGAAGCGTTTTACTACCTCCGATTTTTTTTTTGTTGCAACTTTAGGGTATTATTTGTGATATAAAATATTCCAAAGTTGTAACTAAAAAAAATTGGAGGTAATATTTTTTTAATAGACAAACCCAACCAACTTTGTAATAATTTTTCTTTCCCTGATTTTCTTATTTATTTATTTTTATAATTTATATCATTAAGGTGCCATAGTAAGCTCCGTGATCTAAGCTGCAAAAATGACAAAAAGAAGAATGTATAGTAAAAATTGATGTAGACAAGAAAAACGACACAACTTCAAACTTAAGGGTTGTCTCTAGTCACACTTGATATTTCTCCCTACTTGTCCTTCTATTTCACCCAATTACCCATTCTATAAGGCATAGGGACGAATTTACGGGTAATTTCATGTTTCTCTTGGAGAATTTATATTCGTAATACTTACAATTCAAACCACGGAGTACTATCTACATTCGGAAAGATATAAAATCAAAATATTGGATTTTTTTTCCTATTTCGATGTAAAGAAAAACACAAAAGACAATGATGTAAACGAGATTTAATCTCAACTCTTAAACACCACCCCAAAACTTTAACCAACAGACTTCGACATAACTATCCTTTCCTAATCGTATAGTGAACGGCCTGCACGCATGCATTTACGAGCAGAAGGCATACGCACCACTCGTGTCGATCTTAACCTCCTAAGCACGTACTTACTCCATATAAATCAATCTAGGTTCTCTATGACTACAAACATATACTCCGTACGATTTATTATTAAATGTTACTCCGTAATAAAAGTGTTGAGCCTTTTGGTTTTGATGGACAAATTGACAAACTCGACTAATGAATGTTTTGAGTCTTTGGTGAATAAAGGATTCAAGCAAAGTTCGTTCCGGAGTAGGAACTTGGATGCGGAGTAGCATTCTTTAAAAAGCCTCGTGCAAATCTCACGTTCTAGTTTTAATTGTGAGCACTCAATAATATAAAGTCGGAAAGGAACTCAATGACTTATGTTAAAGACTACTGGAATAAAAGTTAGTTTTAAAAGATAATTTCTTAAAGAAAAGATAATTTGTAAAAGTTTTAATAAAGATAATTATCGAAGATAATTATCTAGTTGTTTTAATAAATAATAAATTTATCTTTTCAAATAAAATCTTTTTAAACAAACTTTTGATAATCTTTTAAATAAATATTTGATAAAGTTAGCAAGTGGTTTTTCTGTGAGAAAATCTTTTATACGGCTAATGGTTATCAAGTTGTTAGGATAGTGGTTTAATTAGATAAGGCTAGGAAACCTCTTCATGATCACAATCTGTCAAGATAACTCCACAAGTTGTTAGTGGGTTGTTGACATGTGGACGTGATTATGGTGGAGGTTAATGACTAAGCCTTCTCTATAAATACTCATGCAAACTATCTCAGAAAAACATTACTCTTAAGCATAAAAATTCCAGTAGCCATCTAATAACATAAAGAGAGTTATTTTCCTTCATATATTCTTGAGTGCAATAGGTATTTGTAATCACAGATTGTATACAAGTACTTTGGGGTTGGGATTGTGAGTTTGTAAGGTGAGGTTAAGGAAGCTTCGTTGCTGAAGTCTTCTGTGAGAGTTGGGAACAAGTTCCTAATTTGGGGAACTTGTTAACGGGTTTGAATCTTCACTTGTATAGAGTTTGATTACATAGTGGAAATTTAGAAAAGCCTATATCTTCTCTCGTCATTATTTCATTTAGTTAAATTCCGCAAAAAGTTTTTAGATTTCACCTCAAATACAATTCACCCCCCCTCTTGTATTAGCCAGTTAGACTTTCAAAAAGAGTTTTTATGGAAAAAAAAATCCTAGAAAGATCAAAAGAAGTTGTCACGGGATCAACGTCATATTAATAGGGGGAGCAGCATTGTACTTTCAAACATCTAGAACACATGACATAGCTATAAATGCATAAATAATTAAATAAATGATCCAATTGACCTAAAAAATCTAGTATATTAGCAAGATGTTTGAAAAACTTTTGTAAGCATTAGATTGGAATCTACTCCACAATTGCATTATCTTCGAACTTTCCAAATGATGGGTGGTAGATTATCATATATTATTATCTTTCTAAGCTACTATTGTAGTCATTAGCACTATGTTTTTGTTGGTAACCAAAACCATTAGAGACAAATCTTCTTGCTAAATGACATTTTGACATCTAATTATTATAGTACCACATTTTCCTCTCTATGTTATATAACTAAATCATTGTACTTTATACTAATATCTAATTATAGTTCATCAAAATATATAAATATCTAATTATATATAGTTCTTTCTTTTCAAGTATTTTTTTTGGATAGAAATTTAATTAAATACACTAAAACATACTTTGATAGGTACATGTATGATATGAATTGAACCCTCGTCTTTCCTTTTATATTAGGGTCATGAAGATGGGCAATGGCTAAACTATACACACGTGCGTGTCATATGATTGGTTTTCAAATAGAACCTCATAATCAACAAGTTCATCAATCTCCTAAACTTGCATCCTTGTTTTAGTAACTTTGTGGTTTTTAAGTATACACCTTACTAATTACTATATTGTACACGTAATTAGTAAGGTATACAAGAGAATTAAATCAACTAAACCATACACTAGCTATTATACTTAAGTGAAGCTGTTAGAAAATGATTGAGAGACATACTAAAGATGGACCTACCGTTTGACTTAAATCACCTTTTTTGCCTTAGTTTATGATTAATTATCATAGTTTATGATTCATTAATAGATGTCTACATCACTAATTGAAATATAAAGAGCAAAGGAAATTTGGGATCTTCTGGAAGTTACACATGAAGGAACGTCAGATGTTAAACGTTCCAAAATAGACATTCTTTTGTCTCAGTATGAGCGCTTTGAAATGGGAAACAAAGAATCCATTAAAGACATGTTTACTCGATTTAAGAGTATTACTAACGAACTAACGTGTCTTGGCAAGATAATTCCTATAGATGAGCAGGTCAGAAAAGTCTTAAGAAGTCTTCCAGACAATGACAGATGGAGAGCAAAGGTTGCAGCGGTGCAGGAATCAAAAGACTTCACCAAGTTCAATCTGGAACAGCTTGCGGGTTCCCTCATTACTCACGAGATCCAGTCGAACAATCGGACTCAGGAGACTGTCAAAAGTCAAGGGCTAGCATTAAGAGCTAATGAAGAATCCGAAGAGAAGTCTGACATCGATGAAGAAGAAGCTGCAATGTTGGTGAGAAGGCTGAAAAAATTCTACCGTAACAACAAGTTTTTAGACAAGAAGAAAGGATACAGTAAAAGAAATCAGGAACCCAAAGCCAAGTCTTCTTGTCACAAATGTGGAAGCACCAACCACTTCATCAAAGAGTGTCCATTATGGGAATCAGAGAAAGGCAAGGGAAAAGAAGCTGATCAAAGCAGAAATTCCAAGCCTAACTTTTCTAAAACAAATTTCAGGAAAGCAATGATTTCCACATGGGGAGAATCAAGTTCCGAAGAAGAGGAACAGGAACACACAGACGATGAAGTAGCCAATCTCTGTCTAATGGCAAAGCATGATGATGAGGTAGTCATTCAACCTCGTTATTTGAAATCTCTCTCAAAGGATAAATTAATCTCTTTATTGTTAGAAACCTTAGATGAATATAAAGAATTATGTGTAAAACTAAGGCAAGCCGAAAAGGCAACTGGAATTTGTAGAGATCATGTTAAGTATCTGAATAGCTTAAGAAATGATGTTCAAGGCAGATTCTTTGAATTGTTAGATAAAAATATTATGCTAAAAGAATCCCTTGAAAGAGTCAAGAGTGAGAATATCATGCTGAATATTGAATTGACTCAATATAAAATGTTGTGTACTAACATTGATTCTTGCAGGTCTACTGAAGTTCCTTTAATCATGTTTAATAATGAACTAGAGCATGTTAAGAAAGAGATAAAGGAAACCAATGATAAAAATGAGAAACTAGAAAAGGACCTAGAAATTGCAAGAAAAAGTAAAAATACAGCAAGCACGGGTGTTCCCAAGTGGGTAAAGGAAGCTCAGACAAAAAGAACAGAAGGTCTAGGCTATGTTCATAAGAAGAAGTCCACTGGAAAGAAAAAGAAATATGTGAACTTACCTAGTGAGACCGTTTGTTCTTTTTGTGGTAAAAAGGAACATCGCAGTGAAGAATGTACTAAGAAAGCAAATCTGTACAATAAGAATGTGAACTATGTTTGGCAGAAGAAATCTGATTTAAATGTGTCAACACAGGAACCCATGAATGAAAGGGTTCCTGCTACTAACCCTTAATTTCTTTTGCAGGTCGCAGTGAGGGGGAACAACCAGTGGTACCTCGATAGCGGTTGTTCTAAGCACATGACAGGAGATGAATCCAGATTTCTCTCACTGACGACCTATACAGGGGGAACAGTGACCTTTGGAGACAATAAGAAAGGCAACATTGTTGCTGTTGGCAAAGTAGGAAGGTCAAGTTCCCATGCAATTGACAATGTATTTTTAGTCGAGGGTTTGAAGCATAATCTACTCAGTATTTCTCAGTTTTGTGATAAAGGAAACTCTGTAAGCTTTTCTTCTGAAAAATGCAAAATTATCAACAATAACACTGGTAAAATCGTTTTGGAAGGAACTCGTAAAGGGAACACATATACCGTGGACCTTAACAAAGTTCCAAAATACAATCTATCTTGTTTAAGTGTTATTGAGGATGATCCACTTCTATGGCATAAACGTTTTGGACATGCTAGTCTTTCATTGCTTGACAAACTAAGGTCAAAGGACTTGGTAATCGGATTACCTTCTATCAAATTCCTAAATGACAAAATTTGTGAAGCCTGCATCAAAGGAAAGCATGTTCGATCATCATTTAAATCAAAGAAAATGGAATATGAAGATGGAGATTTCGAAATTGGTCTCACTCGTTCAACAGACCAGGATGAAGAATTAACTCCCAAAAAGCAGCCTGTTCGAATTACTGAAAATGCTGATAAGGAACCTACTGAAGTTCCAAACAATACAGAAGCCTCTGATCAAAATACAGAAGAAACAGAAAATACAGAAGGCGAAGCAAATGCAGAAGGAGAACACCATGAAGAAATGGAAGAAAGAGCAACTCAAAATAACACTTTTATACCAGCTCAATCATTCCAACCAAAGCCATGGAAACATCAAAGGTCACACCCCCTGGATAAAATTATAAGTGACCTAAGCAAGGGAACTCAGACGAGATCCCAACTGAGAAACTTTTGTGCATTCAATGCCTTCCTATCAACACTGGAACCTCGAAATCACAAAGAAGCTTTGGAAGATGCTGATTGGATTGTTGCCATGCAAGAGGAATTAAATGAATTCGAAAGAAACAAAGTGTGGCACCTTGAACCTAAACCAAAGAATCAAAAGGTTATTGGTCTCAAATGGGTATACAGGAATAAGCTAGATGAACATGGCACAATTGTAAGGAACAAGGCAAGATTGGTTGTTAAAGGCTACAATCAGCAGTGAGTTTGAGATGAGCATGATGGGGGAACTCAACTTCTTCCTTGGGCTCCAAATTAAGCAAACTAACGAAGGAATAATGATCCATCAGCAGAAATATGTGAAGGAGTTATTAAAAAAATACAGTATGGAAAGCACAAAGATAAACCACACTCCCATGGGAACAACCACAAGGTTGGACCAAGACCCCAAGGGAACTCGTGTGGATCAAACAAAATACAGAGGTATGATTGGTTCCTTGTTATATTTAACTGCTAGCAGACCTGACATTTCGTTTAGTGTAGGTCTTTGTGCAAGATTTCAATCGGATCCAAAGGAATCGCATCTAACAGCCGTCAAAAGGATTCTACGATACTTAAAAGGGACGGAAGACTTGTGTCTGTTCTATCCAAAAAGTGACTCGTTTGACCTAAGAGGATATGCTGATGCTGACTATGCAGGAGATTTGGTAAATCGTAAAAGCACGTCAGGTATGGTCCAATTCTTAGGCTCTTGCATGGTTTCTTGGAGTTCCAAGAAACAAAACACTGTTGCTCTATCCACTGCCGAAGCAGAATATGTGGCTGCTGCTGCATGCTGCTCTCAATTGCTATGGATAAAACAACAGTTGCATGACTATGGCATTATTTTAGAGTGCGTTCCTATTCATTGTGATAACACAAGTGCCATTTGCATTTCTAAAGATCCAGTACAACACTCTAAAGTTAAGCATATACATGTAAGGCATCACTTTTTGAAAGATAATGTTGAAAAGGGCTTAATTAAGCTAGATTTTATTTCTACTGAATTTCAAATTGCTGACATTTTAACTAAGCCTTTAAGCAGAGACAAGTTTGAAAAGATGCGTGTGGAATTGGGGATGCTACGGCTCAAGTGATTTTTGTTTGGAACCCCTAAGGTAAAATCGGATGTAACTAACGATGCTATGCTCAATCTTGTGTGCATAACACAGCTGAAATTACCCAGGGGAAAGATTTGTGAAGTATTGAAAAGTCACGTATACATACTTTTAATATGTTAAAAATATTGAGCCATGTTGTTTCAAGTTCCCTTTTCATCATTTTTTACTCTCTGTATCATGATCACGTAAATTATCATCATAATTTACAATCAATTTGCTCTTATTTATCTTTTTCATTTTTTATTTATCTGTTTTTCTTCTTGTTATTTTCTTTCTTATCTTTTATTTCTATCTTATTTTTTTTATTCTTATCTTTTTCCTTCCTTATTTTTTCATGATCAATTTTTCTATTCCTCATAAAATTCAAAAATACAAAAAGATTTTTTTCACGTAAGATAAGGAGCTAACATATTCACTACTCCTTAACTTCCGTATTTTTATCTATCTTATTATTGTGATACGTTTGAAAGATGCAATTATTACACCCTATTAAACCCATACTACCCCTATAACTACCCTACTACCTTACCATACAAACCGTCACTTTTTCTCACCCTTCCCAATTAAATTTTTTCTTTAACACTCCACCTTCACCCATCAAATCAATTAAACTCCCCATAAACTTCCATAACCGGCCTCACTCTCTCTCCTCCCTATTCACACTATTCATCTTCTCCTTCCTTTCAATTCATCCTCATAACCATGAAAACCAACCTAACCTCAACCCCGAAACAACCAAAAACCCGGAAGCCTTCCTCTGTTGGCGGCTCCCCTGAACCAGTCCCACTTGCCGTTGTTCACCCTCAAGCTTCGACAAAGAGAAAGGCTACAACCGTGAAAGGAGGTGACAGAAAGAGGCGAAGCTCTCAAACGTCTCCATCTTGGAATTACACTCACGGTTATCACATCAATTATGACTGGTGTACGGCAAGTAAGTTCTCCGAATTCATCTCCTTAATTGATTATCAAGAATGGGTGCATTTGTTCCAAAATTGTTCTCACTATCCAATTTACCCTAAGCTTTTGTTTGAATTCAAAAATACTTTCAAACACAACAATGGTGTTTGCACGGCTACGGTCAAAGATACTCACATTCATTTTGATATTGCA
Organism: Chenopodium quinoa; assembly: GCF_001683475.1. Lineage (NCBI taxonomy): Eukaryota > Viridiplantae > Streptophyta > Magnoliopsida > Caryophyllales > Amaranthaceae > Chenopodium > Chenopodium quinoa. The sequence goes on along the minus strand of NW_018744626.1, from coordinate 4,991,869 downwards.
TATTTAGGGAATTTGTTTCAAGTCCCCACCTCTGGCTATAGTTCATACCTAAAACACAAGCAAATTGTGCAAATTGGGCATTATGATGAGAATAGGGTTATTAAATTTATCGGTGGAAACCCGAAAAGCAAGACTTCACATCATAACATACTCACCCCTCTTCACAAATTATTGTTCAATTTCACATGGAGAGGCATTGTTCCTCGTTTGCAAAAACGTAGCACAGTATCCCTACTAGATGCAACCATCATCTTTTGTCTTGCTCGGAAAATAAAAATAAACTTTCCAAAATTGATGATTGAACATTTGGCTTTCTATGCAAATAAATCTACTATTCCATATGGATCTCTCCTCACTGTGTTGTTTAAGTCTTTTGGGATTGATGTTGAAAGTGAGTCACCCACTTATATTAAACCTGAGAACATTCTCTCGGAGCAATCTTTGCTTCGCCTGAGCCTTAAACTTGAGAGTGGGATACTTACTTTCTTGACGAGAGGAAGTGAGGAGAAAAATCGTGGAAAAGGGAAAACACAGGTTGTAGAGGGAGATACAAGTGAGTCAGAAGAGGAGGAAAGTGAGTCTGAAAAAGAGGAAAATAAAGAAAAAGGAGAGGAAGCAATTTCTGAGGGGGAACCTCAGGAGGCAGATTCTGAGGAAGAAGAGGAGACTCAGAGTGAGGGGGAATCTAGCTCAGAAAGTGAGAGTCTCGACCTCCCTTATACAGGAGGACTAAGGCGGAGTAAGAGGAAAATTGTCAAACCTGCTACTTCTACTCTAAAGCCTGTGATCATTGAAGACATTAGCTCTTCTGATCACTCAGACCCTGATTTCACCCCTACACAAGTTCCTTTTGCCTCCGAGCCATCTCCTGTTCCTGCCTCTCCCACAAACCAAGCTAAACCCTCTTCCCCTCCTGTTTCACCAAAACAGACTTCTCCCTCTCCCTCCCCAGCTTTTCCTACATCACAGCCTACATGCTTTGCTGCCTTCTCTGGAACAAATGCTTCTGTTTTTGATATTCAACAGGTGAAAGCAGAAATGGAGAAGCTGATAAAGATGGTGTGCACAAAGCTGGAGGACATGGCAAAGCAGCTGGCTTCTCTTCAACGCCAAGTGCAGGCTGTGGCAGATGCTCAGGCAACCAGTTTTACTGGGATGGAGAACAAAGTTGATGCTGCTGAGAAGAACATACTGCACAGCACTCAGGAGATATTGGAGACGATTAACAGGGTGGCTTTTGAAGAGGTGGAGGAAGCTTCCAATGACCCCAAAACCCCAGCTGATGAACCTACTTACTCACCATAATTGCAATTTCAAACTTGTCACTTTTACTTCTTTTGTTTTTGCTTGTTCCATTCGGATTTCAGTTTGTAACTCATAACTTTTGCTGCTCTTTCCTGCTTTTGTTTTCGTCTATGGGAACTTGGCTCGTATTTTTCATATGATTGTGTGTGGTTGCTGATGATTTAGTACCTAACTTATTTTTGCCTTGCATTATTTGAGCTCACTATTCCCTACGTAGTCTAGTGGGAGTATAGCAAAATGTTTTTTTTCAATCTTTTGATAATGCCAAAAGGGGGAAAAGACAAACTTCATGGCGGCTAAAGTGTTTACCAAGGAACTCACACATCGAAGGTACAAACTTTTGCCAAGTTCAGTTTTTAAAGTCTTTGTTAATTTTTCTTTTGCTCAGTTTTTTTTTTTTTTTAAAAAAAAAAAAAAAAAAAAAAAAAAATACTTTTTAATATTTTTCTAAGTTCTTTAATTGCTTTTTTTGTTTTCATGCCTTACTCAAAATTTTTGTTGCATGCCTGGATGATTTTATTTACCTAAGTTTGTCAATGTTTGTCATCATCAAAAAGGGGGAATTTGTTGAGCCTTTTGGTTTTGATGGACAAATTGACAAACTCGACTAATGAATGTTTTGAGTCTTTGGTGAATAAAGGATTCAAGCAAAGTTCGTTCCGGAGTAGGAACTTGGATGCGGAGTAGCATTCTTTAAAAAGCCTCGTGCAAATCTCACGTTCTAGTTTTAATTGTGAGCACTCAATAATATAAAGTCGGAAAGGAACTCAATGACTTATGTTAAAGACTACTGGAATAAAAGTTAGTTTTAAAAGATAATTTCTTAAAGAAAAGATAATTTGTAAAAGTTTTAATAAAGATAATTATCGAAGATAATTATCTAGTTGTTTTAATAAATAATAAATTTATCTTTTCAAATAAAATCTTTTTAAACAAACTTTTGATAATCTTTTAAATAAATATTTGATAAAGTTAGCAAGTGGTTTTTCTGTGAGAAAATCTTTTATACGGCTAATGGTTATCAAGTTGTTAGGATAGTGGTTTAATTAGATAAGGCTAGGAAACCTCTTCATGATCACAATCTGTCAAGATAACTCCACAAGTTGTTAGTGGGTTGTTGACATGTGGACGTGATTATGGTGGAGGTTAATGACTAAGCCTTCTCTATAAATACTCATGCAAACTATCTCAGAAAAACATTACTCTTAAGCATAAAAATTCCAGTAGCCATCTAATAACATAAAGAGAGTTATTTTCCTTCATATATTCTTGAGTGCAATAGGTATTTGTAATCACAGATTGTATACAAGTACTTTGGGGTTGGGATTGTGAGTTTGTAAGGTGAGGTTAAGGAAGCTTCGTTGCTGAAGTCTTCTGTGAGAGTTGGGAACAAGTTCCTAATTTGGGGAACTTGTTAACGGGTTTGAATCTTCACTTGTATAGAGTTTGATTACATAGTGGAAATTTAGAAAAGCCTATATCTTCTCTCGTCATTATTTCATTTAGTTAAATTCCGCAAAAAGTTTTTAGATTTCACCTCAAATACAATTCACCCCCCCTCTTGTATTAGCCAGTTAGACTTTCAAAAAGAGTTTTTATGGAAAAAAAAATCCTAGAAAGATCAAAAGAAGTTGTCACGGGATCAACGTCATATTAATAGGGGGAGCAGCATTGTACTTTCAAACATCTAGAACACATGACATAGCTATAAATGCATAAATAATTAAATAAATGATCCAATTGACCTAAAAAATCTAGTATATTAGCAAGATGTTTGAAAAACTTTTGTAAGCATTAGATTGGAATCTACTCCACAATTGCATTATCTTCGAACTTTCCAAATGATGGGTGGTAGATTATCATATATTATTATCTTTCTAAGCTACTATTGTAGTCATTAGCACTATGTTTTTGTTGGTAACCAAAACCATTAGAGACAAATCTTCTTGCTAAATGACATTTTGACATCTAATTATTATAGTACCACATTTTCCTCTCTATGTTATATAACTAAATCATTGTACTTTATACTAATATCTAATTATAGTTCATCAAAATATATAAATATCTAATTATATATAGTTCTTTCTTTTCAAGTATTTTTTTTGGATAGAAATTTAATTAAATACACTAAAACATACTTTGATAGGTACATGTATGATATGAATTGAACCCTCGTCTTTCCTTTTATATTAGGGTCATGAAGATGGGCAATGGCTAAACTATACACACGTGCGTGTCATATGATTGGTTTTCAAATAGAACCTCATAATCAACAAGTTCATCAATCTCCTAAACTTGCATCCTTGTTTTAGTAACTTTGTGGTTTTTAAGTATACACCTTACTAATTACTATATTGTACACGTAATTAGTAAGGTATACAAGAGAATTAAATCAACTAAACCATACACTAGCTATTATACTTAAGTGAAGCTGTTAGAAAATGATTGAGAGACATACTAAAGATGGACCTACCGTTTGACTTAAATCACCTTTTTTGCCTTAGTTTATGATTAATTATCATAGTTTATGATTCATTAATAGATGTCTACATCACTAATTGAAATATAAAGAGCTAGTTATGATAATAACATATCATGATATGGTTGGTGAATATGGTTTAGATAAGCATGTACTTATACTTTATTTTCTCATCTCCTCCAACCTCCCACATGAAAAATATTCATACATTACAATTATTAAGTTATTTTACTATTAATATAACTTGGCTTAACTTAACATAGTATTTAATGTCCTCATGACACGTAGGTTTAAAATTCTATATATTAATAACCTCTTGTCTTCAAGAATACATTTAAATAGACGTAGTATTCTCTTAATTAAAAAATATGATATATTATTAATAGATCCATTCCACCATTAATATATGTAGTGTAGTTGGTTTTAAAGTCCAACCAATAATCTCATTGTGAATTTGTGATAGTGCTTGCATTGCTCCCTTACCTTTGAATGTTCTTCTTCTTTGTTGTCAATAAATGTGGCATGATTGCATCTTGCACCTTGCTAAGGTAAAATTAAACCACTTTCTAAAGTAGCAACTTTACTAGCTAGATTAAACCACTAATCCACTATATTAAGAAGCAATATATTTTAGTCTTTTGATTTTACCCACTAAATACTTCCTCCGTTTCAAATTAGATGACACAGTTTGACTTTGTGCACTTTTCACATAACTATCTATCAGCGACGGGACTACAAATGCTAATATTGGAAATAATTACCCGATGCAATTTTGTTAAATTGGGCCCTATAATCAATTTTGTATAAGTAAGGGCCTATTCACATTTACTTAATTTCAGTTCAGTTCAGTTCAATTCAGTTCAGTTCAGCTCTAATCAGTTCAGTTCAGTTCAGTTCAGCTCCAATCAGTTCAGTTCAGTTCAGTTCAGCTCCAATCAGTTCAGTTCAGTTTAGCTCCAATCAGTTCAGTTCAGTTCAGTTCAGCTCCAATCAGTTCAGTTCAGTTCAACTCTTAATTTTCCTCTCTCATAAAATATTCATTTCATCTCAATTCAGTTCAGTTCAGCTCCAATCAGTTCAGTTCAGTTCAATTCAGCTCCAATCAGTTCAGTTCAGTTCAGTTCAGTTCAGTAAATGTGAACATGCTCTAAATTTCAAAAACCGAGACCTATCCTTGTATAGTAGATTTACTTAGGACCCCTTTACGATCGAGCAGACCACCCTACACATGCTCAAAACCACCCCTGCTATCCATGAAACTAACCTTGCGATGGACAAACTTAACTCTTTTTGTTTTTTGCTTTTATACTGAGCTCCCTCCTCTTCATTTATTTTTACTTGAGCTCATTTGCCTTTTTATTGCATACTTTACAATTAAAGAAATATAATATTAGATCTTCAATTACTTGTTAAAAATTATAAAATTTGATGGATGCATATTGAGACAAATCTAACATGACTCTACCTAAATCCATACTACTAATACAAGTTTTTATTTATTTATTTATTTTTTTAAAAAAAAAAATCAGAGATTCTTTTTAGTTAAGTTTCTCTAATCTCTTCTAAAATTAGAAATTTTTACGAAACAAACAAAAAGAAATGAAGAGGTCGAGTAAGTACACATCATATAAATAACATAATAAGAGAGAGTTGGAGCTTGCTTAATCAGTAATGTAGTTGTAACTTGAAGAATTAATCAAACATGAGTTGTATATATCAAAGCATATATATATAGTACTGCAGGGTAGACTGAATTATTACGAAATACTAGTATATTATAAGGTTAAAATATATTAGGGACATTATTATAAGTTGACTTAATTAATTAGGTGGTTTTGAGTGCTCATGCATCAAGGCTAATGATCCTGGTTAGGAAATAGGAAGCAACCATTATAGAATCCCATGTTTCATCATTATAAAGTGCCATCTACTCGTGCCACAAACACACACCATGATTTGTGACGCACCATGCATGTCAATTTCTAAATCCAGACACTTTATTTTTTTTGTCTTTAATTATAAGTTGTGTTTAATTAGTTTATAATTAGAGGAAATGTATCTTGAGACTTGAGGTGAAATTCATTTGCATCCAAATTATTGTCAAATGTATATTTCGGTGTTTGGGTCATTAGCAAATACTTCCTCCGTTCTTTCATGATTGAAACGTGTCATGGATGCAAAAATATTTTACATTATTATGTAATAATTTGAGAGAGACCTAAGGGAGAAATAGAAAATTATATTCGTATGATGGGAAGAGAGATAGAGATAATAATATGTGAACAAGAAAATGTCAATAAAGATACGAAATATGAGCTTTTCACAAAGAAGACGTTGTGATATATTTTAAAAACGTGAGATATGTATATACGAACAGAGATGAAATTTAGTGGACATACTATTAGAGATATTCTAGGATATTATTGTGATATAATTTAGGAAACATATCTTATGCAAAAGATATGGTAGAATATTGGGTTTGTTAGTTAACCTAGTAGTATATATATTTGTATTGGCCGTGAATATCAATGAGAAGAATACAGAGTATATTTACATAATTTTCTCTGATTTAACATGGTATCAGAGCCTTGTAAAGGTCTAAATTTTTTTTAATTGTGTTCAATTTTCATAATTGACACACGATTGTTTCTGGGTGTGTGCATCTGTTGCTTTGCCAAATTATTTTTTTTCCATTGCGTTGTTAAGAAGTTGTGAGCGATGACTGGTGGTGAAGGCTCAGGTGGCGATGGAGGCAAAAGTGGTGATGGAGGCAAAGCTAAGGTGGACATGACTTATTACCTAGGTTCAAGTGATGGACCTGGAAACATAATTACTCCGGTTCAACTTCGGGGTGAGAATATGATGAGTGGGCGAGGGCAATTAGAACCTCGTTGAAGGCCAAACGCAAGTACGGGTTTATTGATGGATCCGTCAAGAAACCGACGAATGCTGACAAACTAGATGATTGGGTGGATGTTCATGCGATGTTGGTGGCTTGGATTACAAATACCTTGGACTCATCGGTGAGAGCTACGATTGGTGAGTATGAAGATGCGCAATTATTGTGGACGAACCTTAAAAATCGTTTCTGCGTTGTTAGTGGGACTCGCATATGCCAACTCAAATTGTCTCTGGGTGAGTGCAAACAAACTGCATCCGAGAGTATTGCGGCATATTTTGGCAGAATTACAAAGATTTTTGATGAATTGCATACTTACATTACCGTGCCTCATTGTTCTTGTGGTGCGTGTACATGTAATATCGTGGCACAGGTCGAACGGTTGCGTCAGGAGGATTTAATTCACCACTTCTTGATTGGTCTCGACGATGCATATGCTTCTCTTAGGGGCCAACTTCTATCCCAAGATCCCCTGCCTTCGGTGGATAAAGCATACCAGCAACTAGTCCAGGCAGAACGCCTCCGTGGTGGCAGTGGTGATTCGGCAGTGGCTCGTGAAAACCCAATGGCCTTCAAGCTGCAACATGAACCTGCCTCCAAGCCGCAACGATCAAGTGATAATTCGGAGAAATTTTGCAATCACTGTAATCGGGTTGGGCATGATAAGACAGGATGCTTTCAAATTCATGGTTATCCCTCATGGTGGGGCAATCGTGGGCGTGGAGGTCGAGGAAGGGGTCGAGGAGATTCCGGAGGGAGCAATAGTGGTGGACGCGGGGGTGGGCGTGGCAGTGGGCCTGCTGCCCCTGTGCGTGCTAACAAAGCAGCAACACAATCCACCGTGCAGCCGGGTGGTGCTACGACAGATGATGGGGCTGCGCTTGCGGGGGTCACACCGACTCAATTACAGCAGCTCTTAGATCATCTTTCCTCTATGAAACCTAAGCTTCATGGTAAGGATCAAATAGGTTGGATTGTTGACACCGGCGCATCCAATCATATGACTTGTGATTTGTCCCTTTTGAAGAATGTTTGTAATGTACAACAATGTCCGGTAAGATTGCTGGATGGGAAAAGTGCTAATGCATCTAAAATTGGCTCCGTGATTTTGCAAGGGGGTTTGACGATCAATAATGTTCTTTATGTGCCTCAATTAAATTGCAACTTAATTTCTGCAACACAATTATGTGATGAATCTAATTGCACTCTGCAATTTACTAACAAACTTTGTGTTATACAGGACCTAATGACGAGGAAGGTGATTGGAGCGGGTGAACGAGTGGATGGACTATATTATTTCCGAGGTGTTCCAAAAGTGAAGGCTTTGAAGCTAGAAAATGGTCGAACGACAGAATTGTGGCATCAACGTTTGGGGCATCCTTCGGGAAAGGTTCTACAAAACATCTCCCTTTTATGAGTAGTTCTAAGAGTCTTAAGAACAAATCATGTGATGTATGCCCTAGGGCAAAACAACATAGAAGTAATTTTCCTATTAGCATAAATAGAGCGAGTCGTTCCTTTGAACTTGTTCATGTTAATTTATGGGGACCATACAAGACTCCATCATCTTGTGGTTCACATTATTTTTTAACAATTGTTGATGATTTTTCAAGAGGAGTGTGGACGTATTTATTGCGTAATAAAACTGAGGTTGAATTGATGTTTCTGAATTTCGTTGCTTTGATTAGACGTCAATTTCAACTTGAGATTAACATTGTTCGTAGTGATAATGGAACGGAATTTAATTCCTTAAAACCATATTTTATGGATAATGGGATCATATTTGAAACTTTTTGAGTGGGGACGCCTCAACAAAATGGTCGGGTTGAGAGTAAACATCAACATATTCTTAATGTGGCTCGGGCTTTGAGATTTCAAGCAAATTTACCTATACAGTTTTGGGGGGAGTGTGTGCAAGCGGCCTGTCACTTGATAAAAACCGTACTCCATCTAGACTACTTGATTTTAAGACTCCGTATGAGATTTTGTTTGATAAACAACCATCGTATGAGTATATTAAAGTTTTTGGGTGTTTGTGTTATGCTCATAATCAGCGTAGCAAAGGAGACAAGTTTGCTAGTAGGAGTTGCAAATGTGTGTTTTTGGGGTATCCTTTTGGTAAAAAGGGGTGGAGATTGTTTGACTTGGAGACGAAAGAGATTTTTATTTCCCGAGATGTACAATTTTTTGAACATGAATTTCCTTTTATTATGTCCTCTGTTTATGGAATTCCAAGTGTTCCAAGTGTGCATTGTGATGATATGTGTGTAAGTGATGATGACATGGGTAGTATGGGTGATGAGGGAGATGGGGGCCGTGAGATTATTGAAGATGACGCCGCATTTATTGATGAGGGTGCTGCAATTCACACCGAGGCAGAATACTCCGCGGGCATGTCGCGGCATGACCCTCCCAGCCACAACCAAGCTGCGGCAGGGACTGCCAGCAGCGCTGCAGAGCGTGCTGGGTCAACTGTGCGCGCTGGCAGGGGGGAGCAGCTAGCTCTCGATCAGCCACAACACGAAGACAGTAGCTCCGCCCCCTCACACTCCGAGCAGCAGCACCATGCTCAGCCCCACGTTGATAGTTTTGAGCAAAGTGAAGTTTCTTCTGAAATGGCAAAAGGCAAACGAGTGAAGTTTCCTTCGGTCATGTTCAAGGATTTTGTGACTCATACCATTCGGAATAATAGTCCACTCACATCAAATCGTTCATCTGCGACAATTTCCTCAGGTACTGTTTATCCAATAACACATTTTGTTGATTTTCATCGTTTTTCTGCAAAACATAGAACCTATATTGCAGCAATTACAGGTGGAAATTTGCCGAAAAATTTCAAAGAGGCTATGCGGCATGAGGGATGGCAGAAATCCATGGCCGATGAGATTCACGCTCTAGAGGAACAAGGCACAATGGGAGCTAGTAGACCTACCTCGAGGTAAGAAGGCACTTGGGAGCAAATGGGTTTACAAAGAAAAATACAATGAGCATAGGACTCTTCAACGATTGAAGGCTAGACTAGTAATATTCGGCAATCATCAAGTTGAAGGTCTAGATTATAATGAGACATTTGCTCCGGTGGCAAAGATGGTGACGGTTCGTACTTTTCTTGCAGTTGCGGCAGTGAAGAATTGGGAAGTACATCAGATGGACGTTCACAACGCCTTCTTACATGGTGACTTGGAGGAAGAGGTATTCATGAAAATTCCCCCTGGTTTTGAAAAAAGTAATTCTGGTAAAGTGTGCAGGATGAAGAAGTCATTGTTTGGGTTGAAGCAGGCTCCTCGTTGTTGGTTTGCAAAATTAACAACGGCTTTGAAAAATTATGGCTTTAAACAGTTATATTATGATTATTCCCTTTTTACTCTGACGAGAGGAAAAATGCAGCTGAATGTACTTGTGTATGTTGATGATTTAATAGTTGCGGGAAATGATAAGTCTGCATTGTTGCAATTTAAATCATATTTAGGGAATTGTTTCAAAATGAAGGACTTGGGAATTCTGAAATATTTTTTGGGGCTAGAGATAGCCCGAAGCAAACAGGGGATTTTCATGTGTCAGAGAAAGCATGCAATGGATATCATTACTGAAGCAGGGTTACTTGATGCAAAACCTGCAGACTTTCCCATGGAGCAAAACCACAGGCTAGCTCTAGCAGATGGGGAATTTTTTGGTGATGTGGAGCGGTATCGACGTCTCATAGGGCGTTTGATTTATTTAGCTGTCACTAGGCCTGACTTGGCTTATTCTGTGCATATCTTATCTCAATTTATGCAGAGCCCGGGGGTAGAGCACTGGGAGGCTGCCCTGCGAGTTGTGCGATATCTGAAGAAGAGTCCAGGTCAGGGAATTCTGCTGAGGTCTGATAGTGCTCTACAGTTGGAAGGATGGTGTGATTCGGATTGGGCCAGTTGTCCATTGTCCAGGTGCTCATTGACAGGTTGGTTTGTGTTTCTCGGTTTATCTCCCGTCTCTTGGAAAACCAAGAAACAACCTACGGTAGCTATGAGCTCTGCCGAAGCAGAGTATAGGTCTATGTCCGCTTGCACTCGTGAATTGAAGTGGCTAAAGCGGATTCTGCGAGATTTAGGTGTGCGACATGAGAGTGGCATGCACCTCTATTTTGACAGTCAGTCGGCACTATACATTGCGAAGAATCCGGTGTTTCATGAGCGAACGAAACATATCGAAGCAGATTGTCATTTTGTACGGGATGCAATTACGGAAGGTCTCATAACACCGTCCTATTTCACAAAGGCCTTAGGAAAGGTCAAGTTTGAATTTTTACTCCGCAAGTCGGGCATCTATGACCCGTATGCTCCAACTTGAGGGGGGTATTAGAGATATTCTAGATATTCTAGGATATTATTGTGATATAATTTAGGAAACATATCTTATGCAAAAGATATGGTAGAATATTGGGTTTGTTAGTTAACCTAGTAGTATATATATTTGTATTGGCCGTGAATATCAAAAGAAGAATACAGAGTATATTTACATAATTTCCTCTGATTTAACACATACATTACATACTAGGCAAGGAAAAAAAATGTGACATCATGAAAAGAATAATTTAATTTCATTCAATAATATATATTTTCATTCACTCGTATAACAAATTAGCAAAACCAACCTTAAAATTTTTAAAAAAAAAAAATACTTTACCTAAAGTGGTTAGAGACACAATAAGAACAGTGGACATGCATGTCACATAATCACCCCACACCTTTTTTCACCACAAAAAAAAAAAAAAAAAAAAAAAAAAAAATCACCCCACACCTTTCTACAACTAGTAATAAGTCCATAACAATTTAAGTTAAAAAAACTTATACTAGTAGTAAAATCTTTCTACTAATAACGTATGTACTGAAATTCATCAATACATACTACTAAGAGCCCACAGCAAGGTTTCATCCTAAAACCAATTTAAAAACCCTTTACTTTTTTTCAATGTGGGACAAATACTACTCACATTTGCACCTCACAATATTGTCATAAATAATGCCTAAATTTAACCCAGTTTCAATTTCAATTTCAAAAATTTATTAAATGTTTATCATCCCTTAGAATTTCATATATAGTCATATATATATATATATATATATATATATATATATATATATATATATATATATATATATATATATATATATATATATATATATATATATATATATATGTGTGTGTGTGTGTGTGTGTGTGTATAAGGCTTTAAATAAATATATTATTAGTGCAACTAACACAAAAATGATAACTACTTATAGATTATGACTAAGTATGTACTATACCGTCTTAATTATCTAGTACGGTCCATGCAATATATAGTTCAAACCTACATAATCTTGGCTGCCGGTGATATATGAGTGGTTAAAAATAGTCACCAACCCAATCGAATGAATATAATGAACCTTCCTTCCTATCGCATAAAAGAATTAACCTCCTAACTTTCTAGCAATTAATATGAATGATTAATTCTTATAATTATCCTTAATATATGCTTACGTCTTCGTTATAAGACCAAATTAGTCAATCCTAACATTAACTATTTACCACGCTTGATTACCAAGTCCTCCCTAAAACTGTGGCATGCAGGACACTCTTCGTACAATTGTTGTGTTCACACTTCTTAACTCAATTTTCTATTGATAATACCCACAAAATTGCCACCTAATACGGATTATGTTTTATTAATTAAGATCTTAATTAAATAATTTATGAACATTTGATGTTAATTATTGTTTTGAGGAGAAAATTTGATTTGGAACGGTAGATTAACTCATGATTAGGGAATAAATGTATGCGTGGTATGTGTTTCATATGCCTTTCGGCTCTAAGGATAATAATACGTAAACGAAAGCATATTAATTAAATCGATATGTTCATATGTTTAATGTTATTAAGATTGAAGTACAAAAAATGTTTACAAGCTAAGCTTAATAATGAATCGTGATTTTCGCAACAAACTAAATTCTAAGATTAACTCCAATTAGGGATTGGAATTATGTACAAGGCTTAATTAGGACCATCAATTAAAGATTATAAAACCCTAAACTATAGATCTTGACTTTAGAAAGGAGATCTTATTAATGCACTGTAATTTGTTCGTAACCTAAACTAAAAGTCCAAAAAGTAGATATGCCCTTATTACATTAAAAGCCGCATGATTTATATTCAACTTCTTCTAGATGTCTCACCGCGGTATAGTTACTTGTAAAATTTGCTCAAAGAATGTGTCAAAAAAGACTTAATTATATCTTAAAACGTTTATCAATTCGATCTAATTTTTCAATAATCATAGCGAATTATATATTATAAAATCTTGGATAAACACGACCACATAGAATTACACATTCTATTAGTAAAAAAACACGAGTGTACGTAAGAATTTGTACAAACATTAGAGAAAACTCGTTATAAAACAAATAACACATAATAAACAAATTAAGCGATAAAAATAAAATAAAATAATCCAAATTGAGTAATTCAAAAATAGAAACACATGAATTGATTCACCATAAACCTTTGTCAAAATGTTAGCTGATCAGTTTCCAGAAGAACAGTAAATAAAGTGGACTAAAAATAGGAGCTTCTTCCTCAAGAATGTTTTCTTCCTATTAACACCCAAACTTGCTACCTCTTTTAAGGCATGTATGTATATATATATTTAAGGAGATTTACCCTTAACTTTATTTTCTCCTTCTAATTAATTTTATTTCTTCTACTCCTCAAAAATATAATTGTACATTAGCTAGCTAAACTCGGGGTTGAATATTCGATATCGATATAATCTAATGGAGGAGAATCTTCCTCCAGGGTTTCGGTTTCATCCAACGGACGAGGAGCTCATTACATTTTATTTATCAAAGAAAGTTTCTGATTGTAGTTTTAATTCCAAGGCTATTGCTGATGTTGATCTTAACAAGTGCGAACCTTGGGATCTTCCAGGTATAATTTTATAGATTGGATAATTATAATGCCCTAATTTTGCATTGTAAATATTTAGTAGTTTAGCCAATTTATGATTTTGTTACAAATTTCTTAATTAATCATATTTTCGAATGTAGGGGGTTGGTTGTCACATTAGTAGCTCAAATTTTTATTTCTAATTTTTTGAATCAGTGATCTCAACGTGGATTAAAGGTCACGTCAGTAAATTACTTAATTATATTATCAAAAATTCAAAACTACGACTTCCTGGAAAAAAAGTGCTCAAAGCTACAACTAATTCTAGACAAAAAGAATTCAAATAAGTAATACTTGAATTAAAATATTAAATAACTTGAATTTTTAAAGACATAATAATAATGTAACATAAATTAAATAACAACAAAATCTCGATAATATTTTCTTAAGTTTTTGAATAAATGAACATTATGGTTGTCTTTTAGGAGCCACGACAAATAAAAAAATAATAATATATATACACGTAATATGAGCGTGAAAAGAAAAATAAACAACTCTAGCATATATTTTCCGATATTGATGATATCATATCTCTAACACATCAACATCATTGAAAAAAATAAAATATACTCATAGCTTACTTATATAATAGAGATCGATAAATGAATAACCTTAGAAACTTGTGATGATCGGAGAGTGTTGCAATCAAGGGCGATCGATCGATCGACAGCCTGCGCACGTACCGAAGCAAAAGACATCAGCAAATGGAGGTTGTTGCACAATCCGCGGCGAACAGCCGGAAAAGGAGTTGGAAGAGAAAAGGATGGCGTATTGGCGGAGAACGAGCGAGTTCAACGACGGTGGTTGGGACTTGATGAGTAAGTTTAGAGGTAGATCGAAGAGAAAAGAGGAGTTGGGAATTAGAGTTACTAGTTTTGACTTTTTTTTATGGGTGATGAATGTGAGGCCTAGCACGTGACAAAAGTCCATTTATATGATTTTGACTTACCTTTGTCAATGTCTTAATCATCGATGTAAATGTGATGACTACTTAAAAGAAGCTATGAAACGAAAGATTATGAACAACTAATCAATGATTGCTTCAATTGATTCGTGATTCTGACATAAATTCAATTCTCAAACATATACTGTATATACTCCCTCAATTTACTCCTTATTGTTTGGAAGGAATACCATTTTATGAAATTCATTTAATTCTTAAGGCTTCACATATCATTACATATTTACAAAGTATCCGATAATAAGGTACTCAAATAGTCTAATTCGAAAAATATTTAGGTTTTGCTTGTATTATATTGGGATTTTTTTTCATTAATTTGATATACTAATAAAGAGTTGAATTTACAACCTAAACCATAGGTCTAATGCAATTCAAGTTGTATTTACATACCTATAGATGTTTTAAAAATAGAGTTAAATGTATGTTATTCTTGTGTTGTTATCTCTATGTCAAAACATTAGAATTCTATGTCGGTTTAGCCCGTGTTATCAAATTTAACTACTCGTAGATTTTTTTTTTTTTAGTACGTACCTACATACAAAAAAGTAGTGAAACTATAACTCTCCATGAATAATTAATGTGCAGGAAAAGCATCAATGGGAGAAAAAGAATGGTATTTTTTCAGCCTAAGAGATCGAAAATACCCAACAGGTTTAAGGACAAATCGAGCAACAGAAGCAGGTTATTGGAAAACCACAGGGAAGGACAAAGAGATATATAGAGGAGGGGGGTTAATTGGGATGAAGAAGACTCTTGTATTTTACCGTGGAAGAGCACCTAAGGGAGAGAAAACTAATTGGGTTATGCATGAATATCGTCTCGATAATAAGCTTTCTTTCAAACCCTCCAAGGTACTTACATACTTTTGTCCCTTTAAAATTGTACATTCTCTATCCGAATCATTTACGTACTAATTTCGATCTACTCTTTATCTTGTATCATATTGTTTTGGATGATTCTACGGTAGTCATCTTTAAAATGACTAATACTATAAATTAATTAATATTTTTTAAAATGTTATTTTACAATGTTAAAATTAATTATAAATTATTTATCTAAATTTTAAATTCATTTATTAATTTTGATAAATTTTTGAATTTTTTTTTTATATTATTCATAATTAATTTTCCAAATTTAGTTTTATTATTACTGAAATTAAAAATAATTCATAAATTGGTTATGAAAATATATAAAAATGTAAAAGAAAATACAAATAAATTTTAAAAATAAGGAAAAAATTTATAATTAATTTTAACATAAAAAAATAAAATAAAACATCAATAAATAAATAAACAAAAATAGTATAATGATAGTTATTTTAAGGATTGACTACCATAGAATTTTCATTGTGTATGAGTCATTCATATGACCCTTAGATAATGATCAAATTATAGCTAGAGGTGATACCTTATAATAATTGATATTTTAAAAAATATGATATTATTGTGACATAATTTTACTTATATGATGTAATACATTTGTTTTAATATTACACTTCAATAATCAATTTTCATTTACATGACACATTTATATCATAATTTTATTTGTAATACTCTTTTTCATTTGCATGACACATCATATCATAGTCCACATTATTATTTATTGCAATTTCTAAAGTTGAGATTATTTACTACCTGGAATTATTTTTTGCTAATTTTCCTATATATTTTTTTTCATAAGATCAATTGTTACATGTCCGCAGGATGAATGGGTGGTATGTAGGGTTTTCCAGAAGAGTGTAGCGATAAAAAAACCACAACCCACATCACCTTCTATGGTCTCACCAGACTCACCAGATGACACCAACACAACTACAAATGAATTTGGAGACATTGAACTACCAAATCTAAACACCCTATCAACTTCACCAAATAACCCTACATTTTCATACCCTTCACTACAAGATTACCCTAATTGCACCCCTAATCATCTCAATTTAAACCCGAACACGAATTTAAACTTAAATTGGGCACGAGAAATGGCCACAACACTCCCTTCACTATCATCATGGCCATCTACCTTGCTTACTCCTAACCTAAATAGTACTGTAAATTCCTTGTTGCTTAAGGCTCTACAATTTCGAAACACGAGTAGTAGTGCTACTGACTACTCGTCGTTCCTAGGCAACCAGCAAGGGTTGCCTCTAGGAACGACTAGTGAACTATGCTCGACTTTCCATCCTTCGCCGTCTGCTGAGACGGTGTTCCAGTCTTTACAACAACAGCAACAAAATCAACAAAACCAACAGCAACTCCAACAGGAACAACCATTCAACTTGGACTCCATGTGGTGATGCATGCAATCATGTACGTACAATATAATACATGAACATATATTTATATATATGAAATTGAAGCTAACAATTTATGTGACTAGTTCGATCTCCTGCTTGTTGATAATTGAGTTGCATGGAAGAGAAATAATTATCTAAATTCAGATGATGATGATGTAACTTGTTAAAAGTGTAATTATTGTGGGCAAAGCCCAATTATCTATCGAGATTATTATTATTGTTATTGTTTATTATTATAGGGTTTTGTTGTTCATAACCCTTAGATTTATATATAAGTAATATATGTTTCCGTTTTTCAAAGTGGGATTACGTAGTTAAAAATTTACAATAAAATCCGTGTTCGTTAGTTGATATAGATTTAAATCAATGTGTAGTAACGGTCTGTTCACTGTTTTGATTGACTGAACTGAACTTATTGGAACTTAACTAAACTGAATATTTCATGAGTGAAGGAAATTAAAAACTAAACTGAACTGAAAATAATCTGAAGAGATCAAACCCTTATTCAAATTTCAATTATTATTACCTTATTCTTCCTTGCCAATCTCCTCCACCAACAAACATCACATACGATATGCAGGGAAAAGGAATTTTTGTTCTAGGTTTTAAGTGATGCAAAAGTAAAGAAATTAGTTCACCCTTCAGGTTATGTGATAACGTAACAAACTTGGTACTGATCTACTTATTAGTATGGGAGTATTTTCTTCTTCTTTTTTTTTTTTTTTTTTTTGGTAGAATATTCTTTATTATTGTAACTAATAAGATATATTGGAAAACCATACTTATTACATATTGATTATTGGTCTTAAAATATTATACATTGATCAACATCTTAAAACTTAAAATGACAGATAATGCATTGCTATCGTAAGTGGCAAATAATACTCGTATGAACGAACTACTTTAATCAATTAGTGGTCGAAAAATATAAATGAAAGAAATACATGTTGTAGGTGTATATACCAACCAAGTATTACTGCGGATTGAGGGATTTATGTTCATAAATATGATTCGATGAAATCTTTTTGTGCCTTTGCGCCACCATTTATTGGCCATGCAATCAGGTCAATTTGATTTTATACCAGCTTTTTTTGACTAATTAGTTTGGATATTAATCCACTTTAGTTGGTTCATCATTTGGCTTGACATGTGCACCAAAAAAAAAAAAAAAAAAAAAACAATTGGCTTGACATTTTAATTAAGATTAATTAGTCGGTGTTAGACTAAACAATTAAAAATCCAACATTACAATATTTGAAGTCTTTATTCTTGTGTGATAGTTAAAAGGCATATACTACGTATATAAACTAAAACTATCACATAAGAATAAAGAAGTACTTTCCGTAAAAAAAATAAAAATAAAGACGTACTTTAAAAAATCCAACCTTTTCCAGTCTTAGCTAGTTTCAAGCATTGATACTCCTTGACTAAAATACTCCATATAAAGTATTTGAATTTCAATTTCTAACTGAAAAAAAAGAAAAAAAGAAAAAAAGAAAAAGAAAAAGAGATCACTAGATTGATTATATTGGAGAGTATTCGTATCATGTGTCACTCATTGTCTTGTATAATTAAGGCACCAAATGACAATGTTATTTTTTTTTTTTTTTTTGACGGGAATGACAATGTTATTCAATTTGTAGATATTTAGATATTTGAATTCATAGATAGATTAAGGCACGAACGGTCTTGCGAGAAGACGTTCCTGATCTAGGGTCTGTTCTCATTGACTGAATTCGACTGAACTGAACTGAATATTGTATAAGAGAAGGAAATTAGGAGCTGAGCTGAACTGAACTGAACTGAACTGAATTGAATTGAGCTGAACTGAACTGAATTTCAACATAAGAGAACAGGCCCCTAGTTTATATGTCTTACTTTAAAAAAAATTACGTAGGGCCTGTTCACATTTACTTAATTTCAGTTCAGTTCAGCTCCAATCAGTTCAGTTCAGTTTAGTTCAGCTCCAATCAATTCAGTTCAGTTCAACTCTTGATTTCTCTCCCTCATAAAATATTCATTTCAACTCAATTCAGTTCAGTTCAGTTCAGTTCAGTTCCAATCAGTTCAGTTCAGCTCAGTTCAGTTTAGCTCATTTCAGTAAATGTGAACAGGCCCGTAGTATGGTAATAAATAATAACTTTCAAATATCTATACAAATTGGGTATGGACTGGATTTATTTGGATAATTTCTTCACCTTAGTTTTAGTTTGCTGAATTGAAATTATTTTTAATGAATTAAACTTAATCTTACTAGATATTACGAGTATTGATTTTTACAGAACTAATTTTTTTTTCTTTTTTCAATGAAGAGTACAATTAATAATTGTACCAATTTTTTAGATGTTTTAATTGTTTCTTATCACCAACATTTAATAACTCTGAGGTCTGATGAGCACCAATAAATTTACAATTAACTCCAATCCCTATATCCCAAATGATTGTCCTCTTTTCTAAATTGCTTTATTGTCATGTTTAATTATTCTCTTCATTTATTAAATGTATACTTAATTATTCCATCCTTTAACACTATACATACAAACATACATATGTTCGAGTCCCTAACATTAACTACACATTTTATTAGTCGTGAAAAGCTAATCATTTCATGGTTGTGACATTGTTGTTAATAGTGGCTTTTGCATATTTAATAAACTTGCAAAATTACCAATTAGTTATTGGTGTAGTGGTGATTGGGACTATACTTGGTAGGGAGGACTCGTGTTTGATCCCCCGCAACAACAATTGGGAAGGGACTGGAACCTAACCACCCAGAACTGATCCTCGAATTCGGATTAGCCCAAAGGGTGAACCGGGTAGAACACAAAAAAAAAAAAAAAAAAAAAAAAAAAAAAAAAAAAAACTTGCAAAATTAAAAAACAGGCATATATAATTAGAATACATAATGACACTTCAGATATTTAATTAACTGGATATCAAACTTCTGGTAAGTTGAATTACGGAGCATGTTAGTTAGAAATTTTCAAATCATTTTGTAAAATTAAACGTGGGTTGAGAGTATATCAATCGATTATAATAAGTAGACATTAAAATAGAGGGAGAAATGCTATATTTAAAAAGCAGAGCATTAATATTAGCTGACAAAAATAAAAAAGCATTAAATAATGTACATAAATTTTTAAGCTACTTTGTCTAGTATACATTTTGAATTATAAAAATTCCCTTCATGTAAAAACAAAGGTTATTCATAGTTTATTTATATTTAATAAATAAAAATGGTTGAATTAATGAACAAATGGTCCCATATATCAATTCTTATAACAACCAAATAACCCTACATGTCAATGAATTTATGCCACTACTCTTTCAATTTGTATATAATTTAACACCAAACATGGAAGTGCTAGCTTAAATAATGTTTTATTATTAGTGAAAAGAGGAATTTTCTTAATATCCTTTACAAAGTTAATGGAACGAACTATAATCATTTTGACCAAATAATTAACACCATAATATAATATGAATTAATAAATTAAAGAACTCAAAACATGTATAAACATGAATAAAACTTGCAGTTTTTATGGATTGTGCCAAAGTGACAAACATAGAGATGCATACTTTACTAATCGTTTTTAATTAGCCATTGTGGCTTAGAGCAACCATGTTAATTTACCACTAATAAAGGACCCACTACTAAAGGGTATTTGCGTGAAGTGTGAACTCTAAAAGAACACACAAGGTGTGTAAAGAGACCAAAAGTTGTTTCAAAATGGCTTTTTTACTTTTTTACCTTTTTTTTTATATTTTAAAACATGCATTTAATGGTTTTATTTTACATTTTTTTCTATTTCCTTTACTTCTTTATATCTTGCCTAAAAAAATTAAAAAAAAAATGGATATAAAATGATTTAGCCGACAAATAGGTTGTTTGGATCAAGTTCGATTATAACTTATTTTTAATTTTGGCTGAATTTAGGTGATGATTGTTAAATAAGTGAAATTGGGTTGATCATTTGAGCATTTAGGTGAAGAATTTTCCTTCCTCTATTAAATTTGCACCTTTTATCTAACATGCATGCAGTATAATATATAGGTCAACGTTTAAGAACATATATAGAGGATAAGGAGATCTCGAATCCGGAATCCCTTCTAAGGATCTGTTCTCTTCAACTTAATTTTAGTTCAATTCAGTTTAGCTCCAATCAGTTCTATTCAGTTCAGTTAAGATAGATATAGGTATATTAAATTCTGATAAGAGTTATCTAAGTTTAAATTACAACTAAAGATTCAATTTAATTAAGTTCAAATAAGTATAAATCAAATGAATAGAAAACACTCTTATACGGAATAATTTAGAATGGATTGACCGATAT
The DNA here is from genome assembly GCF_001683475.1 of Chenopodium quinoa. Classification (NCBI taxonomy): domain Eukaryota; kingdom Viridiplantae; phylum Streptophyta; class Magnoliopsida; order Caryophyllales; family Amaranthaceae; genus Chenopodium; species Chenopodium quinoa. The sequence continues at coordinate 4,970,632 of NW_018744626.1, read as the reverse complement.
TGGAAATACTAAGGGCCTGTTCTGATTGACTGGACTCAGTTGAACTGAACTGAACTGAACTTATTAATTAGTAATTTTTAACTACGGATTAGTGATCTTTGATTATTTATTGATTATTTATTACTATACATATGTGTATATACAAATGTACATATTAAAATATTTACGAAAAATATACTATATAATTATAAAATTTATGGAAAATATATTAAAAACTTGAAACCTCTAAACATTTTAAACACATATACTATTTAATTTAAAAATAAAATAGTATTATGACAAAAGAACACAAAACACTTACATGTATCTAACCCATTTAAACAAATTTTTAAAAAAATATTTAAAAAAAAAAAACACGAAAAGCTAACAGAGGCAACGGCCCAACAGTCCAACACCCTAACCCACTCTCTTTAATGTTTTAATTAATACATGTATCTAACTAGTATCTAACCCCAAATTATTATTATTATTATTATTATTAGTGTTATTATTGTTATTATTATTATTATTTATTGATTATTATTATTATTATTATTATTTATTACTTATTGATTATTATTATTATTATTGTTGTTAATATTGTTATTATTATTATTGTTGTTGTTGTCGTTGTAATAAGAGCTTAAAAGAAGGAAATTTGACTTTATATCATTAGCAATATCATTAGACATAGATTAAGAGCTGAACTGAACTGAACTGAATTTCAACGGAAGAGAACAGCCCCTAAGAGTATTCAGATTTACCTAGCTAAAATGAACTTAACCGTTTATAAGAGAAGCTAATTAGGAACTGAGCTGAACTAAAATTAATCTGAAATAAAGAGATCCTAACTCCGTATAAAATACTCCGTACTAGGAGTAACAAGAGACGGTTAAAAATGTGGATGGAGTATTATTTTTTTTCCTCCCATCGTCTTTGACTTTTTTCGTGTCTACTTTCTGTTCTTTTTCCAGTTTCCACACATTATCTCACGAGCACTTTGTCTTTCTGACAACTCGGAATTGAACTGCAAAACGTAAAGACTGGTTATATTGCATAGTACAATATTCCAATATTATTATACTCCATATTATATGGTTCGACAATTTCATAAATAAATAAAAAAAAGATCCAAAGTTTCCACACTAAAACTAGATTGTCAAACATTATTTTGTTCTAACCCAACAATCCAATAATCTAAACCAATCTAACGCGCCTTTTTCTTTGTATTCTTCATTGGATAAGAATTCATGGTTTCATGAGGGTCCCTTTGGTTTTAATGTTTCACCTACAATATTATGTATTTCAAATTTTTTTAAGTTGAAGTTTAATTTACAAATTGTTATTTTTTTTTTTGGCGCAAAAACATACTAAAATAAATTGAAAGTTGTTTACCAACCAATGAACACTAAGGTAGTTTATATATTTCAAACCGAGCATTTATTTACTAGAAATTGACATCATTTTTCAAATTGTGAATTTTAATATTTGAAAGTTGTGACTTTTTCTTGCATTATTTTGTAATGACAATTCTTGTATTTACAATTTTGAAATTGGAACCACATATAGCTTCTTCTACAAGTTCCATTTCAAAGTTAAAGAATATGCTTTTAGAGTTCTAGGACTAAATTTATGTATATTACTTGTTACTTTGTTAGTTTGATTAATTTTATTTCGTAGGGAATGAAAGTAATGATCTTGGATGTATTTGACACTAGTTTTTGAGTAGCTTATAGTGATTTGAGGTCAAGTTAATCCACTAATGTAGTGGTTGAATTATCAAAAAAATTAAAAGTAGTTGTTAATAATTTATTTTTTTTAGACCAGTAGTAGTTGATAATTTACTATATACTTTTAGGAAAAAATATATTGTTTAAAGAGCAATGATATATGTAGCCTTTAGGGTTGCATATAAGCATTAAATACACTCTTGAAAATTGTATAAAATTAATAATTCGTGATAAAAACACGCGTAAATCAGTGTAATTAGTATATCTCAGTCATGATTTCCTAAATTAAACAATTTTTTAGAGTATATTTAACACTTATATATATAGCCCTTTTAGCTTTTTTTAATTTAGCTGCGGGTTAATAGCTATTTGCTAAACGCTAAGAGTACTACTTTAAGTCTTTAACTATCAATCTTCAATATAATAGCTGACACTTATTTACACAACTAATAATTACCATCACATCTAACAACTATCTCCACAACTATATTTTATTGAACACTCGTACTTTAATTTCTAAGTTAAATTATTGACATATTCAAATTGTTTATTAATAAAATGTAAACTTAGGGTATGTTCTGGTTTACTGAACTGAATTGAATTGATTGGAGCTGAAATGCACTGAACTGAACTGAGTTGTTTATGAGAGAAGGAAATTAGGAATTGAACTGAACTGCACTGAACTGAACTGAACTAAAGATAACATGCCTTAAGGCCCGCTTATCTTCACTTTAAAATAACAATATCTAGTAAAAATAATTTTTAAACAGTAAAAATCATTAACTTAAAAAAAATAATAGAAAATTAGTAAAATAAGTTTTCATTAGTAAAAATAATTTCAAATATGTAAAAAAATTATGTAAAACTAATTTAAGTTCAACAAAAATAATTTCAGCACAATAAAAATAATTCACTAAATAAAGTGTATTAAAAAAAAAGTATAATACCAACTTATTTATTTACTTTTCCATTTTTTAATTTTCTTAAAATTCACATAAACTTAGTCAATGTCATTAAGACCTAACTTTCAACATTATTCTACTTTAAAAAACAAAAGAAAAAAAAAACCTAACTTTCAACTTCATTTTACTTCTAGTGTTCTACATAAAGATCTTCTTTGTTCTTAAGGTGTCTTAGGCACCAAATTTAGAATTTGCAAAATTATGGTAGACTAAAGTAGTACTCTAGCTATATGAACAATTTGAGAAGCACGATAACCCAATCAACTTTAAATTACTCTTAGACCCATTTTACCGTGTCTTGTTGTGTTTTTTCAACCAAAGTATGACATAAACTTGACCTATTGATATATTATTATATACTCCGTATTATACAAACTATAGAGTACATAACATATGATTAACATGCATGCCCCGTGCTCGTGCCTCTATGTTTCAATCTTTTTATACTTCACGAACTCGATCCTATGTTATCTTTAAATTTCCGTATCAATTAATCCATTTAAAACCGAGAGCAATAAATAACAAACTCCTCTTTTCTAATACTCTTAGAAAAACCTTGAAATTAAGTAATGTAAATTAATTACTCCTTCCATCCCTTATTTACATGCATATTTCTCTTTATTAGTATATGAGAATTAAATATTAGAAATAGGCAAATAGGCATGTAAATAAGTTAATAAGGGACGGAAGGAGTAACAAAGACCCAAAGTCTATATATACTTATGTAAATTTTTAAACTTAATGAGCAAAATAACCTGGGTGTACCGTACACCCAGTGTAAAAAACGGTATACCCAAATGTACAAAACATACTTTCATATTCAGATTGACATCATATATAAAACCATATAAAACCAAAAAAGAATGCACAAAACCAGGTAGACCGTAGACCACTCCATAACAAATAAAAATCCATCTTAAGGCCGCTCATCTCGCTATTTCCTTCCTTCTTTCTATTCTTCTTCACTCCACTCTTTCTCCCTCCACCTTCCGCAATTGCCGCACTCAAATAATTCCACTAAAAAAAAAAACCCATTTTTTTTTAACAAAAATAAAATAAAACAAAATACTGGAAATCCAAATCCAAATCCAAATCCCAAAATTCAATAATAATTTTACTACTAGTCCAAATATAATCAACCACGCCACATCACCCAAATCACTATCATTGCATTCACCATATATTCTAACATTATAATCATAATTGTGTGTATATATAAATAATTCTCTCAAACACACTCACATTCCCTAAATTTCCACATTCATTTTACTAAATTCACCTAAAAATATAATCTTTTTTAATTTTCAGCGATCTGGGTCTTCTTCAATGATCCCAAGAAAACTTGGGTCATCATAAATTTTCAATTTTGTTTTTTATAATTTTTTAATTAGAAAAATTATTTTTTTAAAAAAAAATTGGAATTTTTTGATGGGTTGTGTGAGTTCAAAAGGAGGAGTGTCAGTGACACCGGCGGCAGATTACTCCGGCGTGTTCAGAGACAATGTAGTGGTTGTCGGGGGTTCTGGTCGGAGCAGGGTGGGACCCACTGAGTCAGAAGGGAAGAAGAGGTTTAACCCAAGTGATTCAGGGCGAGTCAGCTCAACTTGTGGGAGTGAATCAGTGAGTTTTAGGTTAGGGAATTTGCAGAAATATGTTGAAGGTGAACAGGTTGCTGCTGGTTGGCCTGCTTGGTTGAGTGCTGTTGCTGGTGAGGCTATTCATGGTTGGTTGCCTCTCAGAGTTGATGCTTTTGAGAAATTAGAAAAGGTGCTAAATTGTTCAGTTTTTGCATTTCATTTTAGTTTTAGTTGTGATTTTTAGTGGTTTTTTGGGTAGTTAAGGTAATGATGTAGAGGGGATTTGATCCGGGTTTATGTTTTTGTTTATGTCATAGTTTGTGTAAGAATTTTGAATTTTTGAGGGAAATTGAGATGTGTGATGAGAATTAGGTTCTGTGTGTTTTTGGAAATTGAGCTGGGTTTGTTCTCAAAAGAAGAAATTACAGCTAATATTGATGGTTTTGGGTTTAAATTTTGTAATTTTATTTAATTTTCTTTTTATAGTACTGTGATATCTCATGAAAATTTGTTCTTTAGTCTTAATTTGATTACATGTGACAATTACTGACTTGGGTTTGAGCTTCTATTTTGTTTGAGAATGTAATCTGTCAATTTCATGTGATTTCTGTCTTTTATTGGGTGGTTGGGGTTAAAAATTGGAAGCTTGTCCTGGTACTAAGTTTTTCTCTGGGGCCAAATTCTGGTATTGTTTGTTATAGAAGGAGAGATTATTTTTCAAGCTGATGTTTCTTGTTTTGTACTTTTCTTCAAGTTCAAGTAGTCGGAAGTTCGGAACGTTGGCCGGATTCTGGCATAAGGCGGTGTTAACTTGAGTAAAATGTATTAAAAGATGGTGTTTATGCTGATAGTATTGAGGTTTTAGTTTGATGATGATTTTTGGTTTAGTATGTCTAATGCCCAAGTAAATGAGTGTTTGTGATTGATTTTTGTTCTGGATTTATCATGTATCAACTGTTACTCATGCATTTGTTATGTAGACTTATTGGTGTTTTGTTTTTCTTACTTGTTGCATAGATTGGCCAAGGTACATACAGCAGTGTTTTTCGAGCACGTGACATTGAAACTGGGAAGATAGTTGCTATGAAGAAAGTTCGGTTTGACAACTTTGAGCCCGAGAGTGTTAGGTTTATGGCGCGAGAGATATTGATTCTTCGGAGGCTTGATCATCCTAATATTATAAAGTTGGAAGGAATTGTCACCTCCAAATTATCATGTAGCATATACCTTGTTTTTGAGTACATGGAACATGATCTTGCTGGACTAGTGTCTTGTCCTGATATAAAGTTTACGGAGGCACAGGTTTGTTCAGTTCAGATATTCATTACCGCATTTGTGTACTATTGATAATTTCATTTGGGAAAAACTGTTTAACTTCTCTTTATTTTAGTGGGATGTGGTTGGTAGTAGTTGTCTAAAACAATGTTGGAGTATAATGCTGCATCTCTTTCGTTTATGTAACAAATTTCCTTGATATATGCAGGTCAAGTGCTATATGAAGCAACTGTTATCAGGAATTGAGCACTGCCATTCGCGAGGTATAATGCATCGGGATATTAAAGGGTCAAATCTTCTGGTAAATAATGAAGGGATTTTGAAGGTGGCTGATTTTGGTTTGGCGAACTTCTGCAGTACAAAACGGCAACCACTCACTAGCCGTGTTGTAACCTTGTGGTACCGGCCTCCTGAGCTTCTACTAGGGGCAACAGATTATGGACCGTCTGTTGATCTCTGGAGTGTTGGTTGTGTATTTGCTGAAGTTCTTCTAGGAAAACCTCTCCTTCAAGGGAGAACTGAGGTGATTACTTTTGCCAAGCTCATGGCTTTCTCAACGTGATAATTACATCATTTTGCACAAATTAAAGTTTAGAGAACAGAATTATGGTATCGCTCATTTTCATGCCAAACCTTGAGAAAACTTGTGACATTTGATGAACAGGTTGAACAATTGCATAAAATCTTCAAGCTATGCGGATCCCCACCTGATGAGTACTGGAAGAAGTCTAAACTTCCTCATGCCACGCTTTTTAAGCCACAACAGCGTTACGAGAGCTCTCTTATGGTAACTTGTAAAGATATGCCCGAACCTGCTGTGAGCCTTATTGAAACTTTACTCTCTGTGGAACCATACAACCGTGGAAGTGCTTCTTCTGCTCTATGCTCTGAGGTATTAGTTATATACTTGGTTTAATTCCAAATTCATTTCTCTGAATATCTTGCATTTCTTGCTGTATAGCATTTTTTAATGTATATGCCAGTGCTACTAAATTTATTGTAATTACTCTATTGAAAATTTGAATTCTATCACTCAGGTCCTTTCTAATATTGGTTTTTATTTGGTCTCATTGTCAGTATTTCAGCAGTAAACCCTATGCATGCGACCCATCAACATTGCCAAAATACCCACCTAATAAAGAAATTGATGCAAAAGGTCGTGATGACGCTAGAAGGTGATATTTCTTATCTTTTTCCTTTTCTTTCGCTCTTTGATTAGGACCTAAGAAGCAACACTGTATCTTTAGGTACCATTTGGAAATCTGACTCTCTTATGAAACTGCTAATTAGATCTGTTTCCAATACTCTAAGACTTAATTTGATCCAACTTATATAAATAAGTTTCAATAAAATCAGTTTTGAGCTCTTTTTAACAAAAATAATAAATACATTTTGTTATCGACTGTCAATTTTAATCATAGAAAACCAGTTTATTTAGTTAATAATAAACAAGTGAACAGATCCTAGCACTGTTTTTTCCCTAAATAAAAAAATCCTAACACTGTTTTTAGTCTTTTTAAAACTATTGTTCCGGCCAAGAAACACTAGATATAGTGATATACTGCTGTATTTGACATATATCGGGGGTAAATTATGATTAGTATAAATATCCAGTGAAATGGTGGGACTTTATTCCATGATACATGGAAAAGCCCAGCGTTTCTGCCTCTAAAGTCAAACTCTAAAGCTCCTTGGGTTTCTTTGGCGCTCTGCTTTATGCCTGACTGTTTTGTTTGATATTCATTTTACAGGAAGAGAGTGAGTGGAAGAGGCCGAGGGAGTGAAACAGGAAGAAAGACAACAAAGAAACCGAATGGCATACGTAAACTTGCCCCAGCTGAGGTCTCTCTAACTTATTGTCTGCCCATTGCCGTTATAGAAACAATAAGAAATTACTATGTTCCTAACCTCTGTAATTTCCTTTGTGCAGGACTTGCCTTTGCCATCTCAAGTTCCAGATCCACAGCGAGTTAAAATCAACGGAAGTTTAGCTCTCTTTCAGCCAGAAGAAGACATAAAAGGGAGGGAACCACCAAAGCCATCAGTTGATAGGCGAGAAGAGCCTTCCCATTTAAAGAATGCTTCTCAAGGAGATGTGCCATATTCAGGCCCACTGCAAGTTTCAGCTTCAAGTGGCTTTGCATGGGCTAAAAGCAGAAGAGATGATACATTTGTTAGATCACACAGACGGTCTAGTTCAAAGCTTAGCTTTAATGGTTTAGAGACATATTTAGCATCAAATGATAGAAATAATTCTGAATTAAAGAAGCATGTTAACAATGGGGATATTTCTCTAGAAGCTCGTGCCTTTTCTAGAGGGCAAGATTATTATGAGGCACTGAAGCATACAGTAAGGAGACAGTGGAGCAACTTTGATCGTCCTGACTCTTTTGATACCTCGGATGAGTACCATTCGCAGGAATTATCTTTAGCACTATATCAGAAGGAGATTGGAGCAAAGAGAAACCACATGGTTAGTTCATATCATCAGTGCTGATCATGTATTAACTAACATAACTAAAAGAGAATTCAATTAATCTTGTCACGTTTGCATATTGCTTAGCTACAGCTATGTCATACCTATTTGTAAACCTTAAGACTTTTTTGACAACACAGTGATTATCAAAACTATAAGCAATGTTGATGCCTAAATTGAAAGGAAGCAGGATTGTTTTCATCAAAAGTGGTTTTCTTTGTGTTTATATATCATATTCATAGCTTTTATGTTAATGTATTACTTTCAACATTTCTAAACATCAGCAACTTACTGATGTCATTTCTTTGGGTTTCAGGATCAAGAAGACAAAGTTGAATTTTCAGGACCATTGTTAACTCAATCATACCGAGTTGATGAACTTTTAGAGAGACATGAGCGTCAGATTCGTCAAGCAGTTAGAAGATCGTGGTTTCAAAGAGGTAACGATTTGTTGCAAATGATGTGACTCAACTCCCTCCCTCCCCTTCACTGATCGGACCAAATAACCATAATTTGTTTTATTATCTCTTAGATTTGAAATTAGTTAGTCTTTGACATTCACTTTTCAATATCGAGTCTTGCTTCATTGATTTTTCTTTTTCAAGTCCTAAATGCCAACAACTCGTTTTCTAATGCTACTATTATTTTCACTTGTTATTTTTTTCAACTTCCCTTTTTCTTTGTCTTTTTCGCCTTTTCGAGTATGTTGGGCTTGTAGGTCCATGGTTATATGATTATCTAGTAAACATGATGAGTAATGCTTGCTGAAATCCAGAAATTCCCCGGGAATTAATACATCATTTTGGCACTTGATTGACCAAATAGGATATACAGCTACTACACTAACGTTCAACTCCACTATCTAAAGTTGGTGTACAACTGCAAATTTATATAATGTCAATGGGATAATGATTCGTGTTATCTGATTGTTGGTATGGAATATGGATGTAAGTTCTAAATGCTAAGATTTCCTCGTTGTCCCACCGATAAAGATCCTATTTCGTACAATGATGCCTGATGCATTGCCAATTGATTATCCATTATGAATTTGCATTAGAAACTTATTAGTTGCTTGAGTCATTTGAGTGAGATTTGTTCATTTTGTTTGATTCTGCACCCTGCAGGGAAAAAACAAGGAAAATGAGTGGAAGAATCGTCAAGAACGCTGTTTTGCTCTATATTTGGCTCAGTTCTGACAATTTGACATATACCATTCAATAAAGCGAAAATCCAATCTTGACATTTACCACATGAGTGATCAACCACTCAAAATTCAATCTCCGCGTTTCCTGTGCTTACCAAAGAGGTAGTAGAAGCCGTAGCAAAAGAGACTGAACCAAAATGCTCATAGAAAATCTGTTCAAGTTTTCGGTGCAACCAAGCTGAAGCCTGAAGTTGGTGGTTAGTTCACTTCCTTGCAGGATTATTGTCACCCCTTAGTGTACATACTAATAGGGATTATATCTTAAGAAATTATTAATATCTTGTAAATGATAATGACTCATAATATTTGTAGCCTTGTGCTTCCTTTTTGTCTAAATATTCCTAAGGAAAATAATAATTCTTTTAACAACTTTATTTTTTTTTTCTTCCATTTTCTTTGTTTTTGTAAAAAAAAGAAAAAAGGAAAAACTGCCTTAAAATAGCTGTAATAGGGTCAAACTTGTCTTACTTTGCCCCTACAAAAGAAAAAGCAGAAAGTTAAAAATAAAAGAAAAGGTAAAGATTATAATTAAAGAGAGAAAAAAGGAAAATTTGATGATTGCCGTTGAGTAACGATGTTATATAGTAGAAGTGGTTGGTTGGTTTCATATGCAAAATGTTGGCATTAGATATCATTTTGGGCCGTTTGATATCAACTGTTGTCTTGTGTAACACCCATCATTATGCTTTGGTAGGTTTAGATTGTTGAGTGGTGGTCCTTGCCTACTCATTTTATAAAATTTTCCAAGTTTTGTTGTCCTTCCTTGTCGTACGCTCTCCGTTGTCTAAATCTGACAAAATTGAGAGAGTGAGGGATAGCTCAAGTGGTTAGAGCTTCCTTTCCGATTCTAGGATCCTGGGATCAATTCTCACCCTGCCCTGTAGCTCTCTAAACACCAAAATAAAATTGACTCGTATAATTGTATCTGATTATTTAATTCCGATGTACAATAGTTTGACAATAACTCATAACTTGTTCGTTAATTAGAAAATTAAATTGATAATAGAGTCATGAAAACCACAAAACATTTTAAACGACTTTAGTCCCTTAGTAGTTTATAGTTTGACTTTTACCTTATTATTCTTATGTTCACATATAAGTTTGACAAAAATAAAAATAAATAATAAAAAAAAAAATTAAGAGTATTAAGCAAACTAGAATAATAAAATTTGAAGTCAATAGAAAGAGGGAGTAGGGAATTGGTAATATGGAGGTCTACGTTTATTAAATTCTAACTTCTAATTACCCTAAACATCCTGCTGGCCAATTCCCATAATGAGGAACAAACAAATCCTTATTTTATTTTGAAAATTTGGCTCATTTGTGATAAAATAAATAATAAATATAATTATCATTGGACTAAAAAAGACTTAATTGGGAAAAAAACATTATCAAATATTGCTAATCTGATTAACCAAATATCATACATTATGTGTTTTGCCCACTCGTGTGCAAAGATGGCACGTGCACGATATAGGCACGGCACATTACCATGCGTGTCTGGCCGTGGCCCAGGCTTGAGCCGCCTTTATTTGGAAGAAGCACAATAAGGGACAACGCAACCTGACCCGGCACAACAAAGCATGTTAAAATCAATGAAATTTTGCTAAGACACGTAAGCCCGACACAATAGCAAGTGGGCCTGGACCGTACATGGGTCAACTTTTTAAAATTTCGACCTAACTCGGCATCCACGGCATGACAAGAAACGGCATGACAAGAAACTCGTGGACCGAGCCATGGGCAACACGACCGGCAACACGACCCTTTTTTCCCCTTCTACTTTGATATATGCGATATGCCATTGAGATATGGGCCATTTTAAACACTATTTCGAATTATGATTAAGTAGTTGACAAACATTTATAGACATAAAAGAAAAGATAAACAGAAAATTGACATTCTATAATGAATAAAGGGCGTGTAACAGTATTACTTTATATAAGTAGTATACAACTCGATCTACTATGTTATTTAAATTATTTAAGATCTTTTTTATGATGAGTATAAGTGGTCTATTTTAGCACTTCTTAACATGCATAATTCGCCAACTAGAACAATACTAGTGACATGAAAGGGAATGATATTTTTAAAACGTAATACAATGAACTCAATATATCATAGAGAAGGAGGCAAATAGCTAACATCCAAAAAATAGGATTTGATGTCAACGTATAACAATAGGCATTAAGTTATCGTCCATGTGAACCCGACCCAACCCAATACAAAACATAATAGATGTAGGCTAATAATAAGTGTTGAGTCTGATCCGTTGACAAGGTTGTCCGTGTCTATCTTACTCAAAATAAATTTAATAAGAACCTTAGTGGTGATATAATTAGATACGCAGTATTAGTTATAGATGAAGAACAACTTGGTAATATAACTAGAAGGTTTGAGAACAGATAAAAGAAGCTACTCACTAGTCACTAGCATGAGTGAATAAAAAAAGATGAAGATGCTAGGAGATGGCGGATTAAATTTCTCCTCTTTTAAATAGGTAGCTAATGAATAAATACACATTTTAAAGGGTATAATTTTTCATATACTATTTTTAAAAGTTATCTCGGACGTAGTTTTAAATACAAGTAACAAGATGATGTTTTATGATTATGAATATTACCACCATCAAGTCAAGGCCTTAAGTTGGTGCGTTAATTGGGCTTTAATTACTCCAATTAGCCTTATGACATTGATAGTTATGATTTATGAACTTCTTTAGCAGGCCCATAAAATACAGGAGGTGTAAATGATTGATGCAAATGTATGATTACAAGATGTCCAGCCCATGTCAACATCTGAAACTCATAAACCTCCACGGATGTTCTATCAAGTGCATTTATCATATACGAAGTATGAGTTTATATATATTTAACTTTTTTCTCAAAAGTTAAGAAGAAATAAATATTAGAAAGCCCTTCTCACAAGAGAAAAAAAAAATTGTATAAATGTGGAGTACGAGTTTATATGTATACCAATTACCAATATATCAATATATCTATTGGATTCGATCAATTTTTTTTTTTGGTGTTCCACCCGATTCACCCTTTGGGCTAATCCGGTTTTAGGGATTAGTTCTCAGTGGTTAGGATCCGATCAATCTTGATTAGCTGTAAAACATACTTTCTATGTTGACACATTTCTAATTTTCTATTATTAGTTTTCTAATGTTCAATTTTAATACTTCTTAACATCTCTAATTATCAGCATTGCAATAAAATTATAAAAAGTGGATATTAATAAAATTTACATTTAGACGATTTAAACAAGATTTCACATGACTTATGTTATTGTAACTATAAATTACAAAAGTTAATCAAAGTATAGTTTGTAAATAGTGCAAAAAAGTCAAAATGTATCAACTTAAAAAAAAAAAAATATATATTTAAGGTGAACTAAACAAACTCTATAGCAAAATTGTCACAATGCTAGCAAGTTGCAACACAATAAGGTTTTGTTTGGTTTGGCGGAAAATTATACCCTTAAATCACAGTTTATTGCAAATTACAGTTAAAAGTAATAATCACATTTTAAAATAGTATAAATACTTTGTATAATTATTTAAGTAAAATCACAGTTATTGCAAATAAGCTTTTCTTGTTTGTTTACTTAAAAGCTATAGAGAAATTAATAGAAATTGGATGGTGACCGAAGTTGGATGAGAATAAAGGAAAAAAGAAGAAAAAGACGTAGGAAAAGTGATCGAAGTTGAATTTTACATCATTGGAATTTTACACTGTGAACACTCTCCTCTAACAATAATTTGTGATGTACACCATGTACATATATAAATATCAATTTTTTTAATCGGTGAACTAATTCAATTAACATTATGTAAGTTTGGTAAAAACAAGGTGAAAACGCAAGCCTTGCATACTATTTACACAAACTATTGCGTTAGTCTGGATTGTCAAAATGTTTCGTCAATCTGGACTGACGAAATGCGAATTTTGATATCCTCAATTAGCTTGATCATATTCTCTATTGGCTAGATGATATTCTTTATTGGCTATATAATATTATGGTTGGATGATATCCTCTATTACCTATATGATATCATTTATGATTGTATCTATGATGTTGGATGATATCCTCTATTTGCTATATGATATCATGGCTTGATGATATCTCTATTGGTTATATGATATTGTCCAGCCATTATATATCATATAGTCAATAAATGATATCATCCGGCTAATAGGATATCATTTAACCATTAAAAGATGTCATCAAGTCAATAAAGGATATCATCGAGAATCGAGATAATTGAGAGTATCAAAATCAGCATTTTCTCATTCCGGATTGACGACTGACGCAATACCTTCTCTAAAATTTATTCCGAATAAATTTAACTTAAAAATAAAAATAAATGTTATTCCTTGAAAGTGTGATGAAGAATTTGAAGATAATTCTCATAGGCTAAAATTGAGAGCAAAAGAATGTTAAAAAGTTGGGTTATTAATGCTTTGATAATCATTAGAGGTTATTATGGAATTTTGGTCTGCCATCATTAATGTTCAAACTACTTGTAATTTTTTAAATTATTAATGCTAGTCATTTAAGTGATATTCCGAGTATTAAATTTTTATTGGCATCTCAATTTCGTAAGTTTTGCTTTAATTTCTAGGATTCTGCTAACGAGCACCCCGGAGCGTTAGATAAAAATAAATTTTATTGGTTGAAATGATATTAAGTTAGAAATTCATGAAAAAATCACGCGTCGTTCGGTGTAATTGATGTTAATTTTACTCTAATATTTGCACTTTAATTCTTTTATCTAACGCCCCGGGGCGCTCATTAGCTTTTGCCTAATTTCTATTCAACGATAACTTTTACCTTTTGGAATGAGGATGACCCGTCAGAACCAGTTAGTTAGAATTTAGGATCTGAAATATGCGAAACGGGTTATAATAACTATGGATCAAGTCCCACTATTGGATTTTTCCTTTTTATACGTACATATTACGGGCCTGTTCTCATACGTTTATTTTCAGTTCAGTTCAGCTCAGTTTTGTTCAGTTCAGCTCCTAATTTCCTTCTCTTATAAAATATTCAGTTCAGCTCAATTCAGTTCAGTTCAACTGATTTCAATCTATTAGAACAGGCACTACGAGTATGTTTTTTTATGTTTGCAAATGGATAATTTCAACCGTTAATTTCTTTGAAAATTATTTATATAAATTATAATTCATAGTTAGGGCCTGTTCTCATACGTAGAAATTCAGCTCAGTTCAGTTTAGCTCAGTTCAATTTAGTTCAGTTCAGTTTAGCTCATAATTTCCTTCTCTTATAAAATATTCATTTCAGTTCAGTTCAGCTCAGTTCAGTTCAGCTGAGTTCAGTCAATGAGAACAAACCCTTAATATTAATAAGGACTTGCTGGTTTCAAAAAAAAAAAAAAAACTTGCTAATGAATGCCCGCGTGCGTTAGATACGAGTAGGTATTTAAAACTTTCTAATGTGGTACTTCGTATTAATTTTGTAATGCATGTCAAAATTACGCGATGATCGGTATAATTAATGTTGATTTTAATTTAATAATTCTATTTTTAGTCATCTTATCCAATGCCTCGGGGGCGTTAAATAAGAGAACTAAAAGTGAATATTAAAGTAAAATTAGCATTAATTACACCGATCGTCACGTGATTTTGTCATGCATTCCAAACTTTACACCGTACTATTTTAAGTAATACGTATACTACCTTCGTTAACTTTTAGTTCCAAATTTGAAATATTTCATATCTCACAAATAATACCCCCAAAGTTGCAACTAAGGACATGTTCTCTTCAGCTTATTTTCAGTTCAGTTCAATTCAACTCCAATAAGTTTAGTTCTTAATTTCCTCCTCTCATAAAATATTCAGTTCAGCCAATCAGAACAGGCCCTAAAAGTTAACGGAGGTAGTATTAAGTACTCCGTAGTTATCTAATGTCCTAGGGCGCTTGTTAGCAAAATTCTTAATAAAATACACAGCAAATAGATTTAACAATTTCTCATCCGAATATAGTTTTTTTTTTTTTTTTTTTTTAAGTATATAAATCTCAAATTACAATTAAAGTGGAATATGTAAATAGTAGAAATGCTGTAAAAAAACGACAAAATAGAGGTGTTTAATATTTTGATATGTAAAACAATACTAGTATATAGTTTCTCCGTTCACCTTTAGTTGCAATGTTAGTCTAACTCGACATGACATTTAAAAGTTGTTCCTAAATAACGCTCTAATTCTTTACGATAAAAAAAAATGGTCTCCACGACGCATCTCTACTTTATTTAATACCCCACATATTAAAAACCAAACATATTCATCAATCCATTACATATATCTCCTAAAAATACCAAATCATGGACACAATAATCTTTAAGGGACAAAGAGAGTATCAATAAAGATAAATTCGCCACAAGTCAATACGAATACCATCTACCGGGCTTTAATATACCTAATCTAACCCCATCATCATAGATTCATTCATATGCTCAAAACCTTATGCAAAAATTGCAAAATTATAATCAATGAATGACAACTTAGCAACCAAAAACATACCATTTGGCCATATTATATCTACTCATTTAAAAAACCCATAATTCTAATTATACAAATACAAGATCTTGCCTGCCAATAACCAAACTTTCATAAAATACCACCACATGAAAAAATAAAAAAAAGTCTGCATTCTTCTTTTGACATTAATCCCAAAATTTAGCTATTTTCTCTATCCTAAAACTTTCATAATCCTCTGTTTTTTTGTTTTTCCAGACTCACTCTCTCTCCTCCATTGTTACACCTCACAAATCTCCATTTTTTCTCCTCTCTTCTCTGTAAATAATATTCCACGTGTTCATCAAATTACCCATCTTTTATTATTATTTTTATTTATTATTGGGAGTATTATTTTACCAAAATTTGTTGTTGATTTTTGCAGAAGAAGAGGAGAGAGAAATTTAGAGGGAGAAAAATAAATAAAAAAGGGGAAGTCTAAGTGAATTCTCCTTTTCAGTCCACACTAAATAATATCCCCTTTTTTCTTTCTTCTTTCCCATGTGATTCTGATTGCTCCCAGCTTATGAAATCATCATTTTCTTAACCCCTTTTTATATTTTTGTCTAATTTTTGATCCACCATATTTAATTTATAATTATTGATTATACTTTATTATACTCAATTACATTCTGGGTTCTTCTCGACTTTTAATTTTTCTGGGGTGGTTGTTGAATTCTTCTTGATTTGATCATTTTATCCAATTTTGCACCAAATTTGATAAATTTTGAAGAGGGGTTTAATTATTCAATTCTGGGTATTTATTTAGCTGGATCGCAATTGATTGGATCTGGATTAGGGCTGGTTTTCATTGGAATTAATCGTTTTGGATCCGATTTTGGGGAAAACAGCGCCATCCCATGGCGCTGTTTCGTCGATTCTTCTATAGGAAGCCACCTGATCGGCTTCTCGAAATTTCTGAGCGAGTTTTTGGTTGGTTTTCCGAATTTAATTTTGGTTAATTATTTGTGCAAATGGTTATATTTTTCTGGGTTGTTTGAATTATGAGTTTTGTTTAATGGGTTGCTTTTGATTTTCTGTTATAATGTGTTTAAGTGTTGTTGATCATTGAGCTGAAGTGCTTCAATTTATGCTGATTTTGATGCAATCTGAGGGGTTGTTAGGGTTAGATTTGGTTTCCATTTCTGGGTTTTTATGTCATTGTCATTTTTAGGTTGTTGGCATTTGACATTGTGATGTAGCTTTGCATAATTGAGCTGGGTTTTTGGCTTGCATTCGACTTCTTGAGACGATTTTCGCTGTTTTAGCTACGGAGAGCTGATTGTTAGCCTGTTAGGGTATATCTGCAGTATTTGAGGTTTTCTGTTAGCTGAACTTTTAATGTAGTTCTCATTTTAAATGGCATTCAATTAGTTTATGATGCTTTCTTCTCTGCTTAGAAGAGGATGTGGAAACTTTATGAACTTAAGAACTTATCCTTGACTTCTCTTTAGTTAGCCTTTTCTGTTAGTTGAGCATGTCAATTGTTCTTTTACATTCAATTCTGCAAAAGGGTTGTTCATTTGCAATGGTAAATTGGATCGTTGTTCCTTTTCAGTGTTTGATTGCTGCTTCTCCACGGATGTGTTGAATGAGGATGAGTACACAGAATACCTTGGTGGTATTGTGACACAGCTACAGGACTACTACCCAGATGCCTCATTCATGGTGTTTAACTTTAGAGAAGGGGATCGAAGGAGTCATATTGCTGATATATTGTCTGATTATGATATGACGGTTATGGAATATCCTCGTCAATATGAGAAATGTCCTTTGCTTCCCCTGGAAATGGTTCACCACTTCCTGCGCTCCAGTGAGAGCTGGCTGTCGTTGGAGGGACAGCAAAATGTATTGCTGATGCACTGTGAAAGAGGTGGCTGGCCTGTCCTTGCTTTTATGCTTGCAGGCCTTCTTTTGTACAGAAAGAACTATTCTGGTGAGCAAAAAACACTTGAAATGGTCTACAAGCAGGCCTCGAGGGAACTACTTCAGCTTTTGTCTCCTTTAAACCCACAGCCTTCACAACAGAGATATCTTCAGTATATATCCCGAAGAAGTTTAGGCTCTGATTGGCCTCCTTCTGACACACCTCTCATTCTAGACTGTTTAATACTTAGAGTACTTCCTTTGTTTGATGGGGGTAAAGGCTGCAGACTAGTAGTTCGTGTTTATGGGCAGGACCCTTTAACCAAATCTAGCAGAAGTACTAAGCTGTTATTTTCATCTTTAAAGACCAAAAAACAGGTCAACCACTATTCAGAGGTAAAGTCTTATATTTTTGCCCACTTAATTTCTGATGATGATTTAATAGCTTTAAAGACCTTATCTTTGGCTAATTAATTGCAGACAGAGTGTCTCTTAGTAAAATTGGATATTCGTTGCCGTGTTCAAGGGGATGTGGTTTTGGAATGCGTCCATCTATTTGATGATTTAGCAAGGGAGGAAATTATGTTCAGAATTATGTTTCACTCTTCCTTTATTCGGTCAAACATTTTGTCTCTTAGCCGTGAAGAAGTCGATATCTCATGGGATGCAAAGGATCAGTTTTCTAAAGACTTCAAAGCAGAGGTAAGTTGTAGTTGTCCTTTGAGATTCCTTTTCTTCCTCAAATGATGGGAGTTGAATGCATACTTATTATCTTTCTCAGGTACTCTTTTCGGATGTTGGAGCAGTTCCAGTTATAACCACTGAGCTACAAAGTGATGATGACAATGAATTTGATAGTGCTTCACCAGAGGAATTTTTCGAAGCTGAAGAGATATTCAGTAATGCTGTTGATGCCCAAGATGGGAAGACTGATTTGGATTCTCCTTTAATTCATGATAGTTCTGCCAATGAAGTCAGTAATAAAGGACAGAAAGAGGATAGAGAGCCACCTGCATTTGTAGATTGTGCACCAGAAGCAGGTGCTCGTAGACGCAACTCAAAAGGACTATTGGAGCTTGAAGCAGTGAAGGATATAGGCCTGGATGATTTGAGTAAAACATTGCATCGGGATGTTGAGTCTGATCCTAATGCTGTCAAAGACATTCTTATGGATGATACAAATCAGAAAGAAGATGTTAAATGGGCTGTGGATGATATCATTTTGCATGAAGAGAAACATAAACATGAGGTACACTTTGATGATCTGAATGAGGTGAAGGACATTGCTTTGGATGGTCAAGATAAAGAGGCAGACATGACGATTGTGGTTCCAGATGTGCTCATAAAGCAGGATATTAAGACTGATTTTGTAGATGGCAACATGGTGGGGGAGCTGGATAGCAAACAAACTGTAGAGGACTGGGAAACAGAAAAGAGGTCAGATAGCAATAGTCCACAGCGAAAGTTGAGTGGTGATGTTAATAAGCTAAAACAAGAGAAAGTCTTGCAACCTTCACCCAAAAGGCCCCCTACATTTAACCAAAAGTCAGCTTCTGATTCTGCTTTGGGAAAGCACAGAGGAAAACAGCAAGAGGTAGCAGGGGATAAGTCTGGAAAGCAAAAACCAACTGAACATCGGTGGATACCTTCAAATAAAGGCTCTTACACCAATTCCATGCATGTGGCTTATCCATATGCTCGGGTAAACAGTGCACCACCTTCTCTAGGAAGTACAAAAAATCAAGTGAAGGACTCTGGTTCTGTTGGTAAATTGAAGGATCGTGCTGCCAGCACTGATCTTGGGTTTGTTGCTTCTAGTATCGATAGACGTCTGCATAAATCTCAGGATGCAAAGTCCATAAGACCTGTCGAATCTGCAAAAGTTTCTCGCCTTGAAACTCCTGATGATGGGCTTAGCCAAGAAGTTTCTAGCCCTATATGCTCTCCTCGCTCAGATTCTTCATCTTTGGTTGATCCATCCTCTCACACTTCAGCCGAGTCTCATGAACTTCAAGAAGAAACAAAGGCACCCTTACCCTCGCCTCCCCTATCTACTGTACAATCTTCTTCATCATATATCCCAGCTGTAGAGGTTTTACCACTACAAAGACCTCCGCCCCCACCTCCTCCACCACCTTCTGTAACTTATGTCAATTATAAACTGTCCTCTTCAATGCCTCAACCATTGCTTCCTGATTCTGCTAAACAATGTGGAGTTACAACCATGCCTCAACTGGCACCACCCCCTCCACCACCACCTCCACCTCCCCCTTATTCGAGAGTCACACCTTCACCATCACCCCAAACGGTCTTAGAAACCGCACCCCCACCCCCACCGCCGCCACCACCACCGCCACCTTCTAGTTCAAGTAGAATGTCGGCACCTTCTTTTTCACCCCCTCCATTTTATGGTGCTCCTGCTCCTTCCATCCGAGTAGCCACACCACCACCACCTCCACCTCCACCTACTAGACGCGAAATGCCACTCCCTTCCTATGGTGTGACTTCCTTACCGCCTTCTTATGGAGCACCTCCACCTCCACCTCCACCTCCACCTCCACCACCACCTTTTGGGGGTAGAGTTTCTTCCCCACCTCCTCAAACTGATGCCCCTCCACCACCACCACCACCACCACCGCCGCCACCGCCACCACCACTACCTTTCGGGAGTCGAGGCCCTCCCCCAACACCGCCAACTCCTGGCCGCCAAGCCCCTCCTCCACCACCGCCACCACCACCGCCACCTCCAGGGGGCCGAGCACCTCCCCTACCACCGCCACTTCCTGGAGGCCGAGCACCTCCCCCACCACCACCACCACCTGGAGGCCGAGCACCTCCCCCACCACTGCCACCTCCTGGAGGCCGAGCACCTCCCCCCCCACCACCACCACCTGGAGGCCGAGCACCTCCCCCACCACCGCCACCTCCTGGAGGCCGAGCACCTCCCCCACCACCGCCACCTCCAGGAGGCCGAGCTCCTCCCCCACCTCCACCTCCAGGAGGCCGAGCTCCTCCCCCACCTCCGCCACCTCCAGGAGGCCGAGCCCCACCCCCACCTCCTCCACCTCCCGGTGGCGGAGGCCCTCCCCCACTCCCACCTCCCCCCAGAGGCCGAGGCCCTCCCCCGCCTCCGCCACCTCCTGGTGGTGGTCGAGGCCCTCCCCCACCTCCACCACCTCCTGGTGGAGGTCGAGGCCCTCCCCCACCTCCGCCGCCTCCTGGGGGTGGAGGCCCAGGCCCTCCCCCACCACCTCCTCCAATGCGTCCAGGAGGACCACCTCCACCCCCTCCCCCTAGAGGTGGTGTTCCAGGTCCACCAAGACCCCCAGGAGGTGGACCACCACCGCCCCCGCCATTTGGTGCAAAAGCCTCTCCAGGTGTACCTAATGCGCCTCCAGCGGGAAGGGGTCGTGGGATGCCACGTTCAGCACCAGGAAGTGCACCTAAAAAAACACCCCTTAAACCATTTCATTGGAGCAAAGTGACGAGGGTCTTACAAGGGAGCCTTTGGGAAGAATTGCAAAGACAGGCAGGGTCCCAAATGTAGTGTATCTTTCTTTCTTTTCTTTTCTGCAATAGCATATATAGATTATATTTTCCTTCCATCGTATATGTCAATTTTGCTTGCATGTGAACTGCCTTTTGAGTTTTTCCATGGGTCATCATTATACTGCTCGTAATCCTTTTTACTTTGGAGTTACTAGATGTCTATTTCTTTCATGGGTCATCAATTTACTGCTCATAGTATTTTTTCAGTTTGGAGTTATTAGATGGCTGTTTCAACAGTGGAACTTTTCTGTTTTATTTAGGGCTGGTGTATTTTTGTTATACGTAAGCATTGATATCATTCTTTCGAATTTAAGTGCTGCAGAATTTAACGTGTCAGAGATCGAGAAGCTTTTCTCTAATCAAGTGTCAAAGCCTGCAAGCGCAGGAGGGAAATCGGCTGAAAAGAAGAAGGCTGCTGGATCCAAACCTGAAGTTATTCATCTGGTAATTCAGTAGAAATGGCATATTATACTCCTTTAACTCATATGTACTTGAGGCTTTTTTTATTTAGTTTTTATTTCCTTTATTTATTTATTTATTTTTTATTTTTAAAAAGTATGTATGCGTTTGTATTGTTTATATGTTTATTATGTTTCTGAAAGCCTTGGTTATTAGCTAATATTCCTAGTAGCTTTCATTTAACAACCAGTATAGAGTTTGTATTTTATAGAATTACTCTAGTGGTAAGTGTATAAGCCTATAATGTCGATGTATATAGCATGTGAGAAGATATCACTTGCATTCAGGATATCAGATCTTTTGTTTTCTATGCCTACAGTTGCCTATTTTCTTTAGTACATGAATGGATGTTCTTAGAAAAAAAATAAACTTAAAAAGATCCTAGGATGTGTCATTGCTTGGTAAGATCTCCTTTGTCATCACTTGGGTAATATCAGTGTGCTTGTGTGTGTGTTTGCAAAATTATATCAGAGCTGCAAAATTTATGAAGACCTAAGCCCAACTACCCTGCAAAAAAGTCCAATGTCTGGCAAGTTGATTTGATTTCCTGTATTTTCGTGGATTGGTATGAACCTCTCATTCACTCTTTACTTTCTTTTCTTCTCTTCTTCATTTCCTCCATTCTCTTCCCTTAAGGTCCCCAACACTACAACTCCATTTTTGCAGATGCAAATAACTTTCACAGGATCAAACTAAAAATAAATTAAAAATGCAAATTAGAAATGGAGATCTAGAAAATAGTGAACCAAATCGTTCAAATCTGTTAATGAAGAGAATGTCAATTATAAGAAAGGGCGCTGATAATTGGAATTCATTTTGTGGATATTTCTCACCACTTTGTTTGCTAATCATTTATAATTAAAAAAAATTGGGAAAAAATTCAATTACTTCAACATGCAAACAAGCTTTAAATAATAGTGGGAGAAGTGGGGTTTTTGTTAAAAAGCTAGGCATTGAGTTGACTTTTGACCAAGCCATCCATGGATATTTTGTAAAGTGGGAGGGGGAGGTTGTTTTTTCCCTTACATTTTTGGATAAACATGTGTTGTTGCTGATCAGTCTAGACCTTTTAGGCTGTCACCTCTTGCAATTTCATTCTGAAGGTTACTGCAGGTCAATTGTCCAGCAAATTTGATTGTGGAGGTGGGGTAAGAGAGATAATGGCAGGGGAGGAAATAGAATATAAAGGAAGGGAAAGTAAGAAAATAGAGGTTTAGATTCAGAGTTCCTGTTTCCATGAAAAAATATAATGAGGAAGTTAAAATCTTTGCCATAAAGAAAACTATGTCAGCTCTCTGGGAAATTGACCTTTTTTCTGCCGGAATGTCTGTTTAGATGCCACTTCACAAACTTTATATCCTAGGGAAAAAAATTATTAAAGGCACTCGTTCATAAAATAGAGGTTTTAAGGTGTTGCACGGCAAAGGAAAAAAAAAAAGCTGAAGACAAATAATGAGTGGTGAATCTTTCATTCTCCTTACATTCTCTTGTTTAGAATACCTGTAAGTACATAATCAAATCTTGCTGCTCAGAGTGCTCACTCCTGAAGTCTTAACTGGGATTCCCCTGTGATTTATTAGTATCATTATTTGTAGCTATCATGTTTCATAATAAATCAGCAATAGAGCTGCTGTTTTGCAGCGTTGTGGTTGTAGACTAGTTCTTTTGTTGTTGTGAGACTTTGTGAGGACAGTGATTTTTCTATCTCAATTAGTAAGATATACTTTGTGTCTTTAAACCAGTTGATCATATTTTTTGTGAATGATCCCCTGATTTTTGGGGTAGTGAGTTACACGTTTAGATTCATGGAAAATGTTATAGCCTTTTTTTTTTTTTTTTTTTTTTTTTTCTCTCCCATGAGCTCATTGGCCGTATAAACAAAACCTATATGAGAAATTACTTGCTTAATTTATCCCCTTTTTAGCAAACTTATTGCTTGTTTAGACGATCCCTTTTTCCTGTATATAGTGATAAATTTTTTGACATGAAGCTAATGGGAAATACTTTTGACCGTCCTTATGGAAAATCAATGAGAACTGAACAAATCTTCTAAGCATGGATTTCAATTTAAATGTGAATGTCATGGATGATTAACAAACATAAAGTCTGATGATCACAGCGTATAACTTTCTATATCCTGATACTTATTCATGTGAGAAGATAATATGCAAGGGATTACTGTTGGCATTGTACATTCGTAATCTTGCACCAGCCAAATTTATGTTACCATGAGAAGGGGTTTTCAATCTTTGTGGTGCTCATTGGTTATATTCGATGCTAACTAGTTATGATTGCAATTTTAGTTTCTCAATTGTCTTCACCTTTTTGTACTTTGCTTGTTGCTTGGATTCAATCATATTTATATGTCTAAATGCTTGCTGCAGATTGATCTCAGAAGGGTTAACAACACAGAGATTATGCTTACAAAGGTTAAGATGCCACTCCCTGATATGATGGTATGCTATAATTTTCTTCATATATATTTCCATTTTATTGAGTAATGAGGCAGATTTTTGTGATGGGTTTTCAATCAGCAAGTCAATTTATGCATATATATTGAGAAAACCATGATCCTCGCTATTTAAGTAATCTGTTGCCCAACTTTGATAAATGTAAAGTATGTCCTTAAATCTATTTAAGATAACTGACTGTATACCTACGGACCTACCCTTATATTTTGGTGTAAAGAGAGGATTTGCAAGTTGGTGATGAATTCTGTAAATATTTGTGAATGTATATACATATCTCGATGATAATTGACAATCTAAGTGGAGTGGTTTTGATGTATTTTTTGAATGGGATATCTTTCATTCTTGATATGTTCAGAATAGACTTGTTGTACAGAAGATAAAAAACATAGCAGTCCTTTTGTCCTTTGGATGTATAAATAGTTTTTATTTCTTTTATGAAAAATGTTCTTCAGACTTTCCTTGACCTACTCAAACTCTCAAAGACATTGGAATGCAGTTATGAGTTGTGAACTTATGTTGGCTCTCAGTTTCATTATTCTTCTTGCACCATGACCACTATGTATACAATTGTCAGATTAGTGAAATTGTGTTGCCAGTCCTGCAAAAGCTACTAGAGTTCTCCTGGAACTGCACTCTCTAGGAAAGCTTTTACTCAATGTTTGGCTATAGCTGTGAATCAATTTTGATGTAGATGAATTTTAATGTGATATCTTCAAGCTGATATATGTTATAGGTTATACTGTTATACTCACCTTTTCTTTTTAATATATCTGTGTGTGTATGTGTTATTACTTTCCATAGATGTTAAAAATATTAATCCATGTTGCCATGTTGATTAAGGCAGATTTTGTGCACTTTTTGCATCCTCTTGGTTTAGACAATGAAGATTTGACCTTGTTAGTTTCTTAACATATTCACTTTTTTGAGAAGGTACTGTGGGGGGTATATTGTGAAGGGATAAGCAGTTACATTGTCTGTATTTATTCATGCCATGCTAAGTGTTAGTGCTGCCTTAATCTATTCCGCAGGCTGCAGTACTTGCTATGGATGAGTCAGTCTTGGATGCTGATCAGGTGGAAAACCTAATTAAGTTTTGTCCAACTAAAGAGGAGATGGACACTCTAAAGGTTAATTTTTTGATCTTTGAACTAAAACATTTTTATATTTCGTTGTTATTGCAAGTCTTCTGCACCATTATCTTTGATTGGGAATAGGTTTCACATGCTTTAATAATTATCCTAGAGTAGTCCAAATAATTTTGCTGAAATTGTAGTTTTGACTTTCTTTCTATTTCTTTGTAGAACTACACTGGTGATAGGACAAAGCTGGGAAAATGCGAGCAGGTTTGTAACTATGCATTTTTGTTTGATTAATAAAACTTTTAATAGAACTTTTCATCTATTGATCTTTATTACATTTGTGGATCTTTGCCTTCATATTGTAGATGCTCAATTGATTATAAGCTTCTTTTCCTGGTCTTAGCTATCTTTTAATGACTTTCTCTTTTTTATTATTCCAAAAGTCTGAAATATATGCGTACTCTGAATGTCACTTTTGATTGTTGGTTTGCTTACTTTCTCTTCTTTATGTTTTACAGTTTTTTTTAGAGCTCATGAAAGTGCCGCGGGTGGAGTCAAAATTACGAGTATTTTTGTTCAAGATTCAGTTTAACACACAGGTAGTTTTGTTTAGTGGGTTGCTTTGTAATAACACCATTTTGAGCACACTTATGTGGCCTTGCTTGGTGTACATTGCTGAAATGTGTCATTGTTCCCCTTTCTTTTTGCAGGTTACAGATTTCAAAAAGAGTTTGAATACTGTAAATTCTGCATGTGAAGAGGTACATTTCGTTTACACAGATGCCACTTTTGTACTGTTTTCATGTATGTCCTGATCTCTTCACTTGTGCTTTCTTATATTTAACTAGGTGCGAAATTCTGGGAAGTTGAAAGAGATCTTGCAGATGATTCTTAATCTAGGAAATTTATTAAATTCTGGAACTGCAAGAGGTATGAATACCAATTTAGTAATGTGCTTCTCCATTAAATTTTTACTACATTCTTACTTGGTAGACATCTACTGGTTATACACTATCCTGGTTGATTTATCTCTATGAAACTCATATTTGCTGCCCTTATCAAATGGTCAATATAAGATCTGTATTAGAAGCATCTTTTTTCTCCTTTTTTTCCCTTAGCAGGCCAAAGTAGCATCCTCCTGCTTTGGTTTAATTGGTGTGTGAAGAGTGGAAAATCTACACTTTTTTAGCCAGACTTTTAAGCGGCTGATTCCTAGACTTAAGAAGAGCTCATTGCCAATTTGTAATTATGCTGCCTCTTGATCTGCAATGTAACCTATGTGAGCTGTGTCCAGCAAAATTGGACTGATCTCTAATTTTAATTATTACCTATCAGTCAGATTTGCGCCCAGATTTGGGTTGATTTTTGTGAGGCCCCTTGGTAATCCCCTCTCCATCTAGTTCGCTAAGATAGTGCAGAAATCTTTGCCGGATATGCATTACATTGTCAACATGGTTTGTCTCCATTAATATCCATTGTGAAACTAATACGGAGTAATAAGGATCTTAGTTTACCATTATCTCTTGCTTATGGTTTTGGTTGCTGCCTGACTAGTCTTCAGTTATATTAACAAGTCTATGTACGTTTATCAATTGCCATATATAATAACAAGGGCAAGAATAGTTTTTTAGACCAGGCTGACTAAGCCAAAGTGACTTAACCAAAAATAAGGAAAATAACCCTAACAAACTATTTGATTTTTTATTTGTCGAGTGATGAAACTTCTTTTGATATTTTGATTGATTATTCAACTCTTCATATCTTATAGGATCTGCAGTTGGCTTCAAGTTGGATAGTCTTTTGAAACTAACAGATACTCGTGCAACTAACAGCAGGATAACACTTATGCATTATCTTTGCAAGGTATGTCCTTACTTCTTTTCAAGGTTTTGATGTCTTTACTTGGAACAATTTGTCTTCTACTTGTTCATTGTGAAGTAGCCAGGCCTATTTCAATTGCTTGGAAAGGCTGTGTATATTTGATTCTCCAGTCCCCCAGACAGGAGCCACATGCACTGCAAGTCGCCGTGGATTGTTTAGTTCTATGAACTTTAGTTTGGATTCCAATTTAGCCTATTTTTCTCTGATTGTAATGTTTATGACCATTTTATCATGGTGTGTTTCAATGTATTGGGGCTTGGTGAAGGGATCTTATCTTATAATATCAAGCGTCAAATGATGGGAGCTATATATAAGCATTTATCCGAAACTAACGAATGAGATATCAAAATTAATCAAATAATAGTCTTAAGTAAAAAGTTATATATATATATATATATATATATATATATATATATATATATATATATATATATATATATATATATATATATATATATATATATATATATATATATATATACACACACACACATATAACTTGTTATTTATAATCCCATATCCTGCCTTTCTTTACAATTAGACACCTTTGCATATATTTTTGTATCTCCTCTTGTTTGCCTTTGGAGTGCTTGGATAAAGAAACTGCAAAACATGCCCAAAAGAAGTGTGTGAATTGTATATAGATTTAGGACCTCTTTGATACTAGGGACTATTAATCTATTTTACTAGATCTAGATTTGACTAGGTGCTCTGATGGATTGAATTACAAACATCCAGAAACCGAATATGGTAAAATATCTAATAAGTTTTAGATACAGTGTTTGACGGTGGCTGTTGAAATTGTTTATCTGGTATGCACCATTGAATAAAGTTCATCACTGTTGCTTTGAATCTGTTACTTGGATGAATTCATGCAGAATCTAGCTTTGAGCTGGGTTTAGTTTGTTGTTTTGTTTTTGCTTTGCTATTTTTCAAACTAAAAGACAGAACTCTTGGGACATTGGAATCTATTCTTAGACATCCTGTGTGCTAGAGAGAATATGAAACCTTCACTTCTGTATTTTAATATGAAACCTTCACTTCTGTATTTTAATGTCTTAAGAGAATGATATTTTGCACAATCATAGCTTGAAGTCTATATAGAAAAATTGCATGTGTACATAATGTGAATTTGCATGGGATCTGCACTGCCTGTTGAATGATTACTATAAACCCATGTTGAAGGATTTCTATAAAGCGATAATGTTGAAGGATTTCTAAGTTTCCCAGTTTAAACCCTTGAATGCTAGAGAGAATTTGTTACCTTCTCTGATCTATTATTTCTTCTTCTCCTTTTCCTTTTAATTTCTAGTTTCCAGTTCATAATAGTTGTTATTTTTCAGTTTGTAGCAGAGAAGTTTCCTGCACTGTTGGATTTTCATGAAGATCTTCTAAGCCTGGAAGCTGCAACAAAGGTTTTATTATTTTTCATTATGACAACTCTATGGTAAATAATTGACTATAGGCTGAGTTACAGCTCTTTTTTACAGATACAATTGAAGTCCTTGGCGGAAGAAATGCAGGCTATAAACAAAGGATTGGAAAAGGTTAAGCAAGAGCTGTCTGCATCTGTTAATGATGGTCCTGTTTCTGAGGTTTTTTGCACGGTACGGATTTTCGTTTTGTGATGTTTGAAATAACTGTCTTTCATGATATGACATCTAGTAAATCTCTCCAGATGACTTTCTATCCCCATTATCCTTGGTACTTTAAGTTTCTTTATTGGGGTGAATTCCTACTCCTTCCCTCCCCCCTAACTCTTCTTTTGAGGTTGTAACACTTGAAGTGTAGGAGCCTTTTTTTGTTTTGACTTTGAAGTTTAGATAGAAAAATCCTAGAGCTTTGAGGAAATTCAAAATCCAAACCATGGAAATACAACCTTAGTTACAATAATGATCGCTGGGACACAACCTTTCCTGCCAGTATCGATATTCATGTCATAAAATTAAATTTGTTGATTTTGAACCTTCCTGGTTCTGCCCACGAGCTATTTTCTTTTTTTGTGTGTTGTCTTTTGATGTTGAAATGATGAATTCAATGTTAAGAGATCACAGCTGTCGGGGAACTCTTGCTTCCCATTCTAATGCTGTGTAATACGTTTGTTTCAAAATCCTCATACATTTATTTTTTAAATAATTTTTATTGTTTATCCTTTATTTGATTTAATTTTCTCGAGCAATTTCACATTACAGTTAGTTTCTAGATACAATACAAGATTCTCTTGATTTCTTTCGCTACCGAATCAATTTAAAAAGAAGAAAATTTTGCAGTCATTATTATTATTTATTTATTTGATATTTTTTCCCTCTTTCATTCTTTCTCTCCCCTTTTTTCTTTATTGTATTAACCTATATTTACAATTATTATTGTCATAGACTCTGAAGGAATTTGTCGGTGTTGCTGAAGCAGAGGTGGAATCTGTGAT
The DNA here is from genome assembly GCF_001683475.1 of Chenopodium quinoa. NCBI lineage: Eukaryota > Viridiplantae > Streptophyta > Magnoliopsida > Caryophyllales > Amaranthaceae > Chenopodium > Chenopodium quinoa. The sequence goes on along the minus strand of NW_018744626.1, from coordinate 4,941,160 downwards.
GAGCCTTTACTCTGTGGCGGTATTACTTTTTCTACTTTTATCTTCTCTATGGTGCATTGCATTCATGCCTTTTGTTCTTTTGTCTAACTTATTGGGAGACAGGGTAGAAATGCGGATGCACTAGCCTATTATTTTGGTGAAGATCCTGCTAAGTATCCTTTCGAGCAAGGTATCATTGAAAGATTCAGTACTAGTGGTTTTTAAAGCTTATTGCTTGTTTAATTGGGTATGTCATAGCAAATGATAAATACACTTAAAATCTTAAGTACCATTTTTGAGCGAAACCTTTTCATTTTCACTCAACTACTCAAGGCCTGCAATTTGTGTTGAAGTAATGTTATACCCATTTCATTGTTGCTTCAGACTGCAGTTCCCAGTATATTAGCACTTCCTTTCACCGTGGCTGAATTTGAACATACCATATATTATAAATTTATATTACTTTCCGTAATTTTGCAATTTTGATTGTTTGTCTGTCACAGAAAAGCTGTCTGGTTATCATATATAATTGCAAACTATCTTTTGTTTTCCACAGTGTGATTGATTTTACCAGACTTGCAAATAGCATTAATAAATATCAAGTTAGCTCATGTATTTTCCCCTAACTGAATGCAGTTGCACAGACTCTGTTGAACTTCACAAGATTATTTCGGAAAGCACACGATGAAAATTGTAAACAGGCTGAATTGGACAAGAAAAAGGCCCAAAAAGAGGCTGAAATGGAGAAGGCAAAAGCAGCCAACCCATCAAAGAAGAGTGAAACGTAGTTGAAAGAATGACAGTTCTCTCTCGTGAAGCCCAGAGTTGCACCATGGATGTAAAGGCCTCGTGCAGTCTCAGTAACCCAAAAGCAAAATCAAGCTTTTGTTGCCACCATTTGCAGTGATAGTGAAGGATGTTTCAAGGTGGTGCAGAATGAGATGCAGTCCGTCAAGGCCTGTTGAACCTTCGGACTTTTTGTCCACGAAGACCTTGGGTATGTTCAAGATGGGATGCCATGCAGTCGGTCACATGTTTATGGCCGATTAAACTTTCAGATGTATACCATATTATCACTGTACAGATACGCCCGTCCCTCCCAAGGGGTATTATCTCACCATCAACTGCAAAAAATGATATGTAAATTCCTGTTAAGAAGGGACGCCGGCAGATGATGCTCACTTACCAATTATCCTCCGAAGCAGATGCCATCAGGATGGTGACCTCCAACGCTCATCTTGTCCTCCTGTGTCCACGCGACCTTGTACAAAGCTCTAACCTGTAGGTAGGTAAATTTTTTTGTACCATAATATGTTTTGTCCCTAATTTTTTTTCCTCCCAAAATAATCAAATAGTTAGTGTTTAGAATAGGAGGTATAACGAACAGTTTTGTATAGAACTTTAGGGCCATAGAAAGGGAGATTAGGAGGTGAGTGGTTTCAGTATTGTTCATCATGCTTCTATTTCTTTCAATGTAATTGTAATATACTTGAGAGTGTAGAGTTGGGAGATGGGAAATCCCTTGTTTCTCCCATTCAAATAATTAGTATTTCAGAAGCAGGATCGGTTTTTTCTAATCTTCTATTAAGTGCGTGTTTTTAATCTTTGTGGTTTATTTAAATAAATCATACATATCTCTGCCCTAAACACCATTTTTGGTTTGTTGTAAAAAGATCATTGAATGTATTGCAAAAGTGGGAAAAAAAATAAATAAATAAATAAAAATTCTTATGGTACAGAAGTGAATTTATTGTCTGGTTGCGCAAACAATAGCCCTTGTTGGTTCCTACTAAGGTAATGAGGTTGTGTTGCTGAAACCGTGTTAGGTTGTGTAATGCTGAAACTACGTCGGGTTGTGCCATGTCGAATACTAACTTGGCCAGTGCCACTGCTGGATAGCGTTTTGCTCGGAATTCTTACACTTACATTAACGTCGAATATTATTTATAATTAGACCTTTGCTATTGCTCCATCTTTCATTATTTGTTTGATGCACAAAATTCAGATTCTAACCATTATTGAGACAATCAACTTGGGTTTTCTTGAAGAGAAAGAACGAAAGATCCTGACTTAATGTATAGAATCAAGTAAGATATTGAATATTTGTTAGTAGGGTCAACTACACCTAATTATCGGACCAATAATATCATGGTTGTTGATTTCATTGGAGTTAATGATGCTTTGTTGTTTGCAAAACCGTAAGATGTGGGGGAGAACCGACTAATTAAGTAAGAATGTTATGTAACATGGTACTATAGCCTCAAAAAAAAAAAAAAAAAAAAAAAGAAAAAAAAAAAAGTAAGATGGTATTACAACTCTTACTTTTTAAGTTAAAAAAGAGAAGAGGATGAATGTTGCAATGATATTGTTTATAGGGGTAAAATTTATTCAGGAATTAACTAAACAAATTTTCTTGTCGATTAGATCGGAGTCCTCTTACCCCCTTCTATTCAAAAGGTTTGTACCTCATTTGATAACTAAATTACTCTAGAACGTTTTATGTGTGGCTGACCATATCATGTAACCAATTATAAAAGAAAAAGAATAAAGTAAACTTCTATAACACTGATCGAATAACTCTTATAACAATAACTAATTAACTCCTACCGATTACTGAATGGGTGACCCTCATGATGGCTGGCCGAACAGTACGACCAACCACATATAAGGATATTTGATTATCATTCATTTGTTATCTTTATTCCATGAAATTCGAAAATGCTTAGGATCCATTACCCACTTTTTACTAAAATCAACCTTACTATTTTATGATATGCTTTATTCGAAATTCCTTTTTAGGTAAACATCTTTAATTTTATAAACGAAAGTCCTTTTCAATTTAGCTGGCTGTCTCAATATTGAAAACAAAATTTATGGTTAGGGAAAATCTTGCATTTCGTATGAGGATATATTTATGGTATTATTGGGAACAACACTATTCAAGGATAACTATTAATGTATCGCACTAAAAGATACATTTTCATATATGGTTTATCCCCGTTTTCTTGAGTTCTACTCAATTATTATAGCAACAAAAAACAAGAAAAACACAAATGGTTAAATACTTCGTACTTTGTATAATTAGGTCATAAAAGTGGAATGACATATGACAAAATATGAATAAAAGGTTGACATAAACGGAATAAAGTAAATAAAATTTAGAAAAACAGATGAAATAAAAAGTGAGTAAAACTTGAAAAAACATAGAAAATACTACTGTAGTACATTAGTATGGTTTTGGATGTACCAAAGTCCATGCATATACGAGTGAACAATAAATACACTTAGGTGTCATGTAATGTAGAATATATAGTATAATGCTTTAATTTAATCCTTTTAAAATTAAAAAAAAAATCTAGAAGATAGAGCAATAATCACTTGAATTTGTCTCATGCAATTTATATCAAAAAAGCCTAAATCTTAGCCCACATCACATTAAGTAATTGTCTTAATTCATAATATATGATTGCTAAAAAGCCTAAAGTTTTGCTGTCAATGGCATTATTATAACATATCGAAGCTCTTTCTTGGCTTTTAATTGGAAAAAATAAACCCTTTATTCGTTTCCCAATAATCAATGTAAGTCCTATATCACTGCTTCTAGTGTTGATTTTGCATATAATTTTAACTATTCTTTGATAAATTTATTATAACCGACAAACCGTCGGTATGATGCTATTGCTTGTCAAACATGAAATCAGCTATGCAAGAAATTGTTTTTTGAGATTATGTTATGCAATTTGTCAATTTTGGTACGATATGCATTTAAGGGTAACTCATGATCAAACAACAACTATGATAAGTCAAAGATCTTCTACGGAGTACTATTTTTTTGCGGATACGTACACACACTTCGTATTTATTGTCATTCCATATGGGCTTGTGAGTCACAAGTCAATTGGAATTGACCTTTCTGTTGATGCATAGATAAGGTTGCGTATATCTGAACCTCTGTTTTTGTAGAACGAGACACTTCTTTTAGAGGTCCTTAAGGACTCGTTATTAAGTATTTGCGTTTCATGAGCAATTACAGCTCTAATCAAGTCGTACATCTTACTTTCCTTTTGATCATTAAAGCGGCCATAGAAGTATATAGCTCAGATCAAAACTTATACAAGTATACAAAGTATAAAAGCATTACAACACACGTCCAAAGCATAACCTGTATCTTGAGCTGTTATTTTTGTTTTGAACAATTACAAAGTAATTATTCAGTCACTGAAGAAAACATAATGCAACAATTTAAAACAAATTATATCATTGTGCTAATCCTTTTGATAATGACAGAAAGATTCTCAATAACCCTGTAAATTTCCTCTGTTTTTGGATGAGACCTGTCATTATACACAAACTTACAGGTTGATCCTCCTAGTTCTACCCAACTACATCCTACTTCTTTCTTCAGATCCTGTTGTTTCATCGCCGTTCTAATGTTTTCTGATTCATCCCATAATCCCTTTGCAGCATATATATTCGATAAGAGCACGTTCATCTCAGCATTTGGAGGGCTAGTTTTCAGAATCTTTAGTGAAACTATCTCTCCAAGCTCAAAATTTCCGTGTAATTTACAATAGTTCAATAAGGTTTCCCAAGCATAGGATGGAGAATCTAATGGCATTTGTTCTACCAACTCATAAGCTTCATATAACATGCCAGATCTTCCAAACAGATCAACCATGCACGCATAATGATCAGGCCGTGGAGTAATATGCCACTCGCTTTCCATAGACTTGAAATAAATTTGTCCTTCTTTAACTAGACCTTGATGTGCACAAGCAGTCAAGAGGGCTAGAAATGTAACATGGTTAGGTTTACAGCCTGACTGAATCATAGAAGAGTGAAGCTCGAGTGCCTGACCTACAGATCCATGGTATGCTTGAGCCACTATCATGGTATTCCAAGTCACAGTATCTCGATAATCTATGCTTCTGAACAAGGTGGCAGCATCATTTATCAGCCCACATTTAGAATACATTGATATAAGTGAACTAGAAACCAATACATCATGCACATAACTAGTCTTAATTGTTTGTAGATGGAGTGCTTTACCCCAACCATGTAGAGCAAGTGAACCGCACACAGACACAATGGTTATGTATGTCGTTTGATCAGGCCTAAATTCTCGTCTTTTCATTTCAGAAAACAAATACAAAGCTTCCTCTGTTTGAATCCCAGAAATAACTGTATTCCAAGAAGCTGTATCTCTCTGAGTCATAATATTTTCGAAGAAGTTTTGAGCATTTATCATATCTCCCTCTAGGACAAACCCATATAGTATTGAATTTGATGAAATGATATTCTTCTTTGGCATCCTCCCATACAAATCCAAAGCCTCTTTTAATCTACCATTTTCAACAAACCCACTAATCATACAGTTCCAAGCAACAATGTCCTTATTCGGCATTGCTTGGAATAATTTCAAACCCTCGTCTACCATGCCATTTTGCATATAACCTCGGATCATAGCAGTCCAAGCTTGTGCATCCTTTTCGAAAGGAATATCATCAAATAAGGCCTTCGCCTCATTCATTAACCCTGCTTTTGCATAGCAAGTTAGCATACTAGTCCACGAAGCCAAATCGCGCTCAGGCATGCTTAAGAATAACTCATATGCCTCTTCAACACATCCCATTTGAACATAACCACTCAACATCCTATTACAAATACCAACATTTCGATTATAACATTGATCAATTAATTCTCTAGCCTCTACAATTCTTCCATTTTTTATATACCCATTTAACACTACATCCCAACAAACATGGGTTTTCAATTTATCTGGTATCTGATCAAACAAAATTCGCGCTTCTTCCAACTTAGCACGCCCAGTATACCCACTTAACATTGCAGTCCATGAAACAACATTCTTGGCAGGCATAGCATCAAACATACGACGAGCTTCATTAATCATATGATTTCTACCAAACCCAGAAATCATACAGTTCCAAGTCACCACATTTCTCTGCGGCATTTCATCGAACAGTTTGCGTGCAGAGTCAATATCGCCCCTTTTAAAGAAAGATGTAATCTTTGTGTTTAACGAAAAAGTATCATGGTTTGTTGATGAGATAATTGAACTATTCCCTAAACTGCGAAAGAAACCATTTCTTCTTGCAAAGTGCCGAAAATTTGAAAACATAGTATCTGGAAATGTGTTTCAGAAGAACTGTAACTTCCATGTGTAAATACAAAGAGATGACTTCATAAAACTCTACTAGTATCAGTATAATTCTAAGTGGATTATACGATTACTAGATACAAGTATATCTACCAAAAATAAAATAAAAAAATACAAGTATATTTTTAACGGGTTATATTACTATGGAATACAAGTACTCCCTTCATTACCAATTACTCACAACAAAGGAATAATATTTATGTCTCATAAATAATACTCCGTACCCTTTTATTGCTAGTAACACATAATGGAAAAAGTATTATTTTGTATTTTATTTTTTTGTTTTTAAAGAAGCAAGCTTGTCAATTTTGAATGATTGTTTGACTTTTGTCAAGATTGAGAAAACCATATTTCATTAATCTTCTCAAATTGCAATAGTTTGATTTTTGCCTTATTACATACTCCGTAATAACTTTGAATGGAAAAATGTTACAAATTACTGAATTAGTCTAAATTTATATATTATATGTTTAATATATCAAATTTTATGATGTTGACCAATAAATTTTTTAAGGTTTTAGTAGTTAAAAGTGCATATTAACAATGTGAATGTCAAATCGATATTGTTAAGAAAACAAATGAATTACTCTACATCGTATTTATTGTGTATCCTATTAACTCGACGGAGAAGGTTAAAAAATTGACAAATTTCATAATTTCCTATCACCTCTTCAGCCTTAAGAATACCACAACTCAATAGTTTTGGAAAAGTTTTGCAAAACACTTCAACATAAAAAGGTAGCACATTATGTTCATGTACCTAAATTTGTTACATTGCTAAGCTAACTAACCCAAAAAAAAAAAAGGTTAAGTATCCCTTCAAAATTCCGCTGAAAGGGGTATGTATAGTGTGATTGCATAAAGTACCAAATTATAAGAGATTAAGAGCCTTGTAAATCACTCAACCAACCTCCACCTTATTTCCATTAAAAGCCAAAAACTTTAAAAAAATATTAAGTTAAAAAAACAAAAAATAATAATGAAATTTAGTATGACCCACAATTTTAGCTAAACTTGGTAATTATGAACCATCACATACCTGAGATGAATGAAACTTCACATGTTAATATCAAGAATTTCATGACAAATTCCTTCTTACCAACCTTTCTATTCTTAATCAACCTACTCTTAATTTATTAGGTGAAATCTCACTTCTTAATTAATTATTCTAAACAAAACCATCCAGAATCATTAAAAGATCATGCACTATTTTAAACTTAATTTTTAAGCAAGTCAAACCCATCATAATACCCTCAACTCCAAGAAAATTGAGTTAAATTCTTAATTTTTTTTTCCAAGCGTATAAAAAGCTACAAAAACAATGAGGTACATGAAATTCGATTCTAAATCTTAAGCTCACCACATTGATTAACACTTTTAAAAGTTTACCAGTTAAATTACCGATACCTATAATAGAATCTGTAATAATTGTGCACCCAAAAACATTCTTAATTGGATGTATAAAGGAAACTTGTATAGAAATATGAAACCCAATAATTTCATTGAATTGATGATTTTATCATCTTTGCATCTCTTTTTGTATCAAATACTCTATCCTTTTTTCCACTTTAATTTCTCTGTACAAAATGCTCTCTTTTCAATTGGACAACAATGCTTAAAAAAAATGTAAGATCTAACCTTTTTTTTTCTTGAATCGAATAATAAAAACTTACACAAATTCCTCCAATTCTTTCAACTTTTCCTCATTATAATCATAATAACAATAATCATCAATTTCTGTCACGCTAACATCTTGATCATTGACAACATACCCTTGTACAACTTGTTGTACGTAACCTTGATCGTTTTGGCAACATTGATAGAACATACAACTCATGATAACATCAAGAACAACGAGGATGGAGTATATATAAGCGATGAGCACCCCCTCGAAGGCCACGAGCCATAACGAGGTATTATTAATCGGGTGTTGAGGTGTTGCGATTATTCTGAAATGAAATAAGGCCTCCACTGCGGCGAGGCCTAAATTAGTAGGCACGGCTAAGGCCAGCGCAGTGGAGGTCTTACCCCGAATTAAAACACAAGCTTTTAGTATAGACAAAAATCCACCCCTTCTCTCAATTCCTGACGAAACCAAGGCCAAATTACACACAACAAAAGAATTCGCGAGGATTATTGAGTAAAACACCGCGCCAAGAGCTGATAAGAAGAGCACCCATCTGGGGGAGTCGAGTTGGAACCCTTCTAGGAAGTTGAATGCCAAGAAAATGAGTGAAAAACATGTTGCATTCGCTGCAAATATAATAAACGTGTTGCAAAGATAGGTCGAGAGAATAGGGTGGTAAAGGGCTATAAATGATGAATTATTATTATTTGTAGTTTTTTTGTAGGAAAAAAAGTGTATAATTGAGGCTTTGGCTAATAAAAGAAAAGAAAGTGTAAAAGGAAGGGTGACTATTGAAGAAGAAATTGTTTGAGAGAGTTTAAGGCTAAGTAGAGTGAAAAAATCCGAGTACGGCGGGAAACCAGCGGCGAGAAAGACCGAGTGAAGGCGGCCATAGACGGTGGGGAGAAGCGCAAACGAGCGAGGGACGACGGCTAAGGAGATGAGGACGGAGATAGAGAAAGGTAGAGCAATGAAAGCAGCAACAGAGGTGAAAAATTGGTAGTGTTGTAAAAAAGTATAGATCGATTTTCTAATGATTTTTGCTGCTCTTGCCATTGAGATTGATGGATTTTCTTCCATGGAAAATTATAATTTTTTGAGGTGATTTATAAAGAGAAGTTGTTATCTAAACAAAGTGATGTGAAAATGAAGCGAAAATGATGTTGATGTTAGCTTGAGAATTTTTGAAGTTATATGTATTTTTGTTGGTATATATAATTTCCTCTGTTTTTTTTTTTTTTTTTTTTTTTTTTTTTTTTTTTTTTTTTTTCTTTTTGCTCTGTTTTTTTGGGGTGTAAGAAAGGAAGTTAGATGAGGAAATAAGCAAAGGGGGTTTGATGTTTGTTCCCTTTAATAATATGCAAATGATGGGAGTTTCTCTCTCTAGTCTTGTGTTTATTTTCTCTCTCTAAAAATGTTGGTGGTAGTTTGGAAGGGGTGTTTGGAAAATGGTGGTTTAGGAGGAATGGATAGGCCAACAACTAGAGACTGACATACTACTAGAGGAGGAGGTGGATTGGAGATAGAGTTGGTTTTATTAAATAAGGTGTTTTTTTTTTTTTTTTTTTTAATATTATTATTTTTTATAAGATTCTCAATATATATATTTTCAGGTATTCTTTAAATGGTACTCCATAACGTTTAGTATTTTACACTAATATAAAGTGGAGGTTTATAGATTTTATTCTTCGTAATATATGTATATCTTTTCACAAAATTTATGTATGTCAAAGAAGGGATATATTCAAATATACAAATGTGCTAATTTGTGGCTTTATTTGAAAAAACTTGCACAACATGTAATTTTTTTTTTAATTCGAAATAATTATTACGTACAAACTATTTTTTTTGGTAATATTGATTGTTTAATATTAAAAGTATAGTTGATTTTTTGTTAGGGGGGAAAAATATATGTTAATGCATTAATGTTATGCTTACATTATTGCAGAGTATATTTAATATTTTGACTTTTAACATGATTTGACCATTATCATAATTCAAACATTTCTAATTTCAAGAGTCCATGTATACCGGTATACGATAAGCCTAGCCACATCTCACATGTACAATAGTTTACAATCTCAATTCTCCATCTCCATTTGTAATTTGTATTGGTCTTTTGACTTTTTGTGAGGAAAAAAAATTCTATGGTAAAAGAGATTTTTTTTAACTTTTATTTTTGGTTGAGTGGCTCTTTATGGTTATTACAGTTTTATTGTTTAGTTTCCAAAAAATGAATAAATATGTGAAATTGACTTTCTCCTTACTCTAAAGAACTTAGCTAATAATTTGAAGTTGTAGCGCATGTTGGAGTTATGTATTATTATGAATTAACATTATTGTAGGCCATTATCATGACATTAAAACTTGGACTGTAAGCATGGTTAAACTATGTTTTCTTCATGATTATGAAATCTTTAATGGCATAATTATGAATTTATGATCATCAAATGCAACAACGACATATGAGTTAACATTAAATTTGAGCCATTTTTGGATTAAGAGTTTAATTAACAGCTGAATTTTTTTTTGTAGTTTATTTTTGAATTTATGGCCTACCATATTCATTGGTAATGGACTAACCTTTACTTGCAAGAAAAATAAAAATAATAGATGTATGTAATATAGCTTTTTACAAGGCGACAAGCAATGTATACGAATTTAATTGGAAAATTAGATTTTTACTAATTTGAATATTGAGTCATGTACAATCTATTCACTATAGTTAGTCAACCAATACTTTAGGGGAAGAAAATAGTAAAAGTCAACTCACTTCAAAAGTTAAAAATATATTACTCCTTCCACTCCCTTTGAATTTCACTACTTAATGATATTCTTAAATTATTTGCTTGTTTATTTATTTATATATTTATTTATGACAAAGAAAATTCTCTATTTATCCACTCAATAATTTTATTTTTTCAAGGAAAAATTTAATCCATATCTTTAAACAACTTTCTTTGATATTGTCTTAATTAAATAGACGAAAATTTAGTATGATACAGTCAATTTACATGTTATGACTTGAAAATGAAATAATTTCAAATAATAATGTTCAAGTTCATGTGATCCACTACTAAGTACATAGCTGAATTTGCTTACACATTTGAGCTGTCTCATTAATATTTTTGGATATAGTCTACTCATAACAAGTGGCTAACTTCACCAGGAATAATTTTTCTAACCAGTGCACAATTTTTCATGAACACTTTGGAAGGTTCTATATTTAAAAAAAAAAAAACATAAAATAAACAGTTTTTTGATAGAGAAATAAAGAAAAAAAATTACTAAAAATTCTAAATAAGGGAACAACGAATACAAAGGGGTTATAATTCATTTCAAATAATTAAGATATGCAAATTGTAATAATAAGACAAACAAAGTAATTGTTGCTCATACAAAAAACATGCATTAAGATAAGAGAATGATAGATCAGAGTTTGATGTTGATAAGACTTTAAGATAAGAGAATAATAGAGTTTAACAACTAGTTATTAATTGAACATAAATAAAGGTATTGTGCATTTGTGCTCAAAAATATGAATTGAAAATTTTGAAATATATAGTCATATATATGCAAGACAATTAAAAATTGAGGGATTAAACATAAAACATATTCTCTTTTACACATGAAATAAAAGTTCACAAATATCTCACTTATTTATTTCAATAAATTTAAATTGGATTACTAATGGAAACAATTTATATATGTTACGCGTAATATTTTTCTTATAACTATTTTTGAAACAAATTAAATTCTTAAATGTAATAATTAATTGATGATGAGATGTAGGTTTATTATCCTCTATATATATGATATCCTAGATTGAATTGATTCTATCAAATGTTCCATTTACAAGAACAATGATTAATTTAAACGGATTTAATTTCAAGTCACGAGTATTGAATATTGAACAATAGCACCTCATTATTACCAATTAAATTAATCATGACATCCACTTACATAAAACTATGAAAATATCATATATTAATAAGTAATTCAACTCAAGTTTCTTAATGACATAATTAGTATTATATAGTTCTAAAGTAAATTGACCTAAGTTGAGGTTAGTTGAACATCTCAATTGGTGTGATTTATTTGGAGTAATGTTTTGGTTGGGAAGGAATACTGCCTAAATCACTTCTACTTCAAATTAGGTAAGACAACAATTTTATGCATTTTTGTGGCTTACCAAACTTTAGATACTTAGCTGACTCACCTCAATGGAAAGAGGAAATAAAATAGGCGATCCATTGTTTGTTTTCATTATTCATAATCACAAAAAATAAGTTTTGAATTGCCCCAAGTTTCTTTTCAAACATTAATTATTACTCATTTTTGCCTCTAGAGATACATGTCTTATAAACAATACTTATCATTTGATTGATAATACTCCTAATGTTAATTCTTAACATAATTATCAAAAAAGTATATTGCGTGCCTCTTCGTAAAATATATGAAGTATTACATATGAGGAAAATATATCACAATAGTATGTCTTTCTATATTCTTACGCAATACATCAGAAGTATATTTTCAAACAAAAACTTTTGTATACATGTGATTTACAATAATACTTCATATTACTGTACATTGGGGGTAATTTTGTTGAATTTAGAGTAACTTTTATACTTTTTTGGATAACTTTTATCAATAAAGCATAAATAACTGTTATTTATATTAGGGTAAGTTATATATATTGGGTAACTTTCATTCATAAAAGGGTAACTTTTGATCATTTTAAAGTAACTATTGTAAATCCAAATTTTTAAAATGTTTTTGATTACTATTCCAAATTCCAATTATTGAAGGTCAACCTATATGCTCTCACTATCTCATGTGGTTCCCTATTAACATTAACATAATATAATCTCAATTGTAAATTTTTGTTTTCTTCCCTTCGACTGTATGAGAAATCCCAACACAAGATTTTTTTTTTTATTTTTTTTTTTTTTTTTTGGATAGACCAATAATGTACATAAAAAATTATATGTAGTCTAAGGCATGGAAGCGTGTACAGGGAGAATATTTCAAATAATTAAATTTAGAAAAGTGTTTAATTATAAGTTCTGTTATTATTATTTTAGTAGAAGTACTCTTTCAAAGTAGTTTTCAACATATTTATTTTGGGACATCTTAACTACTAACCCTATGTGTAATTAGCCATATCTTAACACTCAATTCCTTAAAATAAACAGATTATTTATCAACTACAATAGTACAACTTGTTTGTTTTATGTTGAGTACAGAGTACTTCGTAGAAAAAAGGTGTCAAAGAACCAATTCAATCAAAAATTAAAATCTTAAACTGATGATTGAAGTTTAACTCATTTTATATACTATTTTGAAAGGTATAAGAAAGTTTACAAATAATATGATGTGTGTGTTTTATAATGTTAAAAATAACCATATAATTCTTCCAAAAAAAAATCACTTAACTAATTTAGGTAAGAAATGATATAGATTCTTTTAGTGGCATAGATGATGTATTTTAAGGAATTATTGCATTGTTTTATAATACTCCGTATAAATAACAGATCACTAGAATTGATAGATTTTTTTATACTCCATACACATAACTGATAGAAATTACATGCTCTTCCTACTTTAAGATATATTTTTGCAAGATAAATTTATCTTAGATATCGTTTTACCTATATATATATATATATATATATATATATATATATATATATATATATATATATATATATATATATATATATATATATATATATTTATTATCAAATAATTGAATAATCAATCTTATGTATCTTTATCTTTAGACCTCATTTATTTACGAAATATAACCTAATTCTAAGAAAAATTATCATTTTACTCTCTATGTGTATATTTTCATCAATAACTTTCATCAAGTTTGTTGTATAGACTAGAGATACTTCCATATTGTTTTAGGCGGTAATGCCTTATTTTCGATATTAGTATGTTCTAAAATAGATATAACATACTCGTATTTTGCATAAAAAAAAAGTGATATTAGCCCTTAAGGTGAACCGGGTAGAACAACAAAAAAACATAGTTACAAAATTGCCTTTGTTCTCTTATTCTTTACATTTTAGGATGATACTACACACGTATTAGTCATTTGTTGAAAACGTGCACATGTAACACAATGTCTAATTTCATATAGTACAAGTATTGTAAAGTGCTTGTGAGCCCAATACATTTGGGCCAGTTTTTTTTTTATTGTGGGTCTAAACCCTAAAGTTTTGGGCTGATGTGAGTCCAAAACAACTAAAATGCAAATCAAGTCAAACTTTTTTTTTTTGGACAACAAGCAAGTCAAAATTTAGTTGACATTGCAAATTAAATTTGTTTCCCAGCAGATTCAAGTAGTTCAGAATTTTGCAAAGATCTTGACAATATTTTTCAAATATTAACTTTTTATAATTTTTGCTTATCGCTAATTAAAAATACAAATAATTGAAATTGTGCATTAGCAAAACATAACTAAAGAAATGTGTCAACTAAATAAACGGAATAAGTATTTTGCAGCCGGTATGGTTTTCAATACATATTAGTAAAGACTGTTTTAAAAGAAACACCATATTAGTAAAGAGGAGCTCTACAAGGGACTCCTTTCCTACTTCGCTTCCGATATGAATGGCCAAAGTCATTGCTTATCTTCTTCCCATCGACCTCCTCATTTATCGCGATTGTAGCCAATCCCTCTAAATCGATCTTTTGCTTCTTCATATTCATGTTGTTAATACCAGCAGCTTTTCTCTTCATCTTCTTCGAAGGCAGTAGTGTGACTTGATTTCGATTTTTATTTTGAATAAGTTGTTCCTTCCAATCGTAGTGTCGTTGCAAATCATCATCACTACAAGTAATCTTGCACTCGATCGAGCAAAACGAGTATCCCTCAGCTGGTAGAGCGTGCATACATTTAATACAACAACGACCGTTGTTAATCATCTTCATTATGTTGTCATCATTCTTTTTTCTAGACTTAGGAAAATAAATGTTATATACATTTATTTTAAACCCATAAATCTCAGAAAGGTCTATATCACGAATAATGTCTTGTAAAATAGGTACGATTTCCTTATTAATATATCCGTAACTCCCTGAACACTTCATAGCCCTCAAAACTCGATGACCTTTATGAAACTCATCCACCTCCGACTTTGTTAAACTCTTGCCTCTACATTTAACACAGAAGTAGGCTCGATCGATAATCACTTCTTGTTGATTTATCCTCCTCTTTTTGCTCTTGAATTCCACATTTAATAAATCTTGCACCAATGAATTTGATATCAAAACGCGTCTTTGTTCCTTAGGAAGAATTATTCCACTTTCATAATACTTTCCTCTTGTCATAATTAAGACCTAATGAAAAAAAAAACAATTAGGCTAGTAAATTAATCATAGTTCATTAATGAATTAAATTAAAAAAAAAATTACAGCAACAAATGAACATTGGACTATATATGCAATTCGGTATTACACCATTAATTGAAACCAAATTTTCTTGGATTACTTTAATTTATAATCAACTAAAAGAAATTTGAAATTAATTAGCATGTTATTTTAAAAATTAAACGTGGAAAATATTCATGCTTTAAAGAACGAGAACATAAAAGAGATTTTTTGAGAAGAAACGAACCCTAGATTGAGAATTTTAAGTAATCCAACTTTTTAAAAGATTAAAAACCTAAATTGAGTAACTTAAGTAATCCAACTTAAAAAGAAGTAAAAATAACCCTATTTTGAAGAACTATAAACTGATGAGTATACTAACAATTACTTAAACAAACAATTAACATGAAATTATTCTAATTAAACTGATTAAAAAAAAAAAAAAAAACCTTGTACTATCTTTACCTAATAAATCTAGGTTGCACGAAAACAGAAATGAAAACGGAGAATCAGTACTTACCTCAAAGGTGGTGACGACGGAAAAGAAGGTTCTTCAAGATCAGAAACGCTAATTTGGAAAACGTTTTCCAGATTATTGGAGAGGTTTTGCAAACTAAGGAAATATTAGAACAAAAAATATGATGCTATAAAGAAGAATTCAGAATACATTGAAAGTATAGGTTGTAGAATCTAAATAGAAATCTAATTACAGATAGTAAGCCGACTTAATTCTTTCTCTTTAGACGTGTATTTGTGTTTTGGTAAAACTTGTATCACAAGTATCTCAATTTATTTAAGTGAAATCTAATACGAAATATATGATAAAATCTACATAGTATATGATAAATTGATAATATAACAAAAATAAAAATATCAAACGAAGAGAAGAATTTTTTTTATAAAAGTCAATTTTTAATAACATGTTTCAATAATAATCAGATTAGGAAGGTTCCAAAAAAAAAAAAAAAATTAGGAAAAATTTAACACATTGGTGACCCAACTCCTTTAGTGAAATAGGGTGGAATGGTTAATTACTTAGTTTAGAGCTTCTTTCTTTCCTAATAAATACTTGCTTTTTTTACTTTGTTTTTTTTTATATACGACTTTATTTTATTTTTTCAAGTATATTTTGTAAGTGAATTTATTTTGGTGACCCGACACAAACTTTCCCCGACCTAAACTGATCCGACCCGAATTGACTCGACTTGAAATTAATCCGACCCGAAAGTTAGTCCTAAAAATTAACCTCACCCGAACCGACCCAACCCGAACTTGGCCCAAAGTGCTCACTTGAATTTGACCCAAAACTCAAATAGACCTGACCCGACCCAAATTGACTTGACTTGAACAACCCATTTGTCAGGTCTAGGTTTATTATAAAAAAAAAAAGTCTAGGTTTATTAATATAAGCTGACGTGTTCATGTACAGGGAATTTTATGAGAATATTAGAATTGATTGCAACTTCATGGAGTTTTGTGACGTCACATGTGATTTGTTAATAAATTACAGTTGTCAATTAAATTACTTAGATATTTTTTTGACTTACAGTAAATTAGGGAATCATCAAATTAACTTTTTTTTTTTTTTTTTTTTTTTTGAAATAATCATCAAATTAACTTTTTTAAAGGAAAATTATCAAATTAATTAATTCGTAATGAATAGCAATTTGCCATATAATCTTATTATCTAAGGATAATATTTTAAAAAAATTAATTCAGGCGAAATTTTTAATAATGGGATAAAACAATCAAATTTAGGAAATTATATTTTAGATTAGTTGTTGTTTCCTACAAAAAGTACCTAGTTATTTATATCTTTATCAAAAATCCTACATCATATTAAACTCTACTATTTGTAACACAATAATAATAATAATAATAAAAAAAATAGTTAACTCTACTAGAAATCACTATATATTTGAGGACCATTAAGTTGTCAAAGGATAGCGAGGAATAGCTCAAGCATCCTTTCGGTCGGTCCAAGGTGATCCTAGGATCGATTCTCACCAGTAGTAAAATGAATGATTTAGAGTTAGATGCACGAATTGCTTAATGCAGAGTTCTCTAGTACTCATGGCGGTCAAAAAAAGGATCTCGCCTTCTTTTGTATCAACTGTAGAGGGAGGACTTTGACAAAGGAAGAAGCAGAAGGGGATCATAAAACTCATCTAGTGTTTCGATGTAGGGTGTCTTCACGTCACCACGCCTATTTAGTAAAAGATATTGAAAAAGTATTTGATCTTTCGGAAGTATGTACGTACATCATTAACAGTGAAAATATTTGCTATCGAAAATCTAGAGCTACTAAACCGATTGATAGGAGCAACAACAATAAAAACAAAGCTTATTGTGTGATATGTAACTTTGTTTTAAAAAATGATGTAAAATATTGTTCGATTAATTGTAAGCTTATTGGTTCGGAGGGTGGTTTGCAACACCATCGTGGTAGTTCAAAATCAAGTACAACTGTCAACAAGGGCGGCTGCTGAGAAGAACAACAAGAAGAGGAAATTGATTATTGACAATCTCTTCCGGTATGAATGGCTACACTCATTGCTTAGCTTCTTCCCATTCATCGCAACTGTAACCAATCCCTTAAGATCCACATCAATCGAGACCTTCTGCTTCTTCTTTTTCTTACTCATTTCCTTATCAGAAATCTTCCTCTTCTTCACAACAACAGGCAGCCTAACTCGATTGGTGATAATTTCCCTATCAATGGCAATGATCTTCCTCTTCTTCACAACAACAGGCAGCCTTACTCGATTTCGTTTCAGCTTGTTTTTGTTACACTCATTGGTGATCATTTCCTTGTCATCGGTAACAATCCTCCTCTTCTTCGCAACAGGCAGCCTAACTCGATTTTGTTTCAGTTTCATCCACTCGAGATGTTGTTGGACAAGTAAGCTTGCAATCAATCGAGCAAAATAAGAACCCGCTTCTGACCAGAATATGCTTACATTTAGCACAACAATTACCATGAATTCTGTTGTAGTTAATTTGGTTGTGATTGGGAAAAAAAAGGTAATGTCCATTAATTTTATACTCGTATACCCCAGAAAGATCTTCAAAAAGTGGACTGACTTCCTTAATAACATATCCGTAACTCCTTGAACACTTCATAGCCCTCAACAAATAATGATCTTCATGAAACGATTCTACCTCTAATTTTGTTAAAGTCCTTCCTCTGCAATTCACGCAGAAGTAGGCGAGATCGGTTTCATCCCTACTGTCTTCTTTATCTTCATCCTGTTCCTTGGTGGTCATGAATTCCGCATTTAACAAATCGTGCACCATCAACTCACGTTCTTCACCGGAGAGATTAAGCGCGGTCTCACAGTTTACTCCCGTCATTATTAATTAATCAAAGATCGAGTCTGCAAAACACACATTATCAATATTTTAGAATCGTTAAATTAATTATTATAATCTCAGTATTTTCATAACTATACCAACTCTTAAACTATAGACTATTTTCTTTAATTACTTCAATTAAACTAATTAACTTATTTAGTAATTGAAATTAGTATGTTAAATGCTGAAAATAAGAGTACTACGTGTTAATTATTACCCTGCAACAAATTATTACTTGAGAATGTTAAACAGAGTATAATCAACAATTCAAATTAAAGGAAACTAATTTAAATATTATTTTAATTAAACTAATTATTAATCACGTTCGATTATTTGATTAAAAGAAAAAGAAAAAGAAAAATACAATCTTTAAATTACCTGAGAATCAGGTTCAATGGATGGAGAGAGAAAGCTGACTCTTTAATGGAGAATTTTGAATGGAGAAGAGAGGGAACAGAGCAAGTATTGGAGATTTTTTTTTTTTTTTTTTTTTTTTTTGACAAATAGTTTAATTTGTTGTTTTGATGCAAACAAACTAGGTTAATTAATGATAACAGTAAACGGACATATGTTGTATATTTTTTGGTAAGTCTTGAATCCCACTTCTCAAGCTAAAATAGTTTATTATGGTAATATTTTGATTGAGAAAATTTTTTTATTTTTATTTTTAATAGGTTGATTGAGTACGTTAATTGACGCTTTTTTTTTTTTTTTTTTTTTTTTGGGCATATTGTAAGTTTATAACTTTATTTGAATTATGGGTATGATAAAATTTTGTTTCAATATCTTGATAAAGTTTATTAGAAAACGTTTCTAAATAATTTTCTCTATCTTAATTTTTTTAAAAAGAAAAATAAATAAATAAAACATCAACTTTGAACTAAAACTTCATCCTTAATTAATTTTTTATCAAAGATATATTTTGAAATTTGGCATATATTGATAAAAAATTTATCGTAAAATTCAATAAACAACCCGACCATCACACGAGTACAAAACTAGCCCTAAATTAAAGCCCTGTCTTCCTAATGGGAATCAATTACTTAGATTTTTTTTTATCTTAACTTAAATAATAAAAATAATTTTTTTTGAGGGGAAAATAATAAAAATAATTAATTACCAACAAATAGAAATTAGCCATATAATTTAATTATCCAAGGATAATATTTATTAAAAAATATCCAAGTGAAGTTTATAATGATAGGTTTTTGAACGTTAATAATATATCAAAGCTGGTCATATCATGTTTATCAAAAAAAAAAAAAAAAAGTTGTTCATATCATGCGACTTCTTGTAAAATAAAGAACAAAATAACCCTTATAACACGACCAAGTCGGGTGGCCCTTGTAATATTGACTAAGTACGTAAGCCCTATAACATTGATCAAGTAACCTCAATAACACTAACAATGTAATCAATGTAACACAAGTAACACCTATAACACTAGCGAATTAATCCCATGATGCGTGAGGCCAATTAACCACATACATAGTATATAAGAAGTTGTGCATAAGCTGTTGCATCCTAAAAAATCTAATACTCCCTCCATGTTTAATTAAATGAAATGTTTTCCTATTGTGGCCGTGTTTAAATAAATAAACATTTTCTTTTTTTAGTAACTTCTATCTATTTTTTCATAATATTCTCTTTACTTTTTAATAACACTATAGGAGCCCGGATGGTTAGTTGTTATGGTTGAATTGCCCAAATACAAAAAGTTTGTGAGAGTGAACCCCCGCCCTTTGTGGCTCTCTAAACACCAAAAAAAAAAAAAAAACTAAAAGTTTGTTAGGTCAGCCTTTATACACTTACTAAGAGGTTAATGGCAAGCATATATATATAATGTATCAAATGTTTGGAGCTCCATTCCCTCACTTCAATATATAGTTCAAATCTAGTGGAGGATGAGCTATGGTGACTAGAGGATAGGAGCTTAAGTTAATTAGTCATTTGATCGGCTCCAAGCCTATAGTTTTAAAATGATATAAGCTAAATAAAGGGTAGGATTTTCATTAAATTAAACAAAGGAGAATTTATTGTGGGATTAGTGAAAAGTAGACCATTGGTGTGATATTTGAGGTATTTGGCATAATTTCTTAGAACCTAAGTTTGCAAGAGTCATTCAAAGCAAATCATTGAATCACATAGCTTAAAAATGATACCTTGTATGTAATTGTGTAACTAAAGTTGTAGTAAAACTTAACTTGAATGCCACATTGTCAATAAAAAATCGAATATCATGGTTGTTGACATCATCAACAATGGGAAACTCAGCAAAATCGTTCGGGTCAAGTAAAAAAGAACGGAGGAAGTATTATTTTTGGTATAAGGGTAAATGAAAATAAAACTTTGCAAAGAACGAAAGAGAGAGAGCAATACTACATTCTTCCATTCTAAATTTTGGGAGTCAATAAATTAGACACTATACTTCTACATTAAAATTAAACTAAATATATACATGTATTAGATTTATTGTTCTAGAAGCTCAATCTAATATTAATATTGCTCAATATCATAAATTTTGTTGCAACTTAATTAGAAATGTCCATTAATAATCTAATACAAAGTACTAATAAAACAAGTTAGTAAGGAGGAGCTCTATTAGGGATTCCTTTCCTACTTCGAGTCCGATATGAATAACCACAATAATCATCGATTAGCATCTTCCCATCGGTCTCCTCTACTCTAGAAATTGTATCGAATCCCTCTAAATCGATCTTCATCTTCTTCTTGTTAATGTTGTTATTACCCTCTTTATCCTTTGTTGTTCTCTTCGAATTATTCTTCAAAGGCAGCGTGACCTGATTTTGAACAATTTGTTTTACTAAATCGTTATGTCGTTGTAAATCATCTTTAGTACAAGTAATCTTGCATTCGATAGAGCAAAACGGGTATCCCTCAGCCATAGTATGCGTACACTTAATACAACAACGACCCTTAATCATCATCGAATCGTTGATTTTTTTGTTATGGTTTTTTTTCCTAGACTTAGGGAAATAAATGTAATATTCATTACTAATATACTCGTAAATCCCAGAAAGATCTATATCTTGAACGACTTCTTGTAAAATCGAAGTGATTTCGTAGTTAACATACCCGTAACAACCTGAACACTTCCTAGTCCTCAAAATTTGATGACCATTATGAAACTCGTTTATCTCCGAAATTGTTAAACTCCCTCCTCTACAACTTACACAGAAGAAGGCTCGATCGATTTTCACTATTTCGTTTTTATTATTATCTTGCCTTTTCTTTTCTGTCTTGAAGTCTGCATTTAATAAATCGTGCACCAATGCATTTGATATCAACACACGTCTTTGCTCTTCAGGAAGAATTATACCACTTTCATAATACTTTCCTCCCGTCATATTTCAGACCTGCCCTGTTCACTTCACCTTAAAAAAAAATAATAATAAAATTAATTTCAGTTCAGTAAAATTAAGTTCAATTCAGCAAAAATAATTTCAGTTCAGTAAAAATAGTTTCAGATCAGTAAATGTAAAGAAGAAATATAATAGGAATTAAGTAAAAATAGTTTCAGTAAAATTAATTTCAGTTCAAGCAAAATTAATTTCAGTTCAGTAAAAATAATTTCAGCAAAAATATATAAGGTGATGTGAACGGGGGTAATATTTATTATTCATGCAACACATAATTGGGAAAGAGCCATATACATTTTCTGATGAGAAGAATAAACCCTAAATAGACTATATTCAATAATCCAACTTAGACGAACCCTAAACTACTTGAATATTATCAATAATCCAACTTAGAAGAACCATGATAATTATAGAAATAATTAAAACAATCTTTACCTCAAAATAAATCAGATTCAACGGAGGAACGCTCTAATGGAGAATTTCTAGTATGCTTCAATGGAGGAAAGAGCAACTATGTGAAAATAGTTTAATTAATGATAGTAAACCGACATACGTTAATACGTAATACTTATTTAATTGTTTTTTTTTTGGTAAATCTTGAATCCGAACCTAATATAGTTAATAAGTTAAATAATTAAATTTGTTTTTTGAAGAAATTTAATAATTAAATATTTAAATATGATAATGTATTTTTTTTTTTTAAATCCAAGCTAAGTACGTTAACTGAAAGCTTGCAACTCATTTACATTTTTTTTTTATCTTTAATTTTTTTTTGGTCATATGATAACTTAATTTGGATTATGAGTATGATAAAATTTTAAAATAAATAAATAAATTATCAACTTTGAACCAAATCCTCATCCTTAAAGCCTAGTCTTCCATTCCTACGGGAATCAATTTCATAGATTTTTTTTTAGCAAGCCCAGTTTATATCTTCATCATAAACAAATTATATTTTTCAAATAGCATTTTTGTAAATAAGTTGCATTGAAAATTGTGCTTTATATTTTAATATATATATAGGGGAGGGATCCGGTGAGAATAGGTCCATAAGTGAGATTTCATACTTATATGAGAACTGATTTAAAATTTAGAACATGTGAGTAAAAATTTAGAATATGTGAATTAAAATTTAGAACATGCGAGTTAAAATTTAGAACATGTGACTCAAATTCAAATTTTGAACATATGAGTAATAATTTAGAACATTTGTGTGAGTAATATGTTTAGAACATCTGATTTAAGAATTTGAACAAGTGATTAAAAATTTATAAAATTTGCTTTATGAAATTTTAAACATATGAGTAAAATTTAGACATATGATTTAAGATTATGAACATGTGAATAAAAATTTAGAACAAACTGATATAGAATATAGAAAGTGTGAGTAAATAATTTAGAACATACGAGTAAAAAAATAGAACATACAATTTAAAATCTGGAACATATAATTAAAAATCTTAAAACACACGTTTTAAAATTTAGAACATACAAGTTAAAATTTTGGAACAAGTTATTTAAAATTTATGACATCGAACTTAACTAATTTATGGTTTAGAACATGTGAGTACTAAATTAGAACATTTGATTTAATTTAGAATACCTAAGGAAAAGTTTAGAACATCAGATTTAAAATTTAGAACATACGAGTAAAAATTTAGAACATAAAGAGTGTTCTCACATAAGAAAAATTCTCACATAAGAAAATTTCTCACGAGAGCCTTCCCCTATATATATATATATATATTATTTTTTTTATGACAAGTTGGACAGCTTTTAGGAGTTAGGCCCTGTTCTCTTCACTTTAAAAAATAATATTAAGTAAAAATAATTTCAGTTCAGTAAAAATAAGTTCAGTTCACTAAAATTAATTTCAGTTCAGTAAAAATAAGTTCAATTCAGTAAAATTCAGTTTTTCTTAAAGAAGAATTATAATAGAAAATCAGTAAAAATAATTTAAGTTCAGTAAAAATAAGTTCAGTTCAGTAAAAATTAAGGTGAATCAAACAGGGCATTAATGGTGTTAACTGTTAATTACAATTACTATTTATCTTCGTTCTTCCTCCTACCTTTTCTCAAATCTTCTGATAAAATTAATTTTTGTCTTAAATTTAAACATCAAATTATATATTTTTTTTGAAAGAAAATTATCAATTTTTTTTTTTGAAATAAAAATTATCAAATTAATTAATTAGCAACAAATAGCATGTAGTCATATAATCTTATCATCTAAGGGTAAATAAAAATAAATAAATAAATAAAATGAAGTTTTTAATAAAAGGTTAAAACAATTGAATTTAAGAAATTAAATTTAGCACTTTGGCTCATAGGTTGGAGTTTCCTAAAAAAACCACCTTGTATTCACATAATATACTTTGATTTTGTTTTGTGATTAAGTGAAAATTAAACATTTTGCAAAGAAAGAAAGAGAGAAATTAATACTCCACTATATTCTTCCATTCCAAATTATGGAGGCGAGTTAATAAATTAGATACTATACTTCTACATTAAAACGAAGTATATGTATTAGATTTATTGAACTAGAAGCCGTTACACTTCCCAAAACCAAGCTATAAATACATAATTGTACAAACCTTGTACTCCGTATGATTAAAAAAAAAAATTGTAAGAAAAAAGTAAGTAATTATGGCTAGGAAATTTTGATAAAAAATCAATAGTCATGTTACATAAAATTAAGTATAAAGAACCCCAAATCAAAGAACAGACGAATTCAAGAGGTTCCCGCTAGACAGTATGAAAATAAAATTACTTTGTACCAAATTTTCAACCTTGATGCTTCGAATCCAACCACCCAATATACACCTTCGTTAATTTTGAATTGCAAGAAAGGAACGTTTTATCTGTGGAAAATAATACCCCTTTGTTGTAACTAACAATTAGCGGAGGTAGTAAAGTTCTTGTGTATTTTTAACGCGATGATTTACCTTACCTCCCTTGAAAGTTGGCAATTTGAGAGAAGGCAGAAGCACCAACTTCAGTATGATCATCACTAGTAGGAGCACTACTACTTTCTACTCCATCTACACCCATAATTGGAGCCGTCTCTAAGGGGATCAACAACGAGCTCTTATCCTCGGCTGCTTCGGTCTTTGAGCTTGCCTCTTGGAGTTGCAATGCATACTCCAAGTTCCACAACACATCTCCCATCGAAGGCCTTTCCACACCGTACTCGGCCAAGCATTTCTCAGCTGCTTCGACATACTTCTTCAAGGAGGCAGAGGATATTGTTCCTTGCAAATTCGGATCTACAATCTTTTCAAGAAGTCCTTTTCTATAGTTCGACATTGCCCATTCAGCCAAGTTCACCTGGTCCCTTGGCAAGGCCGGGTTTATAGCCGGCCTTGCAGTCAGGACCTCTAGGAGGACTACTCCAAATGAGTAGACATCGGACTTCTCAGTTAGTTGTTGTCTTCGAAAGTACTCTGGATCTAGGTAACCAAAGCTACCCTTTACCGCGGTACTCACATGGGTTTGCTCCATGAGGCACGCGGCTTTGGATAGCCCAAAGTCGCTAACTTTGGCCACAAAGTTCTCGTCTAATAGAATGTTAGTCGTCTTGACATCTCG
This sequence comes from Chenopodium quinoa, assembly GCF_001683475.1. NCBI lineage: Eukaryota > Viridiplantae > Streptophyta > Magnoliopsida > Caryophyllales > Amaranthaceae > Chenopodium > Chenopodium quinoa. Next base: position 4,915,671 of record NW_018744626.1, on the reverse strand, counting down.
ATGGATAATACAATGTGCTGCACCCGTGTGTAGGTAATGAAGACCGCGAGCAGAACCAATACATATCTCAAGCCTCTGCTTCCACGGCATGGGTGCATTGAGCTTAGACCCATATAGGTGCTCTCGAAGGACACCATTCGACATGAACTCGTACACGAGACACATCTCCGAATTCTCATCACAATATCCAATAAGAGATACAAGATGCCGGTGTCTAAGCTGTGAGAGCATCTGAATCTCGGTTTGAAACTCATTTATACCTTGCTCTGATTGCGGATTACCTCTCTTGATGGCCACCTTCGTGCCATCGTCTAATTGACCCTTGTACACTTTTCCAAATCCGCCAACTCCAATCACCGCGTTCTCATCAAAATTGTTACAAGCATCTTGCAACTCATTGAAGCTAAAGAATTTACCAACCCCTTGGTTTGTCGAGGCAAACATACCACTCTTTCGAGACCCAAACATCGAGCTTTTCCTCGAGGTTGTGATCGAGGTTGTTTTGCTAGAAAGGAAGCTACTATGACTAGTGGTTAAAGGAAGAAGCCAAGAGGAGAAACTGTTATTCCTTTGGCAATTTAGGGGACGTTTATGCCACCTTACAAACATGACTACAACTAGTAGTAAGGCCACTATTCCCATTACTAGTCCTACCACGGCTAACACCTTCATAGTTTTAGAACCCGAGGCTGCCCCCATGTAGTTCCCCTCCACATCGAACAACCCACTTAGGCTGCCCGCGGAGTTGCTCATCTTGATCACCTCCACCCCGTTGAGGATTGCGTTGGGATCGCCTGACCCGTCCGAGCCCGAACCCACCTGGATCACAATCAATCCGTTTGCAATTGTTGTGGAGTTGATCACAAAATCCCTGTAAACATTTCAATACATGAATATAAGTCATTGTAATACATTTTCCTACATAAAACAAAATGAAAATAAATAAGGCGGTAGATTATTGTACATCAAATGTCAATTAAATTGCACCAATACAAAATACAAGTTACATAATTTTTTTTTTATTCCTACAATTACTCATTTTATATAATATGTTCCCCGTAAGAATGATCCATATACCCTTTATAAAATTTATCCCTTACCAATCACTTCTTAATTTACAATAAAAATCATAACAAATTGTGATTACTCAAAACATGTTAAAGTAAATCTACTGATTTAACACAAAATTTCATAAATGGCTGATCAAAAGATGTACACGGGGTTAGTCAATTGATCAGGGTTACTCGGTCAGAGATTACCTGTTTTAGTGTGTGTCAGCTGGACAGTCCCAAAAAAAAGTCATTGATTTAAATTATTTGAAAGCTGACTATGTATAACAAAATTATTATATATTCTGTGTATAGTACCCAAAAGATATTGTACATAGTAATATGAAAAAGTTTCCTAAAATGGATTTTTATGGTCTTAATTTCAAAATATTGCTATAAATGATACCACTCATACTAGCCGTCTAGTACTTTGTGATTGAAAAGAATTACAACCAGTAAGTTTTTAGTATGTAGGGAACCTATGTCCAAAATTGGCTACAACAACAACAAAACCATAAAAAAAAAAAAAAATTAAAAAATAAATAAAAAGAGTTTCCATTACTATACTTTTTACTCTAGACCTTATTATCCATCTATTCCATGTTAAATTTATACATGGTAAAATAAAAAATGAGCAAGTCAACTCAATGAATGATGTAGATTTAATATTAATCGAAAATGTACATACATATATGCTTTAATGATTAAAAAATATAGTAGTAAACTATTAGTTATGTAAAAATGTGCATTATAAATTTATACGATGGTAAAAATATAAATAATTACCTGTAATAGGCGGTCGATAGAGCCATAGTTTGGGTAGACAAATCAAGATTAGCAACACCCATCATTCCATTGACATAAACATTGAAGTACAAGTCATTCATTGCTACACTCACAATGTCACAAAAATGTAGTCTAACGAGATAGTCATATGACGAGTCAACCGGCATCTTCCATGTAAGGTTGAAGTTGGCCTCGATAGTCTCCGCATTCTCCATCTCGGCCGCGGTTGCGTACACCCAAGGCGGCGCAATGTACATCGTTGCACCGCCTTCCGGGTACTTAACCTTGCTTGGGTCAATTTTAGCATCTTTTGATCCTTGAGGGAATGTGTTGAACTTTTCATCTGGATGCCATGTTCTCCATAGTGTGTCGTTTTTCGGTGACACGAGTGGCCCACCGACGTTTAGTCGGAGGGCCACTTCGAAGGCGTGTTTGGCCACTCCCTCGATGTTCCCAACGGGTGGGACTGGGGAGGCGGTGTCTGAGATGAGGTCGTCGGGGACGGAGATGACCTCGATGGCGTTGATGAAGGCGAAGGAGTTTTTCTTAGGGGAGAATTTTAGGGTGAGTGTGTCTGAAGTTAGGTTGAGGATGTATTCTTTGAAGATGGGGGAAGGGTAATGGACAGTGAAGTCATGTAGGAGGACGAAGTTTTCGGTTGTGACTCGAAAAACGGCGTTGGAGAGGTTGTAGGAAGGGTGAGGGAGAGGGAAGAAGTAAAGGCGGATGAGATGAAAGCCTTGTTGAGAGATAGGGAATTTGTAGGAGGATGCACTAGGGAAAATCCTAGCGGATTTGTATAGAGGTAGAGGCGGAGGTGGAGGTAGTTTAGACGAAGGAACGCCGTCTTTAAGTGGTGATGGAAGTGTATCGACACTAACTTTAACATCCTCGTCGCTACTTAGATTGCTAACCGTCGATGGATCTGACTTGAACGTTCGTCCATCGGGGAGATCCACGTCCTCTTGTGCCCCGCAGGCGATTAGGAGTTTATCCCTAGGCGCGTATTTTGGTGTTTTAGGAGCAGGAGACGTGTCATCGGATGAAGGAGAAGGCGCTTCAAGAGGGGCTTGCGCGTAAATAGTGGTGGGTATAGAACCAATGAGGAGGAGGAAAGAGAAAATGACGACGAATAATGAAGATATCATGGTGTTAGATTGATGAGATAAACAACATATGGTATAATGCTAGCACATTTAAGGTGTCACATGGCCTTAATCGTGGTCGTTGTCGTGGTCGTGGCCGTGGCCGTGGTGGTACTCATGGAGAAATCTAAGGAACTACAAAGCCAAAAAAAATTATAAGGAAATTTTTTTGATATGTTTTATGTTGGGTTGGATAATTGAGGGGTGTATAGAGTAAGGAAGATGGAAAGAATAATACAAGTTGTGGGAAGGCACTAAGTGAAAAATAAAGAAAAGGACTTGAAGAACGTGCTTCATTGTACTATGAAATTGATGAATGTTAGTTAGTGTTATATTTCGTGGCTTTGATGTTTGTTTGTATACATTTTTAATGTTTTAATGGGACATATCACATATTATAAGACCTAGTAAACGAATAAGGGGCAAATATTTGTATTGTGGGACCCTTTGGCAGGCTTGGTTAGCTGGCTATATGTACACATTTTTAACTACCAACTAACATATCAAAGTCTTAAACCGCGTAATCTATCTTCTTTGCTAGTACTACTTTATTCGAATGTGAGGGAAAGTTTTGTAGGACTATAAACACACCATGTCATTTATGAATTATGATTTGCTATGCGTCTAATATGATTGGTTTTATCGTGATAAAGAAGGAAAACGGTACAAATAATAAATTGAGATACAACGAACACGGTAAATCATTAGAGTATCTCTTATTTCTTACTCGTATTATAATTAGTTTTATCTCATAAATGGTCTTGATCTTTTGATATAAGCCAAATTAGTATGTTCTTACTACGTACTAACGTAGTTTAAAGTTATGGTTACTAAAGGAGTTATCATTCATTAGTTTTAGAGACTAAAAACATATTTGATTTTATATTGTTGAGTTGAATTTCACTATCTATTGAATAATCTATTACCTATCGATTTGTAACAACTATATTGCTCATTATGTAAACATAAAAAAATTTCCTCAACAACAACTAATCTTCCATATTTATTGTAATTCTACCAATTATTAGATGACAAGGTAAAGCTTTGCCATATATTACCATTATTTTGAACATTAGATAATCTTGTAATCAACCCTAACTTTATTTTGGTTATCTAATGTTTATTTGACTTGCCATCAATTATTTTTTATGAACCATTGACCCAAAATGATGATGTGTATATCAATCAAGCTTCATTAAATGTCAACTTCTTGTTAGTTGCATCCCACTTCCATGAGAATTATTCATTTTTATTGTTCACTCATATTTTTCTTTTCTGAAAAGTCTAAAGGTTTTGAACTTCTATTGAACATATCATCATATTCACTTATTTATTTTTAACATTATTTTAATTTTTTTTTTTTTTTTTTTTGGGTTAATATATGGTGTTGGGGACCAAGTATTTTTAGGCAAGCTAGTAATAGCCTGGTATTAAGATAAGAGCAATAAATATAGATGATTGCATTAATGTGACACCCATTCTTGTGAAACTTGCTACTCTTTTCTTTGTTGCCCCACATGAGAGGATGATGGGTTAAACAAACCGTGTTTTCAGGAATTTTGTGACTATTTTAACTTAGATTTTCATAAACTAAAATTACTATTCAATGGTTCTTTGAACTTCAATTGATAATGACTTACAACAATAACTATAATATACTCAAGTTTGTCTTGGTACATCAGTTGAATTAATACATCTAATGGGGTTCAGGTGAAAAATATTCAATATCAATCATTTTAGGCACTATAATAGATTCAAAGAACGGAAATTCCGACATTTTAATAAAATAAAATAAACTTCCTACTCCATCTCAGCTGTACTCGTAAAGTCGTAAGTTCATTCTAAGTATAAGTGAAGAGTATAGTTCTCATATGAACGGTCAAGCTGAAGGAGCTTTCCAGCCGAAGTGGCATATGCCGAAGCAGCATTTAATACTGCAGCAATGTCCCACGAAATTGGCTAAGATGGCCGAGAGTTGGCGTCTTAGACAAACACCAACCCCATTAAAACCTTAAACTTGACAGAAACTTGAAAGAAAGGTAACATTACAGTAAAGGAAGAAAAGTACAGATTATAATAAATAATCTTGTTATATTCTATATTACAACAAAACTCAGTTTGAGACTTTGAGGATCCACGGCATCATGAGGATCAAAAAATGCTGGACACTTGAGCAGCCTGTAAATAATATTGAAATTTTCTTTCAAAATGGATAAATTACAGTACTCGATTACAGCCTTTACTATTGTAATCGACAACCTTGCTCTTCTTGTCTAAGATATATTAACCCGCGACCTATTCTCTGCATTCAAAAGAAGGCACATACAGAAAGTAAGGGTCAGCCTTATATTCTAGAGTAAAAAAAAAAAGCCCCTTACTCTGTAGCTTAGAAAGAATAACAGAATTTGTCAATACCTCCTTCGCGTCTTTCAACCGCAGAAGTTCTAGTCTCTCCGATGGTCTTCTTCTTGTTAGCGTGGTTAGCTGCAAATACAAGCACAATTAATTATACTTTGAGATGAGTGACAATAAGGTTGGAAGAGAGGGAAACATGAGCATACCCAAAAGCTGAAGCGCTCAGGATCTTCCTTTGTGGGCATCATTGCTTCCACATTAAGGAGTTCTGCAAGCCGTCTTCTATCTAAAAATCATAGAAGAGGAGGCACTCAGAAAACCAAAGCAATGCTTCACAATATGGATTCCCATATCTTGGAAGGAAAAAAAATCCATGTCAGAACTACTACAACACATTAATTAACGTAACAGATGTATTTGGCTTGTTTGACCATATGTTAAAATTAGTTCTTTGTGCCGGTTTAGTAGAACTAGCACCTGGATGGTAGCTCTTAGTACAATGGCTTGATTTTGGGAAAGGCTTGTTTTGTTCAATCAAATAGAAGCTACCCAAAATCAATTTACAACTAAGACAAGCTCTGTTAAGTTCCAATAACTTCTGACAAATTCTAATCAGTTCCAGCAAGTTCAAGAGTTCCAATAAGTTCAGATTAATTCATTTGAAAAAGAGCAAAACCACAGTAATTTTAATTTATCGCCAAAAGCCAAAAAGAAAAAGCAGCTGCTTCAACAAACTTTTTCATATCTGGATTTAAATCCAACTTCTCAGCCAATGGAAAAGCCACTTACCAAGAGCTACAAAAACCTAGCAGCTAGCCATTACAAATTGTAATATATGAACAGACTAAAGCATGAAAAGAAAGTCCATATTGCCCCTTGAAAATACTCATGTTGTAATTACCTTGCCTAGCTGCTTCTTTCGCCCTCATCATCCACATTTGAGCATATTCTGCAGCATTATTTGTCAGTTCCTGCAGCTGTTAATGCCCAAAAGTCAAATATATCAAGACCAACATCTGGCCGATGTAGAAGATATCTACTTAACATTGTATCAGTACTACAAACTCTACAGAAGGTAGCATGAAGCTCTAACTTAGAACCTCAAACTTTAACTGGTAATGAGGTGAGCTAGAACCTTTTGCTTCAATTTGGGAATCAACTCAATCAAGCACACCTAGTGATAGAACTAGTTACTGAGTAGGTCATAAAGGGTTCATCTTGTAATCGGCCAAAGAGGGTTACTGGTCATTAGTGAGCAGTCCAATAGATGGATGAGCAAAAAATAAATAAAAAAGAAAGCAGAAGCAAAAGTATGCACGTGTGAATACTAAGCTATACAAGTAATTTGTTTACCATATCTATTTTATTTTACAAAAATATTGGACTATCATTTTGGCCCTATGTTGACCATGTCCAACCCTGTCCATTAAAGGCCATTAATAAAAGCCCTATTAGCTTGACTATAACGACAAATAGACTACCTTGTCCATTGGACCTAAAGTCCTAAAGACCCTCAAATTTCAATCTCACTCTAACCTTTCACCCAAAAAAAAAAGCCAGGTTCATTCAACACTAAATCAACTGACTAGTTGCTTTAAGTGCTGAGCATCACAACTAAAGTAGTTATATATGAAGGAAGTCTTAATCTTACATCTGATTTCTCTCTTGATCCTTCTGGTGGTTTTATATCCCGTATCCATTCTACTTCTGCAACACGGTAACTGAGAAAAACAAAGGAATAAATTTATAAGATAAGATCTAAAGAGACCTGAAGCAGTAGCAAAGACACAGACAACTTACCCATCTTGATCCCAGGATCGAAGGATTCGAAATCTTCGGCGTCCTTCAACCTGTGGAAAAGAGAAGCTATATATGATGAACTATCTGCTGAATGATACCTCATTAAATCAAGCAGAAAAAGAAACCAACAAAAAGAGAAAAGAGATAGTTGGAAGAGAACTTGGAAACAGGAAACAACGATCAAGAGAAAGTGGAGGTCATGGCATGGGAAATTAAAATGGAGGGGGGATAACGAGCCTGAAGAAAAAGTACTGAAAAACTATAGCAACATTCTAGAAAGATTGTTACATGATTAGTAAACAATTTTTCTTCTTTTGTGTGTGGGTGTGTGGGGGGGGGGGGATTAGGTGATCCACCCTACTGGTCTGAAACCTCACACAGTCAAACCGGGTCAGTTTAGCTTTGTGAAATTACACCAAATCACAGGATTTCATACACAGAATAAGAATACTCATATAATATAGCTATATATTTTTCATATCGATATAATTTAACAATTACAATGAGACTAAAATAATTAAATAATGTCCCTTGCATTTTTTTAAAGCATATAACAGAACCACCCAACCATAACACATCATCATAAACTCATTGTACACAGTGGCCTCTATACTGACAAGTGACAATGGTGCACCTTAAAACCTGAAAATAGTATATTCAGGTGAAATGAAAACTAGTTCATCACAAAAGCAAAAGTAATACAACAGTCAATGCAGAAATGCAAGATGTAAATAGATTATCTTACCTCTATATAGAAGCGGCCATCTGGAAGTGGCTCACATCTGCATGAATAAATGTAGAAAGAGGGGGAAATTCAATTTAGACCATTACACCGAACAGAAAAAGCATGAAAGGCAGAGGACTATTGCTGACACATACTCTGTTATCTCCACCTCACAAGCAAATTCAGCTATGTGACCGGTAGTGGAGTCAAGTGTTACCTACATCATTTACATAAAGTGTGAGCCCATAGACTACGAGAATCCTGATTAAGGGAGGTAAACACAAGCGACAGGTTGCAAAATTCTACCATGCCCATCCGATGATTTCCTTCCATTATCCTCCTAACCTGTTGTTCAAGCAACAAGAGAATAAAACCACCATAATCTGTAATAAGACTAAAAATAACTATTGTCAGTTGCTATTTGCTTATATTTAGTTTAACAGAAATACTGCACTTGCAAGTTGCAACTAATATAGTCTATATGTAATATCAAATGACAGTCATCTTCCAGTTCATCACAATTACCACTTTTAGAAACTCCCAGGAGAGAACAAAACAGAACAAACAATAAAGTTTCAACTGCAGCTAGGTCCAGAGTCAATTATAATAATCTGTACCATGCATCAAAAGAAACAAGACACAGTTCCAGATACTTCAAATTTTCAAATTTTGCTACATGAAGCCAAGCAAAAGTATTGGCCGAGTTAGAAAACTACATTCATGCCAAAGACTCAATCCAATCAAGACACAAGAACAAACACTTGAGGAGACTCAGATAGGAAAGTGAGGTTCTCTCCTGCGATGAAATAATTCAGTGAGGTTCTCTCCTGCGATGTACTGATTTAGTCCAAATCGTCCAATAGACGGTACTCATTCCTCGTTTTATTACAAATATTATCAAACCCACAAAAAAAAAAAAAAAAAAAAAAAAAAAAAAAAAAAAAAAGTTAAACTCATTTGTATAAACAAAACACTCTCTCTGACATTTTAATTAATAGAAGCACCTCTCTCTCTCTCTCTCTCTCGTCAGCAAAAGGCCAAGAACCCGCCAGCTAGTTATTCTCTCAAAAAGGCTAGTTGGCAACGGTGAAGGTTCCAATTGGACTTCCAGTTGCCGGTGAGCCGTCAAATCACCTTCCCAGAGTCATCTCAAGCTCTTTATGCTAATATGCCGCTGACTAATGCTCCAAATCATATTTTAAGGGTTGATTCAGGTTTCCTCTCTTTTCAGTCCTAGTTTTTAGTTCTCAATGTTGTAATGTTAGTCCTAAATAGTAAGTGTCTTTGTAGTAGAGTTAGGACTACCCAAAATCTAGCAACTAATTCGAGGAATAAGGTGTAGTCTTGTGGTGTTGTTTATCCCTCAGCCAAAAAAAAACACTACCCTGCGGTCCTTATCCTTATTATCTCAAATGGTGATTGCCTTGAAACTCGCTAGATATAACACTTAGGGCCTGTTCACTTCAGTTCAGCTCAGCTCCTAATTTCCTTCTATCATAAAATATTCATTTCAGCTCCAATCAGTTCAACTCGGTTCAGTAAATGTGAATAGGCCCTTAGTTGATTTAGAGTCAATGAATTGGACTACTATTACTACTATTACTAAATAAAAGTAGAAAATAGAGCAGGCTCATCAAACAAAGCAAGGATGAAGAAACAACCATGTAGCATCAAAGAATATCAGAAAAAACCAGCATAGGAATACAACCAAAGAAACAGAAAAAGAGAGCACACAATAAGCCATAAGCGGGTTCCAACAACAACAAACTCCTAACAGAAAATAATTTCCATTCTTACAAAACTCACCATAAGCCTGTAGCGAGGTTCAAATATATTGAGAGGCAACTTCTCACAAGGGAGCACAGCATCCATCACAAAAAGTGGCATCAAATCAACGCTAAATTTTACCAGACTGTCATTCTCAGATTTTCTCTCCGCAAATTCCTCAGGAAAGTTTTTCTGTATAATGTTGTTCAAAGTTACACTGGAAAATGAAAAAAAAAAAAAAAAAAAAAAAAAAAAAAAAAAAAAAAGGAAAATAAATATAGATATAATAACTTAAATATATGAGTACAAGTTTTATAGTAAGAACAAAATGCCTCCTAAAAGGCATCATCTCCTTGATATATCAGACACTTAAAAACTATGTTCTCAAATTATTGAAATTAATCATGAAGTCCTAGCCATAAGCATATTAGAAATCCCCAGACAATATAAATCCAATTCTGGCTGTCTAAGGCACAAACATAAGATGGTTACCCCTTTTAAAAAATCAAATACATGAACTCAAGAGAACAGACCTTACTGCACACGTCCTTGGAGTGATAAAGAGAACAGTTCGACAAAGAGGACATTTATTACCTGCAATTTCATACAGGGAAAGTGCTAAGAGCATGAGATATATAAACATAGATGTTGTTTAAAAGTGGAATAAAACATTACAAGAAAGCAATCTCACTTCGGTCCATTGACTGAAATAGACAGGAGCGGCAAAATGAATGACCACATGGAGTGGTAATTGGCTCATATAGTAACTTCAAGCAAAGGGTACAATCAAATTCATCACTACGTTCTGGTTTCTCACGGTTTCTTCCACAAACTAAGCCAGAACAAGTTCTCTCCAATATCAAAAGTAGAGCCTGTAAATGGGTACTATCAAACACAAAAGGAAAATAATGTGAAAATATAAGTCAAATTCTAAGATGCAGGGAATAAAATACACAAGCACTTCAACAAAAAAAAAAACAGAGTAAATCAGTAAAGAAGTAATTCTTACCAAAGTGGATCCAGTTGCAGGCCAGCAATAACAGCATCACGTGCCAAATCATATCTTTCTAACTGCCCATCATGCGGAAATCAAGATGAGATAGAAGAAAAATGCTCTTATACAAGATCCTCACCCATTACCAAACCAATAAACCATGTAAATATGTAATGTTTATAATACAAGAAATTTTTACAGCAACAAACTTGGAAATATGCATATTACAAAGCTAAAAAGATGAGCAAAATCGTGAGAAAACTTTTGAAAAAAATTAAAAATATTACTCCGTATGTATGTATCTTTTCTTTTACTAGCAAAATTTTTAAAATAATTCAAAACAACTTACAACCAACACAAATACACTTCAAATGGATATCAAACAGAAAAAGGCACCTTCCTCATTGATGCAATAACATATAGAGCATATAACAAGGGTATGGAATACATGTACCAATATAATTATGATCCTTACCAAAAATAGAGCATCAGCTTGCAGGATGTACGACTTGACAGAATTGTCTCTGCAGCTCATGACTTTTTCAGCATCTTTTAAGGCCAGCTGCATTGAGGTAATCAAACATATTAGGAAGTTTATGGTTTCTTGTCAGTAAAGTTGAGAACTAGCTACCTAACCTAAAGGCACATTTACACATACCAGTAGCCTGAAACTATAAGTAGAAAATATCTTCACACACCGAAGGTTCAACGATTTTAAAACATCAGCAGCGTTATGAGAAAAAAGAGACAAAGTTGGCTAACAAACCTAACCCCAACCCCCCAACCCACACACACTAAAAAATAAATAAATCCCTCTCATCTATGTTTCATAGCACGTCATCCCTAAGGCCCAGACCAAAGAAAAAAAAAGTCTTCACAGTTGCTATGATCTAGAAGTATCTACCCATTGAGCCACAGCCATGAGCCATCATAACATAATTCTACAAGCAGGAAAAGTCTGATTTCGATGTTCTGATTTATGTGATTCTTAAATTACATTCCAGCATCAAGCTTAATAAATAACATAATACCTTTCAACAGACCAATAAATAACACAATACCTTTCAACAGATCAATACCTTATTTTATAGCACAATTCACAACAAATGAAAAGTTATAAACTTGTTTTACCACAGTATACATTCCCCATAGGTTCCAAAAAAATCTACACGGAAAAAGGAAAAAAAAAAAAAAAAAAACTAAGTGCGTGCCGAAAAATCCTTCTCTACCCCACTCAGGCACTCACTCTTTATCATCCTTCAAACTCAGAATATCTTCCTCCACATTAAAATTGTATATGAGAGCTAAAATATATAGTTTATGAACTAGGCTACAGACCATTTACAAGTGATGAAAGGAAATGGATTGATAAAATTACTCCAAATGGGCAAAGAACAGATTTTTAAACTTTAATGTAAGTATCCTAGTTCTAAGTGTACCCTGAAAATTAAGGAAATTTTCTTAAGCAAAACTTATGATTTTGTATACAGAAAGAAAGATAGTAATATCATACTTCAGCATGCGTTGTAGGATCCAGCCCATACAATGGATTATATTCAGATGCAGAAGGCGCTCGACTTTTTAGAAATTGGCTTAACCTGAAAAAATTTCATAGGCGAGCACAACGTTATATATCATTGAATCTTCAATAAGGTAGGAAGGTGAAAAATAACTTAACCAGATGTCAGCTTCCATGCAGAATTACCTTATATAAGCAGCACATCTATTGCTCAAAATAATAGGATCACCCGGTTTGACAAGAATGGCTTTTGAATAACAATCAATTGCCTGCAGTGACGGATAATCAAAAAGTAGTCCAAACAAAAGGGTCCCAAAATGAAAAAAATATAACAGCATACCATCTAAAATTATTTAAAAGTCCCACTTTTAAAACTAAGATTAAATTGATTAGAATGATAATGCCCCAAACAGCTCACTATATGAAGTATAGATGCCAAGTTCTAATTAAAGCTTGCAAAATCCTAATTTTTACAATAACTAAGCCAGATAGATTTCTCCAAAAAAAAAAAAAAAAAAAAAAAGTTTAAAAAAAACAGTTTCAGAAAGCCATTATTAAATTGCATAACTAACTTCAGATTCCTAGACCGAGTATCACCAATCAGAAGGATCACACGAGTTACTATATGTTGTTACAAATGCATGAATTCCAAACTTATATCCCTGGCTCTACTTTTTCAGCACACAGCTTGGTGTATACAGTATTGACTATTGAGAATGACCCATCATATATCAGGTAGTTAAAAATATTCGCCTCATAGAATTAACGCCCACTACCAAAGCACCACGTGCTAAATACCTCTTAAGGAAATTAATGTCAAAATGCCAGCAGCTTAAAGTTCCAGGGTCCAAATCTTTTTGCTTTTGGAAAAGTATAACTAGTATGAAACCCTTGGCTTTGATAATGCATCATTGAACTTGCTTGCAGCACGATTTTATAACTCGAAGATCACATGAAAAGGTAAGCATTACGATGAGACTCACTGTTACACAGTCTAGACAGGAAAATTGGATGGTCAATAGAACACATTGAAAGGCTGTATTTTGCGGTACAGGAACAGGTTTAGACTTTACAACAACATTCAGCAGTGATTAAACGCCTCTATTAGACTGCACAGAACCTGATTAAAAGCGCTCATGGATCAACTTATCCACAGCCTGATTTCTTTAGGGGTTATTTTACATATTCAGTTAGACTAATTTCAACTTACCACTACACAAGGAACATGTTATTTCCACAAATGCAGCGATAACAGAAACCATATATCCAAGCACTGACCATGAACAACAGAATGACTAGCCACACAAGTGCTTGTGGCAAATACTCCTCTTGTTCGAATTAATTTCACATCGTTCAAACCCTTCATAATTAAGAATTCACCATAACTTCACCACAAAATGCCCTAATTAATACTCCGTACTAAGTAGCTAGAAAGAAGTACAATTATAAAAACTCGAGTTCAAATGTAATGATGAAGTTTTAACCTTTCAGCTTCAAATGCAAATTCATCTTCATAAACAACTTCTCTAATATCCAATCATATCATCCAAACAAAAATTCTAATTCCATCATTATATAAACAACAATTACCAAATTCATCCAATTTCAAAAATAAACAAAAATAAATAAACAAACAAATTCAATTAATTACCTCCTCAAATCTCCCTCGACGAAAAGCTTGATTTCCAGTCTTGACAAAGTCCAAAACCTGATGAATTCTCTCATTCGTCATCGTCGATTCCTTCTCATTCACCTAAAAATTCCACACAAAATCACTCCAAATTCAAAATCACTTCATAAACTACTTCAACAAATCAAAAACACACTAAAAACTGAACAAATTACTCAATCAAACAAAACAAAAAAATTAAAAACAGTATCAATGAAACACTAACACAGACGAATTCTTCAACATCATCAATTCCATCGGAAAAACCTCCGATCACCGGAGAATTCTCAGTATTCGACATGACTTGCCTATTTCTCTCTCTAAAAATCAAATAATTTCTCTCTCAAAAATAAATTTACATATTATCAGTGAAATGCAGAAGAAGAGGAGAGAGAAAGAGAGAGCAGAGGTAGAAGAAGAAGAAGAAAAAGGGGGGAAATGAAAAGAAGAAGAGAGGAATCGTGTTCATCTTGGAGTCGTACGTTATACACACGGACCATATTCGATTACGTGGACTACGTAGTTCGGGTAATCGGGTATATCTTTCTCTCAAATTCTTCATCCTTTTTATTTTATCTCTATCTTTCTTCTCTCCACTTGTTTGTGTCACAAATGATTCTTTCTTTTCGTCTTTAGTTCCCGGATTTTACTGGCATCCCGCATCCGTTATACTAGTAATTTTGTTGTAGTAGGTCATGGGCGGGTCGTGATTGGGTAAGTGGGTCAGGATATCGTGTCGGGTTAGATTTTGATTTGGGGTGACGAGTTGAGTGAAATGATAATGAGTTGTCTTTTAAAAAAATATATTAAAAGTTGAATTAGAGGTGATAAATTGGTTGTATAGGTCAGATAGCTCATTAAGAAATTTTGGATCAAATTGAGTCAGTTCAAGTTGAATTACTTAGAGTCTGTTATTATATATGGTAATTTGTAGAAGAAGATAAGTTGGTTTCTTCCATAGTTATTTTCAATATAGGAACATATGTATTTGATTTATTTATCGAATTTCAGATTTGTATGGATTCAAAGTGACAATAATTAGATCAAATTAGGTTTGTGAAGTCGAAGTTAAAGTGATCTCGGTGCACAATTTTTAAGTAAGGTAAGACCTTAAAAAAAGGTTAGCAGATTTTAATAGGTAAGAAATTTAGTAGGTTGGAAGGATGGGAGGAGAATATGAGAGACATAAAGTTAATGGAGAGGGGTTGAGTGTAAAAATTTATTCATTTTAATCAAAAATATGTTTTTATAACTATCCTAAAAAAAGAATATGTTCTTAAGAAAGTCTATGTGCCACATAGACCCTTTTACTTGTGCCACATCAGCTACTCAACCTCTTATTATGCCGCTAGGGCTGTGCACGGTGCGGTTTGAGATCCAAACCGCACCAAACCGCAAAATTGCGGTTTGTGATTTTTTTCAAACCGCACCGCAAAAAACGATGTGGTTTGCGGTTTTTCCATAATTGTTTTACCTCACAAATAATGATTATTTGCTAATCTTTTATTATGAAATTTTTACTTGGAAACTGTACAACTATGCAAATAATTCAATAAAGAAGTAGTGCTTTAGTTCAATGTTAATAGTGACTCAATAACATGCCAAGGCAAACATGGAGCAAAATCATTAAGTAAACCACAACCACTCCATTACAACTCCAAAGCACAAGAAAACGGAGAGTAATAAGAAAGGAAAACTTTGGTTTTCTTAATAATGACCCACACAATTCAGTACATATAAATACAGTATAAGAGTCTTCTTTCAATATAAGAGTCTTTGCATTAAATTGCGGTTTGCGGTGCAGTTTGGTTTGAAATTTTTTTGAAACCGCAAAACCGCGGTTTGGTCAAATTTAAAAACCGCACCGTAATTTCCAAACCGCACCAAACCGCAAAATTGCGGTTTGGTGCGGTCTAGACCGTACTCTGCACAGCCCTATATGCCGCATCGTCACTTAAACAACCTTAAATATAAGGAGTAAGAAAGATGGTTAACAAGTAAATTAGCAACTATATTATAAATATGAAAATAAAGGTGTATAATTGCAAATCCCAAGTACTAATAAAAAAAGGGAAAAAAAATACCAAAAAGGTTAAATACATATAATCATAAGGTTTAATTAAACTAGTATAGCAACCCGGTACAACGCTCAAAACACACATTAGTTTTTTTATATTAAAAAAAATATATTAAACTATGTGTCACATGTATCTTTCTTACAATAGTATCATGCCACATCACTACTTAATAGCCCATGCCAACGTTACATGTGTTCCTTCTTGCATTAGTATAGTAACTAGATTAATCTCATGCGTTGTACAGTTTAAATAGATTTTATTTGTTTAAAATAGTTGTCAATATTCTTTATTCGAAATAGTGTAATCATAATCTTATTTACTTCATATTAATTTTGAAAGAAGTACTGTAATTGTTTAGTTTTAGAATTTAGGAGAAAAAAAAAATTAGAGAAAAAAATGATGATGTAAAAAATAGCTTTGGCGGGAAAAAATTTCATAAGAAATTGACAAGTGTCCTCTAATGATGTTAGCATGTTATTTTTTTTTTTAATCACCATGTTTTATTTTAGTAATAGTTAATAGACATTGTGCCACATCACCACTCAATAGCTCATGTCAATGTTAACTAAAAATCTATAGAAAGAGGTTTGAATTCTCATGCCAACGTTTCACGTGTACCCTATATGAAAAACATTACTGATTATTTAAAAATAAGTGCTAATCTTGACTTTTTTCAGCTTACCTTGATGAAGTGTTCACCTTCACCCCCATGTTTTTGCATGTGGTACTTCTGCCTCCCAAATTTCAATATGCTCAAGATCTTTTTCGGCATTTTATTTATTTATTAATTGAACACGAATCTTATGTTAAGATATTTCTTGTTTACTTCATTTAATAGTCTTTGTTAATAACTATTTTATTGAATAATTGTACCAATTTTGTTTTATATTAATGAGCACGCATAAACTAGGCACCCACTCCACTTTTATCTCACTTTCTTCTCAAACTTCAAATTAAAGAGACAATCTTTCATAGTTTCTGTTCATTTTTTGATTCATTATTTAAATTGTTAGATGGGTTATGTGACCACTTCAAATAGCATAAAGATCATCATATTATGTAGTTTTGTTGTCATCATTGTGCTTAGGGGCACTATTGGAATTGGAAGCCTCGAACGATCTTCAGCTAAAATTGGAAATCAAGCCCTCAATAACGAGACGAATCAGGTACTTGTTGAACTTCAATCGGACAAGAATGTATCCGACCCTAATAGTCTGATTAAGCCATCTATTGACCCCAATGTGACCTACACGCTTGATTCCAATAGTTTAGATAACACACCCGTCTACCCCAATGTAACCTATACATCTGACTTCAATAGTACAGATGAGCCACCCTTTGACCCTAATATGATTTATACATCCTACTCCAATAGTCTAGAAAAGCCACCCATTAATCCCAACATGACATATACATCCAACTCTAATAATCCAGACAAACCATCCATTGACCTCAATGTGACCTACACATTGGGGCCAAAGATAACCGATTGGGATTCCCAGCGCCAAAAATGGATTGAGCAAAACCCGGACTTTCCCAACATTGTTAATGGGAAAGCCCGAGTTTTGCTTGTGACAGGTTCATCCCCTGACCCTTGTGAAACCCCATTTGGGGATCATTATTTGGTAAAGGGGATCAAGAACAAGATTGACTATTGTAGGTTACATGGTATTGAAATTGTGTACAATATGGTTTACTTAGATGAAGAAATGACAGGATTTTGGTCAAAATTACCCTTAATTAGAAAGTTGATGCTTTCTCACATAGAAGTTGAATGGTTTTGGTGGTTAGATAGTGATGCACTTTTCACTGATATGGTGTTTGAAATCCCATTACAAAAATACAAAGATCATAACCTTGTAATTCACGGGTACCCGAGTTTGTTAGAGGAGAAATCATGGATTTCACTAAACACCGGAAGTTTTCTCCTAAGAAATTGTCAATGGTCATTAGACTTGCTAGATGCTTGGGCACCTATGGGTCCTAAGGGCGCGGTGAGGGATGAGGCAGGGAAGCTCCTAGCCGCGAATTTAAAAGGAAGGCCTGTTTTCGAGGCAGATGATCAATCCGCATTGATATACTTGTTGATTAACCAAAAGGAGAAATGGATGGAGAAGGTGTACATAGAAAACTCTTACTATTTGCATGGTTTTTGGTTAGGTTTAGTAGACACATATGAAGAATTGGAGGAAAAATATCATCCTGGATTAGGGGATGAAAGGTGGCCTTTTGTGACACATTTTGTGGGTTGTAAGCCTTGTAATAGTTTTCGTGATTACCCGTTTGAGAAATGTTTCAAGAGTATGGAGAGAGCATTTAATTTCGCCGATGATCAAGTTCTTAAGCTATATGGACTAAGGCATGGGAGTTTGTTGAATCCTAATGTTAAGAGAATTAGAAATGAAAGTGATAATCCTCTTAAGTTTGTGGATGAACTTGATATTCGAAGGCACAAAGTCATTGATTCATCAAAGAGTTAGTAACAACAGGATTTGATTTAAGTTATTGTAAGGTATGGTTGATGGCAGAGGAATATTTTTTGGTCATTCATAGTACTAGTTGTATATTTATTCTTTAATCTTTATATACTACATTCATGTGTTTGTTACGAATGTACAGTAAGTCAGTAAATGACTTTTTGTCTTTGTAAAACAATTAATTATACACATTATGCTCCATTGAAGAAGTTATTTGCTAGTACTCCTTATTATGTTGAGGATAATCGGTCTTTTACTATCAATGCTATTATAATTTATATGTAGCCATGTAGGGATCGGTTTTTATCATTACACCTATTATTTAGTGAAGTTTATTCGATTTTTCTTATGGGCAAAAGAGAAATTTACCACTATGTAGTAACCAAATACACAGTAAATATATTTCGCATGCGTGCCTTATTCAAATACAGAGTATAATTTAATATGAAGTATATATAATTCAAAAACAATACTTATGAGCTCGACTTATGTGCTGTAACATCTCTTTAATTCATAACTCTATTTGTTTTTATTTAACTTATGTGTTCAAAAATGGTGAATCTTAGAGTTTTTGAGCCAATCTTATATGTATTGGGCTCAACTTGAGTCTTGGTAATTTGAACTCAAATACAACTTACTTGAGTAGATCTTTGGTACTTTGGTAGAGCCAAGTTTGATTAGCTTGCACCATGTTAGCTTGGTCTATGAGTAGGAGTTCTCTTTCGATTGTAGGGTAACATTTTAAAATATTTTCGTACTACTTTGTGAACAAGAATTTCCCTTATCCTTTCTTTCTTCATCAATCTCAAAGGCTTAGATTGAGTTGACTCGTAAGGGATGATGAATGTTAGGGGTACACTTGGTGTACTTAAAAATATTGTACACCAAACTCCCTATTGGTTGAAAGAAAATCTTATTTTGAATTGGGCCATCCTTCTTTTCCTTTCATGCTTATCTTGGCTGAATTGGCAATATTTTATTGGTGGTGTACAAGAGAATTTTGTACATCAAATGTAACCCTACCCTTTCCCGATGATAAACTAAAACTTGTTTCCTCACCTTTCAAAAATTATATCCATCCATAAGAGTGGAATAAAATGTTTAATATTTTTGTTAATGTTTACTTTAATGCTAATCACTCCCACATACTGCCTCAAAAAAAAAAAAAAAAAAAAAACACTCCCACATACTTTTATTACGAAATATCACTTTAAAAATATAATTATCCAGCGCTTTTACTCATCATTAACAAAATTATCGCCAATTTATTACCACATACCATACCGGCCATCGAACATTTCTCCATCAATCTTTACCTCTCCATCCCTAATCCCCCTACTTCAAATTAGGATCATGACCCATTTGTGTGGTTTGACTATCACTTGTATAGTGATTACAGAAGAGAGAGAATAAACACAAATTATACAACATGGATGACCCCGAAGAAGAAGCCACAAATCGATTCAAATTCAACGACTGGGACTCACTCCCTTCCACCCACAACCACCACCATTCCTCCTCGCACCACCCACTTCCTCTTCGAACCACCCATCACCGCCACCATCATCTTTCCGTCTTCCCGCCGATTAACCATGAAGGTCTTCCAGTCCCACCACCACCACCGCCGCCACCTCCGCCGCACGCGCCGCTTACTCTCTCAACTTTCACTTCCGACTCTGATTCTCCCTCCCCTTCTTCTCCTCCTCCCCCGCCAAAACCCAGGAATTCTTTGTTGATTAATAAATGGGTTGATTTTGTTATTCATATGTGGAATTCTAAGCTTCGGTCTTGTCTTGGGATTGTTTGCTCTCATGGGTTTTTTTCCTTGGTTTTTCCGGCGGCTTCTACGGTCTGGGTTTTGGGTTTTTTGTGGTTTTGGGTTCGGCGGCGGAGGTGGCGGAAGCGGTTAAGGAGGGATGGTGGGAAGGAGAGTGTTAAGCATTTGAAGGTCTTGATTAAGGAAAAAGATGAGGTGGGTGTTTTGGTTTTTGATTTTTCATTGATTTGTTTGATTTTGGAATGCTTGTTACGTGTTTGTTGAAATGCCTCTGTCAATTTTGTATGATATTGAGTGCTGCATTTGCTTATTTATTACTGTATTTTTTGGAATTGCTCTACTTTCCATGAAGTGTAGGATGGAATTTTGAAAAAATGATTGAATTTTTCACAATGTACTATTCCTACTCTACTTGTTGCAATTCAGCTCAACATGTAGATATCACATTATGTATGATACAATGGAGCCGAACTTGTAAACATTGTTAAATCATAAAGAGTTTCGCCCTCTCGCCTAAGGAGAAGAGGGGGGGGGGATGGATGATAAGGGGTGTAAGGAGTGTGTTGTGTTGGCATTTCGGATTACCGAGTTGTAATTGTGTGCTTATATACTAGTGTATGTGTTCATCTTGTTGGATTTCATTCTTTTTTACTTGAATGTGCCTAATCAGAATTCATTGGAATCCTTTAACTGAATTTCAGAATTGATCTGAATTTAATTATTAGCTGTTTAATTGAACTTAATAGCTCTTGTGGCAGTTTTATAAACTTATTTGGACTTATTGGCCCCTATCTGAATGTATTTTACTGAAACTTATCTGTTAAGGGGGAGATTGGCAAAACCTTACATTCTGAGATTGGCAGTTTCATTCGCAACCAAACTAAATCCAAGAAGATCATTAGATCTTAATTCAAATTAAGGATAAGGAGACCATAAGTTTAGCTAAGGAAAAAGTTAAATCTAGTTAAGGATGGTAAGCTTAGAATAGGGGAAGGTGAATATAACAAAGCTTTAGTCTAAGAAGTTATGCAGGTTCTATAAAAATAAATTAAGGAAGTCATGTATATTTCTGCATTCTGGCAGGTGATCTGGTGGCATATTAGTGCATCTTTATAAACATTTTACTTAGGTTAGCTGATTATTATGAAGAAGGGGGGGAAGGGATTTGGTAATTGTATGCTACTGTAAATTGGGTGTGAATAAATTGCTGATCAGTATCAGTCATAAGGCCTTTTTGTGTACAAAGCTGCTTGCCAATTTGCAGATATAAAAATAAGCCCCTTCTACTTGATTATGCTGGCAAGATTTATGGCTAGTATTGTGTCAAGGATGATATTTTGCATAACTTCAGTTCTAGAATCTGACATGAAAGAATGGTCAGAGTTCAACTTTATACAAGTTTTCATGCAATGCTTCACAACTTAGGTGAAATACTCGGTATATTCTAGACAAGTCTTTATATTTGGAGGCAATGGACATGTAGTTTTACTTTCAGGATTTAGGATTATATTGGTGAAATAAGAAGAAAAAAAACCTAGCTTCAGGAATCAGGATTAGCTCTGAACGTATCCATATCTTTAAGTACTCCTAAACCCTAATGACAAATTGACAAGGATAATTTTGAAAAAATGGATTCTGGCTTAGTTGTGATTGCTTATTGAGTCACACGATTTTTGTAATAGCTATTGTTAGTTTGCTACAATGAACTTGTTATTATGAGATATCTCTGCGGGCTACATTTGAACATGCTACGCTATAGCATAATGCTACAGATACAACATTGTAGTCAACCTATGTATGAAACACTTCAGTTATAGGGTGGCTGTTTATTGCTTTTAGTGTTAGAGGCAGCCATGAATTGTTCCATTCCTTATGAGCCTGAAAAAAAAAATTAATTTAGCCATTCTTTCATGCTGTAAATTGTTCCTGTGGTTTCGATGACTCTAGTGGCCATTTAATCCAGAATTCTTGTGTGCCTTTTAAAATATGATTGAGCAGGCTCTGTCTTGGATGAAGTAAAGTGGATTTGGCTGTTCATGCCTAGAATTTATTCTTTAAGGCAAAATGCTATCATCTCAGATGGGTCATAAATCGCATGCTTGGATGATTTATTATTATTATTATTATTTTTCTGAGGTCATTCTTTGTGTAAAGCAAAGCATCAACATGTGTTTCCCGTGTTGTTCACTTGCTTGTAGAACTTTTTTGAAAGCCTAGCTGGTAGAGATTAACTTCATATGAAACTCTGACATCATGTGATCTCTTAGTTGTACAATGTAGGACTTTCAGACGAGGACTTTTATTTTTATTTAATGAGAATTAATTTATAATTTTTAAGTTTATAAGAAGTCCTGTTGGGGCTCTTTTTCAAAGGAATTTTATTGGCGATGGATTTTGGTCACCATTTGCAAACTGGTCAACTTAAACTTTCTCATGAAGATTACAAAGGCGCAGAGTCTATTCCTTATATGCTCCTTGGTTGAAAAGTTCATTTACAGTCAACACAATTATTGTTACTCCTCTCTATATATATTAGGCATTAGCTTGAAATTAAGGGGAAAAGGAACACTATCTAATATATTTCCTTAAACTAGCTCCTTTTGTTATTTGCACTTACCTCTACTCTAAGTTTTAAATTAAAAATGTATGGCAATAGACTATTGAAAGTTGTTATGGGACATCCTGAAATGGAAAAGCTCAGTATTCTACTGCATAATTGAGTCATTTAAGGTAAACAGATCTGTGTTTTTGTATTTTGTGGAATTGATAAGTTTGATGGTTTTTGGCGATGTCTAAATAATGAACCTTAAATTGTTCCTATGAACAATTGCAAAAAACACGGTCTTTATATTTTAGACTTGAATTATCCAGGGCAAATGCCGTCTTTGTTATTTACAACTCTTTACAGTGGGTTTTACCCTTGTTTTCTATGCTTCTTTTTTCTTGGTTTATGATGCAATTAGTGCCCTCTTAGTTTATTATGGAAGTTTTTTACTAACAGTGTGTTCCTCTTTTATTCTTCTACTGTCTTATCGCGTGCTTCGCTAACTGCATTTTACTGACTGTAAAAAGTCCTATCCTTTTTGTGTGGAATTTATCAATTTAGAGGAAAGGCACAAAGTATGCATCAATTGTTAAACCGGTCAATATAAGTAATATTCTTTGTGCACCGTGGTATGCCTTGGACCTGAAATCTGATTTTGTTCCACAACTCAATGAATTATGCAAATAAGAGACTTATACTCCCATGCCTGCATGTTTTTAATCTATGTTTACAGTATTCCTATCGTGAAATAGATTGATACAGTTATCAGTCATTTTGTTTTGTTGATTTTAAATTGTACTAAAAGTGTTATGCATTTCTTATGCAGAAGATTATTCAGCTCTTAGAGCAGATTGCTCTTATGAATAAGGTATTGCTAGCACGTTACAAAATTCCTGTTATAAGATCTAGCTGATTGAGAATATACCGATGGCTGTGTTTAGGAATGTGGCTGGCTCATCGGAACCGTCAACCAGGTGTGCAACTGTGTTATATGTATTTATATTTATTTATTGTATATCTTATCCATAAAGTACAGACTACAGATTGGCCTAGTACATCATTAGGCTAATATGTATATAAGTTTTGTTTAGCAGTTTAGTTTGAAGTTCTTAATGTGCCTATGCTTGTAAATGGTATTACCATTATTATTTATTGTAGTGTTTCCTTTTACTTTCTTCATTGTAATCAATCTTAGCTCTATTCTTTTATGTTGATGGATTTTGGAGTCAGAGACTTGTAGTTTTGATGGAGCTACCGCTTTTGGCTACTATCTGGCTGTTCTTTGGCATAATTTAACCGATCACATTACTGTTATTAGTTGCCTAACATCCAAGAAGAGACATCGGCCGCCTTATACTTGGTAGTTGCCGAACAACTGCTACCTGCTTTTGCAATGGAATCTGATTTGAACTTGTTAGTAGATCACTGCCCTTTATTACCTTGATTGATGCCTACTTCCTTCGTTCTTTTTTACTTGACCCGCCTTTGACTTTTATACTATTTACCCCCCTTCTTTGTCTGTTTTTTGTGAATAATATAAAAGGAAAAATATATTCACGTAGGATCTTTTCAAATTTGTATCAATAAGTAATATCATAATATATAACTTTTTTAATTGTTACCTATGGAGAATTATAGTTGTTGATCGTTAAAGTTTTATGTTGGGAATTGTAATAAAAGAAACAGTTTAAGTAAAAAAGAACGGAGGGAGTATTATCCAAAACAACCTTCCTTTGTTGCGTACATTCGGAAAGTTGCATACAACATTACAGCTGAGTCAGATTAATCTTGTCAGGAGATTTTCCGTACTTGCATCAGACAAGTTTCTTTACAGTAGTTGACAGTTTAGCTAAATTGTGATTATTAATGACCAAAATGATGCAATTTGTCTGGTGGTTGAAGTTGGCAATCGTGCTTGTACAGGAATGTCACTATTTATCCACATACTTTGTTTATTTCAGAATTTACATCAAACAACCATGTTTGAATTGGCATTTTTATATGCACGAAATTGCACGTATTGGAGTCCAGTAGTTGACAAATTATTTTTACATTTTGAATGATACTCCGTATTATGGGCCATTGTTTCTAGACATGAAAAAGAGTGCTTCTTTAGCAACATTTTGACGATTTAAACAAGATCCACTGCATAATTTTCGAATCCTTCATTGACGTATATTGATTGTAATTTGTAAGTATACATGAAACATTAGTACTCCGTATAAAACTATGGACAATTAAGAAACTAGACCAAAAATTTCCTGCTTAACTAAACCTTACAATTTAAAAATTCCATTGAAACGACGTTCATCAGCCAAAATTTGGTGTTCATTAGCCAAAAATGGTGATACTAACTCTTTCATGAACCAATGACGATATGTCTTCGGATATCAAGTTCATCCACAACCTTGAGAGGCTTATCTGTTTCGTTTCTCAATCTTTTGATGTTAGGACTCAATAAGCCCCTATGCCTGAACCCATAGAGCTTAAGAACTTGATTGTCGGCGAAGTTGAATGCCCTTTCCATGCTCTTCAAGCATTTCTCAGCTGGATAATCCCCGTAACTACCACAAGGCTTGCACCCGACAAAATGAGTCACAAATGGCCATCTCTCATCCCCTAACCCAGGATGGTGCTTCTCAGCCATTTCTTCATATTTGTCCACTAAACCCAACCAAAATCCATGCAAGTAGTAAGAATTCTCAACAAACACCTTAGACATCCACTTCTCTTTTTGGGAAATCAACAAGTATATCAATGCGGATTGATCATCCGCCTCAAAAGCTGGTCTTCCCTTCAAATTTGCTGTTAGGAGCTTCCCGGCATCATCCCTTACCACGCCTTTAGGACCCATAGGTGCCCAAACATCAAGCAAGTCCAGAGACCATTGACAATTGCGTAGCAGAAAGCTTCCGGTGTTGAGTGCAATCCATGATTTCTGCTCGAATAACAAATCAGGGTACCCATGGATCACAAGGTTATGATCTTTGTACTTCTCTAATGGAATCTCAAACACCATATCGGTGAAAAGTGCATCACTGTCCAACCACCAAATCCACTCTACCTCAGGGTGAGAAAGCATAAGCTTCCTAATCAACGGCAATTTCGCCCAATACCCTGCCATCTCCCTATCTAGATGAGCCATGTTATACATAATCTCAATTCCATGCAATCTACAATAATCAATCTTATTCTTCACCCCCTTTAACTAGTAGTGATCCCCAATGGAGTTATCACATGGATTAGGAGGTGAACCTGTCACAAGCAAAATCCGGCCTTTCCCACCTACAACACTGGGAAAATCCGGATTCTGCTTAAGCCAATTCCTACGCTGGACATCCCAAGTGTCAATCCTCGGCCCCAATGTGTAGGTCACGTTGGGGTTGTAGGGTGGCTCGTCTTGACCATCAGGGTCAGACGAGTCCTTCCCTGAACGGATTTCAGCAAGTATCCTATTAGTCTCCTCAATGAGGGCTCGGTCTTTTTTGGCTTCAGATGAGGAACCAATGAGATCACCAACTCCAATAGTGCCTCTAAGCACAAGGATGGTTATGAGCCCACATAAGACGGCGATCTTTATGTTATTGACAGTCTTCAGCGTCTGTTGTCGTCCTCGCAGGAACCCTGGACTCGGTTTCCCGTTCTCTGTGTCTGCATGACCCATTCAACAGAATGATACAATACACTTAACTGAATGAATAAATGGATGGTTGAATAAATTTCTTTTCAACCCTCTTCTCTCTCTTTTGAACTTGTTGCAATACTTATGAAAAACTAAGGTTTGATGATTATTAATAGGGGTTTTGTACAGCACTTATTTAATGGAATAAATCGATATTTAAATTTATTTCATTTCTTTGTGCTGGCTTTGACGAGTAGGGGGTATGTATCAAATGTTTGATTTTTCAATTGATTGTATCCATACTTAATTTGTTGATTGTGTTTTCTATTTATGGAATCTTATGATATAAGTTGTAAGAAAGTGGACTACCAATATCAATTCTCATTTGAGCATGATTATACAGGTAGTATATAGTCCGTCGCATGAAATATGCGATTATTTAGCTAGTCTTTTTCTAAGAGAGTTGATTTCTATGATGTTGTCTTGTCTCATTTTCTGTTGGGTAGTTGCATTCAGAATCCTTGTCAACTTCATTCATATTGACTTTTTGCTGTCATAAAACTCCGTAGCAGTATAGAAATGGAACCAAACATTAACTCATCATGTACTTTCGGTATATTCGATATCTAGATGGTTATATTATATGCCACTTTTGGTCAATCTTTGTAGTAAGAGAATTAGCATCAGGTAAAAAAAAAAAATACTCGTACACATAAAGATGGTTATGTAGGTTGCACGGACACTTCATATAGATAGTATATTTTGCGCGTATATGTTTGACAGGTATTGTATGATGACATTGTCTGAGACATCTTAATCATGTCAAATGACATATTCCTTTCATATGGATCCTGCATACTGATAGGATAATAGGAGTATAAGATATGTTGGGGAAAGTTTACAGACATTATAAGAACTTCAGAATACACTGTAAATAAACAAACCAACATTACTAGAATACAATTTAGGTAATTTTATTGTTGCTATTGAACTAGACAATAGCAATTTATACACTAAATTTGATCATTATTCAACCAAATTGTCACTTTGTTGCCTTATTTTAGGTTTGTGGTTGCAAAGATACTCAGAAAATTCATCAACATACTGTCCGTTCATACTTTTGTCAGCGAAAATGATACTCAATTTCTCTGCTTCATCTTTAAACATCTTACCAGTTTCATCTTGGAGCACCAGTGTGAGTGATTCAGCAACTGAGCTTCTAGTTAATGATCCGTCCTCTGTATTTCTTGGTATCTCAATCCCAACCTTTTTATCCTGGCT
Organism: Chenopodium quinoa; assembly: GCF_001683475.1. Classification (NCBI taxonomy): domain Eukaryota; kingdom Viridiplantae; phylum Streptophyta; class Magnoliopsida; order Caryophyllales; family Amaranthaceae; genus Chenopodium; species Chenopodium quinoa. The sequence goes on along the minus strand of NW_018744626.1, from coordinate 4,888,083 downwards.
CATAAATCTAGCAATCAACCCATGATCAATAGCTAATGGTAGCATTACTAGTGGCTTTCCGAATTGAAGTGCTTCTATGATCGAGCTCCACCCACAATGCGTTAAGAACCCTCCTACAGACTCGTGACTGAGTATCCTAAGTTGAGGTGCCCAACTAGTCCAAACCATCCCTTGGCCTCGTGTTCGTTCCTCAAACCCCTCAGGCAGCTTCAGTATTGACACTTCTGATCTCCTAAACGCCCAGAAGAATGGCAATCCGGATTGCTCTAACCCGAGTGCCAGCTCCATGAGTTGGTCTTGATTCGGTTCAAACTCACTGCCAAAGGCTACATACACAACTGATCCCTTTCTTTGTTTGTTCAACCAGCTGTTGATCAACTTCCATGAATCATCATCATCTCCTAGACCCTGATCTTCCAAAGAAGGCGGTAGCAACCCCAAAGGAAGCACAGTTTTTTCATTAAGAACTTCAGCAAGCTGAAGATACTCTGCCTCCAGCTCTCTCCAGCTCCGAACAACAATCAAATCGCAGCCACTAACAGAACACTTGACTCGAAAGCCATCAGAAACACCAGAAGATGTTATGTTTCTTGCAGTATGTGTGATGTTTCTTGACTCATGTTGAAGAAAATAGACAGAGCTCTTAGGAAACGGAATCCAAGGGGGAGGACAACAGGGGTCGGTCCAAGTACCCGAACCGGCTTCCATCAACTTTGTAGGAAAAGCTGAAAGTGTCCTTGCTGCTGTTATGTTGAAGTACACCTTACAAATACCGAGTTTATCAGCAATAGGAGGTATCCAGTAACAACAGAAGTCGTAAATGATCCAATCCAAACAACAAGAAGATTGTAATAAAAACTCGGTCATGGGTTGTTGTAGACCATCAAAGGCCTTCTTAAGGAGATTAGTTCCAATTTCAAAGCCAACGTCGGAAGTAGCCTCAGCACCAGGTGGTAGGTTGTCAACTCGAGGCAACAGAAGAGGGACTAGAGTGATCAAAGTGGCTAGCCTTTCAGGGATTTTTGGAAGGCGTTCGAGGTTTCGAGGGGTTGACACAAAGAAAATGTGGTGTCCCTTAGTAGCTAAGTGCTTGGAAAGGTCTAGGAAAGGTATAATGTGACCAAATGCTAGCCATGGAAACATAACTATGTTGAGCTTTTTGTTGTCTTCCATTGATGTTTTTCTTGTGAAATTTGTTGAAGTTCAATAATATTTAGATTAGGCCTGTTTAATTTAGAATTGTTGATTTTGTGGGTTTTTTTTTTTTATTTTTTTTTATTTTTTATTTTTTATTTTATTTTATTTTACGGCGAGAAACACATGGTTAGTAGTTACTAGTTAGAGAGTAGAGACGTATCCAACCGAACGGAATATCAAGGTTGAAGGAAGTTGTTGTCTTAATGTGAAATTTCTCCAAATAGAGGTCCACTAGATTGTTTGAATTAAAGTTGGAAAAAGAAAATTAAAAAATCTTGCTACAATAAATTGATGATTAGATTGATTACTAAAAAAGACAATAATTTTGTTATTAACGATAACATTAGTGAAATACTAGCTACTTATATGTATAAAGGCAATAGCTAACGAGCGTCCGGAATATTAGATTAGAAAAATAAAAGTAGAAATATTAAAGTAAAATTAATATTTAAACTACGGACCGATGTGTGATTTTGTTTGCATCCTAACTTCATAAGAGCAATTTATTAATTTATTATGGAGTAATCGCGTTGGGGGATCAAGACTTGGTTTGTTACGTTTGAGACGATCTCAAAAGATGTTCATGTCGTTTTATTGGAGAATCTAAATGGGGTTGCTTAGCCAAGATTTATGTTGGGCTGGGAGGTTTTAATAATGGAGTGTAGGCCCTTATGGCTTTAGCTTTCCTAGTTCTTTAATTTGCTGTACTCTTTGTTATGTTTTCTTTTCTTTTGCTTGTCTTTGTCTTTGGGTGTGTTTGTTTGTTGATTTGAGGCTTTGCCCCTCTCTTCCAACAAAAAAAATAAAATTAGTTAATGGTAGATTGGTAGGGTGTTTGTTAGCAAGATTCATGTATAATTTTTCAAGTCTTACTCACTTTTTATTTTCTAAGTTCTATTCACTTTTACTTTATTCCTTTTATGATAACTTTTTATTTATACCCCATTTTGTGAAACCTAATTTCATTTAATAAATCTCTTACTCTCAATCTCTCTCATCTTTACAATTCTCATTTTACTAGCTATAGAAACTGAGTAACACTTAGCAAAGTGAAGATAGTAGCAAAGTTATAAAAAAGGGATTGATTTGAAGACAAAATTAATGTTGATTACTTACTTAGTTACTTTAGCTGTGAATACATTAAATTTGTTAGGGAAAATAATGTCCTAAACCAAGTAGTGTCTGATGTAGTTGCATGATCAATGATGTTTCACCTTTTGGCTATGTTATTATACATCCATGCGGCTTAATGTTCTATACTACACACTCTGTACATATTTTCTTAAGAAGCATGAACCTCTTTTAATATACCATATTTTTTCACAAATAATTAGCCAGCCCATATCCAAGCTCTTAGAAATGTAGGGGAGGGAATAAATAAGGAAATCCCCTCCAAGAATGAACCGTATTTAGTAGAAATTGAGTGCCTGTATAAGATAATTAAAAAATAAATAATACGTTTTATGTGCGGTTGGCCACATTATGTGACCGTTTGAAAAAAAAACAAAGTAATCATATTACATAGATTGAGTAATCACTGTAAAAATGTACCTGTAATTTTGATCGAGTAACCCGATTGAATATAAATGGTTGTTGTACTTGTTTTTTTTTTCCCCTACCTTATAAAAAGTAGAAAATAACTCTTAAGAATAGTGATGATAGAAAAAAAAAATGTATAAAATATGGAGAGAATTTAAGAGGAAAAATATAACTAAGCGGTTATTGCTTTAGTAATAGATATAGATATTAAATGGTCGTAGAACATTGAACTTACATTATTAAGTTTTTAGCTACAACGAACATTTCAAATATTATTACTCCGTATGACCAACCTCACAAAAAATTCGTTTGAATAAAAAATAAGTTAAGTATTATTGAATCATGCAAATCAATTAAGAGTTCTAAACTAGCTTAAGATATGAAGGGATGCAAATCAATTAAATATTATTTAATAATTAGGGATGCAAATCAATTAAATATTATTTAATAATTATTTTGAAATAACACTGTCAAACTTGGTTTTAAAATATAATTCATTAAAAATTTTGGTGGTTTTTTTTTTTTTATATTTCTACAAACCACTATATAGGCACATAAAACAAACAATATATATTAAAACTACTAGATTTACCACCCAAACCAAAGGTGTAACTACGCGCTAATACAACTTCTATGCAAAAACTATCTCTTTCACGCGGGTAGGATACCCTAGTAAAATACTTCCCCATTTCACTGCCATATAATTACAGAGCTGTTCGTAAAGAAAAACACAATTACAGAACTGGGCTCAACAGCATCAACTTTCTCTCTCATCGGAAACGCAATGGCGGGAAATCAAATTTCCGGCGACGGTCTAGCGTCAAACCTCGCCGGAATGTCAAAGAACCAACTTTACGACATCATGTGTCAAATGAAGGCAATTTTCTCTCTCTTCTTCTCTATTTCTTTTCAATTTTTCCAACTATTTTTCTTTATTTTCATTGCTAGATTAATACTAAACTAATCAATTAACACTTTTTATCAGTGAATTTTTTGCGAAATTTGTTGATGATTGTGGAAATTTTGTTATTTTACAGTCGCTAATTGAGCAAAATCAGCATCAAGCGCGAAAGATTTTGATTCAAAACCCTCTTTTAACAAGAGCCCTATTTCAGGTTTAAATTAGGTTTTTATTAGTTTTTCTTTTTTGGGATTTTATAAAATTTTATGTTGTTTGTCACCAATTTATGAGCTTGTTATCATTGCATAAAATACTGATTTTATCTGGTTATGAGGGTAGAAGTATTAATGTTCAATTTAGGGTGAACTGAAATTTGAAGTTGAAATACGCGATTATTTGAATTGCCTGGGAAGATTTTGTCCGTCGCTACGAGACGTTTCATTGCAATGTTGGTGAATTTATATTTTTTGAATTTGATTATTGGAGTATCTGAATTGTCCGGCAAGGTTTGATTGTTTTGGGGACATATTACTATGCAATTGGGTAAATTAGTGTACTTTTACTCGTACATCATCAACGCGCCTCTCTCCATTAAGGAATTACTCTTTCTTATTAGCCCATCTCTAATTGTATTTGGTATTACTTCTTTGAGATGTTTAAATAGCAAGGAATGTGGTACTTAACGGTAGAGATAGCTTTTTCTATCTTAAACGTGTTACCTTGGGATATTAGGATTATATTCGATGTTTATGTCACATGTTGAAGTGCCCAAGGATTTAAGGAAGTAAGAAATACAACACTTTATTGTACTCCGTATAATCTTACTAAACTTTCCTTTGTCATGAGAGGAAACAACTTCCACATTTATATGGAGGCCTTGACTTGTGAAAATTATCGAAATGGTACAGATCTTTCACAGTGCATTGCTATTGGCAAATGTCATTTGTAGATGATGGGATCATGTAATCTTAAGCATGTAATTAAATGCCTCCATCCCTTTTGAAATTACACTTTAATCTATGTTATATCCTTTCTGATTCACTGTATCTCCAAGGAACAAAAAAACTTAGGTACATTTCTGTGGAGAATCAAATATGAAGAGCCCAAAAAATATCAATATTGCTCCCTTTTTGGGGTTCACTAAGTGACCTTTTTTTCTTTTTATTACCTGAGGGGGTGGGGGGTGGTCAAACTCTAAGAAGTCTTCACCAGCAATCCTTTGAAAATGTGAGGAGACAGATCAAGGGGAGAAAAGATGCAACTGGCAGCAGGGAATCCAGTTGAATGAATTGAAAGCGTTAATTGATACATAGGAATTGACAACAGTTTAAGGCTTTTGGTCATTGGAAAGAGGATTGGGTAAGTGATTTGATTGGAGAAGGTGATTCGATGAGGTGGAATGAGAGCGGAAGCTTTTACAATTGTTGTCTATCATATTCTCTAACCTGTTCTTGAATAATGGCTTTTCTTTAGCTAGCTGAACTACATTCTTTTCTGCTCCTTTTTATCTTCTTTGTTTTAAACATTTACATATACATACACTTCCCTAATCCCTGTAATAATCAACTGATATTGAATCTTTTTTTGAGCACCAAATGTACTGAGTGAGGTATCATGGTTGCGTACTTTTAATCCAAAGGTTGGAGTGTTGGTGGGGTTATATAAGGGATTTTTGTCTTTAGCCTTTCTTTCCCACTTCTTTATTTGTGTGCCAAAAAAAAATGTGTCAACTAATAAAGAACAGAGGAGGTATTTATTTAGTGGGAAGCTGTAAGTTAAGGAAGTTTACAATGCCAAGCAAGTGCTGCAGGAATTTTAATCTGGCACCAATACTTTCTGAGTTTCTGCTGATATGCTGGTTTGAAAGTTTCTTGATCTATAATACTCTTACAGTTAACTCTCTAATTCCACACTAAGATTGTAAATTTATTTTCTTTCTTTATAAGTTATGAAATGGTATTTGACTGTGTAACCTCTACATTATTTCACTCTTTGATATACTTGCTATGAAACTTTAGTTGTTTGGTATGTGATGATTTGATGATGTATGACCATTAGATTTTGTGGCTGCTAATTGAGTTAATTTCAGTGTAGGTAGAAACTCCAAACGATTCTGCATTTTCATGCATTGTAATTGTCTTCTATATTGATACTGTCATTTCTTTCTGTGTTGGAGAGTCTTGCTTTTATTGTATTTAAGAATTTGAGTGACAGGGTTTAGTTTCTAAAGGTATCATGTTTGCTATCTTAAGAATTTCATATAAGTGGAATCACGCACACTGATCTTATGTCTTGGAATAGCTTTTTACTTGAAGTAGTCTTTATTTGCTACCTTTGTTTGCTTATTGATTCTAAATTTCCATTGCATGCCCCACAGGCACAAATCATGCTTGGTATGGTGCAGGCGCCACAATCGGTAACACTTTTTTCTGTGTATATTTTCTTCCACCTTTAGCAACTAAGTTTAGCATAGCTAATAGACTATGACCCAGGTTCAGAGCAATCAGCCTCAGGCAGCACCGCAACCATCGCCTCCTGTTCAGCAAACAAATATCCATGCAGCTCACTCGGCACCTAAGCAAGTTAGTTTGGCTGACCAAGCAAATATATCCCAGGCTCATGTTCCTGTGAGAAAGCAACAACATAATCAGCCTTCATTGCCAATCACGTCAACTCCTGTGCAGGGTATGCATTCTCAGTCCATACCACCACAAGCAGTTGAGCAGCTTAGGGGTCCCTTGAATACCCAGGCAAGCCAAATGCCACATCCGCAGTCTTCTCAAGTTCCTAATATGCCCCCATTACCAATGCATTCTGGATCACAGCCTCCTCCTGTTCATCAACCCCCCATGCCACCTGTTCCTGGCCATGTACAGCAACCAATGCAAACAACTGGTGTTTCCCATCATCAGCTTCAACCTCCATTACCTCCACAGCCTAGGCCTCCAATACAGATGCAGTATCAACCACCAATTGGAACAAATGTCAACTTTCAGAATGCTGGCATCCCTCAAATGCACCATTCTCAGCCTATGTATCATGTAAGCTGTAATTTAACTTTTGGTTACTATGTCTTCATTTTGTGTTCTAATTTTTTGTTTTCTTGGTGGAGGGGTGGGGATGGCTTGGGCTGGCCTTTATTAATTTCTAGCATTTGTCAATGCTGTTATGATTCTACTTCATTTTAATCGCTTTCTGTTGACATATCTAGACAAGTAGCAGGCCTCCTGCTGGAACTGGACCATTTACTCAAGGGCAACCGCCTCCTCTCCCTCATCAGCCACCTCATCAGTCACTCTATCAGGTATTTGTATTGCTCAAAATTCAATAATATTCAATATTGCAATGGGGAACCTTGCTACTAAGCAAGTGATTGTCATGTTGCAAATAATCGTGTTTATCTTGTTCTTGGCTTCTACTTGTATTTGGATATAAGTTTTCTACAACAACCTTGATTGAGCCCATAAAATTACAATTCAATCCTTTTGGTCTTAAGTTATATTATCAACTACACCTGTGGCCTTTTTAAGCTCTATTGTCTAGCAATGTGTCCCTTTTCCCTCTCTGCTTTTTTGGGGTCAGGAAGTGATGTTGGTGCACTGAGGAGTTGCTGGGTGGCATGTATATTGACATGTAAGGTACTGAACTTGGGTGTGTAGAGTGGAGTGCTTTTTTTTTTTTTTTTTTTTTTGTGTGTGTGTGTGTGTGTGTGTGTGTGTGTGTGTGTGTGTGTGTGTGTGTGTGTGTGTGTGTGTTTGTGTGTGTATTGTGTAGAGAAGCATAATTTGGATGGTGTTATAAAGAGTGGTTTGGTGTCCAAGTGTTTTTCATTACTAATTTAAAACTTTATAGTAGTAGAAGCTTTAGAACCAAGTTTAGGGTTTGTTTGGTTTCAAGTAATTGGAAAGGGAATTATGAAACCTGTTGCTGTATTTCTTCAATTTCCCAGCAACCTTAAGGGTTTTTGGGTTCACACAAATAAGGTAATCCCTCATCCCATAATATAGTGCCCATTTCATTTATTTTACGTGGTCTTCAAGAAGTACCTTTAACCTTTAATATCTTTAATTGTGCAATCACAAAAATTATACTTCCTCTGTTCTTTTCTTATTGTACAATAGAGGTTAGGCACACTTTTTTTGGTATTGGGAAGAAGGAAGACAGAAAGGGTTAAAAATACAAAATTATCCATGTGATGTAAACATAAACTTAAGATTCAAGTTTAAAAGTAAAGGTATATTGGGTATTTGTAGTGTCAATAAAGATATTTTTGTTTCCAAAAATAGATATGGTGCAATATTTGTGAAACTTCCCTAAAAGGCAAGTGGTGCAATAATTAAAAAACGGAGCAAGTATTATAACACTACACATTGAGACGAATAGGACATCTCACATGATTATGTTTTTTTGTATGTTGTTAATGAGAATTTTTTATCCGAAGTTTTAAAGTTTGACTAAAAGGATTTTTTTAAAAAAAGGTGCTATATTATGGGTTGAAAGGGGTATAATTTATCGTTTTGGAATGGCTAAAACCTAGGCCAAGTGTTTGGTTTAGAAATTTTTTAATTTGTAAACCCATACCTCAAATCCACAAGGTATAGGGTTTTAGAAACCTGAGAGGATAGGTGGGTGTGGCTCCTGTACAAAACTAAACACATTGTTTGAAAAATCAAGTTTTCAAACCCTTGCCACCCCAATTTCATTTCTGATTCCAAACCCATGCCACCTTGTGAACCAAATGCCTCCTAGTAGAATTACCTTTACCCCTTATGTCTTATCCCTTACCAAAAGGGGGAGGGGTACTGTATGGATTCTCCTTGGCCATATGCAAATCCAGATCCCACCTTGCCATCCCCAATTATTTTCCCAATACCTCCACCAGGCGGCCAAATTTGCCAAGGTTCGTCTTTGTTATCCCTTATCCAGAGCAATCACCTCCTTTAAAGACTGCTTACAACCCACATTTGTTTCCTCGAGACAAGACCCTGTCAATTCAGTGATCTCGTCACCCAAGTTTACCACTTTAGACTACAGCCACACACCCTGCCCAACTCCACCTCTTTTAGTCTGCCTATTTAACTCCCAACACCACCTCTTAAGGCCAAATAAGTAGACCTGTGAAAATGAGGCCAAGTGTGCATGCCTTTTTCTCTCTTGCTGGTAAATGAAATATTTCTGTTTGATGGTCATATCATTCCTCAGTGGTCTAATCTGAACATCAATGTTAAGGCCTAGGCCCTTTGATATTCAATATTTGGAACTTGAGAGCGAATACTTTTCAGTAAGTGATACACTTGCCATTTGTTGAGAGAAGGCGTGGAATTGGAATTCACTTAGAAGTTGCAGTAAATGCAACAAAGACGGCTACAGCGAGGGTGGTGACACGATTAAAGGCTGCGGTTATAGATGAAAGCAGAGATAGATTGTTTGAAGATATATTTTGGGGCTGAGGGGACAGTTGTAGGAGTATCTACTTATGTGAACCATCATCCTAACAGTAAATAAAGAATAGAAACCCCGGGTTTGATATAATCATGTGGGATCTAGTCTAATTTTTTTTTGGACTGATTTGATGTTGAAAGAATAAATAGTAAGCAAAGAGATATATGTATAATAAGTGATGCATTCCTTCTGCTGATATTTTATATTTCCTTTCAAGCTTTCTTTATAATTATCTTTTCTTCTTGGGTTAATGAAGAACATCAATCCAATATACTGTTTTGCCCTTTATATAGACTTTTTTTTTTTTTTTTTTTTTTTTTTTTTTTTTTTTTTTGCCAACTTAGGTTTAGATTTTTTTTTTTTAAAAAAAAATAAATTCGAATATGTTGTTGCCTGAGAACATTCTAATCTGAGCATCTGACACAATCATGCAACCCGTCTGAGCTTAATCTTTCTAAAATTGTAAAACTTGCCTGTTTGTCAATTTGTGTAGAAAATATTTAGACGTTCGATTTACATTGTCAGCTGCTTGACTGATTTGCCTTGATGAGCAGCTTTCACTTTTCCCTAGATAACCTTTTAAAGTAGTAAAAAATTCTGTACTGAGTTTAGGTCAAAGTGGCTCTGTATTATTAAACCTCTTTATTTGTTTTTTTTTTTTCCCCAGTCAGGAGGCTCACATATGAACATTGACTTTAATCACCAGAGCGCTAACAAAATGCAGATGGAAAGGCCATCGTCTTGGCCACCTGTTTCTCGTGAAAACACGTCTGGGGCACAGCTTCCTGCACCATCTTTGGGTCCAGGACCACAGCCTGTTGGCAATCAGCCTCCTCGTCCACCTCCAGTAAGTCATTTGCAAGTTGCAACCTATGCATTTTACAGCTACCAAAGTTGTTGATTTTAGCATTAACCTGTAAATTCTTGAAGCTTGCACCTAGTAAATCATGTTTGGTTTTGCAGTTAACCCCTGAGGTAGAGCAGCAATTGCTTCAGCAAGTTATGAGTCTCACGCCAGAGCAGATTAATCTTTTGCCTCCAGAGCAAAGGCATCAAGTCCTTCAGTTGCAGCAGATGCTTCGGCAATGACTTGGACTAATCTACATGTGGGTTTTCAGGTTTTGCCCAATTATACAAGTAATGGTAAAATATATGGCTAATGTAACTTATGTAATCCATGTTAGTCTTTGATGAAGATTGTTTTACTAGTTTTGCTTAGCTATAGGACTTTCTATTGACCTTTTTCCAATTTAAAATGAAGCCTAAAGTTTGCTTCAATTTTGAACTCTTGGCTACCAGTTTAGCTCAAGATTAAGCTCTAGCTTTCAAGACTCTTGATAACCTCACTCAAGTTTTAAGCTCTAACATACTGCAGGGGCGAAACGTTTTAACTAAAAATAAACAAAGGAAAGAGTGTATTTTATTGTTTTATTGAAAAGTATGACCTTAACAAAGATAAATAAGCAAATACATCAAATAAAATTAGTAAATTGAAGAAATAAAAGACTACATTTGACCTTAACATAGATCTGCGAGCGAATTAATTGATCGCTAATCGTTATGTTTCAGATTTGTAGTCATAAAGATGATCAATAAGTTCATCTATATATTTGTCGTGCAAGCTTTCATTAGCAATAATTGGACTATATTTCTTAGCTTCATTTCTGTACATCTTACCAGCTTCATCCTGGAGCACCAATGCAAGTGACTGAGCCACTGAGTTTCTAGTAAATGACCCATCTTCTTTATTCCTTGGTATTTCTATTCCAACTCTTTTCTCCTCCAAAAATCTTGCATTTATCCCTTGATCCAGCATCAATGGAAGCATTATTGATGGCTTTCCGAACATAAGTGTCTCGATGGTAGAGCTAAACCCAGCATGTGTCAAGAACCCTCCCACTGAATCATGTTGCAGTATTTTGAGCTGAGGTGCCCAGCTCGTCCAAACCAACCCACGATCTCGAGTACGCTCCACAAACCCATCAGGCAATTCCACAGAAGAACCAACTGATCTCCGAAGTGCCCATAAGAAAGGCAACTTAGATAGCTCCAAACCAAGTGCCAACTCGGTGAGCTGTTCTTGACTTACTTCAACCTCACTCCCTAGAGCTACATACACCACTGAACCACTTCTTTGTTTCTCAAGCCAACCGAAGATTGAGTTCTGTGCATCCTCATTTTCGCTGCTTTCCTCCATAGAGGGTGGTAGCAGCCCCACAGGAAGCACTGGTTTCTCAGCAATAAGTTCATCTACAAGTTGAAGGTATTTAGCTTCGAGCTCCAAGCAACCGCGTACAACGACCAAATCACTGCTGTTACAGACAGTCTTAAAACGGAATAAATCAGAAACACCTGAAGAAGTCTTTGCTGTTAAGTTCTTGAGAAATATCCTTGCTTCATTAGGTAGAAAGTAGACGGTGCTTTTCGGAAAAGGGATCCATGGTGGAAACTCAGCATTGGTAAGTGAATCAGCAGCAGGACCATTATCCTGACTTTATGGACCTAAGATTGTAAGCATTCTTAGACCTAATATGGAGAAGAAGGCTTTTCGAATTCCGAGTTTTTCCGCAATAGGAGGTAGCCAGTAACAACTGAAATCATAGATGATCCAGTCTAATGAATTAAGTAGTAACAGAATTTTCTAGAAAATGCTTCATAGGTTCTTGTAAACCGTCATAGGTCTTCTTTAGAAGATCGAACCCCGTACTAAAGCCTACGTCAGTTGTGGCTTCAGCATTTGGTGGTAAGTTTTCAACTCGAGGCAAGGGAAGAGGGACTAGAGTGATCAAAGGGGCTATGTTTTTAGGGATGTTTGGAAGGCGTTCGAGGTTTCGAGGGGTTGAAACAAAGAAAATATGGTGTCCCTTTGTAGCTAAGCGTTTGGAGAGCTCTAGGAAAGGTAGCATGTGACCAAATGCTAGCCATGGGAACATAACTATGTTGAGCTTATTGTCTTCCATGATTTTTGTAAGAGCGATTTCAGATTTCTGTATTGTTTTTTAGTCTTTACCTCAAATATATAAATACAATGCAAGTAATCATTAGCTTATCATTCATTTTTGGAGGTCAACGACTGATGTTACTATCACCGTATTCTATTTAATATACATGACAATTAGTTTAAAATAGATAAAACATTATTATAAGGAGTGATCATGTCCATATAAATAGTTTAATTTTGGGGCGAGTAATATAATATATATGGGGGTAAGATTAAATACTTATTTGAAGTTTTGAACAATGCCACAATTGCTTGTATGCACGTTGTAATATACGGAGTTATATTCTACCTGACGTTGTTGCCTTGTTGCTAATATTTAGTTTAAACTATGAAAATTTTGGCCGTAAGTTCTCTTTAATCTTCAAAAGATAACATAGTCACGTGGAATTTTGTTAAATTTGTCTTAATGTACAATTTATTAATATCTCAATCCATAGTAAACCCTTCTGGGTTTTGCAATGAGCATTATTTCTAATTTTGAATCAAAATGAAACATACAGCTTAAGAAGGCTAATTTTCTGTCAGATAAATATTGTACTAGATCAGGTACTGGAAGAAACAGAAAACAAATGAAGTTTATCTTATGAACCAAATCAAGTTGATGCTGCTTTCTTCTTAGGCTTTTTCTTTTTCTGCCTTCTCTTGTTATGAAATTTTGGCTTCTTTGTGATCTGTAAAGGACGTTTGCCCTTGGTAATTCTAGTATTTAGTATTGATGTATCCTTGACTTTCAGAGAGTGCTCCTTCTTGGGCGGAAAAACCTCGGTTATTGAAGGATCCAACACATCTCTTGAGCATTGTAGAGCAATACCCATTCTCTCTGCCTCATCCCAAAGCTCTTTGCCCTTCTCAAATTCACCACACTTACAAAATTTTGGAATCAAAACATCATACACCGGACCATAATCACTAGCTGAGCTTTTCTTCATGCGACCAAACAGCTCCAATGCATAGTTTACTCTCTCAACCCCACAAAGAACACCAACTAGGTCATGATAAAACTTTGCTGGTGGCTCGAGCCCATCTTCTTCCATCAATTCCAGTATCTGATTACCTTTTCCAAACCTTCCTGTCAAGTATAACACCCGAATTATAAGATAATAGGTCGCCCAATCAGGAGCACAGCCTGATTTCCTCATCAAATCAAAGATTCTGAGAGACTCCTTTACTCTTCTTGTTCTACCCAAACAAGAAAGCAACACATTGTAACTTATTGAATTTGGAACGATCTTGTATGTTTTCATTTCCATGAACACGTTAAGAGCTTCTGGCACTAGCCCAGACGGGTTTTTCTTAAGCTTATGCTCACAAAGGCACCTTAGGTACGTGTTGAAGCAATAAAGATCCAGAGTAATTTTCTTCGACTTCATCTCCTGGAGAAGTCTGCGAGTCTCCTTCACATTCCCCTGCACAGACCAACCATATAATATACTCCTATAAACACAAGACTCTGCACCAGATATCTTATCCTTGTGATGATACACAACCCCTTCTGCCCTTCTTGCATGCCCTTTTGCACAAAGCGCGTTTACAATAGCAGTGACAGTGATTCTGTCCTGTGGACACTTGAACAGGTCCAGATTTTTAAAGATGCCCAATGCATCATCTTCTCTCCCCATCTTAACAAATATTTCAGCCACAGTTCCGAAAGTCTGAGCTTCCAAAACCCTCTGATCCTTACGAAGATCTGCCAGCAAAATATCAACTGCCCTATGATCCTTCTTCTCAGCAAAAACCCGAATGGCATGGTTATAGTCCTTATCCCCCAAAGCCGAACCCAAACTCTTGCATGACCATGTGAAGAAACGAAGCAACCGCCTCGTGGATGCTTCCTCTTTACAATGATTCACCACTTCCACTACAATTGAAGGGGTTATGTTTACTTCACATTTCTCAAGACTCAATTCCAATTCATTTAGGCCACCGATTGGAGTCGAAACAAGGCTGCATAGCTGTTGAAACCCAGGAAGCTTTTGTAGAGCAGTAGTAGGGGGAGGTGTTACCAATGTGGTATACAGAGGAAAACAAAAGCCTTTCAGCTTGTGGGTATATATTCTATTTAGCATAACGTTCTCTTACGCAATTCATCGAACACTTGGTGAGCAACAGAAATATACGCAAATTCAGGCATTAGAGTAAAAAGACCTCAAATTCCAAATTATTGCTGAAGATTGGTTGGCATAAATTACAATAAAAATCGCATGTTTTTACAATTATACGAGATTGAATTTGGAGCTGAAATGAAAATAACGTGATTATCTGAGGTTTGATGGGTCGAATTTGAGAAGAGCAGGAACTTTGCAATTAAGAATTTGATGATATACGAGATAGCTCTAAATCTCTAATTATGTACTTCGTATTTATGTTAGAGATGGATGGTGACCATTTCAAGTTATGAAGAATTGGACTTCTGGAAGATTGTAATTTGTAAGAAGAGCAAACTGGGTTGGTTATACTCTGATAAAATGAGCATGTGTGTTAGAGTTGATCAACATGGGCATGGCCAAATCTGACTAAAAATTGGGCGGGTTTGGACAAATCTAAAAACGCATTTTTAATTAAAATCCGAACCCGGCTTAAAAAAGACTAAAAGTCTATTTTGGCCCGACAAGCCCGTTACTTTTTGCGGGTTTGGGTATGAGATATGATGCTGAGGCCTAGCACAACCCGATTTTTTTTCACCTCTAGTATATACTCGTACTCGTTAGTCATATGACTCGTATCCAATAAAAATCAAATCCTACACTTGAGAGCATGGTGTAAATATAACTTAGATATATTGTTGGGCTATTTGACCAATAATTAGAGATTTTATAGAAGGATATATGCACATATTCTTAGGTGCACACTCATGCACCTAGAAATAGGTGTAACAACAACACAATATGAACATTAGATTTTCAGAAAGTGAACATTAGGTTTCTTCCCTTTATTTTTCTCCTTCATTTTTTTATTTTCTCTCTCCTCTGTTTTTTTTTTTAATTTTCCCCCTTTTTTACACTTTTTTTATTGAATTTGTTTCTTACAACATGAAAGTAGTTATTAAGTGTGAATTTTGATTTTGTGCCTTGATTTCGATTGATTAAGGTATATATGAATCTTTGAATTTACAAATCATACTCTATTTTTTCTCCTTCCTTCTTTAATTCCTTTTTCCTCTTTTTTTTGTTTTTTCTATTTTTCTCGTTTTTTCGATTTAACGATTGAATATGTTACTTACAATATGGAATTGGTTGTTTATTTGATTTTTTGAATTCATATATTGTTTTTTTTTTAGCTTCGATCAATTTCATTTGTGTATGAATTTCATTTGATTTTCTGCATTTTTTTTTATCAATGAACATAATCATGCAAAATATGAACATATGCATAGGTTCCCTTAAATGTGAACATCAGCTTTTCAGAAAGTGAACATAAGCATAAAACATATGAACATATGCATTTAAGAAAGTAAACATAACAATTCAAAATATGAACGTAAGCATTGATTTCCTTAAAGTGAATATAACCATTTAAAAGGTGAACATATGTGTAAAAAAATATGACCATATGCATTTAAGAGAGAGAAGATATGCATAAACAGACTTAATGAGAACAACAAATATTTTCTATGAATATTTATATTATGAACATATAAAATATTATTATGAATATAAGGCATTTTATTATGAACATAAAAAATTGAAGAAATAAAAATAATATGATTATGAAACATATGCATCATAATTCATAAGTATTAAAAATATGAACATATGAATTCAAAATAGGAACATATGCATTAGTTCATTTTGAATGCGTATGAACATAATTAAGCATTTCAGAAGGTGAACATATACATAAAAAAATATGAACATATGAATATAAGCATTTCAGAAAGTTTACAAGCGGATTCAAAATATGAACATAAGAATTCAAAATATAAACATATGCATTTCGAAATGTGAACATAAAATATCCGTTTGATTTCACTAATTTTTTTGCCAATTCCAGTAATAAATTTCGAACAATATTCAAACAAAATTAAGTGATAATCATATAAATTCAAACAAAATTAAGTGAAATTTACATAAAATTGCCTTTTTGGGGAGGATCCTTTTGATTTTGCATCTCTTTCCTAATGTCCATTGAAGTTTTTGCAGTTTTTTAGTGAAAGAATGAAATAGAGGAGAGAGAAAGTGAAAAAGAGGAGAGAGAAAATCATATAGAAGAAGAAGATTTTTGAGTTTGGAAATGACGTTACATTTATTAGGTGTGGGTGGGTTTATTGGGTGTGGGTGGGTGTATTGCAGTTTTCGTGTTTTTTAGTTTTAGGGCTTTTTTTAATTGGGTTGTGTGTGATTAGACTTGTGCACCTTAGAGTAATTGGGATATATGTGTTAATATAAGTAGGTGTTAACTAAAATGTTTGACACGGTGTCAGTAACCATTATAAATAACGTTGATTCATGTCTTCTTAACCAAAATGCGGATAGTTCAAAGGAATGTCTCTATGTTTGTGAAACGTGGAGGTGTGCGGAATGATACCAGCATCGATATGGATCAGGTAAGTTAGTCGAGCCTTAACATCTAGGTTATTTCCAATACAGGCTTATACCCATATCAGCCTATTTCTCCAGCCACGTGAAGACCTACTTCCAGCCATGTGGACACTTACCACCCACTTGACAAGATACCTACGTAGACCGACATGTAGCACCAACTTGAAAATTTATAAATAGTCAAGCATATTTCACTTCTAAAATGCGAATTTCTTAACCTAAACGCACTTAAACCACCCTTTTTATTCATATCATCTAGTTCAATATTCGGATCACAGCCGAAACTGGAGGCCGAGGAGGGTATGAACACATCTACATGTGCACAATACTCACTACACCGTGCACACCCAAAGAAAACAAAACAACGATACTTAGTAGTTAACCCTTAAGAGTTAAGACCGCAAAAATCATACAAATACTCTAAAACAAAATAGCTGTCGATCATAAAACAAGATAAAGAAAGTTCCTTTGTATAAAACAGTGTTGAAAAAGTTACATTTTTGCCATTGCCAAGATCATCCCCAATACTAAATAATTGTTGCAAATTCCCGGATCTCTCCTTTTCGAAAAATCAAATTACAACCTTCGATCACCGGCATCAATTTCCGATCAATTTTCCGGTAACCGTCTTCTTTCCCCCTAATTGTTTAGTTAATTTTTTCTTTAATCGAACTCAATTGATTAATCTAGGGTTTTGATTACGAATTGAATTTGATGTTCATCGAATTTCCCTTTATTTTGTTGGAATTAGGTTACAGAGCGAACGAATTCCAGAATTAGTCATCAAAGAAGAAATTCGGAAAAATGAGTCAGGTTTTTGAAGGGTACGAGCGTCAATATTGTGAAACTTCAGCGAATTTGACTCGGAAATGTTCTGCTGCTGCTGCTCTCAATGGAGGTGATTCCTAATTTTTCTGAATTTCTTTATTGTTTTGCTGAATCAATTTGTATTATAATGGCGGCAAATTCTTTGTTTATGTAGAATGAGGGTTTCAGTTATAATTAAGTGGGTGAAAAGAAATAGTTTGAATGATTAAATGGTTTGTGATTTCATAATTTGGAATAATCGTCTTGGGTTAATTCCTAGAGGTTGATTGAACTCAGATGATTTGGAGGGGAGTTGGGTCGAAATCGTTAGAATAGGAATTGATCATGGCAGCATTGTATACCCTCCCTTTTTCAGAAAGGACTCATAAGTTGAGGAACATCGAATACTCGAGTGTGGAAGACAATACTCCTAATTATTGAATCTATCATCATTCTTAGCATGGCCATTTTCTAGGTTGGAGTTGTTTTGCTAGCTTTGCTTGCTTATTGTAGTTGGACTGGGGCTGGGGAAAGTGGGCATATTGACCCCTTTAGCTTCGGGAGAATAGGAGGTGATGTTGGTAGGACTTCCCTATAGGTGTGATGCAGGACTGTAGGAGCAAAGGGTCTACTCAAAATTACATATCTTAATGAGATTTTAATCATCTTGTATATCAAAGCTGTGATGGGTATACTTAGTGATTTCAAGTTGTTTTTGGGTTTTGAGAAATGGTATTAGTAGTATGGTAAGTATTTCCTTAGGAGTTCTAATATTTCAATTGTTTTAGAGATAAATTCTACAGGTTACTATTGAGCTTGCCAATTTAAGGGTAATTGTATTTATTATCGTGTGAGTCTTAATGCTTATTTTTTAAGGTTTCAAGAGCGAATAATAAACCCTTTTTCTTGGTGCTTGTGCGCTTCAAAATCCTCCAAACTTGCATCTAGGGATCTAATTTTTATTTGGTCTGTTTTGATCAAGACTTGACCCACCTGTTTATCTGGTGGCATAAACATTTGAAGAAACAAGTTTCATTGGTTCTACATACCAAAGTAAGGGGGTATTTATGGTGTTATTTGAGAAAAGGACTATGTTTTCTGTGTTACAATCAATTTGATCCTTGATGTATATTGCTTGATGGAAAGTACTGAGTGATGGGAGCACTTTTTAGTTCTAATATAGAGGGCTTGGAGTTAATAATGATGTAAAATACAATTTTAGGGGATACGTATTCCTCAGTGTCACAGGGGTGTGGGTCAGTCAAGCTGGGGAAGCCCATCCGCAAGCTTACCCCAGCGACAACAAATATCAAGATTTTGTTTCTGTTGGAGTAGTTGGATGATTGGAAGGTTATTGGTCAACTTTTTTTCATGGGACATAAAGTATAGTTTATTAAGATGCATTATTTTGACATTTTTGATCCAATGATCCGAGGACGGAATTTAATCTTTTTTTTAGAGATATATCCATTGTTTTTCTGCAAACTGTTTTCCTCATCTGGCAACTTGATAGCAGTCTCTACTAGACAAATTTTGATTTCACTTTGACTAGTGAGTGTAGTTGGAGGCTGGAGTTTCGCAACCTGAAAACCTCTGCTAGTCTGCATACTTAGACAGAATTATCTACTGCTTTACATTAATTAAAACAAACTTTTACATTCCTCAAGATGTTGTATGACACTTCTCTTTGCTAATCATATTTTTTTAATTGAATCATAATTCGTTGGTGTGGCTATTTTCTTTTTTTTTTTTTGTTTTCTAATTTATCCAGTGCTGCTTTGCAGAACAGAAGAAACAGAAAGTCTCTGAAATTAAAAGTGGGTTGGAGGAAGCAGAAGCACTGGTATTGTATAAGATCTTTTCTGTTGCAATTTTTCTTGATCAACATTAATCTTAGGTCATATCTTTGCAAGTTGTGGTTACAAATGTGTTTGTTCTTAACGTATTCAGATCCGGAAAATGGACCTGGAGGCAAGAGCATTGCAGCCGAATGTGAAAGCTATGGTACTAACCAAGCTTAGAGAGTATAAAAATGACCTAAGCAACCTGAAATCTGAGATCAAAAGACTCTCTTCTACAGACAGTCAAGCTGCCCGAGATGCGTTACTGGAATCTGGCATGGCTGATGCGCTGATGGTTAGTGTTGTATAATTTGTATGGCAAACAACTCTAATCAATTACTTGACTTATTATATGTTTTTTCATTCAAAAATTTAAGAGAAACTTGTGAATTGTTTGTAAATTATAATGTATATATATTATTAAACGTGATTGCTTTCAACAGATATTTAACCTTTTTGTTTGTAAATTGTTTGTCAAACCTGAATCTTGCTGACCATTTAACCTTTTTGTGTTTGTTTATACGCGGTACAGGCTTCTGCTGATCAAAGAGGGCGGCTATTGATTTCAACAGAGAGATTGAATCAGTCCACTGATAGAGTCAGGCAGAGCAGAATGACCATGCAGGAAACTGAAGCTATTGGGGTTTCTATACTTGAAGATTTGCATTCACAACGCCAGTCACTTTTGCATGCTCATAATACAGTAAGCAGTGCTTCCTTTTCAGTGACATGTATCTTTTTTATTTCCTTGGAAACCCCTAAACATTGAAGTTAATCTTCAGGTTTTGCATTCATTTTGAGGTTTTTGTCAAGCCTGTTTGCTAATCAAATTTTCTGCTAATTATTGTACCCAGCTTCATGGCGTTGACGAGAATGTTGGCAGAAGCAAGAAAATTCTGACTGCAATGTCAAGGAGAATGAACCGGAACAAATGGATTATTGGTACTATCATCGCAGTACTGGTCCTTGTGGTTGTGTTGATCATCTACTTCAAGTTGATCCATTAGTTTGTCAACTATGTCTTCAAAGATATATAGTTTTTGGCAACTCGCCTTGTTGGCAGTCTGATGTCCATGATCTTCAGTGTGATTAATCATTGTATCGTTTTGCTGTTGCTAAGTTTCTTTGTTCGTCGATTCATATTATGTTATGCCACTTCACATTCTTTTGGCCAAGTTTAATATAGCCTGGTGTGTCAATGTTTGCCCTTAAGTCCCATCTTTGTCAATCATCAGCTATTGTGTAAAGGTTTGCACTTGAAATTTTTGTTTTGGAGTTCACAAATACTTCAAGTACTTCTACTTTGTTTTACTGTAATTTATTTTCCTAAACATACTAATTTGGTTAATTGCCTCAAGGTTGAAGTCATTAGACTACGCAGAAATCCAAAGATGAATATATACTTCCTGTGTCAACTGAAATTAACATGCTGCTTAAAAATGATATGGGCGGAGAACATGTGAAAAATTACAAAGATATGTGTTAATCTTATTTGAGCTAATATGGTTCTGCTAACAACTTTAAGAAATAATACCAGGATAGCCTAAATGAACGTGTTAATCTTATTTCTTTCTCATGTATAACTCATTAAAGAAAGGGAGCTAATAAAAAAAAATTCAGTTAATATCTATTAATTACGGAATGCTTAAATTAACATAGACTACTATTTTAACCGAGAATAATTTTCCTGTCAAAATGAAAAACGAAAACAAAAACAAAACAAATCAAACAAACAATCCTTTATCGAACATAGACTATATATGTTGTGCTAAGCGAGGGTAAGAATTTGCCCAAAGGCAAGCTTATCAAGTATAGAGGATAACTTCCACAGGTCCTATTTCGAGACCTTTTCCCACAGGTCCTGTTTCGAGACCTTAAAGATGTACTGAACTCATACTCATCAAACCAAGATGGTTAACTAAAGATAGTAGATAACGCTGTGCATTTCAACTAGCCTGAAAAGAGAAAAAGGATATACAAATGCGGTTGAGGTGCAATTACAAACCAACTAAATTGAGTCAAGCAGATCTCCAAGTTCTCTGGCAGGCCACGCCCTGCACAAGTAAGATGCACATCAAGAAGGCACCACCTGATTTAAGTATAAACATAGACTGAAATTAACAGGTTTCACAACAATTATGACATGATAAGAATGAAGTTAAATTCTTCAGCTTTTCTATAGATACATCTGATCACTATGCGCCTCTTTACAATAATGGGTAAAACATGAAGGAAAAATAAATAAAGAAAAACCCTTCATTTAACCAATAAAGTTGGATTCCCAACTTCACGCGGCAGCACTTGCGGAATGAAGGATAAAGATGATCCATATAAATGCCTTGTGAACCACCCACATCCAGATGAAAGCTTCAGGCAGCTCCCTCTAAAAGGAGCTTCATGGGACAGCAGATGTTGGAGATGAAAATTTCCCATGATTGCATAAATCACCCCACAACAGAGATGCTTACAAAGTCGAAGGTACAGGCCTGCAAGCTCTAGAGAGCAATATCAAATCCATGCCATATTTTTTTCGTTAAGGACATGAAAAATGGAGCTCAGACAGATTTGGAAAAAAACAATTATGGCGGCAACAGCAGTGATCCATCAGAAAAATGGTTTTCCTCAAATATGTAGTCAAGAAGTGTCATCTTCTGGAGATGAATTAGGATCCTCTTCATCCTCCTCATAAAGGTCAGGAGATGGATCTCCATTAAGATCTACAGTCACGCCATTCACCTTCCTCACGAACTGCCCACGTACACGTGGCCTTCTCTCAGCAAGCTTTTTGCGATTCACATACCTTATTTTTTTATCAAAACACCGCTCCTTCCTTTTCTGCCTAAATTTGATCAGAGCTGCCTCTCTCCTGTCAACTTTGCTTAATTTTGTTTCACTAGAAGGTAAATTACCAAATGATGTCACTTGGTGGTTAGCAGGTGACTGACCCTGTGGCAAGCATACACTCATTGGGTAATAAGAAAATGGTGTCATCCCAGCTACATGCGATGGACAATGTGAAAGGTGGTTATAATGAGGCATCATAGTTGATTGCCCATGATTTTGAAGATCCTTCTGTTGTGTATGTGCTGATGATGGCATCATAAACTGGTTCATGACTCCGGGCATGAAGTAAGGATAAGCAGTATGTGCTGCCAAAGTTGAGGTATCAAACTGCATCCCATTTTTCGGCTGCATGTGCACCTCGGACAAGCCTTCATCATTAGATTTATTTCGCATTAATTCCATAGTCACAGGAGGGGTGCACGACCTTTCCATGGAAGTGGAATCAGGTACACTAGTACTGCTGGGGAAGTCTTCTCCATGTGAGTTATTTTCCCACACGTCAACATTTTCACATCTCATACTGCCATTGATTACATGCCCATTCCAAGTATCTGTTTTATCATCTGGTCTGGAAGTTTGAGCAGCATTAGCTTCAACATCAACAATTGTTCGACAATTGCTCTCAACTGCGCCAGATTTGACGTAAGTGAAGAATGCAGAACATTCACCGATCTTCAGCTCACTCTTCTTAGGAAAAAGGTCACTCTTTCTCAAAAATGGCTCACTCTTTTTGGAAAATGGCACAAAACCTGACCAAACATAAAGATTCTCAAGATGATCACCACAGACAAATGACAAAAAAGACTTGCACACTTGACCAAAAAAAAAAAAACAAAAAATTGTACATCTGTAACAAATCTGATTTAGTTTTTGAATTCTCAACCCCTTTATATTAAACAACACTCACTTGAACGACCAACAGCATATCTGTAATTCAGAAACTACAGCATTGTTCACTGAAAGGGAAAAAAAAACAAAAACCTACGAAGTAAGTTTTAATTGAGTCACATGGGATTCTATATATGTTCTGGAGTCATATTTCAATGTCAGTAATTACAAGACTTAGAATAGCAGCACATTTAAACTAAAACCAGAGTGGAAACAAAGCTCATGAATAACCATAAGAAAGAAAGAAAGAAATATAAATGCAAAGCAGCTTGCCTCTCCGGCGCTCACTTGGAGCTGGTATAGCAGATCGACAGTCAAATATATTTGCAGGCACAGCATCAGAAGTGACTTTGTTACACTGCATAAACAGGAGGGAAAAAAAATGAGGAAAACAGGAGCAGTAAACTGGAGAAGGAAGAAGTGAGGCAAGATGTGAGCTTCAAGGGTAAATTAAAAGCATATCATACTCCCTAACACCCTTCGTTACATAATGTTCAACTCACATTCTGTTTTGCTGTGTTTTAGAAAGTTCATCTCACTTTTACTCCCCCCCCCCCCCCCCTTTTACCCCACAATATATACACATTTCCACTCACTTCACTATCTCCTACTGTTACCAACTTTTTTTTTTACATTAACCCTCCTTGTTACTCCAACTCTCTTGCTATTAACACTTTAACTTAACCCACTTACTATTTCCAAGTTTTCTAGGAGCTAAGAGTCTACTATAAGTGAGTCAAACATTATGAAATAGACAAAGCATAATTACAAAGAGGAGAATTAGTACTTCATGTGAGTTAAACATAATAAAATGGAGGGAGTTTAATCCCCCAGAGAGAGAGAGAGAGAGAAATAGAGAGATTTATGCAAAATAAACAAATTCATAAATAGAAAATTTTTTAATAATCACAGAGAGGACAATTTGTCCTCCATGCAAGTCATAAGAACAGTTTGTCACTTATGAACAACATTACATAAAATTCATTTCATAAAAACTAGAAAAGCCACAAGACCAAAGCCAAGAATACTTCAACTCACAGCATATAAATATTATGTCATTCCTAAATATCCATAACATAACCCCACAAGCCTGATGCCAAAATGTTTTTCTCTCATTTAAAGAGGATACATTTAATTCACACCATTCTCAGAGTAAAATAAAATATAAAACAAAAATTGAGTCATGTCACAATGCAAACATAGACTGCTTCCATCCTCTCTACCCTCGAACATGTAAAACACCGAAAGAATTAAGTGTTTACACTTGGCAAGATGAATTGACAAAATTAAAGAGTTAGATTAGGCAGTAACATTTGTGCTTATACAAGAAATTACAAATAAAAACTCACTTGAAAATTGAAGAGCCCTCTTACACAAACACTTAGATCAGAATTTTTATTTTGATCAGAAATTATTAATATATTTCGTATAAACAATCAAGAACCCATAAACAGTCAGTTTCATCATTTTACAAGATTCTCATCTAAAGTGTAAAATCCAGGATTGTGACCATCCACCTTTGTCATTAACCAAGGTAAATATCCGATTTATTCCACTAAAGTTCATAACTTGTTTCAGTCACTATGTGCCAAAGACCATATTTAAGTCACAAACCCCAAAAACCAAACCCCTTCAAATTTACACACACAAGGTCTCATGCCCAGTACATATTCTCCCCTCTCGGTCTCTCCTTCTAATCCAGTGTTATAATAAAACAACATAAATTTTTGTACATAAAATCACTAAAGGATGTAGCTTGGTACTCCGTAAATAGTTTGTTAAACTAGTATTTGCAATTTCAAGCATGGTTTTTTTTTTCATTTTGTCAGGAGAGGGGACAGAATAAATTTGTACCACGCAAAAGAACCAATATCTAATGCATTACAGAAAGGTAGCACAACAATCATTTCATAATAGCAAGATAGAGGCCAAAAAATCAGTTGTTCCCAATAATCCTTCCCATCCTCCAAACAAAAACAAACTAAAAGGCTGCAAATAGTAGCTTGCAGTGCGCATTTGTGTTTCTTGCATATACAACATTATAATTTGTTATTGACAGTTGACATTGTTGGACATGCCAAACAAATTTATCCAATGAGACTTCCCAGGCTTCTCAATCACTAGTTAGAACTAGTTTTTATTGTATTCTAGGAATTCACACTTCATGCAAGAAAATATTCAATAGGCACTGAGAATTAATAGGATTATTTAAACAAAAACAAAGCACAAATAAAGAAAAGCTCAAACTGATAAAAATGGCTTGCCCTGATCAAGGACAAAAGCAGAGGAGTACATGTAAAAATCCTCTTAACACAAATAAAAATCTCAGGTGAAATGTTATGCCTGCCTAAACACTGACCTCCTCCTCCTGTTGTATTGCAATGCTCATTTCTGGATTAACACTTCTCCGGGACTTATCATCTGTGTCATCGGAGAACAGTGTTGTGCTGTTAGTATTAGCATCACTGGGATCTGACGCAGCTATTTCGAGGTCATAACTCACGATATTCTTCTCCGCAAGGCCAAGCTGTCAATATAGTAAGGAGCCCAAATAATTAGATGTCTCTTAATGATAAAAAATATTCCTCGGTTGGAAAATGAAGCATGAGCAGACTGAGGTTTCTAAATTTCACAAGCAAAGAACAATTATTTCATCTCAAATATATTTATAGGGTGTAACTACATAGGATCACACAAAATCACTTACAAGCAATTTGGCATGTAAATCACTAACAATCACAAAATCACTAACACTTACCATTCGTCGCCTCCTCCACATGTGAGTCCACAAGTTTAACAGCTCATTCGTCCGTAATGGCTTCACAAGGAAGTCTGCTGCTCCCAGCCTCAAGCACTGCACAACAAGAGTAACTTCGTCTTGTGTTGACATCACTAACAAAAAGATGAAGTATAAAAATAAATAACAAATTTATAATTAAGTTACAAACAAAAAAAATGGAAATAGCGGCAAACATACTAATCACAGGTATTCGTTGCAACTGTTTGTCCCGCATTATGTACTTTAACAGCTTGAACCCCTTTTTTGTAGGAAGATCAACCTCAGAAAGTATAATATCAATGTCAGAACTCTCTGCATTAAGCGCATCAACAACCTGCCTAGCAGACTTGACTGATGTCACTGTAGCATACAAACACGCATAGAAACAAGTAAATTCATTGGTGAAAAGACAGAAGATCGTTAAATATATGCAAACAAGAAAACTAGGCCTCCCCACATGGGCCACATCTACACAATTACTTCCATTAAAGAATGGAAGCCACACAAATTAAAAGGAAAAAGTGCAAAAATGCAAGACCATTACCTCACAATAATTAATTAAAAGTAAAACAAAGAGATAAATATACCGAATTGGCATGTAGCTTAACAAGTTATCAAATTCCGTCAGATGATACTTGACATGTCAGCAAATACAAAGGCAATCCACATTTGTTGATAGGACTCTTAAGTCTTAGTCTAGTATTACCGGTATTAATGACCATCCAAATATTATGAATAAGCTTTCTTTGATTGCAAGCTGCATCATCCTTAATCTACCCTTTACTTACTTAGACCTCACGTTAAGGGATAGTCCAAAGGAATGGGTTTAGGAATTGGATGTAGAAAAGGTGGCTTGGAAGCTAGATGGATGGGAGATGGCAATAAGAGAGAGTGAGAGACAGTTAGAACACGACGTTTTACTAAAAATATCACCTCCATAATTTGTCAAATTAGTCACAAGTCAATGGCAGGTCCATGAAGGACCAAAGCTGGTTGACTGTTCATAACATTAAAAATCAACTAAAAACATGACAAGTATTCCAAAAACAATACATCATATGCAAACCGCTTACAGAGGAGAAACAGATAATTACAGTGCAAAACTGAACCTCCCCTGAATTTAGTGAGTTACATACAAGGTATGACAAAAAAAAAAAAAAAAAAAAAAAAAACACCATCACTCACCTTAGTCACTCGTCAGTAATTTATTTTGGTATTACAAGAACCAAGTTATCCGATAGTCCCAGCATAAACTTTCTTTATATCTCACCGTAAATATTGAAATTTTTGGTCATGTCAGGTGCAAACATTAAGTAGCCCAAGGAGTGAGATGATATAGCTTTCCAAAAAAACAAACATGTAGCTAAACCAACTATGAAGTATGAACACTCTTTTAGTACCATGATTTAGGAGAAGCTTGACAGCCTTAACTATCTTCAATTCATTGAGCATCTTTCAATAGAAAAAACTCAAATCCGCACAAACCACAAACTAAATGGGAAACTTAGAACCAATAACCACCTTTGCAACCCCTCAATCATATGAAGTACCCTCCTATCACCAAATTCAGTCTCATCTAACCACATAATTGATAACCTTAAAATTACTCCACAAGCTCGGTTTTCCAACATTCAGCATATCTCTGATCCATCGGGCATCTTTCAATATTTAAAATTCAAATCCGCAAAAACCACTAACTAAATGGAAAACCTAAAACCTTATTGCAACCCTTCAATCATAGAAGTACCCTTCCTATCATCATTTATCACCTTTACATTACTCCACAAACTCGAATTTCCATAATTCAGCATGACTTCTCAACACTCTATCATTACAATATCAGTTTAAAGTACACCTAATCCCACAACAGCATTTTTTGCCTAACCAAACATTAACATGTCCTTTTTCATGTCAGTACTCTAATTTCTGTAAAAAGTACTACATCCGTCCAGAAATTATAGTTACATATACTATTTTAAGATGTCCGTAAAAAATTTTACTCCGTACAATCATACAATTACTTCAAAAAGATCTCAAAGGTACAATCATACAATTATAGTTTACTACAGGATTTCATAGAAATCGAAATCATTGCTAATCCTTAATTATGAGGGGTCGGAACAATATAAGAACTATTTCTACAACTAGAACAGTACAGGACTATATGTAAATGGGTAATGATATATACAGTCCAAGTTGAAAATTCATGACAAAATGACGCGTAAATTAGTATGATTAATGTTAATCTATCCATAATATTTCCTTTTTTAGCTCCTTCTCCTTATACATGGCCCTAACAGGTTTATCATTTTCCTATGTAAATTAGACAATCTTAAAGTACTAAAAATATCATAGAAAAATATCCAACATAAATATCTAACAGATATTTCCAAAATAAAAGTACAATTAATTAAATAAAAAGAGCAATTAAAAGATTTAAACAACACTGAAAACATGAAATTAAATAAAATTACCCTGATAAGAACACTTGCAAAGGAGAGAGAAAACCTCTTGAGAGCTTTTCGAATCATTATCACACAACAAAATCCTAACTTTGCTTCGATCAATAAACTGATCAGTAGTATTCTTCACGTTACTATGCCCAACTTCATCAATCTCCATTTTCCCCAAAAATAAAACCCTAAAATCAAAAATCGAAAAAAAAAAAAAATCCCTAATTTTGTTATCTCATGATTTTCGCCATAAAATGGAAGAAAATTTCAATTAATTTTGAGAACTAATAAGAAATTAATTCATAACTATAGAAGTTCCATTAGAGCAGCAGAATTGCTAAAAGCAGAGGAGAGAGAAAGTGGAACAGTGAAGATTTTAATTGAAGACGCCATTTTCATCATCACCTAATTCTCCAGAGTTTTTTTCAGGAGAGAGAGAAAGAAGAGGGTAAATAAATATCAATCATGATATTTGAGAACCAACAAAATTGGACGGCTGAGATTGAGTTTTGATGGAGAATGGACGGTTAGATTGAGAGATAGTGGGACCTACACGGCGTATGTTAGTAGGTTGTGGGGCCCTTTTCCCCGACCAAACAATTTTTCTTTTTTCGCTTTTATTTTCTCTTTCTTCTCCAATTATCAAGTTCAAATAGAGTATGCTCCTGTCAAAAATAAATAAATTGTCTATTGGCGTCCAATTATATTACGACAACTTGACAATCACTTTGTTAGGATTAATTCCGTCTCCTATTATTTGCAACTAATAGATAATTTATTAATTTAACTTATATTTTTATCAGATTATTATAATTAATATAAAACGGAGGTAAAATTTTTCCTTTTTTTTTTGGGAAATTTTTTTTCACTATTAGTTGAGCTCAAGATGATGTTTAAATTCATTTTATTCAGTTCTCGTGTTTTTGGACTATGATCGAGTTAAATGAACACCCTAATTGCAATACAACGGTGTCCCATTGATCCAGGTATTTAATAAACATAAACGAGCTATGATTAATACTCATAGCTCGTTTATGTTATATTTACCTGAACTCATATACCTCGATATTTATATTAATACTCATAAGAACTTTTCTGTACTTACTTAAGAATAAATTTTTATTATTAAATTAATTTTCAATTTGCAATACAAAATTTATTTAATGGTCAAGTGGGTGATGCTTACAAGTATAATGGGGTACGTGGACGATTAAGATTAATTTAGGATTTGTATAATAGATTGAAGTGAAAGGGTGAAAGGCGCATTTTAGCAAATAGAAGGACGTGGATGAAAGAGAAAGGACACGGAGGAAAGAAAAGTGAAGGAAAAAGGGACAATATGAAAATAGGATAGTCCATTGGAGATAGGGGGCTGGCCACGCCATTTCTAGATCTATTATTTCCTTAGATTTTTTTTAGATTTTTTCTATTTTTCCTTTGTAAAAAGATTTTAAGGATAGTACCACAAAATCAAATTCTTCTTTAAGATCATTTCTTATTTTTGCATTGCGTGTCCTCCTTTTATTGATGCAATTGCACCTATGGAAAGAATATATTCCATCCGTTTAGGTACCGGGATAAATGAATAGTTCAGTTATAGTAGGCATAATTTGAGTAAGGGAGTATAATTTTATTGGTTAGAATTTCCTTTCCGACTTTAGAAGATTTGATTATAAGATTAATTTTCATTACTAGCCCTTGTGACTCTTCTTTATAAGTGGAATATATGGTACCAGGTATAAGGAGTCTTATATTGCATTCATATGAGACTAGTATTCTCACAATTCAAGGCCAAAGAGCTTTTGTGTGAGAGACGTAATAGAACATGTGCATTCAGCAACACTAAATATTGCCAAAAGTTAATTAGTCTACTAATTTGTCCCTCCATCCTCAAATAAGCGTCTTGTAAGTTACGAAGTATTTTGCACAATCCTGAAATAATTATATTTAACCTTACCTTATGAGTTATGACCCTGAATGATTAGATGTAAAACATTTCCATTGAAAGATTAGATTTCATAGAAAACATATTTTTGAAAAAAACCACATTTGTAAATTAGTTTTCCTTTGTCTGGTTCTCACAAGGAAAGTTAAAAGAGCTTAAAAATAGGAATATGGAAATAATATAAGAATGGATGAGAAGAAAATACAATGGAGTTAAGGAGAAAGGAGGAGGGAGGAAAATATGACTTCCCTTATTTAGTTAGAAAAATGTTTTCTACGGATTATTAACCACCCCCTTTACAACCAAGCAAAATAAAAGAAACTGAAAATAATTTTTTATAAAAACATTTTACATTAAACCAAATCGGATTTAAATGAAAATTTTATCTTACCAACTCATCTATCTATCTCATGTGATGTGAACTCCATCTACCATCAAGTCATTAACTATCTCACTCTCAATATATCACTCTCACTCTCACTCTCACTCTCACTCTCCTTATATTTCATGTGAACAATGTGAGGTCCTTCTACTTATTTTACACTTAACTATAACAGTATAACTATAAATAATTGTACATTATCCTCTATTTACTCTTAATATGTACGTCCAAACTTGTGATGACAATAATTTGAAGACGGAGAAAGTGATGTTTTATAATTTATATACATAATTAGAATAGGGATATGAATTTTGAGAAAAATAGTTGGCTACATTACCAAACACCTTTAATTTAAACTGTTCCAAAGTTAGTATTAATTGTAGTTTTACAACTGATGGTTTGATGTACCGTATATTGTACAAGTTTGTACTAAATCTAAGTCTCCTATAAGGCTATAAGGCAATTGATACACATACATTTGGAGAGGTGCCCCACTAACTACAAATTGCTTGGGAGTAGGAGGATTCCCATACCTCCCCCTCTACTCTTAAGCGCTAACCTGCGAAGCTAGGCTGGTTAAACCCGTGAGAGGTGTTGGTTCAGTAGAGTCCTTCATCTTACCTTTAAAAAAGTAATAATAAAATAAAATTGACATATACAATGGAATAGGAATCAACCTTATTCGCCTACACATTATGTGGATTAATCCAAAGGAACTTTGAAAAAAAATTTCCTACGAACATAGCATGAACTAACCTTACTCCGAGGGTCCTAGAATTACCCATAATTATGCAACTTAAAACATATGGTGTGCTTTTCTGACCCATGTTTTTTTCCCATGTTATTGAGTTTGAATCATTGGAATGAAGTGAAATTTTGTCCTATAGCTAGAGACCAAATTTCTTGTATTTAATGAGAGCTACGAAATAGGAAGTACAACACCTGACGTAAATGGTAAGTTTATGTGTACCCCACCTAGACAACCAATTCTATTAGTTGAAATAACTGATCCACTTATTAACATCTAAAATTTTAAACTAAAATCTCAATTTGTATTTGATAGAAGGACAGTTGAGATTTGATAAACATTACATCATAAGATTCATACATAGTACATTCTTACAAATCATAAAATTTCATTAGCATGCACCTTAATTACTACAGTCTAACATAAACATAAACTATACTTAGGCATAGACTTCACAAGCTTCCTAAACCACAAACTTAATTAGACACTTAATTACGAGTACAACAATGCATAAGCTAATTCTAATTAGGCATAGCATTACATAACACATACTTCAATAGGTTCATTACTAACCACGTACTTAATCAGACACTTAATTACGAGTACACAAACTTAAGCAGGTTCATTATTGACCACGTACGTAATTAGACACTATTTTTGATGCCTTAACTAAACCCAGTTCTCACATCATGAACTCTATCCCAAAGCATAACTCCTCCATATTTGTCACCAAATCCCTTAACAAAAGGAAGCACTTGGCTTATAAGTGTTTGTGAAGTGATAGAATATACGATAGATATTCTAGATATTCTGTTATCGTAGGAGATATATTTTGTGAATATTTGTAATTATCTTTTGAGATTCCTAATGTGATTAGGACTCACGATTGTAACCCTATATATATTGATTAATGGTAAACACTCCAATCTAAGGAGTTTATATTATCTAACATGGTATCACGACTTTAGGTTACGATCTAGCTTCCGCAAAATTTATTTTTTTTAGTCGCCATCTTTGTCCTCTTTCCACGGATTTTTCCTCAATTAGTGCTTTTGCAGGTTCTTTTCCACCATCATTATTTGATTACTTAATCAATTATTTCCTTTTCTTTTGTTTTCCGTTGTGGTGCGCCTAACCTCTCACTGTCACTAATACCATGGGCAAAGATGACGAAATACCCTCTTCCTCTTCTTCTTCTGATTATTACCCTGTTTTAGGTGTTAATAACATCAAGAATGTATTTCCTCTTATTCTTGATCGAGAAAAAGTTCAATATTCCAATTGGGTTGAATTATTTGAGTGTCATACACACGCGTACAATGTTCTTGATCATATTGACCCTAAAACAACTAAGTCGACGGATATATCGGATGAGATGTGGAAACGACTTAACTCCATTGTCAAGAACTGGATTTATAGCACAATCTCCAAGGATTTGCTTGAAACAGTTATAGAAAAAGGAGTTGCGGCTCAACAGATTTGGGACAAGCTTAAGGCAATTTTTCAAGACAATAAAACCACTAGAGCCGTCTATCTTGAAAATCAGTTCAATGCCTTACATCTCTCAAAATTTTCAGATATTTCTTCTTATTGTCGTGAATTGAAGAACATCAAAGATCAATTAGCCAATGTATATCAACCGGTGTCGGAGCAAAAGATGGTTATTCGATTGGTTTCGGGGCTCGTCAACACTGATTTTGATACGGTTGCTGCAAGATACAACAAACGGACCCTCTTCCCTCATTCGAAATTGCACGTTCTCGTCTGCTACTTGAAGAATCCAGACGTGCTAATGACACCACTGCTCAAGCCTCTTCCTTCGTGGCTCAGACCACAAATTCGGCTTCTTCTGGAACAACCACCGCACCCCCGGCCCAGCAGCAGAACTCACCAGACGGCAGGGGTAGCAGCGCCGGTGGTCGGAGCAAGGCCGCGGCCGTGGCCTGGAAGAGGCCGTGGCCGGGGAACGGCACAACAACAACAACAACAACCCCAGCCACAACAGCAGAAACAAGCTCCGTCTTGGGGTAATCAGTCGTGGGCTAGTAATAACCAGACCCAGTCACATGCTCCACAATGGGGCTTTGCTCCATGTCTTTACCCGCAGCAGTGGGCTCCTCCAAGACCTGGGTTCATGGCCCAGCAGCAAAGCCGACCCCCACAGGCCTATTTCTCTGGGCCATATCCGCAACAGCAGCAACAATTTCAGCCACAAGGGTCGGAGTACGGGTCTGCAATGACTCCCACCGAGCTCGGAAATTCTTTTGCAACAATGAGCCTTCAAAACTATGATCCGTCTTGGTACATGGACTCCGGGGCCACTTCCCACATGACTAACAATGTCGGTAATCTCTTACCCCTTTTTAATTTAAGCACTAATAATTTCATTCAGGTGGGAAACAGTCAACGCATTCCAATTACGGGTTATGGTCACTCTAGCATTGCAAATAAATCCCTATCCCTTCGTGTTGTTTATTTAGCTCCCCAAATCATTAAAAACTTAATTTCCGTTCGTAAATTTACTTCTGATAATTCCGTGTCTATAGAATTTGACCCTAGTGGTTTTTCTATGAAGGATCTACGAACGGGGAGACTAATAACCAGATGCAATAGTGTGGGGGACCTTTATCCAGTCACAAACACACCATCAACATGTCTAGCTACATCACTCACAACTCTATCCCCTTCCACATGGCATAACCGCTTAGGACATCCTGGAGCACCAACTTTGAGCTTTCTTAGGAATAAAAATTTTATTGATTGTAATAAGGAGCAAGAATCCACTACTTGTGTAGGTTGTCAATTGGGAAAATATACTCGCTTGCCTTTTTATGATTCTAATAGTACTACTTATTCTGCATTTGATATCATTCATGCTGATTTGTGGACTTCTCCTATTCGTAGTGAAAAAGGACATAAATATTATTTAGTTCTATTAGATGACTTCACTCATTATGTGTGGACTATTCCTCTTGTTTATAAATCTCAAGCTTTTCAAACCTTCCTTAATTTTCGACAATATGTGCTTACTCAATTTGAGCGTCCCATTAAGTCATTCCAAAGTGACCATGGTCGTGAATTGATAATGATCCGTTCAAACTTTTCTGTGTCAAAAATGGATTGGTTTTTCGCTTCTCTTGTCCACATACATCATCACAAAATGACAAAGTTGAACGCATGATTCGTACGATTAATAATATTAACCGTACACTTCTTTTTCATGCCTCTCTCCCACCTTATTTTTGGAGTCATGCCCTTGAAACGGCCACTTATTTGTTGAACCTCATGCCTACCAAAACACTCAATAAAATTACTCCTGCTCAAGCTTTATTTAGCATTGTCCCATCCTACACTCACCTTCGCGTTTTCGGGTGTCTCTGTTTTCCTAACCTCTCCGCCACAACCAAACACAAGTTAGCACCTCGATCATACAATTTCGCACTTCTGATTATAATTTTTTAGGTGATTGTGATCCATCCCCCTTATTTCAACTACAAAATATGTTGAAAATACCCAATAGGCAGCCTACTCCGCAGGAGAACCGCGACCCAACCCCATCAGCCGCAACAGGCCCGCGGCCCAACCTGACTTCCCAAACCCCAGCGCCTACTGGTTCTTCTTCGGTCCAGCCAGCACAGCGAGCCCAATCCCACACCACACCAGCGCCTGCTGGCTCTCTCTCCGCCCACCCGGATTCTCAGCCCAAATCACCTTTTCAAACTTCTCCTCCCTCACCTACAAGCCCAAATACTTATACTCCTCCTCCCCTTAGAGGCCTCACGCCCATTACACCAACAAGACCACCTCCGAATTCCCCTCAAATGCAAACTAGATCCAAACATGAGATTTTTAAACCCAATCCAAAATATGGCTTAACCATTTCCACTCCTAGCACCACCTTAGACCGTTCTCCCTTACCTAAAAATCACAAACAAGCTCTTTCTGACCCTAATTGGATGCAGCGATGCGTGATGAATATGGTGCTTTAATTGAAACGGGGACATGGGAATTGGTTCCTAGGCCAACGGGGGTAAATGTTGTCAATTGTTTGTGGTTATTTCGACATAAATTGAATGCTAATGGTGATCTTGAAAGACACAAAGCTCGACTGGTTTGTGATGGCAGGTCACAGGTTGAAGGAGTTGACTGTGATGAAACTTTTAGCCCGGTTGTTAAACCAGCCACTATTCATACAGTGTTGAGTTTATCTATGGCTCGTAAGTGGTCTATTCACCAACTTGATGTAAAAAATGCCTTTTTACATGGTGATTTGAATGAGTGTGTTTACATGCATCAACCCCTTGGGTTTGTTGACAAGCGATTTCCAGGTTACGTTTGCAGACTTCACAAGGCTCTTTATGGTGTAAAACAAGCTCCACGAGCTTGGTATCAGCGATTTGCTAACTATCTTTTGCAGATGGGGTTTGTCATTGCTAAAAGTGATAATTCTTTATTCACTTTCCGGCACGGGAGTGATGTGGCATATTTGCTACTATATGTTGACGATATTGTGTTGGTTACTTCCTCTGATCGGCTTCGTGAGAACATTATTTCTCACCTACGGAATGAGTTTCCGATGACTTACTTAGGTCCTTAGAATTATTTCCTAGGTATAGCTATTACTCGTACTCCTTCATATTTGTTTCTTTCTCAGCAAAACTATGCACAGGAAATTGTAGAGCGCGCAAGTATGGCTAGTTGTAAACCTGCGGCAACCCTAGTGGATACTCAATCCAAACTCAGTGCAGACTCTGGCCCTCAGTTTCATGATCCAACACTCTATCGCAGTCTTGCAGGTGCTTTACAGTACCTCACTTTTACTCACCCTGATATCACATATGCAGTTCAGCAAGTTTGTCTTTTCATGCATGATCCTAGACAAGCTCATTTTGATGCTTTGAAACGCCTCATAAGATACATTCAGGGTACCATTGATCACGGGTTACACTTATATCCTTCATCTCCTACATACTTGATTACTTATACTGATGCAGATTGGGGCGGGTGCCCGGACACTCGTCGTTCGACCTCGGGATATTGTTGTTTTCTTGGGGACAATCTTATTTCCTGGTCTTCGAAGCGTCAACCTACTCTTTCGAAATCAAGTGCAGAGGCAGAATACAGGGGCGTCGCAAATGTTGTTGCCGAGGCTTGCTGGCTTCGTAATCTTCTTTTGGAGTTACATTGCCCACTCCGACGGGCTACTGTTGCTTATTGTGATAATGTCAGTGCAATATATTTATCTCATAATCCCGTACAGCACCAACGCACCAAGCACGTCGAAATGGACATTCGTTGTTCGAGAAAAGGTGGCGTTGGGGCAAGTACTGCATGTTCCATCTCGTTATCAGTTTGCTGACATTTTCACGAAAGGCCTACCTCGACAACTATTTTTGGAGTTCAAATCCAGTCTCAGCGTACGACCTCCTCCCGCTACGACTGCGGGGGTGTGATAGAATATACGATAGATATTCTAGATATTCTGTTATCGTAGGAGATATATTTTGTGAATATTTGTAATTATCTTTTGAGATTCCTAATGTGATTAGGACTCACGATTGTAACCCTATATATATTGATTAATGGAAAACACTCCAATCTAAGGAGTTTATATTATCTAACATGAAGGAACAAACCCACTTCCAGCAGCGCTCTTTGCTGCTGCAGCAGGCAACCCAACAAAGAACTTCTTAGCAGGGATGTTTGAGGTCCATTTTCTCCAAGAATTCTTGAACTTCTCAGGGTTACTAACATCGAACTCGCAAGAAGGGTTGTTGTAAAACTGAATCCAAACGTAGTCGAAAAGCCCGGTGTGTAGGGCACCGTTGAGCTTATGATCTGGGAAAGGGCATTG
This sequence comes from Chenopodium quinoa, assembly GCF_001683475.1. NCBI lineage: Eukaryota > Viridiplantae > Streptophyta > Magnoliopsida > Caryophyllales > Amaranthaceae > Chenopodium > Chenopodium quinoa. The sequence goes on along the minus strand of NW_018744626.1, from coordinate 4,850,924 downwards.
TGGTGCAGCACTTAGGTATACTTTCTTCCCTGATTGTTGCCCACTATGTTACCAGGACTAGGGTACGGGTGTCGGACACGGACACGCGTCAAGGTATCCAATTCGGCAAAGTCAAAAATTTTGGGACTCGGGGACTCACTCCGAAATTTGGACACGGGTGCGGGGACACGTGTGTGTGTGTGTATATATATATATATATTCTACGGAGTAAGCCATAAGGAAGCCTTTAGTGAAAAAAACAGTAAAGGAAAAAAAGGATGTCTGATGTGGGCCAGGATAGAAAAAAAGAAACAACCTTTAATGAAAATAATAAAGAAAATACAGGTTGTTAAAGCATAAAGAGTAAGGGTCACGTGAAAACATTTTCTTTTCTTTTTCTTGTCTCTCTCTTCGTATTTCTTCTTCACCTTAAAAACTCCCAGCACTTCAATGGAGTCTTTTTTCTCCGTCACCCTCGATGCGAAATCAGAATGGCGTTTGGCTCGCCAGAGGCCCACGAGTAAAAGCCCTATAGTTTTATTACTTTTTACTTCTTCATTTTTGTTTAATTTGGGAATCAGGGTTTCTGCCGAATCCGAGGAGAAGTTGACGAATTGGACACGAATTTTGTGTCCGAATCCCATACGCGTCGTGTCGACTCGCGTTCGGCGGCCAAAATGCCGAGTCCATTTAACAAAGGTTGCCCATGCTCGGTGAGTCTCCGTGCTAGTGCTTGGTAGTGTGGCATACCTGACTCGATGTCGAAATCTATGCCGTCTAGCACGGCATTGCCTGGTGAGAACATAGAAGATCATATTAAATAGGGAAAGGAAGAAAAGAAGATGAGTAATAGAATTTCAAAACATTGTTATAAAAAATTGTTCTTCACACAACTTAGGGTCTATTCTCGTACGATTATTTTCAGTTCAGTTCAGCTCTAATAAGTTTAGTTCAGTTCAGCTCCTAATTTCCTTCTCTTATAAAATACTAAATTTAGTTCAGTTCAGTTCAATTCAGCTCTAATAAGTTCAGTTCAGTTCAGTCAATGAAAACAAGCCCTTAATGCTATTTTTTTTCAATTTATTCTAGTCGAATGTGATTAGATCTAGTCTGATATGTTACATTAATATAAATTGAATACTTACTAAAAACATAAAATTTTGTGCCAGCCCAGTGTTACAATAATAATACTCCGTAATAAAAACGCATGGACAAAATTTTAACACATATTATTACAATCAAAGTAAATTACATAACAAGCTTATGTAGTAGTGCATACCTAGCGGCCGAAATTTGGATTGGCCTCCAAGGAAATGATCCCACAAGTAATCGGCAACACCTCTAGCTTCCTCGGACGATGATAGAGAGTAACACTTGGTTTGGATAGGAAGAAATGGAAGGAAAAGAAGAGAAGAGAAATGGAGGGAGACAAAATCTCTTGTTTGGGTAAAAGATTGGGGGAAGGAGAGGGAGGGATCTATTTTCCCTTTCTCTATAATAACCATAATCTCTCCAAAATTGGAGAGATTTGGAGGGAAAATGGAGCTCACCTCCCCCTCCCTTTCTTTTCCCTTCCCTTCCTCCATTTTTCCTCCCCTTCTTTTCCTTCCTTCTTTGCTATCCAAACAAAGCGTAACTCTTAGTTCTAGTAGCATCGCCAATGGAGAGCATGACCTTAATCCCCATACGTTGGCAATTTCGTATGCCAACGCTCACTCTTTTGCACCCACCATCTTTAGGGGTGCAGTGGCCAGCCAAGTCAATTTCGGGTTTTTGGCCATTCCCAAATTTGTGAAGAAATGCTATGTTAACATACTTATATAACATGCTTCTACATGTATCTGTTAATGTTCCCTCATTCACATTTTGGCCCCAATAAACAGCAATTCCCCCAGCATTGGCTTTAAAGGCCAAGGAAACTAAAAGAGTGGTGATTATAACTAGCAAGAAAAGAGGATATGACCCAATTTTAACACCCATTATTTTTTGAGGTTTGGCTACTATTAATCCTATTATGTGTTTAGTGTTATTGTGTTATTCTAAGGCCATCAAGTTCAAGTCTTATTTATAGAGTAAGAAACTACAATTACTAGTACAAGGTCTTGATTTATTATGCTTGTTATAAAGTCCGACGACTTAGAAGTTGACTCAATAGTACTACTATTGTGCTAGTAGTACACTAGGAATAATAGGCAATTCAAGGACAACAACTTGATCAACTTGCATCTTCCATGCATTATTGCATTGTTTAGTTTCACTTTCTAAGGGTCTGTTCTCATTGACTGAACTCAGCTGAACTGAACTGAGCTGAGCTGAACTGAATTGAACTAAACTGAAATGAATATTTTATAAGAGAAGGAAATTAGGAGCTGAACTGAAATGAGCTGAACTGAATTTCAACGTAAGAGAACATACCCTAAGAAGTGTTCCCTCAATTTCAAGGTAGTTTGGTTGCATGTTTTATGTTTATAGTACTGAGTATAAATTTTGGACCATTGAAAATTACGCAGAGTTTCACTTTCTCATAAATGAGAAATATTATTTTGTTTATCATAAGATAAAATTCCTATGAGAATTTATATTTTTTTTAATTAAGGGAAGTTAGATAATAAATAAGCAAATTCCCTCATTTTGTGAGAAGTAGATTTTCTCATGATTTTGTACTCAAATCTTTATTTTGTAGGAATTTGTATTTCTCGTAGATTTAAAATGTCAGCCAAATTAAATAACACTTTATCAATAACGCTTGTCAATGTTTATATTAGATGATAGTAAAAAAATTACAAACGAGCAATAATTTACACTCCAATGTTTAAGGTATGAGTGTCGTGAGGGTTGGACAAAAGTTGATGATGAGAGGTTTTTGGTGCTATTCTTTAAATGAGTTTCTGTCATATGGTAAGAGTTGTTATGTTCTTGTATGTCAATAAATTGCTATAATAAATTGCCTTTTCCAAATTATATAATGCTTGATGGCTTTACATATAGCTTCCTCCCTTATCTTTTCCACATATATTAGAAACTTTTATAGAGACTAAAATGCATTCTTGAACTTTCAATATTATTAGGTATACTACATATATATATGCTTGCAATATATATATTGTCAAGACACGTCTTAAAAAAAAAAAAAAAAAAAAAAAAAAAAAAAAAAAAAACCTAAGCTGAAAACATGTAAACAAGTAAGGGTCTGTTCTCATTTACTGAACTGAATATTTTATGAGAGCTGAAAAGAACATACCTTAATTTTAATTTTTCAAATTAACTCTGGTAGAGGTGATTTAATCATTATTTTAAATTTCAAAGGCAATTTTTTTTTTTTAAATACAAGTACGTACATACAAACTGCAATTTGCACTAGAGTTCGGACTTGTTCGCTTTAGCTTATTTTGGATACTTATTACTTATTCCTTAATAAATTCAGATCAAATTAGACCAGACCAGATCATAAATATTAGATTATACCAAATCAGGACTTTTGATTATTATTTATTTATCGATATATATCATCAATTGCGTATTAAAAAAATAAAATTGAATATTTGAAAAGTATATGATGAAACGAATCTAACAAGATCCATTTTGATAATTTTTTTCTTTATAGATTAGTATTAAAATACGGTTAAATTTTAGTCAAATTGTTAAATTAGATCATACCAGATCAGATAATAAAAATTCAGATCATATCCGATCTTCTTGTTTAAGTTGACGAGAATAAGGGCCTGTTCACATTTACTTAATTTCAGTTCAGTTCAGTTCAGTTCAGCTCCAATCAGTTCAGTTCAGCTCCAATCAGTTCAGTTCAGTTCAGCTCTTAATTTTCCTCTCTCATAAAATATTCATTTCAGCTCAATTCAGTTCATTTCGGTTCAGTTCATTTCGGTTCCAATCACTTCAAATCAGTTCAGTTCAGCTTAGTTCAGTAAATGTGAACAGGCCCTAAGTCCAAAATTCCGTCGCACACGCTTAACTCCGTTTTTGAGTTTCTCCATTCGACACTTCTCAAAAACACAAAAACCTCCCGTCAAAAAAAAAAAAAAACAAACAAAAACCAACCCACCAACTCGCTGCTCTCCTTACTCGTCGGAAAAAGTGCCGGCGACCATCCATCCACTGCCAGGTATTCCTCCTCCCTCTCCTCTTTTCTCTCTCCTCTCATCTCTGTTTTCGTTTTTAGGGTTCCAAACAATTGCTGCTGCGACTTACAGTGCCGCCTTTTCTTCCTCTTTCCCTCTTTTTGATGAATTGTGATGCTAGATTATATTTACCAAACCCTAACTTACATGCTTTTCATTCATTCATTTTTTCTGATTTTTAATTCTTTGAATTATACCGTGTCAATTGATTGAAATAATGGTTGAAATTTAGTTTTTAATGATCTTGGGTATACCTGTATATTTCAATTTATAAAAGTTTTTATTTCATGAAAATTTGTTTTAGTATAATTCTTGAATGTTTAAAGTTTGTTTGTAATATCAGTTTTTAGTTCATTAAAGTATTAAAATTCTTTTTTCTTGCTTAATAATTATGCAACCTAATATTCTAAATTTCCCGATTTATTGAAGTTAGTATGTAAGGTATTGAAGATGTATATGTGGGTTTAAGATGCTACCTTTCAAATGAATGATTTCTGTGATGAGTTTTATATCTCAGAATCTTTAGAAGCTAATTCATTTATTGAATTCATGTATATAAGACCCTAATTTTGATTCTTGATTTATGGAGGAAATACTTTCAAAGTAAGATTAACTTGAGAATCTTACTTTAATCTAATGTTAGCTTATATGGCCTCTTTGCATTTTTTGGGTAGATGCCGGAGTATTGGAAGGGGTAGAAAACGATTTATTGAGCTAGACTTGAGCACTTCACTCAAGGTAGCCCATGGACACCTCTTTGGTTCTTTCACTAGAACTCAAGAACTATATGTTTTTTTGAACTATAAGCATGGTTTACACTTTAGACTGTTTTACATGCTGCCCAGAGTTGATAAAAAGGGGTCATTTCTGATATTAAAACATCTCTATTTCATGAAAACAAACTTTAATCTCTATGTATGTGAGTATACTGTCGTACATTGGGATGTTTTGTATGTGATTCTTACAACCCAAATTTTAATAGTTTTTAGATATGCTCAACCATTTTGCTCGTGCCTCACTTCAAGATTTCTAAGGGATATAAATTGCATACTCTATAGTGTTTTAACTCTTACAAGTGTACTTCCACAAATTTAACACAATTTTCAAAGTCATTCATATCAATTTAACGATTTATCAATGAACTTACCGGTTGATATTTCATCTAAATGAAATTTAAACTTGTAACCCAGCCGCCCTAACTCATCTTAAGTCATTTAAAAACCTTGAATATACATTGATTTGTGTAGGCCCTTTAGGAATGTGCATATTTTAGTTATGAGGTCCTTTAGGATGCATGCCATTTATACCTATAAGAATCCATTTATACCTATAAGAATTTGATTGATTTTTTTTTTTTGTCAAGTCTATCAAGCTGCATTTTTTAATTAGTAATTATTTTCAAATTAATGTGGTAAAAGATTCATATCTTGAAGAGAGTGTTCCCCTTTTTAGGCATTTTTTTCAGGATAGGGCATGTAGCTTACAATGGAGTGTTTGATTTGCTTTCAAAAATCTCGAATTTTCTCACTCCATGTCTTATCTGGATTTTAGATATTGTCTTGCTTCTTCTGGTCAAATGTGAGCTCAGTTTAATCAGTAGCATTTGTAAGTTTTCCCCCTTCCTATTTGTGCTGTGTCAATTTAACTGCTTGTTTGAATTTCAGGCCTCAATCTTTTTGTGCATTAAGTAGATTTGGTGGAATTTGATTGTTCCTGAAGTGGTGTCTCATCAGATATCTTCTACATGCTTTTTGTTGTCAATTATTGGATTACATTACTTTTAACTTCCACTTTCTTTTGTTCAAGATAAAAGATCTTCCTTTCTACATTCAGCTCTATCTCCTTTATGTTAAAATCACGGATTTCCCCAATCCCCCTTATTTTAATGAAATTGCTTGTTTACTGTGTATGTCCTTTGTTTCTTATCTTACTCTTTTCCCAGTCATGCTCATGATTCTATTTTTTGAAAAATTGGAATGCTATAGAGGTTTGGTTAATTAGGTCATTGGTGACAGGAAAACCTTGAAAAAGTTGTGATGGGGTACGCACAGTTAGTCATTGGTCCTGCAGGAAGTGGAAAGTCAACTTACTGCTCTAGCTTGTATCGACACTGTGAAACCATGTGTCGGACAATAAATATCATAAACCTTGATCCTGCTGCTGAAAATTTTGACTATCCTGTTGCTGTGGATATCAGGGAACTTATTAATTTGGAGGATGTTATGGAAGAATTAGGGTTGGGTCCTAATGGGGGTTTGATTTACTGTATGGAGGAACTTGAAGATAATCTTGATGACTGGCTTACTGAAAAGCTAGATGATTTCTTGGATGATGATTATTTGGTATTTGATTGCCCTGGGCAAATTGAACTCTTCTCTCATGTTCCAGTTCTTAAAAACTTTGTGGAGCACTTGCAGCGTAAGAGCTTCAATGTTTGTGTAGTTTATTTGCTAGACTCACAGTTTATGACAGATGTTACCAAATTTATCGGTGGCTGCTTGTCATCTCTGTCTGCAATGATCCAGCTTGAATTGCCCCACGTTAATATCATGTCAAAAATGGACCTCGTGAAGAACAAGAAAGACCTTGACGATTTCTTGAGCCCCGAGCCACAGATGTTACTGTCACAATTAAATCGTCGCATGGCGCCACAGTTTGAGAAGTTGAACAAAGCCTTAATTGATCTGGTGGATGAATACAGCATGGTGAGTTTCATCCCTCTTGACTTGAGGAAAGAGAACAGCATTCAATATGTTTTGTCGCAGATTGACATGAGCATCCAGTATGGAGAAGATGCAGATGTGAAGGTTAAAGATTTCGATATTGATGCAGATGATGATGAATAGCTGCAGCTCTCTCTGACCATCCGATTAGCACAACAAAATTAGCGTAGTTTCAAAACCTTGCCTATTGTAAACCACCTTCCTCATCCTTTCTATTTTTTGTTTTTATGGATCTCTTGGTGAGTGCCTGAGTGGCGAGTAACATAAAAGTCATGTTTATTGGAACTATTGAGACTTTGAACTTTTGAAGTACAAATTGTTTGTTAATGCTAATTTAGTTGCAAAACATAATACAATACTTTTATATATATGTGAAGGTTCCTTCTTTTCAAAGTAGTGCTAATTGGAGTACGAAGTATAAGGTACTCGAGTTGGTGGGGGAACACACCTTGTGATAGGAGTATGAAAACAACAAGTTTTGTGTATGGCCAGCCAACACACGAGTAAACCCTGACCAACCGAGTAACCTCTGATTAAGTAACCTTTATCCGACTAAGTAACCTTTTTCTAATCGAGTATTACCTTAACTAGTCTAATGCCCAAATGTTCTGCTAAGTTGCGGACAATAAGTCAATAAGCCTATGGTAGGAAATCTTCATAAAATAAAACCTAAATTCATTTTTGTCACAACAATTCTGTCCATGATCTTCAAAACTACAGCCAGAGACTCTTCCAGCATCCTCTCAACGCCTATTCCATAAGGCCCCATCACTTCATTAACAACCGCACCCTCCAATTTCATTGTTCACTAAATTCTGAATACTAAATAGCAAATGGAGAGCTATAGAATCCGCCAACCTCTTCAAAACAATATTCAAGTTGACATATTCGCATCTTCATGTCAAATGCTTGCTCAAGTGGGTGCTTATGCTTTTTTAAATGCGCCAAATCAACCTTACCAAGTCCTTCGAATTCCATGCTGTTCTCTTTTCACATGTGTTCACCTATATAGATTTGCCTTCCACAATATTCATAAACTTATCCTGACGTGACATCAGTCGATTCCAGACAGATAGGTATTGTATATCACAAGTATAGTCAGCACATGTCTCCATCTGCACCATCTCCTTAACACGAACAATTAACTAATCTTTCTTTCGAGAAATCAGATTAACTGCAGCTCTTCTGCAGGAGCTCTGAAGATATGGGTAATCGTCAGAATGCTGCACATTATTATGGAGAGCACTGCACCTTCTACATATCCCCAAAACTTAGTCATGAATTTTGTGATATTTCCTTCACTTCCCTCTGCAATAAATAAAGTGATAAAAGCCAAGTGAGGAAGGAAATTGGGTAGTCCAATTCCCTTAGCTTCCTCAAGAACTTGAATTTCGACCGTTAGGAAAATACCTAATGTAGTTTCATCTTTCTTTTTTGAATGCATAAGCTCTGAAAACCCGCGTAACATCTCAGCTAAACGAGCTTTGCAATGCATATTCATATCATCAGGGTACTCATTGTACTCTCCTCTAATAAGGATCTTCCTTAGGGATTCCTTCTCTCTGCATGAATGCTGTCATAGCCTAGGATAGATTCTGAGGCATGTTGTTCAGTTTAGCAACATTAGCATTCAACTTAGCATTAATCTGCTGCACAATGTTGGGCCAGTATTTTATGATAATGCTAGCCTGAATGTGAACCAATCTCTGAGCCAACTCCGGGATCCCCACAATCGATTTGTTCATATAAGTTTTCTAGCTGGCCTTGGACCAGCACTCGGGTGATCCCAGGGAGATCAACCATGGTCAAGTCAGGAACTCATTTTTTCCCGAATACAAGTGTTATTGGAGTATTAGATCCTTTGGCTTTTCCTGCAAGTTCTTGAGTAGCCGAGTTTATTGCTTCAGAAACATGAGCTTCGACTTTACCCATGTACTCATCAAGGAAGAGTTGTGGGGTGGGATCAGACTGCCAGACTGATGCTGAAGGCGCATGATGAGTGGGACTCTAGTGCAGATACCTTGACCCCTAGTGAAGTTACTAAGAGGTTCAAAGAATCAAATTAGTATTGTTAATGTATCTAGCCATGTTATATGTGTTGTGATTAAACCATCATCTCAATTCATGTTATTGGTTATCAATCGAAACTTTTGGCATTTTGTGAAGGTTGCAGAAATACATACTCTTTTGGATTTTTGTGTAAATTACCACCCTAAAATGTAACATGTGTTGAAATAACCACCCATTTTTGTTGAAATTAAAAATAACCACCCATATTTTACAAAACTATAGGTTTTACCACCCCTACCTATACTCCGGCCAGTTTTCCGAGCATGTGCTCCACAATTTCATTATGAAGAATCCTTATTTCCAATTCAAGTCAAATTGAATGAATCAAACAACGATTACATCATTAAATTCCTAATAAAACACATTCCAAACAATAAATATCGTATAACTTGAATTCTACTTTATTAAACATTGCAAAATAACTAAAAATAAATAAAAATTCAGTGCGTTCTTCAAAGGATTCGCTTGTCAATTTGCAAACTTTGGAGTAAAATTTGGTAGAATTTTTGAAAAAAATGAAGAATTATAAGTTTGGGAGTAGTTTGTGAAACAAGGTAGAAAATAAATCGAGAAACAACTTCTATAAAAATCATAAAACAGCCATTATGTGGGGCCTATGCTCGGAAAACTGGTTAGAGTATTGGTCGGGTGGTAAAACCTACCTGTTTTGTAAAATATGGGTGGTTTTTTTTTAATTTAAAAAAATGGGTGGTTATTTCAATACATGGTACATTTTGGGGTGGTAATTTACAAAAAATTCTACTCTTTTTGTCCCTTAAAAATTGTTTTATTATGATTTTGTCTTTTTATAAGGCCTTGTTTAGTTCACCTTATTTAAGGAAAAAAAAGTTCAAATCAGACAAGACAGAAAAAATAAGTTTAGATCAGATCAGAAAAATAAGTTCAGATCAGATTATCGTTTTATGTGTAGTTTTTATCGCTAAAAATCTTTAATTTCATAATGAAAAAAAAAAATCTGAATATCACATATTAATAAAATACACATTATTACAAATCTAACAAGACCGCTATTGGTATATTTTTTTTTCGTATAGATTATTGTACATTTAAGGTCAAAGTTTGGTCAAATTTGACATTTAGATTAGATCAGGTCAGATCAGAGACCAGATCAGCAACAATAAGGTGAACCAAACAAGCCTAGGGATGTCCATAATTTGGATAAAAACCGAAATCCAATCCAATCCAAACCGAATTATCAATTCGAATCGGATTTGAACTTTAAATCAGATCAGATCGGATTGAGATTTTTTGAAAATTCGGATTTTCGGATCGGATTGGATTGACCCTAACGGATCAAATTAAAACCAAAATCCGAAATTTAGATATCAACATGTATAATATGGATTGCTGTGGTTTATAATTGGGCCTTTAATATCAAGATTTGTGCAAATTATCCATTGATGAGCTTGAAAAAGTTGAGGTTTTAGACGACTAAGGGCCTATTCATATTTACTTAATTTCAATTCAGTTTAGTTTAGTTTAGTTCAGCTCAGTAAATGTGAACAGGCCCTAAGCTTCTACCTTGATTAAAGAATTTTGGTGGCCTGCCTTTTGTGCTGTTTGCTGCTGTTTGGATTGTTTGTTGTTGCTGCTTTCTTCTTAGGTTGTTGATGTCTGCTCTCTTTATAAGTTGATGGCGCCTACCGTTTTAAATTGATGCTGGTGACCTACTGTTTTAACCTTGCCAATAAATTTTATCCTCCTTACAAGTAGTCATCATTTTGAAGAAGCAATTTTTTTTGAGAAAATTCAAGTTTATCAATATGATAAACATGAGTTGTTTATCAAAGGGTATATTGGACTATTTACTCATGAATAGTAGGGACAATTTTTCCATTAAATATTTTTGTTAGGCAAATTCAACTAACAGCGTTAGCCTTGTCGTTAGTCAAAATTTGCAAGCAAATTCATCTTCTTCACTGGAGAAAGTCGGCGAGTCGACTAAACGCCAGTGAGTTTGTAAGTCGATTTTCTTCCAATTTGGTGTATGTATAATGGAAAAAATTCAGAAAATTATAATGGAGAAATTCAATCTTCAAGCCCAATTTTAGCTTTAATGGAGGACATGGACACATGGTCACCCTACCATTTGGGGTTGACCATGCCCTTAATTTCACCCTTATTTCTAGGGTTATTTGTTTATATCGGCGTCGGTGGTGCCGAATGGGGTGATCTTCAATGTCATCGTCTTCAATGGTGTCACCTTTGATGTGAGCTTCAATGGAGGAGGAAAGAGGAAGAAGAAGGATCATTATTGCAATTGACGACTTCATTGTTAAAGAAAATATGGTGATGAAAATGGTACCTTCCTCCATTGTTGAATGGAGAACCTGGGTCTTCTTTCTCTTTCTTCTGTTTAGAGGGAGAAGATGAGTAACTTCCGTCAGTTAGGGACCAATATTCAGCACGTGATTAAAAGAGGATGAAAATATTTTTTAATTAGCCAGCATGAGATTCTATGCAAAATAATTACCAAATTGCCATTTGATAAACATTTCAAGTTTATCAGATTGATAAACATGGGCTTCCTCATTTTTTTTGGTGCATTGTACTTCCACTCCTAAACAAGATAGTTTTGTGTTAAAAATAGTACAACTACGAAGTATAAACAAAAATAATAGTGTGTAGGAGTATATATGTTTGTAAGTAACATAAGCTTTGTTCGATTTACAAAAACATCTATTAAAGCTTTAGGTGATCATATTACTTTGCGTGACTTGTGAAAATAAAATAGAAATATTCAACTTTTTTTTATAGGAAAATGAAGAAAGTTTCGATCATTATTTTCTTAAATTCAACTAACAGCATTGATTTTTCTCAAATTAGTGCCTTTGAGTTTATTTCGATTATCCTCCACGCTAAGTAAGTGATTGTCTTCACGAGGACATTGTCAGTGTGGCTATGTCGCGTTTAAGGTGTCAAAAAATTGCAATCAAAAAAAAAAAAAAAAAACAACTTGAATTTTAGACTTGTATGAACACAATAATTTAACATGATTCAAATTTAATATATTTCCGACCTAAGTTCAGCAAATCCATTTTTTTTTTTAGGACACCAAATCCAATTAATACCTCCATTGCGCATGTTCAATTTTTTATCTCCTTTTTTTTTTTTTGGGGGGGGGGGGGGGGGTTGTTGAAGAAATCTCTTGTTCTCTGTTACTGGGTTGGACCGTAATCTTGTTATGAACTTTTAATGAAATGGATTGGGCCTTACTATTTTTGAATAAAACCTTTTTTTTTTTTTAATTTTTTAACGGGGAATAAATCCTTAATATTTTTGAAAGAAAAAATCGCTATAGTAAAAAAAATCATCGCTGAACAGTGAACCCTGAAACGAAGAAAGCTGCAATTCACCATTTTTGCCGACCTAAAGTGATGGCGCGGCTAGAGAAATTCAGGTTAGTTGTCTTTCGGCTATATTGATTTTTTTTAATATACTTTTAATATATTTTTAATTTAATTGTCGATAAAACTTGTTATTTATGATTTAGTAATACTAGTTTTGAACCCTAAATAGATTCAGCCCGTACAATAATACACGGTTAAAATTATGGTTAACTATTTATTTATTAGGGAGTAGTGATTTTTATTGAAGTATTCTTCAATTGCATATAGGGATTAATCTTAGATAGAATTTAAGGAAAAGAAAAGTGTGTAAATACAAATTGTGATGTAGAAGTAGAATAAATTTAAGCATAATGAGGAAAACCAATCAGAAACTAATGCAAAGTGAAATTCCACAAAAATCTACAACATTAAGCAAAATAATGTACTCCTAATGACAGTAGTATGAAACATTTAGCAAAATAAAAAAAACAGTAGTACTCGTAGAAGATTTCCAACCCAAAAAAAAAAAAAAAGTCAATCATGGAAAATGATGCACTTAATATTTAAAGGGAATGTCAATTATCAAGTGCAAAATTTATGTCAATAATGTCACACTCCCACTAGATCAAAATCAAAGCATAATTTACTCTTTTAAGAGGGACCAAGGATCCCATATCCATTTGGGATTGGGTCTCGATGTTATCATGATGAATCCTATGAGATCATTTGCAATACTTGTTTTTATCCCCCAAAACCTATCTTGCGTGCTAATGATCTTCTTTTTGAGGTTATGTACATAGATTGGAATGGAAAGGAACCTGCTGTGACTTATCACAACCAAACACTACTAGTGAAAAATATCTTTCGTAATATCTGCACCGGTGACAATGGTGTTGTTACTGATTCTCCAGTTGTCCAGCGCTTTGACCTTCGAGGAACTCCCTTTATTTTTTCAATAGATCGAAATGTTTTTGCGGTGAAGGGTTGTGGTGCCAGCCTTATATTGAAGAATAGAAGCAATAAAATCGTGACCGGATGTTCTTCAATATGTACAAATAATGTTTCTAAGAAGGACATGACTAACTGCAATGGGGATGGATGCTGCCAATCTAGGTTGTCATCTTCAACATACGACTTAGAAACTAAAAAGGACAAGAACTGTGGATGGAAGAACTGTTGCCATTAAGAAATCTAAGAAGGTAGACAAGAGTCAGCTGGAACAATTTATTAATGAAATGGTTATTCTTTCACAAGTTAATCACCGGAGTGTGGTCAAATTGTTGGGCTGTTGTTTAGAGACAGAAATCCCATTGCTTGTCTATGAGTTCATTCCAAATGGAACTCTTTATCAACATATTCATGATCCAAGTGAAGATTTTCATGTTACTTGGAGAATGCGTTTACAAATTGCTTCAGAATCAGCTAGTGCTCTGTCATACCTTCATTCATCTTCATCTGCTCCAATATATCATAGGGACATCAAGTCCTCCAATATACTGTTGGATGAAAAATACAGGGCAAAGGTTTCTGACTTCGGAGCTTCAAGGGCCATTACCATTGAGGAAACTCATGTGACCACTTGTGTTCAAGGCACATATGGCTATTTGGACCCAGAATACTTCCAATCGAATCAATTCACTGAGAAAAGTGATGTGTATAGCTTTGGAGTAGTACTTGTTGAGCTCATAACAGGAAAGAAACCGATTTCCCCCAACCAATCGGGTGGGTATATAAGCTTGGCTACTGAGTTCCTCTTTCTCATGGAATATTTTTGACACTTGTGTTTCTGAATATGAAAGGAAAACAACGGCCTACAATGAAAGAAAAATCCAGAATGTTTCAAGAGTGAGTGTGTGGTCTTGGAGTATAATCACCCTTTCAGTATAGGCACATCCTTTTCGGACAATAGCCCTTGCCTTTCCTCATCTATTGAAGCCCTGCCACTAATGGCCGGTTATTTGATGTCAGTGGTTCAATCTTAGATTGTTTAGAAATTGCCATTCCTGTAATTGTTTGCTAACTAAAGTTTTAACTTTCACACGCAGGGGGGGGAGACCAATTTGTAGGGCTGGGTTGGTGAGAAACTGCAGGGGCCTTGTAAACAGCATCGGCATAATTGTTTGTTTCCTCAACCCATCTCAACACTCTACCAATCAGAATGTTGTTTGGAGTGATGGAGTTTTGGAAAACTTTGAGGTTTCGATCCTGCCAGATACCCCACATAAGATACACTCCACGCACCAACATATCAGCTTGCATTCCTTTCCATTGTTCAATTAAATCGCAAGCTCCCTCAGCAGACTCGTGTTTAACCATCTCACCACAGTCTAGATCATACCACAGCTCTCTGACTCGTTCACACTCGAAGAAGGCATGCTTCCAGCTTTCTGTCTCCTTATTGCACCAGGGGCATAAATCACAATTAGTGAGATGGCGATACTTCAGAAGTGCTCGAACAGGTAAAGTCTCGGTGCAAAAGCGCCATAAAAAATTGCGAGTTTTTGGGAAGACATTCATTTTCCAGATTTCAACCTAAGCATGATGGAAATCATCCAAATTACATCCCTTACCAATCATGTAAGCTGTCTTTACAGAGTATAAACTATTCTTGGAGAAAGCCCAAGCAAGTTCATCTTGAGGCAATCATGAAGAACTTAAAGGAATGGCAAGAATACAGTGAGTGTCCCTCTCATTAAACACGTCACGAAGCAGATTATAATTCCACTCCATTCTTTCGAAACATATTAGATCACTCACCTTAGTCAGCTCACTAGTGGGAGTACTTGTTGCAAACCGGCCATTGTCGTCCAAGAGCCAAGGGTCCGACCAAATATTGACATTGCTTCCATTGCCTACTCTCCAAAAAACCCCTTCTTTTAGCAGTGACTTCGAACTCCAAATGCTTCTCCACGAGAAGCTCCCACCATAGCCCAGATAAGAATCCAAAAATTCAGAATTTGGATAGTACTTCGACTTCTTTACTCGGCTAAAAAGAGAATCCGGCTTTGTTGCTAATCTCCAAGCTTGTCTACCAAGGAGAGCATCATTAAAGACTGACAAGTCTCTAAAACCCATCCCCCCGAGACATTTTAAGGTGCAAAGAGAATCCCAACTCTTCCAGTGAATACGCCTTCTCTGCTCACTTTGACCCCACCAAAAATTTGCCATGGCCGAATGCATCTTTCTGATCACTTCACTAGGAAATTTGTAGACTCTCATAAGGTAAGTTGGAATGGCTTGAATAACCGATTTTAACAGAATTTTCCTTCCCTGCTTGTGATAAGAGCTTTTCCTTCCAACCTTGAAATTTCTTCCATATACGATCAGTAATAGCCTCAAAAACACTTCTCTTTGATCTTCCCAAAATATTCGGAATGCCAAGATATTTATCATGTCGGTCAACTTGCTTCATACTCAGAATTTCCTCTTTCTGCTCTGCTTGAACCCCTCTACTAAAGGACACTTCCGATTTATCATAATTGATTTTTTGCCCGGATGCTACTTCATACTGGTTGAGAATATCAACAATTATTTCGCATTCCTTCCGTTTGCCCTGGTAAAGAGGAGACTATCGTCTATAAAAAGAAGATGAGAAATTTTTGGGCCACTCCGACTAGCTTTTGCCCCATGAATTTTCCCAGCATTTGCTTTCTTCTGAATCAACTGCGAAAAAGCGTCAGCCACAATAATAAATAAATAAGGAGAAAGAGGATCTCCTTGAAGCAACCCTCTTGAAGGGGTTATCGAGCCACATACCCCTCCATTAATAATGAAAGAGTATTTAACAGACAAAACTAGTTCCATCACCATATTCACCCATCTGCCATCAAACCCCATCTTCAGTAAAAGTTGTCTAAGAAAACCCCACTATACTCTGTCGTAGGCCTTGCTTATATCCAGTTTCATGGCAATGTGGCCCTTTCGGCCCCGACTCTTGTTCTTCATTGTGTGGAATAATTCCAGAGCAATTAGAGCATTATCAGTAATTAGTCTTCCTGGCACAAAAGCACTCTGGTTTTCGGAGATAATATCACACAAAATACTTTTAAGACGAATAACCAGACACTTAGAAATAAGTTTATACAGAACATTACAGAGACTAATAGGACGTAAATCAGCAGCCAATTTTGGTTCTTTGACTTTCGAAATAAGAACAATATTAGTGTTGTTTAAATTTTCTAGAATAGAACCTCCGTTCAAGACATTAGTAACAAAAGTAGCCACATCATCACCAATAATATGCCAAAAACGTTGATAAAAAATAGCATGCATACCATCCGGGCCAGGAGCCTTGCTAGGATGCATTTGCTTGAGTGTAGTGAAAACATCGTCTTTGGTATAAGGCCTCGTGAGCTCACAGTTCATCTCACGTGTGACTGATTCTTGTACTTTATCAAGCACCGAACTGATGTCTTGAGTTGATGGATTTGCCGAGGTGAAAATGCCCCTGAAATAAGCCCCTATAATCTCTTCAATCTCTTCCTCCTTTTCCTTCCACACTGCATTCTCGTCCCACAAACCCGCAATATGATTTCTCCGTTGCCTCTGCGACGCTTTGTGATGAAAATACTTTGTGTTCTTGTCCCCGTCTCGAACCTCAGCCACCCTCAATATCAAGTGCCAATAGGCCTCGTATTTGTCATTTAAATCATCGAGAAGAGTCTCAAGGTCAGAGCACTCCTTACAACTATCATCAGAAATGGGACGCCCTTGAGCAATTAAAAGAGAAGCTTCAACTTCTGCAATTTGCTTACCAAGTTTATCAAAGGCCACCTCACTCCATTGCTTCAATTTAAGGCTCACTGCTTCTAGCTTATGAGCTGCATTCCCCAAACCTGTACTACCCCACGCTTCTTTCACAATCTCTTCACACCTCTCATCTAACAACTAGCAAGTTTCAAACTTGAACTCCCCCCTTTTTATTTTCTTTTTTTTCTTCTTTTTTCTAGGATCACAAGAAAGAATAATTGGAGTATGGTCGGATTTGTAACGTAGCAAATGCTCCACCCTAGCATACGAGAACAACCCACACCATTCCATCGAACCCAAGAATCTGTCCAACATCTCCCTCACTCTCGTGGTTGGATTTTTCCCCTCTCCCAAGTGTACCAAGCACCACTAAACCCCATGTCTTTCAGATTGCATTCTTCAAGAACATCTCTAAAATGCTCCATCTCCCTCCTATCCCCCTGTGCACCTCCTTCTCTTTCGGCATAAGATAAAATTTCGTTGAAATCTCCACCCATGAGCAAAGGAGTATTATCTTCACAAAGGCTTCGAATAAGATTCCAAGTTTGAAATTTTTCTTCTGATTTCGGCCACCCGTATATACCAGCAAAACGCCACGAAACGGACCCTTCATACCGCACTTCGCCACATATGTGGTGATGAGAAAAAAGGTGATTCGAAAATCCACCCCCTCCCTCCAATATAAGCACATTCCACCAGATTTTCCTCAACTAGAAACGCCAAAAGCTCCCTGAAAACCGAGCGTACCCCTGAGATTCTCCACCATAGTTTCAGACAAAAAAAGTAACCCCGGGCTATGTTTATGGCTCCATTTTCGAAGCCGATGAACTGATCGGGGCCGTGATTGCCCATTCCCCGACAGGTCCAAGCTAGAATATTCATTGGGTTTGGCGAGGTTGGTCATCACCAACCCCCGCCAATGGTCCCACACAAGTCGCAAGATTTGTGTAAATTATTTTCTTCGAGATATGATCACTATCATCACCCTCCAACGCCCCTTCTCTACCCCTTTTTCCTCCAGCAGCAGTATCAAGGTTGGAAACACCCCCACCCCGCTCCTAGCAAACTTTTTCCACTTTCTCATCCCTCCCTTCGAAGCATCAGGTCCCTTTTCACTTACCTCTGCATTGCTCGCTGCACCCTCATCCTCCAATCCCCACTCCACAGATCTGTTGAGGCAACCTCAACTTCCTTTTCACCTGGTACTAAACTCCCCTGTCCTTCAGATACATCAGCAATTTAATTGTGGGGTTTTGTGTTTTGATTCTCCTTGGTTTCAAGGTCTGAAATAACCTTATTGTCAAGGGATACAACTTGCAGCTTCTCTACGACTTCACCAATATCCTCTGCCTCCTTCCTCGGCAGAGATTGTGTTTTGGTGACAAACAATTTTTTTGCAGCCTTTCCCAACTGATTTTCCTCGATTTTTTCATCAATTTTTGAGGCTTTCCATGGAGTGGAAACACGCAACCTCTCACTGAACTTTCTAGCAACAAAGACATCATCACAGTCCTTCTCTCCATGTCCTAGCATCCCACAAACATAGCAGAAAACAGGTAATTTTTCATACTTTACCGGTACTTCAATACTACCTCTCCCAGTTTTGATTTCCACCTTACTCATCAACGGTTTTTCTACATCAACAAGAATTTTCATTCTCAAGGATTTATTTATGCCAATTGCATCAGATTTGTCCATTGTCAAGAAAGTCCCAATTTTATCTCCCAAACGTTTTGCATAGTTTTCATTGTTTCCACAACTAGAAATAGGCTAAATTCCGACGAAAAAATTCCGTCAGATCACCCTGAAATCCGTCGGAAATAGGGTTTCCGACGGAATTCTGTCGGAAGAGGTTGTAGGAAAAATGAACTTTTCCGATGAAAATTCCGTCGGAAACACTATTCCGACGGAATTTTCCGCCGGAAAAATATTTTCAGGTACTGCAACAATCCGTCGGAAAATTCCAACGGATTCAATTCCGTCGAAAATTTTCGACGGAATTTCGTCGGAAATTGCTTTTCTGAAATAAATTGCTTTTCTGAAATTTAAAAAAAAACAATACGCCGCGCCACCACCGGCACGGCATATCACCACCTCTTACCACCAAAAAACCCAACATCAGACACCACCCACAACCACCAGATCTACCACCCCACCCACAAACCCCAAATATACCACCCCACCCACAACTACCAGATCTACCACCCAACCCGAACTTCAACAGCCCACCCAAACCCTAAACCCGAACTTCAACAGCCCACCCAAACCAAACCCCCCAACCTAAGCAAACCACCCACCGCAACCCCTATCCCACCATTAAACACCACCATCGACACCACCGACACCAAAAACAGCCACAGCAGCCACTAATCCACCTTCAAACACCGCCACCGACACCCACCCTAGCCCCTTCCCACCTTTTAACACCACCACACCAAAAATAAACCCCAAAAAACACAAAACTTAGTAAAAAAGAAAAACTGAAAATAACCCCAATAATCGAAAATCAACCCAAAAATACGAAAATTGAGACAAAAAAATCGAAAAACACCACACAAATAAATCAAAACCAATAGATCTACATATTTAACAAGAATTTCATAAAGAAAATTATAAAAAAAAACGTTAATTAAACCACAAAAATTAAAGGAAATATATAATTATACAATCATTTGATAAAATTTATAAATTAACATTACAATTTCATAAAAAATTAACTAGATCTATGCGCATGTACGTGGTTGTCGTTCTTGTTTTGGTCGCCGTTCTTGTTGTGGTCGCCGGTGTTGTTGTAGTCGTCTTCGTTGTTGTTGCTTGGTCTTTATGGTATTGTTGTTGTTGGTGGTGGTAGGGGGCGAAAGAGGAGATGAAAGGAGGAGGGATGAGAGAGAAAGAGAGGAAAGAGAAGTCGAGAGAAGGGCGGACGGAGGGGATGAGGAGAGAGAAAGAGAAGAAAGGAAAGGAGGAGGATTAAGGAGAGAGAAAGAAGAGGAAAGAGAAGTGAGGGAAAAAAAAGGGGCGGCTAGAAGAAAGGATTAGGGTTAGAGGTTAAATACTCCGAAAATATTTTTTTCCCTTTTTTTTTATAGTATATGTTCCGACGGATTTTTCCGTCGGAATATTGTTCCGTCGGAAATTACCTTCTCCGACGGAATGTCCAATTATTCCGACGGATTTATTTTCCGTCGGAAATGGTCCGTCGTTATTTGACCTGATTCTTGTAGTGTTCTACCCTTAAAGGGCAGGTCATAAATTCGAACCCAAAAGGGTACCTTAGTCAGAGAGATTTCAGAGGGTTTAGTGATACCATCAACATTGTCAAGGATCAAAACATGATGATCGAAGTGCCACGATTGCGACTCCATAACGAATTGTTTATCCCTCCAATGATGAAATTGGAAAAAGAATGTTTTTTCCCCAATTATATTTGCTTCGCAGCCATGTTTAGGGTTCCAAACTCTCTTCATTGTATTAATAAGAGCATTAGAATTGACGTTTCGAGTAGTCTAGATTTTCCCAACTATAGCAAGTTCGATCTGGTCTTCCTCTTCTCCGTCCCCATCTTCGACCCAATCAATTTCTTCATTCCCTGATTGAATCGTTTTTATTGGAATTTCTTCATGATGATTGTCCTCACCATTAGTTGAGGCCATTGAATTGAGAACACTCGTAAATACTGATCAAGAACCTTCGAAAGAGAAGCAAAAACTAGCACAATGCTAGATCGAAACACCCTCCGATCCCAAGAGAAAACCCTAGAGTCGGCTCTAGAGGGAACTTTTAGCTGAAACTTTGTTTAAAGAAGAAGGTAGGTTATTTAAGTTTATTAACTAATTAATTAACTAGCCTTTTGACCCGTTCAATGCACAGGGTATTATTTAGATTAATTTTCTTGTAATGTGTTGTTTATTTGTGTTATATGCGTCGGTGTTATTTTGTACCGTCTCTGTTATTTTTTAATGCACTGCTAACATAGAGAATACAAAAAGGAAATATTAAGTTCACTACTAAAATTTATAAGGATAATGAGGGTGGATAGTGGAATTGTGGAACTACAAAAAAATGAAGGAATTAAGTTACATACAGATGAAATGATGAAATACTACATATTGTTTTAAGTTATATATATTGTGAAGGAGTAAAAATTATAAAAAGTTAATATTGTGAAAGTATTATATGAGACGAATCTAACAAGATTTCGCATGATTATATTTTGTCTAACGTATAAATTATATTATATGGTCAAACAAGAGTGATGAATAGTGCAAAAAATCCATAGTTGCAATCTTAATAGAACGAAGGAAACATATTTTAATATTATTTCCAGTTCTTTCTCCTGCCAATTATCATACTACTTCTTCTATCACTTAATACAATGCCTCTTTTGAGCATTTATTCCTCACATAATAAAGAGAAAGAGACATTATATTAAATGAGGGAGGGAATAGTACATTATTCTTCCATCAATCCTATTATCTTCTTTTTATTATGGAATATTTTCTACTATTTCTTTTAAAATTTTTGAAGAATAGTCAACTCCTCGTTATCAAAAGTCATTAATGGAATGCCTGACCCTTGGTTACTTACTTACTTGACTCAAGAATGGGTTCTTTAATTTATTTATTTATTTTTTATAGAGGATAATGAAAGGGATATCAATCATATCATATGCGATGACCGGGAAAAGTCATAGTTGTAACTTGTAAACTTGTACTCCATTCTCTTTTATCGTGTGATTTGGTTTAATCCACACATAGTTTTAGGAAAGTATTAATAGGACGTGTGTGTCTATATATATATATAAATTATTGGGATTATTACGAAACGTAGGCAGTATAAGTAATAGAGTAACAGTTTAGTAAGGTTCTACTCCCTCCGTTTTAAATACTTGTTCCATTTTTTCATGCGCAGAGTTTTAAGAAAAAATTGAAGAAAATAATAAAATATGGAAGTAGTTGGGTAGGTGGAAGAATAAAAAATTCTAAAAATTAAAGCTAGTGGGGAGAATTGGAGGAGAGAATATGAATTTAATAAAATATGATCAGGTCTATTAGGTGAGAGAAATTAATGGAGTAGTAAAAGTTTTCCAAATAAGGAAATGGAGCAAGTATTTAAAAACGGCCGAAAAAGAAAAGTGGAGCAAGTATTTAAAAATGGAGGGAGTAGCTGATACGTATACAATTCGAAAAAAATATATAAAAGGGAAAAAAAATTTGGGCGGGAAAAAAATGAAGGAGAAGCTGACACGCATACAATTCGAAAAAAGTGATAATGTCCGCGGTTATTCCTTTAGTAATATTTATAGACTATCCTACATGTTATTCTCACATTATCCCATTCTATGTGTGATATCATCAATTATTAATAACTATTTTTATTTCTGTTTTTAATCTAGACTTTTGACTTTAATTTATATATTAACCTAGTATTTCTTTTGTAAAAACAAAAAAAAAAAAAAAACACCTAGTATGTCTTATATTTTTGCTAACCACTAAACCACATAGTATAATCACTTCACAATTTGAGTAATAGGGCTTACAGTGCTAAGCAAATAGATTATTTTAACGGAAGTAATAAGATTACTTTAATGGAAAAATGGAGTTAGCTCTCATAATAGTTACTCTCTCTGTCCCTAATTGTTTGCTCCACTTTCCTTTTTAAAGTATCCCCAAAAAATTATCCCATACTATTTTTGACATGTTTTTCCACTTGTACCCTTTGTCCCTAATTGTTTGCTCCACTTTCCTTTTAAGCCTGGTTATTTGACATTGAAAACATATTTGAGTTTTATAAGTCTGAAATTGTTGTTAAAGCAAATTCTTCTTGCGGGGATATGAGAATAGGATTAATGGACAGCCGCTTTGTCAACGATTTCTCCGGAACCACAGTCCCAACAACACTATATTGGGATGGTCCAGCTTCATATATTCAGGCCAATTCAGCAGTTGATCATTACAATTTTTATTGTGCAAATCAGAGTGGCGATAACAGTTGTAACTGCAACATCTTCTACGAAGGAAACCCCTATCTTCCATATGGATGTCAACGTAAACAAACTATCTCATAAATTATTTAAACATCCTTTAAGTTGGACACTCTTTGGATGTAAACTAATCAACTCCTTTTTTTTTTTTTTGTTCTAGTTGCAAGGGAATGTAGGAAGTGCAGGCATCGTTGTGTTGAGAATCTTTTTAATCTAAACCCTAACAAACCTCCTTATTACTGCAGGAAAAATCCATTGTACAAGTGGGAATCAATACTTGGTAAGAACTTGGTTGACTAATGCTCAGTAAATTAAACGATTTACTTAGTTTTAAATTGCTAGTTTTCTTGTAATCAGTTTATGACTTTCCGTAAGTTTAAGCTTCTGGTTATGATTCCATGTAAGCTTTTGCAGCTTAGTACGTATAGAAAGTTAAGACGACATAACTTTCTATACGTATTTGTGATGCTTGTTTCAGCTTTTGGTTATGACTTCCTGAAACAAGCTTTTGGTTATGACCTCTATTAATCCAAAGACGACATAACTTTCAATACGTATCTGTGATGCTTGTTTCAGGATTCAGCTTAGGCATGGGATTGATTGTGTTGCTCTTAGGTTGCTATGGGGTCTATAGAGTGGTAAAGAATAGGAGAGAGATTCGATACAGATCTGAGTACTTTGAGAGAAATGTTGGCTTGTTGTTGCAACAACAAACATGTTCTAGTGAGGGTGCCCAGAGTACGAAAGTCTTTCTTGTAACAGAGTTGGAGAAGGCCACTGACAACTTCAACAAAAACAGAATCCTTGGTCAAGGTGGCCAAGGCACGGTTTATAAGGGTATGTTAAAGGATGGGAGAATCGTGGCCATTAAGAAGTCTAGAAAAGTAGATGAGAATCAGTTAGAACAATTTATCAATGAAGTTGTTATTCTATCTGAAATTAATCATCGGAATGTGGTCAGATTACTGGGTTGTTGTTTAGAGACAGAAGTTCCTCTGCTCGTGTATGAGTTTATTGAAAATGGAACACTTTATGACCATATTCATGATGCAAGTGGAGATTTTCATGTTACTTGGAAAATGCGTCTACAAATGGCAGCAGAATCAGCTGATGCTATAGCATACCTGCATTCATCTTCATCTGCCCCGATTTATCACAGAGACATCAAGTCCGCAAATATACTTTTGGATGCCAAATTTAGAGCAAAAGTTTCAGATTTTGGGGCCTCAAGAGCAATCGACATTGAACAGACACATGTGACTACATGTGTTATTGGGACGTATGGTTATTTGGATCCACTGAGAAAAGTGATGTTTACAGCTTCGGGGTAGTCCTTGTTGAGCTTATAACTAGCAAAAAGCCAATTTGCCCCACCAATGATGGGGGATGGATTAGTTTAGCTGTTGAATTTCTGTTCCACATGGAAAATTCTCGTCTTTTTGATCTTTTGGATCCTCGGATTTTAGATGAGGAAAAGGGGGAGGAATTTGTAGCTGTTGCTAAGCTTGCAAGACAATGCCTAAATATGAATGGAAAAGAAAGGCCTTCTATGAAAGAAATCGCGATTGTGCTAGATGAGATCAGATCATCCCATGTTCCTTGTTCAACAGAGCCAAATTCCATGGTTGGCAAGGAAGTGATGATGGAAATGAGTGATAATAAGCATGGTAGTTCAACTAAAATCTCATTCTTTCCTGGTGTTGGCACGGGTGCTTCCTCCGCTGTGGTTCAACGAGCTATGACACATACATTATGATGTAAGATACTTGAAAATCATAGCTACGAAGGTTTATGAAATTATAATCATAGCAAAATGGACTATATATTTCTGAGCATGTATTTTGTTAGGATGACCTTATCATGAATACCTTAACTAGTAATCTATTTTTCATACTTGTGCACTGTAATACTGTTAAAAACTTTGTGGTGTCAACATGTAGCTAATTGTGAACAGAAAGTATTGAGGTTTAGTTGCTGACAATAAGTAAGTCAATAAGTCTGTCAAAAAAAAAAAAAGTCAATACAGCATGGTGAGTTTCATCCCTCTTGATTTGAGGAAAGAGAACAACATTCAATATGTGTTGTTGCAGATTGACATGAGCATCCAGTATGGAGAAGATGCAGATGTGAAGGTTAAAGATTTCGATATCGATACAGATGATGATGAATAGCTGCAGCTCACTCTGACCATCCGATTAGCACAACAAAATTAGCATAATTTCAAAACTTGGCCTATTGTAAACCACCTTCCTCAATCCTCATCCTTTCTATTTTTTGTTCTTATGTTTTTCTTGGTGAATGGTGAGTAAGGGCCTGTTCCGATTGACTGAACTCAGCTGAACTGAACTGAACTGAACTGAGCTGAGCTGAACTTAGCTGAACTGAACTAAACTGAACTGAACTGAACTTATTAATTAGTGATTATTAACTACGGATTAGTGATCTTTGATTATTTATTGATTATTTATTACTATACATATGTGTATATACAAATGTACATATTAGTATTATTAATATTATTATTATTATTATTGATGATTATTATTATTATTATTATTATTTATTGATTATTATTATTATTATTATTGTTATTATTATTATTGTTATTATTATTATTATTTATTGATTATTATTATTAGTATTATTATTTCAATTATTATTGTTATTATTATTATTATTAATATTATTATTATTATTTATTGATGATGATTATTATTATTATTATTATTATTATTATTATTATTATTATTATTATTATTATTATTATTTATTACTTATTGATTATTATTATTGTTGTTGTTGTCGTCGTCGTAATAAGAGCTTAAAAGAATGAAATTTGGCTTTATATCATTAGCAATATCATTAGACGTAAATTAAGAGCTGAGCTGAACTGAGCTGAACTGAACTGAACTGAATTTCAACGGAAGAGAACAGACCCTAAGAGTAACATATAAGTCATGTATATTGGAATTTGGAACTATTGAGACTTTGAACTTTTGAAGTACATTGTTTGAAAATGCTAATTTATTTGCAAAACATAATACAGGACTTTTAAATAAAAGTATTTGAAGATTCCTTCTTTTCAAAAGAGTACGTCCTGTAATTAGGTTAATGTAATCTAGTCAATCAGTTATGTTATAAACTCCCTGTTTGACTCTTATTCAAATAAACTGTCCCATGAATGTCATCTGTAGAGTAATGCCCAGGAAGGAGTCAGGAGCAGAACAATGATCTATTTAGAATGAAGATTTTCTAGAAAATAATGCATTAATTTTTTATTTTTTATTTTTAAAAAAAAAAAAATTGCAGTGTTTGAGATGTAAAGCTTGTGTATATATTTATAAAACTTCATATTGGGATGGACTTTAGCAAGGTTAAAAGTTATCAAAATATCTAACTTATGCCCCTTTTACCATTTAACAAAGATATGCTAATTTAGTAATTCTTACGAAGTAATTTAATCGGCGGTTTTAATGTAAATTGGTAATATATATATATATATATATATATATATATATATATATATATATATATATATATATATATATATATATATTTTCCATTAATTGTAGTTGCTTAAATTTCAATATATATACATTTCTATGATATGAGTAATTTTTTTTAAACAAGGAAGACCTCATGGTGCAGTGGCATGAGGTTTGAGTGTTTTTTGTTTATTATTTTTAAAAAAGATTGACTTATAAATAAAAAGTCATTTGACTTCTTTCAAAAAAAAAAAAAGTCATTTGATGTCTACAAAGAAGTTTAAATCTAACAAATACATGACAATTGAATCAAATAAAAACATCATTTTAAAAGTGTTACGATCATTGATACAAATCGTAAGTGAATCGACCTTAATTCACGAGCTATTAAGAGCAACTTCAATGGTTGGGAAAAAGGACTAGCTTGCAAATATTAAAAATCTTGAGCTAGTAGCTAAACCATTGTTTCACATATTGTTGATCAGCTTTGGCAAGCAAATTAGCTTTGTAGAGCTAATTAGCTTGGCAAATATTTATTAGATAAAAAAATATTATTTATTTAAAAATAAATTAATTTTCAACTAGCTTAACCATTGCAGCAACAAATAGCTTGAATTATTGTAGCTTAAGAAGATGATGTGGAATGTCAAGCTATTTAATAAATTAGCCAACCATTGTAGTTGCTCTAATAAGAGTCACACTTTCTTTATTACTACCTCCGTTATATATTATTTGCAACAATTATACATTTTATCTCTATTTTATGTTAAATATTTCCAAATAATACGTAACAATGGAGGTAGTACATATTATTTTTAGGACAGGAATATGAAAGTCGTCGTTAGAAATTCAGCAAGTAGTCGAGTCGAAATAGCTGAAACCTTGTGTGAGTTTATAATTTCCCTCGCAGACGCTTAACTCTCAGCCTCAGTAGTCACTACCTTTTTTCGCCGGTAAATCGCCGCCGATCACCCACCCACCCACGCCCAGGTATTTCTCCTCCCTCTCCTCTCTTTTCTCTCATTTCGTAGTTAGGGTTCGAATTACCAAACAAAAATTGCTGAAATTGCTGTTGCTTCCCTTTCTCCTCCTTTCCTTTTTCGATGAATTACAGAATCTATAATCAATTTCAAAACCCTAATTTACTTTCTTTCTATTCAGTTTTTCTGATTCCAAGAATTTCAATTTTACTACTATCTGTTTTGAATTTAGTTTTTAATATCTTATTTTTCAAATTTAACCCTCTTTTTAAAGGAGCTATATGAGTATACCGGTTTGGATTGATTCGTGTGATATGATTCAATGCTATTATTATGCAAGATATCAATTATTCAAGTGAAAGAATTAGGCAGTATAGACTGTATAGTATTATAGAGTCTTCTGGGTTTGAATGTAATTAGTTGAGATTATTATTGAATTGATTTGAATTTTGAGCAATATGAAATGTAATACAATGTCCGTATTGCATCATATCATATACTAATATAAGTATGAGTTTATGATCTTATTTATATATATTATATAACAAGGTGGAATAGAGGTTGCTGACAGTCTAATTTACTTGTGTTTGCATTGTTCCTCCTTATGGATTGAACCTGTGATGACCCATTTAATAATGTCGAGCAGAAGAGGATTGCGGGGATAGTGTAAATGAGAATGGAATGGAGTGAGGACGACTTTACTTTCTTAAACTACCCTGTTTAATCATCAATTGGTATTCTATACTCAATGACTTTCTTTTAGTGTAGTTTATCACTTAGAAATTCCTTAGAAAACATTTGGCTTTGAATTTTAACAAGTACCTTTTCGGGTTGTGCTATTTTCAAATAAGGTTTTATCGAATTTTCTACTTGAAAATATATTTTATTATTTATATTGCTCTCCTCAATCAGGACATTACATTTTAATTTGGCTTTTGAATTTCGTCTATCTTTAGAAGTGATATTGTTCATGTATCAATGTATGTACCCAAGTTGAATTTATTGTCGTTTTTTCTTATTTTTAAGAGTGTAGCGTATTGTGTGAATTAAAGATTTAGCTTTGTTTAGTTTGTATGGTTTACTAAATTTTAATTAAGACTATGTGGTGCTACTATTTAGTTTGGCATATCAACCAGTCTTTTGTCATTTTTTTTTGTTTTCTTTATGTTTTTTTTTGTTTTTTTGTTTTTTTTGTTTTTTTGGTAGATACATTGCTCATCTGGTTTCCTTGGTTGCTGTTATTAAGCTGGATTAGAGACGAATACAGTTGAAGCTGCAATCTATCTGTTTCAGGTATACACACTATCATATTCTGGAAACTATTTTATTTTTATGGTCTCATTTTTTTTGGCCTGTGTTTATATGGGGTGGGTTTTGAATTCTATTTTAAGAATTTCCATTGGATTGAATTATAATTTTAATGCTAGAGCTGTGCTATGTGATAGATGATGATCTAGAAACGTAGATGATGATCTAGAAACGAATATAGTGGCAGAGTAGTAGGAAGAACAACAATGACATGAATTCGACTAAGCCATGATGCTGTAATTGACCATTGTTTCACTATGAAAGAAAAAAGAAAATCCTCTTAAGGAACAGGTTATTGATATGTAATATTTAGTTCTTAGAATCCAAAGTAAATGATTAATCCCCTTGCAAAAAATTATTCTTAAGGCTGACATATGGATTCTCTTGGTTGGTATGGTAGAATATGAAGGCTGAAAGATTTGGAGAGAAAAACAAGAGAGTTAGGTTGGTAAATTTAAGGTGCAGCTGGGGAGTTTTTGCCAAATACGGATTAGTTAAAAGTGTAATAAATCAAATTAACAAACTACAACACTTTTTGATGCCTAAACAGACGTCTCTTCTTAATATTGTCATTAGTTATTAGGTTTATTAGTGTGTATATATCTATAATCCTTTAATCAATCAATAAAAGCCTTGATCCCATAAGTGGGGTTGACTACATGAACCAATAGTGATTATTTCCCATAGTCATCTACAAAAATCCTCCTCCGCCACGGCGCCACCCATTACGACCAAATACCTTATTCTCTTGCAATTCCATTTTTGTGATAAAGCTCACAAATTCCTATAATATTTCTATAATCCTTCAAGTCACTAATTACTTCTTGGGGGTGATAAAGGAGCTAAGGGAACCAATTTTTGTAGCAATAAAGGTGCTCTGAGACTAGGCTTAATTGCATGTGGGTAGAATTAACTAAATTACTATAAGAAGCTTTTCACAAGGCACTTTTGTAATATTTTTAGTGTATTGGCAATTGCAATGATCATTCACTCATGAATCGTATCTTAATTTGCAAGAAGTTGCCCATTTGTATGAGATAGGTAATTTTAGAGCATGCTATTGCTTGGAGAGAAAATATGAAGATAAGATTTATGCAAAGCTAGAATAAACGAAAAGGGCCATGTTGAAGCAATTTAAAAAAGGTGGATATCACTTGATTTAACACACTTAAAATGGGGTTAAGACTTGAGAGATTGTTAGGAGTATAATTAATTGGGTGATAAGCTTTAAATAAGGGTAAAAGTACAACTTTAACCCAAAAACTTTCCAATTATAGTGTATTGCAAATATTGTGACAAATCTATTTGGGGAAGTGTTGCAAGTATTTAAAACGGAGGAAGTAAGTGTATAATCTTCTTTTTAACTATTTCCTTTTCATCATGATATTTGTCTTTATCTGTCGACTTTAACAACTTTACTCCTTTTAGGTGTCCTTTATTTTTTCATAACCCATGTCCAGATGTGTGTTGACTCAATGACGTGTACATTATTAATTTATTATAGAGAATCAACCATTGGCTTTGGCATTTCCTTAATACCCACTACCCAGTATAAATCAGCCCAAAACAAATTAGCCCTAGGTAATGTAGCCTTAATTTCAAGCATTAAGAGTTAGACCTGTAATATAAACATAGAAACACCCAAGGGGAGCAAAATTGAGATGTATACCAAATCGTACATTTGATGGTTAAAAGTCGGGAGAAAGTACAACAATAACATGTATGAATTGCATATTTTAATGTGTCATCTGTGCACTACCACAAATCTAACATTATTTGTCAAAATCCTTTCTTTGAAATTCAATGATTTATCAGCAATCTTACCGGTTAATATTCTGTCCAAGTAAATTCAAATTGAAATGGTGATAAGCTTTTGGTAGGAAAATATAGTGATAAGTGATGAGTCCAACAAGCATAAAAGAAGTATCACCTGACAGTAACAGACCAATTAACCATCTATTATTGATGTAGTTTATTGAATAATTATTTGCAAAACTAATGTATATAGTAATTATATGCTAAACCAAAATTATAAGTCTTAACAGAAGCGATAAACCTACTGTAAATTAATGTTGTTATTTTTTACTAACAAAAATTGATTTCAATATATGTTCAATTAAAAAACCAAGCAATTTTTCTTTTGTGCTAAATGCTAATATGAGTAATCATTTGCCATTTAAACTACATCTCTTAGCTGGATGTTCCTAACGCAATTGATTTCTGTTTCCTAAACACTTATAGAATCATCAACTAAAAGTTTAAAACACAATGAGTTTTTATTCTAAATTTTAAAATTACTGCTACTACATGCTAGTTTTAGGTGAGCCTGAGTACACAATACATGTCTTTTATTAATTAATTGTCATAAACCTGCGTCATAAACTCTTTTTTTTTTTTTTTAATCTCTCGCTCCAAAACCCTAACTAATTTGCTTTTTGAAGCTGAAGAAATTTAAATGGCAGATTTAATGCCAAAAACAGAGACAGAAAGACCAGTTGCTGTTAATAATGGTAATAATGGTGTTGTAAAGAACAAGAAGAAGAACAAAGAGGTTGCTCCCTTCGGAAATTGCAGGAATTACTATGGCTATCGTGTAAGTTCTCTTTCTTTCTTTTTTTTTTTTTCTTTTCTTCTTTTTTCAAAGTTTAGGGATTTTCTGGAAATGTTTAGATGTGTAAAGATTGTATAAACTTATGCCCAAATGCTATTTTAATTTTTATTTCATTTTCATTGATAATTATTTATTAAAACTCTTTTTCTGTGATAAATTTATTTCATGGTAGTTCACTGTTTCTTCCTAATGAATTTTGTTAAATTTGGCCGATTGTAGCAACATTAGGTTAGAAAAATATCTGGGATTTTGATTTATGCTGCTAGAAGTTAATTTTTGCTAATAAATTCTAGTGATGTTTATTGTATGAAAATTTTATCTGCATGGAAATTTTACTGTGATTAATGATCTATAATTTTGAAGAAGGTACAATTTCACCTTTTATGATTAAAGTAATGCTGACTTCTCCCTGATTATGCTTCCTCGTGTCATGGTAATTGAGTAGAGTTAAATTGTATGCTTCAAATTCAAGAGTGTCGAGTAATTTCACACTGAGATTCTAGCACGTTTGTATGAAGATATTGATATAGTTGTAATTGTATGGTAAATCATTGGAAGAGAGGGGGAGAGGGATGAACTCCGAGCTTTCAGAAGAAACATCTTTTTTAAAAAAATTCTGGATCTTTTCACAACGTATGCTATTGAAAATGTTTGTTTCTGTTTTGTTTCCTAGTTATTACCAAAGGGATGTATTGTGTAAATTTCTAAGTAAGGCCTTTACTGATGTTTATATGTCCTAGTTTAGGGAAGTTTCATTCTTATGCCTTTATTGAGTCAGGATGTGAAATTATAATGTTAGACAATTTATGTATCTTGGGGTGGTTGTATGTACATCGTTTGGTTTTGTTTATCTTTCTTGAAAATGTCTAATTGGCTCGCTGGATTGATAGTTGAATTTTCATGTCCTGAGATCCTGCAATTAAGTTTAAGTGATAAATCAGGTTGGACATGACGTTGAGGAGGATCCACGGTTCAAAGTACTGAAGAAGGAGTGGTTTCAAGGCAAAGATTGTCTTGACATTGGTTGCAACAGCGGATTGATAACTATTAATATTGGTAAGGATCAATGCATTTTGGCTTTCAATTTAGCATGCAAATTTTCAATTCTGATCTATTTTCAATTCAATTGTGATTTGCAGCAAAGAAGTTTGACTGTAGGACTATTCTTGGCATTGACATTGATAATAGTATGTCTCTAAAACTCCAAACTGGCTTTAGCAGGGTAATATCATACGTCATTGATGATACATGATGTAATTTGTAATTTGGCGGTTTTCCTGTTCCTAAGTCATCAATATCTTGTGGTAATGATTTGTGCCTTGACCGTTTTGCTAGTAGCCCCTTAGTTTGGACAAACTTTTGCATGTGCCCGCAAACTTCTGCTTAGTTCATAATTGCTTCAAAAAAATTTCTCTCTAATTGATACTTTTATTGACCTATTGACTTTTAGCACATATTGTTTGACTGCAATGATGTCAGGTGCAATGGTTCTTTAGCAAGGGTACTTTGTGTTCTCTTCACTTGGTCACTGACTATAATGTCACCATAGCTGGGGTATCTGCGGGAGTGAATTGGCTTTGATTGAGGACAAAGCTCTTCTGTGTATTGTTGTAAAATGTTATTTGGATTCTTTGCTAACCTCAAAGAGTCATAGGAGTTTCATAGCTACATCAAACCAAGCCATTTTCCTACGAAATGACAAAGAAATTGCTTTTTACAATGTTTTCTGTTGCAAATGTTGACGAACTTAGTATCTTAAGACACGATGTTTCACTAAGCTGATCCATGTTCAATCAGCCTGACTTGTGCATTCAGCCCCTTTAAGAAGGAATTGCTTTAGGCACGATGTTTCACTAAAGTTGAGAGGCTTTTGGTGTTGTCTTTTAGAAGAGTTTTTGTTATTTTATAAGAGGTTGTAATTATCTTTTCAAATATTACTAGCTGTGTATTTTAGCTTCTTCCTTAACTTTCTATGTATATTATTGTTTAGATAGAGATTTAAATGCATCTTTGCTTTTATATATCATAAATTTTAACATGGCTTAATGATCCATATTACAATCATTTTCTGTTAAAGCATGTTTTCTTTACTTCCATTTGGGGGTTGTAGAGTTATTCTTTTTG
Source organism: Chenopodium quinoa (assembly GCF_001683475.1). Classification (NCBI taxonomy): domain Eukaryota; kingdom Viridiplantae; phylum Streptophyta; class Magnoliopsida; order Caryophyllales; family Amaranthaceae; genus Chenopodium; species Chenopodium quinoa. Next base: position 4,817,426 of record NW_018744626.1, on the reverse strand, counting down.
TAGGACTCCTATTTAGTTAATTATTGTACTAGTTATCATACTCTCATTTGGAAATTGGATGGTGATGCTCTTTGTAAGATTCCTACTGAGTTAACTTTTATCTGTCAATATCCTTCTTCCCTGCATTAAACTTATAATTCCTATGCTTTGTAGATCGAATCAAAGATGCTTGGTGGCGCCTTCGGAAGATGGTAAGAGAAGAGAAAACTGGAAATGGATGTGTTGGGTCCTCCAAGACAAGGGTTAAGGGTGTGAATGAATCGGAATGTGCTGAAACTTGTTCCACAAGTACAAAGGATGATGAGACTGATACTCTCTCGGTGGATAGAAATCTTCTTGACATTGTATCTTTTCGATGTGAAAATTTTGTTCTTAGTTGGGTCTCACTTCCCCTTGAAAACAATGATACCATTCTGTGGTAAGATTTATCTCTGTATATATTCACAGTATACACTTGGATAAACCTATTATCAAGTATGACTATGAGGACTTACCTGAAATTTGGATAAGTTAAGCAAAAGAATCACATATGCTTCTTCAATTTACTCGCTTCCTTTAAAAAATATACTACTATATAGGATAATTGTGACATGCTACGATGTCCCCGTTTTTGCTTTTTTTTTTTTTTTTTTGAGATGAAATTGATGTGACTAAAATGAGATGAGTATCACAATTGCAATGAAAAGTAATTGAATCGAGGATATTGACTATATCAACACTGAATTTTTATTCTTGCTTCCATTACCTGTAATAGTAACTTGTTTTTTCATTGATGGATTCCCTTATGTGTAATATGCAGTTTGAGTGTGACAAAATGGGTTCATTTGAACTGGGGTGATGAAGGATTAATATCGTTATTTGCAAAGTTTTGGAGACTCCTCCATCCGGTATGTGTATTTGTTCATTGTATTTTTTGTCTTAGTAAATAAAAGCCCATTCATTTTAGGCAGTTATGCTATTCTCTCATAGATAGTGTTGAATGGATCTTTTTTATGAGCAGGGTGGCATTCTTGTCTTGGAGCCTCAGCCATGGGAATCATATTACAAGAATCGTCTTACAACTGAGGTGGTTATTTGTTTATACTTCTCATCCATTTTATAACAGTTAATGGTATTTAAAAGTAAACTGTTCTTAAATCACAAAGGGCTAAATTCACACTTGAATCTTATAGACATGTCAATTCAACACAGGCATGTTTGTTGAGAGTTATACGACACTTAGCTAATTCATATATTTTTACATCATATTTTTACTGGATATGACTCTTTAATTAAGTATGTACAAAAAAAATGACTTGGCATTGACAGCATACAAATTGAACAATCACTTATCCATATCAGGATTAATTTTTGTACCGGAAAAATACTATTTAGTTTATAATCCAACATAGGGATGTCAGTGTGGCAAAGATGGGTCCCAGTTTGCCCGGTGGTGGTGGGTGGAATCAGGGTAAAAATGATATCCGCCATGAGTGATGGGGGTGGGGGTGGTTTTTGGGTGGTACCTGTCCCATCACCCTTCCTCCCGCCCCAAGTCTATTCGCCCCATACCTACATCAGTGCATCCATATGTAATATTAAGAGTGTGTGTGTGTTTTTTTGGTTATATGTTATAGTAAGTAATATTTGGTTTTTAGAGGTGGGTTTGGGGCAGGAGTTAGGTTGGTGTGGATATCCAGGCAGGGGTGGGGTGGGGATGATTTTAGATTTGTACCCGTCAAGGTGGGGATGGGTATGGATTTTGGACACGTGGGGATGGGGATGGAAAGACAAACTGCCAAAGTCTGCCCTGCCTGCCCCATTGACATCATTCCAACACATTGTTTTTTCATAATTGTATTTAGTTTTTGGTAAATATTACGATTATCTTGTGCACATATGAAACTTGTATTTTACAAAATCAACATTCAAGGGTCTATAAGAAGACCTCCTTCTAAAGTAGTGTTGAGTTCTTTCCACATGTAAATTTATGCGTAACTAGTCCCGCTTGTTTGATATTGTGCTTGGCTATGTCCTATAGCAACGTATTACGTACCATGAATACACATATTAAATTAAATGCTTTTCTGTTGCAGATCACGCAGATGAATTACAATAATATAGTATATAAACCCGATTTCTTCCAGGAGATGCTTCTTGATAAGGTCTCTAGCCATTTCTCAATCCATTGTGTAGTTGACTTTAAGTAATGCTCATTTTTTTAAGCTGCTCAGTTCCATAGCTTTCATTAATGATCTAATTTCTGTTTATTTTTTCATAAATGGTTGACAGATTGGATTCAGAACCGTTGAACAAGCAACGATGAGTGTATCAGGTGCAACATTGGGTTTTGATAGAGCTGTTTTAGTTTTTCGTAAATAAGTAGTGAAGGCAAATATATCTGTTTGCAAAATTTTTAGGTTTATATGATTCATATTAATGTATCAAAAACAGTAGCTACTATAACTCAAAAGTTTTATTCTTTTAACCAAGTAATTGGTGCTGCTTGAGGTACTTGGTATTTTTGCCACTGATAAATACTAGTATTATCTTATACAGTTATACTTTGTATACCTTCAATAGAAACTTCAATAGAGTACATGATGGCCAAAGTAGGAAAACAGGAAACTTTTTTTATTGAATTAGCTCCCTTGGTATGATAAATTTAGACACTAGCTTTGATGTGAGAACTATACCCAGTTTTCGCATCATTGGCTCTATCCCACAGCATCACTCCTCCATACTTGCCACCAGATCCCTTAACAAATGGGAGCACTTGGTTTATAAGTGTTTGTGTTTGAACAAAGCCATTGTTAGCAGCATCATTTGAAGCAGGTAACCCAACAAAGAACATCTTAGCTGGGATTTTTGAGGTCCATGTTTTCCAAGAATTCTTGAAATTCTCAGGATTACTAACATCATATTCACAAGAAGGATTGTTGTAAAACTGTATCCAAACGTAGTCGAAAAGACCAGTATTTAGGGCGCCATTGAGCTCTTTATCAGGGAAAGGACACTGTGGTGCAGCACTTAGGTATACTTTCTTCCCTGATTGAAGGCCATGCTCGGCAAGTCTCCTTGCTAGCGGAACATAATGAGGTGTTCCCAACTCGATGTCGAAATCTATGCCATCTAATACCGCATCACCTGGTGAAAAAGAAGTTGGAACATTATCTTTCAAGTTTCATTTAACCATCTGGACTTGTGTACTCATTTGTAGAAAAACTTAAAGTTTGATTTATGTATAATAATTATTTAAAAATTGTATCAATTTTGTTATTAATGAAGAAATTTGCATTTTTGGGAACAACTGAGAAACAGCATGTAGAAATTTTAGCATAAATTTTATTTTATTTTTCTTTTCAAAACCATGCATACCTAATGGCCGAGAATTGGATCGGCCTCCAAGGAAATGATCCCACAAGTAATCAGCGACGCGTCTAGCATCATCAGTTGATGAAAGCGAGTAGGTACCAGTACCACCTCCGATGGAGAGCATGACCTTAATCCCCATCCGTTGGCAGTTCCTGATGCCAGTGCTCACTTTACGACACCCGCCATTGGCAGGATCACAATGACCAGCCAAGTTAATTTGGGGTGTTTGGCCATTCCCAAATGTTGAGAGAAATGCTATGTTAACATATTTGTATAAGCCACTGTTACATGTAGCTGTTAATGTTCCCTCATCCTCATTTTGGCCCCAATATATGGCAATTCCTCCTGCATTGGCTTTCAAGGGTAAGGAAATGAACAATGAGATGGTTAATGCTAGCAAGAAAAAAGGTGATGAGCAAATTTTGATACCCATAATTTATTTTCTTTGAGGTATACTAAGGCTTAAAAGTATGATTCTATTTTATAGGGGAAGAAAAGTTGAAAGATAGTTTAAGGCCAAAGTCAAAAGTCAAGTCAATTAAACAAATGTGCTTGACTTCTAAGTCAACTTTGATGACCAAGTAATTAGGAAAAACAGTACTCGTACAATTAGTTGGAAACTTTCCCAACTACAATTCTTGTGCACCTTTAAGACCTAGTAATTCCTTCGTCCCAAATTCACGTGTAGGTTTCTTCTTAACACCGATATTCTCGTAAAAAACCTTAGTTTAGGATATATATTTATTGGTGAGCTCTTTATTGATTCACCTATATAAAAAATATAGTGGAAGTATGTAAGGAATATGAAAGAACAAATAGACCTTGTTTGATAGAGAGATTTTTGAAAAGTTTTTAGCTTATTGAGTATTATTAGAGGTTTGAGCCGTTTGATTATAGTTAAAAGTTAATTTGGATGTTTGGTAAATAACTAATCAAAAGAGCTTCTTAGGCTCAAAAAGCTCTTTTTTAAAAAAACTCATTATAAGAGTTTATTGAATCATTAGCTTTTTGGGTATTAAATACACAAAAATAGTTAAAAATTAACAGTTATTTGTCTAACACTTTTACACAATAAGTTATTTACAACTAGCTAGTCAAATTAGCTAATATAACTAGTTAACACAATCAGCTAACCGCTAATCACCAAATAGGGCCATAGTCTTCTTTCCACCATTTCTTTTCCCACTCTATTTCTCAATGAATTGATGTCTTGACTTATATTTTGAAATTAATCATGATTGTAGAAATTTAAGACAAAGAACCTAAAAGATGGTCCACTACCTAACTTATTTTCTTGAAAGCGTGGAGACTTTGCGTACGGAGTATAACAGAATGGACGAATGGCTGTAAATGTGTTGTTGATTGTCATAACTCATAATGGGTGTATAACTTCTAAAAAGTAAAAAATTTCAATTCCACTTTGAAAATCTTTTAAAGTTCATTGACATATCTAAAATGGAGGATTTTTATTTTAGACTTATTATATACTAAGATGATCGTTACATGTCAACTAGGTTGATTGATAAAAGTTTTGGAGTTAAAGTTTAAGGGGTGGTATTCAAGACTTGAGATTGAATCTCTTCTACATCAGTGTCTTTGCAATTCTCTTTACACCCAAAGAAATTATTGGGATGATCAATATTAAAATTATATGTGAATCAAAGCTATTTACCTATTGACTTATTCATATAAATATTCACTATTGTGTAAAAAGTAATTTTGAAAACTTAATACAATATTAATTTACATCACCGTTTCTAATTAAATTTATTAAATACGTCATTGTGCAGTCCAACATTAACATAACTAAAAACAGCTATTATGTATTACAACATAACCCAATTAGGCAACTTATATTATTCATACATTTATTTTGATAGAAACTTGCTTAGATACATTATTATTGACCATACTAAGAAAATTTAGTTTTTTTTTGAAGAAAAATTAGTATTTAGCAAGCACTAATATAAGCTAGACACTAACACTATCCTTGATGACTTTACTATAGCCAGTTCTCACATCATTAGCTCTATCCCAAAGCATAACTCCTCCATATTTGTCACCAAATCCCTTAACAAAAGGGAGCACTTGGTTCATAAGTGTTTGTGTAGGAACAAACCCACTTCCGGCGGCGGCTTTCGAGGCAGGCAACCCTACAAAGAATTTCCTAGCTGGGATATTTGATGTCCATGTTCTCCAAGAGTTCTTGAACTTCTCAGGATCACTAGCATCAAACTCACAAGGAGGGTTGTTGTAAAATTTTATCCAAACGTAGTCGAAAAGGCCGCTGTTTAGGGCACCATTGAGCTTTTGGTCAGGGAAAGGGCACTGTGGTGCAGCAGTTAAGTATACTTTCTTCCCTGATTGTTTGCCATGCTCGGTGAGTCTTCGTGCTAGTGCTTGGTAGTGTGGCGTTCCTAATTCGATGTCGAAATCTATGCCATCTAGTACGGCATCACCTAGTAGAAAGAAGATGGATGCATCATGTTAGTTAAGGGAATGAAAAATGGAGGCAAAACAAAGCATCCCTATATAAGAATTAGGACACCCTTTTGTTCATTTCAAGTATTTTATTTTTCAATTTGTATATTGAAATTATTATATTGAGAGATGATGAATGAGCAATATAAAGTTCTCTAGAAATGATAAAATTTCATTGGATTCAGCACAAGCCCAGCTCGAAGAAGAGTCTGACTACATATAAGTCCAACAAGGTTTCATTTCAAAACTAATTTGTGATAGGTGAGGTATTCCACTAATCTTATATGTTAGTCATTCTCCTTCTTATATGTCCGTGAATTTCTCAAAAAACTACCAGTATTACTTAATTAAGTTCAATAATTTGGATTATTGTTGTACACTTTTCCTCAAACTTTTTGTTTTTTTTTCTTTTATAAAATTGTTTTGCATACAAATAAATTGCATTATCAAAAACATGCATACTTCCATGTACAAAGTTCATGAAATATACCTAGTGGCCAAAAGTTGGATTGGCCTCCAAGGAAATGATCCCACAAGTAATCGGCGACGCCTCTAGCATCATCGGACGATGATAGAGAGTAACTCCCGTCGCCACCACCAATGGAGAGCATAACCTTAATCCCCAAGCTTTGGCAATTTCGGATGCCAACGCTCACTCTTTGGCACCCACCAGAGTCAGGGTCACAATGGCCCGCCAAGTTGACCTAAGGAGTTTGGCCACTCCCAAATGTTGAGAGAAAACCTATGTTAACATACTTATATAACCCACTTTTACATGTTGCTGTTAATGTACCCTCTTCCTCATCTTGGCCCCAATACACCGCGATTTCTCCAGCTTTGGCTTTCAAGGGGAAGCTAGCAATGAAAAGAGAGGTTGTCAAAGCTAACAAGACAAATGATGAACTTGTGTTTTTCACACCCATTGTTCTTGGCAAGTATTGATTTGAGTTCTAAGGCTAGGAATTGCATGCTAAGTCTAATTTATAAGGCTAAGAAGTAATCCGGCCTTTAGTCAATTAGTCCAAATGATACAAGTTGTTCATGTACGGAGTATACTATTTTGAAATGTCTTTGTCACACACTAGTCCAAAATGTTAAGCTTTATAATTGTACATACAAAATAGTACTATGCTTCAGCTTCTTAATACGCCACTATAATTTTATAATTTTTAACTAACTTTGATTGAGAAGAAAGGATACAAATAAATGGTCAATTATTGACCTTCTTTTTTTTTTGGTGGTATAATTGTCCTTTACTAAGATCATGTGACTTCTATTTTCAAACGGATACGGTAGATTTGCGGGTCTTGGTGAAATAATTAGATTGGCCTATAACATGAAAAGAGAACCAGCTTTATGGGTTAGATTATTTTAATGTGATGATTATTAGTACTAGCTAGTACTAAACTAGTAATTGTAGTTACTTGAAGCCACCCATTTCACAAGTAATCAAAATGTGGTAAGTACCGTAAGATGTTTGAATGCAATGTAATCCATTGAAGAAAGAAAATGTGCACCCTTAACAAAAGTGTGCACTCAAACAAGAAACAACCAATTTTCTCGTACAATATACTGGCATACTACACATGATATCCGAGAACGAAAATTAAACCAGTTTATCATCACAATTTTATCATACAAACACGAAAAATGGAACCAAGAACAAGTAGCTAGTACAAGGTGCATCACAATGCCATAGATTAGCTATTGCTTTATCCATTAGACATCTATAAGGGGTATGATAAACGTGGTTTTAAGGGTTCAGATTTTAATTTAATGTTTTTACATAGAGCACTAATCAAAACTTGATAGCATTGACCAATGATTATGACTTTGTTATAAGTTTCAAGAAAATTTTAAGGAATATATATCATAATTGTTAATTCAAACGCCTCTTAAAACAATTGTATTCAAGTTTTGTTCATAAACTTAATTGAATGACTGGTATCTATCCTTTCATCCTAAGATATATTCTAACGAAAACCTCGAGTGATATGTGCCATGCTTATACTTACAATTAATGTTTGTAACTCAAAATATGCTCTTTCTGATCCAAAATACTAGTCGTTTTAGCTAATTGCTTGATTTTGATCCGTTTTACAATAACAATGTACCATTTGTGAGCTAGGTAATATCTTTGATTTTTCAAAAATGATTTAGTTTTTTGAATCATGGAGTACTTACAGATTGACATAAGATGCTGATCAAAAGAACAAGATATAATTATAAAAGAATTTTATTAACGGAAACTAACATTGAATAAGTCAGACGACATTTACAATAACAATTGGCCTGAATAGATAGTATGATCTAATCAGATAGGTTGAGCCATTGATAATAATGTAAAAGTACAGAAATAATTTAGCTACGATAATTAGCAGATGGAACAAACAAATTACACATACAATAATTTTAACACCTAACTCGTCCAAACTAATCATCAAATTCTACCTTTCTCTGCAAAGTCCACTCCGGTGGTCATCTATATATACAGGTCCGAAAAAGGACGTACCCCTTGGTTTTGATGGGTTAGGACAAATTTGACATGAACTGCAGAGTCAGCTAGAATGGATAACCAGCTTTTCTGCTACTAATCGGATGCCTGCAGTCTGCTGGAAATCATATTGATTCAAGGAGATGAACGCATCAACAAAAGTTCCAGCTGTGAACAAACAATCGAGTTCCGGAGGATCAAACGTACTGAAAAGAAGCTTTTGCTCAGCACCTGAAGCAGCTTCTCTTTGGCAAATTTCGGTACCATACTTTGCAATATCTTCAGTTACAACAGTAGGTATACTGCAAAAGGTGAAGACCATGCACAGATTAAAAAATCAAAAATTACTTATTAGCAACCTACCTATAGTAAAGGAAAATCCCTTCAGTGGAAAATAACTGCTTTAGACCCTCATTATACGGCACTAGTATTACATTAGAGGACTGTAGAAATCTTACTCCATATTTAACCGACCAGACACCAGTGGGTTGGGAAAAAAATGCCAAAAAATTCCCTATTTTTACTACATTTCTCTTGAGATATTTATGTGTTCTGACATCATGAAATTGAGTTTTTCTACATCATAATTGCATAGTGACAGAGTGATATACATGAGGATAAGCAATAAAAACTACGATTCAGGACCTGGAGGTATATTTCAGATAGAAGATTGAGGAGAGCAAACTTACTGGAGTCGTATAGTAGGGAAGTTCCAGTATCCATTCTTTCTGACTACCACGGGCCTCCAATCAGATGTGCTACCAGACTCTGCAAACAAACTCTGTGCATGATTATCACATGCTTCGAGAACTTGACATACGCTTGGAGGGGCATCTACTACAAAGCTCAACCTAGGGCGGCCTGCCTGATCTACAAACCTTGTACTAATTCCAAATCTCACTTTCAGATGGGTACAGTGAAGTTTGAGTAAAACAGTATCATGCAGTATCTGAATCCTACGACTCCCGCGATAAAATGGGACTAGAGATGCACTGATCAAAGGAATGGAAACATCCTCAGGAGTTAAATAAGCAGAATCGCTGCAGCCCTCAAATATAGTTGATAGGCGAGACATCCCTGGGGATTCAGTTATAGGTCTTTTTTCTTCTGCATCATCTTCTTGAATGGCATCGTCCATTATTTCCTCAGAAAGCCTTCTCATGTCAAAAGGTTCCGCTTCATGTCTAATGGGCTCAACCACATTGAGTAGCTGCTCCCCCATGGTTTGATTTGAAGGGTTTTCAGGCATCGGATCTGGGTTGGGTCTACTGGGCTCAACCACATTGAGTAGCTGCTCCCCCATGGTTTGATTTGAAGGGTTTTCAGGCACTGGATCTGAATTGGGAGCATAGCTTATTTCCATGGGTGAAGTTCTCCCACCACTACGAGTTCTTCTTGTAGTAGAAGTCGGAGAAACCCAACTGTCTCTTGTAAGAATGTCTGGAAGACTTGACTCCTACACACAGGAAGAAAGAGTTATCCCATGAGGAGAATGCTAACAAGGCATTGTTAACCTCAAATACAGTCCAAAGTCCAAAATACCCCAGAGACGGTTTTTGCAAAGTAGACTACATTATAAGAAGCTAGCATTTCCCTCATTATGTTAACCTCAAATACAGTCCAAAGTCCAAAAGTTTTCGAGCTTGAAGTTGAAAGGTTATATGTGTAGAATTTTTGGTAGTAAAATTAGAGTAAAGTTAAAGTGTTGCGACAGAGAGAAATGGATGTGATAATCCAATAGAGAAAGAAAAGATATACTGACATTAAATCTGGGACATCCCAAACACAAAATGGGAAGACTATAAAGGACCACAAACTTATTCATATAATATTCTTCAATGATTTACCAAGAAACAATTTACTTGATATCTCAAATCTCAATCACCATAAGGAAGAGAGTGAAAAATAGACTTCAGAGTTCAGAGGAAAAAGCCATGGCATAGTAGATAATGGAAAACTCTAAAACCTTGTCAATAACTTTTAAGGCAACCTTCCAACCGGATGAAGGACCAGGAAAATAAATAAGTTCACAGAGGTCATGAGTTAAATTCCAGAAGACAATTCCCTTCATAACAGAGTAAATGATTCCCCACCCGGCCACCCCAACCCACTCCACTTGCGTGCACACACACACACAAAAAGATTACTTTTATTGGTGGTCCTTTCCTACAGTCCTACATTACTTTATTCAATCAAGGGATAAATTAACACCCACTTCTTGACTTTAGGCTGTGTTCTCTTCACATTATTCTAATTACTTATCCTTACTAGATTTAGGCCAAAGCATACCACACCAAAACCAGAGCAGGCCAGTGTATAGCCGTTTCTAACCTAGTTAAAGTGATTTCAGTGAGGCACACAACATTTTTCCAGATTTTTTTTATCAATTTTTATCAAGTATCACTTCGATGAGATGCCCTGAGCCTTGGGAACAGGGAAATCCATATCGCATTGTTGCACCTTGAGCTTTTATATACATTGGATTGAACCAGGCCATAACATTTTATCTTTTTTGCTTGTTAAAAAATATTTAATTTCGCATAAATAGAACTATGAAGCTTAAATATTTGGAAGGTACAGATTAAGACATATATAACAAGATCCCACTTGATTGAGTTGTTTAATATATATTATCATACAAATGCAGTCAAAGTTCAGTCAAATCAGATCATCTTAGACATGGAATAGTCACACCAGACCAGATTTTAAAATTTTCAGATTTAAACACATACATACCAGGTGAAGAGAACATAGCATTAAGAGGACAAAGTTAATGAGAAACATCTACATACTGCTTGAAGTGCCAGAATGCCAAACCTATGGAGATATAAAGCAGAATTTAAGAAACAAACTACCCTTCCCCAGCAAAGTTGAAATTGCACACTAACAAAGTAAAGCATTAATAGTCAACTACACAGCATACTTAACAAGCAGGTATTTAATTAATGAAACAAAATAAAATGAATTACCAAAAAGAGAACAGTTGCACAATACTTGAGGACTTCAAGATTCATGCGCACATCATCCAAGCTCCTGAAATCGTTGGAGAACACTTAAATAAATAAGAATTTTAAGCAGGAATCCTAAGAAAGACAATAAAAAATTGGAGAAACACATAACTCCTTGAACATAACATATTTCCTCGTTCACCATCACCAAAAAAAGAAAGAAAAGAAAAAACACAAAATCAAAAACAAAAGCAGACTATAATTGTCACAACCCATTTGTATCCAAGGCCAAAGCTAATCAGTCATAGCCAGGCTTGCTTTCTATTTAAAAAAAAAAGAAAAAAATGCCAAGATTGATGAGCCCCTAGCTTTAAGTATAAGCCAAAACAGAAGAGATTAAAGGTGTGATGAAGAGTTATATATTATGGGTGTACAGCAAACAGCAAGAACATGTAGATCGATACTAAAACAAGAAAGAACATAAAAGAGAAGAATACAATTATTCGGATATTTATATAGCTAGTGAATCTAAACACCAATTTCCACCCTTTCAATATACTAATCCAGCCATCACATAGTATGCCTGCCCCCCCCCCCCCCCCCTTTTCAATAGAATCAGAAAAAACACTATAAGTTGCTGTGTTAACACCGGTGGGTGAAAGTGGGAAATCGGCATTTTACCTATGAGTTTGATGACCCAGTCCAAAGTAAGTGGCAAGAGTGGCCATCTGAAAACCAAAAATATCAAGACATTAATTGTCAATCTCTTGCAATTTCTACCACATTTAGGCATTAAAAATTCATGATATTATCCACAAAGTGCAAATAATCTCATTTTAAAAAAAAAAAAAAATTCCTTCTCAAGGCCAAACTTTCAATTGCAAGATTAGCAACCAATCTTAATAGACAAACGAAAAATGTTGTCTTTATTGCCACATAATTCAAACTCATTACTCTGTTGGAAGCTCTGGCTTTTATCTCTTATTTTCTAAAATTCAAATTGCTTTTGCTATATAGGCCAACATACAAACCAGGAGAATCATACAGAGTTAAAAAGATTATTAAACAAACACATCATTTTGCTATTTCCTATTCAACAAGAAATGCTTCTTTCCATCAAACAAATAACTGAATTATGGTTTCAACCCCATTCCAACACGTTGTAGAAAACTTATAAGTGTTAAAAGTAAACCAAAGTGAACCTTTTTTCATCCAATTTTATAAACAAACACTTAGGGTTCGTTTGGCATTGTTGTGGTTTTTTTTTTCTGGTTTTTTATTTTTTAAAAGTATATATATGCTCCATAATGAATCAAAAATTATTTAAACTTATTAAAATCATAATAATTTTGAAAACTGACAATAGAAAAGTGGAAACATTTTTTTTTTTTTGTCTTTAATTTTCAAAAAAAACAGAAAACTAAAAATAAAAAAAATGATGCCAAACAAATCCTAAAATGTTATTTTGCTTAATTCAAACTATAGAAGTAGAACTAATCAACATACAAAGCAACAGAACAAAGAAATTATCTTAAGAGTCTTGAAGGATACCCCAAGACCTCGAAATCAAATCCCGTCTACATCATTTATCCTTTCCGGCTCTCTCTACACCAAAAATTACAATTACCTATCATAGTATAAAATTACCTTCATATTTCCAGCTCGACGACCAAATCTCTCAGTAAGCAAAGCCAAAGAATCAATTACCCCTTTCGGCTCCGGCGGCGACCGCCCAATCTCCGCAAAAGCCTCTCTAATCCGAGGACAATCAAACCTCAATATGTTATGTCCTGCCCAAATCCTCCCTAAAATTCACAAAAACTTCATCAATTAACCAAATCACAAGTCAAAATCATCCAAGAAATAGAGGAGAGAGAAAGAATGGGTACCATTCAGGATGTCGAAGATTTTGTCGGCAATGGCGGAGAAAGGAGGGGCGGAGGAGACGGCGGCGCGTGAAATACCATTGCAACGCTCCGATTTAGAGGAGATACGAGAGATATCATTAGGGCAGATAAGAGTGGAGTAGCTTTCGAGCTCAACGAGCTTCTTAGGGCAAACTAAAATAGCCCCAAATTCGAGGATTATGAAGGATTCACCTGGTTTTAATGGAATTGTTGTTTCGACATCGAAGAATGCGATTTCTGAGCGTTCTTCCGCCATTGATGAAGAGGTTCAAGGTTTTTGAGGTTTTAGGGGAAATGTTGAATTGGGGATTTGAAGAAGAAGGCGCCAAATGATGAGAGATAATAATAGTTTGTTAAAAAGAATTAGAATTCGTTACGTTTATAGGTGGGTTGCTTCTTTGATGAGGCTTGGTGTTTATACAAGAGAAGTCTCAATTTGAGTTTTAGTAGTCTTGGTAACGAAGAATATACCTTTTGAGTTTTGAGGTAGTCGGCCATTTTGGTATTCCGTGTGCTAAAGGTGTCATTTCGAGTAATTTGGTCGGATTTGGTAAAATTGAATCAGATCGGGTCTATTTTAAGGATCTGTTTTCATACGTTGAAATTCAGTTCAATTCAGTTTAGTTCAGTTCCTAATTTCCTTCTCTTATAAAATATTCATTTCAGTTCAATTCAATTTAATTCAGTTCGGTTCAGTTCAGATCACTTCAGCTGGGTTCAGTCAATGAGAACAAACCCTAAATGGGGATATATCCGTATCAATTGAAATTTGAAATCGGTCAGTTGGCCAAGACAATTTCAGACCGAGTATTTATATACAGAGGTGTCAATAAGGATGATCGGGTTGGGTTTGATAACGTCAAGTCGGGTTAGATTAATTTTAAAAGTTGAGTCATGCTAACTTATTATGTCCACACAAGTTCAAATCTAAATCAAATATTTTTTCGAGTTGATTTCGGATCGAGTAAGGTTGAGTGTGATTCTGCAACTCTAGCCATATATGGAATTATGGACTAACAGAGTTTCTATTTTGGAGGGTTGTTTAGTTGATAACGGGTATAAAGAATGGAATCTTTAAGAATGGTGCTTTGCCTTCCGTATGATACTCCTTTTCATCCATCGTGGCAAGTTACCCATGCGATTACCATTTTCCTCACGATACTCTTTATGCAATGCAAGTAATACGAATTAGGACTTTAGGAGTATTTTTTAATCTACTCTAAGGTTATGTAATGAGAACTGAGAATCAAGGTTGATCTAGTGATTGGAGGTCCTCCTTCCATTCCTGTGAGAGGGGTTCGATTCTCACCCTATTCAAGTTGGATCCCTTATTTCCCCCAACTTGTAAGGGAATTCTCCTTACCATATAAAATGAATTAAACATAACATTAACGTAGTATCAAAATACATAACGTGACAAGTAATACATTCATATTGTTTGTCCACTCGGCCAAAAGTCATGTCCATAACCTGGTCATTAGGTACACATCAGCTAAAACCCCATACAAGAGGATAGATATCCTCCTTGATATTTATGCTCTTAAATGGACAACCAATGAGGATGCTCTAATGTTTTATCAATTTTGTACTATTTTCTAGATGAAACATATACAAATAGCTCAAGGAATGCTGATTAATTCGCTTTCTAACAATGTCATTTAAGATATTAATTCTAAAAAAAAAAAAAAACAATGTCATTTAAGAGTTTGAAATTAACTATTTACTTCTCTTTCATAAGCAAGAGAGACGTAAATGGTTAGGAAAAAGTCAGTTTCAGTGAGCTACTAGTAACACTGCCAGCTATTGGCCTGTGAAAATGCAAGTCCATGAGATACAACTCCGAAGTGAACTGATAGTCTCAGAAACTCTGGGCTGCCCTAAGCTCCTTGAAGCTAGGACAACCAATACCGCTAACTATTGGGTAAAAAAATAAGAAGATGGCCAACAATATGCACAGAGATCTACTCAAAACCTTCGTATTGACAAATGATGTGGTTTCAGGACACTAGTGTCGAACTGTTAGACCGGGTTTTTAATCTGGAGGATGTGGTGTGCACAACTCATTACACCCCTTTCAAACACTCCATCATAAAGCTAAGTTGATGGCAACAAAGCTTGTCAACAATTTTTACATCAAATTTGAAACAAGCAAACAAATGTGTCTCTACTTCCTGTATTTCTGAACTCAAACAGATTTGCCATTGTTTACAGCACAGATCACTTATATTATCAACAAATTATGGAAATATGTAATATCTGTATAAGCTAAGATTCAGCAACTATGCACTAAACAAATCTAGCAAAAATTAGCCTCAAAAGATCTTTACATATAACTACTTAAAGCTGTCATGAACTTAGTATGTGCTTGCATCATAATATGACAGAAGAGCATATATATCTATTTACACATTCAACTTTCAGGTCCACTTCCTCCAGATAGACACAGATGCAAAAAGTTCAGACACTATGAGTACCAGATTTGAAGGAGATGCCTTCAGAACAGACAACTTGGTAAGGTGATAATGCCACGGTAAGCTCACTTCAGGTAGTAGAAAAGCATTTTTTTCCATCCGAATTAGGCCTCCATTGAAGTTTTAAAGGTCATTATTTCAGAGATCAACAAAAGAAATGAGCTACAATGATTCCAAAGACATTCTCGACTGCATATAAGGCAGCACATTCACAGGCTTCTGCCAGTTGGAAGATACAGAGTCTGTGAATGTAGTAGATTCCTGGAAACTGAAATTGGGTCTGCAAATGCCTCTTCCCAACTGACCTTGAAAGAAAACTTTGCATCAGATTCTGCAAAGTAGCAAACCGCAGAAATTAAAAATTGATTATTGATTACCTAAATATAGCAGCACTACCATGCACAAGGTCGAGTGGTAGACGTGCAAGGAGGATATACTACAGCTATACAAATTACTCAGCTTCTAGACAAATTGGCCATGATACAAATACTTTGTTATGGAAACGTCATACACTATAGTGTGAGAAATCATAGGTTTAATCTCAATGGTTGCAACATACATTCTAGGACAGCCAGATTTGAATAAGCAATGTGTTGGCATTAAGGAATGACTATAATATCAAGAAAAGTGATTTCTTACAGGCAAGGTCCCTTTATCTCTATTGGTGCAAGATCGGTGACAAGATGAAGCTTGATTATGTAATAATAATATATTGAATAAACGAAAAAACAATTAGGAAGTTATATTGCATATATGATATATCTGATGGCTGATGCAGTTCACCTAATAAATGATATACTTAACTGAAGACTGCCAAACATGCAAAAGTGCCTAAATCCAAAAAACTTTGTGCAATCTATCATTGATCCAAACAAGGTAATTGGAGTTTGAGTTTCTTTAAACTCGCAGAGAAATTGAAGGAAGATATACCATCTTCAAATTCCTGTCCATTTTTTTCTTCTCATATTTACTATTAGAATGCTCACACGTGTTTACCAAACCCCCTTTTCAAGTTAGCAAGCGAGACAGCAGAGTAAAAAGTTTCATACATCCTATTAATGAAGAAATTTTCTGCAGATTTAACATACAGCAACTGCTTTAGAAAAAGCAGGTAGCATCTAGATACTTTTGTCACTGAATTAATTGAGAATATGTATGCTCTGCTACAATGAATGCTCTGAAAAGAAAACTATCTATTACATTGAACCATCTTGTTCGGTGAATATTGTTTACATTTACCCTAAGGATGCAACACCTTAAAAGCAGAAGAAATCCTTACACTGAATTCCTCGAATCAGCATTTGTACAGGGCAGCAACAGCTGAACTCTGACTTCGGATTTATATTATCCCAATCAATCATAATCAAGTATGACACTGATGATGCTAGATTGTTCTGCAGATTCTCACTTCTCAAATATTATAAACTTACACAGGCACACAGCTATGTTACCCGATTTGATTGTCAAGATATTATGGAATAGTACTCCTGGCCTGCAGAAAAATTCCACCCTCTATAGGTTAATTAGCTCCTCACTTGTATCATGATGATTGTCATCATATCTGATTTCATTTGAGAGTCTATTTAGCATCTCATATATCGAAGTGGTATGTATATCACCAGCCATGAATTCATGAATTACTTCGTTTATCTGCACCCAACTCCTGCTGTTATCATTTTTTGAGCTTGTCTCAATCATATTCTTCCATATAGCCACCTCTCCCCATCTTCTGGCAGTGGCATAATTATTTGACATTGGGACAAGATACTCAATTTTCTCCAGGTCAGGCTTCATTATGAGTTTCTGAGCTGCATAGGAAACAATGTCAGGATTCCTGTGAATCATACATCCACAAAGAAGTGCACCCCAAACTATATCATTGGCCTCCATAAGAATAGTCTCTATAAGCCTTTGTGCTTCTTCCAAGAATCCTGCTCGACTCAAAAGACCAACCAGACAACCATAATGCTCGATGCTGGGGCTAATTGCCCATTTTTCTTCCATTTCATTGAAATATCGACACCCCTTTTCAACATATCCTCCATGGCTACAGGCCGAAAGAACCCCCAAAAGTGTTCTGGCATCAGGCTTTACTTCATCTGAATTTTGCATCCATTCAAAAACCTCTAAAGCTTTCTTAGCAAATCCATGCTTACAATATCCCATGATCATGGTTGTCCATGAAA
Organism: Chenopodium quinoa; assembly: GCF_001683475.1. NCBI lineage: Eukaryota > Viridiplantae > Streptophyta > Magnoliopsida > Caryophyllales > Amaranthaceae > Chenopodium > Chenopodium quinoa. The sequence goes on along the minus strand of NW_018744626.1, from coordinate 4,799,585 downwards.
CTATGGTTCTACATGGCATTTCTTCAAAGATCCTACATGCATCTTCTATCACTCCACAATTAGCATACATATGAATGAGGGCATTGTGTAAACGTACACAACTGTCTCGTGTCCTCCCATCAAATGCCTTATTAACATAAGAATGAATCCATTTCCCGGTGCTTAAGTCCCCTAACTCAGCACATACTGACAAAACTACAGTTAGTGACGCCTGATCCAATTCCAAACCTGTTCTTCTCATCTCTTGAAACAACAATAAAGCATGCCTATACCATCCATTTCGAGCACACCCCGAAAGCATTGTAGTCCAAGAAACAAGATTCCTCACTGGCATCCCATCAAAGATTCTGACCGCCCCATCAAAATCTCCACACCTGATATGCCCTGAAAGCAATGAATTCCAAGTTACAGGATTATTTTCATCAGACATTTCCTCAAAAACCTTATAAGCATTCACAAGACCAACTTCATCTCCCAACCCCAAGTACAAATTGATCAAATTGGTCCTAACAAAACTATTTGAGTAATACCCATTTGACAAAACGCTCCCATGAATCTGTTCTCCCTCTCTGAACATCAAAGATTGCGCGCAAGCACTTGCAAGATTAGAATATGTGTATTCATCAGGCACTAATCCTTCTTCATACAACATTCTGCAATATAATTCCACTGATTGTTGTGGTGTGTCACTAAGTGCATAACCTCTAATCATTTGATTACAAACAGTGGTTGATGGGCTAGGCATTTCCTCGAACACCTTGCAAGCATTCCGGAAATACCCATAAGTTGTATAAAGTGAGATCAGCTTAACAATGAGGAAATTTTTATGGGAAAACCCATTGATGAGAATTTGAGTGTGGATTTGGGTTAACTGTTTTATGGAGTTACAGGTTTTAAGGAGAGAGAAAATGTGTTTTTGGTGAGCTCTTAAGTTGATTTTAATGGCGGGAATAGCTTCTGCAACAAACATTTTGAATTCACAGTCAATACAGAGTAGCTCTTGAACTCTTAGATACTTAGATATCTCCCTAAAGAGATGTCTCCTAAGAGACTTTCCTAAACTTCTAAAATAGAGATAGACTTGGCAATATTGACTCGTACTAATACTCCGTAATTATTATCTAATCCAATTGTCTAAACTATACAAAATTAGGAATAATAGACGGGTCAAAACTCAACTTAAAATTTTGTCCAAAACACGGGTTAAGTTTTATCCAAGCTATATTGACATTGGAATTCATACTTGTATATTAAATGGAAAATGATACTCTCTCTGTTCTTTTTTGTTTATTACATTATAAAGGTTTTTTTAAAAAAAATATTTGGTTACAAGAAATTCTGGGGGTGAAAAGAGTAATGTTATTGTAGTAATTTTGACTTAGTGATAGTAAAAGTGTGATTTGATAATACAACTAAAAACAAATTAGGCAAATTTAAAGGGATGCAAACTTTAAGAGACCAATGGAGTACTAATTAGTGATTAATAAGGTAGGAAATGATATCAAGTTTAACTAAATTAGAAGGAAAACGCTACTACGGAGTAATTGTTAAACACATAAATGCATAATATACATACATGTAATACCTAAGATAAATTATTTTGTTTTTTAATACCTAAGATAATTAATTATGCATAAATGCATAATATTATACTACTACGTATTATATAACAAAAATTTTATTAAATGGCATCTTATAACTTAAAGGTTGGGTATTTAATCCCTAGTACTCTATTTGTCTAAATGTCTAATAGAGGTAATTTGGGGAATGAATCCCTATACACTCAAAGTATTTAGCTTTGCTAACTTGGTTGATTTGTAATATACTTTTTTTTTTTTTTTTTTGAGAGAATATACTTAAAGAAAAGGGAGAAAGTGAAATTGTTTAATTGTCAAATTCATCATAAAAACAATTAGCCATTCCAATGAATTGAATTCAAAATACATAGAAGTAAAGAACTAACCCTTAATTTAACCATTAAAGCAAGACCTCATTACTATCCCGAAGACGGTAATTTCTAAACAAATCACTTTAGAACTAAGGTAAACCAACAAATCACATTTACACACTAGTTAGTGATGAGTGTGTTGGAAGTTCTTGATATAAAATAAGAGAGTTGGGAAAAAAACAAGAGAGAGAAAAACAAATGAAAGGGAAAAATCCCACATTGGTTGGGGGGAAAGCTTTTTCCTTGTTTTTATATTGTAGTGTCTTGGTACTACTTAGTTGAGTGAGTGGGAGGTAAGTGTTACTCCACACACACACGCGCGCCGAGCCGGCCTCGAGTCTCGGAAAATACGATGCGCGGGCGTGGGTCCTTGTTAAACAGAATATTCTTTTTAATTCCTTGTTTCTTGCTTCCGTTGTTGATTGGCTGAATCAATCTGGTCGTTTTCTTAGCCAAATTCGTCCCTCGTTTTATGCTTCTGGCCTCCCTTCTACTGCCTATATATACTCGTTGCATTTTCCAGTCAGAATACACAACACAATCAGTCTTCTCTCTTCTCTAAAAAATTATCTAAACACGAGTTCTTTCTGTTCTGTTTTTTGGGCAAATATTCTGAGTTCCAGTCGGGTTTGTGAGTGCACATAAACTCCGGCGTCGTGCTTATTCTGGAGGCCGATCGTTTCTAGTCTACTGCACCGGGAGGTAGAGCGCAATCGTCTTTTAGGTCAGTGGTTCTCCACGACGCGGCTATTGTCAGTTTGGTTCACGCATCAAGAGATAAGTAATTTCTGTTTTATTACTTGGTATAACATAATGATGATAAGGTAGGTCCCAAGATGACTAAATAAAGGCACTAAAAGCTAATCCAACCCAGTCTCTCGATTCTTCTATACGTTCTAGTACATCACTACTATATCAAACCATGTTCCTACTCAACATTATTATGTACTAGACTACTAGTATATTGTATTCTCATCTCTGATCTCTCACAAGCATTTCATCAAACACATAGTGAGCAATGTCACTAATCCCCAGAAACAACTCCAACAATCCAACCCCTTTCACCCCATTTTCCCAAAACTTCTGGGATCACTTCTTCTCCCATGATTTCCTCTCCAACCCTTCACAAACTTCCCACTCTCCCCTTTTCTCTCTCCTCCTCGCACAGTCCCATACTCGGAACTCGCCGTCGAAACCTCCGGCGACGTCAGAACCCGGCTGGAATGCAAGGAGATCCCTGAAGCGCACTTGATTGTAGCGGAATTGGCCGGAGTTGAGAAGCACGAGGTGGAAGTTGCGGCGGAAGATGGCGGGTTTGTTAAGATATGCGCCGTTGATGGGAGGTTCTCGTGGCGGTTGAGGTTGCCGGAGGATGCGAAGGTTGAGTTGATGAGCTTCTCAATTGAGAATGGTGTGTTGACTGTTGTGGTTCCGAAGTTTGTAAGGGAAATGATGTGGGATTGGGAGAGAGGCGATCATGATGGAGGGCGTGAGCGTGATGTTAGGGTCGTTGAAATTACGGGCGAAGATGAATAATCCGGATACGAGTCAGTTTTGTCACCGGACTAGTTAAAGAGTTTATGGGAGTTACTTTGATGTTAGGACTTGGGAGTAAATGTTTAAGATGTTTTTTTTTTTTTTTGGTGAAGAAATGTTTAAGATGTTGAATGTGAATGTTTGTACTCTCGTTATTTTGTGTGTAGTGTATAGGCTTGTATTTACAAATGTTATGTGTGTTGACTTTAGTTAAAAGGTGGATTATGTGAGTGTTATGAATAATATGGAGTACTCTGTAGTATTTATGATTGTTGTGTACTTGTGTGGTATTAGTTTTTTTTTTTTTTTTTTTTTTTTTTTTTTTTTTTTTGAGGGGATGTGTGGTATTAGTTTTAGATTTGCTAAAAGATTATGGAATAAATTTTATGTTGTTTTCACCCTAAAAAAATAAAAATTGTGTTGTTTAAGAGGTTACTTATACCTTACCCAATTTTGTACTCTGGTAGGTGTGTTTTGTTGTATTGTCATGCCAAAATATAGCCAAACCTACTTTGAGCTTGCTCCCATGAAATATGTTCTCTGACATTATCATCCCAACACTCATTAGTCATTACTCCCTTAGATATGTCTCTAAATTTAGCCATCCCGGCGGACCATTATATTAAATGAAGGGATTAAGATAATGTTCACTTCATCTTAAAAAAGTAATATTCAAGTAAAATAAGTTCATTTTAATAAAAATAAGGCAAGTTCACTTTACCTTACAAAAATAATACTCCCTCCGTTTTTAAATACTTGTTCCACTTTCTTTTTTCGGCTGTTTATAAATACTTGCTCCAATGCTCCATATCCTTATTTGGAAATGTTTTACAATATTTAACTAGGTTAGTCCCGTGCGATGCACGGTTTTATCAAAATATATAACGATAATTATATCATTTTTAGCTTTTGTTTCGGTTGAAAACAATGGGACCTTGCCGAAGGTCCACTAAAATGGAGAAGACTGGATTCGATCCAAGCTGTGTTGGGCCGAAGGTTTCCTGCACAGTGAACACACGTAAACTAGCCTCGGGGGTGTTTCCGAGGAAGGCCCCTCCGATGCTAAAGTCAGTACAATGTGTAAAAAGGAAGACACTATGCAAGAGAGTTTGTAGCTTGAGGCTTTTGTGGAGTATTTCTCAATGCAAGAATGAGCATATGAGTTGGAATAATCCGTGTATGAGATAATGTATGTGATGATGCATGTGTTGTTGTGTCTCGTATGTGATGTTATGAGATGTCTTATGTAAGAATATGACTCTCCCCTTGAATGTGTTAATATGAGGGCTTTTATACCTCATCATATTTGGAGAGGTTGGGCTTTAGCCCAATTGGCTTACTTTGTGGGCTGACTTTTGACTTTTGAGCAATTGGAGAGTTGAACCTTGACCTTGGGCTTTTAATTGGATCATTTAGTGCTCAGGCCCAATTTTGACTAAATTGGACCCAAACAACTTGCCCCCCAGACCCGATTCGGAAGAATGACGGGTCGGGTTTGATTTAACTCAGAAAAGGAGGGAAGTAAATGATTTAATTGATCCAAAAATTTGAATTTAAACCGTAATTAATGAGATAACAACGGTTAATGATTTGCGGAAGTTGGACGGATAATGGGCGGTTTAATCACAAGACATGTGTTTAATGGTTACTTAGTGGGTACTTAAGAGAAATTAAAGCACAGACTCTTCGTATCCCGTACCTGGAGATATAAACAGAGGCGCGTCATTCTCCTCACTGATTCACCAACACAAACCCAGAATTCTTCGAGAGAGAATCCAAGAATCCGTATCAAAACTTCGCAAATTCCCCCGAGCATTGAGCTTAGAAGCTGAGACTTGCCACTACGAACTCGTAAATCGGCAACTTTCGCTTCAGATTAGGTAAATTCCTTTGATTTCAGTTTATTTTTCTTCGAATTCGAACTCCTTCCCCTCTTCTTTCGACTTTTCTCTTCGAAATAGTCCATGGCAAGAGGAGTTAGAGGTAGAGCCCGTGCTCCAAGAAGAGCAAGGCCGATTCCCGATCCTAGGAATAGGATTGGGACCTGGAATGGTCGAAGGCCGGAGTCTGACCCTGCTGATGGGATTAGGGCGACTCCCCTTTCCTCGGCTCCTCCTCAAAGAACGGATGAGCCGAGTGCTTCTGGACGGGACGATGAAATTCCCGCTGTCCTTTGGGATATCCTCCCTGGGTTTTCAGAGTGGGAGAATGCCGAAGTCGCTTCGGCCATGATAAAGAACCGCCCCTACTCATGGTGGGTAGAGAACGCCGATCAATATCGATTTGCCGAGCAAATTGAGTTGCACTACGGCATTTTTGAAGCTGATGGATATTGGTGCCGAATGCCCTCAGCATCCGATAGAATCCATCGTCCACCCCCGGGGTATGTGGGGGTGTACACGAGACAGCTTCAGTATGGGCTGAGGTTCCCTTTGGACGTTTTCGTCCGAGACTTGCTGATCCATTACAACATTTCCCTATGTCAGCTAACCCCCACCAGCATCCGAAGGGTGATGACATACTTATGGGTCTGCAAGTTCTTCAGATACGTGCCGAACCTGCACTGCTTCAGAAAGCTCCATCGGCTAGTGCCAAATATTCAGAGTGGGCACGGAAGCCATGGTTCTGGGTGGTATCGGATTGAGTCCCGGCCCCAATACTTGACCATGTGGCCAAATGACTCTTCAGACAAGGACTGGAGAGGTCAATGGATTTGGGTTAGGGCACCCATAGATCCGGGCCACCCTTGTGTCTTCAGCGCTCCCCGGTACTTAGCTGAGCCTGATCCCGAAATGGGAAGTCTAGGTCCCCCCGCAGATAACGGGGCGGATCCGAACCTGGATCAGCAAAATATCTTCGGCAAGCTGCCGAACCCGGGGGGGAGTGGTCGAATGCAGCATATCCCGGAGACTTGGCTCCCCGATACGCATTACGTTTTCCAAGAGAATATGCTAGCAGCTGTTGGCCTCAGCCGAAAGTTTAAGGATGGTAAGCTTCTTCGGCTGGGGCCGAGGCTTTTAACTACCTCTTTTTCTTCTCTCGCTTTGCTTTTTTATGCTGTGCCAACATATCTGAGCTAAACTTTTTCCCTTTCCTTTTTTCAGAGCGGGACGAGACCAACGTTGGTATTAACTACGCTCGTCTTGGTGTTAACCGAGAGCGAGTTGTAACTGAACCGGCCCCGTCTATCACTGAGCCGAGGCATAGGGAAGTTCATCTGGACTCTTCCCACTTCCAAATTGAGGCTGTTGCTCTGTATCAGAGGCAGAAGCCTTGGTGGAAGAAGAGAGACCCTTGGTTTCAGCTGCTGAACGAGGAAGCTGAAGCTGCCCGCACAGCCGAAGAGGTTGCACGAGTACTTGAGGCTTGTGAAGGAGGAGAAGGGTCCTCCAGAGCTGCTGAAGCCGAAGCTGCAGCTAGAGCAGCTGAAGAAGACGAGGCTTTGCTGAAAACCTCGGTGAGCTTTCAGACAACTTTTTTCTTTTCTTCTTCTTTTTTTTTTTTTTTTTTTTTTTTTTTTTTTTTTTTTTTTTTTTTTTTTTTTTTTTTTTTTTACTCACACTCTTCTTCCCCCCTGTCTGTTACAGTCTGAAGAGAGTAACAGACACAGAGAAGGCAAAGCTCCTGTTCGTCCCGAAGATCAAATACAAGAGTCTTCAGACTCAGATATGGACGAGCAGCCCCTTCTGAAAAGGCGCCGAAGGATGGCCATCATCGGCCCTCATGACTTTCAGCAGAGGCCGATGACCATCGGCGTCGCAATAAGGGAACCTGAGGAAGGCAATGGATCGCCGAGGGTTCCCCAGCCAACACCCCAATCTCCTCAAAAGACCCCTCCGCCACCTCCTGAGATGGAGGTGGATCAGAGAACTCCCGAACCTAAGGGAGGGGTCCAAGAAGAAATCAAGGAGAGTGCTGCTGAGCACGAAAATAAAGATGCCGTGATGTCAAGTGCTGAAGGCTTCACGGCAGATATCGCAAGAGAGGTTGAGGCTTTCGTCCTCACCCCTGAAGAAGAGGAGGTCATAGTACTTGACTCCTCTGAGAAGGACGATGCTGAGACAACCAAAGCTAATCAAGCTCCATCGTCGTCCTTCCCTTCTTTCCAGACTCTGCATTCTGGAGAAATGGGTTTCTCGGCCCCCCGAATTCCAATCCCAGATCACATCTGGGACCTCATATGGGGTCAAAACCGAGAAGGAGCTGCAGCCTACTTCGGCAATTTTGCTGGCATGTCCGAAGTAGACAGGGCAAGGATCTGGTCGCTGAAGGCCACTGCTGGGATGGGCGAATCCAGTAGATCAGTTCCTGACCCAGCCAGGTCTAACCAACTGCTGATGATGCAGGTAATTTTCCTTCATTTCCTCCGAAATTCAGCTCTATTTTTTTTCTTATTACTTATTTTTTTTTGTCTTCCTGTTTTCAGTTCGTGCACAATCAGACTCTCACTGTAGAGCTGATTGATACCCTACAAGATAGGGTAGACGCTGCTGTGCACGAAAGGAAGGTGGCTGAAGAGGAAGTTAAGCTTGCTAAGCTGAAGCAAGCAGCAGCTGAAGAGAAGCAGCAGGAGGTTGAGGAGTACGGTAAAAAAGCTGCCGAAGCTCTGAAAACCTTCTGCGATGCTATGGAGATGGAGGTTTTTCCCCCACTGATGGAAGGGGAAAAATTCCTCCAGGAGCATATGGGAGTGGACGTCTCCAAATTCAAGGCTGCTATTGAGAGCCGAATTCAAGAAGGAACTGCTGCACAAGCTGAAGTGCAGCAGCGTCTAGAGGCTCTTGAAGCCAGCCGAATGGCTGCTGAAGAGTTGCTCTTGGCCAAAGACGTCCAACTCTCAGAGGCTGCTGCTGCTGCTGAAGCTCAAAGAGCTAAATTCCAAGAGGCTGAGGATCAACTGCTGATCCAGAAAGTTGAAGTGGCCCAAGCTCAGACAAAGGCTTTCCAAATTCAGCAAGAGCTGAATGAGCTGAAGGGGTCCTCCTCCAAAGTCGCTGAACAGCTGAAGAAATCCAAGGAAGACTTGGAGGAGACCCAGAAGAAGCTGGCTGATGCTGAGGCTTTACTCAAAGTCCGTGTTTACACCCAAGAGGAATATGAGATGGGTTTCAGAAACGGATTCCGAGTATGCCGAAGACTCTGCCTTCATGCTGAGCCGAAGCTGGACTGGTCTAAATGTGCTGAGTGGGTCCAGAATCCCGAAGACCCTCACATGAAGTATGCAACTCCAGCTGAAGCTGAAATTCTTAAGGCTGAGGAAGCCGAAGAGGAAGCTGAAAGACTGGAGTTGGAAGCTGAGCAGAGGGAAAGGGAGGCTCGGCAAAATGCAAAGCCCGCCTCTTCTGCTGCTGGGGCTGAGGCCACCATGGGACTCAACGCTGATCAGTCTGATCCTCCGGCTGAAGCATAGGAACTCGGGCAGTCGTCTTCAGAATCTTGCGGTTCATCATGTGCTTAACTTTAGACTTGCCGCTTTCTGAGTTTTTTGCCTTGTTTTTTGCTTCAGCTTGCCTTGTCGTACAGCAGTTTTATTTTTTTGCTTATGTACGTATTTCGGCAGCTGTTATTTTCCGCTTGTGGGCGGCTGCCGATACTGAATTATTGAACTTGTAGCTCAAAAATTTTTTCTTCAGTTGCTTTATTTTTGAATGCTTTACTGTTTCTTTTCTTCAACTCTGCCGAACATAGCTGCACTGCGTGCTTCTTGCCCCCACAGAAATTGAAGTATGACTTTAGTTGAATAAGCAATTTCTGAACTTCTTCAAAATAGATATCCGAAACACAGGGCCAACTTAAGGCAATGCTTCTGGGATACAAGTCTTACTGAAGATTGACTGTCTGAAAGTTGGATATCCGAAACACAGGGCCAACTGAAGGCAATGCTTCTGGGATACAAGTCTTACTGAAGATTGTCTGAAAGTTGGATATCCGAAACACAGGGCCAACTGAAGGCAATGCTTGGGATATTAGCTTTCTGGGACTAACCTCTTTAGAACAAGTCTTACTGAAATTTGACTTCAGCTGAAAGACCAGCGTTCTTAAAGAAGACGTATATCCGAAACACAGGGCCAACTTAAGGCAATGTTTCGGATAATGGCTCTCTGGGATACAAGGCTCAGTTAAGGCAATATCCCAGGATTGTCCATGGACTCATGTCTTTGGAGAACAGGTCTTACTGATGTTTGATTTCAGCTGAAAGACCAGTGTTCTTTAAAAAGACTGAGTTTTGTAAGCCATCTGAAACCCAGTTACCCGAAGGCGAAGGTTTCAGACGAGGCTGATTTAAAAAGGCTGTTATCCTTGATTTTCTGTCTATCTTTGAAAAATGGATACCCGAAACACAGGGCCAACTTAAGGCAATGTTTCGGATAATGGCTCTCTGGGATACAAGGCTCAGTTAAGGCAATATCCCAGAATTGTCCATGGACTCATGTCTTTGGAGAACAAGTCTTACTGAAGTTTGACTTCAGCTGAAAGACCAGTGTTCTTTAAAAAGACTGAGTTTTGTAAGCCATCTGAAACCCAGTTACCCGAAGGCGAAGGTTTCAGACGAGGCTGATTTAAAAATTTTCAACTGTTGCTGTTATCCTTGATTTTCTGGCTATCTTTGAAAAATGGATACCCGAAACACAGGGCCAACTTAAGGCAATGTTTCGGATAATGGCTCTCTGGGATACAAGGCTCAGTTAAGGCAATATCCCAGAATTGTCCATGGACTCATGTCTTTGGAGAACAAGTCTTACTGAAGTTTGACTTCAGCTGAAAGACCAGTGTTCTTTAAAAAGACAGGTTTTGTCAGCAATCTGAAACCCAGTTACCCGAAGGCGAAGGCTTCAGACGAGGCTGAATAAAAAACCCTCAAAGAGTAGATAGAACAAAGAAAATTTTGAAAGGATAAACAGTTGTAAATTTTATATAAATGGCGGCTCCAAGGCCTGTCATTAGTTCAAAATGTACTTCCAAAGATTGTTCTGCCCCGAAGGGTTTACACATGGTATTTTTTCAGTACATCAGCATTCCAGTGATTCTTCAACTCAGTTCCATCCAACTGCCGAAGTCGGTATGTCCCTGGCTGAAGCTCATCATAAATTTCATAAGGTCCCTCCCATGTAGCTGAGAGCTTCCCATGGATTCGGCCTTTCTGAACTGCAGCAGCATTCCGAAGGACAAGATCCCCAATTTTGAGAGGCCTTGCATGGACCCTTCAGTTATGGGAGATGAGGTCTGAACTTATCCCGGGCATATCAGCTGCCGAGAAAGCAAACACATCTCTGTTATCCCGCAGGAGCTGAATAAGTTCACAACGGGTGTTAGGATCAAGGTCCATCCCGATTGTTACACATTTCTCAGCATCTCCTTCGGCTAACTCAACTGTTTCAGTCTGTTGGTCCATGTCCATTGCCGATGGACTGGACTCTTCAGAATCTGGTCTGCTGCCAATGTCAGCAGGTGTCCCAGTCTTTGTGTTCTTCGGCTGGCTCTCTGAGTCTTTCGGCTCAGATGAAGAGTCAACCTTTTCCCTTTCGGGACCTTTTTCCCTGGGCACTGATCCTTGGGCCGAAGCACTTAGGCCTTTCGGCTTTTTTGTGCTTGGCTCTCTTTCTTTTTCTTTCTCCTCCTCATCCTTGTCGTCATCTGGGCGACTACTGGATGGCTTGAGGTAGTTGCACCTTCGGGCGTCCTTTTGGTTGCCCTGTATCCTTTCGGGGAAGCCGGCGTCTGAGACGTAAATCATCAGCTGATGATAAGTTGAGACGACCCCTTGGATCTCGTGAATTATGGGTCTCCCCAAAATCACGTTGTACACTGAAGGAGCGTCGATGACCAAAAACTCAATCATGACGTTCCGGGCTGCCTCATCGCAACCGATGGTGACAGGAAGTGTCACCTTCCCATCTGGATAAGTTGAAGCCCCATTGAACCCGGATACCGGATAGGGTACCGGCGTAAGGTGCTTAGGCTTCAGCTTAATTTGGTTGTAGGCCTTTCGGAACAGAATGTTTGCTCCGCTGCCACCGTCAACAAGGACCTTACTGACGTCGTGGTTGGCCACCGTGGCGATGATCACCAACGGATCCTCGTGAGGGAACATAATCCCCCGGCAGTCGGCGGCTGTGAACGTCATGTTCGGCACCGGCGACTGGGGAGATTGAATGTCAGCGTTGTTCACCTGGTGAGTCAAAGCTCTAAGGTGACGCTTGTGCTCCCTCCGAGAGTATATTCCTCCCGAGATAACATTGATCGGAGGGAATTTCCCCTCCGGTTTTTTACTGTTTTTCCGGGGGAAATCAAGGTCCTGCCGAGAGTCCTTTGCTAACCTCTCGGATTCTTTTTTCTCGCGGTGATCCGCGATGTATTTTTTCAAGTATCCCTTCCGGACCATGTCTTCTATCTGGTCCTTCAGCTGGATACACTCCTCAGTGTTGTGGCCCGAAGACTCGTGGAAGTCACACCACTGATTTTTATTTTTTTGCTGATACCACTCTGGGAGTGGTCTCGGCTTTCGGTAACTCTGCTCCTCCTTCGTCACACTGTAAATTTTGGCGCGTGGAAGAGAGAGCGGAGTGTAGGACTCGTATCTGCCTGTGTATGAGGCAAACCTGTCCTTCTTTGGGTCGCTGGCCGGAGATGGCTCCGGAGCCTTTGATTTTCCCTTTGCCTTATGGCCTTGGCCTTCAGACAAGGGTATTTGCCTCTGTTTCCCTCCCCCGGATTGAGGTTGGGTTTTTGCTTTATTCCATTCTTCGGCTCGGATGAACTTATCCGAAGCACTAAGAGCTTCCTCCAAGGTCTGCGGTAGTCTTTTCTCGGCGGTTTGCCGTGGAAAACTTGCTCCTGAACTTGGAGGACAGATCATCCCAACCTGTTATGGAGCCTTGCCTTACTCCCTTGGAGATCCACGCTTGCGCGACCCCCTTGAGAGTGGTTGGGAAATATTTGCACCAAGTTGCCTCGGATCTGGGGCAAAGATGCATATGAGCCTCATACGAGGCCACGTGGTCCTTCGGATCCGTGGTCCCGTCATATGTGATATGCGACGGTATTTTAACCGTGGGTACGCGCTCTTCTAGTATCCATTGCTCGAATGGTGAACTAGCGGGAAGCATAATGGCCTTGCCCTTGTTCCTGGCCGAAGGGACCGCGCTCCGCCCTCTCAGAGAGGTAGGAGTGGTTTTCGTCCCTGGCTGGGAAGTCTGGGCCTCGGCTGCAGGGAACGTGAGGCGACTACGCACGCTCGGTTCCTGGCCGCCGAGTCGGTCAAGGACGCTTCTGCGAGCAGTCTCAGGTTCCCGGCGAGTAGATTCTGGCCGAGAAGCTGAGCTGCTGCTCTTATGCGCTGCTGGTCTTGAGGATGAGGATCCTTTAAATAATTGAGAGTTCTTCTTCCTCTGTTTTTCATTTTTCCAAGAATCCTCCTCCCACTCTTCCAGTTCCCGGAAGGAAGGAAGCTTCCCACCGTCATGGTCTAACTTCCTCCGCTGATGCCGGGTATGCGGAGGAGTTCGATCACGAGGCGGTGGCATATTCTGTGCCCTCATTGCCTCCATGAGTACTGCCAGCGCTCTTGCCACCTCTTCCGAACTGGGCCCCGTCAAAGGGGTCTCCGGCCGAGTGTGGGCATGAGGCCGTGCAGCCGATGGTTGGCTTCGGGACACTGAATATGTCCTATGATCAGACTGACCCCTGCTAGACCGAGAGTGGTCCGGCCTATATTGAGAGTCATGCATTATAGGAGATAGGGAATCCTCCTTGTGTGATCCTCCCCCCGAGCCGGCACCCTTGGGAGAGTTCCGGTCCGGCGAGGGCGATGGTGTAGGGGTTTTAGGCTTTTCGCCCGCTCCTTGACGGAGGCTTTTGCTCTTGCGGTTCTTAGCCATGGCTGCTAAGATAATTGCAAGATGATCTTGGTTAGGAATTTGGCTTAAAGATCTTTGAAAGTCTTCCCCACAGACGGCGCCAAATTGTTTCGGTTGAAAACAATGGGACCTTGCCGAAGGTCCACTAAAATGGAGAAGACTGGATTCGATCCAAGCTGTGTTGGGCCGAAGGTTTCCTGCACAGTGAACACACGTAAACTAGCCTCGGGGGTGTTTCCGAGGAAGGCCCCTCCGATGCTAAAGTCAGTACAATGTGTAAAAAGGAAGACACTATGCAAGAGAGTTTGTAGCTTGAGGCTTTTGTGGAGTATTTCTCAATGCAAGAATGAGCATATGAGTTGGAATAATCCGTGTATGAGATAATGTATGTGATGATGCATGTGTTGTTGTGTCTCGTATGTGATGTTATGAGATGTCTTATGTAAGAATATGACTCTCCCCTTGAATGTGTTAATATGAGGGCTTTTATACCTCATCATATTTGGAGAGGTTGGGCTTTAGCCCAATTGGCTTACTTTGTGGGCTGACTTTTGACTTTTGAGCAATTGGAGAGTTGAACCTTGACCTTGGGCTTTTAATTGGATCATTTAGTGCTCAGGCCCAATTTTGACTAAATTGGACCCAAACAGCTTTTTTTTTTTGAAATGATATCATTTTTAGCTATATTGAGGACAATCAATTTATTTTGTTTATTTAGGAAACAAAATAAAAAGGCTGATTCCTATGATTAGCAAATTTGTACAATTATACAATAGTCTGTAGAAGCGTCTACTCCGTATTTGATATATATATATATATATATATATATATATATATATATATATATATATATATATATATATATATATATATATATATATATATAATAGTGTAGTCATTATTTATAATCCAATTTTGAAAGTAATTTAAGGAAGTAGCTTAGCTTTAAAAAAAAAAACTATATGATGATGTCATCAATGCATTTAGGCGGGTAAAAATTTCATAAAAAAGTGATACGTATACAGCTTTGGAGAAGGATGATGTCAGCGGTTTCTATTTTAGTTATAGTTATAGATGCATTTAGGCGGGAAAAAATTTCATAAAAAAGTGACATGTATACAGCTTTGGAGAAGGATGATGTCAGCGGTTTCTATTTTTGTTATAGTTATAGCTTATGGTCCCGTGCAATGCACGGATTTACCAAAATTTATAAATATTTTTATTTCAACAACTTTTTTATGATTTTTTTTTTATAATTAGTATGAAAAAATCGATATTCTGCTAATTATATTAAAAATTATGCATATCTTTTTAAATAATATTATTTTGCTTAAATTTTCTATAAGTTGTTACAAAAATGTTTTATTGAATTTGGGACGGAAAGATTGTGTTTAAGTAGGAAAGAAAATATTATAGTGTATTAAAATTGCCTAAGATAATCTGACAAAAAAAGGGGAGAAAAAAAAAAAGTAGAGGGAAATTATTTTACCAGATTTTTCCACGTGTCATTTTTTATTCGCCTTTAGTACATAGTTATTGATTGATAGATTCATTTCTCTCACATATTGGTCCCAACATAAATAATATTTTATTAATTTCATATTATTTCTCATCTAATTCTTTCAACTACTTTTGCTTTTTATAATTTTTTTATTCTTCCCCTTACCCCACTATCTTCATATTTTATTACTTTCTCTAAATTCTCCTAAAACTCCGCGCATGGAGAAATAGTGCAAATATTTAAAAAAAAAAGAGGGAGTATCAGTGAAACTAATTTGAATTCAGTAAAAATAAGTTCAATTCAGTATATAAAAGTTCAGTTCAGTAAATCAGTAATTGTAAAGAAAAAATATAATAGAGTCATTAAAAATCATTTCAGTTTAGCAAAAATCATTTCAGTTCAGTAAAAATAATTTCAAATCAGTAAAATTAACTTCAGTTCAACAAAAAATAAAGTGAAGCAAACGGAACCTAAGTTTAATTTAGTATAAAGTAGAAACTTTAGAGAAGAAATGTAATATAGAATCTGCAAAAATAATTTCAATTCGGTAAAGATAATTTTAGTTCAATAAAACTGATTTTAGCTTTTTTTTTAAAAAAAAAAAAGAAAAAAAAAATCCTAATTGAATAAAAATAATTTAAGTTCGGCAAAAATAATTTTAATTCAGAACAGATAATTTTATTCAAGCAAAAATAAGATGAGGTGAACAATCTATCAACACTAATCACTAGGAATATTCTAGAATTACACGTGTCACGTTTACATTAAAAAAATTCCCGCCAAAAACTTTTTATTTTTTTTATTATTTTCTTAGCAAATAAAAAGATAGTTGATGGGAAAATAGGATATACTGAAGGAGTTATGTCTTCGATAAGTGCAATTACTAGATATATCAAGGATCACTATTATGGAGATAATAAGTTCATTCTATAGGGTCGTCAATGTTTGGTGCTAGATATGACAATTGATCTTTGGGCTAGCTTAATGGCCCAAAGCCTTATAGAATGGATCCTACAAGGTCACACATAAGAGTAATGAGTTAAACAAGTTAGAGGCCCATTATTGGGCCTCATGAGTTCATGACATACCACATTGATATTTGGGCTTGGATAATTAGAAGAGTCTAATGGGATTTGGACTTGACATGGTTTTATTTCTAGATATGATCTATAAATATAAACCATGCCTAGGGTTGCAATATAGAACAATTGACATAAAGTAAATTGCCACACAAGCAACCAAGCATCCCAAAACCCTAATTCTCTCTCTCTATTCGGCCCTCACTATCTCTCCTCCCTGTCCGTACGGCTCTCCCTTGTGGGCGGCGCGTGTGGTGGCGCGTGGGTGGTGGTGTGGTGTGTTCGTGACTCGGATCTCCGTTGAAGGTTGATTGAAGCGTTCAGTCACAATTAACTAGCATTAGTGGAGGTTTAATCCATGCTCGTGGACTAAGTAGAGGAATCACACGTGGGGTTCTTGTTCTCCTTATTGTTCTTGCTCGATCACTTGTGGAATCACGCTTCAAAGGTATTATTCTTACTCTTTATGTGTTATGCATGAGATCCTTGGTTAGGTGCTATATGAATATGATTCATGATTATTTTCGCTGCGTAGTACCTATAATCCCCTACATATACAACCTTATTTCAATATATATATATATATATAATAGAACAATAACAACAAATTTAATTAAATAAAATATTAAAAATATACCCAATCTATAAACAAATACAAACTTATAGTAATATATAAATATTGTATAATATAATTTATTTTCCTGTGAATATTCGAGCGATGCTCGAGCAAAGAACTAGTAATATACTAAAGTAATCCCCAACATTATCCTCAAAGTACATGTGTCGCGTTTGTATTAAAAAAATTCCCGCCAAAAACTTCTTCTTCTTCTTTTTTTTTTCCTCTTTTTTGTTCATAAAAATTAATAACATAAAAAAAATGCAACCTAAAAAATAGAGCAACAATAACAACTTAAATAAATAAAATATATATTTTTTTTGTATATTTCCTTGAATCTTTAACCGTTAATAACTTAATATATAAAATGAACTCAATTTTAAATTCATAAGATGTCAGAAATCGTTTTATCCGCAAGCTAACAAATGATCCGAGGTGTAAGGTTTGTGGTATGGCTGAAGAAAATACTAACCACTTCTTGCGTGAGTGCCCTGTAGTTGCTGTTATTTGGATCAAACTGGGGATGAATAGATCTAGTTTAGAGGCAGATAGATCATGTGCTAATTGGATTCTCTCGAACCCAGAGAATTCTAGGTCTAAAGTTAAGGAGCACACAAGTCAATTGTGTTTTGCGGTTACGCTTTGGTGGTTGTGGCGTTGGAGGAACGAGAGAGTTTTCTCAAGGGAAGCAAACTTGCCAATTGATCAAGTGGCTTTTATTCCCACTCGTGTTGGAGATTTAAACGTGCTCTTGAGAAACCTATTGGCCCTGGACTTGCTGGAGTTGCTAGAAAGAAGGAAATTTTTATTTGATGGGAGTTCCCTCGTGTTAGCTTGGTTAAGCTCAATACCGATGGAGCTTCTAAAGGAAATCCAAGGAAGGCAGGGTCTGGTGGTATTGTGCGGGGTCATGATGGTGAAGTCTTTGAAGTTTTTGCTTCCAATTGTGGGGTAGGTACCAATACCAAGGCTGAGCTTTTATGGTGTGTTGCGTGGACTGGTGTTGGCTTGGAATGCAGGCCATAGAAAGGTGCAATTGGCTGTAGATTCTGAAGTGGTAGTGCGGTTCCTAGTGGAGGATGTCCCTCCACACTCTCCTTATATTCATCTTGTTCGAAAATGCAGATCTCTTATCTCTCGTCATGGGTGGGATGTGACTATTAGTCATTGTTATAGAGAGTCTAACCAAGTAGCGGATTGGTTAGCTAACTATGGCGTCCACTCCGATCAGAAGATGGTGATTTTTGAGGTGATCCCCAGGGATCTTTGGGCCGTTTTATTGGAGGATATAAGTGGGGTTGCTCGTGCAAGGATGGTGCCTAAGGATCGTGCTTAGCATGCCTAGCTTCGAGCTGTTTATTTTGCTTTTGTTTTTCTAGTTGTTTCGGGTTTGTTTGGCATTGCTGTGGGTTTCTGTTTTTTGGTTTTTTGTTTTCTAAAAGTATATGATATGAGTCCAATAATGAATAAAAAATTATATAAACTAATTAATATTATGATAATTTTGAAAACTGACAACAAAAAAGCGGAAAACACCTTTTTCTCGTTTCCTGTTTTTGGTTTTCAAAAAAACCGGAAACTGAAAACCAAAACTGATGCCAAACAAGCCCTTTGCATTCTGTTTTGTTTTGTTTGGTGTTTTGTGTTCTTTAGTTTGGTTTGTTCTTCTCTTTGGGGCTTGCCCCTCTCTTTCACCAAAAAAAAGAAAAAAGAATATGCAACCTAAAAATAGAGCAACAATAACAACTTAAATAAATAAAATATTTTTTTTGTATATTCCCTTGAATCTTTAACTGTTAATAACTTAATACTTAAAATGAACTCAATTTTAAATTCATAAGATGTCAGAAAAACTAAAATTAGATATAAGTACTCTACATCACCGTATCTAATCTGTAATAATTTGATACTCCGTAACATAAATAGAACTTCTCAAATTTATATGAAGTAGTAATTTATAATTTTTTTTTCTGGTGAATTTGCGAGCATTGCTCGGGCAAAGAACTTAGTTTATTCTATATATTAAAATAACAACCGTTGATGTCATCACTGCCTACATGCCACTTTTTTATTATTTTTTCCCTCCAAAATGCAATGATGATGTCCTAAATTTTTCTTTTTTAAAGCTACCCTATTTAACATTGCTTTGAAAATTATATTCCAATTGAATTTTTAAATTTTAAATTTTAAATTTTAGGTTTTCTACACATATTATGCTATTTATTTACAAGTTGTTAATAATAGTTAATAATATAATTTAATTAAAATTTCCTAATTAAATATATAATTATGTACTTTTGAATTTGTATATTCATATTTAATTAGAAATTAATTAGAAAAACTGAAGAAGTAGTAATTTTCTTTCAGTTATTTGAAGAAGTAGTATTTTCCTAATTAAATGTCTATAATTAAATTTTAATTTTAAAACTGTACATCGCACAAGGTTACCCTAGTGTAAAATAAATTTCTAGTGTTTCACAAAAAAAAAAAAATAAAAAAAAATCGAGTTGGGTAATCCGTATTACGAGTATTAGATTACGGAGTCGGAGTAGTTCCTTAACTTGGGTGTTCTTGTTCGAGCAGTCCTAGTTTCTCCGGCGGCATCATCTACCATCTATTTGCAGCAACCCGGTATTTTCTCTCTCCTCCATTCATCCCTTCTTCTCTCTACTTATTCTTCTTGCTTTTGAATCTTAAGCCTAATTATTCCTCTAAATTTTTCAGACTAACCATTCAATTTCCCAACTTCAAATCCCCAAATCCTCCCTTCTAAATTTTTTGAGGTAATTTCTCACTTGCCCACCTTTTTCTTAACTATGTACATAAAAACCCAGAAATTTGATTGATCAAAGATTACAAATTTAATGCATTAATTGGGTAATTTGAGTGTTTTCAGTTAATTTGAGCAAATGTTGAGGGTTTATTCACCAAAGAAAACAATTTTTTGTTGTTTAAAGAGATCTTTAGCATGTTTAAGTATGAGCAATTTTTCTACAACTACTTCATCCAATGATTATATGTCTAAGGTCATTGATAGGATACTTGGTAGTAAAACCCCTGATCAAGCACTGAATTACTTCAATTCAGTTTCGATGTCGATTGATGTAGCAAAGAATCGCCGAGCTCATTCGGCGATTGTTCATGTTTTAAGCAATGCCAAATGGTACTTGCAGGCTAGGTGTTTGTTAAAATGCCTCATCCAGGATCTTCTCTTGACTTGCCCACCTTCCCGTGTTTGTTCCATTGTTTTTAAGGACTTGAGTCGGGTTGGTGAGTCTAAATTTGAAAAAAAATGTGTTTGGAGTGTTAATGATTGCATTATCTGAAATGGGTCTTATAGATCAAGCCATTTGGGTATATTATAAGATTGAAGAATTGCCTTCAATTCAGGCTTGTAATGCACTTTTGAATGGGTTAGTTAAGGCGGGTAGGTTTGGTTCGGTTTGGAGAACTTATGACAAGATGATTGAGAAAGGGATGGTTCCTACTGTTGTTACGTATGGTACTTTGATTGGTGCTTGTTGTGGTGAAGGGGACATTGAGAAATCACGAGTCTTGTTTGATGAAATGGTTGGGAAAGGGTTCAGACCAACAGTTGTTATCTTTACGACTTTGATTCATGGTTTGTGTAATAAGGATAGGTTGTCAGAAGCGGAAGATTTATTTAGGGTAATGAAAGATACTGATGTAATTCCCAGTTTATACACTTACAATGTTTTGATGGATGGACACTGTAAAATAGGCAACTTGCCACTTGCTATGGGACTATATAGGGAATTGCTTAGCCGTAACTTGGTGCCTAATGTTGTTACATTTGGAATTTTAGTTGATGGTTTTTGCAAAAATGGTAGAGTGGAGACTGCAAGAAGCCTCTTCCCTTGTATGATGAAGGCTGGTATTCCTCCTAATGTATTTGTATACAATAGTTTGATGGATGGGCTCTGTAAGGCTGGAAATCTCACTGAAGCTCTGGCTATGTATGGAGAGATGGAAACTTTTCGTATCCCTTCAGATGTTTTTACTTATAGTATTCTCATAAAGGGTTTATCTGAAGTAGGTAGGGTGAAAGAAGCAGATGATCTACTTTTAAAGATGAAAGATGAAGGAATTCTTGTGAATTCTGTGACATACAACTCTCTTATAGGTGGACATTGCAAACAAGGCAACATGGAGAAAGCTCTGGAACTATGCTCACAGATGATAGAAGAAGGTATAGAACCTAATGTTATCACCTTCTCTACACTCATACATGGATACTGTCAAAAAGGGAATGTGGATGCTGCAAAGGGCATATACTCAGAGATGATAATCAAAGGAATTTTGCCTGATGTTGTGACCTATACAGATTTAATCAATGGGTTTTTTAAAAATGCTGACACGGAGGGTGCTCTTGGCATGTATAAAGAAATGCAGGAGGAAGGGCTCATCCCTAATGGTTTCACAGTTAGTTGTCTCATTGATGGGTTGTGCAAAGATGGACGTCTTAATGATGCATCCAATTTTTTTTTAAAGGGTACTATTTCTGCACATTGTGAAGGCACTCAAAATCAGTGTGAGAAAAGAACAAGTCCTTTTAATCATGTAGCATATACGGCTCTTATACAAGGTCTGTGTAAAGAAGGAAGAGTGCTTAGAGCTAGTAAATTTTTCTCAGATATGAGAAATCTTGGTTTAAAAGCTGATGTAATTACCTACATGATCATTATTATGGGCCATGCCCGAGCTCTGCATGTCCAAAATTTATTGATGTTGCAGGCAGATATGTTCAAATTAGGCTTCTTGCCTGACACAATCATTTACCCAATCCTACACAAGGCTTACCAAGAAATCGGGGATGTCAAATCAGCTTTGAAGTGCTTTGAGGATATACTTGGCTTAGGTGCTGCATGGTCCAAGCAGATGTTTCCCAAACAGTTGGGAGGCACTTTGTTATTTGTTAATGTTGATTCGTGAAATTGGCAATGTACAAAGAAATACTTGTATATGAAAGTCTGCCAAATTCTCGCTGGGATATATGGTGAAGTACACTTTTTTTAAGGCTTCTATCAGCTGAGATTTGCACGTGTATCATGGGAGGGGAAGCCTAAAATACAAAAAGTCCTTTTGTCAATTGATGTTATATTTGTGTCCATCTTCTATGGATCAGAATAGAAAAGGCTAATTGTTGAAGAAGATGGTGTTCTACCCTTCTTCTTGACCAGGATCTCAGATGTATAACATGTGATTAGATTCCTGACTGTCTTGGGTGAAGTTTCTTACCCTCATGTCATAAGAAACACCGAGACAGGATAACCAAAATTTACTGGGTGAGAAAATAAGTTCCTGTTGTACTCAATACTGTTTGCATTGGCTATTTTTAAGTTATACATGAATCCCCTCCCCACCATCCCCCCCCCCTCCCCCCAGAAAAAGGGGAAACAATATTGTTTTTGCTTTGCTAATATGCTATGGTAAATACTTCTTATGTTAATTGCTACCAGTAGTTTGAATATTGGTTCAATGTTTTTTTTTTAATTTTTTTTTATGCAGATTTCCAAAAATAAGTTGGTGCATTGGTGAACTAGTTTAGCGTCACTGACTTTCACTGGTGGTGCTAGCCCTGCTTGGTGATCAAGTTTTCAATCTAAAATCTTGCGAGACTGAATAGATTATTCTTATTTCTGACTGTATTAGTTTTCTAGTGGTTTTTGGAAAAATTATGGTCAAGTGTTGCAGAAGTTCCTCTAGTTACATGAAACCATGAAATTTGGCTCTTCATGATCTTGTTGAGGAGTTAATCATCGTATTTCCTTGTATCCTAGCTCTTCAATTTCTATTTTTGGATTCTTATGGAGTTATGGTTAGTTTTCTAGTTATTAATGGATGATTTATTTGATTGCTTATTGTTGTGCATTCATGTTTGAACAGGTCTTTCTTATATTGTCTGTCAAGTAAAGCTGCAAGTTCATAGCATGTGAAAGAATAGCAAGGCCAGAATTTTTGTGCAGTGAGTATGATATATATGAATAGAGTCTCATCAATCCATAAGGTGGTAAATTCTTCATTCACAAGTAGTCAACCCAGATCTAAGCTCCAAGATCTGCTCAGACCACCTAAAGCAAATCAAACGCTTAAAAAATATCTCGAGTCACATTCTGCTACAAGAGCTATAGTATTCTTCAGAGAACTTTGGAGGCAAAATCCATCTGCTGTGGACAGCTACTCATCTTTGTATGTTGTCAAGGCTTGTACTCAAGAGTCCTTAATAGTTGAGGGACGTCAATTGCACGCCACCGTCAAGAAAGTGGGCTTTGAATCTGTGATATATCTCCAGACATGTTTGATAGAATTGTATTCAAAGATGGGGGATGTTGGTTGTTCTCATCGTATATTTGATGAAGTATGCTGCAAAAATGCAATCTGCTGGACTTCTTTGATTACTGCATACATCGATAACAACATGGCTAGTGAAGCCCTTGCAATATTCAAGCAGATGGTGATAAGCAAATTTGAGCCCGATCAAGTTACACTGACTGTTGCTCTAGCTTCATGTGCAGATCTTGGTGCATTGTCCATAGGAGAGCAAATTCATGCTTATACTTATCGTAAACATGGGCTCAAAATTGATCTCTGTCTCTATAATGCTCTCATTGATATGTATGTCAAGTGTGGACAGATAAGAGCTGCACGCAGATTATTTTGCATCTCTGGGAAAAAAGATGTATTTACATGGACTTCTATGATTGTTGGGCATGCACTACATGGGCAGTCTCTTGAGGCTCTTGGTATGTTTGCACGAATGAAACAAATTAGAAGTTCTGACAAGGGCAGCAAATCATTTGTGCTTCCCAACGATGTTACTTTCTTGGGAGTTCTTATGGCTTGTAGTCATGGTGGGATGGTAATGGAAGGTAAGCAGTATTTCAAAAGCATGATGGAAGACTATGGGCTATGGCCAAGGCTAGCTCATCTTGGCTGCATGGTAGACCTTTTTTGCAGAGCTGGGCTCTTGGAGGAGGCTTATGATTTTATATCGGGAACGCTAGTTCAGCCAAATGCACTGATGTGGAGGATTTTGCTAGGAGCATGTTGTAATCATGGTAATATTGAGCTTGGTGCAAAGGTTCGGTTGCAGCTATTGAACTTGGATCCAACACATGTTGGTGATGATGTTACCTTGTCAAACATGTATGCTGGAAGGGGGCTTTGGTATGAAAAAATGATGGTAAGGGATCGCATAGAGTGTCGCCGGGTGCCTGGCTGCAGTTCAGTTGAGGTGGCAAGTGAGGTGAATGAGTTTGTTGCCGGAGACACTCACCATCCCCTGAAAGCCGAGATATATAATGTCCTTGAACACTTGATGGGAATAGTCAGAAGTTCTGATCATATTCCAGATCCATCCGACATCAGTAACTATTGTAAAATACAAAACATTTATCATCAAACAATGACACTATGAAAGTATGGGAAAATGGACGAATGTTTAAACTGTTTTCATTTTGCCCTTCTTTGTGTGGATGCTGATATCTTGGCCTAAAGTGCATGACCTCCAGGTCCTCAACAGGGCAACATTATTCTGCTTTCCTCTTGGTAACGGTACAGTGTGGTGTCACATATTGGATATGAGTCATATGAGTCGTGGTCAGATCATTCTTGCAGCGTTACAATTTTCATTATTCTCAACCACTACTTCAAATTGTCAGAACCTCCTTCCCTGACAACTTGCTTTTTGCTTAATAATAGCTTCGACTGCCAAGTCTGCCATCATGAGCTCTCATGGCAGAACTTGAACAGTTTTTCAAGAAGGCATTAAGTTTTAATAGGATTAATGCTGGGTGCTACACTGCTACTATGTACTATGACCTTTCACGGCAAGGTCTTGTGTGACTTCATTTAGAAAAAGGTGAAAATTTCTTACTCTCCCTGTCTTGTGAAAGTGTCTTTTTATGTTTTATTTTGATGTCCTCTTTATTTGTCTTATTTCTGTAAATGTGATGGCCTTTTCCTGATCCCATCATGCTATTAACATTATTGATCAAATTCCCTATTAATTACTTTGTACTAGTTAATACAAAGGCAACTGTAAATTTTTTACTTGAAATGCTGTTTTAGCATAAATTTTGTTTCAGTGCTGATTTCATAAGTTATAACGTCTATGGATTGCCATATTGTATATTCAGCGGGTTCTGTGAGTGTATAGCACTGTGTTCTGTAGATTATGTTGCGGTTGTTTGTAAGGATGGCGCACTCTTAATCGTCTTAAACAGCTGCTCCTAGGAGTGTAGCGGTTGAAGCATACATAAAAGATAACCAGTCATCTCCTTTTTTCTGCCCCTGGCATTAGCTGTCTTGGGCTTCTTTCTTTTCACCCAAAAATAACTTATTGGAATTTCTTATTGGATGCTGTTTGAATTTATTGGAACTTATCTGAATTGTAGCCGTGAAATGAAGTTGGGTAGCCTGTATTTGGGCCATGCTTGGCAATTGGAAGTACTTTATATAACTTATTTGTTGTAAGGTGTAAAGAACAAAGCCTTTGAGTTGATTTTTTATTTTCCTTCAAAAATGCTATGATATTAGGAAACTTTCCTATGTCTTTGACTAACAAAGCTTTTGATGGCCATATCACCATAGTACAAGGTTTATACTGTAGCCATTTGTAAGGTTTATTCTTTGTATTGTTTCACAATTCTAGAGTCTTGCACTTATCTAATCATAGTCTACAGAAACTAAGTTGCAAAATGTAATACTAATCAAACCCGGAAAACAATATCCTTCGACTTTCTATCAGTTGTCTAATAGATGTATGTTGATTATGGAACTATTAATTAGGAAAAAAACTCCCCCCCCCCCTCCATGTTCAGCTACCAACAGTTGTGTATTACAATTACTATAAGGTCTGTAACACAAGGTTGCATAACCTCCATATTTTGTGCATTCCTTGAAGTAGGTGGTCCTTGTGAGAGTTATGACACATAATTGGGTTTCAACTACTTCCATTGCCCTTTTTCTACATCCAGTTTCTGTCTTCATTCTTGCTTTTTACCTTTACTTACCAGCTTCTGTCATAATGTGAGAACAGAATTTGATATGCATGCAATTGCTAGTAGATTAAGATTCTAGGTGTACTTTACTGCTACCAGGGGGGGGGGGGGGTGTTCTTTTTACTTGAATTTGTCTTATCTGAGTTTATATGAATTTATTGCATTTGTTAACTTGAATTTCTGTGGTCCTAATTATTGAAAACTTACGGAAAATTTTCCGTGGTTATTTATTTTAGGTGAAGAGAACATAGCCTATGACGTGATTGCGTTCACCATATTCCATAAACCAGAAACTTTACTGAGAAAATATTCTTAGTTTCTCATTAGACCAAATATCCATCCATTACTGTACACAAAGAAGTAGCATTTCACTATCATCCTCAATCTGTTGTGTTCCTTGTCGAATAGGTCTAGATGACGGAGATCAAAGGTGCAAGGGTGCAACAGTTCCATAAAAAGGTAGAATGTGATTACTCTGGTTGTATGAAAAACAGTGCAGGAATCAGCTGGTTGAAAGGAGGGTGCCAAGAGGAGTTAATGACCAGAGTTATGCTGATCATGTCTGCCAATTTGGGTAGTGCATGCATCAGTCATCTGTAATACTGGTTTTGTATTTTTATTCCATAGCCATATATTCCCCTCTCCCTCCCGTGAGACCTTTTTTCGGAGGGAGGAGAGGAGGTTTGCTGGCAGTGGTGATGGGTGTTGGAGTATAAAATTAGATTCTTACGAACTTCTGTTAATTCTTGAGATGATTAATTCACTATCATTTTGAATGCATTGGATTATATTAACTCTAATGGAGTTCTTTTCATTTTCCTTCTCTCTCTTCCCCCCTTCCCCAAGGTAAAAGGGAAGATCCAACCATGAGCTGTGGTCCAGGTACTAGGTCGATTTGAGTGAATTCAACTTGAAACTTAAGCTCGATTTGAGACCTTGATGAACAACTTGCTGTAAAAACCTCATGAGCATAATTTAATATATTAGTGCTGTACATATTTTTTTTAACTCCATGTTACTGATCAAGTTTGAGACAATTTGAATTGAAATTTAAACTGAAAAGAGAGCACAATAATATTACGAGTCGAAAATCAATGACATTAAAGAGCAGCTGTGAGCCTGTGATATCATAAACAAAGTAGGCCACGATGTCTGCCGCTTATTTTGCCTTCTGAAAACGATATTGGTTTTCAGGGACCGTGCAAAATAAATGAGATTCGATTACAAGTCATTTATATTGTTGAAATCGACCTTGAGATCTCGATTAATGAAAATGATTACACAAATTATCTGTCTTGGTTAATAATTACACATAAAATTAAAGGCGGTGATATGTACGAGATTCAATATCCAATCAAATACCCGAATACGGACTTAAGCAAGCAATTCAATCCAATTTCCTACCGAAAAGACTAAAAAAACTCGACTTTATTACATCATTCATCACAGTATCAACATAAAATTCGGGGTTGAATGAGTCATGTTCTGTGAGGTACCTTATTTAACAACAGCAACCTAAATTTATCAGCTTTTTAATGCTTCCTAAATTCTGTGGATCTGTAAAAAATAAACAAATAGGGCACCCCTAATTCGTACAAATGATAACTCAGTTTTCATTATCTATGAATGTGGGTTCCACCATCACCCCACCTACACCTGTAGCTCTTTCCTCGTTTTTCTCTCTCTTTCAGTCTCAGATTTGAGGGTTTTTCTGGGAATTCTGAATTGGGTCCAACGACTCTTTCACTGACACCTAAACTTAAAAATGGAGGATTTTGGAGATGGGTTTTTTGAATCTACTGATGTTGGAGTTTATGAATATATTCCCAAGTTTATTGGTGGTGCTGTTACTGGTGCTCTCACTGGTGTTTTTGCTCTTGGTATTAATCTCCCTTTCTCTCTTTAATAATTATTTTCTCTGAAAAAAAAACAAAAAAAAGATTCAGTCTTTTTTGGGATTGTTTTGGATTGAGATATTGATCTTTGTATGTTTTTAGTAGTTCTATTGTGTTGATTGTACAGATTGATGTTTAGATGGGGGATGTGCTCTTTGATATCTCTGAAATGATGTGTAGGTTGTGATTGTTGGAAGTCATATGTAGTTTGTAACTGTTGCATTGAGATTTAGTCAAAGATTTTGAGCTTTTATTTTATTTTTAACTGTTGCGCCTACAATGATTTTTTTATTATAAAGACTGTTTATCAACAATAATTTATTGTAGTGAGCTAGTACTTGGTTTAATAGCATATGGTTGGAAGGATCTTAAGTTGGGTTGATGAAATGATGATTGAACCTAAATTCGTGATTGGGACTTTGAGATATGGTTTCTGTCTAAATCTAGTTGTCACATAGCTGAATTAAATTATACTTGTAGTATTATACAATCATAATTCTTTTTAGCAGGGTGATTATTTTGCTTTGATTTCTTCCTTTCTGAGAATTTATGTTTTCCAAGGTCTACTGACCTGTTACCTACTTCTGATTTGCTGTGAAGTAACTTATATCTTATCGGAACATCTCTGCTGCCTTCGTAGTCGTAAATGTATGTACATGTAGCTCCCAACTTTATAACCTTGTTACATTTGGGTGATTAGGCCATTTGGGTTATGGTTTGTTTTGCACTAAATTGTATGAGTCCATGAAGTCTTCAAATTTTCATGACTTCCTGGAATACTGTGTGTAGGTAGGAGTTTTAATGTTTGCTGCCCGTCTTATTTTTTGGTATTTGATTTTTATTTAACATTCTAAATATGTAATTTTCTTTTTCTCTGAAAGAGGGAATGGGCTGGAAAAGGGGATGCGGATGAGAATATAGACGGCATGATGGCAATATGGTATTGTTTTATATCTCTGATTTTTTGTATTCTGCAGCTGGTGCATTTACAGGAGCCATTACTGGAGCTTTAGCTGGTAGAGCTTCTGATAATGGATTACTCAGAGGTGCAGGGTTGGGTGCTGTGGCTGGTGCTGTTCTTTCTGTAGAGGTTTTGGAGGCCTCTCGTGCTTATTGGTGTTCACAGCAATCTGGATCACTTAGTTCATCCATGGTTAGTATGCTACGGCTCATCTGTTTCTTATGATATTTCGAAGACCTAGACTTGTATGCCTGAGATATTAGAATATAGAAATCAGAAGCTCATACTTATATTTCATAAAGGCTGCTGTATGTAAGGTTTTTCTGGACTACCATCGGGTTCTTGAAAATCATATTTGTCATCTTTTGATTCCTTTCCTCAAATCTTAATTTCATAATACTTTAGGTGAAATATGAATCTGGCCTATGTTTTTCACTTTATGCTGAGTTTGATTAATTCATTGATTCTGTGTGAATGCTGAAAAGATGCCTTGTTTTCTAAATCGACTTCTTCTATTCCCAGTTACAAGATAAACAGAGATTTTTCTATGATTTTATATCTATGTATAAGCTGGTGCACTTATTTTGTTGCTTTTTTTAATTACTCTTTGTTTTCAGGCTGATTTCATAGAGGAGCTACTCCATGGGAGATTTGTTGAGGAACAATTACCACCTGCGGTGCTTACTGGGTACTATTGGCAGGTAAATCATAGTGTTGTAAACATATTTGATACATCAGTCTCGTTCTTGATTGTTGAAAAAATTACTTAAGCTCTTTCGAGATTATACCTAAGTAGATATAGGATAAGCTAACTTTGCATCAGCATGTACATCATCGTCCCTACTCCGTACTAATTAAATGTTTAAGAGATTATTGGCTTCATTTCATCTTTTGTATAATTTGAAATTTATGAATTTCGTTGCAAACTTACAGGCAAGCATCGCCAACATTATTTATGACGATGCTTATGATATTTATGGTGATGTTGCTGCGAGAGGGTTATCTAAGGATTCACTTAAGGAGTTGCCGTGCCATGTGATATTGGATATTAACAGAGGAGCGGACAACGTTTGCTGCACCATATGTTTGCAGGTCTATCTTTACTCAGTTTTTACTTTAATTTTTCATCTTACCCCAATAATAATGAAAGATCCATCACATATGCTTTACTCAAATACCAATTTCCCAGCAACAGAACAATGCTGATTGTTATTATAAACTTGTGCGTAGGAATTTGAAGTGGGAGATACGGCTAGGAGTTTGCCTCACTGCAGACACACGTTTCACCAAAATTGTGTGGATAAGTGGCTTGTGACACGGAGCTCCTGTCCTGTTTGTAGAAGGGATGTTAGAATTTGCTGTTCTGAATACTTCTAATGTATATATGAATTGTCAACTGTTGGATGATCGACACACCTTTCTGCTGAGTTATGCGTAATTAGTTTTGTATATATTTAGTGAGCACTGAGTGAACCTAGAAAGCCTCCTTCCTCATCCGGAATGTAACCAAATTTTCTTCAGTATTGAGGAAGGAAGTGCTGGCAATTTGTAAGTTTTGCATTAGTTTACTTCCGGCTTCCTGTTGCTGCTAGTTCCAAATCATTTCTGCCCCTTTTATTGGTCGCCAAGTTTTCATAAATTTCTTATGAGAAAATCTGAATATATGTTCAGCCATCAAATTACAAGTCATTGGGTTGGAAACAATACTGTTCAAAACGGATACAGTTCAGATTGAATTGCTGCTTTTCCCTTTCATAGTTTCGTGTTAATTCTGTAAATTAGAAATGATTTGAAATCAAAAAACAAAAGTTGATGAACAACCGAGCACACGAGTAATTGGGCTTAAGTTTTCATCTTATTGGTAGATACAATCCAAAATAACATTTGTACAGATGTTTATGAATTGATAATGTACCAAGAAATCTAGTATAAACGAGGCTTATGTAAAACAATACTATGTAACAGAGTTCTAATCTACAAGCACTCTTGCTGAACGTCATCTTCAAGCATTAATACCATGGTTCCAAACAGCTGCTGTATATATATCTGCTCGAGACCTAGGAAAATGAAACAAATGAAAGTAAAGTGAGAAGTACACTTGATTTTGATACACATTAAATTAACATCAAAACAGCTAGAGCATACGTGTGCTAATGTCTCTAAATCATACGAACCCAAGATGTTACATTTGATAACAACCCATAGAGCGCCAGAAATAAATGCCTAATATAGACTCTAGATGTCTAAATCTTATCAACTCTAGATGTTACATTAGATAACAATCCACAACATGCCAGATGCCACAATAGAAACATTAGACTGTTGTATACTTTTACGGAACTTATACAGGGACTCCATACCACGAATGCACATGCGTCATATACAGATGGAAAGGGCAACGAGTCTTGATAATCAATGCCCCCACCCCCACCCCACCTTCGCAGTCTCTCTAAACTGGTGCAATCCCCCATTGAAATACTTTGACCAAGCTAGTTGATATCCACATTTCGCATGTCATCTTATTTAAAAAAACATGTTATTGTACAGAGGCTCACTTTTTTCACACGGTTACCTTTTATTTAAAGGTGAAAAGAATGAAAAGTCAAAAGTGTTCCTTTAAAGGAAATCGATTCATAGAACTAATTCATCAAGCTATCCATCATCCACAATGGATGTAATTGAACTAGCAAAGATCTTATGCTGGATATCTAAAAAGAAATGAGAAGGGAACATACAGGAGATTTTGTATTAGGAATCCAGGTCTTGATTGTCAACAAAATTTTACATTTGGAACCTCATACTGCAACAGGTTCTGGCCTTTTGCTGGTCTTAATCCCTTTTATAGCTGCACAAGATTCAATTCAAAATGTTAAAATGCAGCGATGCTAATTATAAAAATGAAAAATGTACAAGGGCAGTATATTAGATACCTTCAGCATAATCTTTAGCTCCAAAGACCGCAGAACCAGCAACTAAAGCATTGGCTCCAGCCTCGATGACCTGCAGAATTAAGCAAAATCATTATGTTTGCCAAATCTAAGAAAATAACACCGGAATTCAATTTGCAGATTGTAATAGTGATTTTAGCAATCAAAAAATTATACTCATGGTCTCAAGCAAGAGGAAGCGTTACTGCAAATGAAAGGACTGAGACATGTTGGGGACTTGGGGACTTGGGGCCTTGGGGGGCCTGCCATTGGGTTAGGTCACCTGTAAACTTACATGATGGACCTTAGTTTTCCATGTGAAAATATAAAAACAAGGCGCTAAAAGTACCATCGTAGCTTTTAAAGACAGGCTCACCTGGACTTGCACCGTATTATATTCACATCTTTAACAGTTTCAAAGGTTCTTGAAATTCAATTGTTAAAAGTTTAGCAATCTATCCGGCCTCTCATAGTGCCTATAATAACAACAGAAAAAGACAGCTAAAGTAGCCTCACATGACACAGTTGCAAGCATGCCAAGGCTTGTATTTAGTCAAGATGGGATGAAAATTGTAATGCATTTAATTGAAGCAAACTGTTAAAGGATCATCTCAACCAAAATCTTAAGCTGATGGTTGAAGCCCAAGATTGGTTTATATACTCTATAACAAACAACCAACAACAGAAAATTTGGGCAAGTAGCCAATTGAAATGTGCAATGCCCTCTTTTACTTGGCCCTTTAGATGACTTTTTCAATAGGCTTGCATTTATCTACAAACTTTTTAAGAAAATTAAACAAAATAAAATAGATAAATAAAATTACCTTGTATGCGTTTGCTGGAGTAACTCCACCATCAACCTCAATCCACGGGTTCACCCCCTGCCAATTATATGGGAGTTTATGACAATTTTTGAAATCAAGCTATAGTTTTAAAGGAAATAAAGGAAAATGAAGAAACTTCACAAATACCTTCTCTACACACATTCTTCTTAGATCTGAGATTTTCTTCACTTGGCTCTCAATGAAGCTTTGTCCACCAAAACCAGGGTTTACGGACATTATTAAGACCAGATCAACCACTGTTATTAAGAATCATCTAGTAAGTCGTATTGCATAAAGAAAAATCCAAGTACATCCATCTAGTGTCCTGCTGCGGAAACTAAAATAAATTTGCAATCACATTTCAGGACACTGGACAGTTTCCTGGAAAATAAGAACAAGACAGCAAGAACCTATGCATACTCTCCCTGCCTTGTGATTTCTCATTGATATAACACACCACTAAAAAGTCAAGTCGTAAAGAATCAAGCTTGGACTTCAGTCCATTCCACCAAGAGAAGACTTACCATCAAGCACGTACTCAATTGTACTTAGCGGGGTTGCAGGGTTTAAAACAACACCAGCTTTAGCGCCCAAACTCTTGATCTGAAGCAGATACATTTAATTTAGAAACTGAAAGATTGGCTTTAAGGTATATATTAAGAAAGATAATTGACAAAGAATATAACTTATTATAAGATTGACAATGTAATCTGGAAATTCTAATTTGAGCATATTCACTCCTTGAATAATGCTCATTGCTGCTGCACCTGCAGATGCAATGGTGTGTGTGTGGGGGGGGGGGGGGTGGGGAGGAATTGGGTGATAGTGGTATACGAGCGAGATAGCCAAGGAAATATTGTGCAGTGGTTGGAGACAACAGGACGAATAAACTTAGTTTCCCAATAATTTTCCTTGGTGTCACACAAGTTTTCTGTCTTATCCTAATTTTGGTGCAAAGTTCTGAGAGCACATCTTGTCCATGGGGTTCATATAAGTAGCTAATAGATCCAGTCAAGTATCAAAATTTAACTTCAGAGTTCTATGATCAACTGGATGATTAATTTATTAAAAAACTTCAGTAATTAATTCTGGCAAGCGTAAGATTGTCACAATTAACAGCTGCTTGGCACATTGTAAATTTTAGTCAGATTTTACAGAAGCTGAATCTCAGACCTTCTAAGCCAAATTCTTGAGAAAGGCTTTCCAGAAAACAAGTGACCCACACTCCACAATGTCTTAGCTCCAAATCCCTTGAAGGAGAATACTAGAGGATAATACCATTATATAGGAATTTTTTTAAACAGAATTATGAAATCTCAACTGACTGAGGTCAGTGCCTAGATTAATACCCAATACATCTTTTGACCCTCCCAATTCTCAATTCTTCATTGAAGCACTCTTGCATGATTTCTACTTGCTCTTCCTCGTTGAGATTCCATCTAGCGAAACTTACCAGGTGGCTTAAGTGTAGGATTGTTTATTTTGGTTTGTACAGAATAAAACGTAAATTACCACCGATCAGCTTTTCCTTTTTTGGTACAAGCGGCCAAGTGCAACCAATTGCAATCACATTCAAGGATCATTCTTCACCCAAGAAGAGAAATTAAGGTGCATTCTTCATGTAAAAACCATGTGTTTAAAGCCAGATGAAGCCACACCAACATATGGATCATTTTTAATGGGCATGGGAAGAGTAGACAAGTTCTCATGGAATAGTGACACTTTAATATGGGGTTACTCGAGCAATCTTATTAAAAGAACCATCTTTAAGAGCTTGCATCTTTTAAGTGCCAAATGAGAATATCATATTTCATATAATAACATTATTTAGGAAATCATAAATAAATAAATAAATGAAGAAGAAACATAAGCCTAGAAAGATAATGCTCATCCAATATACCAATAACTTACTTGATTTACGGTCCGATGCAAATGAATGGTGGATGACTGCTCACAGTGAACACTCACTATATCAGCCCCAGCTTTGATGAAATCTGGGACTCGCTGCTCTGGTTCTACAATCATCTACAAACAAATCAACTTCAAGTAAGCATAGTACCCAAAATTAACCATTAAAATGTGGTATGTCTGGAAGAGAAATTACCAGATGCACATCAAGTGGGAGATCTGTCACTGGCCGCAAAGCATCGACAACCAGAGGTCCAATAGTGATATTTGGAACAAATCGACCATCCATTACATCAACATGGATCCAATCACAACCAGCCAATTCAACAGCTTTTACCTAGAAGTATTACAAGCAAGAAGTCAAGAACACATAACATCAGATACAATTGATATTCCATAAATAACACTTAGGAAAGATTTGTAAGAGAATATCACATAAATTAATATAGCTAGAATGATAATAAACAATCAAGCTAATAAAGGCTATCTAAATGCTTCTAGTTATTAAAAAAAAAAGAAGAAGAAGAAAGAAATAGGTACCTGCTCACCCAGCTTTGAAAAATTAGCAGAAAGAATTGATGGAGAAACGATGATGTCAGATTTAGAGAACTTGTCAACTCGAGATGCCTTCACAACAGTTTGAACTTTTCTCCTACCACAACAAACATGAAAATTAAAAAGACTATCAATGGAATCTGTGTTTCACTATCTTAATAATATACTTCACATGCCAAACTTATAGGACTACAGTAGTCTGGACTACTTGAATATTCTAGGACAAACATATCCTCAAAGAAGCCAATATTTGTGAAAATAAAATTAAAATGTTGATCATGCACATGAATATCATAGATGTGCTTAGTTACCATTTGGCAGGTTGTGTAACTATTTTATCATACAATGTAATTTTCGCTTTGCTTTTTCTTTCAGTATGCTAACACTTTGATCGATTGAAATATTCCCTTCCACATGAAGAATTTATACAAATTTTACTTCTAAGTTCTAACTATGCATAAATCAGGCTAGATAATAGTGCTTTGTTACTTCTATAGATCATCGATAGACACAAAGAAATCTCATCATCCAATTCCATTATGCCACCAATTTAACCATATATATGTACAATGTCCTTTGAGAAGCAAGTCGGCACCAAGTCCTAGGAATTCGCCGAGAACTTATCCAAAGGATCCTCTAAACTTTAAAAAATATACTCCTCTGATCTCATTGAACTAACATTCAGTAAATCATACACACAACATTGCAGATTCCCCTTGTCAGAAATCATGCAATTACCAGAGCAAATGCTTTTCATCTTCAAAATTCAACAAATCAATATAACAATCATCCACAGTAAGTACTTCCATAAAAAATTTCCCCAAGCTCTAGACAATCCCTTATATTTCAAGTTATTAAGGCAATAAATACATTTGCTAACTAAGCATTGATCTCGGAATTCATGACAAAATCATATGTCCATTAGTATTATTAACACTTAATGCTTAAGGTTTCTAGCATCATAAGCAAACTTTTGAACCAGTCAATAACTACAACTTAAATGGAGCAATTCAAACACCAATCAAACTAAATGGAGATAAATGCAGAATAATGCGCTCTATTTCTACTCAGTTCCTAATTTCTTGAAAACCCATCAAAATAAAAGCTCAAAAGAAAAAACCCAGATGAAAGAAATCATAAAAAACATAAAAATCATACCTAGTGAAGGTAATAGAATTGGGGTTAGAAGAAGAAGGTTGAATCTTGCGGATTTTTATACCCCCACAAAACCCATTGATCTGAGATTGAAGAGTTGATTGGCACAAAGAAGCAGTACTCATTCTGCAATTAATTCTTGGGGTTTCTTGCTCTTTTCTTGTTCTTCTTAGTTTGAGCAAAGAAAGGAGGGAAAATCAATGTATAGCAGAGAATTTTGAGGAGAGATATTGTTGGATTTTTGAGAGAAAGCTTTAAAGTGGGAGTGGCTTATCTAATCTGTAAAATTGAAATGGTTGGTTCTGTATTGCTGATGGGGTGATTGGGAGGGAAGAGGCCCACTCTTGGGGGTTGTTGAAAGGCATTGTTGGTTGATTTTATGTGCGTAGAGCTTGATCAAAGGATCTGTCGGGCTAGATACGGATCGAATGTCGGGTTGGATTTTGGTCCGGTTTGATAAGGATTTTTTATTCGCGCTCATGTTAAGAGGGTTTAAGTCGTTAATCTAGGAAAAGAGGGCTCAAATATTAACTTTGAATTCTTTTTTTTGAAACCAACTTTGAATTCTTGATCAATCATAAACACTTAAAATGTGCGGTTTCTTCTAACAACTATCAAGGTGTGTCCGGACAAAAATGATATCTCGATTTAATAAAAGTTAAAATAGCATGTGATAGTTAACAAAGGAATAACGTTGAATCAAAATTATAATCGAGTTTCTTTTTTTAAAAAAAAAAAGGTATAATTAAGTTGAAGTCAAAATAGTTCAAGATTTGTTTTGCTCCTCTTATCTCCATCACTTTAATTTTTTTAAATATCAACTACTCCTTTAGTATTTTACTATTTGATTTTCGCCTTTGCCAATACAAGATTTTAATTAAGATCTAAATCTAATCCATCAACTTATGAATAGTGTCAAGATTCATGTAATTTAACCTACAAAAAAATAATAATAATTTTTTAAATACAAAAGAATTATATTAATCATGGGTAAAAGCCTTGGCAATACAACTCGGATATAAACCTCACATTCTCACAATCAAACCAAAACAAAAAGTATACATACCAAGCGAACCAAGTATAGAATGTAATCTTTTGGGAGTATAGAAGCTCATCACTTATGCCTCTATGGTTGATTTTATGTTTTCAAATTAAACTAGCAGTTATTAGCATATTTAACTTTAACAAGTAATACATGATTTATTTCAATTTAGAGATAAAATGAATCGAATTAATAACTATTTCAAGCTCGTTCAAATCTTATTCCCATGGCATTATGTTTTCTTGCTTTCGATGAGTTAAGACTATCCAAAGAGGCAACTTATTTCACTTCTACATAAAAAGCTATAACAATCAATTCTCTAAAACTTATGGACGTTATGGTCATCCGTGAGGCAGAGTGTAATATGATGCTCGCTTGTAGCATAATGAATAAATCCTAAATCCATTTAGGCTAAGTTCTTACACCATCACCTAACTTATTTTTAAATAGTGGGTAACTTCTTACTTTAACAACTTTTTCCAATATAATTTTTATGTCTATTCAGCTTCCTATCCAAATAATAATAATAATAATAAGTAATAATAATAATAATAATAATAATAATAATAATAATAATAATAATAATAATAATAATAATAATAATAATAATAATAATAATAATAAACCTATCCAATTCCCAACACCGACCCTTACCTGATGTAACCCATAGTTGCACATTGTCAAATTTCGTTGGGGCTTCAAGTTCAAAAAACGAATATGATCATTAATTGCAATTAATTATATGCATACTCAGGGCCTGTGTCTCATTGACTAAACTCAGCTGAACTGAACTGAACTGAATATTTTATAAGAGAAGGAAATTAGGAGCTGAACTGAACTGAACTAAATTTCAACGTATGAGAACAGACCCTCAGTGTTGCTTAGTGGTTTGGTTTTAAAAGGTACGGAGTATTTGACAAAGGTTAACGGCTCTGTCAATTCCACTTCCCGCTAAATTGATTTGATTTATCAACTTATATTCCTTATTTCCAACCACATTCAATCTTCATAAATATGTAAACACTAATCGAGTAATCGGTGTTTTGTATCTAGAAATGTCATTTGAGTACTTAACTTATACGAGTAATTATTCTTCTAATCTAATCCTCTGTAAAAGTGTTAATAAGTTCATAAGATATTAGTTCCCTTATTAACAAATTTTTTTTTTTTTTTTTTTTTTGACAAAAACAATTATTTTTTTAAATCACCCATATAGATGAAAATAAAATTTAATGAAAATAGATTTTAACCGTCGATATTACTCAGATCTAACGGTTGACATCATATGTGTAAGTGTAAATAATCTCTCCAACATTTTCAATTTTTTTTTAACTTGTGGAGTTTTTCGCTTTTACGCTGCACCCCTCTTTCTCTTTCCTCCATTGAAGCATACTCTGAGTTTTCCATTGAAGCGACTTCTGAGCTTTCTTTCCTCCATTGAAGCAAACTCTGAGCTCTCCATTGAAGCGGATTCTGAGCTTTCTCTCCTCCATTGAAAAAGGGTAATTTTTATTTTATTTTATTTATTTATTTATTTATTTATATTGTATCATGGAATATTAATTTCACAATCTGGGTTTAGTTTCTCACTATCGCTAATTCAATTTTCAGTATAGTTGATTAGGGTTATTATTGAACTATTTGTTATAATTACTCTATTTATAAAATACTATAACAAGCGAATTTGTTGCAAGAATTTTGGTTTGTGCAATTTACGTTGATATTATTAAAGTAGAAGAATTTAATGTGATTTTTCAAGCCTAATGTGATAATTGAGTCAAGTTTTGTTGCAAATTTGTTGCATTTTTTGAGCGTAATCGAGTCCGTGAGCCAAGCCTTTTTGAGGCTATTGGAGACCGAGCTGAGCTTGGGTTTTGAGTTGAGCTTATAATTACTCGAGCCCGAGCTCGGACTGAACTGCTTTAATCTTATCGAAATCGAGCCGTTAACACCCCTAATGAGTCCCTCTTAATGCCATTGAACCATATCAACCATTCAGTCTAATTTTGGCAGGCTTTTGTTTATAATTACTCGAGCCCGAGCTTGAGCTTGGACTGACCCTGCTTTAATTTTATTGAGCTTGAGCCGTGAACACCTCTAATGATTCCCTCTAGGAATAGGTCTTAATGCCATTGAACCACAACAACCATTCAGTCGAATTTTGCAGGCTTTTGTTTATAATCCTTTTATGTTAGGATGGAAAACTACGGAAATGAGACTTTTCTCCTTGGCAAGGCGGTCACCCCTTTTGCCCTAGGGATGGGTTTGTTTTGCAGAAGTGATGTTTCTACTAATTGGACATTTTGTTTATAAGATTGAGAGTGAGAGTTTTGAATTTATTTCATTGTTAGTGTGATGAGTTTTGACTTAACATATTGGGTGTAGTGAGTTTTAATTTACTTGAGTAGATCTAATCATCTAAGTGTATTGAGTTTTGACTTTGTGGGTGTTGTTAATTTGGCTCTATTAGTGTATATAGCCTATTTAGGTGTAGTGGGGTTTGGTGGTAATTGAATTTAAGTAACCCAGTTGTTTATTTTATCAACAACCTTTGGATCTCAATCCTCAAATTAGAAAGACTAACTCGAACTCACTTGAATCAGAACCTCTCACAAGCAAGCAAAAGCTTAACTTACAAAATTGTCAATAAACATCTTCCTTGAACATACAATCCTAGCTTTATATGAAGTATTTATTACTGACATTACTTTGCTTCCCACTCTAACAGGGAGAAGGAAACAAATGGCCACTAATATCTTGGTATCTCCTAAAGAAAAAATTACTGAACTAAATTAGTTCAATGACTGGGAACCCATTTTAAGGCCCAATATAAGTAAGCAAAATTTTTATCTAGTTTTTAACACACAGACTGTTATTGTGAAACCGAGAAAATTATGATTATTTTTCTCTAAACTGGGAAAAATGAAGAATAAGGGTATGGGACATGTGATGCTAATGGTTAGAGTTTTCAATACTATGTATAGTATAAGTTAACCTGTCACCGGTAAAATTCTCACTTTTAGTGTGAGTGTGTGATGTAAAACATGCAACTCCCATAAAGCATTAAAAGGACCAGTTGCATACTAAGTATTAACATAGCATTAGCCAAAATGTTAGAGGAAAATAGGATTTGGTTTACATCAGGTGGATTGAATTTTGGATCCAATTTATTCATAGTGTAGTGAGCTATGCTTCTTTTGTTAAAATGTAAACAGTAATTGTTAATAAAACTTAAAATTGTGAGTTGCGGATTACTGAAACATAAGAGCCGAGGATATCTATATTATAATTTAAGAGTTTTTTTTTTCCCTAACTTTTCATCACAGCACTCGAAAACCCCAATACTCAAATCTTATGCATTTGATTTATTTATTTTATTTTATTTTATTTATTTATTTTTATTTTTATAAAAAGAAACTACCAATAACTACCTATCCCACTATTTTCCTAAATTTTTATTTCAAGGGACTCCAATAACTACTAACATTTCACTATGTGTTTTTTTCTTTCACAAATAACATAGCTCGTGCATTAGCACGAGTATGCTCTAGTTAATTGTAATTTAAATTGATATTGAACTATTTTATTCGACTTTGTATCTTGTTATTGGTCTACTGTGATTGGATTGCTGTAAGCTTCTCAGTTGTAGGCACGCCATCAATTTTTCATCCTCTGAATTTTATAATAGTCACCTGAATTAGCTACTGATTGTAGTCATGTGGCCATCAGTTATTTGTGTTATACACCAATTTGCCGTATTTAACATATAAAAAAAAATACCTAAGGAAAATGTATTGTTTTCTTATGATGCTTTCAAAGCTTCTAGTAACACTGTGGATGTTCTCTTTTAACAGTAAATTTTGTTATGGTGTGTAGATGAGTCCTTCAGTTGTTCGAAAATCTCCGGCAAGGCATCGTTCATCCAGACACTCAGTCTCCCCAGAGAGGGATCATGGTGAACCTCGCAGAAGAAGAAGATCCCCTGCCTTGAGCTCTCGTAGTAGGAGCCCATCTCGTAGAGAAAGATCTCCAGCTCGTCACAGGAGCTCTCATAGGGATAAGGGTGGTTCTCCCGTGAGGGAGAGGCATTCAGGCCGCATTAAGTCACCCAAACCAGTGAAATCGAGCTCTCCTGGGCCTAGATCTCCATCACCTAGGACTAAACGTTTAAGGAGATCTGAGGCTGAAAGGGATGCTGGAAAATCTTTAAAGAGGGAACATGAGAAAAATCTTGGTAAGGGAAATGATAAGTCTAAGCATGAGAGGAATCATAAGGAAAGGGATTCTGAGAGGGAAATTCCGAAGGATAGAAGAGAGCGGAAATCTGAGAAAGATAGAGAAAGGGAAAGAGATAGCGAAAGA
The DNA here is from genome assembly GCF_001683475.1 of Chenopodium quinoa. Classification (NCBI taxonomy): domain Eukaryota; kingdom Viridiplantae; phylum Streptophyta; class Magnoliopsida; order Caryophyllales; family Amaranthaceae; genus Chenopodium; species Chenopodium quinoa. The sequence goes on along the minus strand of NW_018744626.1, from coordinate 4,758,396 downwards.
GGCAGAGTAAGAGATGGTGCCGATGGTGGATCTTCTAGATCAAGACACCAGCAATCTGAGTCACCATCAGATCATCATCGTCATCGCAGCCGGCATTATTTACGCTCACCTCCACCGGCTTCTCATTCCAGAGCTCGTGATGAGGTGTCTGGTGATATCCAAACCCTGGCTTTTTTTTGACTTAGGCTCTGTTGTTTTGATGAAAAAAAATGTTTGTTTTGTAAAGGTTGGAAGATATTATTTCTAAAGGTGGAAAATAGTTTTCCTAAGGATAAAAAACAATTTCATTTTAAAAGGAAGGAAGGAATGTCACACTTCACCCTACTCCTCACATCCCTTTCCTCTCATCCATCTTCTCCCTTTCACTCCCATTTTCCTTTTCCTCTATAATTTTCCTTGTGGGAAGCAAAGCAAAATTATTTTTACAATTGTGTTTTGGCCTTGAAAATTGTTTTCTATGGAAAAATTGTTTTTACGGAAAATGTGTATATTAATTAGTAATAACTCAATGGAAAAATCGTTTTTACGGAAAATGTGTATTTTAATTAGTAATAACTGCAACCTCATATCCTTTACTTTCATACGAATTGTCTTTTTGTCTACTCATACTCTGATAGGTTTGGATTGTTGGTGATTCGGGTAAAATTATTGCGTTGTTTGATTTTGGTGTATATAGAACTATGATGATAATAGTTGATCTGAAATTGTTGAATTTCGAAAATCCTGTGTATGAGAAATAATTCTCAAATTGAAATAATTTTTTGTTGTTTCAGTGATGTGCATGTGTCAATGTAATTTTATAATCTCACCTCCTTTTTCCATACCAGTACCATTCATGATTGTCTCTTTAATGTATCCTTTATAGTAGAACTGAACATTAAATCTGAAGATTACTTCTTATGCTCCTAGAAATAATTAACATATTGGACCAACTCTATGATTCAAACCACTACTTAAGATTCGGCTGCATAAAAGAATTCATTAGAATTAGATTATGTGAGAACTGAGAACTGCTGAATAAGTAAAAGAACACATTTTATAAAGACTACTGACGTTCTACTATAGATTATGAGTTATGTCTAACTGAAGATGTAAACAATGAAAGATTCGTAAAGCTGGTGATTCTTAATCATTAATTTGATTGAAAATACAGTCATTTTTCTTGCCCATTTAGTTCCAATTTTACTGATAGGGTTGCTTATCTAATAATTTTTCTTTAATTGTGGGAGTTGTTAGATCCAGAATTGGATGCATTATTTATGTCTAAATTTCTTTTGGTTTCTGTTTTAGGATGAAGAATATAGAGGAGCTGAACACCGGTGAGTATTTTATTGAAAGATTTCTTTGCTGAAGGTCTTTCCAGTTATTCTTCATCTGAGTTCTGATGTAGAGAAAAATTATTTGTTCTTTTTTACTTTGATGGTACACATTTATACATCACCTTGTTGTTAGTTTCTCTGGAGATCTTTGATTTTTTGATGTATTTGCTTATTCTTTTGGTTTATTTTTTTTGTGGCGTGATTAGAGATGATGATGACAGTGATGCACTTGCAAAAATGGAAGCTACTGAGCAGGCATTGACAACAAAGGAAAAGGTATACTTAGCTCAGACCTTAAATTGTATTACTGCGTCGTTTTAAATGTTCGACCTTCTTATTCGAAGTGTTTTGTTCCACTTATCTGTTTGGTAAACATTTTTCTATGACCCTTTATCTTATTTTTTGGTTTCCAAACTGTTGTACCTTTCTCTTTCTTTGTGGCCAATCACCTATCACATGGATTAATTGTAATAACTATCCTTGTTTCTCACCACCCTTGAATCTTGTGCTAAAAGCAAATGGAACAACTAAAAATTAAAAAAATGGAGGTATATATGCTCTATACTCTTGATGGGTTATATTCTCTTATAAATTCTTTTTGAGTATCTGATGTAAAATTGGTGCTTTTTCTTATTTGGAACTAGTATATTGCCATATGTTGTTAGCATTTTGTTGTATGATTGATTGCTTAATTTTGCTGATTCAGTATATTATTATTTTTGTTATATGCAGCAAAAACCTTCATTTGAACTATCAGGAAAGCTTGCTGAAGAAACCAATCGAGTAAAAGGTAGCTGTCAACCCCTTAATTTGATGCTTCTTTTCCTCTGGAATTTTGGTAACTCATTGCTTTAGGGTTTCTTGAAATTCTGGCACAGAATAGACAATCGTTAAGCTATGTAGATAGTAAACAGCCATCAGTGACGTAGGCGTTCTGTTTATTTACTGATAGGCAGACAAGAATTCAATGGTATAATGATATAGAAGAATGGAGACAAAAAGAAGATAATTAGATTGGAAGGAAGTTAATTCATATCTGAATTAACATTTATCAGGATCCCTGTATTTGACCAACAACACAGGCTGTAGAGTCTTCAATGTATCCCATGGCTTTCCTTTCTTGACAATTGTACTATCTACGACTAAGATTAAAGGAAAATGGAAGAAAGCTTATAAATAGTAGATTGGTGGAGCATGAAGTGGGAGGTCAACTCAGAAATATGTGACTACGAGTGAAGATTTAAACAGTAGATGCCTAGCTGGTAGGTTACCTTTTGTTTTCCTTCTTCTGGGGGGTGAGGAGTTAGAGGTGCTGTTGAGTTATGTTAGTAGGGGACAAGAGTGATGTTTGAGATGTTGTGGTGGCAACTGCTAAGTGGAGGCTAGTTGCCGAACTATGGCTTTTTGGTCTTCTTCTCTGTCCCAACTCTTGTCTCAATCATCCTTTATTGAAGATAATTTTTTGAGTCAAATTTTCTAAATCGTAACATAACTTATCTGTGTGTTTCTTGGAAGCTTTGCTTGGTGAGAGAGATGTTTATAGCCTAATCCACCATTAATCATCCAACAGCAGTATACATTGTGATCTTTGTGGTCATTTACTTTGAAATCAAGTTTTTAACTACGTATGATTTTATCACCTTCAAGGGGATCAAAAATATTCTTTCCATACACAATCTATAATCGATGGATACAATTGTGATGAAATTTTTCAGGGGGAAGGGTAGGAGATTAGAAGGTGTCCTTTTCCAAATAGGACTTTAGGGTTAACAATTTGTTTTTTATACAATTATAACTTAGCAGTTACTAAGGTATTTTTTTTATCGGGGGTTGGGGGTTCATTAATATTTATTTCATTTGACTTGATTAAGCAAACTCCAAGAGAAGGTAAAGAAAAGAAATATTGTATATATTTGTTCTATCAATAATTATGAAAGAAGATATATCAGTGGAAAACCAAGACAGCTCCCCTTCTCTTAAAAAAAGATCTAAAAAGGATAAGAACAGCCCCCCTGGGTCCCTGTCTCCCTGACTATGCCATCATAAAGATTCACATTAGGCTTTTGTTGAAGAAAGAGTCAAGCATTTTGGCTGTGTTCTGCAACAGCTAGCTGCTTGATGACTTGTGGGAAGGTTTGGAGAATAAATAGATGACTAGCATAGAACAGAGGAAAAAGGGGTACCCAGGAAGAAACAAAAGAGGGGAGGGCACATGGTGGATGAGTACTCTTGTAGTAAATTGAAGAAAAGGTTGTGTTATTCATGAGGGTGGACTTTTATGTTGAATTTTGATGTGTTTGAATATATGTTACTCCATAATCTTACAGAACCAAATACTTGTTGCAGAGTTTATATCAGAACAGCCCATTTATTCAACGTGCTAGCACTATCCACTAGATACAGAACCATTCGGAAGTAGTTTTGACTGTTAAATGCTCAGTTTATCCACTGATTGGAGATTGGATAGATTCAATTGATAAGGGAATGAATCTTGTCTCATGATTTCTCCAACAACCACTTTTTTGAGATCAGTTTTCTACCATGCTCCTGACTTACTATGAGGGGCAGTGGACCATTACCCAAATAATTAATGCATGAGGAAAACCTGGATTTTGATGGCTTATGAAGAGGAAATTAAATGCTGCTGAGAGCTCTGACGATAAGAATCAGAGCTATTCAGTATTCACGTCCAGTTATCAATTTGACACTTCGGACGAGTGGAAGATTTGCATCTGCGATTCTGCATGCCAATTTAATGAAATCTATAGGGAACCTTTATTGTAAAACAGTGAGTAGAAATGTTTTCAATATTATCCTTGGGAGAACTGCATTGATATGCTTTCCAGATCGTATCTGGACAATCTCGGGCAATTTGTCTTTTTATGAGAACTTCTTATGCACATCTGGGTACCTATTACCTAAGTTATTTTTTCTTTTGTGGTTTTTTTACTGTTGCAGGTATTACTTTGCTTTTCACCGAACCTCCTGATGCGCGGAAACCTAATGTAAGATGGCGTTTGTATGTTTTCAAGGGTGGTGAAGTGTTAAATGGTAGGTTGGAAAGTGCTGTTCATCTTATTTGATATTGCGTAATGTGGTTTTATACTACCCTTTCTGCTTATTGCCATGCAACCTATCTTCTAAACTTTCTTATTTTGTTTCTTAATATATGTTTCAGAGCCTTAATCCTATGAGGATGCTTCACGAACTAGGTTTGATCTAGAGTATTTGATCTAAAAGTAACAACTTTAAAACACAATAATCCTGCTGTAGACAATCTATTCAGGAATTTATTCTTGAGTTACCAGTTAAGTTCTCTGTTGAGATTTTAACATTTATATGATCTTTGTATATCAGAATAAAAGAATACGCTTGATTTAATCACCCTATGCTATTTAACTTCTTCATTTCACCAGTATGCGTTTTGTGTAGATGACATTCTTAAATGAGCATGAATCCTGGACAGTTAATTTGGACCAAAAATATGCCATTTGGCCAAGTTTTACTCCAATGCACGTGCTGTTCAACATTAGTAGCCTATTAAGAATGTCATAGTCAATACCCATACTTTGTGGCCAAGTTTGACTCCTATGCACGTGCTGTCCAACATTAGTAGCCAATTAAGAATGTAGTAGTCAATTAAGAATGTCATAGTCAATGAGAGAATATGCCATTGAAGATGGTGTCCAGAGACTTGGGTGGATGACTTGCTAATCTGGATGAGCGTAGTTGTTAACTTGGAATTGGTAGAATTTGCATTCTTGTGATGTACGAGAATACTGTTGATGTAACAAATGATAAGATACTTGTAGGCAACATATGGATTGAGGCTTGTTGGAACTCTGTGCATCTGTGGTAGTGATTGGCTAGCCTTTTAGGTAGTCACACTTTATGCTTTAATGTTAAGTAATGATTTCATCCATTAAAATGGTTTTTCTCTTTATGTTGCCTTTCACAATTGTCCTGATGGAATTTTCTGATGTGCACCTTTATTGCGTCTCAGGGAAGGTCTGGCTGATGTATAGTGTTATTACAGTGTGTGTGGACCACTTGTTGTTGAAGCTGTTGTCAGCATGTTAGGATAGACAATTGATCTAGTAGTATGCTGTGTCTGCTTTGAACTGATTACAAGAGGGGTTGATGACATAATTTGGCTAGATGGTTAGACCATATGACCATTTAGGATAAGATGCCCAACCATCACGGATCATGTATGTGCTTAGTAGCCAGCAAAGGAATCTTCTTGCTTGTGATTCTATTTATTTGCTTACCAAATATGTTAGCAGCTTTTATTGAAAGTGGGACTATCGATCACATTTGATGTGATTCAGTTTATTAAACAAAGAAGTATCTTCTTCTTCCCTAATTTCTGGCTTTCTGCTACTAAGGATGTCTAAGCTATACTAATTCATAGGAAAACTATCTATAGTGGCGAGTCTATTCTGGATGTTCTCTTTAGTGGTTGGATGCAGTCTGCATAGCTGGTGTCAAAGTCAGATGGATCCATGTATGGTAATTTAGTGCTTCTTTTCCCACATTAAAGGCTACACACAACACAATCCCTGTGTTCTAAATTTCTCCCTAGTTTCACCACCAGAGGCACTAAAATAATTACTCTCTAAGGACGACAATGCCCATCATTACTGAAGCCAATTTTTTTTTACTGGCTACTACCCCACCTCGAGGACAAAATGGGAGTTTGGGGGCCCTTTAATGCAATGAACTGATGTAAAGTGGAGGGGCATATTAGGTAGTGCAATATGATTCTAGTAGTAGTTCCTTAAGGAGTAATACGAGGGAGTTAGTTGGAGGAGTAATACTATAAATAAGAGAATAATAGGAAAAAGTTAGCATGTTGAATATTGTTTGTCTGTTTGACACCTTTGGTGTTTTGGGTTAGCATATTGAAGCTGAATTAGGATAGAATCCACCTTTCGAAATTGGAATTATCATTCATATGCTGTTGCATCTGCCATCGATGAAGCTTAAGCTATGCTTATTCATGGCATAATGATCCCATTTCAAGTGTACCTTTCCTATAGGAGGGAGTTAGCTTCCCTACTTTCTGATCCCTACCTTATCCTTTGGTTATCGTAATATCTCTTGTTAGTCCATTACAGAAGTGAAATATTCTAGTTTTATGGAGTATTGAGGAAGAAACATGCTTGGCAAGTGACATGATGCATATGCATGTCTGTGAGGGTGGCTGCGTAGCCTATAAAGTTGAGCTGTTGAAAAAAACAACTTAAGGTAAACTATGTTGTGAGGAAGAATACTTTGATTGAGGCCGAAAAGGCACTTGATGACAGAAAGATGGAAAATTCTTGTTAGGATCTGCTAGCTTCTTTCTTCCCTTTCAATTTTACACTGTGAAGTTACTTTTGAAAGCTCTTCATCATGCTCTCAATTCAGCGTGTATTCCTATGCTAATTATGTGCTTCACTCCTTTGATGTGGGCCCTGATGTAATTGCATCTCATTTTTAACAGAGCCACTTTACGTACATCGTCAGAGTTGTTACCTATTTGGAAGAGAAAGAAGGATAGCTGATATACCTACAGATCATCCGTCTTGTAGCAAACAACATGCAGTCCTTCAATATCGGTAGGTTTGTTAACATTTTTTCTCCTCAACTAATATTTGGTAAGCTACTATAATAAATTGTACTTTTGATCAGGCAAGTTGAAAAGGAGCAACCTGATGGCATGGTGTCAAAGCAAGTAAGGTAAAGCATGAGGTCAATACTATCAGATTTATTTCCCTTCTACTAGTACTTAATTTCTAGTCTCTTTTTTTTTTTTAAAAAAAAAATTTATTATTTCATTTGCTTTGCTCATGAGAAATGCCTATGGAAAGAAGCAGCCTTTGTTTTAGTAATTTCATATCTGATTTTTTTTTTTTTAAAAAAACTTAATTAAATTAAGCTGCAAAAGTTCAAAATATCTTATTTTCAAAAATATAACTGCATGATACTTGAAGAACTTAATTCAATTTGCTCTATTGTTCAGATGTAGGATGAAAATGAATTTGCCCTATTAATTTTGAAACATTGGAACAAGCTAATTTTGGTCTTATCAGCAGAGTAAATAACAATACATCAGCTGATCAGCAATTCAGCAGAGTATATAACAATAGTCCATTATTTTTTTCTTGTATTTTCCATTGGTAAATTTCAAAAGTTCTTTCTATTAAGGAGTCTTCCTACTAATAGCACATTTTTTGTACAGATTTAAACCTATTTTATTTTTTTAATTCCAATTATTAATGTATGAAATGCACAATTATTTAAGGTTTTCTACTATCAGAAATTCAGAAAGTGTATCAATCATTTATGTATGACTTCCTCTATCTTAAACTTGTTATTTAACAGGCCATACTTGATGGACCTTGGAAGCACCAATAAGACCTTCATTAATGTAAGCTATTCTATAAATTTTAAACCCTTCATCGCCTGTGATATTTGATAATGTTTGCTAAGTGGCTTGACTAAGTTTGCTGCATTTAATTACAGGAGAATCCTATTGAAGCTCAACGTTATTATGAGCTCTTTGAGAAAGATACCATAAAATTTGGCAATAGCAGGTAAGTTATAACACGGTTTTCTGTGCAATCACTTCCAGTTCCTAGTTCCCTTTGTTTCATGACTATCTACTATGGGTTTCTGCAGCCGAGAATATGTACTGCTACATGAGAACTCAAATTAGTTATTCTGCTTCAGCTCCCAGTTGGCCGGCCATTGATCAACCAAGAAAATGTACACGAATGTATCCTGGGTTTCTCTTCTTGCGAATATTTCATGCCCTTTTCTCGGTTCATTTTGCCCATTTTTCTGTGGACTGGGTTTCTGTTGAATTTCAAAACTTGGAAGGGCCTATTCTATGAGAGAACCTTCATTCTCGGAGTTAGATTATCAACTATTGGATGAGTGAGTCCCCGTATATAATTATGGAGTTTAATTTGGCCTACTTCCTATGCTTATGTACTGCTACGATTTTTTTGGTTACAGTGTAGTGGATAATGCTATGATGCAATAGCATTATGGTGCTTGTTACAAAACTCCAGTGATGCTTTTCGTTCTATTTTCTATTGGAACTAATCACTGGTCTTTGAAACCTCCTTGTCACTTGTCAGTAAGTGTTTGTTCTGAAGATCTTGAATAAATATGAGGAGCAATTTTTCTTCTTCCTCTTTTTTTTTTTTTATTTTTTTTTAATTTTTTTTTTCCGCAGACGTATTGCATGACCTATTTACAATTTGAGTGAGACTAAATTAAAACTTCGATCAGTAAATCGATGTCTTTACTCATCACTTATCCTAAACTAGAGCCTATGGTTTCAATATTTCCATATCATAATTTCTTTACAAAAGAACTAAGGTTGGCTAGCTTGTGGCATGTGGGAAATTCATTTATGGCATCGATTAGAGTCTTGAACTCTTTGACAAGGGATTGCAGTAGGAAATTTTAATTTGATGAACCACAATTGGCAAGGTTTTTGGCCAATTAATGTCTCGTCAATTGATTTATCAATTTAGTTTTACAAGGAAACGAATAAAAGCTACCACAGGGGCAATAATGTCTTTGTATATGGTATTGGAAAATAAAAAAATATCAATAAAACTCGATGTCAAGGTTATCTCATTTTTGGCATAAGGTTTCAGGACAAGTTAGGTCTTGTTTGTCAAAAAAAAATAAAATTTGTTAGGTCTTGAACTTTATGTGCATATAACTTTGTGCAAGGTTGACTGTGGTTAGAAAAAAAAAAGTCTGGCTTGGATTTCAAATCACGTTCAGTTTGAATTTGTTTCAAGCCATATATGGGTTTAGGTCAAGTAAACTTAAATGAAAGTTGTCTAAACCAAATACATATCAATAATTCATTCTGGTAAATCAATCTTGTTACAGGTGTGGTTTAGACTGATTCTCGACTGTTGATACTGTTTTCCGTACGATCTCTGGTTGATGTACGGGATATTTGAGTATGTCTTAATGTGATCTTAGACATGATGTTTGATTGTTGATACGTAGTCTGTAGAATTTCTGGTTGATATGGGATATTCGAGTGTGTAACAATGTGATCTTAAACAGACCCTCCCTATAAATCCATCTTTGGTCCAATATTAATCCTTTATTGATTACAAACCAGTGAACATAAAACGGAAAATCAGAATCTGTAACCACATGAATAACGAGAAATCACGTCACAAGCCAATATGTATGATATATATCACAACTTGTTCAAGCAAATATCCAGTTTAAACTTCCATGGTCTACCATAGGGAATCTATTGGATAGTTATATCAAAAGATAGTTATTTTCAGCAGCATAATCATCATTTTAGATGAAAAAACGATGCTGGCAAGTTCCATTAGCCCCTTCGACCTTCACACAATACAATGTGGTAACCATGCCTGAATCATAAAAAATAGGGATAATTTCAGAGGGTGAAGTAGCAAAAGGCAAACAAAACTAAGAATAAGTTCCAGACGACTTACGTAGATTTGAATGCTGGACTGGTTGCTCCTATAGCAGTGCTGAAAGCAACCTCCTGAAATGGGCCAGCCATCTTTCCTCGTGGGAACCATCCAAGGTCCCCGCCCCGTTTGGCAGAAGGACATTCTGAGTATTGAGTAGCTAACTGTAAAAAAAAATAAAGAAAAGAAACAGTGAAGTCAAAGAGTACAGCACAAATACATAACAAGATATCGATGCACATTTTTCCAAATTTAATACACATCAAATACGTTAAAAAGGGTTTGTTTGGCCAAGCTTTTAAAGACAGCTTCTAGTTCTTAATTGTGATACATCCAAAAAAATGGCATTTGCAAGAAACCCATCAACTTCTGTTTGAGAATGCAAAGGTGTTCTCTAAACTTCTAGAAAATAAAACACTGTACAAGGTTAAATTTTCCAGAGGTTTTATCTTTACTTGCATGATGACCCGAAGTCTTAGTGTGGCTGACAAAGGGGCTTACAAGAATGAACTTTTGAACTAGCTCGCGCGGAAAAGATATATCTGTTAGTAACGAAGAAAGTGCTAATCTCGCAGTCAACTGTTAAGAAGCGGCGGTGAGGAAAACAGGTAACAACACAATACCAAAAAAACTGCCATGAACCTGTATACCCATAGTGAAGCACCTATGCAACTATGCAAGCATCACTTTTTCCCCAAAAATATACCTAAACTCTTTCACAAAACTACATCATGTGGTTTCCTCTTTTTCTTCCAATACATGACAAATGGCATCTTGCCTCATATAATACATGTTCAAATGACAATTTGTTTGTAACGTTTGATCATTCTTCAAAATTTCAAATTTAGAGACAAGAAAGAGACATCGATACTCAAATTCAAGAAAACGGTTTACTGTAGGCATTAATCACTACTCGTACATCAATGAGAAATCTATTTATTTATTTATTATTATTATTTTTACCTAGTTTAACTATGAAGTCCTAAATGTCAACAAATCACTACAATTGATAGAAGCATAGCAATAAAAAAATCCATTATAAATTTACAAGTCCACAGGTCCCATACAATTTCATAGACCGAGATATACAAATTTTGAATTATAAATAAAATCCTTCCTTCCTACACCTCCCCTGTCCAGTGGAGCTCCCTCAGCTTGTGGGTTATAGTGGCTCTTTTTTTTTCCCCTATACTTTTTTGGTGCATGTAGCACTTGGGTAGTGGCTTTAAACTTCACATTTGTACAGTACTCAAAACATAAAGTAAATATCCGACTAGTAGAAAGAGGCCTGTAAAAATTCAAACCTTTTTTCCTAAGGGATAAGGGTGGCTACATGAGCCAATAATCTATCTTACCGTTTAACACGGTCATCTATAAAGACCTTTTTCCTCCATTTGCTTCAATAAGTTCTATCCAGTGCTACCTCTTTGAAAAACTTTCATATCAGTTTTAACTCCCTCTATCAGCTTTAATCTAAGTCATTTTAGGTCTCCCTCAACTTCTATTGAACTCTCCACTATCCCAACGCTCAACCTTTATTACAGGTCAACATCTCAAATGCCCAAATGAATGTAATCGATTCGTCGTTATCTTATCATCAGTATGACCGTATCCTCAACTCCAAATTTCCTCCAAGTATTTGTGTTCCTAATCCAATACCTCAAGATTTTCCCACACATTCATCTCAGCATACTCATCTATGCTACATTCAACTTCTAATGCTCCTTAAATGCCACCTGTATAATGTAGGTTTGTAGAATTTTCCCTTCTTACCTTAGAGGCATGCTACAATCGCTTAAAACCATGTCATTGTTCTTCATTCACCCAGACTTAATTCCATGACTTACATCATGATATAAATAGGTATTGTTTGCTTTGTTGACAAATTGACAAAATCTTTAGTGCATCAATTGAAATATCAAGAGTCGTTCTCGATCTTCTAATGTGTTCTGTTATTACTCTAGTTTGGTTAAAAAGTTAATGGTATAGCAAAGAAACTAGAATTTTGCATGTGAATCACTGGGGCAAGAGAAAAAATAGTGTTTGCAATCCAGTTATAGTCCCTCTTGCAACTAATTTGAGATTACAACCTTTTTCAGGTCCCCCCTCCTTTTGTATAGCTATAGCACTGCCAGAAAACAGTCCCGCTATCATACTACAGCACAAGTTTCCACTGAACGCCGTTACTCATGACATGATAATAACCACATCAAGCTCGTGCATTACTTTAAAACTGGAAAAACCTTAAATCGGTTACAGTTTATTCAAACATACCTTTCCAAACTCAGCTGGTGGAACCTTATCCCCAGCGTCAAGCCAACCCTCTTGCAGTTTTTGGTATACCTCATTAATTTTCCCTTGCTTCTCACATAATATATGCCTAGCTGAAAAAGGTAAACCAAAACACAAGTTCAGCAATAGTGAAAATGATATTATGCACAAGGTGAAGATGAAAGGAAAGTGTGTGTGTGTGTGTGTGGGGGGGGGGGGGGATGCAGCCTACCTTTGACAAAATTGCAAGTTCCAAGCTTGTCTCCCTTACCACCTTTTGAACCACCCTTATCCTTTGAAGCACCCTCGTCGCTCCCACCAGCTGCTTGTTTTCCCTTACCTTTTCCCGCAGGCTCCTTTTTCTTTGCGTCCTTTCCCATAACTGAGATGATGGAAAAAACAGAACATGCATTAGATATCAAAGGAGTAGCAAATATCTTTCAAATACATTTAATTTAAATAAACATTCACTTCTGCTAATTAATTACCACCAGTCCATCTGCCAATATCTATAGAGGAATAAAAAATTAAAATAAAAGTACTTTTGTACAAAGAGTTAAAGACAATCACTTAATTAATATGTTTTATAATCGTAAAGCACAAGGTAAAGAGAAATGCAAAGTACGACCACGTCAGGATCATTTTTGTAAAGTTGGCCAAACATTTAATCTCAGTAATCATGACAACCCTCATCCTAAATCAGATGTTTCCCTTCCAAAGATCATAGTAATACCTATTATGTCGTCAGCTTAAAGCTGGATAAGTCCAAGTAGATAGAGTGACACTGATGATGCCAGAGGATGTAATTCTTATATAAACTAAAACACTAGAGTTCACACACAACAACCTGCATTCACTTAACATTTTCTTCATGATTCTTCATTCTTTCGTGTCCCATCATCAATTCATCACACCATACAAGATAACTATCTTCCAAATTTAGCACACATACTCAAGCTAAGTCATCTCCTGGCATATAAGAAGCTAGCTCGGAAGACTGCACCTTTTACTCAAATTAGCAAAATATTATTCTTCAAGAAGCACCAAAATTAGCAATCACCAATTATGTGATAACATCAACAAACAATAAAATAAAAAAAGGGTCCTATCTACAACTCCTATAAGGCATTGCTACAGTTGCCCAAATTTAATTTCAAATCAATAACACCAAAACAACCCCCCACCCCCCAACACAACACAACAAATTGTAGGGCACTTATCCTATACCCAAGTGTACACCCTCCTACTTGTACGGAGAGAAGAATGTGAGAGGGTATAAAATTACATTTGGGGTGTAGGATGGAAATTGCAAGCAAACAGAATCACACAAAACTCAGTTTCTACTATAAATACCTATAATTTAGCATTTATAAATAAATAAATAAAAAATATATATATATATAATAATAATAATAATAAAAAAAAAACCTTCAATATTACAAAAGTTGGAATATTTCCTTAATTCGAATTTCGAAGTATCATTATTTTAGTATCAAAAGCCCATTAAAGATACATAGCTAACTGCGACTCTGCGAGTGTTTGCATCATTGCTACGGTGCTACCATCTAAGCAATCAGAATTATCACATATAGCGGGTAAACCATCAACAATTAAGCATCTCCTAGAATCAACTAAAATTTGATTAATTGGGTAAGCAAAAATCAATTGAAGCAATCAAGGAAATTGTTTGATTTACAGTTTATTAATGCCAAAGCAGTTAATATGAATAATTTGCACTTTTCATGGAAAGAAAAACACCAAATAAGAATAAATACAAGGTAAAACAACACTAATTTACAAACCGAATTAAAAAAAAAATTAATGAACCCAAAAAGAATCATCCATGGTAAAAGGAAATCCAATGAAAAAATCGACAAAGGGGAAGAAAGGTCAAACCTTTACAAGAACAATGAAGAGGTTGAAAGAGAAGAAGAGGAAGAAAGCAGCTTGTTGTTGTTCAGAGTTTTAATCGCGCTTTGCAGATTTTCCAGGGGATGAGGGGTTTTAGCTTTCAACTGACGAAGGAATATTTTGTTGGGTGATAAGGGGTGGGACTTTTCAAACCGAACCGTGAAACCGACCGTTACCGAACCGAACCATCACGGACCGATCCGTTTATAAACCGATAAATGTAAACCGAAAACCGAACTGAACCGTTCAATATCAAACCGAAACCGAATTGAACCGCTCAATGTCAACCCGTTACGGACCGTAAACCGATAACAAACCAAACTGCGCAAATCCGAACCGAAACGAAACCGAATCGAATGGTTTATAAACCCGTTAATGACCCGAACCGTTTATAAACCGAAACCGTTTAAACCGAAAAAAAAAAAACCGTTTAAACCGAACCATTTGTAACCCGCTAACCGTTTAAACCGACCCGTTTATGAACCGAAACCGTTTAAACCGCACGTATAAACCGAACCGTTATAATCCGCTAACCGTCTAAACAGAACTGCCATAACCCGTTAAACCGTTAAAATCGAATTGTTTTCGAATCGCAACCTGTTTAAACTTATCCAATTACAAACTGCTTAATTCAAATTGAATTATTTACAACCTAAATGGCTAAATAGTAAATACAATTAAATAATTAATGTTAATAAATGTAGATCTAATCAAACGGCTTAGGTTTATACAAAGGTTTATATCACCTAGATCTAGGCCAACGACATTATTAATATCGTTTTAGATTACTTATTTATTTTAATTACAAGATATATCATTTGTATCTTTTCATTCCAGTAATAAAGTCCACCCAAATTATCTTCATTGTTCCTTGATATTCATGATCATCCAATAAGATAACACAAGATTGGAGATAAATAACATTAAAATTAGAGTAATATCAACAAGCAATTAAAAAAAGTCACCATTTTCATTGATTAAAATTCACAATACATATACCAATACATAATGAAACTACTATCACTACTACCCAGATTAGATTTCAGATTTATCAACTGAAACATCATCAAGTTTAGGGTTGCAAAAAATGATACATGATAAGATGAAGGGAGGAGTGAGAATGTGAGTGATTTGGGAGCAGAATCTTGAAGCAGAATCTTGAAGCAGCAGCCCAGCACCCAAGAGCAGAGGAAATAGCAGCAACAAGCAGGAACCAGCACACGCAATAACAGATCAGCAACTTATCCGAAGCAAGGAATAATATAAGCAGAAGGGACTCAGCAGGAACTTATTTTTGTTTTTCAAAATTGCTCTCAGATTTACGTTTATCGTATCATCACTGAGCAATGGTTGTTTTAACTTAAAACTTGAAAAATGCTGCCAGCAAGTACATATACATTGAAGTCTCAACATAAATGACAAGGGCAACGATGATTCAAGAAAAATTAAAACAGCAAGCATAAGAAACAGCAGCAACAAAACAGCAGCAAGCATAAGAAACAGCAGCAACAAAACAGCAGAGACATCAACCAAAAGGCAAAAGCACTACCAGCAGGCAGCAGCTCATAACAAGTTCAAGCAACTTCAAAATTATAGCTTTTGTTTTTTAAAATTGCTCTTAGAGAGCAATGGTTGTTTTAACAAAAACTTGAGAAATGCTGCCAGCAAGTACCAAAATACATTTAACTATTTAAGTCTCAACATAAATGACAAGGGCAACGATTTTAAAAGTCGTGAAAAATGCTGCCAGCAAGTCTGAAAATAAATGACAAGGGCAACGATTTTAAAAGTCTTGAAAAATGCTGCCAGCAAGTCTGAAAATAAAAGACAAGGGCAACGATTTTTCAAGATAAAATAAACCACAATGAGACACAAATACCAGTTATGCAGATGAAGCACTTTCGGCTTCAATCTCTTTACCAATAAGGAGGACGTCTTCCTCAACATCCGCTTGATAACCACGGCACCAATTTTGGGTGGTAACCAATGCCTCAACATTCTTTGGCAAAAGTTTACCCCTATATTTGTTCAAAATACGACCACCCAAACTAAAAGAAGATTCAGAGGCCACCGATGTAATAGGAATGGCCAAAACATCCCTTGCCATATTAGCAAAAATAGGAAGAGAAGAAGCTTGAGATTCCCAATACTTGAGAACATCAAAATGTTCCCCTTGAATTAATCGCGAACGAGGTCCATTCAAATATGCCTCAAGATCAGCCAGAGGGCATCTAGTTGAATCATCACATTCGTCATCAACCTCACGCAACTGCAACAGATTTTTTATTATAAAAGTTAAATTATGACATTACAAATAAAAATAGAAGACTACCATTAATATTGAGTATATTGTATAACATAAATACCGTGAAAATATTTTGAGATCTTAACGTACGATTAGAATTTTCAGATTGAGCTGTGTTTGAAGAGGCAGGATTTCTGCAGCTTGTATTAGATGCAGTAGAATAAAATTTATAAAGGTCATAAAAAGCTTCCTTAATCATCATAATCTTTTCGTCGCATGCCTCATCATTATACAACGAGTTCAACATATGTCTCACTCGAAACAACTTATAACGAGGATCAAGAGCAATAGCAATTGAAAGTATCAAACTATAATCCTCCCAATAACTCTCAAACTTCTCAAGCATAATTGCTGCCATGGGTGCAAGTTTAGGGTCTTTAAAGGCTTGAGTAATAGCGTACTCAATTTTTAAAACACTAACAAAATACAAATTAGAAGTGGGATATTCGGTACCAGAAAATAACACAGTTATATCATTAAATGGCTGAAGGAAATCACAAATTTTTTGAATGGTATCCCATTCATCAGCATCAAGTCTATAAGAAATACCCAAAAACCTACTAGTATATAGAATCAAGGCATCCTTAGCTTCTAAGGCTTTTCGGAGCATTGTATAAGTGGCATTCCAACGAGTCACAACATCAAGACATAACTTACCATTAAAAGCAGAATCTAACTCAGACAAAGCATTCTCAAATTGAGTTAATCTAGAATCAGAAGCATCAATATATTTAACAACCTCACGCAATTTTTCAACACTTTCATGAACTTCTTTTAAACCTCTTTGAACAATAAGATTTAAAACATGAGATGAACATCGAACATGAAAGAATTTCCCATTACAAGGAAGAGGAGAGCATTGCATTAATTCTTTTTTCAAATATTCAACCATAACATCCATAGAACGAGCATTATCAACAGTCATTGAAAAAGCCTTACCTTGAAGGTTCCACTCTTTAATCAGTTTAAACACAAACTTTCCAACCTCAACACCAGTATGGGGAGGGCCACAATATCTAAAATTTAAAATTTTAGACCTAAGAGACCAACTGTTATCAACATAATGAGCAGCCAAAGTGAGATAGCCTCGGTTAGTACATGCAGTCCACAAGTCACATGTAAAGCTAACTCTACCAGAAACATTAGCCAAAGACTCAAGCAACAAGGATTTATATTTATCATGCTCAGCAATAACATACTTTAACATAGTTTTTCTACAAACATGCTGCACCTTAGGATTCAAATATGCATGAAGTTCCCTAAGATATTCATGCTCTACAATATTTAAAGGATATGCATGGCAGATTATAGCTTTAGCAAACTTTTGTAAATAAGTTTTTTGATCAAATTGTGATTCGTTACCGGACTGGAGACCATGCTTTTCCAAACATGCATTAATATGAGCTCTACAAGTTGAAGTACCCGCTTTACCAGGTGCTTTATATTCTTTGCCACACAAATTACAACGAGCATAATCTACATTTTCATTACCTATCGTCTTTACAAAAAAAGTGTAATGCTTCCATATACCTGCGGTTCTTTGACGTTTATTAACAGAAGGATTGATAGTGCCGGTATTACTAGCATCATCAACCGAGACAGAGGCAGCTTGAGAGCTAACAGTATCAAAATTTGATTGCCTCTCATAGTCAAATTCATCATACTCGCGAGACATGACTGAAACAAAAAAAAACAGCATTTATAACTTATAAGTACCAAATTAAGTGACATATTCTACTAATAGTGAGCAATTAAGCATGCATTGTCTCATGTGACTGACACTGAAGTCACGACAGTGAATCCTATTCACTCAATACCAAAATTCAACTAAATAGATAGTTCATATTTCAGAATTTTATTTGCACTAGTCAATGTTTCAAAATTCAGAATTATACAACAAACGTGATTACAACATATATCCTAACAGAATATAGAAAGTTATATACGATACAGTCACATATGTGTACATTTTAAGTACTAACTTTAAGCCAATCATATACAATGCTTGTATTCCAACAATATGGGTTAAAAATATAAAGCTAAAATCCCAATAAATAAACAATGCATGTATTCCAACAATAATAATCACATAATCTGAACAACCCATCATCATTACTTTTAAATCGAGCATAATAAACAACAAAACAGCACAAATCTACCATTTTCCCGTAAAAAACAAAAATACAATCAACAACAGATTTTACTCATTTTAGGCATATTTCGACTATATTCAAGCAAGAACAACAACAATAATCAAATACAAAAACAGAAAAACTGTATTAAAAAAAAAAACAAAAAGGAAAAAGTAATTACCTTTGACGGCTTGAAGGAGATTTGAAGATGGAGAACTTAACAAAAAATCGAATAAATTAACAAAAAAATTACCTTAGGGTTTGACGGCTTGAAGGAGAGGAAGATTTGAAATCAGAAATCAGAAATCAGAACTTAGATCCAAAACAAAAATGAAACGAAAACAAAAACCCTAAATAAACAAACCGAAACAAAAACGAGAAAAATCAAAACGAAAACAACAAAAATTAACAAAAAAACGAGAATGTAAAGCGAGAAATCAGAAATGTAGATCCAAAACACAAATGAAACGAAAACAAAAACCCTAAATAAACAAACCGGAACAAAAACGAAAAAAATCAAAACGAAAACAACAAAAATTAACAAAAAAACGAGAATGTAAAGCTAGAAATCAGAAATGTAGATCCAAAACACAAATTAAATGAAATTGAGCTTGAGATTCTTGAGAATTTCAGAACGAAAGAGTGAGAAACTGAGAAGTTAGAGAAAGAAACTATGACAGATTGTGAGATTGAGAGAGAAACGGCTGAATGAGTGAATGAGAATGGCTGAGAGAGTGAGAGTGGGTTTTTTTTCTAGGTTTAGGTTTTACTTCAGTTGATCTAACCGTCCATATTCAATCTCAACATCTAAGTTAGATCTAACCGTTCATTTTTTTTTTTTTTTGTAGATTCTAGAATATTCATCTAGATCTAACGGTCTAGATTTTCTTTGTGCTTTTCTAGGTCTTTTTGACCGTTTTTTTTAATTATTTATTATTATTATTATTATTATTATTATTATTGTTAGTATAATTATTTGTTAATATTATTATTATTACTAGTTTACTACTACTATTATTATAATATTATTATTATTATTATTATTACTATTATTATCATTATTATTATTATTATTATTATTATTAGTTTATTACTTATAAGTTATAAATTGTAAGAAACGCAAATGTTTCAAAATTGAAATTGATTCAATACGACATAGTTAATGACTTAATGAGTTAATGGCTTAATGCTCATCAATATGACAATATCTGACATCTGTGAGTCTGTGATTGTATATCAGTATATATAATAAGCTATAAAACTAATAATAACTTAATAAGTAATAATACTAATAACTAATAAAGTAATGAAAATCTAACCATTGTTTTTCATGGGCATTCAATCTAACCGTTGTATATTTGACTATTCGTACATTAGTATTGCATAATGCTTTCATCACCACTTTAATTAGTGATTTCGTGATTTCGTCCATTTAACTTATTAAGTTGTCTGAGTTAGTAATCTAAATAAAGTAACAAACTAAATAACGAATCCATTTAATCTCGTGTAAGTTATATTTTATAAGAAATGCAATGTTTGGAAATGGAAATTGATTCAATACGATATTGTTAATGTATATGTAATTATAGATTAATTATTATGTATATCATATCGTACGAATGTATGGTTGGTATCATTATCATACTATCATAAGTATCATTGCCTCATTGAATTATTGGTATGTACTACAAATCTACAATCGATAAACATATTTACATATCTGATTATTAAAACTTAAAAGTTTAAAACACTTGTTGATCAATCTAATTGAATATTTGTACATTCTTAATTATCGATTTATCGTATTATAAGTATCAACTCATTAAATCATGGTCATGACGCGATCTTTAAAACAATCATGAATTCAATTCATGACCCAAACCGCTTATAAACCGAACCGACATGATCCAAACCGTTCATAAACCGAACCAATTGAACTGTGTAAACCCTCTACTAAACCGGCCCATTTCAAACTGAACCGACATGATTCGCACCGTTTATAAACTGAACCGATATTGACCCGGGTAAATCCGCCCCTAAACCGACCCATTTCAAACCAAACCGGCTTGATCCAAACCGTTTGTAAACCGAACTGACATTGACCCGGGTAAACCCGCCCCTTAAACCGACCCGTATCAAACCGAACCGACATAATCCGAATCGTTTATAAACCGACCCGCTTATGACCCAAACCGAATTTAAACTGCAAAGAAATAAACCGAAACCAAACCGAGCCGTGACTAACCCAAACCGAACCAAACCGACCCGCCAGCTAAACTAAACCGTTTCAATCCGAACCGCTCCAAACCGAAACCGACTCAAACCGAGGTCAAACCGAACTGCCAGACCGAAGTCCCACCCCTAGACTGATAATGTAGGTCGTGTAGTACGAGTAAATAACTTTTTTTCAACTCAGTCAGTATTTAGGTATGTGTCAATCGGCCCCACAAAAAATGCAATTTCATATAATTCCTCCCTTTTTATTTAGTTAACACGTTTAATTTAGGCACATTGCACACATATTAAAGAGAGGAGAGAGAGTGATAAAGCAAGTGGGAGAGTGGGATACACTTAAAAAGCAAGGTATAAAACCTACCCAAGAAAGAAACGTGTCAACTAAAAAAAATTTCCTAAAAAGAAATACGTGTCAACTAATAAAAAACGGAGGTAAGTAATAATTAAACTAGTGTGTGGCTCGAGCAATGGTCCGGGTTATTTTTTTAACACTTGTTATTGAATAGATAGGTTCATTATTTATTTATTTATTTATTCACTATTTGTTTATAATAATTTCTCATTAAACCTTTGAATAAATTATTTATAGAACAACTATTGACTAATTATATAAACATGTTCTTGTAAAAAAAATTATATAGACATATCCTTTGTATATAATTTATAATATTACGAAAATAAAGACATAATTATTATCAAAATAATTTAATAACTAAAATTTATAACAATAGTTAATTTTTCTTGCTTGTATATATTATCTCGATGATCATAATTAGCAAATAATAGGATCAATTTTTTAAAAAAGATTTGCAGCTATTAAATGTTCAGATCTCCATCCAATCCATATACTTATATATTTATGAGTCGAGTATTAAAACATGATTAATGTGTGGATGAGATGGTAAGACATCTAATTCATATTTTTGTGGTTGTGAGTTCGAATATCATGATAGACATTTTAATTGGAATATGCTCATAGTTGAAAGATGACATGACTTAGCGATTATTTAATTAGGAGTTATTTTAAATAATCATAGTTAAAGTTTTGATTAAGAATTAGTTAAATTGTTTAACAATTTAATCCAAAAAAAAATGTTAACCAATCAACTTGTTGGTAAATTATCCTTGTTTACGTTTAGCTCTATTCTTGATCGGTCGAATTGATTTGATCCTTGGATACCTCAAAAGTTTGTATTATTAAAACATAATCAAAATATTGAAATATTTTAAGCGAATCCCTAAGAGTAAACACAATGGTTGCCCACAACCATTATGGTTATCACTTATTTAATTAATTTCTCTATCTTCTACCTCATTTATAACCACTCTTATACCCATTTAATAACCAATGTAGCTTAATGGTTGACCATGGTTACTTATCTTATATCTCTTACTTTTACCCAACCCCACCACACAATCTCCCTCTTTCACTCAATGACCAAGCAAATTGGTCTTACTATTTCACTTAATAACCAAGCTTTAACCTGGAAACCACAACCAGGTTATTGCTTTATATTCCCAAAAATTTCTCTCTTCATTTTCTATTATTTTTCCACATTCTCTCTCCCAATAACCATCATAAATGGTTAACGGTTGGCTATGCAAAGGGGCGTTTAGTTGGGATTTTCAAGAAACGAAATGGGAATCAACTGCCATGTTTTCCTTTAATGTTGTTTGTTTGTCTAATACCTCAAAAGTTTGTATTTTTTTTTTTACACAAGAAGAAAAAAGGATTTCATTAATAAAATATCGTCAAACGAGACATACATATAATTCTTAAGAAACCAAGTATTCCAACACAAGTACACACCTTAAAACTAAGTACATCGTAGAATTGACTAACAATCGTCTTTATAAAAAACTTCATCTAAGTAATACAATTTGTAAGTTCGCATTGATTCGGCTTGAAATCCACGGATGCGTAGTCGTTTGAGTGAAAATATTCATGTGGCCCTCCGGATTCTTGTAGAGAATAAGAAACCCTAGATCTTCAACTCTTACCATAGAAACATAAAAAGAAAATAAAATTAAGAGAAAAATCATCATCTCAAGGATGTGATCTGTTTATTGAAAGCAATTTAAAGGTTTTTGAGGCTTACCACTGACAAGAACACCAGTGGAGGCCCCTACAATGATTCACAACTGAGATCAAGAGGAAAAGAGATGTTAGAGATGAAGAGAAAAGGGAGAGGAGAGAAGGAAAACCTTCTAAAAAAAATTGAAAAAAACTAGCAATGAAGGTTAGGAAAACCCTCCCAATGGAGAAACCCTAGAGAGAACCAAAAAAACCCTCCCAATGAGAAAACTTAGAGGAAACTCAAAAATATCTAATTTACCCCGTTTCTCAAATGTTTGTATTATTAAAACATTAAAGTTTGTACTCGTATTATTTTTAACAATTTTTTTTTAAAAAAGACCCACCAACCCTTATCATTCACTTAAAAGTTATATAAACCATTTATTCCTAAAACAAATTATCATATACGATATCTATTAACTATTACTAAAACAGAAAATGATGATATCACTACTGTCCACGTGTCGCTCTCTTGATAAGAATTTTACCGCCTAAATGCAATGGATGTTTTTTTTTTTTTTTTTTGTACAACTATCCTATATTTAAATTTAAATATTAGAAGCTTCTACCTTACAACTAAAACTTATCATTTTATCGTAGGAAATTGAAACAATTTTAAATAGCACACTAATAAATGACTTCTTACGTTGAACTATGAATCAGACGACATCGAACAAATACTATATCACAATTTTGATGAAAATATAAGTTTTAAAATTACAAAATATACGTAATTCTTATTTATATATAATAGCAATTTATTATTAAAATGTACTCCCTCCGTTTTTAAATACTTGCTCCATTTTCTTTTTTCGGCCGTTTTTAAATACTTGCTCCATTTTTTATTTTAATTTTTTTTATAATATTTAATTCATTTCTACCACCTAATGGACCCAACAAGAGTCATATTTTATTCATTTCATATTCTCTCACCTTCAATTTCTCCACTATTGTTTTTTTACAATTTTTTATTCTTTCACCAATCCCACTACCTCCATATTTTATTAATTTCGCCAATTTCTCCTATGCGCATGGAGAAATGAAGCAAGTATTTAAAAACGGAAGGAGTACAAGTTAAAAATAGGTTTTATATAAACCGTGCATCGTACGGGTTCTAACCTAGTTTGTTAGATTTGTTGTAATCTGTATTTTATAATATTACTTTTTCAAAAAATTTATTATTGCAAAACTAGAGATACAAATGGTTTTATTCATACATCAGAAACCGCACAAAACACAAATATATATATATATATATATATATATATATATATATATATATATATATATATATATTCCAAAATTGGTGCTAATTATTGTGATTATCTTCAGAGTCTGAATCTGAAAATTCCATTTGATAAGCATCTTTCGGTTCAACGTCAGTTATTGAAGGAGGAATTTCTCCGGTTACACTGTTCCTTCTCCGATTTCTCCACTCCTTAGGGATCTTTTTCTGTTAAAAAGAGTGTAAGATTATTAAAAACTGAACCATAAATTCATAGCACCATGAGCGGACTTGTCCGAATGTACATCACATCATCTCTTCACAACCATGAATTGTAGGAAAAAAATACCCACATTACGCAATAGCAGAATGTAGTAGTAATGCTTCAATTCAGACCAGTATATGCTAAACAAAAGTAGGCAGTTCGATTAAAAGTCTGCTAAATACAACATAATAGGCTAGCTAATACCCTTGTTCTCCAATAAGTAGCTAAGAATGAAATGAAACTTTGAGGCAAAGCAAGAACATTTCAGACATGATTAATAACAAAAACAAGTATTCGCACAAGTTAACAATACTGTTAAATAAGGCACTAGTTTTTTTTAATTATTTATTTTAATTTTTTTAGTCATGGTGATGCCAAATGTCGTTATGATTTAACTATTATGTAACTTGTCAAAGATTCATAAACAGAGATCATATCTGCTGGCTGCTGCAATTTAAGATTCCTAAGCATTATGAATATAACTAGGGCTTTGTTGTCCGTACGAATATAACTAGGGTAGAATCCCAAAAGAACTCTCACCTTGGTATTGGTTTCTTGCCGCTGACTAGAGTCACTTGAAGGAGTTGGCTGACTGCGATGGAGCCATATTCCACCAAATGACAATAATGCTCCAAGAAGTAACAATGGACCAATCCTTGGATCACCAGAAAGATCACGAAACCAAGCTATGACTCTTCCAAGTTTATGTTTCATTCCATTCCTAGTGGAAAGAAATTTTTCACCACTAACGAACCAAAGGGGATCAGAGTTCTCGGGAACAAGCTCAGGTGTGTTTGTTCTCTGACAATTTAGATGACATTTAATCAGCAAAACAAAAATGGAAAAAGAAAATTACAAAGCAAGACATCGTCAGAGCATTGAGCCTGTTAAAATTAAATACTAAATAACACCATACTGAGAGAACAAAATTTCTAAACATGTCAACATGCATAGAATCATGTAAATATGCATGTCTGTGCCGCTGTGCGCTATACAAATGTCCAAATGCACCAAACAACACTATTACAAAGGACAAAAACAAACTTTACTTACATAGAAAGGAAGTTTTGCTGAGTCACCATCTTTGATATTCTTTGAAATCCATTCAATAATCTGAAGTTAGATAAAATAATAAGTATGTGCTGAAAAACCATTGTTCAGAAGAAAAAGGATGGAACTAACGGCTCTAATGCCTAGTAAAGATAGTTCTGGGACAAATAAACTTCTGAAATTAACACTTATGAGGCAGACAAATCGACCTGTAAAGGCTCAGCGGAGCCATTGTATCGTGCTACCAGTTGAGACACAGGATCTACATCATCTTTAAGACTGTCCAGTAAACTTGAGGGGGATCTTTTATCCTTAGGATCTTCAACGGAATCATTTCTCATGTAACGCACCATAACCACCTGTGGAGCATCTTCAATGCCTCTTCTTGGACCACAACATTCCAAGCTAAGCTCACCACCAATGTAGAACATGCACAAATTCTAAGATCAAGAAATCACAGCAAGCATAATTATAATTTTTAAAACAAATATATATATAGTAAAAATAATACAAAAGGAAACAGTAAGCATAACTATACTACTTCATCTATTTCTTTTTAGTTGCATCACTTTAAAATTAGCAAGCTCCTAGCCAATCAATTTTTGAAGACGAGAGAGATAGAGAGAAAGAAAAAAGTACTCATGTGATGGGAGAGAAATAGAGAGAGTTTATTGAATAAATATGAAAGAGATGCATCTAAATGAAACTTTCTAAAAAATGATGCATCTAAAAATCGGAGGAAGTATTGTTATAATTTGATGTAGTGAAGATACATTTCAAAATCATGCATAGGTACCTGCATATACAAGGCCAAAGGCTTATTATGATTGAAACTAATGAGTCACGGCAACATTATCAAGTCAGACTTGAGT
Source organism: Chenopodium quinoa (assembly GCF_001683475.1). NCBI lineage: Eukaryota > Viridiplantae > Streptophyta > Magnoliopsida > Caryophyllales > Amaranthaceae > Chenopodium > Chenopodium quinoa. Next base: position 4,732,263 of record NW_018744626.1, on the reverse strand, counting down.
GTGACGGGAAAAAAAAATCGCAGCTGTTGGCACACGTGCCCAAGTTGACTGCTGCACTTTATTAATCAGAGGGAGTATTCCCTTAATGGTTAAAGCTTGAATTTTAAGCTTCCTTTATGCTCTTTTTTTCATTAATTTTATTTATTTTTTTTTTGCAGGATTTGGTCGACAACGGCTTATTATATCAATTAGACTATTACATGTGGTAGAGAAAAGTGATTGTTCTACAGCAAGAACTACACTTAACTGAATGTCTGACAGACAAGGGCTTGTTGCAAAAAAGAAGTATAATTTCAAACTAATTTTTAAAATGACTACTATAGAGCTTATTATACTAATTTTTAAAAGAAGTATCATCCTATATAACCGTTATGAATGGTCTATAGAGCTTCCATAATCATAATAAATCGGTCAGATCTAGTGGGTGTACAACTATAAACCCGTCACTATCAAATGAAGGTGACACATAGTAAAATGTACCAAATACCAATCGATGCTCCCCCCCCCCTCCCCCTCCCCACAAAAATCAATAATTAAGTATTTAAATCATAGCATACAATTATAGTGAAACCTTGATTGTGGCACTGATAATATATGCAGTATCTTTCCCAAAACCTAATCACAAAGGACTTAGGGAGGTTATCATACAACTGGACTTGCAAACTATAAGTTGGGAGCTGCAACAAAAATTTAATGGAGAAGTGACGGGACACCAACCTTTTGTACCTCTCCATCCATCCAAGTTAAAGTTAATCGCTTCTCTTTAAGTGCAATTGCTGCATGTGCTGCCAACTCATTGGAATGGGGTGCATCCTGATAGCTCTTTTCTGATAAACTTTGTTGGGCCCTGCGCAGAACCTAAAGCCTCAAAATAATTCAACAGTCAAAGTCAAAAAAAAAAAAGGAAAAAAAAAAAAAAACAATCAACTTTATCGATTGAGATAGTGCACAAACACAAGTCATGAAACATCGTTTATTCGTTTATTGGAGAAGTCTATTATAGAAGTCTGTTGGACAAGTTCACATTTCACAATTATATAGATATACAACTCAAATCAAACAAATTGTAGGATTCATTAAGACAGGAAAACACATTGAATATACAGTGGTCTGTGGATTTACTATTAGGACAACTCAGATTCTATAAAGACAGCAAAAGTCTTGCTAGCAGCATGCAGATAAATTAAGTCTTTGCTTAAACCATGCTTCTCTTTGAAAATCTATACTTTTGTTAATTTTCTCTATTATCTTTCGCTATCAGGAAATATACTAGTCTCCCTGCACACATTCAAAAGCCTATTAAACTAGTAAGATCCTCTTGATTGAAAAATCTTGACTATTCTCTTCAAATGAAAATTCCAAGTGAGAGGATGAGAGAAGACATTCCGCCCCAAGAAATTACATGAAATTTCAAGCCTATACAGATTTGAAACAAGAACTTATGTGCTTGTTTTCAGCCCAAGCCTCCATTTTTCACAATGTATTTGGTAAAAAAAAAAATACTAGTATTTGATTACAATGGTTAGTTTTTCAAAACAAATGTAGAAACATGGGCTACAGGAAATTTCTTTCATTTGTTCAAATTTGTTGCAAACAGCACGAATCTCATTTTACGTTACAATTTATAGTTTAACAAAGTTTGAAGCTTCTTTAGAGAGATGTACATTGATTAGAAATTAAAAATATTCATGAATTACATCCTTTCTTTTAAAGGAAACTGTATTTATTGCAAAGTGGACAACTCACCTCACGCATTTCATTCATTTCTGGGCTTGGCCTTCCAATAACGACTACACAATACCAAATCGTAGTACTTGCCCCTGCTCGGGAATAGCCACGTGAATCGCAACCCAACTCCACTGATGTCATGGTCCTCAACTGTGGAAGTTCTAGAAACATAAAATATTCAGCATCAGGATACCTCATATTACACCTAGAAGAATATTCATTCAAGTATACAAAATTTACAGCATATATCACAAACTAAGCAGTGTAATTCTTATTGGAAAGATTTTGCAGATATATTGGTAAATCAACAAATGAACTATTGAATATATAGATTCTATATGTAGTTCAATCATGAGCTTAGAAAGATTGGAATTAAGACATAAAAGGGGAAATACAACTTTAAACAACAATGTTGACACCTTCTCATTAAGTGTATTGCTATTGGCTAAACAACTTATGGACAAGCCTCTCATAAAAATTGTTACAAATACATACACCACCACCAAAACCTAAAAGAATGAAAAAGGAAAATAAACTCTGAGCAGGAGCATTACCGTGCAGTTTATTATCTTCCATTACATCCACAAACCATGAACTGTTTACAGCCCCTGCACGATGATAAGAATGAAGAGAAATGATGGTAAAAGAAGCTGTTTGAAAACTAATAATCAAATAACAGATACGAGACAGCAGTAGAAATTGGTATATACCATAAAACACCAAAGGTTTGGCGCCCGGATCCCTCAAAAAGACAGTGGCCGGAGCTGATTCCACATCATATCTGTAATCATCAATAACAATTAAAAATACTTTATGCCTATAGAAAAAAAAAAAACACAGAATAGCTGGAACATCAGATCGGTACCATTTTATAGAGTAACAATAGGTAATGCGAGAGTGTCCCAAGTGCAGTATAAATGAGATTTCGATATAAATGCAATATATTAATACATATCTCTTAAATCAGCCCATTAGCAGATATGTAGCTAATGAAAGAAGAAATTATTGTTCAGAAAGGTTATAACAACACATAAGACATTAAAAAAGCCACTTCTATGTAATATGCCCAAGATGCTCAGAAAATGCAGACTTGGACTGGTATTATACAGTTAAAAATACACCCATCATAGCAGTGGCTAAACAAACATTTTAAATTTGGGTATGCAGTAATTAATACTCCCTTAGGCTATGTTTAGTTCACCTTATTTTTGCTAATCTGATCTGAAATTACTTTTCTGATTGGAATTATTTTTCTGATGATATACAAAAAGATTTGATTTTCTTATTTGACTCCACTTGTACCTTATATGTACGCTAATCTATAGAGATAAAATATATCAAATGGGATCTTATTAGATTTGTATTAATGCGTGTTATCCAAATATGTACTTTTCATAATTTTTAAAAAAAATCTGCTTGACAGTTGACACCAATCCTCAATCCCCAAAGCATTTTTTCAACAAATGGGCAATTACACTAGTTACAGACTAACCACAAATCTAGAGCTCGGTATCGACCACAGAAGTAAAAATATAGCAAACTCCGCAAAGTAGAGGCTTCAGTCATACAAACAATTTGCCTAAATTTGGTACAAGGGCAGAAGCACATACATAGATGACCAATAGGAAAATTCATCTTCCCTCCAAAGAACACATGCAAAGGAAGCATAATCCTGATAATTCCTGGCAGTTTGACGCATGAATGGTGTTGCACGCATTCCTGTGTCCGAGAAGAACATGACTTTTACCTTGAACCAAAAACAATATGCAAAATAAGTCCAAATTAAGCCATCAATCATGTTCATATTTAGCTAATATAATACTCAAACGTCAGAGCACAAAGTACAAGTATCCAATAATCTACAAGGATCATCAAGAAGCATGAGGCGCACATAGAACAATATTTAAGCAGACCGTATTCAAGCAGCCTCCATGATGGGAGGCCTTACCTACAAACTAAGGAAAGCATGCTCACATTAGAATTCTGTTATGATTTAAAATGCATTTTTAGATCCAATCAGAATCTTATTAAAAAATTAAATAAAAAGGAAAAGAGCATACCTTATTATAACTACTCTTAGCCAGAAATCTTGGTCCCTAGAAATAGGAGAAATAAATGGTAAGAATACAACTGTTCAAGCACATAACAAAAGTAACTAGAAAAATATACTAGCATTTACAAGTACAAATATATATCACTGAAAACTAAACAACCTCATTTTATACAAACATAAATACAGTGTGTACAAGCTTAATACCTATCCGATCTCCAAAAGATTGACACAACATAGGGAGATTGGATGCATATGACTTTCAAAGCAAAAAACTGGATCGTTTAATTTTCTAGACTTATCAGTTATCATGAAGGCAAAGATGCAAAAGTTCAATCCCTTTACCCATTGGTGGGATCCTCTTCCGAGACATTGGAGTAATGTTGATGGTGATATAAAAAATATACTGCGGAGTAATAAAACAAGAGTTGCCAACACTCAAATATCATATACTACGTAAATAGTACCTCTGCTTTGAAAGTTTTGGACAACTCCCATTGTCCATTTCAGAAAGTTACTAACTTACCCTTCTAGCCCCACAATACTTACACATATGACATATGCACTCACTCTTTCTCTTACTTTATCCACTATCTTAAACCCATTTACCTTTTTCCACATACTCTCTTACTTAATCTACCTTTTTCTTCACTCATTTACCACATCAACACTCTCCAATAGCCTTAATTTGCGAGCAAACAGTAGATGTTAAGAAATTTCATAAATGTATGTAGTACGTGTTTGGATATGAACGTTTGAGCTCTAAACACCTTTCAAATTAAGTTGTACAGAAACTTGTTTTTAAAACTCAAGGATGAAGCTTTAAAAAACAGATTAGAAGTATTTTTCAGAATTGGATAATGGAAATTAATAAGGAAATCTAAAGAGAAGAGGGGGGTGTTCCTTTCAAGAATCTAAAGTGCTTGGATTCCTATAATCCCTTTTCAAACGATTTTCTTATGACGATTCATGTTAGTCGACCCACATCATTTTTGGACTAAGGCTTGGTTGTGGTTGTTGTATTAAGTGAGGCATCAAGACAAACACAATACAAGAGATAATGATTGAGACCTTCCTAGGACTCAAGGCACAACAAAAATCATTAAAAAAATAAAACTTCTTCAGTCACTCAATGAAAAACCATATATGCGAATTAATGTCCTTTAATGCACCATGATCTAATTTTTTTTATAAAAAGTACACAAATCATACTGTACTAACAGATTTATACCACAGAGGCAGAAGATGGAAGGGCACACGAATCATACTATACTAATCAGAGATCCATGTCACATGGGCGGAATATCGAAGGGAACACAACCTTAAACCCCCTAACCCTTCCAAATTGAATCCGTATCACATGGGCAGAAAAGGTAGGGTACGCGGTTACGCCACACTTTTCCACTTACTGACTCTCATGTTTAATTTTTTGTGGGCACTGTAGATGCATATCAGATATCACATCCTTTTTTTTTTAATCAGCAAACTCTATGCTGATGGACCATGATAGGTATTTAGTATCAAGTTGGAAATCTTTTTAGGTGGTATACCAGTTAAAAAATTAAATAATTAAATAAACAAACATGAGAAGCCGTCAAACATCTAATTACAATGAAAGAAGATCAACATACCAATGTGTCCTTGGTATAATAAGGAATGCGAGGTAACTTCAGTATCATTACTGCAAACCAATCTGTAACTGCATCAACCGAAATATCTCCTTCATACCTAACAAATATATTAAGCTCATGATCCAATGCGAACAAAAAATAATAATTACAAATGCTAGGCATATTACTCCAACAGAAAATTTAACAGCACTTGAATAATGAAGCTTCGTAACAACAGAGCACTCCTTTTATTTGTCAAACACTCAAACATACATGACTCAGAACTTACCTAATAAGACAGCTGGAACTTTTACACCCTTGAGGAAATGCAATCAGAGAAGGAAGACCTGTAAACAAAATAGGTAAGAGCCTAGAAGAAAAACATAGATCCAGCTTGAGAGTTCAAAGCATGACTAACAAACAATATGTGAAGACAGTGGAACTCTAACTCTATAATTCTGATAGAACCCATAAAAATAGCAAAAAGAAACTAAATATATAGCAAAGAGAGACTAAATGTTAGACTGAGACTTGATAAAATGATAACTAGTACAACGGCTAAGTGGCCCCACCATAGTGAGTAGAAGCTGCAAACATTTTGGTACCTTCTCCACAACATGAGTCAGCTTGATGTTAATGTGACATGTATCTATCGCAAAAAAAATTTAGAGCATATCCAGTAAAGCTAATTTCGAAGCCATGACTTTACAAGATTATTGTTTACCATTTCGGAAGAAAAGTTGCCCTGTTGCTTTCTTCTCTGCAAGTTGAGAGGCAAGTTTGATATTCCCGAGCTCCACTACACCAGTATCAATAATCTCACCCAGCAAAGTAGCTGCTCATAATGTATGGAGTCAAAAATTAACAACGCAACTGCTTTGAAGTATAAATAAAATGACAAATGTTATTAAGACAAATGTTATGAAGACATACTGCATCAATGTCAAACAATCAGACAACAGTTTCAAACACATCAGACAAGGAGCATGTGGAAAAATTACTGCACAATTAGCTAAAAATGAGATGTGAACCCAAATTTGAATGTCAGGAATTTGCTTTTTGTACGGCCAGCTTACTAAAGGCAGAGTTCCTCAACAACACAAGTTTGCAGACATGGAAAACAATAACCAGCATTCAAACTAACATCCAGGTGGCAAATTTGCCAAGCCAAAAAGATATGTCCATGAAATAAAAATTAAGAAAGTTTTTGTTTTTTTTTCATGTGCATGTGTGCTGGTGTCAAATGCATGATGTCAACAAAAAATTTGAAGGAGCTCCCATTTTAACATGATTAATCGTTTGTCGAATCTTGCAAGTGATCAAAGGAGTTGAAACAATGGTTTGTCTTTCTCGAACAAATAATTCTTTACTTACTGTTGACACCGAAATTTTTGTTAACTTTTAGGTGTCAAATGGGTGTAAATAAGGAGATAATATCAAAAAAATACAAGAATAAGATATTATCGTTATAATCTCGCAAATTATTTTATAATTATTTCCTCTCTACTCTACGACTCTCTACATAAAGAGGGTTATTTCTAGGATTTCAGGAGGCTTAGATGGAATAAGTCACAAAGACCCCATCTCCTCCCTATTCCAAAACATTGTAAGTACATAGTATACAAGGCATCGTACTATAATGCTAGGAACTGGGGACAGAACAGAGCATACACAATCACACACAGGATAATAGAAGGCACAATTGATATGATGTATTGATAATCAGAGTAATTAACCAATACAACTCTCCTTCTTTCGAGAGGAAGGATTCTCTCCAACAAACTTCACTCTAATCAATATTCAGCATGATCCTTATTCCTCCTAAAATGAGGCCTATTTATAGAAAAACTCTCATAACAAACTCTAACTTATTCCCCAAGCTACCACTAATAGGCTATGATTAACATACCCTTCCCCAAATATTGATTCCTTGCATATAAGCACAACAAAACCCTAGCCGTTGGAGAGAGGAATCAAGAGAACTACGAGGATTGTAACCCACAAAATATCATTCAAATATTATATTTTCTTACCTCTGCATTTGTATATTGTAGGTTTGAATTTTTATGGCTTAAACTTACATCTCTTATCTTCTATTTTATGTATTATAAAGTATCCTTATTCCTAAACAATGGGTGCAATGATAAATATGATTGCATATCATAATATGTTCAACTTCTTCCCCAATGAATCAATAAGAGCTTCAAAACACCAATTAAGTCCATAAACCGTGGCCAAAAGATTGCAAATAAGACAAAATTCATTATTTTAATGTTTGTAAAACACATCCTCAAACTAACAAAACCTCTCAATCCAATGCTCAGAAAGCATAGGATTACTAAACAAGTTCGCGATATGGATGCTTATCCTAAAATGTAGTCATTACATTAAGACCTTTCCAATCCACGTTATGATTGGGGCAACAAGCATCAAACATATCAGTCAAAGGGAGGGAAAAAACACACACACACACAAAAAAAAAAAAAAAAAAAATAAATAAATAAATAAATAAAAATAAAAAAAAATCCAACACCCTGACTGAATTTAGTGCAAAATCCATTTGAGTTTAACCAAAAAAAAAATAATTCATACTTGAAATGATGACTTAATTTCTAAACCAAAGCGAGTAAAATAGTTTTCCTAGGTCAAATATCAAAACTTTAGGGTTCCATTGATGTAATGAAGAAAAATGTTAAAAGGCCCCAAAGGAGTGACAATTAAATTCAAAATTTGGCTATAATAAAAAGAACCATTCTCTAAGCTATCATGAAATATTGCTTCTACTGACTCAAGAATATTCACACGTCACTCACTGTTCAAAAATCACCACAATCCCCCTAACTATTAATAGCCTCAAGATAAGAAAATTTAGCCTTTAACTTGAGCAAGCTCTACCCACAAGGAATTTGCTGGTTTCTTTCTTTTCAGGTACACATCAACAACAAAAGGCCAACAGAGCCATCTCCGCATTCCACCATCAGCTACCACCCAAGCCAAGAAAAAACCAACTTAACCAAAACAATGCTATATGACAATGGGATGGAACCCAAGGGCAAATGAGTACGAGGTGATTAATGCGACTCTTACAGTCTTATCTCTTACTTTTCTTCATATAAGTGTCAAGCCATCAATGCTTGCACAAATCAATTCTCTTTTTAAATTTATATCCATTCAGCATCTTTTTCTTAACTACAGACTACAGAGTACAGGCCCAACCAAAAAAGGTAACAGCATGTTTAGGATGAGCATTTATATTCCAAATAGCAAGAAACTCGAGAAAAAATTCCATAATAAAAGAGTTAAGACTTTACAGAAATTCCACCAAACAATTTGCAGGGGGATCAACCTCAATAAACAGTAGTACTTCCAAAAGGGAACTACCCCCAGCGGAAACGTTGGTAAGAGTTTATAACAACTCGCTTGATTTGGTCCAAACCTTAACTTCCTCCAGAAACATTCCTAATGCAAGATATAATAAAACTGCAACATAATATATGTTCATCAAGAACGACAAAGCAAAAAAGCCTAGCACTATATAAAACATTTAAGGCACAACAATAATTGCTTTTGTCCACTTTAAATAAGACAATAATCATGCTACATGAAATTTTACAAACTGAAAGCAGCATAGCAGTAGGAAGGCATGAGATTTGTAATGTAGAATGAAAGAGAATGGTAAACTAAAGTTACTAAGAGAGTGATTACCTAAAGTTATCAAAGACAGTAATAGCCTAAAGCTATTAACCTATCATTCTGTAGCCCTTTTTGCCATTGGTAATCAAAGATTCAAGCTTTCATCTTTTTTTTTTTTTTTTTTTTTATTATCTCTTTTTATTCAATTGATTAACAAAACCAGAAAGTCAATCTAATACAAGGAGCAAGACACAAATTAAGCTTTATTGTAATTAACATTTGCTAGACGTACTACTTATTCTTGTTAAAATCAAACCACCTCAGACCTGAAACAGTGAGAACAGACCAGACTTTATTTCCGTCTACTTTATTACAAATAATTTTGAAGTGAGTATTAGATAATTGGCAAATACACATTAATAAGATTCTAACAAGACCCTATGCAGCAATTTGTTCTAAGACTTGTCATCAATTATATAATAGGCCGGGCCAGATATAAATCTAAATAAGTTCAGACTAGAACATTTTCTTCTAGGTGAGAAAAAACAAAAAAAAGATGTAAATTTACAGGCAAAGTTTAAAGAAATATCTAACCACATTTATAGGCTAGAGGTTTTATTTATTTACTTTTAAGCAATAGCAGTGTATAGCAACTTAGCAGTTCAAAGATCTAAACATATTTTGTATAGAAATTATGACAGTAAATAAAAAACTATACTGCCTAAAGAAAAACCCCTTTTTCTTCTTTTCTGTAGGCATGGATAGTGAGCAATATAAAAAATTTGAAGTAACTCAAATATTTAAATCAAAAATTGATTAATCAGTTAATCTTACAAGTCAGCATCAAAGAGGAAAGTGAACATGTTCTAATGTATCAAATGGAAAGTTTACCAATTTTCTTCCATTTGCTTGAAAATTGTTTGCATAAATTGCTCCCGTTTGAATATACCTGAACATAAACTAATATTATGTCAGTAAAATCATGGAATTACACCAGTGATCTAATTTTCTCACATTGTATAGCAGATAATGGATTATGGAGTAGATAAATTCATCATTGACAATAGTTCAGCTTTGTGTTATAAAATTATAAGGGACTAATTCAGAATGGCCCAATAAGCTTCCTCTGCTTTCTAATTGCTGTGAAGGGACAAGGTCAGCATCAATCTAATTTCCATACAAGTAGGTAGGATTGTAGGAACGTCATTCAGGCACTCGAGTATTATTTACAATTACAATTATTGCCAAGAATTTATAGGCAATTCTATTAGAGTGCATACATGATAATATTTCCCTTGAGTGAGTCAGGAGTAAGGACAATGCAGATGGAGGCTATAAGAAAGTAGGGAAAGTAAATATTTGGTTCCCATCAGTAAAAGTACAAGAGATAAGGCATGCCGGGCTACCAGCATACAGGCAATCACCAGAATTAACCAAGGCCTCTGACCCCCTACAATTGACTGGATATCTCCAGAAGTAATGGATTCAAAATCAATATCATGAGAGTCTGCATAACAAAATCATCATTGGAGTCAGTAATCCATATTCACTATATGGCATGTACAACAGGAAGGCAAAGGATAGACACAACTGACCTGTGGAACCAACAAGTAAAGGAAGGTTCACTGAGGAGTACACCTTATTAGAATTCAGCTGCAAAATGTTTTCCAGAACATGCTACAGCCAGAGATAATTTTAGTGTAAGAAGAAAAACAATGATCAATCCAAAGAATATGTATACAAATACAGGATACCTACTTGATGCTCATCAATACCAAATAGGTCATAGTCTCTTTTCCATAATGGATCAGTAAGCAACTCATAAGCATATCGAATCTGCAAGAAAAGAACGCATACAATGAGAAAAGCATCATACCATTGCTCGGGTTTGGTTTTAAAGAACAAAGGCATAGATTTAAGCACGAATGCACTCATTCGACCAATAAAAAATACTCTCTGGAAATAGACAAAAAATCTTACAAACTTATTGTCCCACTAAATAGGTTGTTAATTTCTCCTCTACTTTGCAGAGTTCCAAGACCTTAGAGCACTGCCATTCATGAGGGAGAAAAAAAATAAATAATTTCATTCTCTCTACCAATTATCTGACTTCTCTCACCCAATTTACTCATGGTCTTTTTGGTGATTATTTTTCCCTTCCACTCATGAGCAAAAATTATAAAAAAAAAAAATAATAATAAAATAAAATAAAAATCACTACTCTCTCTCCTACTTTTCACTATACCCACCATATTTTCTCACTCCTACGAATTAACCATAATCTATTTATTAATTTAAACAAAAATAATAAAAATTTCAATATAATCACTAATAATACTCCCTATGTTTCACAATGAACTTCCCATATACGTATATCGATGCAAACCTTTGACCGTAAATATCTTTAATCTTACACTAGCAAATTTTTAAAAATTAGGTATTAATAATGTACTCACCAAGACTAATCAAACTAGACCTCCTGTGACTATGTTCTTATATAGAGAGAGAAATTTGAAAGATTTCCTCTCTTTTTTAAAGTCAAAAGATTTCAAATGGGAATATCATTGTAGGACATAGGGAATAGTAAGTAAAATAAGTTACTACCTCTATTTCACATTAGTTCCAACTTTTGGGTATTATTTATAAAACATAAAAAATTCCAAAGTTGCAACTAATATGTAATGGAGGTAGTATTTACTATTCTACTAATAACAATTACAATAGTAATAATAATTTGGTATGGAGTAGTAGATAATGGAGTAAAGGAATTTTGTAGAGAATAAGTGGTTTTCGAAAGGAATGTCAAAATATAGCAAAATGAGAGTATTTATAGAGAGAAAATAAATTTATGTCTGATGGTAATTTTTTTTTTAAGAAAACATTTTAGTAACTCAAATTAGCCAAGTAAAATTTGAAAGTAACATTTTAAAGCCAAAAAATCATGGGACATGTGGTGCTCACCCCATAAGCATGCTTTAATTGTTTTCGTATTCTTTTTTGCTTTTTTTAACCTTGCGTGGAGCCCCTTCCTTTGCACTGTAGCAAAGAAAATCTCCATTTACTCGTGAGGATGCAAATTGACCATGAGTATGGGAGTATTTATTTTAATCACTTACTTCTCATAGGCAAAAAACTGCCTATGAGTGAGAGTGCTCTTAGGAAGCCAGTTAAGATTACTGTAAAATTGTAGTTCTATTAATAGCATACAGAAATGAGCCAAACAGCATAAGACATTAATCTCCTTAAATTGTCTCTACTAACACCTCCCCCCCCCCCCCCTCCCACCCCATAGAAAAATAAATAAATTACACAAAGCCTTACATTAATAAGATTAGTCCAGCTGCATGAACTAAGAGTATCTATTATGACCATCCACAAAGATTCTCTTACTCTATTCACTTCTATCCAGTTCTACATGCTCTTCCAGGCACAACATCCAGTAGAAGTCTCACATGCTTATAAATATAGCTAATTCTCAGAATATCCAAATTCCTACTCCTATCCGTATTGGTATTTCCCAAAGGTTTTCCCAAACATCGATCTAAACATATACATGTCTACCACACCCATCTTAATATGTTCCTAGTTTAATGCCAACATCGTACCTATGTAATAATGCAAATATGATTGTCAATTGATAGATTTCTTTTAACCTTAAACACATGCTACCATGGAAAAAAATCGCAGTCGCGGTCGCGTTTGCGGTAACGGACACGTTGTCGCGGAAGCGGCTTGTAACGGTCAAATAAAACGGAACGCGGATTACACGGCGTTATTTTTTTCAAAAACTTCACATAAGCCATTTTTTGAGCTTTTAAATTCTTTTTTTTATAATTCACTATTTTTCCATAAGTACTTTAAATACAGCCCAATATATGAAATATGGCATTTATAAATTATTTGAATATTATTTGGGCTTTATTTTTTGCTACACTCAAATAGAATAAGAGCTACAGTCAGCATAATATAGTACTCCAAAGTCCAAACTAATTTTATTGAAAGAAAAAGCTAATAAAAAAATTAAACAAAAAGAAAGAAAGAATTGAGAGAAGGCCACGTGATAACAAAGGTAAAAAGGTAGAAAAGAGAATACAAGCAAGGACCAGCCACACCAGGAAGGAGAGAGAAAATAGAACCTGCAAATAGCCACCATCGGGAAAGAAATCTGGGCGGAGTGAAAACTTCTTTCAGCTCACCTAATTCCCACGACTTAAAGCCCCATTCTCTTTCTTCCTTTTATAGCTAGTCTAGTTGTTAATTAACAAATGTAGGGTTTTATTTTCGAACCTTAGATCTAGAAATTAGGTTGAATACGGATCGATTTTGTGGGCATATATGGCTTTCTGTTCTTCGCAAGCAGTGTGAAGATTGCTTTTCTATATTTAACGGCCGCTACAATTATAGAACGGTTATATAACGCCGTTCAACCGTTCAACCGTTACGTAACGGCCGTTGCGGCGAGTTGGGTGTGATTTTCAATGCGCCGTTATATAACGGCTTTTTGCGGAACGGTAAGTCTCAAACCCGTTACAAAGCGGCCGTTATATAACGGAACGGCCGCTTTTTAATTCCATGCTTATAGCATATCCTTTGTACTCCTCTACAAGTCTTAACATTTGTTCTCACATCAAAATCCACATCCTTAACTAGTTCAAAGCTATGTTACATGGACTCGGGTATGTGTGTTGGACATGGACACGTGTCCAAGTGTCCGATTCGTCAATTTCCAAAATTTTAGGACACGGGGACTCTGTCCTGTATTTGGACACGGGTGCGGAGACACGACACTTTTATTTTTTGCAAAAAAAATTATACATTACAAAATATTTTAATACTCATAAATTTTAAAAATTAAATTTTTATATCATATTCTTGTAATAATAATTATATGATTACTATTTCTTATAATTATTCTAGTACTTTCTCTAAAATGAATTTTTTACTGCTGTAAATATTGGGTAATGTAACACATAAAAGTAATTTTGGTTAAAGTTAGTAGTCAAAAAGTCAAAAGAAAAACAAGTGGTATTGAAAATGACATATGTCCTATACCCATTACCCTACCCCCTACCTTTCTAATAGCCCCACTCATTTCCTTTTCCTGCCTTTCTCTCTCTCCTCCTCCTCTTTCCTTTTCACTTTCTGGTTTCAATGGAGTCAAAGAAAATTTCGCACACAGGCCTAAAGTGTCCGAGTGCAAATAGCCGAATCTGACACGAATTCCGTGTCCGTGTCCGCGTCGTGTCGTGTCGACACGGACACTTTGGGATTTCAGCCGAGTCCGGTGAACATAGGTTCAAAGTAATGTATAACTCTCTTCCAATCCTTTCATCCTTGCAAATTAGAAACTACAGCCACAGTAACTAATTGGGTGAATTGGCATTATTTCTCATATCCTTTCTGCTTCACAAGTTTATCCCTATTCTCATCTCCATAAGGGTTGATATATCAACTTCAACCAGGATGCCTTAGCAATAGGCAATTTAATATGGGTAAATTAAATTAAAGAAACCAATTAAGAACAAATATCATGAATTTGAATTTGACTTTGAAAAAGTTAATCGAGGACAAGGGGGAAGTATAGCATAACAGTTTTTTTTTTTGTTATTGTTTAGAGAGCCACAAGGGCGGGTTGAGAATCGATCCCAGGATTCTCTATCTGGAACCACTTGAGCTATCCCTCACTCTAAAATATAGCACAACATTTCAAGAAGCACTAATTAACAAATAATATAAAGCAAGGAAAGTGAAGTGAAGACATAATAACCTTGATAAAATCATTAGTTGAGGGGGCTTTGGCACCTGATTTCCTGAAAATTACCAAAATGATTGAATAAAATTAAAACCTAAATTCCCAATATTACTAAAAAAAATTATTTTAAAAAAATTATAAAAATAACATTTGTATATAGCACCAAGGGCCAGGTCAAAAGTAAAGAAAGTTTCTATAAACCTTTAAAAGAATCTTTAAACTACTTCAACTTCTCCCAAAAATAAATAAATAAATAAATAATAATAATAATAATAATTAAATAAATAAATAAAATAAATAGGTAAGATAGTGATATGTAGAAGTTATAGAAAAGGACGTACTTTTGGTTTTAAAAAGCGCGCCTCCTGGGAAATGGGCTTTAGTTAGGTGGAAGGCGCGCCCCTTTTGCGCTTCAAGGAAAATAACTAAGATTAAGTTATAAATTGAAGAATGATCATCATTTTTTCAAATTCAGACTACCTTAGCTTTACATATATCGTTATTTAATTTATTATGAATCTTTTTAATTGGTATTAAGTACAATCAAAGTAAAAAATTAATTTGAAATAAATATTTAAGTATATGCACCTTGCATACAAAAGGCGTGCGCCTGCGCCTTGCGCCTCGGCCTAGGCTGCAAGGACCATTTGCGCCTTGGTTCGCCTTGCGCTTTTTAAAACTAAGGACATACTAATGAGTGAATAACTTAAAATCTACCGATAATACGTCAATTGGGACCTAAATAATCAAACCATAATTTTTTACCTTTCCTTAAGACAGCAAATCATGTTACATTACCATAAAAATTTAAGTCTTCTTATAACATTATATACATTTAATACACTTCATAATATCTTTCAGTACACACACATGTCCAAAACTGGAGTGGAACTGGTTGGACAGGAAAACTATGGAAGATTCAATACACCCCACTTAAAATGTTCTTTTCTTACATTTCTTACATCTGTTCCAATAAGCACTCTCTCTATAACTCTTCTAATTGTGTATCTAGAGTAGCACTAATTATATAAAAGGAACAAAAACAATATCCTAGTAGATTATATAATATATTAATAATACTACCTCCGGTCCAAATAACTCGCAACTTTGGAATATTTTATATCTCACAAATAATACCCCAAAGTTGCAAGTAATTTGGACCAGAGGTAGTATAACACTCCCTCCATTCCTTTGAGTTCTTTAGTTCTTCCATTTTGGTACATTTCTTTGAATACTTCTTCTCACTTTGCCTTTTTTGTCTCAAAAGATTTCAAATGAGAAGAACAAAAAGAATCGGCGGGAATAGTATTTTTCACACGGTAAATATAAAATAAAGTTGATCATTCATTTGTTCGATTCTTCTCAATGTTAATTTTTTAAACTAAATAATGCATAATTTTCACGTATGCATATTTTAATATATTAATTAATGGTCAAATATGTGCATGGAAGACAATAAAAGACCTAAGTGCCTTGAACTTTTGGTAATGTAGGGAAAATTTTCATAGTTTATTACTTCTTCCATTCCACAAATATTGCAACAAGGATGAAATTACACATCCTAAAGCACATTTTAAATGTTAAATATCTATAATTATATAAGTGTAAAAAGTACAAAAAGTTGATATTGTGAAAATATTTTACAAGACTAATCTAACAAGACCCCATATGGCTATATTTTACTTTACGCATTAATCATAATATGTGGTCAAACAAACGCGATGAATAGTGTTGTTGCAATATTACTAAAATAGAGGAAGTAAGAAACAAGCTTTACTTTAACTAGCTTTGTTCTTTTAAGTTCTATCCACTTACTATAGATATGCAAATTAGCAAACATTAAAGAATGTGAGTGGATGTAAGATAGCAGAGAGAGAATGTAAAAAAAATGGGGTTGTTTAAAGTAAGAGAGTACAGATTTCTGGGTATGTTAAAGAATACAGCAAAATTAGTAGAACAAAAAACGAATGACCCCGAATGGAAAGTGACTAGAATAAAAAATAATAAATAAATAAATAAAAGAGTTTATACTATTGTAAAATTAATATAAATGGAATCAAACTATGAAGTGAATGAGATTTTGTCAATTTAAAGCAAAATTACAATAGAGATAAATGACTAAACTTTAAGGTTGATACAACACAATATTTGGATATAGAGATCAATCAAGGATAAATTAAGGCCCCGTTTACCTCAACTTACAAAAATAATATTCAGTAAAAATAATTTCAATTCAGTAATAAGTACAGTTCAGTAAAATAAATTTCAATTTAGTAAAAATAATTTATAATTTCAATTTAATAAAAATCAGTAACTTTAAAAAAGAAATATAATAGAAATTCAGTAATAATTTAAGTTTAGCAAAATTAATTTTAGTTCAATCTAAAATAATTTCAATTCAACAAATATAAGGTGAAGAGAACGAGGCCTAACTACCAAAGTCAATTCTATAACTTAAAGATAGTAGTTTAATAAAATAATATTCAAAAAATGCAATGAAGTGGGAGCAACTAGTGGTGAAAGGATAAATTCTTCAAAACAACCTCATTTTGGCACTTATTTTTTTTTTAAAAAAAATGTAATTATCTTAATTTTAAAATATGACTTAGATGGTTGGAGTTAAGAAGATATAAGGAATAGTGGAAGAGTGGGATCATGGAAAGAGATATTGAGATTGTTTTTCCAATTAAAAACCCAACAATCCCTTGATCGTGAATGATGAGTCATGCCAAAGCTAGGTGTCAGGAAATTTGGGGTAAATCAAGTTTTACACTTTCAACTGTTTATGCTTAACAATGTTACCTAATGCGTTTATATACTTCAAGGAAGGGGCAAAAATTAAACATGAGATGATTAATTATTCAACCAAGAGTTACAACAGTTGCAATTAGTAAAGAAGTTACTGGTAAGTGCATAATTGTCCGTATTTTTATTCCTAATTTTATTATTTTAGTCCTTTTTAATATATTAAATTGAGTTATTGTCAATATTACGTTTTTATGAGTTATATTTAACAACAATACATTTTAATTGATAATTGAACTTAATAGTGTGTTTGATGCTTATTAGGTGACATGGGCTAAAATGAAGCAAGTTAGTGTTGGCTTAATGTGCAAATAAAGTCCACGAACGCTTTTCCTCAATTTCACCTCACGTGGGAGCCAAGCTAAATCCAAGAGAACAACTCATCTTTCCCCTCATTTCCTTTCCCCGGTCACGCACAAGACAGAAGAATCTCTTTCTTCTTCTTCTCCTTGCCTTATTCTACTATTCATAACAATGGAAAATAAAATCAAGTATATTCTTTTCCCCTTTTAACTCTCAATCAGTCCGAAGATTTGCTGCAAAATATTATTTTCTAAGATTACAATTTTATATTATGGTAAATTTGACAATTAATTGCCATATCACTTTCACCCAATTTTGGGATTTACTTTTGGGATTTCCATGAAATTCGATACCAATTGTATAAATTGGGATTGCTTCTGCCCAAACACAACAAGCGGAACCACAAGGGTTGTACAATCGAGTTTATAGTACAAGGGTGATGGAAAAACTACGGTATTGAGGATTATTGGAGGCGAGTGTTCGAAATCAGTGGAGGATCGAGTGTAGCGGCTACCTTAGTATACTCCTGATTCATAAGGTTCTCCCTACTTTAACCCTTAATAATTTAGTTTATTAGATTAAACTTATTCTATTATACTTGTTGATTGGATGTAATTTTGTCTTTGATTTTTCATGAATTTGGTCACAACTATTGAACGCTAACTTTGCAAGTATTTTAATATTGAGTTTGATATTTATTCAATTCATATGATCGTTTGTTTAATTTGAAGGTTTAATCTTTGTATGTGTGATAGTATAAGATTACGCCTATAAAGTTATTAAACTAGCTAGATTATTGTGAGACGTGGTGTTTGATCGATAAAAGTTAGTTGTTTATTGGGCTGGTAATATTTTAGCAAGATTCTAGTAGTTCTAGTAAGCAAAATAACGGATAGTACGCGATGGAAATCCGGCAACCTAAATGATAAACTGAGTATTGAATGAGACTAGAGGAATGGAAATAAGAGGTTAAGTCGAGTCGAATTTAAACTATGTTGGTTACTTGTTTATCACTTGTAAATATTAGACTACTTATAACTTGGTTCGCTTACTTTATGGTTTATGATCCTTAAACACCCCCCATCTTATGCGTATAGTGTAAAAATTATCCCTTTTATTCTTCTATATATGAAAAGGTTTATAGTTGTATTATATGTATTATTATTTTATCCTTATATTACTTGTTTATATTTTTTAACGTTAAAGATAGGTTTTTAATTTTATACGCTAAACAACATGTATCGATTACTTACCTTGATAATGTAATGATGGTAGGGCCAAAATACGATCAATTATTGCACAAATAATAGATCTTAGAATCACGTAATTTAATTGGGACAATTTATTGAATAAAGTGCTTTAAAATTACTTAAGTAATCTATTTATGGTGATTTAATGTTTATTAAACATATATTAAATTTTGTCCTATTTTGTTTGTAGATGAATAACACTAACGAGAGCACTAATTTACCACTAAAACTGAAAACAAAATTGAAATTAAGGAACTTTGAGGATGGGGAAATGGAGTTTAGAAACATTCTAAAGAGCCACCAGCTTGAAACTTGCCTTTATATCCCAATCGAAAGCATATTTACAGGCATCCGATGCAAAGAAATTCAGGAACCTTATTTTATCATCTATTCCAATCCGTTGCGCTAGAAAATTTGTAAACTATGAGCCAACCTTGCTATACAATTGCTTATATGCTGCATGTAGAGTTCGTGTACGACCATTAGGCAAAGATATCATTGATGAGAATGTCGTGGAAATTGTTAACTCGATCCCCAAGATCGACTACTTCTAGACTTACAGCGTTAGGTATAAGATTTATATTACACATAGTAAGTCGGTTAAAATCCATGGTTGAAAATGATAGAATTGTTTAACCGAATGGATATCTTAGGGAGACCTTTTGATGATATGTTCGCTCATGACACCAAATTGTATTCACTCCATGTTGGTTATGACATTGTCAAGCTTATTCATGATGATAAAGGCTCTACAATCAAGCTTGTCTACTTACTTGTGAAGAGCACCCGAAGAAGGATGTATGCCATTATTACTATTGTGGCAAGTGGTCATACCACACGCCAAATTGTCCCCATAACATAACATTCTTGTAATGGAAGTCAATCTTACTTCCTCTTCCACATGGGTATTCGATACCGGTTGTGGTGCTCACATTGTGAATGATATGCAAGGTTTAAGAGTGAGTAAAAAGCTAGAGAAAGGAGAAATGATGCTTCAAGTAGGAAATGAAGCAACACTTGCTACATTTGGTATTGGAAGTTATGAGTTAAAATCCCATCTGGTCTCGTAACTTCCAATACCAAGTGCAGCAATTGTTGCTCCATTTCCTACTCGAAGCATCATTTCTACCTTCGCTAGCTTCTTACTCACTATTAAAACCTGCACATCATTCACAATGTGAGCACCACAACCGGTATCTAATACCCATGTGAAAGAGGAAGTAAGATTAACTTCTTACGATGAGAATGTTAGGTAACCCCTTACCTTCCATTTTAAAGTGCATATTATGGGGACACAATGGTGTGTGGTATGACCACTTGCCGCAATAGTAACATTGGCATACATTCTTTTTTAGGTACTTCTTAGAATGATTGACAAGAAAGTCAACAAGTTTGACTTTTGAGCCTTCTTTATCATGAATAAGCTTGACAATGTTATAACCAGCTTAGAGCTGAGCTAATACAGTATGGTGTCATGAGCGAACATATCATCGAAAAGTCTCCCTAAGATATCCATTTGGTTAAACAATTCAATCATTACATCTTAACTGACGGAGTAGCATGAGTTTCTTGGCCATAAGCTTTCCATGAGTAATATAAGTCTCATAATTAACACAATCATTCCAAGAGTAGTTGGGAATCAAGTTAACGATTTCCACGAGCCACGACATTCTCATCAATGATGTCTTTGCCTAATGGTTGTACACATCCTCTATATACATCATATAGGCAATTGTATAGCAAGGTTTGCTCATAGTTTTCAAATTTTCTAGCCTAACGGATTGGAATAGAAAATAAGATTAGGTTCCTGACTTTCTCTGCATTCGAAACATATTTTGAATGCCTTTCAAGAGTAAATCCAAGTGTAAATCTGCTTTCGATTGGAATATAAGCTGAGTCGAGCTTCAAGCTTGTGGCTCTTTAAAACGTTTTTAAGCCGTTTCCCAATCCTTGAATTTCCTTAATTTTAGCCTTGTTTTCATTTTTAGTGGTAAATTAGTGTTGTCTTAGTGCTATTCATCTACAAACAAAATAATGCAAAGTTCAATATCTGTTTAATAAACATTAAAGCACCATAAGAAAATTAATTAGGTAGCTTTAAAGCACTTTATTCAATAAAATTATACCAATTGAATTAAGTGATTCTAAAATCCTTTATTTCTGCAATAATTGACCAATAATTAACCGAACTTTGGCCCTACCATCAACCATTACATTTTCAAGGTAAGTAAACTCTTTACTAATTGCAATACTTAATTGAATAATTAATCATCTCATATTTAATTATTACATTTTGCTTCAAGGTTTTAAATACTTTAGGTAACCTCGTTGAGCATAACCAATTAAAAGTGTAAAACTTGATTCATTCTAAATTACCAAAGATAATAAGTGACACCCTACGGAGGCAGACCCACCACTCACGATCGAATGGTTATTGGGTATTGAATAAGAAAAGTAATCTCAATTCCGGCACTTACATGGTTATCGGGTATTTAATAAGATAAGTAATCTCAATTCCGACACCTAGATTCATTATGTTTGAGATTAATGAACTCTAGTGCATCATTACAAATATCAATAAAACCTAGCAAGCATAATCTACTAAAATATAAATAAACAAGACATAGTATGGCCTCTAATCCTAAGAAAACTAATAAAGCAAACACTCTCACTATGGATCTCATCCACCTTGCTCCTTAAAGCAACTCTAATGGTTGTAGTTAGGGAATAGCTTGCAATTTCAGTGATTTTCTAGCTACTGGCTTGACCATTGGAGTTAGAAAACTCAATTAGCTTGGAAAAGCAAGCTAATTTATTTGGAATTAAAGTTGCCAAAATAAAATGCTCATTGCACCAATTAAGCTCTTTTTATGTATTTTCTATCCTACAGCTATTATTGGAGCAAAAAGTGGTTTAAATGATAATTAGCTTAAAAACTTATGTGGCATGGCAAGCTAATTGTTAAATTAGCTTGCCATTCTTAGCAACCTATAACTCTCTTCTATTTACAACTTAAATAAAATAAAATTACAAAAATACTTAATGATATCCAGACCATATTTATTTTAATATGAAAAGATACATCATATTTGGAGGAGTAAAATTTTTTAAAATGACTATACGAAAGGATCACTTTTAGTTCATGATAAGGGTGCATTCTTCATTGCCAAGTGCCAACAAGTCCTAGTATCCTACCATTATGATTAGGGTGCATTCTTCATTGCCAACAAGTCTGTCAGCAAAGGGCCGTGGTAGCAATTCAAAAGTTCATTTTTTTTAATAATAATAAAAAAAAAAAAAATTTGAAGGCAACATCAACAGAGAGGTGCACCTCGATCGACTTCAACAAAGTGCGAATTTCCAATCGTAACATTCGTGTTACTGCCGTTACGATTGCGGGAGGGTGTTAGGAATATAGGAAAATATATTATTGTGATATATTTTCCATATAGATCTTATGATATTATATTTAAGATAATAATATATCTTACTGATATTTTAATATAGATTTATGGAAGTTTATATGATAGAGTTTATATTGTGTAAGTTATCTTTTGTAGGCTATAAATAATAGCCAAGATCATCAATACAATTCAAGCTCTCATAAATATTTTAGCAAAGTCCTACCATTATAAATAGGGTGCATTCTTCACAGCTACCATTGCAGGTTTAAACTACAGCATTATAATATCCAAACCCCATCATATCTCACTAATATCACAAAAGCTATGTTCTTTAAACTCAACACATCGACTATTCAAAACAAAAATAAACCTAACAAAAATTCATCAATGCAATATTGCAATTAACAATCAAATTATACACAAGTAAAGTTTCTAAATTCATGAATAACAATGTAACATAAATCATAATTGTATTGCATATAAATCGAGGAAAATTACCAGTTGGAAACTATATTATCATAAGCCTCTTTCACTTCTTCAATCGAACTAACTCTACTGATTCCAAGAACTACAAAAATTCAAATTAAAAACCAAAAAATCAACAAAATTATAATAAAATTCAACAATTCGACGCAATTCAAATGAAGGAGAGAGAAATTAAGTACCTTCGTAATGAGAAGGAGGGAAAGCGGTAGGAAGAAAGAAGATTTGAAAGACGAAGAAGAGAATGAAAAGCGTCGCGGGAATCCAATAAGCTTTAATTAGCGACGAAATTGGGGGTTCGGAGGGTTTTTTCGGCGCTTTTTCTGTAGTTGAAGATGAATTAGTGGAGGAACTTTTCTGGGAATAAGTAGGGTTAGAATCCGCCATTGTTGAAGGTCGGAGTTGCGAAGTAGAAGTTGAGAGAGTTCACTGGAATCTCTGTTTCTGGAGACAGTGATACAGGATTCGTTGCTTCAATTTGGGGTTTTATATTTCCAATAAAAATAAAAATACGAGTAATAAGGAAATAATTATCATGATTCAGGAATTAAAATTTTAATCATTTGATATTTTGAATGGACTATAGTTTTTAAATAGCCCAACACAATTACACAAGCCCAAAAGTGTTCATGTCCATTATGGATATTATTAGACTTGTACTTGTTTCATTTTTTTTTTAAGAAATTGGACTTTGTTACTGAGTTCATGGAAATAAATAGTTTACTTGTATTTAACTTTCGATAGTGTAAGTGTGTAACAAATTCAAAAATGGATACCAACAAAGTATTGTCTCACTTGGACACTTGGTGGTTTTCATTTCAAATCTTAAGAGGTATGGAATTCGAATCTTATCAAGTAAAGGTATTTAGAGATATGGATTCCCTTACCCTCCCCCCCCCCCCCTCTACTCTCAACAGTCTCAAGTGCATGGCCTGCAAATATAGGACCAAAAAAATCATAAGGATATAAGTTTGGTCATCATCCTTCTTACCAATTAAAAATAAAGTGTATAACAAGCCATTGCTTGGATTTTGATCCAAGCTCAATTTTTATTGTTTAATTTAATCAAGCTACGCATGACCTATTGATATGGCCTAGAGAAAAGCAGAGCATAAGTTCAGTCTCTACTAGAAACAATTAGAGAAAGGAGATTCTCATACCATTCCCTTAGTCTCCCGAATTGTCAAGCTCGTTAACTCGGATTGGGTTGAGTTATAAAGGGTTCTGAACCTTTCACCTTTCGATCTGATAAGGTCTTTCATTTTTTTTATTTTTGACAAGAAGGTCTTTCATTTAACATACAAAAAATAAAATAAAATTGCTCAGAAGAGAGAAATATAGAAAAATCGAAAGTATGATTAGACATAATTTGTTTAATCAAACAAACACTAATGTGTGCATTTTGTCCACTAATTTGTACAGAATAATAAGTACTCCGTATTTTTATATCTTTGAGTAATCATAAATAAGATTATATTAAAGATTATATTATACTCCGTACTTTGTCCACTTTATTTGTTCAATCAAACACTAATTAATATGTTAGTATTTTTGTTCAAACTTTGTCCATTAATGTATTTCTCTAAGGTACATACAATTCCTTATGTTGATAATAAAGATTATTTCCATTTGTAAATTGCTAAATTAATATTTGTAAAAATATGTTATATAGAGTGCATAATAACTAATAAGAATGCATTTTTCTCATACAAAGAAGTGTTAGAAAATGCAAATTTACATCAACATATATATCCGACGGACAAAATCAACAAATACATCTCTTACGCTTTGTTTGGATAGCAAAGAAGGAAGGAAAAGAAGGGGAGGGAAAATGGAGGAAGGGAAGGGAAAAGAAAGGGAGGGGGAGGTGAGCTCCATTTTCCCTCCAAATCTCTCCAATTTTGAAGAGATTATGGTTATTATAGAGAAAGGGAAAATGGATCCCTCCTTCTCCTTCCCCTTCCTTCCCCCAATCTTTTACCCAAACAAGAGATTTTGTCCCCCTCCATTTCTCTTCTCTTCTTTTCCTTCTATTTCTTCCTATCCAAACAAAGTGTTAAATTAGCTTCATTTTCTTTTGTGTATAGAGCCACAAAAGGCAACGTAATACACAAAAAAATTTGATCTTGGCTCTCACGTGCAACCCCTAATACTTTAACCAACTAATTTACGTTTCCATTTTCCCTTTGCTTCATTTGGATAAACAAAGAAGTTCCTTAATTATCTTAACTTAGCTTACATATAACAACAAAAAAGGGTTAAAGTTTTGTATTCCACATAAGATTAAAGCAGCCCTATCTAATTTAATTGATTGAGAAGGTCCACATTTAGCAGCCTAAGAAATAATGAATATACATTATCAAACTTTAATATAATTGACTCAAAATAGACCTATATAGTTTTTTATATATAATTATGTGTGATATTCATTGCATTGTATAATATTAATATTCTTATAAATTAAACTCTAATCTTGTAACTGGTCCCAAATAATTTGGGATTGACACTTGCCCTATCTTTTTCCGGGTATATGTAGCTACATGTTTCTGCATAGTCCTAATGGAATATTAATCTTTTTATTGATTGTGATTGCCAATTTTTACTGATTTGTTGACTTCTTTTACTCGTATCTTTTTATAGGGAAACAATTTGTTATTAGTAACATCATTATCAACCAAAAATGCACAATTAGTAAAATATAATCTAGTTAATTCTATGAACATATATCTGGCTAACTTTTTATGTACAACCGGTTATATCTTCAACATGGATCGTACGATTAAGATGAGCCGATGAGCATGCATAGGTCAAATAATGATCTTAACCTTGCATGAGACAATCTATTGTAAATTATTGAAGATATATATTTAGCTCAAATAGCTGTGCATTGAAAAGTATATGAGTGTACTTTAATGATCCATGTAAGATGTAACCCTTTTTCTTTTTGATGATTTTGATATTAATATTGTCCATATTTGTAATGATATTAAATCAATAGGTTAAGCCATTGATTTGATTACACATAATTTTAGTTTAGTGACCTTTATTTCCCAATTTTGATTTGAAATTATATAATTTGACCAACTAAGTTAAAAGTACATATATTATTACTCCCTCCGTTTCAATTTGTTAGTTCCATATACTATTTTGGGCGTTTCAAAAAAATATACCCATATTAAATGTATTCTACTTTTAACTTAGTTTTTATTTCCTATTTTATTCATATTAAATTCTGATTTGTTAGATTAATTGATTGTGAATTAATGACATGACTCTAATAAAGAAATTACTCCCTTGATTTATGCAAATATGACTAAAACTTTCCTAAAAAAATCAAAAAAATTAAATAAGGCAAAATTATTTATGAATTGTTTTTAATTTAATGTTAAATTCCAAATATTATCCTTTTCTTATTTTATGTGATTGATTCTATATGGGACTATCATATTGAAACGGAGGGAGTAGTATACATCAATTTCATCTAGAAATAATGTGAAGTATTAGTTTCTAGGTCTGGTTATTTCCATGTACACTTGTACATTGAACTATTATATGCGTTCTTTGCTCAACTATATGAAAATTTTAAAAAAAAAATTATGATTATGATGTTAATTTTGTTTATATTGAAAAAGAAGATCAATCATATCCCATTGATTTGATCGCACCTATTAAGCTTAGCTTAGTCACAAATTTTTAATTGCATCTTCAATTTTGAAACAATTTCCACCAACTCACCGCTTAGCTGAATGTGACATTATAAATTTTTTAGTAAAAAGAAAAACATGTATGAATGTGAGTTAAAGATAGTCTTCTCTTATATCATAAATCATACAATAATAGATTTAGATTGATAAAATTAAATAAGAAGAGCTATTGTATATGGAGTATATAATTTTCTATAATACCTTATGTAGAATAATTAAATTCCTTATCTGATCTTAATACTTTATACGTACCGAATAACACTATTAATGGGACAAAAATACACATGTCACTCCATAAACTAGTAATTGGCCTGGTGGAGTAAAACACTTAACTTAAGCTAATGATATATGCAATCCTATTTAATATTTTTTTTTTCTAATTTATTGGAATTAATTTAAGAATGTATGACAAAATTACGCGCCAAATCAGTGTAATTAAGTTATAATTTCTTTTTCTTTTTTTTTTTTTTCTTTTTTAGTGTAACACTCTGACCCCAAATCAGGATGGGGCTTTTGTACTGTCACAAAATGCACATCTGGGATCAATGACTGACCTCATAGATAGACCAATACTCTCAACCAAACACGTTTAACTGAGAAGTATATTAGCATATGATGAGCTTGATTTCTGAAAGAAAGATGCATTTTGTTGGTATGAGTAGTATACTAAGTTCATTTAAAACAATCATGAGGAATATTACATTTAGCTTCTTACATAAAACATAACCCTAAGTAATATGTGTAGCATTTTTCATGTAATAAACAAAAACAAAAATAATCCAAAAATAATTATTATATTGTTGTCAACTATTCATTATAGGGTTCTTTCATCATATCATTATAATTTGCTAACAAAAAACAGTAACTCTTTCAAGCTCTTTAATAAAAATAAATAAAATAAAATAAAAACGCAAAATAACACTCAAATACGCGTAGTTCACATACTAGCTAGTACTCCCTCCTTTACATATTACTCGCAACAAAAGAATATTTTATGTCTCACAAAATCCACAAATAATACCACTTGTTGCGAGTAATACGTAACGGAGGAAGTAATTTGTATTTAATCCGTACGATAACGCTAGATTAAAGAATTCAACGTAATGAATTACAGAGTAGTTTACTTTCTTAGCAACACGCACACTACTTTTATACTTAAACGTCACATCTTTGATCTTATATTATACTCCGTACAAATATCAACTTGTATTTTATTTTTACTTTTTTTTTTAACAAATACGAATTGAAGTATTTACAAATAGGATTTTTAGAAGGTGGTTTATTCGAAATAATGTGTCGCTACACATCGCATGACGGCGGGATATGAGAGCATCAGAGCACTATTCGTACTCTCTTCTCTTTAGTCAATTATCAACAATAATAGTGTATTCTTAAGACATTGATTTTTGTGATAAAATACTAGATTGACTCAGCTCTAAGTTACACACCGAATTATGAGGAAAAGATTGTGTGAATGAGGTAAGAGTGATTAAAGTTTAAGATATAGAATGTCCATATATCAGATAAGTTAAAATTTTAAGTCTAGATTAACAAAACATGCGTGTGTTCATTTGATTTCATTAAGAACGTCATATATTCAAGATATTCATAATTCTAATGATATTGCGTACCATAGTTGGTAATACAAATGGTAAATGTACTATTTTTGAGATCAAATTACATTTGCAGCAACGCCATCATTTATTTACAGCTAATAATGAGTCATGTTAGATTTTGACAAAAGTCGTAGTCATTTAATAGGCTAACAATCATAAAGCCAGGGGTACTACCTAAGTACGTAATTAAAGGATAAAAATGAGATAAATAATTTCATTAAGAATACCATATACACCAGAAATTCATATATTTTGAGGATGTTATGTTTGATGTATAATTCTGATATTAAATCCCTATTGTAGATTATTAGTAACAACACTATCACCTATCTACAATTAATCATAAGTCACGTCAAATTTTGACTAAAAGTCACCATGGCCATTTTTGGACTAAATTTTCTACCTCCAAGTATAGAATGAAAATGAGCCAATAATTTGGGTAGAGCTAGCCTAAAAGCAAAAATTAAATGACCCTAACGTGTGTTTTGTTAGAAAATTCTACCCTAAATCTTAAAAATGACCCCACAACCAAGATGTGTAATTTCCTCATAATAGCCCAATTTCTAATTGTGAGATCTTGGTATTGATTAACTATTTAAGGTTCATTTTGCTTGCTTTGTTTACGCATATAATAATAAAAATAAGTTTAGATCGATGATGTTAAATATTAAATGAGAATGGGTTCAAAACATATGTTAAATATTAAATGAGAATGGGTTCAAAACATATAAGTTCAAATAAATTCTAATAAACATATATGGAGTCGGTAATTAATATCCAATTGCATATAATGGGTAGTACAACCCATCTTTTCTCAACCAATAAAAAAGAAAACATGTACTGTGTCAGAAATTAATTTTCAAAACCCCTCATATTTTCCCCATTCATAAGAAGGTTTGTAACTTTGTAGCACTAACTGGTATAATTGTTTTAAGAAGTACTATCATATAAGTTCAATTTATAATTAAGCATAAAGTCGAGTAAATTTAATAAAGTTTAGTTGAATACTCAAATTAGTGAATTTAAAATTAACAAAATCAGACGAATGTAATATAAGTGTTAACGTCCTCATCGTAACCCTAAAGAAAAGGAGGATCAATTAGCAAATGAAATGTGCAAGTGTGACAATTGACAAATGATAACACATAACTAACCATTGTTAAATCTTTATCTTAAATTACAGCAGCAGAGCGTGTGTTGATGTCACAATCATTTCACATTGGCAACTACTCAGCTATAAGCCTATAATCAACTTCAGTACTTAAATAGAAAATAAAATAAAATACAAATATATATAATTAAAAAAAAAAGTCTTCTAGAGCACGTGGGCCAGCAAATACAAGACGGCCCAACGTCGCATTCGTTAGGCCCACTAACCAAAGCCAAAAAAAATGATGACACTAATAAAACTCTGAAAACAGCAAAGTCCTCATAAACCAATAATAACCGTTATAAAGACCTAACATTATTATGTCAAACACTCTCTTCTCATTGGTCTCACCCTACTTTTATGACCTCATCTTTTGTAACTAAAATCATCTAATTATGCTCTTCTTTTGGTTGTTTTTGCACCTTTCAACTTGGGCCATATTTGTTGTCCCATGCTACTTGTCTAGCATGTATTCGCGAAATTGTGTTTTACAGTAATGCTCCCTCTGTTTTTAGTTACTTTGACTTTTTAAAAAATAAGAGAAAATCTTCTAAATTTCTTTCAATCTATAAGAACAAATATAGTCATGTGAGATCTAGTTTGATGAGTACATTATTAATATCTAACTTTTATAATTTTTGCTAATGTGATATAAAGATATTTGCGGTCAAAGATAGGTAAAAATTTTACATCGATTTACGTAAACATAAACATTATTATGAAACGAAGGGAGTATGTTTGGCTGACTTTATCTCTAAGTAATGTTACTAATATCTTTTAATTTATTCGTATGTGAATTCTATATATTGAGTATGTATTTAAAATGAGAAATGTTGAGGTGGGTAATCATATTTTTGGTGAGTAATTATTGTATTGTGACATTACCATCGGAAAAATTTAGGAGTAGTAGAGGTGTAGAAATTGAAGAGCTTTATCACAATTTTTTTATTTTTATTTTTTTTTTTTTTTTTTTTTTTTGTGACAAATTTATCACAATCATTAAAGGTCAATGATGGTTTTATTAATTAGTTACTAGTAAAGGGATTTATTGATTTAAAGTCTTATGGGAGAATTTTATTGTATTTCTAATATATTTGGGTTTCATCTCATAACTATTGGACTATTTGAGAGATTTATTTCACATTAAGTTTGGGGTAGGGTTTATCACTTAGTTAGTTGTCTCTGAGTTTAAGGTCATACATGTAATATATGTCAAATTAGGCTTAAGGTTCGACCCACCAAAGTTGCAGTCTATCGTGCTCTTTATCTTATACGAGTAGTTATTATTTCAATCTGTTTGGACCTAGTCCATGTCCTAAGTCCAGTCACCTAAAATAATAAAATTACCCCTCCATGATCCATCCAGCCCATCACTAATCATTACAAATTATGAATTTGCCCCTAATCTGCCCAACTAAGTACTATTTTGCCACTTGAAAGTACAACTATAAATAGCTTTCCAATCATTAATGATGGTAACCTTTTCTAATTCTCTCCCATTCTCTCTCCACTTTCACTCTCTAAAAAGTACTCTCTCTACTTTCTCTGTCTTAAAGTGTGATTCGCCGATTTAAGCATCGGAGGGGCTTTCTCGAATCACACCCCCGGGGCAGCTAGCGTTCTCTTTCTTGCAAGCCGAGCTCTCAGACATCAAGGCGGAGTTCTCGGGCATACCTTTGCAAGGCGGAGCCCTCTGACTTTTGGACAATTGGACATAGACTCTAGGACATCTTGATGTACCCAAAATACCCTTATTACACGCTTAATTACCAGTATTATTAAGAAAAAGAAATTGATCCTCTTGATGAAATTTTTCTTATAGACCCACATAAACCTAATACTTAATCATGCCTTAATATGATCCATACTAAGCCAAGCAAATTAATTTCTAAACCACTTGTTTGGGAATGTAAAGGTGTGTGTAGGGGTGGGGATGTGGGAGTTAGAGCAAATTTAAGCTTATACCAAGCCATAAAGTTTATATATCTTCTAAAACTAGGTGATAGAAGAAATAGATATTAGATTATTTATAGAAACTACACTCATACTCACAAATTTTGAACCAACAATCGCAATATTTGACGCTTTTGCATAATCACTTGAAATACATAAATTAAGATAAGTAGTTGCAAAATTGTCACTAATAATTATAGCTTTAAATTGCAAATGTGCAATGTCAACGAGTCTGGTTTCAATATAGTTGTGCTTGGGCGTACAATATACCTTATAGTATAAGTACAAAACGAAGTAGAGGATGAAAAGATCCCAATATATTATAGCTAAGGTTAAATGACGATGTTTTTTCCTAATCAATTACCAAGGACAGAAGAAATTCAAAGTCCCTATATAAAAAAATAAAATAGTGTTGTATTGTATTTTTATCAAATTTATTTATAATTGGGTTAGGGTTTAGTTCGTTTTGAAGGTATTACCAAATCATAAACTCTAAATTTATGTATGATTTAGAGTTATTAGTTGGGGCCTATTTTAAGAGTTAAATTAAGGTTTATAAGGCTTAATCCGTACTCTCTACATCAATTCACCCACGCAACTCTCCACTGTGTGGTCATTAAAACCTATAGCCTTTTATACATTAATCTTAAAATATTCTTAAAGTTTTTGTATATGGTACATATATACGATGTATGGACGAAAATTTAATCAGATTAATTAGCTAATTAATTAAACGCGTTATTGACGCATGCACTAATAATGTTAATTAGTACGTATGATTAAACACTATCTCTCCTTTTCAGTTCATCAAATCCATTCCTACTTTATACTATCGTACAGATTATTAAAACATTTTTTTTTTCAGCACAAAACATTAGATCTCACGTGATAAGACAGAAGAGTATGAAAGAGAACCCAAAACGGTTAGCAACTTGCAAAACCATTATATTTTGACATACCCCGTAATTATTGGTGTCACTTGAATAAAAAATGAAAAAAATAAACCAACAAAAAAAGGTAAAAGAAGTTAACAAATATACAATCGTACAATTACGCGTTAAATACGTAGTATATAAATAGATTGCATATGGCATAAACTAATACCAAACATAGAATCGAAGAATATTCTTTTGTCATAGAGAGTCTTAAATGGGAATGAACTTAACAACCAACTAGCTAACGGCTTAACGGATAGCCTTAGCTTAAGGTATGGGGTCGATGCAACATTGTCAACGTTTAAATTTCTTGCATCGTTATCGGATTAGTTGGAGTTTGGTAGGCTCGTGTAATATATTATGCGGCGTGACACCCTTAATCATAAAATTTTCTTGAAGACGTGGTGTTATTGGAGATCTATCTAGTAATTACTAATTACATAGACAATTAATGAGTGGATTGAATTGGAACCTATCACGTATAATTGATTTGGCATGTAGGGAGAATAGTAGAGATCATCATAATAGTTAGGATCTATGTTATTTTCGAGTTATTAGTGTTATTGTTTAATTTATTTTGACTTATTTCATTTAAAATAAATTCAGACGAAACAAATAGATATGAACTATTAAAAACCCACTTATATCACAACTCAGGGAATAAAGACATTAATTACTTAAAAACAAGATTTCAAAGTGTCATTTAATCAAGAATACAAAGCCTATAGAGTATAGGCTACAAAATTGTAATACAAATTACAAAAGTTACCAATGAACTACAAATACAAGATGGGAGTGTCGGCTGAAACCTAGTTAAATTATATATATACGGAGTATTTGATATTAGTATTATAATATTTTTCTTTTTTAAAAATATACTCCGTATTTGTATCTAGTAATTTACATTCTCTGCCATCACATGAATATAATTCAGACATTATCACAAAATAATGTAATTACTCGTACCATTAACACACCAAAAAATATGTGCTCAATAAATATAAATAATAAATTATCACAAAATAATTAGTTCGTTAAACTATTCATAGTGTCAAAACTACCTTATTAGGAGCTCTAATGTTACAAAGATTACATATATAAGCATATATGCAATAAATTAGATGCAAATTAAAGGGTGGTTTCCCAAGTTTTCAAGGACAATTCTGAAAAGGGTAGTCCTTTTGTGAAGCAAATCTAGCATGCATAGGAATCTTGAAGTCAACCATTTAAAGTGGCACTTGCAAGTTGTTGCTGGTCGGATAGCCTGGAATTTTATTATTGCAACCAAGAAATTGCTGGCCGATGAATTAGGAATATACTCTGCTTATTTACGTTTCAATAATTAATGATTCACATACATGATGAGTTTAAATATGAATATATTGTTTCCTCGTACATATGCTTAATATAATATGTACACCTTCAATCTTTTTTATTTTACCCACTTTTCATATCTTTTTTATTTTACCCACTTTTCATTTCTACGAGTTTCACTTTTGTTGTACACTCTACCAACTTCGGTTGTTAGATTTATTGTTACCTATATTTTAACCGTAATTTAGTTAATTTTTTCTTACACGCACTCATTTATTACTCCATCTCGATCTCTTCATATATTTACCCTATTTCATAATAATATTATTATTAATAATAATAAGTATGGGGCGCGTTGCAGGGCTATTGGCTATGGTTTTCTTCCTTTCTCCTTTTCTTCGTTGGGGGAATTAGAGAAGGATGCTATTGCGTTGCTGAAGCGGGTTCAGGCGTTCGCTAAGACTCAGGATATTGGTGCTCGTGCAGCTGCTCACATCTTCAGCATGATCGGGTTCGCTATAGCTAGAGGGGTGGGGGCCCAGATTGTATCTCGGCTCCCTACCAATTTCTTGTAAATTGATTGACTCTGTACGTTTTGTTTTTTTTATAATAATAATAATAATAATAATAATAATAATAATAATTCACAAAGGTTACCGCTTCTGCAGAATCTGCTTATTCTTTAACTCCTCGACAATCAGCATTATGGAAATCACAGCAGGGTGATCACACCTCTGCTTGGCTTCGGGCGGTTCCTATTTCAGGGTTGGGTCAAACGATGAACGCCAAGACTTATCGTTGTGTGTTGTCCTATCGGTTGTGTGTTCCATTGTTCTCTATCTCGACGTTGTGCTCTGCTTGTTCGAGGGTTTTTGCTGGAGATATTTTCGGTGATCACGTGGTGTCTTGTGCTGGTATTGTGGG
Source organism: Chenopodium quinoa (assembly GCF_001683475.1). NCBI lineage: Eukaryota > Viridiplantae > Streptophyta > Magnoliopsida > Caryophyllales > Amaranthaceae > Chenopodium > Chenopodium quinoa. The sequence continues at coordinate 4,697,649 of NW_018744626.1, read as the reverse complement.
TATTAAACATTGGCATAATGTTGTTCGGGATACCCTTGTTGATGTTTGATATCGTTCTGGGATTTCAACGAGAAAAGAGGTTGACATTGGGTTGGCCTGAGGGAACGACGAGGCCCTCAGACCCGCGGATGTGTTACTTTATTCATGAATCGTGGTCGCGATGTCTGTGTTGATTTGACAGGGTCTTCTCCTTTGACACAATCAGGGCTATCTGACTTCATTCCTGGGCGGGTTGTGGCTGATGCAGCTCATCGGAAGTGGGTTAAGTATGAAGCTCGATGTCAGGCGATTGGATATGGTTTCATTCCCTTCTCCTTTTCTTCGCTTGGGGAATTAGAGAAAGAGGTTGTTGCGTTACTAAAGCGGATTCAGAGGTTCTCGACGACGCAAGACATTGGGGCTCGTGCTGCAGCTCATATCTTCACTAAGGTAGGATTTGCAATAGCTAGAGGAGTGGGGGCCCAGATTGTATCTCGGCTTCCCACTAATTTATTGTAGGTTGTATGACTTTTGTTTTTGAGATAATACTAATAATAATAGTAATAATAATAATAATAATAATAATATAATCAAATTATGTTTTTTCGGATTTAAAAAATTCAAGCCATATTCGACGATATCTTTATACGTACTATATTCTTATTGACAAAAATACCTTTAATTTAATTAAGTAATACTCTTAGTAAAATTAGATATTTTAAAAACATGTATTACTAATTAATTTACTATAGATTATTCAACAAAATCTCTCTTTGATGATGATGTTTTTTAATTTATATTCTAAAATTGAGAACTCCTAGAATAATTAGGTAAATATCAGTTTCAATTTTTCAATCATTTAAATTTAATTTCAATAATTAATATTCAATTATTATTAGCAAAATTCAATTTTAATTATTATTTTTTCAGTTCAATGAAAACTTCATGAATGAAAAATGTATTAGGTGAGTAGAACATAACGGAGTGAGCACATGCAAAGTATTACTACTACAAAGTACAAACTTCAATTCTTTACTTGAAATAATAACTAAATAAAAAAAATGTTTAATAAATATACAAATTACTTACTAATGAAGCTGAATATCTGGCATCGATTGAAACCATCTAAGAGAATGTTTAATCAAAATGTTTAATCACTGGTGCTTAACTATAATGCAGACACGTGTCATAACTCAATCTGCAGATCTTATGATAATTGAATGTTTATTGCTTGATGAGGGGGGTTTGTGCATAAGTGCAAGATTAGTCCATCATTAACTCCGTCATTTACGATACGAATGACACGTACGGAGTATCATTTTTATTTTTGAGTTCTTTGAGAGTAAGGCTCTTTTCTATTTATATGATTAAATTTCGTCATTAGTAATTTTATTTATTTTTTGCTAAAAATAATTTTTTTTTTTTTTGACAAAGATCACTAACAAAACAGACAAAACGACAACTACAATTAAAAAGACCAACAAAGGAAGCGTCGATCACGAGCTCCAACAGCCAACCAGTGCGCAGGAGCAACCCAATTCCGAGGTACCTTACAAAGATGACAGACTGAAAACTGGGGAAGGAGTTCTTGAATCTCGCGAAGCAACCACAAACAGGAAATATCAAAGGTACCAGAAAGCCGAAACAAGGAAACTAGAGGGGCACAATCTTTGTAAATGAGGAGACTAAGAAAACCCCTACGCAAGGCCAACCTAAGGCCCCACAAGCAGGCCTGTAATTCCGCCTGAAGAGCATTAGAAACTCGACAGACTCGTGCCCCACCTCCAAGTATTGTATCCGAGGTGACCCCTCTGACAATCCAACCTGTGCCTGTGCAATTGTCATGACTAAGCCATGCTCCATAAAAAACAAGACAATGATCGAGGGGATCCGAGAGCTTCCCCTGCAGACACAAAGGCACCAACTCTTGACACGGATTAGGAGAACTCCTTGCCAAGGATGTAAGGTGACGATGGAACTCTTGCGCTTGAACAACTCTATCTGTCCAATCTTGAGAAAGATGATGGAATAAAGAGGGGGACCAAATTGCCTGCCTGAAAACACAACCATTCCGAACAATCCAGATGGCCCACAGGAGAGAAACGAAGGATGTCAGACTAACCAAATCCTTGGACCTCCTAAAGTACGAGACCACAGACACCACCCATTCAGTAAATGACGTAGACTCCGGTAAGGTACCATTCAGTGAAAGGAGAGTCGAGTTCCAAAGGATACGAATAAAAGGACAGTCTCTGAAAAGATGAGATGTCGTCTCAAGATCCAGACAACAGAAAGTACAGACCGGATCCACTGGAAGACCCTTGGAAAATAAAGTGGCCAATAAAGGTAGGGCATCATGAAGCAGCTTCCAACAAAACAACTTAAAGCGAGGGAGAAGGGGAAGACCCCAAAAGGATTTCCACCATTGATCAGGAGCTGGAGTGCTGACAATCGAAACGACGGACTGTCGAACCAGGAGAGAGTAGGCCGATTTAGTAGAGAAACCACCATCCCTAGTTAATTTCCAATAAACAAAATCATCCATGGCTCAATGTGGCCTTTCAAGCGCTAGAATGCACTGGGCTGTCTGACTATCAAAGAGTCGATGTATCTTAGATGAGTCCCACACGCCAGAACGCAAAATAATAAAAGAAGAAATGTGAGTCGGTACATCCGAATCTGAAGGTTTAACAGACAAACCTCAAGGAACCCAATCATCGTCAAGGGTTCTAACCTGGGAACCTGAACCAACTTTCCAAACTAAACCCTTTCCCAAAACAGATTGGCCTTCCAGCAGGCCCCGACACCCCCAAGATGACCGGGAAAAGTTAACGGAGCCAAGAGAACGAAGAAAAGGATACTTGGCTTGTAAAACTCTTGACATAAGAAGTTGGGGATGTTGGAAAAGGCTCCAACGCTGACGGGCAAGTAAAGCCTCATTAACCAAGGCTGAACTACGGAGACCCAACCCTCCTAAACCTTTCGGAAGGTACAGGAGCGAGGCTGAACGAAACGCTATACCTTTCGAAGAAGAAGAAGACCTCTTCTAGAACCGAGCCAACAGATTATCAATATAGCAACAGATCGAGACTGGCACCTTAAAGACGGACAAGACATGATTAAATGAAGACACCAACACTGAGTTAATGATAACCAACTTTGCTGCTGCAGTAAGGTGGAGGGAAGCAAAGTGAGACAAACGGTCGGAAACCTTATCAATCAGAAATCGAAAAGCTGAAACTTTGCTAAAAATAAGTTGAGTTAACCAAAAAACATGTTAAGGTAAGAAAAACTTGAAATAATTATAGAGATGGTATGAATAATCATCATAATTAATTATTTTGCCTACGAAGAATAATAATATACGGCCATATATACCGTATTTTGATGCGTGTACGAAATGAAAGAGGGTTGTATTGTACTTAATGATGGAAAATTGAAGTAAAGTCTTAGAAAGCAACGACTTCTAAGTTTGATTTTGGGAGCAACAATCCTAGCTAAAAGCCTAAAACCCTTGTTAGTTTTAATTTTATTAAGGTAGAGTTAAATGTAATTGGCAACAAGAAATCGTAACTAAAAAATAGTCTAATCTTAATTTTTATTTTTATTTTTGTCTAGTAGGTCATGTTCTCTTCAACTTATTTCAATTCAGTTCAGTTCCTAATTTTCTTCTCTCATAAAAGTTTTTGTTCAGCTCCAATCAGTTCAGTTCAATTCATTAAATCAGAACAGACCCTAATTCCAATGGAGTTAGTTATTACGTACACTCCCTCCGTTGCTTAATTACCATAAAGGTTTTGCAAAAGCAAAAGCTTATTATAAGAAAGTCGCAGATATAGACCCAATCTGCTACTAGTTTATTCAAACCATCATTGATTTCATACGTTATTTTCCTAATACTTTATACTATCTATGTATTGTATACGAAGTACATTTTAGTGTCACCACTCACGAAACTTACGTACAATACCCTGCAGAGTTTTTCTACGTATCACACTATAACTACAAGATAAAAGCGAGCAAGTGAAATTGCTAGGAAAGATCCTTCATACAACTAAAATAAGACGAAAAATAAGCTGAGTAAAATGTGTTGAACTATTGATGTGTTGGTATCATATCATCCTTCAACAAGGTAACACTCATTGCATGCAAGTTTGGTGATACCATTCAACTGAAAAAGAAAAATAAAATAAAATGACTAAGGGTCTGTTCTGATATACTGAATTGAGGTGAACTGAAGTTGAATGAACTGTTTATGAGAGAAGAAAATTAGGAGCTAAAATGAACTGATTGAAGTTGAACTAATTGGAATTTAACGGAGCTGGACTGAAATTAAGCTGAAAAGAACAGGCCAAAAAAGAACAAATATCAAGTTAGTCAAATGAAAGATAAGACTCATGAAGAATTAAGGAGGAAAAAAAGGGTTCAAATTAGTCGAGTAAAAGTCATAAAAGGTTCCAAAAATAATTTCAGTTACGTGTGTTTTCCATCTTAATCAAAAAATTCAACACTTATTGGTTGTTGCTAGGTGTTTTTTAGCTCATGATATGGTATGTCCATGTGATTTTATTGCCGATTTTGGGTTATATTGTTATATTTTTTTTATGTTTGCTAATTTATTTTCTCACTTGAATTTAGAAATAATATTATACTACGTGTAAGATAGTTAGCTGGCTATTGTATATTTTATTGTCACGTTTAATGTTATTTATATATAATAAAAGTAGCAATATAAAAATCACAAATGAATGAACGAAATATATTTGTAAAAGGTACCTAACAGATGACATTTCACAATGATGAGTTTGTTTTGAATGATATGGTATTGTGCAAATGGTATGACAATATAGGACAACTATGTAAGAGGAAATGAACGAGTAAATTAAATTGTTTGATACTTAATTGGCATGAACAATCAGGTAATCGTGTCATCGTCTCATTGATGGATAGAAGTTGTTTAGATTAATAATATTTGGCTAATTAACTCAGAGATGATAATGGTGGTAATTCATTTTATTTGATATTGTTTCAATTGAAGAATTGCTCGAGCGTGTTCGTTCACATTACAAAGTCGTCTAATAAGGGAGTTACCTACTCGATCTTGTTGATAAGTATATTAGGTGACTCGTACTTCGTAGCTTTGTCCGCCCGATCGGGCGGACATTGCCCGGTCTGACCGGGCGGAAGAAGAAGAGGTGCCTGGCAAATTCGTTGAAGAAGCTGCTCTCGCGCCCGACCGGGCGAGCCTTCGCCCGACCGGGCGAGCCTTCGCCCGATCGGGCAGACCTTGCCCGGTCTGACCGGGCGGTGGGGGTTGGATACGTTGAAGCATTCGTATGGAGTTTTCTTCTCGCGCCCGATCGGGCAGACCTTGCCCGGTCTGACCGGGCGGAGAAGGAAAAATACGGAACGCGGATTTTGCGGTTTTAGGTTATCTTATTTTATTATCTTTTTGCCCAAGTATCTTTTAATTAGGGATTAATATAAAACCTCCCTAATATCAGTATTAGGGTTAAGAGAGACAGAGTGAGAGCCGTTCTTGAGAAATACAAGAATCATCTTTGTAATCTTTGCAGTTTATAGTGAAATCATTCGATCTCGGTGCCCGTGGACGTAGCTATCACATCGATAGTGAACCACGTAAATTCTTGGTGTTGTTCTTATTGTTTGCATTGAATTTCTTTATTGTTTTCTTGTTTGTTTACGACCTTTGCTTCCGCTGTCGCACAACAATTGGTATCAAGAGCTCAGGTTCAATCCTTGGATAGTTTCTTGAAGATAACAATGGCAGGAGATTCAACAATAAGAATTGAGAAGTTTACCGGGAAAAATAGTTTCGGGCTATGGCAAATTAAGATGAAGGCTCTGTTAAAACAACAGCAGATATGGCGTCCGTTGGCTCCAAAGAGTACTACTTCGGAGTCAGGAGACGGACCGACTGACTCGCAGTTAGAAGTTATGGAAGAGAAGGCACACTCTACCATATTACTTAGTCTTGATGATCAAATCATCACGGAGGTGGCTGATCAGGAAACGGCGGCTGGATTGTGGCTGAAGCTGGAGTCATTGTATATGACTAAGTCGTTGACCAACAAATTATTACTGAAACAGCGGTTGTTTAGCCTCCGGATGCAGTCAGGTACTTCCTTACGGGAACATCTAGAAAAACTTAACTCTATTTTGCTTGATTTACGTAATTTAGATGTTAAAATTGATGATGAGGATGCTGCGTTGATTTTACTTGTATCTCTACCGTCTAGCTTTGAGAATTTTGTAGAGTCTTTTGTTGTTGGTAAGGATTCTATAACCTTAGAAGAAGTGAAGGCAGCACTTCATACTAGGGAACTCAGAATGAAAGCTACGAGTGATAATGGGGATAATGGTAGTGGGTTGTTTGTTAAGTCCGGAAAGTCTAAAAAGAATAAGGGGTTTAACAAGGGGAACAATGCTGGGTCGGGTGCTGGAAACGGCAAGGATGGATCTAGTAAAACTACTACTAAAACATGTTATTACTGTAAAGAACCGGGTCACTTTAGGAATAATTGTCCGGTGAGGAAAAACAAGTCCCAGGCTGCTGTAGTTGAAGAGAAACCGAATGAGAGCTATAATTCAGAGGAAGATTTAGCATTAGTCAGTTCTGCTAGGTCTGATGATTTATCTGATAACTGGGTTCTAGATTCGGGGTGTTCGTTCCATATGTGTCCACGTCGAGATTGGTTTGATACATATGAACCTCGCAATGGGGGTATGGTTATAGTCGGTAACAATGCTCCATGTAAGGTCACAGGTATTGGTTCCATGAGGTTGAGGACTGTTGATGGGCGGAGGTTAACTTTGACTAATGTACGGCATGTTCCTGCTTTAGGAAAGAATCTGATTTCATTGGGTACCCTGGATGAATTGGGGTACAATGGTGTGTTTTCAGATGGGGAGTTGTGTATTTTCAGAGGTTCTGAGTTGGTACTTAAGGGTATCAAAAGGAACACCCTCTATGTTTTTGAGGGTGTTACACTGCCTAGTTCTGCGGTTTGCGCATCTGTATCTCACCAGGAGATGACTAAGATTTGGCACATGAGGCTTGGTCATATGGGGGAGAAGGGGATGCAGCTATTGTCCAAGAGGGGTCTTCTATCCGGGGTCAAGGTTGCCAACCTTGAATTTTGTGAGCATTGTGTGTTTGGTAAGAAACACAGGTCAAAGTTCAGCAAGGGTGCTCACATTACTGATGCAGTGCTCGATTACATCCATTCAGATTGCTGGGGTCCATCTAGAGTTGAAGGTATGGGAGGTTACCACTATTTTGTGTCATTTGTTGATGACAAGTCCCGATACACATGGCTTAGGTTGCTTAAGTCAAAGGATGAGGCCTTCAAAGTTTTCAAGCAATGGAAAGCTTTGGTGGAAAATCGACAAGGAAGGAAGATCAAGAAGCTACGAACGGACAATGGGCTAGAGTTTTGCAAAGACGAGTTTAATCAGTTCTGTGCAGATGAGGGTATAGGTCGGCATCATACTGTCAGGAAGACACCACAGCAGAACGGTGTAGCAGAACGGGTTAATCAGACACTGCTAGAGAGAGTCCGATGCATGCTCTCTAATGCAGGGCTTGGGAGGAGGTACTGGAGTGAAGCTGTGTTAACAGCTTGTTATGTCATTAATAGGGGTCCTCATTCTGGAATTGATTCCAAGATTCCGTTTGAGATCTGGAGTGGTAAGTTGCCTAATTTTTCGAATTTGAAGATTTTTGGTTGTGTTGCTTATTATCATGTTATTGAGGGTAAGCTGGATCCACGAGCCAAGAAGGGGTGTTTTGTTGGGTACGGGGATGGTGTGAAGGGGTTTAGAATTTTTTCACCTTCGGAGGGTCGGGTCATTCTTAGTAGGGATGTTACTTTCGATGAAAACACCATGTATTCAATTAAAAATGCAGAGATTTCAGATTTGAGAAGGGAAGGAGACAATTTATTACAGACAGATGGGGTACTTGAGGTACATCAGTCTACCATTGCTGATTTACCTCGGGTACAATATATTGATGATGATGCTGATGTTTCAGTGCCGGGTACTCCTGAACCTGAGATTACTCCTACTCATTCTAACTCTGGGGATGAGGTGGAGCAATCTAATCAGGGGTCATCTAGTCAACCTGACACCATTCTTGAGATGCCTAAACGAGTTATCAAGAAGCCTGTTAGATTGATTGAAGAGATGGAGGGAAGAAATTGCTGTGTTGATGCGATGACAGGTTATGCATTGAGTGTAGCTGATGATGTAGAGTCATTTGAACCTGCCACATATAAACAAGCAATTAGTTGTAGTGAGTCTGCGCAATGGCTTGCCGCAATGGGTGAAGAGATGCAGTCTCTTTACAAGAACAGAGTGTGGGAACTGGTAAAGGTACCGGAAGGGAGGAAGCTTGTGGGTTGTAAATGGATTTACAAGAAGAAAGAAGGGTTGTCGGAAACTGAGCAAATACGTTTTAAGGCTAGGCTAGTTGCTAAGGGGTTCAGTCAGGTAGAAGGGGTTGACTTTGTTGAGATATTCTCACCTGTGGTTCGACATACTTCTATCCGTGTGTTATTGTCAATTGTAGCACATTTTGATCTTGAGCTGGAGCAGTTGGATGTTAAAACGGCTTTCCTTCATGGCGATTTGGAGGAGGAGATTCTGATGAAGCAGCCCGAAGGATTCGAAGTTCCTGGAAAGGAACACTATGCCTGCAGATTGCTAAAGTCATTGTATGGACTTAAGCAATCCCCCCGACAGTGGTACAAAAGGTTTGATTCTTTTATGGTTTCACAAGGTTTTGACAGGAATTCATATGATTGCTGTGTGTATCATAGTAAGCTGGATAATGGTTCCATGATTTATCTTTTGTTATATGTTGATGACATGTTGGTTGCCACAAAGAATAAATCTGATATTGCTAGATTAAAGGAGATGCTTAACTCGGAGTTTGACATGAAAGACTTGGGTGCAGCTAGGAAGATTTTGGGTATGGAGATCTACAGGGATCGGGCTAGAGGTAAGCTTTTCTTGACTCAGAAAAGCTACATTGAAAAGATTCTGTCTCGTTTTGGGATGGAAAAATCGAAGCCTATAAGTACGCCAACTACTGTTAGTTGTAAGTTGTCTTTGTCTATGTCACCTCAATCAGAGGAGGAGTTGTCTTATATGTCTAGAGTTCCATATGCAAACGCGGTTGGTTGTTTGATGTATGCTATGGTCTGTACTAGGCCGGATATTGCGCATGTTGTTAGTGTTGTAAGCAGGTTTATGGCTCGACCTGGGAGGGAACACTGGCAAGGGGTGAAAAGGATTTTTCGCTACCTGAGAGGGACAGCTGATATTGGTCTTGTGTACGGGAATGATAAGGAATGCTTGGTCACTGGGTACAGTGATTCTGATTATGCAGCTGATGTGGATACCAGGAGGTCTGTGACTGGTTATGTGTTCACTTTGGGTGGTTCTGTGGTTAGTTGGAAGTCTACATTGCAGTCATCAGTTACGTTGTCAACTACTGAAGCTGAGTATATGGCTTTAACTTCTGCAGCTAAGGAGTCTATTTGGCTCAAAGGCCTAGTAGGTGAACTGGGTATTGCACAGGATTTTGCTACAGTATATTGTGATAGTCTAAGTGCGATTTGCTTAGCTAAAGATCAAGTACACCATGATCGGACGAAGCACATTGATGTCAGGTATCATTTCTTGCGTACTGACAAGAGGATTAAGGTGAAGAAGATTGGGACTGCTGACAACCCGGCTGATTTCTTCACTAAGCCTGTTCCGTTTAGCAAGTTTAAACATTGCTTAGACTTGCTAAATATTGATTACTACGTGATGTAGTAGGCCCTGAGGGGCGAAGTTGGGGAGCTCCTGGTGTAGGTGTGTTGGCATTAAGGTGGAGCTTGCCCGGGGCTTGTGATGCAGGTGGAGCATTATGAGTTGTTATACTTGGAGACGAGTATGTGATGGGTCTTGGTTGAAGACTTATCGGGATGTATGGCTTATGCATGAGTCCTGCATCGGGTTTGGCTTGAGATGTTTTTTCACTATGTCTTGATGGGGTCGTTTGCTGACTACGAGTTCTCGTCAAGGTGGAGATTGTTGATAAGTATATTAGGTGACTCGTACTTCGTAGCTTTGTCCGCCCGATCGGGCGGACATTGCCCGGTCTGACCGGGCGGAAGAAGAAGAGGTGCCTGGCAAATTCGTTGAAGAAGCTGCTCTCGCGCCCGACCGGGCGAGCCTTCGCCCGACCGGGCGAGCCTTCGCCCGATCGGGCAGACCTTGCCCGGTCTGACCGGGCGGTGGGGGTTGGATACGTTGAAGCATTCGTATGGAGTTTTCTTCTCGCGCCCGATCGGGCAGACCTTGCCCGGTCTGACCGGGCGGAGAAGGAAAAATACGGAACGCGGATTTTGCGGTTTTAGGTTATCTTATTTTATTATCTTTTTGCCCAAGTATCTTTTAATTAGGGATTAATATAAAACCTCCCTAATATCAGTATTAGGGTTAAGAGAGACAGAGTGAGAGCCGTTCTTGAGAAATACAAGAATCATCTTTGTAATCTTTGCAGTTTATAGTGAAATCATTCGATCTCGGTGCCCGTGGACGTAGCTATCACATCGATAGTGAACCACGTAAATTCTTGGTGTTGTTCTTATTGTTTGCATTGAATTTCTTTATTGTTTTCTTGTTTGTTTACGACCTTTGCTTCCGCTGTCGCACAACAGATCTGAATGGTCATTTTCAATTTGATGCTAAATTAAATTATTAAATTCCGTATACACTTTAATCAATATGGTAAAAAGGGAAAAATAAAAATAAAAATTTACAATGTGTTACAACTACTTTCTACCTAGCTAAATTCAAAGCATCTAGTAATTATTTATGTATCCATTAATCATTTATATATGAATATCTTATTTTATACATATGTTCGTCAGATTTTCATTTATGCGATTACCACTGACTATAAACTTTGTACGTTTAAAGACGAAACATACTAAAAGTGTCAAAAATGAAAATGTTAACGTATTTCATCTATGTAACATGTAATACAAAGAGGTGTACGTATTTTCATTTATGCTAATACCACTGATTATAAACTTCGCTTGTTTAAAGACAAAACATACTAAAAGTGTCAAAAATGAATATGCCTAAAAAATCTACAAGTATACATTATGACGATGACTTATACTAATGTTTACGTATTTCATCAATGTAACATGTAATACAAAGAGGTGTATATATTTTTCCTTTAATTTCGATATACACGATTGTATGTAGAATGTATAGATATGATGCATGAATAGGTGGGTTAGGGTAAAATTGAATTTGTAATAATGTATGCTCGATAATGTATGTTTTATTGGATAAGAAGTTAGACATAAACTTGCAAATGCAATAACATTAAAAACAAAGATTCTTTTTGACGTGTTTGTGGGAATATTCTACCCAGCCTGTTGTGAATAGAGTGAAGTGGAGAATACCCAAGTGTTTTTTATTTATTATTTACTCCTATGTCTATTTGAGTCACTAGTCTATAAGATTTAAGACTAACATCATGTAAAATCTTGTTGAATTTATTTTTGTAAAAGGAGATATTAATATCTAGTTTGTATATCACATTTTCTAATTTTGCGTATACGTAAATTAGAGGTATCCTCTTGTTTCATAAGTACTCGGGTACGTGTTTTAAAGAGCATGTAAACTCAAATGAGGCAAATAAATAGAGACAATGGGTGTATTTTTTTAATTATTTTTACATTTTTATTTAGGATCTCCCGGGAAAAAAGGGGCGGCAAAATTGTTAAAATGAGAATATGATCTGACCAATTATTTGGTCTTGTCAGCGTAAGAGCCGGCACTTTTTGGGCTAATAAATATTTTTATTCATATCCGATCCCAATGACCTTTTCCACCTATAATTGTTGCATTTTAACATAAAATTTTAATTTTTGTTTTGTTATTAATACTCTCCCTTAAAATATTCTCTCTTTTCGTTAAAAAAATTAAAAATATTCTCTCTTAAAATAACAAAAATCACAACATAAAATTCAGGTCGGTACAACCCTCAAAAACAATTTATGATTATTATAAAAAAAAATGCAAGATTGGTGGTGTTTAATTTTAATTTATCAAATAATTAGGTAAATTGAATAAGATAAGTATATAACCAAGTCTAATTTTTGACACATTTACTAAGTTGGATCTCCTTCACACGAGCAAATAAGAAAAAATGAGTTATAGTGGAGAGTATGGACGATGTCAGATTTTTAGGTAAAAGGATTTGGGAGAGGAAGGTAAGGTAAGGTAAGTTTAGATAAAGATAGGGTGTAATAATCTGATCTGATTTTAATTTCATATATTTGAAGTTATTAAACTTTAAGTAGGTTTTATCCGAACTTTTTATCTTATTTGAATTCATGATATGATAAGGGAAAATGATGTGAATAGAATAAAGCCTAAGGAGAGGTATGCTAAAAAAAAAAAAAAAAAAAAAAAAAAAAAGAGGCATGCAAGAATAAGGAGTAGGGATGATATATGAATCGGTTGTGTTGTAGAAAAGATGGTTATAGGAGACCGGAGGATATGGGGGTGTTTGGCGTATCAAATATCTCCATATGTTGAATTTCTTATCATTAACACTTAAGATTAAGTTAATTTCATTTTTCAGATGGAGACAAATTAAGGGTGTACGTAGAATCGTAGGAGTAAAATGACAAAATTAAACATCAATGTCTTATGTAATTTTACAAGTTTTGTGTATGTATATCTATTGATTATGATTGTTTAACTCTTAAACAAATAGATAACATATTTTTAGTGAGCCCCAAAACTAAGAGGGAGATCACTCATGCATACATCATCTAAAAACTAGATATATGAGTTATAGTTTGATCCTTAATCCCTTGAGATTTCACAATTTTTTTGGAACATTCCTCTACATGATAGAACAAAAAAAAAGGGTTAGTTGATAAGCTAATTTGGAAAAATGTAAGGAATACGAGGTTTAATCCCTTCGAGATTATAAATGAAGAAAACATTATATTGTATAACCTGAGCTACCACCATGCTTTACACAATCACACTCTTTTGCAAGAGTTCAAGATTAAAAAAATAAATAAATACATAAAATAAAATAAAATTAAGTTCATCCCTTCTTTCCATGCAATCCTAGCTCTACCTTTTAGTGCAATTTTTGTAGCCTATTTGTTGAACGAGTTCATTCATACATCTTGATGATATACTTATTATATTTGGTACACTCGAGAAAAAAAAAAATGTATCGAACATCATATTCTCTCGGGTTTAGGTATTTACAAGAATGAAAACTGGCTTCTGTATTAGTTACATGCAAATAGTTATTGATTTAATATTAAAATCGTAATCTTTTATATACACAAAATACATGCCAAAGTAGTATGTTATTTCATATGCAACAAAATAGTCTATAGTTGATAAAGAAATAGAGAGACTATGCTGGAGATAAGTTAGTGTGTAATTCTAACAACAAAATTCTTAAATAGTGTTCACAATTGATATTTAGTAACCTTAATTTCATGACATGGGGCGCATTTCATAAAGGGGGAAAAAAAGGTTTTGCTTTGCTAAACAAAAACGGCCTTACAACTTTAAAGCTCACCTAGGACCCTTTTTTTTTTTTCCTCTTCATTTTTTCCTAAGTATCTTAATTCAACCTTAATTGAAATACTAAGAATTGTCCTAGGTAAAATAATAGAATAAATAGCTTCATAAAATGATATAGTCATATTTTATAAAGCGTTTAACCATCGCTTGAAACTAAAAAAGGCAAAAAAAAGATAAGAAAAATTATGGACGGATTCTAAGAGATAAGACAACAAATTCAAAGAGTGTAACGGTTCTAATATTACTAGAATTATAATAATCATCTTTTTTTTTCCATATTTTCCCATTAATTTGAGGGGAATAATAAAGACAAATAGAGTAGTAGTAATCCATGAGTCAGGTCATGAAAGTGGCCCTTTTACCAAACTTTATCCTTTGATGGCTGCATATTCATGCATTCTAATGTGGAAGAAAGAGATTGTGAAGATTGTAACAGCATATTCATTCTAGCCCCCAAAAAACTACAATTAATGTAAAGTATATGAAAGTAACCTCATTTTTTGTATAATCTCACAATTACATGGTCTAAACTCTAAACACATACACTTCTCGAGTTTTAGGTTAATGGTGAGTCGAATGAGCCCTTTCGTTTTTTTTTGTAACGTGTCACTAATTGGTATAAGATCATTCTTATTACGGCCTAATTTAACGTGTTTAACACTCCGCTTTGTGAGTATTGTCACCTGAGGACTACGGTTGCTAGACCGAAATTCTAAGGGACAAAAAATGGGATCTTGCACAAGCAAAAGAGCATAACATAGAGGCTAATAGTGATAAAAACAACTTTGTGTAAGCCATAACATAAGAATATTAAGATGCATATTTTAACCTAAAAAAAACAAAAATCAAATCAATGTATATATAAAAACAAACTGCTGAAACTGTACTAATGTGAATCAGTATGTCACTAACCTTCAATAAATCAATTCTAACAAATTACATCCAGAAGACTAACAACCAAATCAAGATATTAAAAAAGAAATTAAGACTAAGAATTGTCATATTGTATGCTACTAACTATATAATTATAATACAGAATATATTGTATATTTGATCTGTATCCTTAATTGGATTCAGTAAATTCTATACATCAAACTATTACAAACCCTTAATAATTCAGTAAGGTAATAGAAAATTGAGACTTTTTTTTTTCTTTTTCATTTTTTCCCTCCTAATTTCATCTATGATCACCTCCTGCTGTAAATTTTTTTCTTCAGTAATTCCATAGAGTATCCAAATCTACAGGTCCACCGGACGTCGAAGGTCCATCAGGATCATCGAATGGCCTCCGACTCATGTCGTAATTCGATACAACAGACGAGATTTCAGCATTCATGTCACTGCTTAAACCAGTATCTTGTGAAGCACTGTAATTTACCACCTCTGTTTTCATGCTCTGTTTCATCTCTGTTCCATGGTTCTCAAGTATAGCCTTGAGAATATGTTGTTCTGACATCATGTAATTCCCTGAATAATGGCCTGGTTGAGAAGAAGGGTAATAAGAATTATTATTGCCACTTCCAAACCTAAAATAAAGATTATCACTCGGATTCGAGGGAATCGAATTGTAAGGATTATTGTTTATTAGCCCATCAAAGGAGGGTTGTTGATTAGTGTTATGATAATGGCTTGTTTGAGCTGTAGTTTCCATGGGATTGGAGAAGCAGGACACGTGAGGAGCACCATAGTTAGTGTTGTAAGGTGATGAATCCATCAATGGTGGCAGAATACTCGAAGGGTTAAACTCGGCCCCAAACGAGTCCGGTGGTATTAGTCCAGGGAAAGGAATTTTCTTTCCTGCTGCACTCTTTTGGAAAACCCTACAGATCACCCACTCATTCTGAAAAACACAAAATAAATGATCATACATGTTAGAAAATAATTCAAAACAGGGGAATAAAACAGAGGAAAACAGGGGGAAAACAGGGGAAATGATCAAACACCAATATATTAAGATTTTTGTCAATACCTTTGCATTTGAAGGTAGGTTTTGAAGAGATGATTTGCCCTCAAGTCTATATTCATGCATCACCCAATTCGACTTCTGGCCTTTCGGGGCTCGGCCCTTGTAGAAAACCAAGGTTTTCTTCATACCAACAAGAGATTTTCCCCTATAAATTTCCTTGTCTTTTCCTGTTGCTTTCCAATAGCCAGCCTCAGTAGCCCTATTTGTTCGTAATCCAGTTGGGTATTTTCTGTCCCTAACACAGAAGAAATACCATTCCTTTTCTCCCATTTTCGCCCGCTCTATAACAATCATCAATTGATTCACCAAAACAATAATTAGTAAAACATATTAATTCAAAACCTATAACAAAATTAAAATATTTATGTTATGAAAATATGATCAACAACATACTTGGTAAGTCCCAAGGTTCACACTTGTTCAAATCAACCTCTCCAATAGCTCTAGCTGAGAAATTGATGTCAATAACTTTAGGTGCTAAGTAATGACTGATCAACTCCTCGTCGGTCGGGTGAAATCGGAATCCGGGTGGTAAGTCCATTGGTTCTTGATCACCAGCAAGAACACTACTCATGTTTTCCATTTTTGCCTAACACTTTACCAATCCTAGGACAATAGAAAAAAGTTCCAAAATTTTTGCAAAATTTCTCCTTAATTCTTAACAAATACCTCTTTTTCAGCAATTGAGTAATTTGATCAACTAATAACTCCGACAATTTCCAATACCCAGCTAATCTTTGGACAAACGATAGATGGATTTCAACACCAAATTTAAAAGAGTACCTAGAAAATCTAAATTCTTCCCAAATAATGAGTAATCAAAGAAGACTAATCAAATAAGGGTATCAAATAATTAAGCTATTTTTTTTTTCTTATATAAGATCACTAGAAAATGAAGAAGAAGTAAAAGAAAGGTGGGAAAATTTTTTTGGGCTAGGAAAAATGAAAAGGGTGTTATGAAAATTTGCATAATTGGGCAGAAGACCTCCCTAAATACTGGTGGGTTCAGAGAAGGGAGAGACGTGGGATGCAAGGAAGCTTTCTCATTTGTTGATATTTACAATTTTAACCCATTTATTTTTTAAAAAATTATTTTTTTTTTTTTAATTTTGAATTTTGTAAAATTAAGAATTTTTTTTTATAATTAATATTTAAGAATTTAATATGGTTTCTAAAATCTGACCAGAGCCAACTCATCTGTTAAGAAAATTCCCAGATGTACAAATAATTAATTACTTAAAATTTGACTTTTGATGTCCTCTCAAATGACTAATTAGTATAATTACTAATTGGATTTTAATAATAAGATTAAAAGTTTTAGATATAATAAAATAATAAGGATGACATCAGCATGAATCAAGACAAAAGGAAGAAGGTTTTTCAAGCACTTTTATTGGTTGTTTTATGTGTGTTATAGCTAGAATCATAAAAAATTATGCCCATCAAAATTTGGATAATTCCAAACAATACCTTAATTTTTTTAATTTTGAAGAAAATCTTTCTAAATTTAAAAAAAAATAAAAAATTCCCTTATATATATATTCTCATTGAAGCTTCTAAATGTCTTTATTTAGTTAAAAAGTCTAAAAAGTTTTGTAAAATTTGTAAAAGTAGCTTTTTTATATATATTTTTTTTCTAAAGGTAATTGACCAATATGGCCCTCTAAATGTCTTATTGTAGAAGTACTTCAAATATTGTCAATTACACTCTGATTTCAAGCTGTTAGTGTTGAAAACCGACTCTTTAGCAACTAGTTGAGATTGGGACCAAGTCCAATTATTCCATTTAATTTTTTAAATGATAATTAATGATGATAATAACCAAAGTGAGCACAAAAAATTGTATGCAACATAAACATTTATAGTTTCAAACAATAAAATGCTACAAAAGTAGATTCTGGCTAGGTGTTCATAATACAACCAGTTGTATTATTTGCATGGCTCAACTAATGTTATTTTATTTATTTATTTATTCATTTGGAGCTATCCTAAATGAGCACGTAAATCAAAATTAGCTTTGGTTATACAATGCACATAGTAAAATTTATTGTACATTAACACAATATACATTGCCTAGGTTGGGGAGAAGAGGGGGAGAGGGAGTCAGATTGAAATAGGGGCGATTAATTTGTTCATTAGTAATACGCATTGGCGGACTTGGGCTTAGACCTGGTGGGTCAAGTGACTCACCAGGCCCAAAAAAAAAATTTAAGTTATTTAAAAAAAAAAAAAAAAAAAAAAATTAAAATCAGAGGAGACTTCAAGCCCTAGCCTCTTCGTGCTCTTCGTGACTTCGCCTTCTCCGCCATTTCGTGACTTCGCGTGACTTCGCCTCTTCGCTCATCTCCATTCTTCTCTTCGTGACTTCGCCTCTTCGCTTCGTCCCAGCCAGGCAGCCAGGCAGCCACCGTTCTCTTCGCCTAATCGCCTGGTAGTCGGACGTCGGTGACTCGGTGGTCGTGACTCGTGGACTCCGTCCTCTTCGTGAAATCGCTACTCGAAACGTCGGTGCTAGTAAGTTGATTTCTAATTTTTATTTTTAATTTCTAATCTTCAAATTAATTCAGTCTAATTTGTTAATTTTATTAAACTTTGGTTTAAACTTTGGTTGATTTGTTAATTTGTAGTTGGCTGTGCTGCTGAATTGGCGAATTGCTGTCTTGCTGAGTGCGTGCCTCGGTGCCTGAGACTTGAGTGCTGCCGACTGCCGTGCTGCGGTGCTGGCCGACTGCCCGTGGCCCTATTGCAGTGCTGCTCCGCCTGCTCCGCTGCTCGCCTCCGCCTAGCAAGGTAGGTAATCAACTAATCATCAATTGATTTTTTTTGTGAAATCTGTTTTGTGTAATTGTGTTTTGTGTAATTGTGTTTTGTGTAATTGAAATCTCTTGAACTTATTAGTTATTACTTTTTGTGAAATCTGTTTTGTGTAATTGTGTTTTGTGTAATTGAAATCTCTTGAACTTATTAGTTATTACTTATGTGAAATCTGTTTTGTGTAATTGTGTTTTTGGAAGTGGACAGTAATTGGAGATGATTACTAATTGATGATGATGGTGTGGAAAAAGTCAGGGAGACTAGTTTTTTTGTGAGGAGTTGGCTAGTTGATTGCTGATCGTTGGATTTGTATGATGTTAACTCCACACAGCTAAGGACATGATTCAGGTGGTGGTGGTTGGGGCGGGCATGTAATCGGTAGTTGGAAATTAGGGTGGTGGTTACAGTTTGGGAATGAGGGAGGTGAGTTTGTAGAGAGGAGAATAAATATGAAAAAATTGGCATTTTGGGGTAGAGGTTCTGGAAATTGCAGAAAATGGTGTGGAAGAAAAGAAGTGCAAAAGATGACGTAGTCGGTAAATGGTGGGTTATCTGATTTATTTTTACTGCAGTTTTTGTTTTATTTTCGTAAGTGTTAAGTGGAAGATTAAGAAAACTTGGAGGGTGACGAAAGTGATATGAGTCTTTTGGGGGTTGAGGAAAATATGGTGTTGGATAGGGTGGAGTGTTTTAGAGAAAGTACACCGAGGACATGTCACGACTTTATATATGTATATATACTCCTTGCAACTGAACTCATTGTGTTTTGCATATTTGATTATCGATTGTGACTCACCAGTCGGAAAATCCTGGGTCCGCCACTGGTAATACGAAGAACTTTCTGAATGTATTATGAAATTATCCGTTATGATAATCAATTAAATTGCTATTAGTGAGTTAATAAATTCGTCTCACAATGCAAACCATTAAATGTTTCCTATGATCTAAAAGTTATGTCATTAAAAAAAAAAAAAAAAATCACCCCTAGCCCTAGCTAACAACACATAACTATTGTAAGATTGTAATTAGCATTGCATAATGCTTGTTTTAGATTGGTTAAGTTCCCCCATGAAAACTTAACAATTAAGAATTGAAATATTTTTTTTTAAAAAGGGTTCACTTCTTAATGAACCCTTCAGAAAAATTGGATAGCAACATGAGACTTCTTATAAACTTGAACGTTTTGATACTAGGAAAATACTTTTATAATGTAATGTGAGAAATATAAAAGTTTTCTCCATAAAAAAATTAAAGATTCAAGAGTACGTACTTGTCAAAAGAAAGAAAAATTCAAGATTAATTAAACAAAATTATTAAATGGGGAAGTTGAGAATTATTTAATTATTGACTTTGGATCTATGTACAAAATTAACATCACATAAAAAAAAGTACACAATTAGCATGAAGTTTGATAACTTCCCAGAAATTGCTTGACCATTGCTGCTAAATTTTCTTCCTATAATTTGGCTGATAAGTCACTCTTATTCACTTGATTTAAGGGAAAACAGTCCATTTAAATTTATATTTATTTGGAACATTCAAACAACATGCAGAAGATTACAAAAAATCAAATAAATTACTTTGATCCTTTACAGTACAAAACATTTCATTTCTATTCTAAATACAATATTTTGAGTACATTACATTCGAGGTTAAAAAAAAAAATAATCCTTTTATACACATTAATGCATATACTTCCTCTTAAAATAATCCTTTTGTGTACATTACATTAATGCATATCCTTTTGTACATTACATTTTGAGGTTAAAATAAATAATTCTTTTTTTACTTATGAGTTTTCACGAAAATTAGAAGTAGAAGACATAAAAGTTGGCAAAAAAAATGTAGAAATGGATTATTAAAAGAGGAAAGAAGAAAGGTGGTTTGCTCAATGGAGAGAGGAGTAAATATTTTTTATTCTTTACGGAGTACTAAAAAGCTGTTAACTTCAGCTTAATTTCAGTTTAGTCCAGTTCAATTCATCTCCAATCAGTTCAGTTTAGTTCAGTTCCAATCAGTTCAGTCCAGTTCAGCTTCTAATTTCCATCTCTCATAAAATATTCATTTCAGTTCAACTCAATTCAGTAAATATGAACAGACCCTAATTAAATTTGTTTTATCAAACTTAAGGAGAAGTGAGATATATGAAAATTTGGGATAACCTTATAAGGAGTATACTAGTATAAAAAAATGTATGACGAAACAATGGATATTTAATAACTGCGTGTAAGATTATCTTGACTCGAGTTGAGAGCTCAATACGATTAAAAAAAAAAGTGTTGTAACAAATAGAACTTCAAGTGAAAGAATTAGCAAAAAGGAAGCAATAGTAAACAGTTTGATGTTCTTTTATTTCAATAGTTCACATGTATGAATAGATAAATTATTTTTGAATGATAAGAGCGTAAATGGAAGAAGTGACATTTAAAACTCATAAATTTGTCTCACAATCTTCAAAATTTTAATACACAAACTTACACTAGTATAAGCATAAATATATGCGAGTATATAATGGACACTCTACTCACCATTAGATTCAAGTGTCGAGCCTAACAAGTTTCCAAAAATTAAAATGATTGTGCTCTCATCATTAAATATACTTTTTATAATGTTTTGTATTAATAGGTTCGTGGATTTATCATTTGGTTGGACTCTGATTCCTTTTAGGGCGTATGACTTTTTTGTAGAGAGCCACAAAAGGTGGGGTGAGAATCGATCTCAGAATTTCTTGAAACTAAAAGAAAAGCTCTATCCACTTGAGTTATCCCTCACTCTAAGGGATATAAAGTTGGACGAACTTCCGTCCAGTTTTAGTTACGGATTAATATATAATCAGTTTTCTATGACGAAATATTTACAAAGTCGGCTTTGTTTGGTTCATTGATAGTAAAGGAAAAAAGAGAAAGGAAAGGAGAGGAAAAGAAGGGAAGATAAGGGAAAAGAATGAGATTTTATTTCCAATGTTTGGTTAATGAAAGGTAATGAAGGGAAGAGAAATGAAATATGCTTTTATTTTCTCTTTCCAATCGAATTCGTCCAATTTTGGGAGGAAAGGAAAGCTGGAAATTTGTAAAGAGGTTTTCCTTTCACTCTCCTCCCTTTTCCTTTAAATTCTCATGTCATTCATCAAACTAAATATGGGAACATATTAAAACCTTTTTTTTCCCAGCCAAACCCCTTCAGCCAGAATTCCTTTAAATTTTGTGGACGCTGGTCAGATGAGTGGTCTGGGCTCAGGGCTGGGAGCTGTAGTCAGAGACAGTTTGGGGAATGTTCGTGGCTGCTCTTCGGTGCAGATGATGGATGTGTGGGAAACTAAGATTGCTGAAGCTAAGGCTATCTTCTGGGGTTTGAAGCTTGCTCAGGAGATGGGTTTGAGCAGAGTAGAGGTAGAGAGTGACTGCCTTCCTGTGATCCAGGCCTTGCGTGAGAAGAGTAGTGGTTCTAGTTCTTTTCATCTTGTCATTGAGGATATTGTTAATTTGTGTTCTAGTTTTGCTTTTGTTTCTTGGTCTTTCATTAAACGTGATGGGAATAGGGTGGCACACGACTTGGCTCATTTTCAACCTTGGGAGGTTGGCCAACGTATGTGGATTGATGTAATCCCATCTCGTATTGTTAATCTTGTTACGGCTGATTTAATTTAGTCACCCGGTTGGGGGTTTCAAAAAAAAAAAGGAATTACGGAGTGTTTTTGATTGCATCATATCAATCTGAGCCAAAATAAGGTTTTTTTTTGTATTTCAAGTACAATTTAATTTGAGATGGCATTAACTATTTCCAATGAGTATTCCAAGTAGGATCTATTTTTCTAGATCTACCAACAACTCAACAAGTACTAGGGAAATGAAATGATATAATCATAATTTATTATCAATTGTATTGTATTTCACTTTAATTTGATATTGTTGTGATTTAATTTTCAAACAAATACGTACCAATTATATGAGTATATATTTTTACTTTATCTTAATTACTAGAATTCAATGCCTCTTGTACAAATAAAAAGAGGAAGCTAAATTATTCTTGACATGTCTCTAGAAGCAACTAATACATGAGCAAATAAAAATAGAGATTGAGGGCCAAAAAGCAATAATTGACATTGGTAAGTTAAGACTTTAGACTAAGACTGAACTTCTAATAAAGCCACAAAAATAACAACATCCTTTCACCATCAATATATAATAACGTTAATTTTTTTTAATAAGTTGTAATTGTCTCTTTTGAACAGTTCCACGTGGACTAAGTGTACGTGTTTGGCTCTCTAATCTTTTTGGTAGTGAAGCTTGTTATCAAAGAGGGAATAACTTAGGATAAGTAATAGACTGGTTGATAATACTTATTGTGTTACTCGTTACTATGACGTCACTATGTGGATGTCGACTAGTTCAGATAATTTAATTAGTCTCGAGGCTAATACTTGAGATGTATGTGACTGTGCAGTGGTGGATGATTTTTGTTTATAATATTGTTCTATATCTATATACCTACCAAACCTTATAGTGTAACAAGTATTAAGTTTGCCAATACTTATTTTTAGGCTTAGCTTGACATTGATAAATATCTAAGCTTTGATTATCTTGAAGATTTTTGCAATATCTTTAATTTCCGTGGTTTAGCAGCTAATTGTTACACAAGTAACACAAATCACTCCCCAAATTACTGGCACCAAACATGAAGAGGCAATTTTGGGTTGTTTTTACTAATTATGTTCCATCTTTCCCACTAATAGTTTTCATTCTTAGTACAATTCACAGTTGTAATGACATGTCAATATTTCATCATATTTACCCAACTTTGTCCATCTCCAACTCTCCAAGACTCCAATAATGCATATTAAATAATAAAAATAAAAATAAAAATACCGGAGTAATAACTCTAAACGACGACATTATTAAAAGTTATTATGATTCCGTTAAATGAATAAGTAACATAATTGATGAATAAGTAATAACATTATCGTTTTTTCCCAATTTAAAAAAGAAACAATTACATACGCAGTTTATAAAGTGAGTTACTACCTCCGTTACATGTTATGTGCAACGATTTGACATAAAGCAGAGAGGGAAAATGTCTAATCGTTGCACATAACCTGTAACGGAGGTAGTATATAAAAGACGCTTTGTATTAAACAAATTGGAGTGATATTAACACCGATTAATCAATGATTTTGTCCAAATTGCTAAACTAATACAGAGTAATTTATATTTAGCCCTTAATATTGCATGTTTGCATGTATCAAAACAGATTAATGCGCAAATAATATCTGTAGTACGATTAATTAGCTACTTCATGGGTAGTTAGCATCTCTTGTTGACCTTTTAAGGGTCACTTCCCAAGATACAACTTTCAATTTCAAAGTACTATTGAATCATTGATTCATTATTTGTTGCATGGTTCAAAGCTTTAAACTATTAGGCGATATTGAAGACCAATTCTTGATGGTCTTACTCTCCAATTTGTGGGATTTAAGTGACCGTTCATTGATAATAGAATTAGCCTAATTTCATTGAATTTTTGAATTAAGAAAAACAAAATCTACTAAGCAAATTTCAACCATATATATACATCAAGATTTATCATTAGATAACAACTCGACTCTATTGTGGCCTAACAAGCCAAATACAAATATACAATGGGTTGATGAATAATACATCTATCATAATTTTGAGGTCATGTTACAAGAATTGAAAATGCTTAATGGTAGTTATCTTCGAGGTATGGTGGTAGGCGACGGGTAGAACTTGTTATCTTCACATTAAGAGAAAAAATAGAGAGAAAACTACCTTCTTATTTGAAAAATAAATCAATAATAATAACTCGTAGTTTTATTAAGTAAAATAATTTTTTTTTTAAAAAGAGTAAAATATAGCTAGCGCTAAATAGAAAATAATACAATAATGGTCATATATAAATATGCTTTGAACCAAATACATAAGTTGTAATAGGTAAACCTTAGTTTTAATCATGAAATTAATTTTTAGTATAGTAATAATAAGGTGAAGATCGAAAATATTGATTTTAGGGATGTAGTCTAAGAATATTATATCATGCAAGATTATGAATAATGAATCTTCAAATAGAGGAAGGGCTTTTATATGTCATACTTTGTATTAGATACAAGTAAAAAAAAAAAAAAAAAAAAAAAAAAAGGAGAAATCTATTAGTAGTCACAATTTAGTTACTTAAAATCGATCCACATATTTATTTATATATTATAATAGCTTATGAGGTAACTTGGTTGGTAAGCCTAAATTATTGTCAACCATGACTTAGAGTTGGTCAAGTGAGTGGGTGCATTAGTTATGTAATATCAAGCGCAACAGATTCAAATTTAACTTTATTTTACTCGTTTATATTCCTACAAACAAAATAAAGGCGAGTCAAATTATAAGTGAGTTGAATCTATACAACTTATGAAAGAAAAGTTTATCCTAACAAATTCTTTGCGAAGACCAAATGTGCATGCATGGATTGGACCATTCAAATCATCTCATCGATACAAAGAGATATCATTGGTGGTAGTCCAATTAGGGAAAGCCAAAGTTGGAGATCATCTTTTTCAGTTTTTTTTTTTTTTTAATGGTTCTTCCCCAACTTTGACCCAATTTAAAGGACTAAAGAAAATGAATCCAAAACAAAACAAAAATATAACCAAAAAAGGAAAGTTATCTAACACCTTTCCTCTAAATAACAACAACATGATATTACTTCCATTGAATTTTCTGACTACAAAGAGTACAAACTGCTAAGAGTTACCGCTAGTTGTCATTTACTTTTTTTTTTTTTTTAACAAATCAATTCATTAATAAAAAGTCATCCGGCATCTACAAAGGAAATCTAAATTAACAAATACATAAAATTGAATCAAATTAGGTTTTCCTTGATCATAGCTACGATCGTTGAAAAGATCTTGCACTGTGGTACATCTCTCGCACACATCGCTGGAATATACAACCTTTTCGGAGAGACGGTCTAACGATTTGTTGTAGCTGTAAGGATCATTCTCATTCGATTCGCCTGAACGCATTTGAAAATTTGACAACCGTTGCGATTCCGAACAAATCTTTACCAAAGAACTGACATTAGGGCAAAAGATGATTACTTTTTTGATGAACCCTAATACACAAACAAACCCTAAACAAAAACAAACAACTAAACTAACGAAAACTAACGACTCCACTATAGGGAGACACTCCAACATAGGGAGACGGACGAATATCTACACTACTTGTGTAGATTTCTTGAAATTCAAATTGCAAAACTAAATAAAATTAAAGGAAAAGGGTCGGAAATAGTCTAATTTCCGAAGAAATTAGACTATTTCGACCTAAACGGCCAAGATTTTGGAGAAACCCTGGAAGAGTGGAGGAGAGGAGATGAAAGGAGAGGCCGCTTTCGTAGCATTTGGAAAATTTCTTATGTGTTATTTACTCATTTTCTTAACGTAGTATAGGTTCATTGTATAAGTATTTATCATTGATTGTATTGTATTGGTTGTCCAAAAAAAAAAAAAAAAAAAAAGATTGTAATGTATTGTAACAAATTGATGAAATAATACCACTACACCTTTTTTTTTTCAATTTGCATTGTAAACACGGTCTCTAATATACCATTTTCACCAGTTATGTCATTAGTTGTTTCAAAACTTTCAATCATAAAAATTGATATTAAAATGGAGTAATAACTTTGAAACAAGTTTAAAAAATCTATTAGAAATTGTTGGTGTGATGTAATTAGTTCTAAGATATTTTATTGTATCTATGTAGTATTTTTTAAAAAAATTGTTTGTAAGTGTCATTTAATTAATAAAATCCTTTTTTTTTTTTTTACTAAATTTTACGTGATAATTTTTTTTTTCCTTGCACAAAGTAAAAGTAAAATAAAATTTTATAAATTTGACCAAATCACATAAAGTACGTAATAAAGGAGTAGGAAAACCCAAAGATATCTTAAAAACAAAAGATGACTACGTACCAAAAAAAATAAAAAAAAAATAAAAAAATAAAACCTCTTCATTTTGGGATAACCTTTGCTGTGGGCTAATGAAAGAAGCTAGGTTTCTTTTGACACTTGTACACTCCTTTTTTCTTTTTTATTTTTATTTTTTTTTTTTAAAAAAATATCTATGAAAAAAAGTTGCATTATATTCGTAAGAGGAGAAAAGGAGGTTTTTAGTAGAAAGCAACGTACATATTGCTCATATTATGGACTGGCATGCATTTTCCCTTTTATATCAACGAATTGGATAAGTTTGGCTTGAAGATTAGTTAGGATGGTCTAGTTTACATTATGGGTCTTAGGTCATGTAATGTTCAAAGAAGAAAAACAAGTGAGAATGGAGCTATAATGTGTAAGAAAATATGTGAAAATCTGTTTGTATGATGCATGCCCATCTTATTAGATTTTGCAAATATGATTCGGAGTATATGATTTTGGATTATCTATAACTCTTTACATAAAATAAAGGAAATTTTAGATTTTAATACCTCACAAAAACGCAAAAATTGATTTTAACACCCCCATAAAAAAATGGATTTTAACACCAGATAAATTTCTACAAATTTGGTATTACCACCACTTAACTGATTCTGTTTAGGAATCCTTTAAGTGGGTCCATAGGCCACGTGTCGTGTTATTATTGGCCAAAAAACGAAAAAATAAAAAATAAAATAAAAAATAAAAAATAAAAACCTAAAACTACCCAGCCACCACCACAGCACCACCCCCGCCTTCCCCCCAACTCACCACAGCCCTCCCCAAAACCACCACATGTGTCGCACCACCACCCCCAACCGACCTGAACCCTCCCCCTCCCTTTCCCGCAACTGTAACGCCCCCAAAACCACCAAACCCAAAACCCTCGTCCCCCTTAAACGGCCACGAATCCGGCCGGTTAAGGCTACTAATCCCCAAAACCGGCCAATTTCGGCCATTTGTGGCCATATTCGTGGCCGTTTTGGGGAACAAGGGTTTTGGGTTTGGTGGTTTTGGGGCGTTACGGTTGCGGGAAAGGGAGGGGGAGGGTTCAGGTGGGTTGGGGGTGGTGGTGCGACACGGGTGGTGGTTTCGGGGAGGGCTGTGGTGAGTTGGGGGGAAGGCGACGGTGGCGCGGGGGTGGTGCTGTGGTGGTGGCTGGGTAGTTTTAGGTTTTTATTTTTTTTTCTTTTTTTCATTTCTCTTTTTTTGTAACAAATAAAATGCTGACACGTGTTACTGTGGATACACTTAACGGAATTTTCGGATGGAAACCGTTAAGTGGTGGTAATACCAATTTTTGGGAAATTTATCTGGTGTTAAAATCCATTTTATTTATGGGGGTGTTAAAATCAATTTTCGCGTTTTTGTGAGGTGTTAAAATCTAAAATAGTGTCGTTTATAATAATTAAAAATTTCCAACCTATCTATTACATGTAAAATATTTTTTTATTTTTTTGAGGCCAATAATTTAACAACTTATTTTGTGTGTGATTGGTCATATCATGTGACCGCTTGTATAATAATAAGGTAACCCCTATTACAAACATTGACTGTGTATAACCCCTATAATGTTGACCGGGTAATCCTATAATACTAACCGAGTAAACCTTATAACACTAACAAAATAACTCTTGTGACACTGACTGATTACCCCTATAACACTAACAAAGTAATTATTGATAGTTTGATGCCTCGAATTTTTGGTGTCGACAGCTTGTGTAATGAAATCATGAATTAGTATATACTACCTCTGTTAAATGTTACTTGCAACTTTGAAATATTTTAAAGGAAAATTTGATAATTACCACCAACTATTGTTGTCAAAATTGAAAATACCACCTCAAGTTTTTTTTTTTTAAAAAAATTTTACTACCTAGTTTTTTCCAAAAGTTTTCAAATTCCCACCTTTTGTGTAACATGACGTCAGCATGGGCCCACACTTTCGTTTCCCTCTCTCTTCCCTCGATTTCCTTCTTTCTTCCCACGATTTCCTTCCAAATTCATCTTTAAATTTGATTTTAAATACAAAAATTTCGCAAATTAGGTTATAATTGCTACAATTTAACCTACAATGAACTGAATTAAGTAGTTTAATTAGGGTTTGGGTAATCAATTTGGGGGTTTTGCTCAATTCAAAAAATTAGGGTTTATGAGTTGATTAATTGGACAATTAAACATGTAATTGGGAAAAAAACATAATTTAAACATGTAATTGGGCCGAAAACACTAACATTGTAGTGGTGATTAATGAATTCATAAACCCTAATTTTACATGTAATTGGGGCGAAAACACTAACATTTTATGAATTACATGTTTAATTGCCCATTTAAATTATGTTTTTACCCCAATTACATGTTTAATTGTCCAGTTATTCATCCAATTAATGAATTCATAAACCCTAATTTTTCGAATTTAGCAAAACCCCCAAATTGATTACCCAAACCCTAATTAAACTACTCAATTCGATTCGTTGTAGGTTAGATTGTAGAAATTATAACCTAATTTGCGAAATTTTTGTATTTGAAATCAAATTTGAGAGATCAAATTGAAAGAAGGGAGTAGAAGAATAGGGGAAATCGAAAGTGTGGGTCCCATGATGACGTCATGTGGCAAAAAGGTGGGAATTTGAAAGCTTTTAGAAAAAACTAGGTGGTAAAATTTTAAAAAAAAAAACTTGAGGTGGTATTTTCAATTTTGGCAACAATAGTTGGTGGTAATTATCAAATTTTCCTATTTTATATCTCACAAATAATACCCCAAAATTGCAACTAATATTTAACAGAGGTAGTATTTTTTTTTTTCCAGTACGAGTAATTAGAACAAGTCAAACAATGAAAGTAGTTAAAATTTATAAACTTAATTGAGGTTAAAAAAAAAAAGCCATTTCATGTGCACGTACACTACACCAACCCACTGATATAACACAGTAATAACAGTGTAAAAATCTAGTCATTTCGACCAATAACATCAATCAATGTTATGCATATTAACTTTCTAAATTTCACATAATACCACAATGATTCAGTTGAATGTGATTATTAAGCTTCCTAATCTAGAAAAGGCGGTGTTCAACATTAATTTGTTTTTATCTCATCTAATTATTGCTTTCACCATACTAATGACTATGTAAAGATCTACTCGGTAATTACTTATTTCCTCATCAAGTAATAATAAAAAGCTAATCTAAAAGATAAAATTTCCAATAATAGAAAAGAAAAACAAATTCACCCAACACGTGTCGATCCTCAGTTAGTTTGATGAGATGATGTCTTTCAGGTGTTTCAACCGTATAGGAAACCATGTATAATGATCCATCAAACGCCCTATACATGATTAAGAGGTTTAATTAAATTGGATTAGTCAAAAGTAAATATTTATAACCTTAGGTCTCCCTAATAAGGAAATTTGATTGAGATATTCCACCAATTAAACCAATTATTCATATACGTGTCTCCATTTTATTTTATGTCAATATGACTAATGAACTAATGTTTTAGTCTAATCTAACTTTTTAACCTAATTGTTTTGTCAATTAAGCATTAAGTGAGTTGGCAAGGATGTGGGCCATGTCTCATCTGTTCCAGCATGTGTTTTGCTTGGGGACAACCATGTGGCATCCCCTCAATGGCTAAAAAGCCCTTAAAATTGGTAGAGGAGGTCTTACATTAATTTGAGAATTAAATAGGTCAACCCTTTTTGCTGCCCCTAATCCAAGACCCACATGTTTGCTTAAAAATTCTAATGAAAGTGCTTGTTTAGTTTACATGCATGGGAGCAGTTTATAAAAAGTTGAGATTAATTATGTTAGTTGTCCTATAACATTTTGAAGATCGAAGAGGAAAAGTGATAACTTAATTGGTATAGTCTGTTCTAGAGATCGAGGTTCTTCTTTAATAAGTCAATTCAAATAACGAGGTTAGTGATGAGAGGAAAAAAAACAATAAATTATAGTCGTTTATGTCAAATTATTAGAAACTATTGAAATTGTTCAAAATGGCCAGAAATAACAAGTATTGTGATAGATTAGTCGATAATGGAGAGAATATACCTTGAATTGTATAGACCTACATAAGGACCTATGACATTGCTAGAAAGTTGGTTTCATCTCATATAAATTACGTAACTTTGTATCAAAGAAAAAGAGAAATACGTAATTCAAAATTAGTTTGGTGTCTAATCAAAATTTTATTAAAAAGAGAAGCTTAGGTTATAAAAGAGTCTAAAATAGATCGTCTGCATGCTATGCTATGGAATGAGGCTGCAAGATACGTGGATTATCAATCATAATGATGATGATAAAAGATTGATTGATTATATATAGATAATATAAGGTACTACGTATTAAGAAGCAGATTAATATTTATGTATTACTTTATTTATTGAATTAATTTGTTCTTGAATTTGATTTAAGGAATTGAAACTTTCTTAACTTGTTTGTAAATAATGTATGTTTGCATGGTATATTAAGATCTCGCCTATATTTTTAAGCTAAAGTTTATTTTGGACGGTATGTATGTAACTAGCTAGATAATTAGACTAGTTGGTTAATTAATTCGACCGAGTTCCATAGTTTATGATGAGATCAAGATCAAATTACTTTAATCATATAAAGAACATAATATAAGTTAAAGCATACATCTTATATACAAGTATACAATAAAAAATAGAAGAAAAATTTGATTTTAAGTAATGCTGAATTAAAAGAAACCAAAAATTGTAGCTAACTTATGTTGGAGGGAATGGAACAGCCAATTTTTGTACGTGATTGTTATTGACTTAGCGTTTTTGTTCACATTATGAACGCATTGTGCATATATAAATGCATATACTAATAGTCTAATATACATACCGTACACACTGACTTAAAATAATATCTTTGGTAGCTTTAGATATATATAACAAGTTTATTAGACTAATATGATAAAACTTATAATTCTAATTTCTAAAAGATAATTTGAGTATCCCTCGTTTCAAAGTTCATAACTCACACTTCCTCTGTTCTTGTTTATTTGACCTGTTTCTTTTATCACGCATGTCAATGTAAAAATTTAACGATTAATAACTTTAATTCTTCACAAGTAAAAGTTATAAATGTTAGTTAAATATTATGATAGTTGTTTCGGGGTTTTCTGATGTCCTGCGGGAGAGTTACAACACCGAGACTGGAACCGGCCGCCTGTACCTGCAAAATAACGGAGACTCCTGAGAGCTCCGCCTCCAACGGTCAAGTTAGTACCTGATTAAGGAGTAATGAGTGCGGAAATTAAAGCAGTTAAGTCTCTCTAGGTGAGAGTGTTTAATGTATAATCCGTGAGTGATTAGCGTTCTGTCACTTTTTCTCTCTCTCTGATTCTCTCTTTTCTGTCCTCCTCTTAATGAGGATTAAGAGGAGTATTTATAGTCTTGAGAAGCGTGCCACTCTCTAGGTTTAGGGTAAACCTAGGGCTGACCGGGCCTCTAAACAGGATTGGGCCTTGGTGGCCGGTTTTCCCATTTGGCATGGGCGGACACATGGCGTGTCTCAATTGGTCCGCAGAGGACGTATCTGTGATTGACACGTGGCAGGCTCCTATTGGCCTACGTGAAGGACACGTGGCGGAACCTGGTTGGTCCACTTGTCAGACGGTGATTGGAGGATAAAAATCCCCTAATCAATAGTGCTTATTGAGACAAATTTTTAAAAAACTTCACATAAAATAATTTTCCTTACATATAATTTACAGAAGATGGTCAAAGAAGGGATGATGAATAGTGTAAAAATTTCCTTACATATAAAGAAGGGATGATGAATAGTGTAAAAGTCAAAGCGGGTCAAAGAAAAAAAATGGAGTAAATAATACGTTAATTATTTCATCATATAAATGTCAACTATTTATTTGGTAAAATTTTTGAGGATGAGAATACAAATTAAAATATAAGATTAGATCGATTTCATGTATGGTACAACATTGTTCTATGTGTATATACGAAAACAAAAATGGTGAGATGCTTGTATTAAACAATATACTAAAAAAGTCAAAATAAATAATTAATGGAGGTGGTAAATAAATCTAAAAAGATGCATACTTATTTAAGAGTATTTTCAATTTCTTAACATAAGTATAAACTAGTCACTAGTCATTAATCATAATTTGATTTTGATTTTTCATGTTTATTATAACTTTGAACTTTATACTCAGTAAAATTAAATGGAATTAAGCTATAGAACAAATTTGATTAGTCATAATCCATGTTTATTGTTTTGGTATACGTATCAAGAAGACTAGATTGAAGAAAACTTCTTAGTCAACTTTAATCCATTAATATATACTTTGTACTTCCTCTGTTTTTAATAGTTGCAACAATACAATTTGATTTTCACATTATTCATGTGTTTCAGTTGGACTAAGTTTGACGGTTTATAGTTAAGTAAAAATATAGTCATGTGGAATCTTATTAGATTCGTCACAATTTATGTGGTAATTGAAACTTTGCCTTTTTTCTTTTCTTTTTTTTTTATTAAAAAAAAAAACCACCAAAATTTTCTTTATTCATCAAGTTATTATCTAAATTTACTTTATATGATGATTGAAATTTGTATGGTACAGGCGGGTGTACCATGTACCCGGAAGAACATTACCATAAATAAAAGAACATAAGTTATAAATAAAAGGACATTACATTTAATATACATTCTTTAGATTCATATAATAATATATATATGAAAAAACATTAAATAAAAATCGTAGTTTTAATAATTTATTATAATATACATTACAAATGAACATAGGATTGGGAAAAAAAAGAACATTACATATAAAATAAAGAACATTAAATTTGTCTCAATGTTCTTTTATTTATATACTATGGACCTTTTCTCATACGTTTATTTTTAGTTTAGTTCAGTTCAGTTCCTAATTTTTCCTTCTCTTATAAAATATATATTTAAGTTCAGTTCAGTTTATTAGTTCAATTCAGTTCAGCTAAGTTCAGTCAATGAGAGCAGACCCTACGTATGATGTACTTTTGAGTGTACCAGCCTGTACCAATCATCGATTGTGTGATTTTATATACACACATGAGTACTAATACGATTTGTAATAGACCCAAAGTACAATTCCACTGTATTTAAAAGGTTATGTTAATTTTCCCAAAAAAAAAAAAATAATAAAAAAAAAATTTTAAAAAAAATAAAAATTATGTAAGAAGTTACAAACAAAATTAAGAATTTTCGTAGCGGAAAAAATAAAAATCCACTTCTTAAGTCTATAACCCCCTTCTCCTAGCTAGGATGACAAGGTAGGGCTATGATCAAATAAAATGTGAATTGAGAAGTTTGTCAATCTACAACAAGCATCATATCACGTACTTTCCTCCCGAATCGCATCTAAATAAAGTTGTACTTAACGTAATTTTTGTAAACCAAGGAATAACAATCATTTTATTTCAAAAAAAAAAAAAAAAAAAAAAAAAAAAAGAATAACAATCATTTACATAAAATATTCATCATTTCAGATATTTTCCATCTTTTGCATATTCATTAATAAGGTTGGAGTGTGTATGCTTAAGGAACTAATGATTTGATTAAATTTTACTCAATGTGGACAAAGATCAAATACGTAGAATTAAGATGAAAATTCTTTTAAGTTACCCTAGCTAAGTGGCTAATTAAGTGTTGTTTCAAAAAATTAAGTGTTATGAATGAGAATTGTAAAAGTAAAATTGGTGTAAATTATAACATTAATATGATACGTGGGTTTCTAATATTCTGAATTTGATATTGATGATTTAAGAAACATATACGCTTATACATATGCATAATAAGTCTTAATAATAACATATATACCTAATAAGAACGGAATGTATTTCCGTACAATATTTGCTTCAAAAAAATGAAAGAATATTAAAAATTGGAAGTTGATTATAATTTTAATTGTATGAGAGTGGATACAAAAGTTTTCATAATCAAAATTCAAAACTAATGAAAATAACTCTTAGAAGGTAGGTTAATTGTAACTTTCAATACTTATGATTTGAAAGTTTAATTTGTGTATGTTATTATCATATGGTTCGAATCTTAAGAGATTAGTTTTGTATTGGTGTTCATAGATATATCAAAACATTCATGCATGATAACAATAGGTTGTACCTCGATTAAAGCTCATACAATAAATGGTATTGCCAAGATTCATCGGCTAAATCCAAGGCAATTCAATAATAGAATCATGTAGCGAATTGTAGGAATTCCGAATTGGATTGGTAGGTTAAAAACTCTTGAATTTAGCAATGCTCAAGACGATTCTTTTACGAATTATTGAATTAACATTAATCGCCCAATAGTTCTATACTTTGATAGGTACTTACTGAAATTGAAACCCTAGCAAATTTAATGTGTTACATGTAACCTACTCTGAAGTATTAATCGGTGATTAGGGGTGGGACTTTTCAAACCGAACCGTGAAACCGCCCGTTACCGAACTGAACCGAACCATCACGGACCGATCCGTTTATAAACCGATAAATGTAATCCGAAAACCGAACTGAACCGTTCAATATCAAACCGAAACCGAATTGAACCGCTCAATGTCAACCCGTTACGGACCGTAAACCGATAACAAACCAAACTGCGCAAATCCGAACCGAAACGAAACCGAACCGAATGGTTTATAAACCCGTTAATGACCCGAACCGTTTATAAACCGAAACCGTTTAAACCGAAAAAAAAACCGTTTAAACCGAACCATTTGTAACCCGCTAACCGTTTAAACCGACCCGTTTATGAACCGAAACCGTTTATACCGCACGTATAAACCGAACCGTTATAATCCGCTAACCGTCTAAACAGAACTGCCATAAGCCGTTAAACCGTTAAAATCGAACTGTTTTCGAATCGCAACCTGTTTAAACTTATCCAATTACAAACTGCTTAATTCAAATTGAATTATTTACAACCTAAATGGCTAAATAGTAAATACAATTAAATAATTAATGTTAATAAATGTAGATCTAATCAAACGGCTTAGGTTTATACAAAGGTTTATATCACCTAGATCTAGGCCAACGACATTATTAATATCGTTTTAGATTACTTATTTATTTTAATTACAAGATATATCATTTGTATCTTTTCATTACAGTAATAAAGTCCACCCAAATTATCTTCATTGTTCCTTGATATTCATGATCATCCAATAAGATAACATAAGATTGGAGATAAATAACATTAAAATTAGAGTAATATCAACAAGCAATTAAAAAAAGTCACCATTTTCATTGATTAAAATTCACAATACATATACCAATACATAATGAAACTACTATCACTACTACCCAGATTAGATTTCAGATTTATCAACTGAAACATCATCAAGTTTAGGGTTGCAAAAAATGATACATGATAAGATGAAGGGAGGAGTGAGAATGTGAGTGATTTGGGAGCAGAATCTTGAAGCAGCAGCCCAGCACCCAAGAGCAGAGGAAATAGCAGCAACAAGCAGGAACCAGCACACGCAATAACAGATCAGCAACTTATCCGAAGCAAGGAATAATATAAGCAGAAGGGACTCAGCAGGAACTTATTTTTGTTTTTCAAAATTGCTCTCAGATTTACGTTTATCGTATCATCACTGAGCAATGGCTGTTTAAAATTTAAAATTTTAGACCTAAGAGACCAACTGTTATCAACATAATGAGCAGTCAAAGTGAGATAGCCTCGGTTAGTACATGCAGTCCACAAGTCACATGTAAAGCTAACTCTACCAGAAACATTAGCCAAAGACTCAAGCAACAAGGATTTATATTTATCATGCTCAGCAATAACATACTTTAACATAGTTTTTCTACAAACATGCTACACCTTAGGATTCAAATATGCATGAAGTTCCCTAAGATATTCATGCTCTACAATATTTAAAGGATATGCATGGCAGATTATAGCTTTAGCAAACTTTTGTAAATAAGTTTTTTGATCAAATTGTGATTCGTTACCGGACTGGAGACCATGCTTTTCCAAACATGCATTAATATGAGCTCTACAAGTTGAAGTACCCGCTTTACCAGGTGCTTTATATTCTTTGCCACACAAATTACAACGAGCATAATCTACATTTTCATTACCTTTCGTCTTTACAAAAAAAGTGTAATGCTTCCATATACCTGCGGTTCTTTGACGTTTATTAACAGAAGGATTGATAGTGCCGGTATTACTAGCATCATCAACCGAGACAGAGGCAGCTTGAGAGCTAACAGTATCAAAATTTGATTGCCTCTCATAGTCAAATTCATCATACTCGCGAGACATGACTGAAACAAAAAAAAAACAGCATTTATAACTTATAAGTACCAAATTAAGTGACAGATTCTACTAATAGTGAGCAATTAAGCATGCATTGTCTCATGTGACTGACACTGAAGTCACGACAGTGAATCCTATTCACTCAATACCAAAATTCAACTAAATAGATAGTTCATATTTCAGAATTTTATTTGCACTAGTCAATGTTTCAAAATTCAGAATTATACAACAAACGTGATTACAACATATATCCTAACAGAATATAGAAAGTTATATACGATACAGTCACATATGTGTACATTTTAAGTACTAACTTTAAGCCAATCATATACAATGCTTGTATTCCAACAATATGGGTTAAAAATATAAAGCTAAAATCCCAATAAATAAACAATGCATGTATTCCAACAATAATAATCACATAATCTGAACAACCCATCATCATTACTTTTAAATCGAGCATAATAAACAACACAAATCTACCATTTTCCCGTAAAAAACAAAAATACAATCAACAACAGATTTTACTCATTTTAGGCATATTTCGACTATATTCAAGCAAGAACAACAACAATAATCAAATACAAAAACAGAAAAACTGTATTAAAAAAAAAACAAAAAGGAAAAAGTAATTACCTTTGACGGCTTGAAGGAGATTTGAAGATGGAGAACTACCTGAACTGGAGATCAAAAGAAAAAATCAAGAATGTAGATTATCAGAACTTGAAATAAAAAAAAAACCGAAACGAAAACGAAAAAAATCGAATAAATTAACAAAAAAATTACCTTAGGGTTTGACGGCTTGAAGGAGAGGAAGATTTGAAATCAGAAATCAGAACTTAGATCCAAAATAAAAATGAAACGAAAACAAAAACCCTAAATAAACAAACCGAAACAAAAACGAAAAAAATCAAAACGAAAACAACAAAAATTAACAAAAAAACGAGAATGTAAAGCGAGAAATCAGAAATGTAGATCCAAAACACAAATGAAACGAAAACAAAAACCCTAAATAAACAAACCGGAACAAAAACGAAAAAAATCAGAACGAAAACAACAAAAATTAACAAAAAAACGAGAATGTAAAGCTAGAAATCAGAAATGTAGATCCAAAACACAAATGAAACAAAATTGAGCTTGAGATTCTTGAGAATTTCAGAACGAAAGAGTGAGAAACTGAGAAGTTAGAGAGAGAAACTATGACAGATTGTGAGATTGAGAGAGAAACGGCTGAATGAGTGAATGAGAATGGCTGAGAGAGTGAGAGTGGGTTTTTTTTCTAGGTTTAGGTTTTACTTCAGTTGATCTAACCGTCCATATTCAATCTCAACATCTAAGTTAGATCTAACCGTTCATTTTTTTTTTTTTGTAGATTCTAGAATATTCATCTAGATCTAACGGTCTAGATTTTCTTTGTGCTTTTCTAGGTCTTTTTGACCGTTTTTTTTAATTATTTATTATTATTATTATTATTATTGTTGTTAGTATAATTATTTGTTAATAATATTATTATTACTAGTTTACTACTACTATTATTATAATATTATTATAATTATTATTATTATTACTATTATTATTATTATTATTATTATTATTATTATTATTATTATTAGTTTATTACTTATAAGTTATAAATTGTAAGAAACGCAAATGTTTCAAAATTGAAATTGATTCAATACGACATAGTTAATGACTTAATGAGTTAATGGCTTAATGCTCATCAATATGACAATATCTGACATCTGTGAGTCTGTGATTGTATGTCAGTATATATAATAAACTATAAAACTAATAATAACTTAATAAGTAATAATACTAATAACTAATAAAGTAATGAAAATCTAACCATTGTTTTTCATGGGCATTCAATCTAACCGTTGTATATTTGACTATTCGTACATTAGTATTGCATAATGCTTTCATCACCACTTTAATTAGTGATTTCGTGATTTCGTCCATTTAACTTATTAAGTTGTTTGAGTTAGTAATCTAAATAAAGTAACAAACTAAATAACGAATCCATTTAATCTCGTGTAAGTTATAATTTATAAGAAATGCAATGTTTGGAAATGGAAATTGATTCAATACGATATTGTTAATGTATATGTAATTATATTATTATGTATATGATGTATATCATATCGTACGAATGTACGGTTGGTATCATTATCATACTATCATAAGTATCATTGCCTCATTGAATTATTGGTATGTACTATAATCGATAAACATATGTAGTTATTTACATATCTGATCATTAAAACTTAAAAGTTTAAAACACTTGTTGATCAATCTAATTGAATACTTGTACATTCTTAATTATCGATTTATCGTATTATAAGTATCAACTCATTAAATCATGGTCATGATTTCGTGATTTCGTCCATTTAACTTATTAAGTTGTTTGAGTTAGTAATCTAAATAAAGTAACAAACTAAATAACGAATCCATTTAATCTCGTGTAAGTTATAATTTATAAGAAATGCAATGTTTGGAAATGGAAATTGATTCAATACGATATTGTTAATGTATATGTAATTATAGATTAATTATTATGTATATTATATCGTACGAATGTATGGTTGGTATCATTATCATACTATCATAAGTATCATTGCCTCATTGAATTATTGGTATGTACTACAAATCTACAATCGATAAACATATTTACATATCTGATTATTAAAACTTAAAAGTTTAAAACACTTGTTGATCAATCTAATTGAATATTTGTACATTCTTAATTATCGATTTATCGTATTATAAGTATCAACTCATAAAATCATGGTCATGACGCGATCTTTAAAACAATCATGAATTCAATTCATGACCCAAACCGCTTATAAACCGAACCGACATGATCCAAACCGTTCATAAACCGAACCAATTGAACTGTGTAAACCCTCTACTAAACCGGCCCATTTCAAACTGAACCGACATGATTCGCACCGTTTATAAACCGAACCGATATTGACCCGGGTAAATCCGCCCCTAAACCGACCCATTTCAAACCAAACCGTTTGTAAACCGAACTGACATTGACCCGGGTAAACCCGCCCCTTAAACCGACCCGTATCAAACCGAACCGACATAATCCGAATCGTTTATAAACCGACCCGCTTATGACCCAAACCGAATTTAAACTGCAAATAAATAAACCGAAACCAAACCGAGCCGTGACTAACCCAAACCGAACCAAACCGACCCGCCAGCTAAACTAAACCGTTTCAATCCGAACCGCTCCAAACCGAAACCGACTCAAACCGAGGTCAAACCGAACTGCCAGACCGAAGTCCCACCCCTATCGGTGATTATTGAATCATCATTGAGGTGCATGTGGTGTTGGCCGACACTCAATTTTTTTTTTTAATTATTTTACGAAACCAGTAAATACAAAATAGAAAATTATAGTTTTTACTCTAAAAAAATACTTGTATGAAACAATTTATAATCAATTTATCAATTGATACCCCGGCAATGATCATAATATCGACATCCATTCTCTTAAAATTCTAGCCCAATTGCTAATTTCAATCTTTGGAACTAGTCTTTATCCAACTCCCCTACATTTTTTAAGGACCTGATAGATCAAAGTTTAATTGGAAGAATAATATATATTCATCTTAATTACTTACTAATGGTCCTATTTGGAACTTCGGAAGTGTTTTGGGTAACAAATATTATTTTGACCTAGTTAAAAAAATAAGGAGTGTTTAACAAGGTTACAGTTTAGGTAGTGTTAGAGACACAAATAGTGTTTCTTAGATGTTAATTAAGTTGCAACTCAAATTAGATTGCTGATTTTGTCTATTGCGGCTAACGAGGGTACAATATTTACTCGTATTTATTTATAGTTTGAAAAGGGTACAGTATTCGTGTTTATTGATCCCCCGCAACAACAATCGGGAGAGGATTGAAACCTAACCATCCGCAATTGATCCCCGAATCCGGATTAGCCCAAAGGGTGAACCCGGTGGAACACCAAAAAAAAAGGATGTAATATTTATTTAAAAAGAGTATTTATTTTTTATCTAGTTTAATTACATGAAAAG
This sequence comes from Chenopodium quinoa, assembly GCF_001683475.1. Taxonomy (NCBI): domain Eukaryota; kingdom Viridiplantae; phylum Streptophyta; class Magnoliopsida; order Caryophyllales; family Amaranthaceae; genus Chenopodium; species Chenopodium quinoa. The sequence continues at coordinate 4,656,928 of NW_018744626.1, read as the reverse complement.
CACAACTGTCGAATTTATGCATTTGCTCCTTCTAAATTCGTCATTCAGTACGTACACACACAAAGCCAAGGCAAGGAAGCAAACAAATGTTAACGCAACCCATTCCCTAATTCAACATTAATACTATTTTTCAGGTAAGATTAAGATAAGATCACAATGGTAGTAATTAAATTATGGAGCGGTAATTTACCGAATATTTTAATATATTGGTCCAATAATTATAATTATAATAATTTATATACTAGTACGGAAGTACCATAAATCCTTTTTCAATTCTTTCAAAAAAAAAATAAATAAATAAAAATAAAATAAATCCTTTTTCAATTATTTATATAGAGAAATGTCAATAATCTCTGAATTAACCTACACTACTATATAGAGTAATGGTGAACCATAAGTCCATAAAGGATAATGATGGTTTTGTTTTATCCTTTAATGTGGAAAGAATTGCAAAATAATTTAACTCTATAATTTACTAATCTAATTTTATTTAGAAAGATTGACCAAATGACCAATTATACCGTTATTTGTGGAAAATGAGATTACCATTTACATTATATATTCAAAAATTATTTACCACATGATGTGCGCAATATATTATATCTAGTACGACTAATTATCAGTTTGAGAAAAAAAAAAACATCAGTTTGAAATGTTCAAGGAGGAACACAAGGAAGGATACACATTTAATTCTCATCCAAATTCAGAACTTTTGGGAACAGAGGAAATAAAGGATTATTTTAGTAATTCTTAAAAATATGATCATGTTCACTTCACCTTAAAAATTATAAAGTAAAATTTAGTAAATATAATTTCATTTCAGTATAAATATTTTTTACAATATTTTTTACTGAATTAACATTAAATTATTTTTTTTTAATAGCAAAAATATTTCATTAATTAAAAGTCATACGACATCTACAATATAGATTCGACGTTAACAAATACATAAGATATTGAATCAAATAAAATTTTCCTTCATAAAAACTACGATCGTCAAGTAGATCTTGCACTGTGGAACATCTCCCGCTTATATCGCTGGAAAATACAGCCTTGTTGGAGAGACAATCAAAACGATCCTTTGTAGCCGTGATGATGTTTTTTTTTTCTGATTCATCTGTCTGCATTCGAAAATTTGATAACTTTTTCATCAACGAAATAATTTCACAACAATCCATTAGATCTAATATCATGGATTCAAAACTAAGAAATTTCTCCTCCGAAAAGAGAAGATAAACCTTGTCTTTCGAAGGAGGTCGAAAAACCCTTGTCTTTCGAAGGAGGTCGGAAACTCTTTCTTTCGAGGGAATAAAGTTCCTCCCCAAAGGCGGAAGTATTATTAAAAAAACCTAAAAAAAACTTTAAAAAAAACTAGGATTGAGGCTTTCCACTGGTTAAAACCGATGGAAGCCCCTTTAAAATTCAACAATGGAGGCTAGGGTTTTGGAGAGAGGAAGGAGGAGAGAAGATTTTCATTTTTACATTAAATTGTTTATATTAACTTGAGTAGTGAAATTAAATTGTTTTTACTAAACATAATAATTTTTGTTATATTTGTTTTTTTTAATTTTAATAATTTTTAGTTATTAAAACTTATTTTTAATAAAATAAACTTAGGCTATGTTTTCTTCAACTTATTCAATTCATAAAAAAAAAAATCAGTTTAGTAAAAAATAACTTTTCATCTATATCTTTAAAGAGAAAAATTAAGATTGGGAGCCATTAAAAATACGTTTTAATAAGTTAAATAATTTAAATTCAGCATATGTAATTTCATTTCAACAAAAATGTGACAAGAAATGGGTCTTGTTCTCTTCATCTTATTTTTACTACACTGATTTTTTTTTCGGAATTTAGATTATCTCTTATAAATTTTTAAAAATCATATTTTTACCGATTCTTTAATTTATTTGTTATATGCTTATATCTTTTCATTAAAGTCGCTACTTTTAAAAAAAAAATTAACTTATTTTACTAAACTTAATTAGCTGAAATTAAATTAATTTAACCAAACATAATTTATTTATTTTTTTAGTGAAAAATATTTGAATAAGCGAAGAGAACAAGACATTCCTTAGTGAATTGTGCACTATATACATCTTTGTCACTAAGGGACCCCTTTTCAAGTTTTCGCTTCGGATGCGAAAATATCTAAGATAGCACTATTTGTGAAATGAGCACTCTATTTGTCACCGATATTTAACAAATTGTTTTTTAATTCTCACCCAAAAAATAATAATGCAGAATTATTTCCCAATATATATTTCTATTAGGAAGTTTCTTGGAAAATATCATCTTAATTGTCTTGTTTTAAAAGTGGACCCTACTAATATTAATTATTAATTAGCATTATATCTTTAATTAATTTTATGACATTATTAGTTGTCAAATTAAGAACTAATTAAATTTAAACGAAATATGTAGATATGGACCAACGATAGTAAAATAATAGTTTGACTAATTTGAATCTTTATTATTTTGTTTAATCAACTTTTAGGTTTGATTATTGATTAGGTTAGAGATAACAACACTGGTGACAAATGTATCCATTGTCTCATATCTCCGAGCATTGTGGGCTTGACAAAGACGGCCGGTGATGCTTTTGTAGTTGTTGATCACCCTTTAATTTTAGAATTGGTATGTAATAATGTATGCATTGGTAAACCCTTTGAAAATGTATATAATACGAGGTATTATACAAAAACATGCTATTGCCACATGTCATCATTCCCACACTATGATTTGTCACCACATGAGTAATAAGGACCTGTTCTCATTGACTGAACTCAGTTGAACTGAACTGAATTAAGCTGAGCTGAACTGAACTGAACTGAATATTTTATAAGAGAAGGAAATTACGAGCTGAAATGAACTGAACTGAATTGAACTGAACTGAATTTCTACATATGAGAACAGACCCTAAGTCTACTAGATTAGCTCTGTGCGATGCACGAATATGTTAGAAAGATTTTATAATTTTGTACGTTTTAAAGTCATATTATCAGTCAAAATATGTAAAATCTGTATATTAACATAAACCAAACTACCAAAAATTAAAATAATATAAACAAAAGAAAATTCATAATTACAACAAAATTTAGTGGACTTTGTAATAATCAGACAAAGTAATCACATATATATAGGGTTAATATTTGCTTTCCTTATGATTAACTAAATGTAACTTAAGATAATGTACTGTATAAATAAAAAATACTTTTTAGTCAATATTTAGCTTTCCAAAAAAAATGAAAAGGGGGGGGGGAGTTTAGGTGGGGAAAAATTGATGAAAAAGCTGACACGTGTACAATTTGGAGAAATGGATTATGTTAGGGAGTAGCTCTACTACGGAGTACTATTATTTTGTCTATGTAACCACCTTAATAATAATTACCTTTTATAAATTACGGAGTACTAATTAGCAATAATTAACTTATATGCACAAATAATCCACCGCTATTGTATTATGGGCGTGTTCGGCAAAATATAGTTGTGAAGGCAGTTGTAGTTGTGGAGATAATTGTTAGCTGTATAGGTAGTTGTTAGCTGTCAACAAGTTGTTAGCTGTGAAGATAAATAATTTTGATACGAGTGTTTGGTGAAGTAGCAGTTGACTAGCTGTTATATATATAAATCAATATTTTATTTTAAAACTATAGATTAAATTTTCAACATCTATCTCTAATTTCATAATAACTACCTCCACCACTAAAAGCTACCCTAATCAATGTTTTGCCAAACACTCACATTTTTTGTTAAGTAGTGGTTTGACCAAGTCAAACTACTAAAAGGTACTCAAAAGCTAGCGCCGAAAACGCCCTATATCTTTGGTTATATCATACTTTCGCTGTTCTTTTTTACTTGACTTGTTTCTTTTATTACGCTTGCCAATGCAAAACTTTAACGATAAATAACTTTAATTCTCCATAAGTAAACATTATAAAAGTTATATATTATGATAGTACTTATTGAGACAAATTCAAAAAGATCCCACACTAATATGTTTTTCCTTACACATTATTCACAAAAGACGGTCAAAGGAGGGGTGATGAATAGTGTAAAAGTTAATTAAAGCGGGTCAAGTAAAAAAGAATAGAGGAAGTATAGTTTTATATTTTAACTAACCACTATATATATCTCCAACTTAATTAAGAATTTATAAATTTATACTAAAGGCGAAGTTTGGCTTAACTATAATTTTTTTTTTTAAAAAAACGAACAATTTAGAAGCTTAATTTTTGTAATAATTTTTGTCACAAAAATGCTTTAAAATTTTTGCAACTTAGGGCTTGTTCTCATTGACTGAACTGAGCTGAGCTGAGCTGAACTGAACTGAACTGAGTTGAATTGAACTGAACTGAACTGTGCTGAGCTGAACTGAACTGAAATGAATATTTTATAAGAGAAGGAAATTAGAAGTTGAGCTGAACTGAGCTAAACTGAACTGAACTAAACTGAAATGAGCTTAACTGAGTTGAACTGAACTGAACTGAACAGAATTTCAACGTAAGAGAACAATCCCTTAATCAAAATACTATATACTTCCTCCGTTCTTTTATTATTGCACCACTTTCCTTTTTAGGAAGTTTCACAAATATTGCACCATTTCCTCTTTAGGAAAAAAATTATTTGTATTCACACTACAAATACCCAACATACCCTTGCTTTTTCACACTTACTTTTTAGTTTATCAATATGTCACATGGGCAATTTTGTATTTTTACCTTTCTCTCTCTCACTTTTTTCCACTACCAAAATATTTGTACCAAACCCTTATGGTGCAATAATAAAAAAACGGAGGAAATATATGCAATAATTTTTGTCATAAATGCTTTAACAATTTTGTACAAGCTTAATGGTAGTACTAGCTAATTTGTCATGATTATGGCTTAAGTAAAAAAATATACAGATTTAGAAGAATTCAATTATTAAAACTTATTTTATACTGATTCATTTATTATAGGAATTTTTTACTTTTACCACCTCCAAAATATGACTTAATTGATTTTACCACCTTCATAAAAAAAAAAGATTTATTTTACCACCAACAAAATTTCCAAAAATTCGATTTTACCACCAACTAACGGATTACGTCCATGAATCTGTTAGTAGGGCGACCCACCTTTTTGACGTTTCTTCTTCATCTTCCCCGATCTTCCATGTCAACCAACCAGCAATGAAATCAACTACCTCGATTGGTCGGAATTTCATGTGAGGCTAAGGAGGGGCCGAAATTTGGTGTGTGGGTTAGGGAGGTGGTCGGAATTAGGTGGATGCTAGGGTTTTAGGAGTGCGAAATTTGGTGGTGGCTAGGGTTTTAAGAGTGCTCGGAATTAGGAGGGGATTTATGGATGGTCGGAATTTGGTGGCTTGGGTTTTGAGGTCGAAATTTTTTGGAAAGGGGGTCAAAATCCGGTGCGGTGGTCGTTGTGTGGCGAATAAGTGGTGGGGGCTGGTAGCGGTTAGGTGTTGGGGGATGGTAGCGGTTAGGTGGTAGTGGCTGGCCATAGCGGTTGGGTGGTGGGGTTGGTCGTAGCCAGTCCGGCGGTGGGGGTCCTGACGGTGGCCTGGCAACAACCACCGGTTGATGGATGGGGATTTTTTTAGTTTTATTTTTTTGTGTGTTTTTTTTTATTTTTTTAAAATTTACCCAATAATATGGCAACACGTGTGCAAGGTAGGCCTCACTAACAGATTTATGGACGGAATCCGTTAGTTGGAGGTGATTGGTGGTAAAAGTCAACTTTTATTTTTTTTATGTGGTGGTAAAATAAATCTTTTTTTTTATAGAGGTGGTAAAATCAATTAAGTCGTATTTTGAAGGTGGTAAAAGTCGAAATTTCCTTTATTATATATGTTCTTTAAATTTATTGATTTTTACTTATTTAAACTTACTTTGATTGAAATGATTTTTTTTAACTAAACTTAAATTATTTTTATTGAACTTGAATTATTTTTTTTATTGAACTTAATTTATTTTTAGGCCAGGTTCCCTTTGCTTAATTTTTGTTGAACTAAAATAATTTTTACTGAATTGAAATTATTTTTGTTGAGCTTAAATCAATTTTTTGAGTTGAAATTACTTTTACATAACTGAAATTATTTTTATTGATTAAAGATTTGTATTATAGATGATTAATTAGCTTAGTTAATTAAAGTCTTTATGTGATATTAAAAACCTTGATTCAAATCTCATCCACATTACTTAGGCCCTGTTCTTTTGAGCTTTTGGGCAGAGTAGAGCAGAGCAGAGTAGGGGTCAGCAGAGCAGAGCAGATTAAATTTTAGCAGAGCCGAGCAGAGTAGAGCAAATTTCAACATTATTATTAATACTATTATTATTATTGTTATTGTTGTTGTTGTTGTTGTTGTTGTTGTTGTTGTTGTTGTTGTTGTTGTTTTTCTTATTATTATTATTATTATTATTATTATTATTATTATTATTATTATTAAGTGCATATACCATTAATTTAGGTGAGTGAAAACATAAATATATGTGTACCATATTTAACATAAGTTAATAGTAGAAACAAAAAAGACAATGGTTTACTTATATTTATTTCAAAAAAATTTTAAAATAAAATGATTTAATGAGTAATAATGATTTTACTTATAAATTTGTCTTAATCATATATTGTTAACACTAAAAATAATAATGATATACAAAGTACTACTTGAAAACAACCTTTTTTTTTTTTTTAATTCCTAAATTGTATGGAAAGATTTGAAAAATAATTCAACTCAATGAACTAACCATCAATACCCACATAAAATGTTTCTACACATTGTGATTCTAATATCAAATATTTATAAAATAAATTGTTATTATTATTATTATTATTATTATTATTTATTTATTTTAAAAGAATTGTTATAATTATTAGAAATTATTAATTAATAATATTATTAAATATTAATTCTTAATAGTTTGAATTATTAAATATTTTTATTGATAAATATTATCATTAATTATTATGATTAATAAATATTAATTATTATTAATATTAATAATTATTAAAATTATTTTTAATATTAATAATTATTATAATTATTCAGAATAATAAATTATTATCATCAATATAATATTAATTATTATTATTGAATATTAATTATTAATATTGTTATTATTAATTATTATTTGAAAATAGAGCAGAGCAGAGCATTTTTAATTTGAGCAGAGCAGAGCAACTCTAAAAAACGAGACCTTACTCTTACGGCTTCCTCTACACCCAAAAAAAATTACTATATTGTTAGAAACAAAAAACATAAAACTCGTATGAAGTACTGCGTATTATATATAATTTATATTCATTTTCTTTCAAGAATTCTAAAGATGTAACATTTTGGGTACACCTACTGTTTCGGGTGAAAACAATGGGACCTTGCTGAAGGTCCGCTGAAACGGAGAAGACTAGATTCGGTCCAAGTTATGTTGGGCCGAAGGTTTCCTGCACAGTAAACACACGTAAACTAGCCTCGGGGGTGTTGCCGAGGAAGGCCCCTCCGATGCTAAAGTCAGTACAATGTGTAGAAAGAGAACACTATGCAAGAGAATTTGTTGCTTGAGGCTTTTCTTCAGTATATGAGAATATATATGAGAATATGTGAATGAATCTGAATATATGAATATTGATGGCTTTTATACCTCTTCATACATGGAGAAGTTGGGCCTTAGCCCAATTGACTTGCTTTGAGGGCTGACCTTTGACTTTAGCACAATTGGAGAGTTGAACCTTGACCTTGGGCTTTTAATTGGATCATTTAATGCCTAGGCTCAATTGGACTAAATTGGACCCAAACAACTTGCCCCCCAGACCAGATTTGGAAGGATGACGGGTCGGGTTTGATTTAATTCAGAAAAGGAGGGAAGTAAATGATTTAATTAATCCAAAAATTTGAATTTAAACCGTAATTAATGAGATAACAACGGTTAAGGCGGATGATTGTGGAAGTTGGACGGATAATGGGCAGTTTAATCGCAAGGTCGTGTGTTTAACGGTTACTTAGTGGGGTATTTAAGAGAAATTGAAACGCGGACTCCCCGTATTCCCATTTCTGGAGATATAATCAGAGGCGCGTCATCTCTCCTCACTTACTCACCAACACAAACCCAGAATTCTCGAGAGAACCCAAGAACCCGCATCAAAACTTCGCAAATTCCCCGAGCATTAAGCTTAGAAACTGAGACTTGCCACTACGAACTCGTAAATCGGCAACTTTCGCTTCAGATTAAGGTAAATTCCTTTGATTTCAGTTTATTTTTCTTCGAATTCGAACTCCTTCCCTTTTTTTTCGACTTTTTTCTTCGAAATAATCAATGGCAAGAGGAGTTAGAGGTAGAGCCCGTGCTCCAAGAAGAGCAAGGCCAATTCCCGATCCTAGGAACAAGATTGGGACCTGGAATGGACAAAGGCCAGAGTCTGACCCTGCTGAAGGGATTAGGGCGACTCCAATTCCCTCGGCTCCTCCTCAGAGAACGGAGGGGCCGAGCGCTTCTGGACGGGACGATGAAGTTCCCGCTGTCCTTTGGGATATCCTCCCCGGGTTTTCAGAGTGGGAGAATGCCGAAGTAGCTTCGGCCATGATAAAGAACCGCCCCTACTCATGGTGGGTGGAGAATGTCGAACAATATCGGTTTGCCGAGCAAATTGAGTTGCATTGCGGCATTTTTGAAGCTGATGGGTATTGGTGCCGAATGCCCGTGGCATCCGATAGAATCCATCGTCCACCCCCGGGGTATGTGGGGGTGTACACAAGACAGCTTCAGTATGGGCTGAGGTTCCCTTTGGACGTATTTGTCCGAGACTTGCCGATCCATTACAATATCTCCCTATGTCAACTAACTCCCACCAGCATCCGAAGGGTGATGACATACTTATGGGTTTGCAATTTCTTCAAGTATGTGCCGAACCTGCACTGCTTCAAAAAGCTTCATCGGCTAGTGCCAAATATTCAAAGTGGGCACGGAAGCCACGGTTCTGGGTGGTACCGGATTGAGTCCCGGCCCCAGTACCTAACCATGTGGCCGAACGACTCTTCAGACAAGGACTGGAGAGGTCAATGGATTTGGGTTAGGGCACCCACGGATCCGGGCCACCCTTGCGTCTTCAGCGCTCCCCGGTACCTTGCTGAGCCTGATCCCGACATGGGAAGTCTAGGTCCCCCCGCAGATAACGGGCCGGATCCGAACCTTGATCAACAAAATATCTTCGGCAAGCTGCCGAACCGGGGGGGGGGGGCAGCGGCCGAATGCAGCATATCCCGGAGACTTGGCTCCCCGATACGCATTATGTTTTCCAAGAGAACATGCTAGCAGCTGTTGGCCTCAGCCGAAAGTTTAAGGATGGTAAGCTTCTTCGGCTGGGGCCGAGGCTTTTTAATTATCTCTTTTTCTCCTCACTTCGCTTTTTTATGCTGTGCCAACCTAACTGAACTGACCTTTCCCCTTTTCTTTTTCAGAACGGGACGAGACCAACGTTGGCATTAACTACGCTCGTCTTGGCGTCAACCGAGAACGAGTTGTAACTGATCGGGCCCCGTCTATCACTGAACCGAGGCATAGGGAAGTTCATCTAGACTCTTCCCACTTCCAAATTGAGGGTGTTGCTCTGTATCAGAGGCAGAAGCCTTGGTGGAAGAAGAGAGACCCCTGGTTTCAGCTGCTGGACGAAGAAGCTGAAGCTGCCCGTACAGCCGAAGAGGTTGCACGGGTTCTCGAAGCTTGCGAAGGAGGAGAAGGGTCCTCCAGAGCTGCTGAAGAAGAAGCTGCAGCTAGGGCAGCTGAAGAAGACGAGGCTTTGCTGAAGACCTCGGTGAGCTTTCAGACTTAACTTTGTCTTTCTTTTTTTTTTTTTTTTTTTTTTGTACTCACATTCTTCCTCCCCCCTGTCTGTTAAAGTCTGAAGAGAGTAACAGACACAGAGAAGGGAAAGCCCCTGTTCGTCCCGAAGACCAAATACAAGAAGAGTCTTCAGACTCAGACATGGACGAGCAGCCCCTTCAGAAAAGGCGCCGAAGAATGGCCATCATCGGGCCGCACGACTTTCGGCGGAGGCCGATGACCATCGGCGTTGAAATAAGGGAACCCGAGGAAGGCAATGGATCGCCGAGGGTTCCCCGGCCACAACCTCAATCACCTCAAAAGACCCCTCCGCCACCTCCTGAGATGGAGGTGGATCAGAAAACTCCCGAATCTAAGGGAGGGGTCCAAGAAGAAGTTCAGGAGAGTGCTGCTGAGCACAAAAATAAGGATGCCGTGATGCCCAGTGCTGAGGGTTTCACGGCAGACATTGCAAGAGAGGTTGAGGCTTTCGTCCTCACCCCTGAAGAAGAAGAGGTCATAGTAATTGACTCTTCTGAGAAGGATGATGCTGAACCATCCAAAGCTAAAGAAGCTCCGTCATCATCCTTTCCTTCCTTCCAGACTCTGCAATCTGGAGAAATGGGTTTCTCGGCCCCCCGAATTCCAATCCCAGATTACATCTGGGACCTCATATGGGGTCAGAACCGAGAAGGTGTTGCAGCCTACTTCGGCGATTTTGCTGGCATGTCCGAAGTAGATAGGGCAAGAATATGGTCGCTGAAGGCCACTGCTGGGATGGGCGAATCCAGCAGATCAGCTCCTGACCCAGCCAGGTCTAACCAACTGCTGATGATGCAGGTGATTTTCCTTACATTTATTTGCTCTAAAATTCAGCTCTATTTTTATATTATTTTTTTTAACTTGTGCTCCCGTTTCAGTTCGTGCACAATCAGACTCTCACTGTAGAGCTGATAGATACCCTACAAGATAGGGTAGACGCTGTCGAGCACGACAAGAAGGTAGCTGAAGAGGAATTAAAGCTTGCTAAGCTGAAGCAAGCAGCAGCTGAAGAGAAGCAGCAGAAGGGTGAGGAATATGAGAAAAAAGCTGCTGAAGCCCTCAAAACCTTCTGCGACGCTATGGAGAAGGAAGTTTTTCCCCCACTGATGGAAGGGGAAAAATTCCTCCAGGAGCACATGGGAGTGGACGTCTCCAAATTCAAGGCTGCCATTGAGAGCCGAATCCAGGGGGGGCTGCTGCACAAGCTGAAGTGCAGCAACGGCTAGAAGCTCTTGAAGCCAGCAGAATGGCTGCTGAAGAGCTGCTCCAAGCCAGGGATGTCCAACTCTCAGAGGCTGCTGCTGCTGCTGAAGCTTAGAGAGCTAAGCTCCAAGAGGCTGAGGATCTGCTGATGGCCAAAAAAGAAGAAGTGGCCCAGGCTCAGACAGAGGCTTCCCAAGTTCAGCAGGAGCTGAATGAGCTGAAAGGTTCCTCCTCCAAGCTCGCCGATGAGCTGAAGAAATCCAAGGAAGACTTGGAGGAGACCCAGAAGAAGTTGGCTGATGCTGAGGCTCTACTCAAAGTCCGTGTCTATACCCAGGAAGAATATGAAATGGGTTTCAGAAACGGGTTCAGAGTATGCCGAAGAGTCTGCCTTCATGCTGAGCCGAAGCTGGATTGGTCCAAATGTGCTGAATGGTTCCAGAATCCCGAAGACCCTCATATGAAGTATGCAACTCCAGTCAAAGCTGAAATTCTTAAGGCTGAGGAAGCCGAAGAAGAAGCTGAGAGAATGGAGTTGGAGGCTGAATAGAGGGAAAGGGAGGCTCGGCAGAGTGCAAAGCCTGCTTCTTCTGCTGCTGGGGTTGAGGCCACCATGGGGCTCAACAATGCTGATCAGTCTGATCCTCGGGTTGAAGCATAGGAACTCGGGCAGTCGTCTTTAGAATCTTGCGGTTCATCATGCGCTTAACTTTAGACTTGCCGCTTTCTGAATTTTTTGCCTTGTTTTTTGCTTCAGCTTGCCTTGTCGTACAGCAGTTTATTTTTTTGCTTATGTACGTATTTCGACAGCTGTTATTTTCCGCTTGTGGGCGGCTGCCGATACAGTTTATTTGAACTCGTAGCTCAATTTATGAGCATAAATTATTAATTTGATGCTCTCTTCTTCAGCTGCTTTGTTTTTGAATGCTTTACTGTTTCTTCAATTCTGCTGAACATAAACTTGCACTGATAGTGCTTCTTGCCCCCCCAGAAATTGAAGTATGGCTTCAGCTGAATAAACAATTTCTTCACTTCTTAAAAATGGGTATCCGAAACACAGGGCCAACTGAAGGCAATGTTTCGGATAATAGCTTTCTGGGATACAAGGCTCAGTTAAGGCAATATCCCAGAATTATCCATGGACTCATGTCTTTGGAGAACAAGTCTTACTGAAGTTGGACTTCAGCTGAAAGACCAGTGTTCTTTAAAAAGACGGATATTCGAAACACAGGGCCAACTGAAGGCAATGTTTCGGATAATGGCTTTCTGGGATACAAGGCTCAGTTAAGGCAATATCCCAGAATTGTCCATGGACTCGTCTTTGGAGAACAAGTCTTACTGAAGTTGGACTTCAGCTGAAAGACCAGTGTTCTTTAAAAAGACGGATATCCGAAACACAGGGCCAACTGAAGGCAATGTTTCGGATAATGGCTTTCTGGGATACAAGGCTCAGTTAAGGCAATATCCCAGAATTGTCCATGGACTCGTCTTTGGAGAACAAGTCTTACTGAAGTTGGACTTCAGCTGAAAGACCAGTGTTCTTTAAAAAGACGAGTTTTGTCAGCAATCTGAAACCCAGTTACCCGAAGGCGAAGGTTTCAGACGAGGCTGAATAAACAATTTTCAACTGTTGCTGTTATCCTTGATTTTCTGTCTATCTTTGAAAAATGGATACCCGAAACACAGGGCCAACTTAAGGCAATGTTTCGGATAATGGCTCTCTGGGATACAAGGCTCAGTTAAGGCAATATCCCAGAATTGTCCATGGACTCATGTCTTTGGAGAACAAGTCTTACTGAGGTTTGACTTCAGCTGAAAGACCAGTGTTCTTTAAAAAGACGAGTTTTGTCAGCAATCTGAAACCCAGTTACCCGAAGGCGAAGGTTTCAGACGAGGCTGAATAAAAAACCCTTAAAGAGTAGATAGAACAAAGAAAACTTTGAAAGGATAAAAAGTTGTAAACATTTATATAAATGGCGGCTCCAAGGCCTTTCATTAGTTCAAAATGTACTTACAAAGATTGTTCTGCCCCGAAGGGTTTACACATGATATTTTTTCAGTACATCAGCGTTCCAGTGATTTTTCAACTCAGTTCCATCCAACTGCCGAAGTCGGTATGTCCCTGGCTGAAGCTCATCATAGATTTCATAAGGTCCTTCCCATGCAGCTGAGAGTTTCCCATGGATTCGGCCTTTCTGAACTGCAGCAGCATTCCGAAGGACAAGGTCTCCAATTTTGAGAGGCCTTGCATGGACCCTTCGGTTATAAAAATTGCTGATTCTCTGCTTATAAGCGGCCATTCTGTCTCGGGTTGAGTCTCTTACTTCGTCGAGGAAATAGAGAGATTCCCTCATCAGTCGCTCATTCTCAGCCGAGAAGTGGTGCACTCGTAGGCTCTCAGAGCCAATTTCCACTGGAAGGACGGCTTCGGCACCATACACCAGTTCAAAAGGTGAATAGCCCGTTGCCTCTTTTTCAGTTGTCCGAAGGGACCAAAGGGTTCCTGGGAGCTCCTCCAGCCACTTGGACTTTTGATCTTCCACCCTCTTCTTGAGGGAATTTAAGATCTGTTTATTTGCAGCTTCGGCTTGTCCGTTACTTTGCGGGTGGCATACCGCTGAATATGCCAGTTTGATGCCGAACTGATCTGTATACCGCTTCAGCGGTAAGTTATCAAATTTCCTCCCATGATCGAAGACAAATACTCTCGGGATGCCAAATCGAGTGATGATATTCTGCCAGATAAATTTTCTGACAGTTTGCTCTGTAATGTTCGAGGCTGCTTCGGCCTCGATCCATTTACTGAAGTAGTCGACACCAACTATCAGCCATTTTTTTCTGGTACACAGCCTCTGGAAATGGTCCCAGTATATCCAGTCCCCATTGGGCGAACGGGAGTGGATTAAGGATCGGCTGAAGATCCCTTGCTGGCTGATGGATAACTGGAGCGTACTTTTGACATTTTTCGCATTTCCGAACCAGTTCCTTAGCATCTGCGATCATGGTGGGCCAGTAATATCCAGCCCTCAATGCCTTGTGGGCTAAGGTCCTTCCCCAAATGTGGTTCCCACTGATGCCGAGGTGAATCTCCCGTAGGATATAATCTGCATCTGTTGGTCCCACGCATTTCAGCAATGGGGCTGAGAAGGACTTTTTTAGAAGTTCCCCCCTGAAGACAATGAACCTAGAGCTGGTTCTCTTTATCTTGGAGGCCAAAGCTTTATCTTCGGGAGTTTCTCCCCGAAGCTTGAAAGCTAGGATGGGGTCCATCCAACTAGGCTCTGGGTCAGCGCAGCACACTTCAGGTGCTTCGTCGACACTTCTCTCTCGACGCACTTCTACATATACAGATCTGTTCAGCTCGGTAAGAGATGAACTGGCAAGTTTGGAGAGTGCATCGGCTTGAGTATTCTGACCCCTTGGGATCAGCTGAACCTCAAAAGTTTTCAGCTCTGCAATGACTGACTTGATCTTGGCAAGATAAGCTATCATGGAGGGCTCTTTGGCCTCGTAGCTGCCGCTGATCTGATATGCAACTAGCTGAGAGTCTGTTTTCAGGCAGACATGATCGGCTTCCAGGGAGATGCACAATTCTAGGCCGGCGATTGCTGCCTCATATTCGGCTTCATTGTTCGAGGCCTTAAAAGAAAATTTTAGTGCATACTCAAAGGATTTGCCTTCGGGAGAAGTTATCACCACTCCTGCCCCCGAACCGTTTTCGGTGGAAGATCCATCCGTAAACACGGTCCAGACTTTCTTTTCACTGTCTAGCGCTTCTTGGTATGAGCATTCGGCCAAGAAATCCGCTAGAGCTTGAGCCTTAATGGCAGCCCTCGGACGGTAGCTGATGCTGAATTCAGTGAGCTCAAAAGCCCACTTGGCTAGCCTACCAGATTTTTCAACCTTGCCAAGAACTTTTTCCAACGGCTGATCAGTTAAGACCACTATATGATGGCAATCAAAATAGGGCCTCAGCTTCCGAGCAGCTACTACTACCGCGAAAGCGACTTTCTCGAGTAGAGGATAGCGAGTCTCGGCATCCGTCAGTGTATGACTGACGAAGTAGATCGGTTGCTGACTTTTACTTTCTTCCTTCAGCAATACTGCGCTGATGGTGGCTGGGCTAACGGCCACATATAGGTACAAAGTTTCTCCTTCAGCTGGGCTAGCCAGCGTTGGGAGTTGAGCCAGATGCTCCCGAAGCTGTTTAAAGGCGTCTTTTTGCTCTTCCTCCCAAACGAGCTCTTTTGTTTTCGGGAGTTTCAGGGCTTTGAAGAAAGGTAACCCCTTATCCGAAGCTCTGGAAATGAACCTCGAGAGGGCTGCCATTCTTCCGGTGAGCCGCTGAACATCCCGCTTCGTTTTCGGCTCTGGAAGGTCGAGCGCCGCTTTGACTTTAGAGGGATTGGCATCAATCCCCCTTTTGCTGACTATGAACCCAAGGAATTTCCCTGACTTCACGCCGAAGACACACTTCTTCGGATTCAGCTTCATTTGATGCTTTCTCAAGGTGGCGAAAGTTTCAGCCAGGTCCTTTACATGGTCCTCAGGTTTTTTGCTTTTGACGATCGAATCGTCAACATAGACTTCCATGTTTCGGCCCTTTTGATCGGAAAAAACTTGATCCACCAGCCTTTGATAGGTTGCCCCCGCATTTTTTCAATCCGAAGGGCATCATTTTGTAATTGTACACCCCAGCGTTTGTGACGAATGCTGTCTTTGCTCGATCGTCGGGGTGCATGAAGATCTGATGATACCCCGAGAATGCGTCCATGAAACTAAGCAAGGCATGGCCACTTGTCGAATCGACTAGCTGATCGATCCTTGGCAAGGGATAGAAATCCTTCGGACAAGCCTTATTTAGGTCCGTGAAGTCAACGCACATCCTCCAGGTACCATTGGGCTTCTGAACCATCACCACATTTGCCAGCCATTCTGGATATTGGCAAGGTTCGATGAATCCTGCCTCCAGCAATTTTTTTACCTCGGCTGCGATGTCTCGGTTCTTATTAGCGGAGTAATTCCGCTTCTTTTGCTTAACTGGTCGACACGTTGGGTCAACATTAAGCTTATGGGAGATGAGGTCTGAACTTATCCCGTGCATATCAGCTGCCGAGAAAGCAAACACATCTCTGTTGTCCCGAAGGAGCTGAATAAGTTCACAACGGGTGTTCGGATCAAGTTCCATCCCGATTGTTACACATTTCTCAACGTCTCCTTCGGCCAACTCAACTGTTTCAGTCTGTTGGTCCATGTCCATTGCTGATGGACTGGACTCTTCATAATTTGGCCTGCTGCCAATGTCAGCAGGTGTCCCAGTTTTTTTGTTCTTCGGCTGGCTCTCTGAGTCTTGCGGCTTAGCTGAAGAGCTAGCCTTTTCCCTTTTGGGCCCTTTACCTCTGGGTACAGATCCTTGGGCCGAAGCACTTAGGCCTTTCGGCTTTTTTGTGCTTGGCTCTCTTTCTTTTTCTTTCTCCTCCTCATCCTTGTCGTCATCTGGGCGACTACTGGATGGATTGAGGTAGTTGCACCTTCGGGCGTCCTTTTGGTTGCCCTGTATCCTTTCGGGGAAGCCGGCGTCTGAGACGTAAATCATCAGCTGATGATAAGTTGAGACGACCCCTTGGATCTCATGAATTATGGGTCTCCCCAAAATCACGTTGTACACTGAAGGAGCGTCAATGACCAAAAATTCAATCATGACGTTCCTGGCTGCCTCATCGCAGCCGATGGTGACAGGAAGTGTCACCTTCCCATCTGGATAAGTTGAAGCCCCGTTGAACCCGGATACCGGGTAGGGTACCGGCGTAAGGTGCTTGGGCTTCAGCTTGATTTGATTGTAGGCCTTTCGGAACAGAATGTTTGCTCCGCTGCCACCGTCAACAAGGACCTTACTGACGTCGTGGTTGGCCACCGTGGCGATGATCACCAACGGATCCTCGTGAGGGAACGTAATCCCCCGGAAGTCGGCGGCTGTGAACGTCATGTTCGGCACCGACGATTGGGGAGATTGAATGTCAGGGTTGTTCACCCGGTGAGTCAAAGCTCTAAGGTGTCGCTTGTGCTCCCTCCGAGAGTATATTCCTCCCGAGATAACATTGATCGGCGGGAATTTCCCCTCCGGCTTTTTACTGTTTTTCCGGGGGAAGTCGAGGTCTTGCCGAGAGTCCTTTGCTGACTTCTCGGATTCTTTTTTCTCGCGGTGATCCGCGATGTATTTTTCAAGTATCCCTTCCGGACCATGTCCTCTATCTGGTCCTTCAGTTGGATACACTCCTCAGTGTTGTGTCCCGAAGACTCGTGGAACTCGCACCACTGATTTTTATTTTTTCGCTGATACCACTCTGGGAGTGGTCTCGGCTTTCGGTAACTCTGCTCCTCCTTCGTCACGCTGTAAATTTTGGCGCGTGGAAGAGAGAGCGGAGTGTAGGACTCGTATCTGCCTGTGTATGAGGCAGATCTTTCCTTCTTTGGGTCGCTGACCGAAGATTGCTCCGAGGCCTTTGACTTTCCCTTTGCCTTATGGCCTTGGCCTTCAGACAAGGGTATTTGTCTTTGTTTCCCTCCCCCAAATTGAGGTTGGGTTTTCGCTTTGTTCCATTCTTCGGCTCGGATGAACTTATCCGAGGCATTCAGAGCTTCCTCCAAGGTCTGCGGGGTATGCATGACCATGAAGTCTAGGAACTTTCCGGGCTGAAGGCCATTCTGCATCGCAAAAACGGCTAGCTCCTGGTCCAGCTGAGAGACGCTGGATGACTCGTTACTGAAACGGGTCAGATAGTCTCGGAGGCTTTCGGTTTCCCCTTGTTGCAGACTCATGAGTTCTGCAGTAGTCTTCTCTCGCGGTTTGCCGTGGAAAACTTGCTCCTAAATTTGGAGGACAGATCATCCCACCCTGTTATGGAGCCTTGCTTTACTCCCTTGGAGATCCACGCTTGCGCGACCCCCTTGAGAGTGGTTGGGAAATATTTGCACCAAGTCGCTTCGGATCTGGGGCAAAGATGCATATGAGTCTCATACGAGGCCACGTGATCCTTCGGATCCGAGGTCCCGTCATATGTGATGTGCGACGGTATTTTAACCGTGGGCACGCGCTCTTCCAGTATCCATTGCTCGAATGGTGAACTGGCGGGTAGCATAACGGCCTTGCCCTTGTTCCTGGCCGAAGGGACCGCGCTCCGCCCTCTTAGAGAGGTAGGTGTGGTTTTCGTCCCTGGCTGGGAAGTCTGGGCCTCGGCTGCAGGGAACGAGAGGCGACTGCGCACGCTCGGTTCCTTGCCGCCGAGTCGGTCGAGGACGCTTCGGCGAACAGTCTCAGGTTCTCGGTGAGTAGACTCTGGCCGAGAGGCTGAGCTGCTGCTCTTATGCGCTTCTGGTCGTGAGGATGAGGATCCTTTTAAAAATTGAGGGTTCTTTTTCCTCTCTTTTTCATTTTTCCAGGAATCCTCTTCCCACTCTTCCAGTTCCCGGAAGGAAGGAAGCTTCCCACCATCATGGTCTAACTTCCTCCGCTGATGCCGAGTATGCGGAGGAGATCGATCACGAGGTGGTGGCATATTTTGTGCCCTCATCGCCTCCATGAGCACTGCCAGCGCTCTTGCCACCTCTTCCGAGCTGGGCCCCGTCAAAGGGGTCCTCGGCCGAGTATGGGAATGAGGGCGCACAGTCGATGGTTGGCTTTGGGGCACTGAATGTGTCCTATGATCGGACTCACCCCTGCTAGACCGAGAGTGACTCGGCCTATGATGAGAGTCATGAATTACGGGAGAAAGGGAATCCTCCTTGTATGATCCTCCCCCCGAGCTGGCACCCTTGGGAGAGTTCCGGTCCGGAGAGGGTGATGATGTAGGGGTTTTAGGCTTTTCGCCCGCACCTTGACGGAGGCCCTTGCTGTTGCGGTTCTTAGCCATTGCTACTAAGATTATTGCAAGATGATCTTGGTTAGAAATTTGGCTTAAAGATTTTTGAAAGTCTTCCCCACAGACGGCGCCAAATTGTTTCGGGTGAAAACAATGGGACCTTGCCGAAGGTCCGCTGAAACGGAGAAGACTAGATTCGGTCCAAGTTATGTTGGGCCGAAGGTTTCCTGCACAGTAAACACACGTAAACTAGCCTCGGGGGTGTTGCCGAGGAAGGCCCCTCCGATGCTAAAGTCAGTACAATGTGTAGAAAGAGAACACTATGCAAGAGAATTTGTTTCTTGAGGCTTTTCTTGAGTATATGAGAATATATATGAGAATATGTGAATGAATCTGAATATATGAATATTGATGGCTTTTATACCTCTTCATACATGGAGAAGTTGGGCCTTAGCCCAATTGGCTTGCTTTGAGGGCTGACCTTTGACTTTAGCACAATTGGAGAGTTGAACCTTGACCTTGGGCTTTTAATTGGATCATTTAATGCCTAGGCCCAATTGGACTAAATTGGACCCAAACACCTACTTTGTACTATTATAAACGTAATATATGTAATACACCCTAATACTTTGTGTACGTGGTTCAATTGGAATTCACAAATAATAGCTAATATATGATGATCATGATTAAGTTCTCCACCCTACTCAAATTGATATAAAACCATAAAAGGAAATTATTGGAAAAAATAGATTTCGTGACAGTTTGATAAATTGTTGCCATGAAATGTGCAAGACTTTTGGGTTGCTAAGTGAAACCATGACATTAATTTTAATATATACTTTATGATTTTATTTTGCATGAATGTACGACATTTGTTATAATTCATAAATCGCCCAAATATGTCATTTTAGTATTCATAAATCGGAGCTAAATTGAGAGGGAGAAGGAGAAGATTATTGCTGCGATTGATTGAACTGAGAAGACGAAGAAACATTAATCCAATTGCTGGGTCCTGCACCAAATGGATCTGGAAAGACAGACCCAGAAGGCCCAAGAGGTGGAGGTGAGAACACTGGAGCTGGGTTCGAACTTGGATGCTGGAGATTCTGAAATAACACACCTCTATAAGTGGGCTGAACCTGATATTCAGAAGATAGTGGGCCAGAAGTATTAGTAGCCACTCGATAAGGATCCGCCCTTCTTAGATTATCCCATATAGGCCCAGTATTAGGTGGATTATGAAGAGGACCCGGATCCAAGCTATCAACACGGGTCGAACCCTGATAAATCTGATGCGGTAAAAGAACACGTGACCCTGGAGAAGAAAAGTCATGACTTGAATTGGTATTATTCAGAGAGCCAACTGTTGGATGCTCCCAATTTACAATCTGGGATAAAACACAACGAGGAGTGCGTGCATGATGGACACGTGGATTGATAAACCCATTGAGCGGTGCAACATTATCAATCTCGAGATCCTCCCTAATGCACCGATTAATTCCAAGATCGCGCCGCCACACCTCATTTCGACTGTTTCGAAACCCACTAAGAGGAGGTCCGGGGAACAACCCTGGCAATGATGTAGGCGGAGGAGCAGGTGACTGAGAAGATAGACCTGAACCTGAAGAAATATTATCAAAGATACCACTCAAATCATCCCAATCTGAAGGATGAGAATCAGCAGGAAATTCAAAAGGGTCGTCATCATCATTATCACCAAACCATAATTTCGTAGTCCAATTATCCGGATTAGGTGCTATTCCCCGAATAGAATTTGAATATAACGAAACATCCGTTGGACCAAACAAAACACGTGCGCCGTTTTCGTGGAGCTTACGAAAGCGGCGTTCCAAATGGAACTTACTTAATTCATAGGATTTTGGACATGTATCCCGACCGTGTCCGACAAAACCACACTTTTTGCAGAAGCGAAATATACCCTCATATTTAAATCGAACCCAAGTTATATGATTGCCATAGGTTGGAAAGTAACAACCCGCAATTAAGGGTAACGACAAATCAACTAGAATTTTAACTCTAGGTTTAGGGATAGGAAACTGACCGTTATGATCTTCTTCCATAAGCAACTCGCCAACATGATTTAGAACAGAAGAGGCCACCGCTGGAACCGAGTAACGAATAGGAAGACCTTGAACTTGAACCCACATCGGAGCTAAATTGAGATTTAAATTTTCAGGCACATCGTGACCACGAAGTCATTGAATGACCATAAGACTTCCCTTAAAATGAACGCAACCACGTCGGTCCAATTCTTCAGCATCTTGTTCATTCCCACAGCTAAACATGAAGTCATCATCATAAGGAAAAACTTTCATCGGAGCACGAAGATGCCAGAAGCGAGACACGAGACGCTGAACTAGACCAACTGAAAATTTCCTATTATCCCAAAACTTACCTATAACAGCACTTTGCCAATTAATTTCAATTTCCTCAAAAGAGGGAGGAGGAAATTGATAAGATCCTATCACATGTGGATAGACAAAAGTTCTAGGAAACATCCTATCAGACATGGTGAAAGAGATGGAAATTGATTGATTAGAGAATGACAGAAGGAAGGATTGAATTAAAGAAGAAAAGAGTAGAGACTTTCTCTCACTAGAGTTTCTCTCACTAGAGTTAAATTGTACTTATTTGTCCTTAATAGAATGAAGTTTGATAGCGGTCTAGTGACAAAGATTTACTCGTATATGAAGATATAATTTGTAATGTCCTTGTGAATTATTCACAATAATAAATAAAATAATTAAAAAATACGTTATGGAATAATTTATTTTATGGATTGCATACATATAGGGAACACTAGTACTCTACTACTCCCTTTATTATATTGGATTGGCTATCAAAAAATTGATTGTTGAACACTATGAAAATCTAACCAACTCGCTCTCACCAACACTAGCTGTTGAGTAATTAGGTTTTAATGATTGTAAACTAATGATGATTATCTATCTAACGTTTTTGTTTAGTTGTGCATAGAAAGAACAAGTTATGCTTGAATAGGGTACAAGGAACCTGAGTAATGACAGGTATATATGTAAGGAACTTGAGTAATATATGATAAGCAATAGAGGAACAAGAACAATGATAAGTGTTATGGTTGATAAGCATGATGATGGCTAAGGAACCATGAAGGTAACTATGTAAATATGTGTTTACATATGTTAGCTTCATAAGGTAAGTATCCTATACATATATAGGTCATGTATGTGTAGGAGTCTTTTAATTTAGTTTAGTTTTCTTTATTGTTTTTTTAAATGAAAAAACTAACCTTCTGCTTTACTTTGTTATTCTCAGAAGTTTGCTCAGTTTGTCATCATCAAAAAGGGGAAACTTGTTGACCCTTATGAGGTTTTGATGATGATAGTTATGATTGAGCAAACTTCCATCTAATAAGGATTTTCTAGTGTTGTGATGTTTGCAGGTTTAGTAAACTCTAGGAGTTGAAGAAGGAACTGAAACAAAGGGACTTTAGAAGATCCATTAGGATACAAGTAAAGTTAGAATAAGAGTTCCAGAAATGGAACTTCAAGGTGTTCCCCGACAGGAACGTACCACGGGTTGTAATGACCTGGTTCCGGTGTAATGCTGGGGCAAAGGTGTTTCCTGACAGGAACATATCAACGGGTTGTAACGACCTAGTTCCGGTGTAATGCTGGGGCAAACCCTAAGATCCAGAATATATCAAGACTACAAGATTCCAGAACAAGAGGTTCAGAGAAGCAACATGAAGACAGAGAAATAGAAGTATATTGCTCTAGGATTCATATAAGTATGTTGCACATAAAATACGGTCTGGAACAAGTCTATATAGAACCAAGGTGAACTCCAAACAGTCAATGAAATTAGAGTGACTGACTTGTCAGGAACTCAGAGTCTGTTAGAGTTCAGGTTCCTAATAGGAACTTAAGTATGCACGTTCATATCTTTTAGGGATTTGGTTTTACTGAATAAAGATATTTATCTTCTAATAAATCCCTTTTGGAAAAAGATAAGATTGTTTAAAAAGTATTTTTAAACAAAAAGATAAATTTTGAATAAAATATGATTTTATGTTAAGTTTATCTTATTATTATTGACAGATTTTATTCTTAGCAAAAAGATATATTTTCAGAAAACTTGTTTTTAGAAAATATCTTTTAAACTTATCTTTTCAGAAAACTTATCTTTTTCAAGATGAAATGAATAATTCGAGTGTACTATAAATATGCTCATATGTATTCATTCAAAGTTGAGGCTGACGAAGTGTAGTGGTCGTGCTTAATGGTTTCGTCCTTCACCATGAAGCTAAGTCAGTCCTCCTGGTCAAAGTTCCGATTTGGTTCTGGTTACAGTACGTCCAGTGAGTTCCAGACAGATCTCGAGTGTCCAAATCATTTGTTTTACCTCTTTATTCATATGTATGTAATTAGAGTTATTCGATGAGATCTTCACTAGTAGAAAAAAAGCATTAGGCACCCCCAATATGGCACCGGTTCAGGCTAAACCGGTGCCCAAAACCGGTCTAGAAATGGGCGGGATTTTACCAAAAGAGAAAAGGCACCGGTTCAGCTTGAACCGGTGCCAAAATTTAAAAAGGCACCGGTTTGAACCGGTGCCATTCAAACCGGTGCCAAATTCAAAAAAGAAAACCGCGTCTTCCTTATTCTTCTTCCTCTCTTTCTCTTTCCTTCCCTTCATTCGTTCATCCCTTCTTTCGTTCTCTTTCAGAGTTTTAGTTGTTCTGAATTGAAGTGCCTCCTGTTTCGGGGGTTTTTGTCCCTCGGGAGAGTTACAACACTGAAACTGGATTCAACTGAGGACGCCTGTACCTGCAAAGCTAACGGACCTCCGGATGGTTGGGGGTCCGCCTCCGAAGATTAAGTCAGCAAACGTTCGGAAATAAAACGTGCGGAAGTAAAGTTATCTGCTTGGATTCCAAGCTCAGGTAAAGTGTGATAAGTGACGTATTGTCTCGTATTGCGTGTCAAAATTCTCTCTCCGTCATAAATGACATAATGTCCCTATTTATAGGGTCCTTTTGAAAAGTGTGCCTTCCTAGGATCTGGTGACCTAGGAATTCGATCACGCCGTTTTGCGGCGCCTCGGGATTTGGGCCTTAGAAGGCCGCCATCCCATGGCCAATGCCTGAGTGACACGTGTCACTGTGCCCAAAAGGATTCTGAAGCACTTTTTGAGTGACACGTGTCGCCACATGAATGGTCCTTGCTGGACCTTCAGTCCACGTAGGACGGAGAAGAGTCCACCCTCCACGTGTCATCATTCCATAGGTCCAAATGGCACCTATACGGAGGACACGTGGCGCTTTATGATTGGGCCACCTGGCCGGGTATAAAATACCCAAATCATTTTCCCCTCACAGGGGTCACGTGCATTGCACGTGACTCCTGTGACAGGTGTCAGTATCTGAGTGGTCAGATTCAAAAATTACTAGAGGGAAAAAAATTAGGGTTTTACCCCCTATAAATAGTGAGGTTTGACCCCCCCTTGGATTCACACCTTGGCGAGTCTCTGGAGAATCTTGGACTTTTTGACTTAAAGAATCTCAAAATTCCCTAAGCGTTTTTCAAGCATCCGACACTCGCCCAACAGTCCGACCATTCTTTAGTCAACCAAGTGTCTTTCTCCCTTCTTCTAAAGGTAACGCCTGTATTTTCTTTTTACTCTTCATTTTTTCTTTGTTTTCGAAAAAATGGCTCCCCAATTGCATGCGGCACGGCGTAGGATAGTGATCAGCCGGTCACCAGGGACGGCTGAATCTAGAACTATCAGTGCCGAATGCTTGGCCAAAGTCCCTGCTTTGCGAACTTCTCCAAATCCGACCGTTTCCGTGTCTGTGCAGGACACTATGGCCAGAATCAAATGAACAGCAAGGCAATGTAGCTCCGATGGAGTTTTCTACCATTCGGATGGGTCGACTGTTTATTCAGATGGCTCAATAAGAGTGCCTCGAAGTGAGCTGTCGGAACACCCTGACAGCCCTTCCTATCTTCCTCCTACCCCCACCTATTACCATTCGCCAACATCTAGTGGAACTCCCAGTGATGGAATCCTGGGGGAGGCGGATGAAGAATATCAACCTGGGCCTTCTGGAAGGCGCCGGAAGAGAGTCTAGGGGAGGACCCCGCTGGCACCAGTCGGCGGTCCCTTAGCTCTGATGAGAGCTCTGATGACGAGTCGGCCTCGTCATCTTCTTCAGAGAATGCCTCCGGAACTTCAGAGGAGGCTAGATCAAAAATAGATTCTGCCAGAGAGTCCCAGGCAGTGGATAGGGGAGAAAGATGGGCCGAGCCGAGCGCTTCCAGGCGCTTGGAGAGAGCCCCCTACTATCAGCATGTTCCGCCAGGCAGGCGGAGCGCCATGGCATCCGACCTTGCCAATTTTAGGCGCAAGGTCGTCCTAGGCTATGGCTACACTTTGTCGGTCCCTAACGAGGGCGACACCATAACCTGGCCGAGCCTGGCCAGCTATCAAGACAAAGCATTCGGCTGCTATGAAGCGGCCTTCCAGGCTGGCCTCCGCTTCCCTCTCCATCCGGCCGTGGAGAGGATCTTGGACGGATACCAACTGGGTATCTGGCAACTTGTACCCAACTCCTGGATCAATATTCTGGGGTACATTGCCGCCTGTGAGATGCTGCAGGTGGAGGCGAGCTTTGAAGCGTTCGCCCACATGCACTATCTGAGCAGGGCGCCTGCTAGGGGCGGCGAGGGCTGGTACACCTTGACCACTTGCAAGGGGTACATGATGGCTGTTGGCAAAGAGAACAAGTGGAAAGACAGGAGGACTAAGTTTTACATAGTCAAGTCTGCCGACAGCCGCCTGAACCAAAAGTATAACAGGTGGAATAAGGAACCACCTCTTCTAGCAGGCAGGAGCGCATTGCCGCCTATTCCCAGGCGGGCAAAGGAGGAGATCATGGACGCGGGGTTGTTTACCGTGTCCGTGTGGACGAATGATGAGGGGGACAAGGAGGTCACCCCTCAATGCTATCTCCCTTTGTACAAGTGGTTTGAAGAAGGAACATTCTTAGCCGCCTGTGGGCTAAGTTCTGAAATGCCGAGAGGTAGTCGGCCGTCTGTTTTATTTGCAATTTACTTTTGCTTTTCAGTACCTGTTTAATGGTGCTAATACTTGTTCATTTTTGCAGACAAAGTAATGGAGAAGCTCTCGGCCACAAGGAAACCGGCTGTATCTGCTGCTCGATACAGGTCGAATGTCCTAAACAGGGCAGAAGCAACCACTCACACCAAAGTGGATGAGCAGAGAACTGGCGGCACCTCCAAGGTAGGAAATTGTTATACTTTCATTCTTGGCCAATATTTAACTTGCCCGAATGATTTCTAACTTGCGTTTGTCTTGTATTGATGTAGGGTGCGCCTTCCAAATCTCCTTCAAAACCATCCGACCCTAAAATCCAAAACACTAGGGCGGGTGACGTGAGCGCATCCGGCAAGGGCGGCCGGAAGCACGTTGCTCAAAAGCCCAAGAAAGGCCAGACGCCTCTTCTCTCGAAGCTGAAAAGGAGATCAGCAAACCGAATGCCCAGAGGGCATCGAAGGGTGGCTTCAAGCAACCCACCACTGCTGTCGGCTCAGCAGGAGGGAAGAGGAGCCTGGGGAGAGAGGAGGAAGAGAAGGACGACGGTAAAACCCATTCGCCTCTATTGTTCTTCCATTTAGATGTACTTAAGTTATTTTTCTAACTTTCTTTCCTTCTCAGTTCCTGTGCAGAGGCCGACTGTAGTCCAGATGGCCAAGTCCATGCTGAGGGCGGTTGATCCTGACGACAAGGCGTCTGTCAGAGGAGTCGGCACCCTTGACTTGGATGGCATCTTGGGGAACCTCTGCGAGGTATGAGTCTTAGCTCAAGCAATTTATTTATTTATTTATTTATTTTTTTGCCTGGTTTTAACCATTCGGCTCTTTTGCAGGCCATGCTGCGCGTCCAAGGGCTTAGGCTACCCCTCAAGGAGAAGTCCAAAGAGGTAACAGCCGCCAAAGCTCGGGTTGAGTCCGCCTTGGATCGAGCTCAATTTGATATTGCTCAGAATGAGTTTCTGACACTTGTTATGATGTATTCGCAGGCGGAAGCCAATATGCAGGTGAAGAAGGACCTGGACTCGGCCCGCCTGCGCATCACTTCCCTTAAGAAAGAGATTACAACTCTTAAGGAGAAGCCCGAGCCTCTTCAAGATGCCAAAGAAGAGGCCGAGAGAGCCAAGCAGAAGGTGGGCCGCCTGGAGCAGCGCCTCAGCAACCAGGAGCACCAGCTGAAGTCCAAGTTTGAGTCTGTGGCTGATCAAGAAAGAGAGGCTCTTGTTAAGCAAATGATGAGCGATTATGAATCCATCATGCGAGACACTTGGGCGGCTGTACAGCCGGACTCGGACTATCGGATTTGGAAATCCAAATTTGACGAAGCCAGCAAAGCATTCGACGCTCGCCTTATTGAAGAGGCTGAGAATGCTGAGGCCGAGGAAAGTTCTGGGTCTGACTCTTCTGGGGAGTCGTCCTCTGTGGCGAGGAGGAGGATCAGGCGGAGGAGCAAGAGAAAAAGGATGAAGAGCAGCCGAAGGACGACAGGTCGGCTGCCACTGAAGAGGCTCTCCCCTGATCACTTAAGCTTTTATGCCTTTCTGCGGCCGAATGGCCATGTACTTTTCTTTTCCGGCCTGCGTGCCGAGTATTTGTATCTTTACCGACCGAGGGGTCGGGTAATTTGACAATCTTTCTGGCTTTGCCAGATGACAATCTTAACCAATCGTCTGGTGACGATTGGTCTTTTTTTAATTTGAATCATTCGGCCATTTGGCTGAAGTTATTCATATTGTTGTCCTTTATGTTTTTGAATTTTTATTTTTCATTGCATGTTTTTGGCCAAGTATTTTAACCTGTATACCATGCGAATGTCCTTGCCCCTGGACGGATGTCGAGTGGTTTTGGTTTATTGGATTGATTGACTTAGAAATTGTTGATACTTAGAAGAGTATTTATGGTTTCTAAGTCCATCAATCACTATGGTGATTTCCCCAAACCACGCGACAGACGTCCATCCAGAATTGGCAAACATAAGTGTTCATTTGGTCATTGGCTCGACCTAAACTCAAATTTCCAACTTAGCTAATTTGCTAAGGGGAAATCTCCGGCCATAGGCCTCTTTGAGATTAAATGCTAAGTTTGTAACTTAACCAATTTTCTTTAAAAATAATTGTCCGCCTGTTTTGCCCCATGGGCAAGGATCAGGCGTCATCCGGCCAATAGCCTCAATAAGTGCTAAGTAGTTAACTTAACTCGTATATTAATAAAATATTCCGCCTGTTTTGCCCCTGAACAATAACAGGCGCATCCGGCTTCGTGCCTCGCTTAACCTCTACTTATGAAACAATGACCATTTCTGAACTGCGCTAGGACAGATAGAAAATTTGGGTCTTTTAGATTTTACTTTCGATTAAAACAAACGACTGCGAATGTTGCCTTAGCATTCGGTAGGGCCGCTTTATATATTCGTAGAGCAATGTGCCATCCAAATGGGAGATGCTTCTCCTCGACGAATTCGCCCGAATGGACGTCGCCGATTATCTGACTCATGTTGGAGCAGACGGTCATACTCATGTTGGAGCAGACTATGACCATTCGGTCTCTTTTTGTTTATTAACATCTGGCCATGGGCCTCATCATGATTTTATCTGGCCTTAGGCCTGATTAAGTCAAGTGTTGGTATAAACTTATGAATTTCGTAGGGACGACTGCTCTCAAACAATCGGCTCCTTCAGAAGGTTTGGAGCGTCTGCTGTTGGGACAGACGCTCTACAAACGTATTGGCCGTCTGTATTCAAGCGACACTAAAAAACTTGAATAAAAAGATAAGTTGAGAAATGAAGGCATATTCTCATTAACAAAACTTGAGATTACAGAATTGAGGTTTTTACATTCGTACTTAGAAGTAGTACTTTTTCAAGTTGTCTACATTCCAAGTTCTGGGCAGCTGCCTGCCGTCTGGGTCTTCCAGGCGGTAGGTGTCGTCTCTTACTTCCTCATAGATTTGGTAGGGGCCTTCCCAATTTGGGGTTAGCTTTCCCTGTTCATTCGCCCTACCGACTGCCTCCATTTTCCGTAGCACAAAGTCCCCCACTTTGAGAGGACGCTTGTGTACTCTTTTGTTGTAAGCCCGAGTCATTCTCAGACGGTATATCTCATGACGCAAGGCAGGATTGCCCCTGCGCTCTGGAAGTGAGTCCAATGCTAGGCGCATATCCTCCCAATTCGCCTCTTCATCATACAACATGATTCGAAGGGTTGGCTCATAGTGCTCAATGGGCAGAACAACTTCTGCACCATACACCATTAGGAATGGGGTTTCTCCCGTTGCCCCTTTAGCAGTCGTTCTGATGGACCAAAGGACGTGTGGTAATTCATCCGCCCAAAGGCCACCAGCCCGCTTAATTTTCTTTTTAATCCCGTCTGAGATTAACTTGTTGAAGGCTTCGACCTGGCCGTTTGCTTGCGGTCGGCCGACTGATGCAAAGAAGCTTGAGACCCCCTGGTCTCCCAGCCAAGTCTTGAGTTGAGGCGTCTCAAATTGAGGACCATTGTCAAAAACCATAAACATGGGCACCCCGAAACGAGTGATTATGTTCCTCTAGATAAAGGAAATGACGTCTTTAGTCTTGATGTTTTTGACTGCCTCAGCCTCTACCCACTTGGTAAATTAATCCACAGCCACCAATAAATAGCGCTTGCCGCCTGGTGCAGTTGTATATGGCCCCAGAAAGTCCATGCCCCATTTGGCAAAGGGTATTGGGCTGTGGATGGCCGTCAGGTCTGTAGCCGGACGATGGATGAGCTTGCCAAACTTTTGGCACTTGTCACATTTTTTCACCATTTCCATGGCATCCGACTCTAGAGTTGGCCAAAAGTAAAGCCGCCTGGCCTTGGCCGCGAGGGATCTGCCACCTATATGGGAGGCGCAGAATCCCGAATGCAACTCTTCGAGGACTTCCTTCCCCTTTTCAGGGGTAACACACTTCAACAGGGGTTTCAAAAAGCCATCCCTGTAGAGTTCTCCTTGTCGCAACTTGAAGTTAGCTGCTCGTTTTTTTAGAACAGCCGCCTCCCGTGGTGAGTGAGGGAGCGTGCCGTCTGCAAGATAGGCCCGGATGCTGTCCATCCAGGTTGAGCTTCGGTCAAGAATTCCAATGGGGCCTTCCTCAGATATACTTCTTTTTTCCATGACCTCCCAGAAAACTGACCGAGGCGTTTCACAAGAGGCAGATGATGCCAACTTGGACAGAGCATCCGCCTGATTGTTTGAAGACCTGGGCACTTGAGTTAGATGAAATTCTTCAAGTGACCCAACTTCACTCTTGACCGCCTGCAAATATTTTATCATGGCCGGATGAGTGGCCTCGTACGTTCCATTAACCTGGAGTATGACCAGTTGAGAATCAGAGCAGGCGGATATCTTCTTCGCCCCTGCCACCTTGCAATACCGGATGCCGGCCAGCAGGGCCTCATACTCGGCCTCATTATTAGAGACCTGAAACTTGAACCGTAGTGCGTATTCGTACTTATCTTCTTCAGGAGATTGACAGATAATCCCCGCACCACAGCCGTTCACAGTGGAGCTCCCATCCACATACACTTTCCAAACCTGGTCTGTATTTTCCGGAACAACCGGCCTTGTCATTTCGACAATAAAGTCAGCGAATGCTTGTCCCTTTATTGCCTTCCTTGGTTCGTAAGTGATTTCTAATCCTTGCATTTCAATCGCCTATTTGAGCATTCGTCCAGAAGACTCCAAGGTTGTGAGTGGCCGTTTGATCGGTTGGTCAGTATAGACCTCTACCGCATGCGCCAAGAAGTAAGGTAGCTTCTTGATGGCCATGTAAAGGGCAAGGCCGAATTTCTCAACCATGGGGTACCGAAGCTCCGCGTTTCTCAGAACATGGCTTATGAAATACAACGGGAGCTGGATGTCGTCTCTTTCAGCTAAGAGGACGGCACTGAGGGCATGATCAGAGACGGCTAAGTACATGAAGAGCTTCTCTTTAGGCAAAGGGCTGACAAGCCTCGGCAAAGAGTGCAGATGAGTTTTTAGCCTTCGAAAGGCCGCCTCTGCATCATCCCCCCATTCAAAGTTTGTCTTCTTTTTGATTGCCTGGAAAAAGTAGAGACACTTGTCGCCTGACCGGCTGAGGAATCTCCCCAGGGCCGCCAGACAACCTGTTAGTTTTTGCACTTCCCTCACAGTACGGGGCGACTGCATGTCGATCACCGCTTGTATTTTCTCAGGGTTGGCCTCTATTCCCCTTTGGTCAATCAAAAATTCGAGAAACTTCCCAAACTCAACACCAAAGACACTTTTTTGGGTTAAGCATGACCTTGTGCCGCCTGAGTGTGGCGAATGTTTCTCGGAGATCAGCAAGGTGATCCGCCTGCTGTTTGGATTTGACTATCATATCATCAATTTACGCCTCTACATTGCTTCCGATTTGATTAATGAAGACCGTATTAATCATTCGTTGGAAGGTAGCAGGCGCATTCTTCAAACCAAACGACATCACCGTATAACAGAACAACCCCTGATCAGTGACGAATGCCGTCTTTTCTTGATCTTTTTTCCACAGGGGGATCTGATGGAAACCTGAATAGGCGTCCATGAAACTCATCAGGGCATGTCCGACTGTTGAGTCGACCAGACTGTCGATCTTAGGCAGTGGATAACTATCCTTTGGACATGCCTTGTTGAGGTCTGTGTAATCAACACACATCCGCCAAGTTCCATTCGGCTTTTTAACTAACACAACGTTCGCTACCCACTCAGGGAAGTTGCACGGCCGAATGAACTTGGCATCTAATAGCTTTTTTACTTCGGCAGCTGCCGCCTGACTTCTTTCTTCGCCGTGGTTTCTTTTCTTTTTCCAGATGGGCTTCTTTTTAGGATCCACGGCGAGTTTATGGACAGCGAGATCCGGGTTGATGCCTGGCATCTCCTCCACTTCAAAGGCAAAGATGTCTTTGAATTCCTTGAGCAGCTGGTGAAGGTTTTCACCTAGCTTTGCAAAGGCAATCATCCCCACCTTAACAGTCCGCTCTGGACGGCTGTCATCCAGAGGGATATCAATGTGTTCACCAGCAGGCTGGGGACGAAGATCATCCGACCATTCCCCGGTCAGTGATTGCTATTGCTTTTCTTTTTTGACCACCACCAGCTGATCAGTCTTTCTTTTCTTTCCGGCTGGAGGGGCCGACTGTTCTTCCTCGACATCGTCGAGGTCAATCATTTGCTTGCCCCGGCCGGATGCTGAGGCCGCAGGCTTGACGTCCGAGAGGTAACACTCTCGAGCCGTCTTTTGGTCCCCATTAAGGGAACCAACTGTTCCATAATCCTTCTCATACTTGAGTAGCATGAGAGCAGGGATGATGACGGCCTTACACTCATTAAGAGTGGGTCGGCCAAAGATGAGGTTGTAAGCCGTGAGCTCTTCAACCACTAGGAAACGGATGGTCATGTGCCGACCGTCTCCCCTGCTTCCCAGACGGACAGGTAGGTCAATTCGTCCGACTGGGTGCACAAGTCCTCCCCTAAACCCAACTAAGGTGTGGGTGACCTCCATCATGCTATCCGGTTTGTACTTGAGATTGGATAAGCATTTGAGGCTGATGAGGTCAGAGGAACTTCCTGTGTCAATCAGAATTCGGCCAACCAGCTGGTTGGCGACTTTGCACTCAATGACAACAGGGTCATCATGCGGCCGACGGACTTTACCTCTGTCCTGCTCGGTGATGACAACTTTAGGGAAGGTGGATGTGCTAGCTGCATCCCCCTCCTCAACAAAATTGACCATCTTTCTCAGATGGTCCTTGGTACCCCGAATGGTCGGGCCACCACCGGCAAATCCGCCTTCTATGGTGTACACCGGTTCTTCATCAGTTTCGGCACTCACAGCAGGCTGGGGAGTCTTTTTCTTGGACTGCCCCGGATTTTCTTTTGAAGTCACTTTGGACTTCACATAGGACTTCAGCTGTCCTTTGTCGGCCAGACGGTCGAGCTCCCGCTTGAGACTAAAGTAGTCGTTCGTGTCATGGCCAACATCCTCATGGAAATGGCAATGCTTGTTCTTGTTCCGATTTTCAGCGGAACCTTTCATAGCAGTCAACTTTTCAAGAGTTAGCCGATCCTTAATTTCCAAGAGGATGGAGCAGCAGTCTTTGTAGAATTCGTACCTTGGGACGTACGGTTTCCACTCTTTTTTCTTCTTCTGGGCCGGTTGATCAGAGTTATCAATGGCCCAGACTTGCTTTTTCTTTTTGCTCTCTTCTGGCTTAGGAGCCGACTGAGCAGGCCGACTCTCTTTTTGCCGATCGGACTTCTTATGGTCCGACTGCTTATTGGAGGAGCAGAGTTCGGTCGCCTGTATGTAGGCTTCTGCCTCTCGCAAGGCTCCTTGTAGGTTAAAGATTTGTTTGCGGACGAGTTCGTACTTAAATTTAGACCCGTCCTTCAGACCCTTAAAGAAGTCTGTGAAGGCGACCTCATCAGACAGCCCATGAATCTGGATTCGGACCAGATTGAACTGCCTGACGTAGGATCGCAAACCTTCTCTATCTCCTTGCTGTACATTGCCCAAGTCAAGACTTGTCTTTTTGGCAGGAATGTTCATAGAGAAGTTTGATGCAAACAAGAACGCAAGTGTCTTGAAGCTATTTATGCAGCCAGCCGACAGGTTGCCAAACCACTGCTGGGCTATGCCCTTCAGGGTGGCTGGAAAGCAACGACACCATGCAGCATCATCCAACCCCTGTAAATACATGAGGTGGGTGTATGCAAAAAGGTGGTCCTCTGGGTTGGAGGTCCCGTCATAGGCTCCAACCAGAACGTTTTTAACTTTAGCCGGCTGCACGGTTTTAGTTATTTCTCTGGAGAAAGCAGAGGTTTGGTCTCCAAGGTGCTGCAGCCTAAGCTGCCAGTCCATCGGCTGATAGTTGTATGCCGCCTGTCCCCCGTAGAGGGTAGGCTGCATGTAAGGTACTACTAGCTCCTGGTACAGTGGCGGTGCCATGTACTGGGCGGATTGAATCACATGAGGCCCAGACTAAACCCTTTGGCTGCTTGCTAGGGTCTCATGTACAGACTGGGAACACCTCACAGAGGTATTCCGAAAGCTATCATGATAAGTCGACGTTAAAGCCGACTATGATAGCTGAGTTCTCTTCTCCTCGATGTATTGCCGAGCGTCAGGGAACGTCTTTTTGCTGCCATCCGGCTGTACATGCCGGATGGGCTTTCTTGTGCTCGTTTCTAGGAAACGGAGCCGAGTGAGATCAAATTGGGGCCGGGCCTTCTCCTTAGGGGCAGGATGAGGAGTTGGCTGACGGTCCCTGACCGACTTATGTTTGCCAGCTTGGGCTGGCTTCTTGGCCGACTGCTCCTTTCTAGGGGCAGGCGACTTCTTAGAGGCGAGTTGTTTGATTTCTCCCCTAAGACTGCTCAGGAGAGTCATTATTTTATCCCGAGTGACGGGAGCTGATCCTGCCGCCTGGGAAGGATCAACCGGTCGCCCCGAGGGCTTCTTTGGCTGACCAGCAATTTTTCTTGGTCCTGCCTGAACATGGGGACGCTCCCGCCGTTCCTTACTGCGGATGCGTTTAGAGATAAGGGATCCATTTGGATCCACATAGGTTTCGACATTAGCGTTGTCACCTGAGTCATGGTCCGTTTGGACCAGTACATCATTTGGAGGCCGAATGGCCTCCGGATTTGGTACAGGTTCTTGTGAAGCCATTTCAGAGGTACTCTCCCCACAGACGGCGCCAAATGTTTCGGGGGTTTTTGTCCCTCGGGAGAGTTACAACACTGAAACTGGATTCAACTGAGGACGCCTGTACCTGCAAAGCAAACGGACCTCCGGATGGTTGGGGGTCCGCCTCCGAAGATTAAGTCAGCAAACGTTCGGAAATAAAACGTGCGGAAGTAAAGTTATCTGCTTGGATTCCAAGCTCAGGTAAAGTGTGATAAGTGACGTATTATCTCGTATTGCGTGTCAAAATTCTCTCTCCGTCATAAATGACATAATGTCCCTATTTATAGGGTCCTTTTGAAAAGTGTGCCTTCCTAGGATCTGGTGACCTAGGAATTAGGTCACGCCGTTTTGCGGCACCTCGGGATTTGGGCCTTAGAAGGCCGCCATCCCAAGGCCAATGCCTGAGTGACACGTGTCACTGTGCTCAAAAGGATTCTGAAGCACTTTTTGAGTGACATGTGTCGCCACCTGAATGGTCCCTGCTGGACCTTCAGTCCACGTAGGACGAAGAAGAGTCCACCCTCCACGTGTCATCATTCCATAGGTCCAAATGGCACCTATACGGAGGACACGTGGCGCTTTCTGATTGGGCCACCTGGCCAGGTATAAAATACCCAAATCACCTTCCCCTTTTCCCTCCACCACAGCCGCCACCTTCACCGGCCACAGAGGAGTCGAAAACCACCGCCCCTCTCTGTCATTCCTCCCCCGCCCTTCTATTTTCCCTTTCTTTCTCTTTGCTGCTTGTTCCACCACCGCGCACCGCCCATTGCTTCTAGTTCCACCACCGCGCACCCATTGGTGCCTGTTCCACCACCGCGCACCCATTGCTGCTTGTTCTACCACCGCACACCGCCTCCACCGCGCACCACCGCTGCTGCCCTCCTTGTCTCCTCCTAGCTGCTGCCCTCTTTGTCTCCTTCCATTCAAGATTTATTTTTAATTTTTTTTTTACATTATTTTCCAATTATATAATTATATATATTAATTTGTTTTGCATTTTGAACCATTGTTAGTAAATTAAAATTTAGGTTTGAATATAATTTTTCTCAATTTTAAGTTTGAATATAATTGGGAAATTGTTAAAATATTAGATATTAGTAACCTTGTTACTCAATTAGTTGGATTTTATTATGTTTTAATGGTTAATTTAATGTGTTTTGGTGGATAATTTTGAAATAATTATAGAAAATATATTAACCTTGGTACTTAATTAAATAGGTGAAATTTGGTATTTTATTTTTAATGGTTAATTTGAAGTTGTTTTGATGGATTATTTTGAATAAGTTAGAGATTAGTTAACTTTGTTATTAAATAAGTTGAATTTTGGAATGTTTAAATGGTTAATATTAAGTTGTTTTGATGGGTATATTTGAATTAATTTGAGATTAGTAACCTTGCGTGTTACTAAAGTAGATGAATTTTGGAATGGGTGAATGGTTACTTTTAAGTTGTTTTGATGGGTAATTTTGAAAAAATTAGAGATTAGTAACCTTGTTAGTTTAGAAATTGTTAGTTCAATGAATGATGTGTTTTAGCTTCTAAATAAATTAGTGAATTGACATGTTATGAGAAAGAAATAGTTCATACCTTATATTTAGCCTAATTTTTGTATATTTTTTTTAACAGATTTGTGAATTGAAGCACGAGTTTAATTAGCTTGAGGACTACATATTGAGCTCAAGTGGGTAGTTTCTATATTGGTATGACTTATAAACTTTACTTAGCTATATTTCTTTCTATTTATCCATTTAATAAAAGTTTATTCATGAAATTGCAACTTGTGTATTGTTTAATTGCAAATAAATACAACAGTATATAGAATACTTGCATCATCAAATGCCTAGATACCCGTTCAAGGCTTTCTCATTAGGAGAAAGTCTTGAATAGTCCCCGGTTGGGACTGTTCTTGAATGTGTACTCTCACTTAGGTGGTGAATGTATGTTTTCTTTTCGATTTTAAGGAACATCTTGGCTTACCATTTCCTCGCTATGTTCTCTGAGTACATATGTGGGTAATTAATTATCTACATCGTGTACTTGGAGAACTAGGGGGAAATGCTGCCGGATTTTCCTTAAAATTGAAAAGTTGACATACATTCACTAGTGAGAGTAGACATTCAAGGATGGGTTAGGTTGGAGTGATAAGGACCCTTTGGAGACATGCATTTTTTCACTATATGAATGGTATATTCACGTTTTGTACTTGAATTTGATTTACATAAAATATGTAGCACTTACACATTATAAATTATATGTTGCTTTATATGTTTAGAGATAATTTACTAAATGGAGAAGGATCGTGGTTGGATGTATGGTAGACGCGATACATTGGAATTTTGGAATGGGGTTCAAAAGTTTTGCGAGAGGGCTTTAGCTTATCAACGCAAACTGGGAGGCAAAGGCCTTTATTGTCCTTGTGTTGATTGTAATAATGTGAATGTGGTCGATAGTGTTGAAATCATTAGTGATCATGTATTATGTCGTTGGTTTAGGCAATTATACCATGTGTGGATTTGGCACGGAGAAAGTGGAGAGTACAGTGGGGATTTTGATCGGAATGATGTGCGTGTTAGAAGCAATGAGATTCATATGGACGAGGAATACGAGAATGATGAGTATATTGTTGATAATGGTGAGGATGGGACGATGATGATCAGGCGGATGAGGTCGAGGATGAACAAGTGGATGAGATGTTGCATGGTGTTGAAGGTGAAGTGTTTGAGTTATTAT
Source organism: Chenopodium quinoa (assembly GCF_001683475.1). Classification (NCBI taxonomy): domain Eukaryota; kingdom Viridiplantae; phylum Streptophyta; class Magnoliopsida; order Caryophyllales; family Amaranthaceae; genus Chenopodium; species Chenopodium quinoa. Next base: position 4,619,451 of record NW_018744626.1, on the reverse strand, counting down.
CGGAGGCTTCCAAAAAGCCTTTGTATCCCGGGTGCAAAAAATACTCCAAACTATCGGCCGTGCTAACACTTTTCAACATTAAGTCGAAGCATGGGTGGACGGACATCAGTTGTACTTCTTTGTTGACCGCATTAAGTGATATGTTGCCTGATGGGAATAAAATTCCTAAGTCTTACTATTACGCAAAGAAGCTCATGTGTCCCTTTGGTTTGGAGTATAAGAAGATACATGCATGTCCTAATGACTGTATTTTGTATCGAAATGAGCATGAAAAACTGCAGGAGTGTCCACGATGCAAGCGGTCGCGGTACAAGCGCATGAGTTGCAATCCTGGCACGGAGGGACCTCCTGCTAAGGTGTTGTGGTATCTTCCCATTATTCCAAGGTTTAAGCGTCTGTTCTCAATACCAAAAGACGCTAAAAACTTGAGGTGGCATGCGGAGGTAAGAAAGAAAAACAGAATGCTGAAGCATCCAGCTGACTCTCCACAGTGGAAGAACATTGATTTGAAGTTTGAGGAATTTGGTGATGAAGTCAGAAATTTAAGGCTTGGGTTGTGCACGGACGGGATGAATCCATTTGGCACTCTTAGTACCCAACATAGCACATGGCCAGTACTTTTAGTGATTTATAATTTGCCTCCTTGGCTGTGCATGAAACGTAAGTATGTAATGCTTTCATTGCTAATAACTGGTCCTAAGCAACCTGGAAACGACATAGATGTTTACCTTGTGCCGCTTATTGACGACTTGAGAAAGATGTGGGACGAAGGGGTTTCCGTTTTCGATGCTCACCAGAACGAGATGTTCACATTGCGCGCAGCCCTTATGTGGACCATGAATGACTTCCCTGCATATGGCAACTTGTGTGGGTACAAGGTCAAAGGGAAAAAAGCATTCCCCACATGTATTGATGACACATCAAGCGTATACCTGACTCATTCTCACAAAGATGTCTACCTACGGACTCGAAGGTTCCTTAGGCGTGATCACCCGTACCGTAGGCAGAAAAAGGCTTTCGATGGAACCGTGGAAGAGGATACTGCGCCTAAACCATTGACTGGTGCTGAGATTAGTGCTCAGGTGAAAGGGATACGAACGGTGTTTGGAAAATCAGAAAAAACTGTGGTCTCAGCTGCTCTGTTTAAGAAAGAATCAATCTTTTGGAAGCTTCCGTGCTGGAGAGAACATGACGTTAGGCATTGTCTTGATTTGATGCATATAGAGAAGAATGTGTGTGATGCTCTTTTGGGGACGCTTATGAATATCCCAGGCAAAATAAAGGACGGAAAGGGTGCACGGTTAAATTTGAAAGAGATGGGGATTCGTCCAGAATTGTGGCCTCAAGAAAAGGTTAGAAAGGGGAAGGAGCCGAGAATAGAAGATGAAAATGTTTCGAAAAAAGGGAACGAGAAGAGCAAGGGAAAGGGAAAGGCCAAAGATGCGTCAAAGAAGAAAGTTAAGGGTAAAGGGAAGGATGAAAAGAATTATTTACCCCCGGCTTGCTATACATTGTCAAGGGTAGAGAAACGTATGTTTTGTGCATGTCTGTACGGCATTAAGGTTCCATCAGGGTACTCATCTAACATGAAAAGATTTGTAACCTTAAATGGAGAATTGAAGCTGACAAGTATGAAATCCCATGATTGTCACATTATGATGCAAGTATTCCTACCGATTGCAATCCGTGGTATTCTACCGAAACACGTGAGGGAAGCGATTACAAGCCTTTGTTCGTTTTTCAATACAATTTGTAGCAAAGTTCTTGATCCTTGTACACTAGATGCTTTGCAAGCAGATGTGGTTGTGACTTTGTGCAAATTTGAGATGTATTTCCCACCCTCATTTTTTGACATAATGGTTCATCTGGTTCTTCATTTGGTGCGTGAGATTAAGTTGTGCGGTCCAGTGTTCATGAGGTGGTGCTACCCTTTTAAAAGACACATGACTTGGGTGAGCCAGAGGATCAGGCTCAAGATGAGTTCGAGCGTAGGCTTGACGATTTTGAAATTTCAGCTGAACGTGCACCGGCCATTGTAAATACAGCATGTGAGATTGTTGGTGAGAACCCGACTCTTGAAAGTCAAGGCCAAGGACAAGATGAAAACAACACAGGTGGTGGAGGGGGGGAAAAGGCACCAGCTCAAAGAAAAAGAAGGGCTCCGACGAGAAGCTTTAAGAAACCGGACGATCCCATGGTCTTGGAGTATGACAACAAAGGCCAACCCGGGCCCAAATGGCGTCGAAAATATGCTAATCAAGTTGGCATATATTCGCGGAAAATCCCCATTACACTTGTAATGCGGCAAGTACATCCGGGTTTAATTCAAGCATTTTGGGATGATACAAGGGTAAGTGTGTTTTTGGCACATTTAGACAATTTAAGATACCTTAACCTTATGGTTGTTACTAAATAGAAACTAATAATCTGTTTTAATTTGTGCTTGCAGAGGCTGTTTTCTATTCCTAATGATCCCGAGAAGAGAAGGGTGTTTGAATCTTTATTAGCGGAAAGATTCAGAGGCTTTAAGACCAAGTTGACTAATCGGTGGATCTACAAGAAGAAGAAGGTGCAAACAAAGAAGAAGAATGCTGAAGAGGATGACCGTCTCCCGTGGAAAATATGGTCGACCGTGTCAAAAGATGATTGGGAAGAGTTCGTTATAATGAAGACTCAAAAGAAAGCCATTGTAAGTTTGTGTAAACCTGATCTCAATTGAATAATAGCTTGACACTTTTTGTAGCAATGAGACTAACATTTTTTGTTTTGTAGGAACTTCGAGAGAAAAATAAAGCGAATGCAGAAAAGAAGGAATACGTCCATCGTATGGGTCCTAAGACTTTTGGTGAAAAGAGACCTGAGTGGGTCGGTTCGGGTTTATACCCTAAAGAGCTTCTAGTGGCATCGAAGGAACCCTCTAGTTCCACTATCACTACATTGGTGAGTCGTGCCGGTGATTTCTTTTGTTCTCTCCATACGTTTGATAAGGAAATCGGAAAATGGGTCATCAAGGGTCCGGAAGCCAAAAAACTGGCGGATAAGCTTGTAAGTTACCTATGAATTGTTGAAATTAAGTCACTTTTGCATCTAAATCACTGTACAAACCATTAACTGTTTTACTGACCTCATTTTTCCTTATGCTATAGCTTGAGCACACTAAAGAGATGGTGCAGGCAAATTTGAACCAAGTGTGGAGAATGACCCTTTCACCATGGCTTTGGGAAGGCCATACCATCCAAGACGAGTAGTAGGTTCGGGAGGGTCATTGCTTGGATGGAATAAGGTGATGGGTACCGAATACACAAAATTGGGTAGATCTCGAGCCAGTGTTAACTCACCGGGGGAGTTGGATGCCAAGGTGGCATCAATTAAGGAACAAGTATGCAACGAGTTAGTTGGTGAATTGAATGCTTGGGCGAAGCTGATGAACTTACCGACTTTGTCGTTCCTCACGAGTACCCCGGTCGACTCATGTTCTGAACCAAAAGGACAAGGAGAAGGTTATAGACATGGAGGAGATGAGATACGTGGTGAAGATGTGCCACCTGAGGTAAAATCAATTGGGTTATTAAAAGTTTTAAAATACTGAGTTAATTGAGATTTGAGGTGTAATGATTGATGTACTGTTGCAGGTTCCTACTCCTACACATGCGGACTCGAGGGAGCTTGAAAATCCAACACTGCATGAATTTCCAGAGTTACAGGTGATTTGTAACCCTCTACCTTAATGAAATTTGTTATATTATCTATGCTGTTGTAAAAGTCTTATTTAACTATCTTCTTTTTAAATATATACTTGTGTAGGAAGACACCCGGTGTGCACTTCTAGCCCCGGGGCATGCAAATAGTACGGTGTTGAGTTGGGTGGCGTATGGTAGTGCCCAACCGACGACGGGTGCTACGGCGGGGCCACATCATTACTCGGTTGGGATCGATTCAGTGGTTGCGGGGTTCGAAGACATCCCACTACCCGTACCAATAGAGGAGGTTGAGATAACAACGCTTTGGCAAGCTGTAGGTAGCTTCATTGATTGGCCACGTGCATGGGTGAAGTTGATTAATAAGGAGGTAAATTATTTAGTTCTCAATTTTTGTAAGTGTTAAACCGTTAGACACTCTTAAAATAAAACCGCCAAATATTTTTTTTTTTTTTTTTACAATATGCAAGGTCCGCCAAGTTGATTTAAAATGGCTCAAAATTTATTTTTTTTTTTAAAAAATGCAAGTTCCGCCGCCCCGGGACACCCGAAGGAACCGCCCCCGCTACCGGAACAGCGAAGGCAGCCCGCGCCGAGGCCACAACAGCCCCGACAGGTGGCTGCCAGACTGCTGCAGCCTTGGCAACCACCTACCAGGGCTGCTGTGGCCTCGGCGCGGGCTGCCTTCGCTGTTCCGGCAGCGGGGGCGACTCCTTCGGGTGTCCCGGTGCGGCGGAAGTTGCATATTTTTAAAAAATAAAAAAATTTAAGCAATTTTCTTCATTTCATCAAAAGCTAGGTCATTTGAGCCAAAATGGCTACTCACTTGCCTATTTTCTTCATTTCTCAACTAATAAACTTATACATTCTAAAACCATATCATAATTACATATGTATAAGTGATTGTGAGTTGAAATTTCATAAAAGAAGCAAAGTTCTAATTTTTTTGGTGCATTTTATCAAAATAAAGCCACTTCGAGCCAAAATGGCTACTCACTTGCCTATTTTCTTCATTTATCAACTTATAAACTCCTTGCATCTCAAAACAACTCATAATCACATATTTATAAGTGTTTGTCATTTTAAATTACATAAAAATCGCCAAGTTCTAAGTTTTTGGGTCCAATTCATCAAAATAAAGCCATTTTGAGCCGAAATGGCTACCCACTTGCCTATTTTCTTCATTTCTCAACTAATAAACTTATACATTCTCAAACCATATCATAATTACATATGTATAAGTGATTGTGAGTTGAAATTTTATAAAAGAAGCAAAGTTCTAATTTTTTTGCCGCATTTCATCAAAATAAAGCCACTTCGAGCCAAAATGGCTACTCATTTGCCTATTTTCTTCATTTATCAACTTGTAAACTCCTTGCATCTCAAAACAACTCATAATCACATATTTATAAGTGTTTGTCATTTTAAATTACATAAAAATCGCCAAGTTCTAAGTTTTTGGGTCCAATTCATCAAAATAAAGCCATTTTGAGCCGAAATGGCTACTCACTTGCCTATTTTCTTCATTTCTTAACTAATAAACTTATACATTCTCAAACCATATAATAATTACATATGTATAAGTGATTGTGAGTTGAAACTTATTATTTCTCAAACTATTTCAGATTTCGAATGGAAGCAAAACTTCAAAGAGAAAGAGGGTGGAGAAGCCTAAAAGAATTGATCAACCTAAGAAGAAGCTAAGTGAACAACGGTCCAAGAGTGAACAAGCGTCGAAGTTTCACTCTTCGATAGGTTCACCCATGCCACCTACTCCACTTGTTGAAGACATTGTTCTTCAATCGCTCTCTGCTGACATGACCTTTCTTCACAACTGTGCTTGTCATTTGGTCGATCCCATGGAAGTTGCACTTCCTAAGGCAATGTTCCACTATGATGAGGATGCAATTGCATGGATCAGCAAAGAAGATGTGAAGGAATTTCTACGTGGTGCAAAGCTTAACATTTCCCTCATTCAAACATTCATGAGGTACTTCAATGCCCACATAATCTATACTTTTTTCAAGTTATTCAAATTGATGGTGATTATCCTACATCTGATAAATTATTCAATGTTCATGCACGCAGAGCACTACAGGAGCACTTAACTGACACTGATTCTCCTTGTAAAGTTGGGTGGTTATTCCCCGAGCAGTTATCCACTACTAGAATCATAGGCAACCCCCATGACGTGTTGTACTATGTTGAACAGAGTATTAGGGAATCAGCGCGTGCGGGAGACAAGTTCATATTCGCACCATGTTATAGAGAGTAAGTCTAACCATGTCAAATTCAATCGATTTGGCCTCATTATATGTTGACTCCTAAATATTAATTACCTTTTCTATTGTGAACTTATGTAGGGAGCATTGGAGCCTCATGGTGATTTGTAATTCCACTAACACAATTTATCACCTTGATTCAGCTCGATCATCGAAGAAGTGGCTCGTGAAGTCTATATTGCAAAAGTAAATATATATAGCAACCTAGTGATGATTATTGCTAATAATAACTAATTTAGTAATCATACGACTAATCAAATTTGAATGTACTTTTTTTACTACAGTGTTATGAAGAAGCTACATTGTCGTGCTCCAAAGGGTCCAACATGGAAGTCACCGTTGGTAATTTACATGATATTGTGATTATCTTGAAAATCTATGTTAGTAAATATTTGCTCATTTCCTTTTCATGTTTCACTGATGTGATTTGTTTGTCATATGCTAGTGCGCACAACAAGAGAATGGACTTGATTGTGCTTTGTATGTGATGAGATTCATGCTTGACATTGTGACTCATTGTACGGACACTCAACAGCTTGATGAGGTAAGTCCTAAAACTTATTGAAATGCTATATTGATGTGATTTCTAGCCTTAGACATCTAATATTACCCAACAATGGCATGTTATGAGAAACAAAAAGGCTATTTCACAAGAAAGGTAGAAAATGGGCTGAATAGAAGTCATATGGGCTATATTAGGGCCATTTTGTGTTAATATGCTCTTTTGATGTGATTTCTTTCCTTATACACCTATAACTAGTTAATATTGACATGTTATGAGATAAATAAAGTTCATTTAATAAGAAATGTAGGATATGGGCAAACTAAAGTCATATAGGCCATATTCGGGCCATTTTGAGTAAAAAGCGTCATAAACCTTAATAAAATGCCCTCCTATACAATTTTAGGGCTTATACACATACAACTACCCAACATTGACATGATATGAGAAAGAAATAGTTCATTTGATAAGTAATGTAGGAAATGGGCTACGTAGAAGTCATATAGGTAATATTTGATAAAATACATATTGTTTTGCCTAATTAATTAATTTTAACATAATGTTTTTGTATTTCAAGTTTTGCAAGGTCGAAAAGGATGGTCCGTTGACAATCAAGGAGTTTAATGAAGTTCGTGACATGTTGCCGTCTTTTATCATCTTCCACATGTAAATAATGGCATTGTAATTGTAAATTATTTATGTTAACTTTTGAATTATATAACTTATTATTCATTATATATGTACTTACTATTATTTGTATATGTAAGCAACTTTTTTTTTGTATTGCGTTTGGGAATATTTATATCTATATATATAACTGCATTCTTGTTTTTAGTATTATTTTTGTATCTAATTAATAATAATAATATTATTATTAGTTATTATAATAATAATATTATTAATTATTATATTTAATATAATTGCTGGAATTACAGGTTATTATTATTGCTGGAAATAGGTTTTTTTTAAAAATATTATTGCACAAAAATTGGAAAAAAAAATAAATAAAAAATAAAAAATTGGTGAATAGGCACCGGTTAGGCAGCAACCGGTGCCTAAAATAGCTACCACCAAAAACAAAATTGGCGGGAGAGCAGTTTAAGGCACCGGTTAACCGGTGCCTAAGTGGGCATATAGCACCGGTTAACCGTTGCCTATTTCACCCTATGGCACCGGTTTTGAACCGGTGCTAAATATATGGTTTTTGGTACCCCTCACATAGGCAGCGGTTCAAACCGGTGCCTTAGACCGGGTTTGAACCGCTGCCAAAGGCCTTTTTTCACCTAGTGCTTGTAACGGGAAAAAGGGTTTGAGTGTTTTGGATTTTGGGGTGAGATTGTGAATTCTCTTAAATTCACATTTGAGTGTATGAGTTTGAAATCTCTAAAATTCAAGTGGTAGATGTGAGTGCACAGAGAGTGAAAGGAACATGAGAGGTGTCTTGGGTCAAGTGAAAGGAACCTGAGAGGTGTCTTGGGTCACCTAGGAAGTGTCCTGGGTAAAGGGAGAAAAGGGTCCTAGGAAGTGTCTTAGGTCTGGTAGGAGGTGTCCTATCACATAGTCAAGTGTCCGTGGTGGAACTTGCGAAGCAAAGGTCTGTGTAATAGGTTGTACTAGGAGAGTTGCCTATTATAATGGAATTTGTTTATAAGACCCAATAGGGCCGAGGTTTTACTTCCAGCTAGGCACTGGATGGTTCCTCGTAAAACTTGTTGTGTTCTTTAAGTTCCTTTTATGTTTTGTTTTTAATTTCCGCATAAGTTTCACGATTGGAACATACTACTATTCACCCCCCCTCTCGTATTAGTTCATCTAAACTAACACTAGCTTATCAAGCTATCAGTACAATAATCTTCAATTGGAAAATTAAATAAAACTTGTTAATAATTTTGGATAATGAATTTTAAATTTCGAAAATTATTTTGGTGTTTAGGTGTATTATTTCTTGAGTTAAAAAGAAAAAACAAAATCAAATTTGATGAGATTATGGTGACGTAATATATATATATATATATATATATATATATATATATATATATATATATATATATATATATATATATATATATATATTTATTTATTGTGGTCTAATTTTCAGCTTCATGGTTAATATAATTAAATATAAACCATCATCTTCATGCCTTGTACTGATCCACGTGTGGCTGCTGACAAAAAAGAAGAGAAATTATGACATGATCAATTGCATCTTAATTACTCCGTAATAGTTATATTTGTTGGTGCTGGCTTTAATTTGTAATAATAATTGAATTTTCATTTTTTTTTTAATTTGAGGGCAATTTTCATGTTAATTAATATATTTATCTATTTAATATTTGGAAGCAGCTGCCAAGAAAATGATTGTTTTTCATTTATAAAAAATGGAAAAAAAAAAATGATTGTCTTGGTTTTTTCTAATAGAACAAATTAAACATATCTTAAGGTTATTATCGTATAAACCTTATCTAAATCTACTTTTGATTTCATGACTTGTGCAAACTTTAAAAATAACAAAAATAGATCAAAGAAAAGACAAAACCAGGGAGTATAATTTGCGTATAAAATTCATGGACCAATCAGGACAAATATATTGATTATTCTCGATGAAATCTAGTTTTATATTAAACTTACTGTTATACACCTTACATTATTGTCTTTTCTCTCCCCTTATATATTAATACTACCTCTTTTAATTTTTATGTGTTATTTTAGGGTATTGTTTGTGAGATATAAAATATTTCAAAGTTGCACATAAAAATTAACGGAGGTAGTATAAGTTTCAACAAAAAGAATTTAAGTTTAATAAAAATGTAAACTTTAGTGTTATCACAAATTAAAATGAAAAAACAAATGTTATCTTAAGTAAATTAAATTCATAAAAAACATTGAAGTGAAAAAAAAAAACCCCTTAATCATTCCCAAATTACATGATACGGAGATATATAGAGATACACGTTTAATGTGGAAAATGAATTTGGCACACCATAAGTTGATTTTGGCACACCCTATGTGAGAGCACAGTTTTTACACTCTCCTCACATGAAGGTGTGACAATATCTATTAAGGGTGTGTCAAAATCAATTCCCGTTTAATGTTTATGGGCTCAAGTGCTTTAAAATTATTAGAATATGATTTGATTATACGCGTACAAGACCCCCCCCCCCCCACACACACACAGCACATACACACAAAATTAGTACTACGAATTAAGTTAAAGTGGTCCCTCCTTTCAACTAGATTCACACGAGCACACCATAATAATCCTTTATTATTGATAAAGAATGATTTCTACCATAGGAACGAATTCATGAGTGGTGCAATTATGGTGTATATAATCTAATTATGATTATTTTATATGGTACGGGCTTGTTCTCTTCAGCTTAATTTCAGTTCAGTTTAATTCTGTTCAGCTCCAATCAGTTTAATTCAGCTCCAATCATTTCAGTTAGCTCATACTTTCCTTTTCTTGTAAACAATTCAGTCCAATTCAACTCAGTAGATCAGGACAAGCCCTACGTATTGTCTAATTGGAGTAGTCTGTTGTTAACACTAAATTTATTGATATTTTTTAGCTGATTATGTCTGAACCTTTTTTTTTCGGAAAATATGGATTTATCTAGACCCAAGTGAATTGGTTTCGAAAGTATTTGGCCATTTCTTGGCCACTTTCACTTTCCTATATAACTTGTCCACTGATGGAAACCTCTTGGTGCAATGGCACAAGAGGTTGTCTCGTATCCTCAAGGTTGTTCGATCCTCATTAGCAACAAATCCCACCTCCAATTAATCTAGGACACTGCTAGCTAGGCTTTCTATGATAGAAGCCTTTAGCTCGGGCTCAATTGACCTTACCGTGTTAATAAATAAAAAATATATACAAAGTATATATACCTTATCCATTGATCGACAATTCATCTTCAAGCATTTAAACCGTGATTGCACTCAGGACCAATTCTCTGCCACTCAATTTCAGTCTAGTTCCTAATTTCCTTCTCTAAATTCAATTCACCTCAGTTCCATTCATTTCAGCTCAATTCCGTATTTCCTTCTCTCATAAACAATTTAGTTCAGCTTACTTCTATTTAGTTCGTTCAGTTCAGCTCAATAAATCAGAATAGACCCTCACAATGCCCAGGCTTTTGTGATTTCCAAGTGAGCTTATTTTTGTTAGCTGTTATGGTTGTATCGACTTGCATTTGTTTGAGCAATCAATTTGGATACTATACCACTCGTGCTTGGCAAGTTGGTATAGTGTCTCATCCAAAATGCTAATATACTGAACACCTTGAAAAGAAACTCGAGTGAACTCAAATGACACGCAATTCGAGATGTTTTATGACAAGCAAAACGAGTCATTTACGTTATATTTTTTTTCTTTTTTTGAGCTCAATTACCACTCTTAAGAGCCAAAATGACTCCTAAACCCTATCGGCACATTTTCAGCATGTATAATGAAAAATAAAAATTTAATTATATTAAAAAAATGGAAGGTTTGTTGGCTTCGCCCGAGAATGGTTTGCCGGAAAGTTCACAAAAGTCATGCTTTGGACCCAAATCATTAGTTTGTTGTATTTGGCTACTATATAATTAAAGTACATGATGCTGAGTGAACCTAAGCCATAGTTCAAAATGCATTATTTTATTTAAGTGGAAGAGAACATGTCTTAAGCTTGGGTATACTCAATTGAATGTCTAAGCACTTTAATTTCAAAAGTATTATAAGAATATGTAACTATATATTTAGATATAAAGATCAAATTGGTAATTAAGAAATGTGGGTTAATTCATAAACTTGGAAGAAAATCACATTCATATTTAATTAGATCATGAGAGATTTACAAGAAATAAGTAACTATCTAGATACAAAGACCAAATTGGTAATTAAGAAATCAATTCTGATTTAAATTATTGATCCTCACTTGTTAAAGATCCAAAATGATATTGCATATTTAATTAGATAATGAGAGACATACTAGTATCTAGTAAGTAGTATAAGTAGCCAATAGCTTAAACAATTTGCTCACAACTCCATCTATCATTTGATAAATAAATTCTCCATCTTCTCAATTTCTAATTATAATTATAAAAAAGTATCCAAACAATGGCCGGAAAGATATCATTTATCCCTCTCATGTTAATGTTACTAGTCATTCTGTTTTGTGGTAAGTGTTTTATTCTTTCTTAACGTAAGAATATCATTTGTAATCACTCAAAATTTCAAGTCTATTACATGTAAATTTAATATTTTTTTTTAAAAAAAAAAACAATTTACATTTTTCTTTATTTGCATGTAAACATAAATGCACACTCTTATAGTGCAGAATTTATTACTTATTTATATGTTAATTAAATAATTTCGTGCTGTATTTGATTACAAATAATCAGTACTTTTACCTGCAGGAATTAGTGTAAGTGCTAGTGCTAGTGCTATTGCTGAAAGCCCAAGTGATGATCCTCAGCATATTGGAGCAAAATGCCTACTATTGGAAGGTTGTACCCATGTTAAATGTTCGTCAAAGTGTGGGGGAATCATCTCACATTGCTTTGTCCATTCACTTTGTTGCTGTATATAATATACTTTATACTATACCTTTGTTGTACCAAACACATACCCCGTACTACATTTGAATAAAGAACTAGTATTTGGCTGGGTTCGGGAATTGTCCCGAGTCATTACATTTGACATATAACTCAATCTTCTTATAACTTTTTTTTTTTTAATTACTTTCTATGTTTGTTTTAGATGACACAATCAATTTAGGCACAAACTTAAAGGAGAGAAAAAAATTTGCTAAAACAAGCAGATAGACCATGTGTTTAGCATATTTAATGAAGTTTGTAGTCAAGTCAATTTAAAATAAACTTTTCAAAAAGGAATACGTCAACAATAAAAATAGGTAGTATCATTCATCACATACTTAAAAAAAAAAAGGATTTGATAACCTTTCAACAATTGGATTTACTCAAGGGAGAAAAGCAGCAAAACGAAGAAAAAGGCCCAACTTGATCGCCCTAGAACAGCCCATTCATTGAAAATATCAACTTGGGCCCATATAATTCAATTCAAAGTTTCAACCCTATTTACTTACAAATTATTTCATACACACTATTTGCACCCCCCCAACCCTCCACACGTGTCCTGCCCCCCCCCCCCAACCCTCCGCGCTTGTCCTGCCCCCACCCCCCAACCCTCCGCGCGTGTCCTGCCCCCACCCCTTTTCATTAATGAATTTCCTGCAAATTTTTATAACTTCATTTTTGTATTGGTAAATGTTCATTTATGTATCATTTAGATGTTCATTTTTATGACAAGGTATTTTTGTTCAAATTAATATATTTTCTGAATGAATTTTAAGAATTTTCTATAAATAAAAATGAGAGAAAAATTATTTATAAGAATTATTGTATTCAAATTATTTTTATTATAAGAAGTATTGCATCATCTAATGTTCATTTTTAACAACCGAGAGTAAATCAGAATTGCAAATGTCCCTCGCCTAGGGTTTCGTGGTCCCTCGTATAGGGATAGTGGTTTTTTTTTTTCTCTTGTAGTATTGCTTTTTCGATCGAATTTCCTGTTAATTAGATTGCTCTGTGTGCTCATAAGACATTAAAGACACCATGAAAGCAGATTTGATTAGAGACTGGGAAAAATTTAAACTGACAGATGATGAGAATGCTGTTATTGGGGGAACCGGAGAAATCGAAGAGGAGGAGGCATCGAAGGATCAACTCCGACTGGTGTTAGTAGGTAAATTATGGACTGTTCGAACCTTCAATGTTGAAGCCATGAAACGGACCTTGACGAATGTATGGCGCCTTAATGACAATATTGCAATTCGAATGGTGGAGACAAATTTGTTTGTCTTTCAATTCTTTAATGACGCTGACAAGGAAAGAATATTGGAGGGGAGTCCATGGTTCTTTGATGGCAAATTGCTTGTGCTAAAGGCGGTTCAAGGTGAGGAGCAGCCTTCGGAGGTAGTTTTTGATAAATCACCAATTTGGATTCGATTATTTGACGTGCCTTTTAATAGAAGAAATCACTCGACAATGTTTAACATTGGCGAAGCTCTTGGTGGTTTTATCGATTTTGATGACTCGGATCCGCTTGGATGGGGCGAATTCATGAGACTGAAGATTATGATTGATATCAGGAAGCCTTTGAGAAGGGGTGTTTTCATTGCTACGGGAGGGTCGACATCAAAATGGGTGGATATTAAATATGAAAGGCTTGGGGACTTTTGCTTTTACTGTGAAGGATCGATCATACGGACAAGGAGTGTGAAACCAAGGAGCTGGAGAGGGAGGCTACGAGCACAGTTGTGTATCAGTATGGCTCTTGGATGAGGGCTTCTCCACTCAAGTAAACTGAGAAGAATTATGCAGCTCGTGAAAAAGAAAGAGTTTGGGGGGAGAAGTTGGATGTGATTCGAAGGGGTGGCTGCATTGCACCTGCTAAGCAAACTGTGAGGCTTGGTCCGGTGAGTGTGGCTCGTAAGCTTCACTTTTCTAAACATAATGATAGCAGCCCTGTTACTCAACCTAAAAGGCGAGAGGCTAGCCTGGCATTGGTTCTTGATGTTCAGAAAAACAAACAGGTCTTGCGACCACAAAAATATGTGAATGATGCTGATGAAGGAGTTGAGCAGGAGGGGGTGTGTTGCATGTTGGGGACAGTGTAGTAGGTGAGGGTAAGAGGAATGGGGAGGGAGGGGATATGGGAAGTGCTGTACAGGGGGGGAGTGAAGAGGTGCTAGGAGGTGGGGAACTCATGGGGTGGGAGGGTCGAGATAAGGGGATGGGGGTGGTGAAGGAGGGAGTAAATGTAAAGGGGAAGGCATCTAAGGGGTGGAAAAGAATAGAAAGAATGGAAGAAGGGTATGCAGGGGAGGGTAGTGGGATAGGTGGGATGTTGGCAGGGGAGGGGGGATCAAAAAAGAGGGCCTCATCTATTATGGAGAATGAAGGGAGTGGAAAGTCAATGATGGTGGACGAAAAAAAGAGGAAAAAAAATGTTCTAGCTCAAACTAGGGACAGTGTTATCCAAGTAGAGGGTTTTGGTCATAACCAGACCCTCGAACAGAATTGAAAATCTTGAGTTGGAACGTCTATGGGATTGGCAACCCATGGACGCGCGGAAAGGACTCTCCGAGATTTATGTTGGAGAGAGAGGCCGAATGTAGTCTTTCTAATGGAGACTATAATAGATAGTAGTGTTATGGAGAGAATTAAAAGACGATGTGGTTTTGAGAATGGGATTTGTCTTAGTAGTACGGGTCGGTCGGGTGGTATGTGTTTTTGGTGGAGGGAGTTGAATGTCACCATGTTATCTTTCTCCACTAACCATTTTGCAGCCAATGTGTGTAGTAGTGATGGTATTCCGCTGTGGTGTGCTATGGGTATTTACGGTTGGCCTAAGGCGGAAAATAAACATAAGACTTGGGATTTAATGCGAAACCTCAAAAATTCGGGGAATATCCCTCTTGTTATGTTCGGTGATTTTAATGAGATAGTTAGTATGTCGGAAAAAGATGGAGGTGCAATCCGCAGAGAGAGTTTGATGGATAGTTTTCGCAATGCAATTGATGATTGTGGTCTACGAGATCTTGGCTATAAGGGGTGCATCTTCACATGACAACGTGGGAAGTATCTTGATACGGTGGTAAGAGAACGCTTGGATAGGTTTTTGGGTAATGATGGGTGGTGTAATCTTTTTCCGGATTTTTCAGTGCAACACTTGGCAAGAGTAGCTTCGGACCACACTCCCATTTTGCTTGACACTATCAATTATTATGAGAGGGGGAGAAAAAGGAGATTATTCCGTTTCGAGGCTATGTGGCTATCAAAAGAAGAGTGCACGGAAACTGTCTCGAAGGCGTGGAAAGAGGGGGAGGGGTGTGCGCCACATCAACGTATTGCTTTGTGTGCTAAGCAGCTAACTAAGTGGGCTACAAAATCTTTCGGAGAGTTAAAGAAAAAAATCAGCAAGTGTGAGGCTGCTCTACAGGAGGCTCAAGGTGCTCAAATTGACGCAAGGATGCTGGATACTTGTGAAAAATTGGCGGAGGAAATTAATGAGCTTCGAAGAATGGAGGAGTCATACTGGTACACAAGGTCTCGGGCAAACGAAATGCGGGATGGAGATAAAAATACGGCTTATTTTCACAGGAAAGCAAGTCAACGGAAAAAGAAAAACCGCATAGATGGTTTGTTCGATTTGAGTGGGGAGTGGCGCACTGATGAGGGGCAGATTAGGAGCATTATCTCAGAGTACTTTGGGTCGCTCTTTTCTACAGACAACCCTACTGATTTTGCAACAGCTCTGGAGGGCGTGGAACGGGTCGTATCTGATGATATGAACAATGTGATGTGTTCGGTGCCAAGTTCGGAGGAAATAAAAAATGCTCTTTTTCAAATGCACCCTAACAAAGCCCCAGGAACAGATGGTATGCATGCTCTATTTTTTCAAAAATTTTGGCATATTATAGGCCCCGATATTGTTACTTTGGTGAAAAATTGGTGGAAGGGTTTAGTTGATATTTCAGATATTAATAAGACTTGCATTGTGTTAATTCCTAAATGTAATGACCCGAAGTATATGACTGAATTTAGACCGATTAGCTGATGTAATGTGATATATAAGATAATACCAAAGACTTTGGCCAACAAACTTAAGCCATTTCTTAATGATATTATTTCTGTGAACCAAAGTGCTTTTATTCCGAGAAGGTTGATAACTGACAATGCCATGATTGTTTTTGAGATTTTTCACTCAATGAAGCGGGGAGGTGAAGGGAGAGATGGAACTGTGGCCCTAAAATTGGACATGAGCAAGGCGTACGATAGAGTGGAGTGGAGTTTTCTAAAGATGGTTATGTGTAAGATGGGTTTTTCGGAGTTGTGGATCCGTCGGGTTATGGAGTGTATTTCCAGTGTGTCTTTCCCTTTTAAGGTGAATGATGAGATTTTTGGTTCGGTGGCTCCATCTCGAGGTCTTCGACAAGGGGATCCGATTTCTCCTTATTTATTTCTATTATGTGCGGATGCTTTTTCTTGTCTACTTTCAAAGGCCGCTCATGAGAAGAAATTGAGAGGGGCGAGAATATGCAAAGCTGCTCCTAGGGTGTCTCACTTGTTTTTCGCCGATGATAGTATTTTGTTTGCAAAAGCTACTCTGCAGGAATGCTCGAAAATTGCTGATATAACCAGGGTGTATGAAAGAGCATCTGGCCAGAAAGTCAATTTAGACAAAACAGAAGTTGCTTTTAGTAAGTGTGTTTCCATCGAAAGAAGACAAGAGATTGTTGATACTTTAGGGGTTCGCGAAGTAGACAGACATGAGAAGTACTTGGGGTTGCCGACGATCATAGGGAAGTCCAAAAAGGCCATCTTTGCTTTCTTGAAAGAGAGGAATTGGAAGAAATTAAGCAGTTGGAAGGAAAAATTGTTGTCAAGACAGGGTAAGGAGGTGTTGATCAAAGCGGTAGCTCAAGCAATTCCGACTTACATTATGAGTATGTTCAAGATCCCGGAGGGCCTTATTGATGAAATTCACAAGTTATTGTGTAGATTTTGGTGGGGGTCGACGGTGGACCAGAGGAAAATGCATTGGAAAAGTTGGGAGAGATTATGCTTACCGAAGGCAAAAGGGGGATTGGGATTTCGGGATCTAAAATGTTTCAATCAAGCTTTGTTAGCTAAACAGGTTTGGAGACTACACTCGAATCAAAATTCTCTAATTTTTAAAATACTTAAGGCTAGGTATTTTAAAAATTCATCGGTGATGGATGCCTTGAGGGGTCATGACCCAAGTTATTCGTAGAGAAGCATTTGGGGTGCTAAGGGTCTGCTAAGGGATGACATGGTGTGGAGGGTGGGTAACGGAATAGACATTAAAGTTTGGTCGGATGCATGGCTAGTTAAGGATGGGCGACCTTCTGTTCTACTTCGACCTGCTGGGGTTGATGATGGTATGCTGGTTAGGGATCTTATGGTTGATGGGGCTTTATGTTGGGATGCTGCTAAGGTGCGTGAACTGCTTGATGATGAGAGTGCAGCTGCTGTTCTTTCTACCCCATTACCCCAGCATAATAAGGCAAACTGTAGGTACTGGAGCTACACAAAGAATGGGATTTTCTCGGTAAAGACAACATATTGGTTAGCAAGGAGTGTGGGCAATGAGGTTGTTGTTAGCAGCCACGCAGAGGAGCTATGGTCTTCAGTGTGGAAAATGAGCGGGCCACCAAAGCTTAAGCACTTTATATGGAGTGCTGTGAAGGGTAACTTAGCAGTTATGGACAGGTTGGTGGGGCGTCACGTGCGCGAGGATGCCTCCTGCCAGGTCTGTGGTGATCAGAGGGAAACAATAATCCATTCCCTTTTTCATTGCACTGCTGCGTCGGAAATTTGGTCTCACAGTGGCTTGGCTGATCAACTCGTGGATGCTCCAACTGATTCTTTCTTGGCACGTTGGAGCTGGCTGCAGGGTAAGGTGGATGGGCAGGCTTTGAAATGCATGGCAACCCTCATGTGGGCAGCATGGAGGTGTAGGAACCTGATCGTTTTCGAGAATGAAACACCTAATTTTGTTCTTCTAGCTGCTGGGTTTTGCAAGTTGGTGAGTGATTATGATGAATATGCAAAGAAAGTGTTCTTGCCTATACCTCAGCCAAGTGTTGGTAGCAGCATGAGATGGTTATGCCCCCCCCCCCCCCCCCCCCACAAGGCTGCATCAAGGCAAATATTGATGCCCATGTACCTGCCAGTGGCTATGCTGGTCTTGGAGTAGTGTTCCGAGATGAAAATGGTGGCCTCCTTTTGACAACAACAAAAAGAACTGAACTCTCTTCCCCGGAATGCATTGAAGCTCAGGCTGTGAGGTATGCTCTTACCCTTGCTCGAAGGTTTGGTCACAGAAATGTATGGGTGGAATCTGATGCAATAAATGTGATCAAGGCAATTGTTTCAAGAGCTTCGGGATTTTCCCCAATACACATCGTCTATGATGATATTATGTTAGATAGAGCTTGGTTTAATGTTTGTTTGTTTTCTCATGCGAAGAGAAGTTGTAATACCGTAGCCCACTTGGTTGCAAGGGGTGATACGGGTGACAGTTTGGAGGTTGTTCGTTTTAGTGCTTTTCCCCAAAGCATTATTACTCTGGCGGAATTGGACCTCTCTTCGTAATTAATATATGCTCTATCTTTCTTTCAAAAAAAAAAATCTAATGTTCATTTTTGTGTATTCGTGTTTCAACAAATATTCATTTTTGTATTGTCAAATGTTCATTTCAAGAGCTATATGTAAGTATCATAGTAAAATGTATGCAAATACATACATCTTAGAATTCTACTTATTTAAATAAAACGTTGTTAAAAAATAATTTTCAATATAAAATAAATTTAATTTGATTACAATAATAACGCATTTCTATATAACTATACTATTACATGTAATAATTGTTTCATAAACATGAAAGTGAACCAAATGTACATATGTGTCTTGTTAAATGAACATTATTTGTTACATTTGGTATAATAAAGTGTATATATGTATATCCTCCTTGTTGCACCTCTAATATATATATATGTGTGTGTGTGTGTGTGTGTGTTTTCCATGAAATATATAATATGAGCACAAGATATTTGTCGCCATCAACTTCTTTACTTGATTATCCTATATAGTAAGAGATCGATCAAGTTTTTTTAAAAAAAAATTATATCAACACATTCCAAACAAAAGTACATTAAATCTAAGGATTCAAAATTGAACATTTGCGCATTAATAATAATTACAAATTCAGAAATGCACAAACTATAAATATATTAAAATATTTCAATATGAAAATGAAAACGTATAAAATTTAAATGAAAATTTATTGAATGATAAATGAACATGTATTAACTTTTAAATGAACATTAATTAATATGAAAAAGAAAATACATAAAAAAAAATCAAATGAATATCTATAAATGTAAATGACCATTAATAATAATAATTCAATATGTCAAAATACCATAAGATTAAATTATATTTTAAAATAGAATCATCAGAGGTTTATGATGAATGAATAATATGTGATTTATTTTTGAACATCTTTTAACATGTGAATGAACATACATTAATATATGTGTGAATATACACATATCCAAATGAACATCTATATATCAAGTTCGAATAAACATCTATCGATATTAGAGTTAAAATGTATGTAATATAATATTCAAATGACGCTCATGAGCATATAATAATATGAAGTTAAGCATGTATTATTATAGTCTATGTGCATATTTTCAATACGAGATTGAACATGTACGCATTTACATTCAAATAAATATTTGTTTAAATACCAGTAAACATTCATCAATATGTAAAGATCATAAACAAAACTTTGGTAATCTTTTCTTAATTAAGAATGAGCCATAGTAGATCTAAAGTAAGAATGTAAATGAACATATACTAAAATCATAATGAACATTTACCGAAAAGTCATTTTCAAAATGAAATAATTTAAATCTTATTAGTAATTCTACGAAACTCAACTAATTCAGAAAATTAACATAATTATACTCTATAATCATTTTCAATGGCAAACAATTTCATAATTCCTTATGATTTTTACATATGTAACGCAAAATTTGTAAACTAAAAATTGAAAATTTGGAATATAGCACAAAATATAGTAGCTTTTATCTGTTTTTGCATAAAAATAAGTGTAATCATAGCAGCTTATGTTTAAGAACATATAATCGCAAATTAAAATTGAAAAACTAGGGTTTATATATACACAAAAATTGTTACTTTTCTCAAAATATTGTTGTAATTGAAAATTTTCTTCACGAATGTTAGACATTTGTAGTATTTTGGAGTAAGGGCCTATTCTCATTGACTGAACTCAGCTGAACTGAACTCAACTGACTGAACTGAAATGAATATTTTATAAGAGAAGGAAATTAGGAGCTGAACTGAACTGAATTTCAACGTATGAAAACAGGCCCTAAATTCAGAGTGATATTGTTCAAATTTTTTTGGTTTTGATGAGAGATAAAATCTAGAGAAATTAATGAAGAAGGTTGTAGAGAGAGAAAAAATTTTAAATGTTTTTTTTTAAAAAAAATGTACTGTGCAATTAGTGGGGAGGGGTTGTAGTGTGTCTTTTAGTGGGGAGGGTAAGGGCTATATAGTAATTTAGTGAGGGGGGTTTAGGTAGTTTTACCTAGAGGGGGGTGTAGTCATTAGCAACTACTATTTACTAGTATTTACTTAAATATATCATCTACTACCTCCGTTAAATATTAGTTACAACTTTGGAATAGTTAATATCCAAAGTTCAAATAATGCCCTAAAATTGCAACTAATATTTAACGGAAGTAGTACAAGAATTTCTGAACACGTCTTAATAAGGTTAATCCAATTTTTGTTTGTAGTGTAGTATTGCCATTTTAACTGAACTTTAGTAAAGAACAAAAAGTGAACAATTTTTCTAATCATGAATTAGGAAATAAATAAATCAAGTAAAAGTAGTACATAATACTCATATAGTCATATTCACTTAATCAGGTTAACAGTGTCTTGATTGCAGCAAATAAAATTAGTGTTTCAAACTCTCAGATTTCAATACTTCACATTTTCTAGCCATTTATTTATTTTCAGGACAACTAGAATATACATTCTTGTATAAAAGACAATCACTGATCATTGTATATAGTCATGACCTTTTAAGATGATTTCTTATGTTTCTTCTCTTGCCATTCTTTAATTTCAGCATCCACCATAACTTTCACCTCATCAAAAAATCCTGGATATGGTTCATACCCGAAGAAATGATGAAGGGCCTGTGAAATAAATATAATATTCTTAGTTCTCTGTATGCAGATCTTTTACAAGGTAAATCAACTTATCCACTAGTGCTACAAAGAAAATCCACATCATGTGAGCTAAAAGTTGGTTCACAGTTAATGGAGGCGAGGAAGTGAGAGGATAAAGTAACGTAAGGAGAAAGGAGGTAAGGGGAGGGGAGGGGAGTTAATGGAGGTTAGGAAAAGTGACGCAGGGAGAAAGGAGGTAAGGGGAGGGGAGGGGAGTTAATGGAGGTTAGGAAAAGTGACGCAAGGAGAAAGGAGCGGATGAGCTATCGTTTTCTTTCCTAATTAATATTTCGAAACACAAATTAAAAGGGATTTTATGAATGCTCACCTCAAGTAACACAAAGAAAGGAGCCATCAAGAAGGCTTGTACGAGATTATCCAGAAGAGCAGGTGCTCGTTTCTGTCAAAAATGAAAACACGATTGTTAAGTAGCAATAGTTTGATCAGAATCTAATCAGGATATCCGAGATGATCACCTCAAAGACTCCATGACCAAGGAACTGTGCAGTCCAACAAACCAATTGAGCTACCAAAACAACCTGCCAAGGTGAACAAAGGACGCTAAAATGCTAAATCCCGAGCAAGAAACATTAATTTAAGCTAACCCCTTTTAATGAAAATGGTTTTAGATGGGAATCAGAACATGGACATTGTTTGTGCTATCAAAATAAAAGAAACACCGGTGCTCAGGTCATGTGTAACAGTATTTTCAGTGTACCTGCGACACTAACAATGTACAGAAAAACTTATAAGGAAGCATAGGTCTGTTGACGCTTGACATACTTCAAAAAAATACAGTACATACAAAGTGACAATGCAGCTATGCAGATGGATGCAAAGGAGTAAAAGATACATCAGCGGCAAGGAAAAATATGTGTTATACAATAGTGCAATTCCAGAAGACGACGTGCAAGTTTGGTGTAAATAGGATCACGGCCATTTAGAGTATAGACGTACATCAAACGTCTATGACTCTAATCTTGCCTTAATATATTCATTTGAGGAGAAAAAATTAAGATAAGTTCAAACGAGTTTAAACAAGTTTCGCGAAGTTGAGATAAGCTCAAATAAGTTCCAATATAGGCTACTCAAATCCTATTCACTAGTCACTACTACAAAATGCTCAGGTTAGTTCCAATAAGTTCAGAAGAGTGAACTTAGGTGGCAAGAACACACCCTAACAATAGGAAGATAATTTGTGATGGCAGTGATGGCACAACTAGGTCAATATGCAACTTCACTGGTATGTGGTTATACATTGATCTCTTTCATACAAATCAAAATAAGTCACAAAATGTTGAGATTAGTTCCATTTAGAACAGATAAGTGAAATTAGAAATAATAAAACCCCCTAATAATAACAAGAAAACATGTGACAGCACAAGTTGTAGGTCAATATAAAGCTATTCATTGATCATAGGAAGAGTAAGATTAACGAAAGTTACAATATTCAAAGTTGTATGCCACCAAAAGTTCAAAGGTCATCTTACTAGCATTCTAAAATTATGTTATATATTCATTAAGATATTCAAAACTAGCGGCATTAACTTGAATACTATCATCAAATAGAAACAAAAAAATAATTTGTTTGCTGACTCTGCTCCCTTACACTGAAAACTTTTTTTTCCCCCTGCATTTTTGGGTCTACACTAATAATTCACAAGTCGATGACAAACAATCAAGAAGCCAGGAATGCCACTAGGCAAAGTAAAAATGTCCATAGGAACAAACTTATTCCACTCTGCAAGACTACAACCATCACATGAGATATCCTCTGTTTTGCAACTATCACAATTCACAAAGGGATTATAATTTATGCAAAGGAAAAGAAAATTGGTAATAAAAAACAAAAAAACATTAATACTGTTTAGTCAAAACACGTCTGTGTTGCCTAAGAAAGCTTTAACACATGGGATGCTTTATATAACCTACCTCGAGTACTAAATAGGACAAATAGTAAGGGATGTGCACCATCAAACAAACCCAACCAAGATTACAAAAATATCTAAAAGATTGTATCTTTATAATTTTGGCATTGAGGGTTACTAGAACTATGTAAAATAATGGATGGGACCTATAAATTTGTTTTTCTCCAACATGGATCAATCACATAAATTTACTGATGTGATGCAATACATGAAAGACATTGCCCTTTTCATAGAGTTGAGGACTTCAAGGATCTACGTTAAGAAATAAGCTGGTTCTTTCAGATTAGGTGTTCAGTGGTTGAATAGCTCATTCATTTGCATCTACTTCTACAAGATTCTTTGTTGTTCCCAAGTTATATGTCTTTTGATATATACAATTGCTTTTCAACTCTCAGGGAAAAAACAATAATCAGGATTCATGCAAAAGCTACTACAACCACAATGGTGCTTTTTGTCCCAATAAAAAGATGAGGATGGAGGTTATGTTTTATGGATTTGGTATTCAGTGTGGGTTAATGGCTAATTATTTCTCCAAAAGCTCAGTGTATAACACATTAAGTTCTCCATAATGATTCAATATTTTCAGCATTACAAGTTTCAATAATGTTGGGAATGCAACTATGTACGTGAACCCCCTCAAATTAGCCTACAGAAGACATGCCAAAAATGCAAGGAAATAATAACTTGGGGATGTTGATCCTTAACCAAATAGATAAGCATGAGATTGACACATCTAAAGAAGAGAAAACCACCCTTAATTATAGTGTGTTTCAATTGAAGAAAATGGAGAGAAAGGGAGTGAAGAGAAATAGAGAAATGGGGTATCTTTCATTCGGATAACAAATGAGGAAGAAAGGGAATTGAAGAGGAGAGAAATGGAGGGATTAAATTGTAATGAAAGTGATCCCTCCAACAATGAAGAGGTTTGGAAGGAAAACTCATCATTCTTCTCTCCCCTCTCTTTCCCTTCCCTCCTCTTCTCCTCCCTCCCCTTTTTTCCTTCCCCTTTCTTTATCTAAACACATTGTTAGTGTGCTTTTGCATTAATAAGAAGAGTTCTAATTATCTATAAACCTTTTCAAGACATTGCCCTCAAAATGGATCCTTCCATTCCCCCCCCCCCCCTTCCCTCCTTGCATTAGATATCCAAACAAAGGATGATACATCTCTCCTTTTCTCTTCTCTTCCTTTGCCTCCATTTCTCTCTATCCAAAGTTCCAAACATAGTGCTACAGAGCCTAGTCCCGTCAATAGAATACACAAGTAGCCTACAAACCATAGTTACAGATTTGAGAGGTCAAAATATGCACAAACCTATTCCCACCAATAGAAAACACTAGTCTTAAAACCATAGTATATCAATGAAACCCTAATTTGATTTCAGCCTTAAACCACAATAAACATAAAACCCTAGGTTCACAATCCAAAGGCGATAGATCATTACAGTACCAGCACTAACAATCTATGTTATAGAAGTACTCATGTCAGATTCTCGACACTCATGAGTCATGATATGGGTATACATATTTCACATTTCATTTAGGGCCAAACCTAGGGAAAATATTCACAAAATAAATGTACCCATGTTTGACACGAGTACCCAAGTCGGAGTAGCTTACAGTAACAGAAGCCCATCAACAATCATCATTTACCAGAAAAACACAGAAAAATCAACCCAATGTAAACCATCATGTCCATCAATTAGCAATAATAACTCACAAATCACTACCTAAACCAAGATTACTGTGAATAGCCTCAACAAATTCAACCAACATTAATAAAAAGAAGAATTAATCTGAAAGATTACCTTCCAAGTCAAAGAAAACCCTAGCTGAGTAGAACAAGCAGAAGCTCCAATCCAACAGAGGAAACAGAGAATAGCAGCCAAAAACCCTGCTTTTTTTTTCCATACCCACATAAAATACAGCATATATTATAGTGAAAAATAGTGCAAAATTAGGGAAAAACAACATGGGTACAAAGTATAGTAGCATAAGCCCAGTACAAAAAATTGGCCAAACAAATAGCATATGAATAAAGATATTAACTGGGTTGCTATGATATGCAGCATAAAATGCAAAGTTCTTTTCTAAATCAAATAAATCCATTTTCTTTGCAACAATTTTCTTCAAAAATGGAAACTTTCACTTCAAAAATCGAAGCTTTGGATTAAAAATCGAAACTATTTCTTCAAATATTGAAGCTTTATAATGAAATATTGAAAGGAATGGAGTTTATTAGAAAAAATTGGTTTTACAGGAAAATTAAATTACTAAATTAGGTGAATTTTGGTAGTTGGAAATTCTTTGTGATGGCGTGAACTTTGCGGTTAACGGAACCATTACAATTTACAAGTCTTCTGCTAAAATACGCCACTATTTCTGGGAAACTTGGTTTTTTTCTTTTTTTTTTTTTTTTTAATTGCCAAAAATATCAAAAATTTTGGCCCATGCAGGGATCGAACCTGCGACCTTCGCGTTATTAGCACGACGCTCTAACCAGCTGAGCTAATGGGCCATTTGTTAATATCACTGTGTTTTTTATTTTTATTACAATCTTTAAGTTTCTCAAAAAATATATCCTGCTTTCTTGTTTCTAATTTTGGGGGAAGTTGTATTAGTAATGTTGGAGCCAATTTTCCAAAACATCCTTTTGCCCAAAAAAAAAAAAAAAAAAAAAAAGTAACCTTAAAATCCCTTCATACTTCGTACTCCCTATAAATTATTGCAAATGCTCTTAGAATCATGTATCGTGTATAAACTAAATAGCCTTGTATGTTGATTTAATGGTTAGTGGAATTCATTGACTTTTATAACTAGCTAACCTTATTATCCCATTAAAGAATAAAGAGAGAAAACGTTGTAAATCTGATACACATTATGACCATTTATTAATTTGTCTTGTAAACGTGTCTTTCATAAGAGTCAACCAAACATGTACATAGAAAATGATGAACATTTAAATGTACATGTATATTACATGCCTTGACATTTTCTACTCATCTTCCCATTTAAGGGCAAAAAAATAGTCTTACTTTTAGTATAACTAAAATTATATAATTTCTTATGTGAAAAATAATTTGGATCGTTTAGGATGAATTAGGGTATGTTCTCTTCAGATTATTTTCAGTTCAGTTAAGCTCCAATAAGTTCATCAGTTCAGTTCAATTCAGTTCAGTTCTTAATTTTCTTCTTTCATAAAATATTTAGTTCATTTCACTTCAGCTCTAATAAGTTCAGTTCAGTTCAGCTCAATTTAATCAATAAGAACAAACCCTTAAGATCATTAGAGAAAATTCATATAAATAAAATAAAAAATTAAAAATAAAAATATTTTTTTTTTAAAAAAAAGCTAGGGTCTTAACATAATCTTTTATTTTAACTTAAATTACCCTCCAAGAAGAAGAGAGACAATGAAACATGAGTGGAAGAGGTTGCCTTATCCAATTCCATCCCATGAAAAAAAAAAAAAAAAGTGTTACACATTTCAACACCAAAGTAATAAACATCTTAATTATTTCTGAAAAAAATGGTAGAGGCTGTCATGAGTTTCACCTTATCCAAGCCCATATCTCTTAACTGTTCTTCACCCCACCCACTAAATTCAAACACAATTAACAATAATTCTTCTAGATTGCTGGTAATTTAATCATATCATCACCCTCTTTGTAAAATAACTCTTAATTACCATCATTAACACCTATTTATGTTTAATTTGCAGCTTAAACAATGTTCAATCTCCAAATTTGGCAATGGGCTATGTCACCAGGTAATTATAGATATCAATTTATGTATAGTTGTATAAAGATTTGAACTTTAATTTTATATTTTGATAATAAATTAATCTAATTATTTGCATATTAATTAAATGTCAATTTGAATTAATAAGGTTGAAAAAAGTGGAAGAGGCTATGTTGGTAAAGTAAATGCTTTGCCAGACTTGCCTTTAATGGCAGTTTTAGTTCAGCATGCTGAAGGACAAAGAGAACTCATAACTCACAAATCAATTTGGCACTTAAGTGATAATGCCATTAAAAATGTTTGTAAGTAATTTAGGTTATATTAATTCACTTGCTCGTTTTTTATTTATTTTTTTGATATTCTCAAATAATCTAATTTTTCTAATTTCTAAACATAATGTTTGAATTTTGTTTTGGATGCTAGACACTTTTTATGTCATGTTCACTTGTTGGGGATGTTGTTTCTTTGGAGCTACTAAAGTAAGTACTTTCTATATTTCTTTATTCCATAGGCAATTTTACTTTAATGGTTAGGACTTAGGAGTTATTATGATACTAAATAATATCAAGGGTAGATATATTACGGGAAATGATTTTGGCACACCTCTATGTGAGACCACGATTTTCTATGCTCTTCTCAGATAAAGGAGTGTTAAAATCAATTTCCATATATTAATCGTAACATTTAAAGCTTAGGACATATTCTATTCCACATGTGAAAATGGGGATCGATCTAGCATAGACACGTATTTACACCACTTATTGTTTGTCAATAATGATCATATGGAATTGTGGACTGACGTGTTGTGCAGGATCCATACTATGATTCAGAGCAATACAGGGGTGATGGAGGCGATGGAACGGGGCATTGGGTCTATGAGAAGGTAACATAGTATATTCTCATTTTGATTTTTTAAAAATTATTATTATCCATTACCATGTTTTAGCTAGGTTCTTGGAATAACTTAGTAATTGACTATACAGTACAGCATACACATTGAAAGAATAACTTAGAACGGAGTACTTCATTAGTCTGATTTATTTTCTCAGGCTAACTGGCTTTCTATTTAAGGGGCGGCTCATACTTCTAATCTTCTAATCCTTCGGAGCTTCGTAGGATTCTTAGCGAGGATGCTCAAGGTGTTGCTTTTCCACGCCTTGTGCCTCTTTGATAGGCTAGTTGAGTTTATTTTTAAAATCAGTAAGGGTCTGTTCTCATTGACTGAACTGAACTGAACTGAATTGAACTGAACTTATTAGAGCTGAGCTGAGCTGAACTGAACTGAACTGAACTAAAGTGAAATGAATATTTTATAAGAAAAGGAAATTAGAAGCTGAACTTAATTGAACTGAACTAATTAGAGCCGAACTGAACTGAACTGAACTTATTAGAGTTGAACTTAACTGAAAATAATCGTATGAGAACAGGCCCTAAGTCTTGTATGTGGTTAGCTACACGGTGTGGCCGCATTGGCTTATAAAAAATAATTTTTATTTATATACTACCTCCGTTTCTTTTTAATTGACACGTATTCCTTTTTAGGAAGTTTTTTTAGTTAACATGTTTTCTTTAGGGGTAATTTTTTTTACCTTTTATTTAAAAACTACCCCACTTGCTTTTCATTCTCTCTCACTCTCTCTCCTCTCCTTAATATGTGTGCCTAAATCAAATGCGTCAATTAAATAAAAACGGAGGAAGTATAAAGTACCCTATTTATTCACAAGAGTAACCTTATTTTGTCCATCTAAATAACTCCTATTCATTATAAGAGTAATATCAACCAGTTTAGAAACAAGTAAACCCTATTTTATTTTATTTTTTTGAATAATGAAATAATTATTCCACTTATGTGGGAGAGTAACCCTTTTTTCTTATTTAAGTAATCCATATATGTCAAGGTAACCCCATTTGCTCATCATTACGACCTCCTATTACTTAATTAATTATCTTATATGTAAAGTGACCATACCATGTGACTTGCCACATATAAGAATTTGTGTTCTGCAATTTGTTTTCTTTTTGCCTTCTACCCTCAATTGGGGAAAAAAAAAAAAAAAACTCAATTCATATTATTATTACTTCGTATTAAATTATTTGGTCCAATACTCCAACGACATCAAATTGCAAGTTGAACCCTTTTTAATGATTTGGTGCAATTTGCAAATTGTGAATTGAAAATTGTGGTATAGTTTAAATTTTGGCGAAATAGAATTTTGCAACGATAAGGTGCGACAAATAAATAGAAATTATAAAGGATAAAGATGATTATATCATCATTATCATTATTTAGAATATGTAAATTCCTTGATTTACTCCTTAATTTTGATAGTCAAAGTATATCCCTTATAATTAGCTAACGTAGCTAGTCACATATTGTATCTAGTCATAGTTTGGTATGTTCAATGTTCTAATCTTGTACTATATATACTCGTCTATATTCATCAATATAATCAAGCTTTCCAACATTCTCTTTCTCATAACTCTATCAGAAATCATACTTTGCCAAAAAAAATTGCATTGAATGTGGTTTAAGCCTTTAAGCCTCAACTATAAACCGTATTAGACCATAAATTATATTTTTTTTAAAATAACACGTTGAAAATGATTGTAGGATTAAACCACGTAAAATCTATCATGTAACAACCACAAACCACATCTATCATGTAATGAATTGTTGGCATGCATGTTAATAACACAAATTCATATGTGGTTGGACACATCGTGTGACCAACTATTATAAGGGTTACTTTGTTAGTGTATTAAGGGATTACTCGTTTAATTTTACAGGGGTTACTTTATCAGTGTTATAGGGATTACCGGATCAATTTTATAGGGGTTATTTTGTTCTTTTACAAGTATTCACGTGGTGTGACTAGCGGCACACAAAACCCACTGTGTTAATAATGTTTGAAAACATGATAATGCAGCAAGAAGACATAGAAGAATCTGCAAGAGCGGCTTTATGGCGCGAGGAGCTAATCGAAGAAATTGAACAAAAAGTTGGTGGCTTGCGAGAGTTGGAGGATGCTGGTCGCAAAGAAGAGCTTCTTAAATGATATAATCATTGATTTATACAGTACTCGTTAATAATTTTTGTGTGCATAATATGTCCTTTTATTTCCATATATAAATAAAATCATGTTACATACGTATATAAAATTACATATGGCATCAAAGTGCTTATTCATTTATGTTCGCTTCAATTTGATTTATTATTATATGGGCTAGTAGGAGGGAAAGCGAACATAAAATTATATTACATGCGTATATAAAATTACATACGTAGTATACAATACTCGTTTATTGGTACTCGTACTATCTAACATGTGTACCAAAGAAGGACAATGTAGTATCAAACTATCAACTAAGTTAATTTTACTAGACATCATGAAATTAAAAAAAAAAAAAAGTTAATTTTACTAGCAAGCTAGAGGCACATTAATTAATTGAGGCTAGACATCATGAAATAACGTAGTATTAATGTATTATGGTACTGATTATATGTTCTTGCTTGTATGAATTGTGCAACGTTTGATAACAATACTAGGTTAGGCGTTGATTGGTGTTGACTTGAACCGCATACCTATTAATCAATGACATATTTGCTTGAACATATAACATTGTACTAAATGAGTCGAGCTTGAACATATTTTTTTAGCTCAACAAGATCGTGTACTGAACGCGCTCAAGTTAAATAAACTTGAACATGAACAAGATAGTATTCGGCTTGGCTCGACTCATTTACACCCCTACAATAGTTCAATCACCATGTTTTTTACAACCTATCTATCACATAAGATATGACATAACGACATGAACCAAACACAAACACAAAATATTGTCAAGGGTTTACGACCTATACTTGTTTTTTAAGCACGAACAATTCGAGTTAGTGTTGAGAACCCAATACGAGTCAGCTCACTAGTGTTAAGAAAAATGATGACCAATTTTATGTATCAATAATGATTACTCCCTCCGTCCCCTTTTGATAGTCACTTTTAGTAGAAAATCACGGGAATTAATAAACATAAATAAAATGTAGCAAAAGTATATTGAAAAAGTAAATTTACATTGGGTATGCAAAAAAAAGTGGAGAAAAAAAGTAATTAAAGTACGTGGGAAAGTAAAATTTGCACAAATATTTTTTCAAATGGGAGAGAATTTTGGTAAAAAAAAATATATTAATGGTACTTGAAAAAAAACAAATGTGACTAACATTTTGGGTCACCAAAAATGACATAAATGATTATCAAAAGGGGACGAAGGGACTATATTTTTTGAAGGAGGCTAAATTTATTTATAAAATTTTAATATAACAAAATAACATGACATGTCACAACATATCTAGTCTAACGAGTGTCACAATATATCTAGTCTAACAAAAAATGGCATAAATGACTATCAAAAGTGGGCTAGTGTCAAGGGGTCTCCGTAGATATATTTGATTAAATGAGTCAATCGACACGACACAACATATCTAGCAGGGGCGGAACTATGTAGGTGCATGGTGAGTCACGTGACTCACCAACAAAAAAATTGATTTTTTTTTTTTAAAAAAAAAAATATCAAAGAGACCTCCTATTATAGATAGGCGGTCTCTTTTCTGCTATTGCTGCCTAACACTGTCAGATTTTTTTAAATAACAAAGAGACCGGTTATTTAGATAACATGTCTCTTTTCTGCTAACATTGTATATGAATATTTGTTGCGCTGCTTTTTTCATTAAAGAGACCTGTTATATTTAATAACAGGTCTCTTAAGTTATCTCACTATTTTTTTTTTTTTTTTGTGTACTCCGTATAATTTTTTAATAATTCTTGTACAATAAAGTTAATTTAATGTAATAATTTTATAGTACTATTTGTTTGTAACATGTTATTTATTTGGAGTACGTACTTTCGACTTGTAAGATTGAATTTTTAAGTACTATTGTAGTATGGATTTTTATGTCCTATTTTTGGATTGAAATCATTTTGGTGAAATATATTTTTTATATATACATATATATAATTTTTGGATTGAAACAAGTGATCAGTTATTGATGGTGACTCACGAGTTCGAAAATCCTGGATCCGCCACTGATATCTAGTCTAACGAGTGTTATATCTCCTACAAACATTTCGTTTATATCTATATCTATACTTTATATCTATACTTTATATCTATCTATACTTAGTATATAAAAATACAAACACAAGTTACTCATATGCCACATCTCACACGCAAATCACTACAAATTACTCATATGCCACATGTTACCTCTCTTAATATTAAGATGTTCAAGTCTTTATGCATTCAACAACTTACAAATTAAAGTAAAAAAAAATAAAGTGTTTCATTTTCCACTATAATGAAGTAAAGTTTCAGTCTTTTCATCTCCCAAACTTAAAATAAAGTATGTAGTACATATTCATTCTCATATTCGGTCTTTAATTAGTGCATATTACATAAACATATAAAATAT
The DNA here is from genome assembly GCF_001683475.1 of Chenopodium quinoa. Classification (NCBI taxonomy): domain Eukaryota; kingdom Viridiplantae; phylum Streptophyta; class Magnoliopsida; order Caryophyllales; family Amaranthaceae; genus Chenopodium; species Chenopodium quinoa. The sequence continues at coordinate 4,586,970 of NW_018744626.1, read as the reverse complement.
AATTATTTTTTTTAAGGACGGGGTGAGAATTTATCCCAAAATCTCCTTGAATCGGGAGGGAAGCTCTAACTACTTGAACTATCCCTCACTCTGATATAAAGTACAATAAAATAATCTAATCAAAATTTTAACCAACTGTGCCTCTCTTGTTACAATGCTTAGAAGCAGACAGACCTTGGATATCCACATCTACTGGATTTGGAAGGATATTATTAAAATTGGAAGCTCCTTCCAACATTGCATCATCCTCAAGGTTGACAGAGTAGACGTTGACCACCCCCACCGTATAACTAACCAGTATCGGGCTATCTTAAACAACTTTTCTAATTCTATTGGCTTTGATGTATTTTAGCTTGGTTTTACTTTCTTTTTTCTTTCTTTCTGTTGTTGTCAAAAAAAAAAAAAAAAAAATCTAAGTATAACCCGTGTATCATATGGGTCAAAAGGCTAGTTAAAATATAAATAAAAACACCATACTACACATTAACACTGAATCATTGATAACAACATGATTAAATATTTAAATGCACATATATAGTACCCCTCAATAATTAAAAATAGAAAAGAACGATCCAGGCCAAATTATAAATGTATACAGTAAAACTGGAGGTATGGATCGAAGTATCCTCAAGCTCCAATAATGTCATAATGGTTTATCTAATGTCATAAATTCGTTCCGTTAGGCAAAGATATTAGTGAGTTGTTATTGTCATTAATGGCGTGGGTAAGTAGGTTTGAAAAAAAAAAAAAAATAGTTGGGTTAAGGATTTTTTTTTTTTTTTTTTTTTTTGTTTGTTTAATTTGTGCATGGCTTCGATCTCTATCGATTCTCTTCTAACCCAAAATTCTATTATAAGAGTTTGGTAGAAAATAGAATAACTTTTATCAATGCTTGCCAGAAATTCGATAACACCAACCGAACATGAAAATAACATATTAATGTTAAGGGTTTTGCGTCATCTTAACGAAAAGATTAAGGGCATGTTCTTTTACGTTGAAATTCAGTTCAGTTCAGTTCAGTTCAGCTCATTTCAGTTCAGCTCTTAATTTCCTTCTCTTATAAAATAATCATTTCAGATCAATTCAGTTCAGCTCAGCTCAGTTCAGTTCAATTCAATTCAGTTCAGCTCAGCTCAGCTCAGTTCAGTTCAGCTCAATTCAGTTCAGTTCAGTTCAGCTGAGTTCAGCCAATGAGAACAGGCCCTAAGTTGATGGTTGAACTGTTGAAGCCTATAATTGGTTTATATACTCTAGCTATCAGACACATCTATACTATATATTAAAATGCGTTCCTAAAGAAGTTAATATGTCACGTGGCGCTCTCCTCAAGGCGTTTCAAATGAAGTTTAGGTGCCACGTGGCATGGTTCTTACAAGATTTGAACTCACAACCTCAAGTTTAAATTTACAACGTGTTAGCCGCTAAATTAAGCTATTACCATATTACATGTCATTCAATAAAAATAAAATATTAATAAAGATTTTTGTCATGGAAATAATGCAATAACTCTGGGCATCGCCCAGGCCTAACACTAGTTTATTTAATTAAATTGGTCGACACAACATGACACACACAATCATTAAATGGGTTGTGTTAGTGTTAAGGTTTTCCAACTTGTTTAACTTCTATCACGTAAACGTACCCAACATGACACACTTGCCAACTCTTGTTAAACTAATTTATTGCCATGTATATTAAGTTTGACTGTATCAATTATTTTTAATCATAAAATGATTGAATCACCCATGACACCAAGTCCCCTTATACATACATGGCTATAAGATTTCCACTATATATATGGGCTTACAAATAGAGATACCATATCAATATACGTTTTTCATATATTTTTTTTTAAAAAAAAAAGAAAAAAGTTAAATCCTTTTTGTTTTTCATTCAAATATGGAAAATATGAGTTTGGTGCCATTAGAGTTACCCCAAAAGCTCACCGATGGAGAAGGGGGAAGCTACTACGCATGGAACGACGTCGTATTCCCCTTTCTAGGTGCAGGGCAGGTTAGTGGTGGCTTGCTTATGAATTATGATGAAGCCTCGTGGGTTTGCTTTCCCTCATTATTCTGATTGTAGTAAGATTGGTTATGTTCTTCAAGGTAACAATTTTATTTAATCACTCTCTTCATTCTTTTACCTACTTCTATATTATATTTTTATGATTATATTCTATATTTTTTTTTCATTTGAATGTATCATTCTTTTTTTTTTCTTTTTTTTTTTTTTGAGTAAGAATGTATCATTCTATTAACTACTTCTATATTTTGTTTTTCTTTTTTCTATTATTATTATTATTATTATTATTATTATTATTATTATTTTGTTAAATTAATGCCTCGCTCATTTAATTTAGAAAATATTATATATTAAAGTTTATACATATTATTATTAATAAATTCATATAAGATAATTTTAAGAAAAATAAATTCAAATAATGGCAATATAGAGTTGTAGAACTAAAGATTTGCATTTCCAACTATATTGAATAAGATAAGTTCATATAAGTAAAAATTTGGTAAAAAAATTATAGCCTAATAACTCTTTTTTTACACATCAAATTATAATTGTATATCAGAAGTTTTTCAGTGCAGCAGATCACATGGTACGATAGGGGTTACTTGTAGGGTGTTATTTGTATTCTGAGCTTATTTGTATGGGTTACTTATAGGGTGTTACTTGTATTCTGCCATATAGATTACTTGTATATTAGGGTTACTTGTATGGGTTATTTGTAGGTGTTATTTGTATTCTGAGTAACTTTTACAAGTAACCCAAGACCAAAATCCCATACCAAATCAGTAACACCCTATAAGTAACCCCTGACCAAAACCAGTAACACTCATACAAGTAACCCCAGAAATGCCAGAATACAAGTAACACCTATAAGTAACCCCAGAAATGTCAGAATACAAGTAATACCTATAAGTAACCCCTGATAAAACCGGTAACACCCTAACCCTTGCCGCATACAAAAATTTGTGATTGTATATACGTTTTAGCCAAATTATCACCGCTAATATAATTGTATATAATTGTAAAAAAAATAACAAATAAATAAATAAAATTATCACCGCTAGCAAAGTCATAGCAACATTAATTTAGCGGTCTAGTATACCACCCAATGCACATGCTAAATCCAAATGGTCGGATCATCCTGTTCCGATTTTGTTGAGACGTTTATTTTTTATTATTATTATTATTTTTTATTTTTTATTTTTTATTTTTTTATTTTATTTTGACGGGGATTTTGTTGAGACGTTATTGAAGAGGATTCATGCATTAAATTAAAAGCGTAGTGTAAAAATTAAACCATCCAATCTTACGGAGTATTAATTAGTTTGGGGTACTAATTAAGAAAGTGGTACCAGAATTTAAATCCGTACTACTCCGTAATTAAGAAAGTGGTGCCAGAATTCTAAAAATTTAAGGAACATTTTTCTTGGTTGGTAAAGAGAAAGACTCTATTGGGTTACTCTGTAGAACATCTCATAAATTAACCTGATAATTACATCAATTGTCCCCACAATAAAGGTCTGTACAAATTTAAGGAATGGACTTACGAATAACATTATAAGTCATTTGCCTCGTTTAATTAGGTTTTATTATTGAAAAAAAATTACTTTAATAATCTCAAGTTTGAGATATTCACTTTAAATAATCCAAACTTTTGATTACAATCTGAATTACTTAATAGGGTTCGTTTGACATCGCTGTGGTTTTCTGTTTTTTGGTATTTTTTTTCCAAAATCATATGATATATGTAATATAATGAATAAAAAATTAGTCAAATTTATTAAGAACATGATAATTTTGAAAACTGACAACAGAAAAGTGGAAACACCTTTTTTCTTGTTTCCTGTTTTTGTTTTTTTTTTCCCGTTTTTTGTTTTTTTTTTCCTGTTTTTGGTTTTTTGTTTTCAAAAAAATCTAAAAACTGAAAATAAAAAACGATGCCAAACAAGCCCTTAGATATACTTTTTCCTCCCATAGTCTCAATCGGTTATCGAGGGGTCAATGACCTGTTGTAACAAGTAGCCATAACACATAATTGGTAATTAATAATTGCGACATCACAGTGATCATCACACGTAGAATTGGAAGAAAATTTTTTTAATGTGAGAATGATTATGAAAAGTAGTAGGATGAGAAAAGTAGATTTCTTTTACAAAAATAAATCACAAAAATTTTAAAAATTAGGGTTTCAGTACATTTTTGTTTTCCGGTTAGAATGAAACTCCAATCGGAGAGCCCACATTTATACTATTAGAGGAATAAAATCAACATTTCCCGAACAATCATGGAAACATGAGACAGTCTCATCTAGTGTACTCTATTTTAGATAGTACTCTAGAAAATATATTGATCGATGTGATCCATTATGTTGCACAGGTTCAAATGGGGTAGCTGGTATAATGTACCCCGAATCTAAGGAAGAGAAGGTAGTCAAGCTCGAAAAAGGAGACACAATAGTCGTCCCAAAAGGTGTTGTTTCGTGGTGGTTCAACGCCGGAAATGATGAACTCAACATCATATACTTAGGTGAAACACATAACGCTATCAACCCGGGTAACTTCACTTACGGCCTACTAGCCGGAGCCATCGGAATTTTAAAGGGCTTCTCGAACAAAACTATAGCCAAAGCTTATGACATTAACGACGAACAAGTGAATGAACTAGTTGGTTCCCAAAAAGAAGCTTTGATCTTGAAGCTTGAACAAGGGTTAACCATGCCTAAACCATCCAACTATGATTTGACTATTGAATTCGACGAGGTTAAACCCGATTTTCAAGTTAAAAATGGGGGATCGATAAGATTTTTGACAAGTGAAAAGCAATCTACACTTGAAGGAATTAAGATTTGTGGTAGGCTTTTGAAGCTTGATCCAAATGCAATGTTTGGACCGATTTACTATGCACAAGAATCAGGGGTTGAGCTAAGTTATGTTACTAAAGGAAGTGGTTGGGTTCAAATTGTGGGATTAAATGGACAAATTGCATTGGACACCAAATTAGAGGTTGGTCAGTTGTTTGCTGTCCCAAAGTTTCATGTGATCGCAGTTGGTGCTGGTGATGAAGGAATCGAATGTTTCTCTATTGTGACAACTTCCAAGTAAGATAAACAGAACTTATTTGTGAATTGAACTTATTTTTGAATTGGACTTATTTTTCTTGAACTGAACTTATCAAAACTAATTTTAACTTTATTGAACTTATCTTAACATATTAGACCTGAAATAAGTGAAAATAAGGTGAACATATCACTGCGTAACTATATATTTGTGGTTGTTGATGATGCAGGCCTAGACTCGCTCAAATAGCCGGAAACATGTCATTTTGGAAAACCATGTCTCCTCAAGTACTACAAGCTTCTCTCAATGTTACTCCCAAGTTTTGCGAATTGTTCATGGACAAGATTGAGAACACAACCATCATTATGCCACCAAATTGAGAGTTTTATTGAGGATGAACCCTCCATGAGTAATTGATTATGTTATGAATATGACTTGTATGAGAATTATCTAAATAAACTATCAATATAATTAGTATGATATATGGGGCTATGGGCTTGCTTCTCCTAATAAGGTTCTTAATTAATTAGGAATGATGCAGCAGGATATAATCTAATAAATAATATCATCATCATCATTTGTTTTTTGTTAATGTTGAAGGAATAAGCTACATGATCAATTTTATTTATGTTATGTTTTAATTTTTCTATTCAATTGTTTAATGGAGTACTAATATTATTAACTTGACCTAGTAAAAGAGAGAAAAGAAGAGATAATGCAATTGATTGATGACTTATTTCTTAAAAGTTAGGTTCATGTAATGATTAAATTTCCAAGAACATGGGAAGTTGCTTTTTATGTATATAGGCAATTTGCCAATTTGGTATTTACAAGGGTATAATTTAGGGCATAAGTTTTGCGTTTTTGTGATAGTTAAATAAATAAACAAGGGAGGTTAAATCAAAATACTACTAATAGGGTATTTTGAAGCTAAGGATGGTAAATCCTATCAGTAATTCACACTAAATTTTACCATCATCGATACGTGATATATTCAAAACAACATTTCTTATCGACTGTTAAAGGAAAAATATATGTAAACCATTAGAGAAAACATACATAGGAAAAGTTATATTTAACAGAAAACAAAAGAAAAACAACTTGTAACAACAATAGATCAAAATCCTATCATTAAAATATGAAAAAGTTACATATCCAACAATTTCATCATTTACTTAACTAAATCAATTGTTCAATAAATAGATCTATATTTTTGCTTGAAGATCCCTCATCTTCTAATGCATTTCCTAATATTTTCCTTACAACATCAATATTTTCCCTCAATTCATCTCCATTTTCTTTACTCATAAATCTCTTAATTTGTGATGCAATCTCCATCCTTTTCAATGGTTGTCCATTGCCAAAATTAATCCCAACTTTCCAATCATCAACCACTAATTTTCGATTAGTAAATTGATCAGTAAATATTGGAAAACACAACATCGGAATTTTATACCATACACTTTCCAACACAGAATTCCAACCACAATGTGTTAGGAACCCACCAATGGCCGGATGGGATAAAACCGCGATTTGATTGGTCCAAGGAACAACAATCCCACGGCCACGAACAACTTCCTCGAATCCAACGGGCAATAGATGATCAGCCTCGTGAAGCACCGTACGTGGGCGAAGCACCCAAACAAAATCAACATTGCTTTCAATAAGACCATAAGCAATTTCCGTAACATCATCTTTTGAGAAATTAGCTAGGCTACCAAATGACACGTACAAAATTGAACCATTAGGCATAGACCCTAGCCATTCTAAGCAACTGGACTCGGTCCAGAGACTTGTTGGCACGGCTTTATCCGGTGACACGGGTGGAAAAATTGGGCCAATCGCGTAAAAAGGCATGAGAGCTTGTAGGGCTGAGATAGTGTCCGACTCGAGCTCTTGCACGGTGTTACATAGCACATAATCCGCTTTTCTAACATCTTGGTATGCCTGAAAAATTAGCTTATGCATGTTTGTTGAGACGTCTTTGTCTTGAAGATATGACATTAGGTCATGTTGTTTAATTGATTGTACACCTGGTATGTAATCAATTGGATCTTTCCGAGTATCTAGTTGTCATTAATAGCAAGGAAAAATTGAAATATCAGTATATGTGGTAGTAGTAGTAGTTAGTCCTATTCTCAATTTTTGGTAACATTTGAAATTAGAAGAATATGTCATTGTTACAATGGCCATTCTAGAGAGTAGAAACCACATAGGCACATGGTAAGGGCGTATGCTAGTTTAAGACGAGTAATACTTCTCATGACTGCTTTATAGTAAAGAATTTGACAAAGTAATCACACTAATACGGAGTAGGAAACAATGTTCTTTTACAAAACGCACGCTAATAAAATACTTGATTGTTAAGCATGTTTAGCTAGGAGTAGTCTTATAGTGCAATGTGTGCACATGAGTGGGGACACAATGCATCGAAAAAGCTTATATAATATGAGGACAGTTATTGGTTCTTGATGCATATTTCGTGATAATATATTCCACCTAATTTGGGTTTGGATTGTTAAATAATCCGAAAAATTATCCTTAAAAAAACAATCATGTAAAAATTGCATAAAAATTAAGCAATGGATCTATATAATTAGATAGAGATAGAAAGGATTACCAGAGCAATCAAGGTGGCCATGCAGCTTAAGTAGATGAACATGATGATAAAGATTGAAAACCAAAGCAGGCTCAGTCCAAAACGAAGCCAACCGAAGCCCAAACTTCTTAGCAATCTTAGAGGCCCAAGGATAAAATGTATCAATAATTAACACATCAACTTTAGGGTTTGACTTTAACACTACCTCCTCAATTTCCTTCTCTACTTGGTCAAACATGCCACCACTCATGTACCACTCTAGGTACTCGTCCAACTTGCCCGTCCTATCAAACTTCAAGGGCAGCCCATCGGAAAACACCCGATATCGAATGTCAACCCCATTGGGCCCTTGTTTTTCTTGAGAAAATATATCGATATGGGTGTCTATATAGGGATGGGCTCGAGTTAAATCTTGGTGAAGGAACTCAAAGGTTAAGAAAGTGATGGTGAAGTTTTTTGATGAAGCAAGTTTGAGTGACAAATTGACTGCTGGATTTATGTGACCTTGTAGTGGTTGTTATGGGACATTTTGTACAACTGTTGACCGATATTGACATTCAAGACCAAGATATACAAGACCATGTCAAGATATTTAGTAGTGGTCCCTAAAGTCAAGGAGAAATAATAGGTCAACAAGAATAAGTACTCAAGGTTGTTACGATGTATGTACTCCCTAATGAAGTCCAGTTCTTCGAAAGACCAAGTAAAGATGTCAACCGCCACCTCCTACTTTCAAGGAGTTCACCCCTACTATCCTCCAACCACCTTTCAAATGCCTTATAAATAGAGAAGTCTTACTCTCATTAAACCCACTCCATTTCCACGTACAATACTTCCACTATGCAATCCCATTTCTCCATAATTTGCCCCACTTATCTACGATTAACCTCAAATACTTCTACTTCAGGCATCCTTAGCCTTCCTCACAATGCCACAAATCAACCGTAGCCATTATGATGAACAAAACAAGTTATTCACCTTCTGCCACATAGATATTCCACAATGTATAATAAGCTTAAGCCTCCCCATGACAACCCATTGCTTTCCTCACAGCAAGTATGCCACCTAGACCTTCCACCACCAAAAGTATAGCAAAGCTACTATATTTAAATCCTCAAAGCACGACTACAATACAAGCTAGTTTCTACAAATGTGTCAGTTACCCTTTTGCTATGCTATTAAAGCAATGTGTTTCGTATATTTATATTTATCTACGTCGTAGTTTGTACACATAAAATACATCTTGTATTTGTAATCATTGGCTATATGCCCGTATTATAGTGGATTGGTGGCCTCATTGCCACCCGCGGTTTTTACCCACCTTCATTGGGGTTTTCCGCGTCACCATATCGTGCCTCCCCTCTCTTTCTTTATTTCTTCCGTCATTTATTTTCCGCATCCAACATTCCTTATTTTAATTTAGTTGATCCGTAGCCCGTATCCCACATCAAATCCTACTTGACGAAATTTAGCATAAACAATTTGGCGCCCACCGTGGGGCTACAACTAGATTGAAATATCAACCCTACAAAAGTTCCTTTCCAAACACATTCAAACACATTCCCATCATCAAGATTTATCTAATCCCGTAAAGTGACTTTATAAGAACTATGTTCGTGGTCCCGACGACGAGAAGTGGTGATCGACGCCAACTTAACTCAATATGCTGCGACAAGGACGATTATCTTTGATAGCCTTAAAAGTTTTGGTAATATTCCTCCTTGTGGTTTAATTTAACTAACTATTTTTGCGTCATCTTTAAGCTATGACAGACTATATCATCACCATCAAAGTAAACGTCACACCCTAAAGGGAAGGACGTCGTGGAAACCATTGCTTTAAGTCATGGGTCTCATGATGCCATAAAAATTCAGGATTTGTCGTCATTCACAATATTATTTTTTGTTTAACTAACATTATTTTTAGGCTATGTTGTCGCTAAATAAAACAGTATTAAAGTTTCGACGGACTTCAATTCCGACGACATCAGTCAGCTTCGACGACAACAGTTAGTTCCGACGACGACAGTCAGCTTCGACGACGACAACCAGTGTCGACGACGACGTCAATTAGTCTCGACGGCGCCAGTTAGTAACGTCGTCAACAACCTAATATCATCAGTAAGTGACGACAACATTAAGACAAATGTAGCTTTAAACGACGATGCAAGTAAGCTTTTGCCTAAATGCAAAATTCAGATTTATTACTAAAGACTATTCGATTCTAAAAATAATTTCATTGACTTTTATTTATAACTCATGACATTAGCTTATGTAGCGCTTAGATTTTTATATTTTATCATGACTAATTTATGTCGTACCAAGCGTATTTTTAGATAAAGTAAGGTTACAGGTGGAGATTTATAACGTTAATTGATTGTAACATCGGAGTATTGTCGTCGACAACAACAAGTTGACGGTAACATTATATTTTGTGGCTAACTTCATTCCATATTGTTTGCATTTTTTTCATGAATTTGCCACTAGGGGGCAAGATAATATGGTCTGATTATCAATATAATGCTTTGATTAAATTTTGTTATTTGATCCCTGATGCTTCGATACATCACGCTTTGGCTATTATGATTATTTTTCCTTAGTTTTTGACGCTTTGATCATTATACTTTGATTAACTGTCGATGCTTTGATAATGGTTCATTCTTAATGTAATTATGAATGTTTAACGCTTTATCGAATACATATGGTGGATAATGTTATTTGTTATCATTTCATGAATAATTAACAAACGAGTTGGTATGTATGAGAATGCTCTTGTAGATAATTCACCAATCTAGAATATGACATTGGGGGCTAAGCCTGACTTAATCTTCCCGAGTGATCCAACATTGGGGGCTTGATTTAAATGACATCAATTCTTATCAAGGTAACTTTCTATAATTTAAAATGTATGTCGACTTCCATCAATCTTGTAACAAACCATGGTAATCACCAACACTATTGAGGTACACCACATTATCGCTTTTAGTTTTTACATTTACATTGTCATGATCATGCTCTTTAATTTGTTGCCTAGCTTGAAGTATTTATTTATGTTTCCATTGATCATCTTCATTAACGTATTATTAATTTGATTCCCTAATTAGCATTGTCATTGACATGATTCTACCGCCTTAAAGTTTTACTTGTTATGTCTATCATCTTTGTTGACGTAGTAATACACATAGTTAATTTATGTTTTCGTTATTTAACCTATTTCTTATTCGTCATTGATTATTAGTAATCCTTGTGATGAAACATGTAGTTACATCTTGGTTTATGAATCAACGTCATGTGCAATATCTAAGTCTTTTTATGCATCATTTACAATTCATATTTTCAATTTATTTTTGACTTAATGCAAAAATCCGACATTAGTGTTTAGAGTGATGACGAACAGGTTACTTGACGCCAAGATTAAGCTTAACGATTTCAAAATTATGTATGAAAACATCATACACCTCGACGCCATGAAGATCATGACGTAAATAAAGATCATGACGACATGTGTGAATAGGGAACTTCAATGTCATGGAGATGATAACCAAGGGTCACACCAGCAAGTTGTAGCGACATTGACAAAGGATCGAAACATCAGATAATTATGATCAATGGTCATGACGACATGAAAGTAAACTCTAACCCACTTAAACACATTTAATTTGATCATCTTGTATGTTCTTTATCACTATTTTTTTATGTTTTCGACATATCTATGATATATGCTATTCTTAGAAATAGCGATTATTTTAACAAAATATTTTAAATGCGATAGCTCACAAACTAAGCCGTCAAAAGAATATGCATTGCTTTATCCTATATTTTGCAGAATTCAATGAACAACGGAATCAAAGGAAAAAAGTTCATGACCAAAGCTCCAAACAACGGTTACTCACAAAGGCGTCAGTTACACTGACATCCCCAAAAGGGATGAGGAAAACTGTCGCTCAAAAGAACATCGTAGCAAACGAATCCCGGGAAAAATAGACCTTAGCGTCAGACGCCAAACGCCCGGTACCTGAACTACCAGTTTAATCCTCAGTGTTCAGTGTCAGACGCCAGGGCGCAAGGGGTATTGGCGCGCAATGCAATGATGGCCATACAACGATAGTATAACTTTTTTAAAGTTATTCCTCAAAAGTACATCGAAAGGATTGGTCGTAACGATTGATCATATTGACAAACGAAACACTGCAATATGAGCAAGTCCTAAAGTACATATAGTGTCTTAAGTCTACAAAGTGTCATAAGCATGTAGAGTATCGTCAGTGTCGATAAAAAATCGTTTTAGAAAAACATTCTTTTATTTATTTGCATATCTTCAATATTTCATCTATGAAACATTTATTTTTTGTTCTCTAATTTAAATTGGTTTTGTCATGCATCGGTAACATAGACACATAATGTCCAATGTCGGTAGCTCTGGAACTACGTTAGAATTTACCCTCCGATACAAAGTCATGCAATGATTGTATTTGCTCACAAGTCTTTGTTCTCAACGATGTTACAAAAGTTATCACATACGATAAATATTTTGTACTTAAAACCTTTAAAGTGCAAGACAAAGTGATCGAACGTTATCTCCGTACAAAGAAAACGTTTGAAATGTTAATGGCCTTGACGCCTGAATTTATTATGACGAAAGCGCCACTTGGTTGTGACACCAAGTGTGAACACTAAATACATTCAACAAACTTAGTGTCGGACATCACAACAATGTTTTCCGATTGGCTTTAATGCCATAAAATGAGTTAACACATTAAGAAATCCCTTATTTATTGGATTCAAATTATATATATGGCCTCGTCGCCAGACACCATGTTGAAAAGAGTTTTTGTCGCCTAAATGGGCCGAGTTCGACACCGTAGGTCATAACAAAGAGCTAACGTATCATCGTGGTTATTGCTACAATGACAACGATTCAATTGCTCTACCCTCGGATTGAGCGACCCTAAAGCAACATCACTATCATCAACAGGTTTGGTTTAATTTAATGTCTTTTATATTAATGAATTATTATATTATCCTCTAACGACATGTTAATGCAGGATCAAAAGTAAGTATATTTATTGTCTTTCTATAATCATTATTCATATTTAAAGTAATTCTATCATCTAATTGTCCAAGTACTCAATCTATGTTACAACATTCGAGATTTGGCTTTATCGCCAGTGTACACAGACATCGTCTCTTTCTTCAACGGTCTTAGCACCCGAATCACCTATTTTGGCCTTGTCGCCAGTTCATTATTTGTTGATAATCTCCGACTAACGTCGCGACCATTATCACAACCAACGTTCAACATCGACAGAGTCATTCTGACGTCGACGACATCAAATTCTGTCCGTCGACGATCAACTTTCGTCCGCCGACGATATTAGCCTCCGTCCGTCGACGATATATATTACCCTCCGTCCATCGACGACATCAGCTTCCGTCCGTCGACGACATCGGCTTCCGTCCGTCGACGACACCGGCTTTCGTCCGTCGACGACCGCCTTCCGTCCGTTGACAACATCAACTTCCTTCCGTGGACGACCATCATTCATTCGTCGACGACCATCTTTCATCCGTCATCGACGACACTTGTTTCCAAAGTTGACACTAGCTTTCGACTCGACGAACAACGTCCAATTACATCATTGACATTGATATGGCAGCAACTTAAGCTTACATATGAACAAATTATGACCTCCAAAAAGACCAACGATGAAGGCATCAAGGGTCAAGACACAAAGGCAATGACACTAATATCGAAATGAAGACGGAGTCGAAATTAAAGTATGTATAATTTTCCTAGTTTCGCCGTGCTCCAACTAAGAAAATGGGGGCTATTGTTATAGGACATTTTGTACAACTGTTGACCGACATTGACATTCAAGACCAAGATATACAAGACCATGTCAAGATAGTTAGTAGTGGTCCCTAAAGTCAAGGAGAAATAATAGGTCAACAAGAATAAGTACTCAAGGTTGTTACGATGTATGTACTCCTTAATGAAGTCCAAGTTCTTCGAAAGACCAAGTAAAGATGTCAGCCGCCACCTCCTACTTTCAAGGAGTTCACCCCTACTATCCTCCAACCACCTTTCAAATGCCTTATAAATAGAGAAGCCTTACTCTCATTAAACCCACTCCATTTCCACGTACAATACTTCCACTATGCAATCCCATTTCTCCATAATTTGCCCCACTTATCTACGATTAACCTCAAATACTTCTACTTCAGGCATCCTTAGCCTTCCTCACAATGCCACAAATCAACCGTAGCCATTATGATGAACAAAACAAGTTATTCACCTTCTGCCACATAGATATTCCACAATGTATAATAAGCTTAAGCCTCCCCATGACAACCCATTGCTTTCCTCACAGCAAGTATGCCACCTAGACCTTCCACCACCAAAAGTATAGCAAAGCTACTATATTTAAATCCTCAAAGCACGACTACAATACAAGCTAGTTTCTACAAATGTGTCAGTTACCCTTTTGCTATGCTATTAAAGCAATGTGTTTCGTATATTTATATTTATATATATCTACGTCGTAGTTTGTACACATAAAATACATCTTGTATTTGTAATCATTGGCTATATGCCCGTATTATAGTGGATTGGTGGCCTCATTGCCACCCGCGGTTTTTACCCACCTTCATTGGGGTTTTCCGCGTCACCATATCGTGCCTCCCCTCTCTTTCTTTATTTCTTCCGTCATTTATTTTCCGCATCCAACATTCCTTATTTTAATTTAGTTGATCCGTAGCCCGTATCCACATCAAATCCTACTTGACGAAATTTAGCATAAACAGTGGTAAAGGGAGGATTATTGCATGATGTTTTTTAACATTAGAGTTTTTTTTCTTCCATAATTTTTTTTTTTGGAGTATTTTTGTGGCTGAAATTACAAGTGATGGAAGATATAAGATATGTTAGCAAATTTGAAGATATAGAAAGGATATTAGCCGTTCTATATTTTTTTTTTTTACTGTTTACTTTTTTTAGGGGAAAAGCTAAAAGTATCTTAATCATTGGCAATATAATATTATGATGAAAACATTAAAAAAAAGCTTAATTGTATTTGTTGCATTGCACTGTACTTGGGAAATGTCACTAACAGAGTAACAGTTAAGTAAGGTTCACGTGATCTCAGTTCTCAATACGTTTGGTTTGTTTGTCTTTTCTTACTCCTTCCTTCTTCACATAGATGTTTCATTCATCTTTTGCCATTGTTTTAGAACAATCAAAATACTACCTCCATTACATATTTTTTGCAACTTTAAGATATTATTTGTAAGATATAAAATATTCCAAAGTTACAAAATATATGAAGTAAAGGTATTAATACTTTTACGCAAAAAGAGGAGTAGCAAATAGAGTCCAAAGAGGGTATCTATATTATAATTGTAGAGTGGTTTTTCCAACTTTTAACCACAACACTCCAAAACCCAATCTCTCAATTCTCATTTACTCTTTTTTTTTTTTTTTTTTGCCCTATAAATAACTTCCACCTGTCTTTTTTTTTTTTAAAAAAAAACCCTCCAAAAAAAATTCCACTATTATTTTAAAAAACAATATCGCCACCATCAGTTCCACTATTATTTTAAAAAACAATATCGCCACCATAAGTTCCACTATTTTCCTTTTTAAAAATTCTTCTAATTGTTTATTTATATTTTTTTAAATCAGCTAACTACCTTATTATTAATTCAATAATCATCTTAAAAAATATATACATAATGTTTTTTGTGCGAAAACACTTTTTTTTTCCGACAAGCCAGCAGTGGCACTGGAATAACCCATTATAATATTGACGGAGTAACCCCCTATAACACAAAACGCACAACCCTTATAACACTGGCGAGATAACAACTATAACGTTGAACGAGTAACCCTTAAAATATTGACTGAATAATCCCTATAACATTGACAAAATAACTTCCATAATAGCTAGCTACACGATGTATTCAGCCCCATAAAAGAGCAAGTTACTATATCACAAACAACTTAACGTATTTAAAATATATTTTTGTTATAAGATCTTTGTAATATCTTTCTATAAAATATATATCCCGTGCATTTTGCACGAGTGATGGAGGAAATATTATCTAAACTGGTTGTCTAAACATATCTATTAATTAATCCCTTATCTAAACTTATTTTCTAATTTTGAGGGGAAAAAAAAGGGTGGAGGGTCAATTGACAAGGGCCATAGTCCAAAAAGAAGCCAATCAAGCCCAAACTTCTTAGCATTTTTATTGGCCCATGGGTAAAGAGTACTTTGTAGTTTGTATGACAATTAACATGCCAGTATGCCACAATAGGGATTTTACAAATTTTTGCCTACATCCTTTGGTAGGTAGCTATGTACACCCCTCTTTTCTTCATAATGACGTCATCTTATATTTTACGAATTCGAATCACATATAAAATATTCATTTTTGTATTATTAAATATCCAATCTCATTAATATGACCTACTTTATCCAAATTATATAATTTTGTTTTTAAACAATTTTTATTAAATTGCCTTATTGTTTAGTTGAGTTAATAGGCTTTGTTTGATATTATATCTTTCAATATAGAACACTAGTATTTCAAATTACATTATAATAAATTAATACACAATCACTGTACTTGTCCACCTTAAGAGTTAGGACTTGTTCTGATTTACTGAACTGAATTGAATTGTTTATGAGAGAAGAAAAACAGAAAATGAACTGAATTGAAGTGAAGTGAAGTGAACTGAAATTAAGCTGAAGAGTTTGATCAAACTCCAAAAGCAGTCCAGCAGATAACACATGATACAGGATGTCAAGCCCATTGGACCCATCATGGGCTAGAGGAAAGATTTTATCATGTGACTGATGACTCTATGCTCTTGTGATATGAACTCAAAGGTACCTAAGCTATACATCAAATTGGAGGGTTGAATCAAAAACAATTGGCGTATAAAACCATCTGGACTTAAAATCAAGGGGCGTTCACCATGCACGCATTTTAATACTGCTTTAGCAATTATGTACTTGCATCTTATCTTGCCAAATTCAAAGACTGATTTTATTACTTCATTATTTCATCTGTTCCTTCCAATTTCTATTCCTACTTCCTAGTGTGTTATATTCGTTGTATACTTCACTAATTTGTTGCTTATAAATGTCATACAGATAAGATAAGAAATGTAAAATTCCGATATTTCTTAGTCTAAGCAGTCTAATTATTAAGCTGGAGTACTAATTTTGCTATGTAATTCACTTACTTTGAAGTTGCCCATGATCACTTAATAGCAACTTCAATTAGCTTGTCATGCCTTGTAAGTTTTTAAACTAATTATCTTTCTAGTTATTTTGAGTCTAAATGGCTAGCTATTGGCTTAGTTTTTAAATTATTAATTTATAATTATCGTCTTAATTACTTTACTTTATCACTTTCTTTATGACAAGTTTTTTTCTAGCAAAATAACTTAATCAAACTAATTACATATTCTAGCTCCAATGGCCAAGCTAGTTTTTAACTATAACCGTTGGTCTAATAATTAGGCTCACTTAAATTAAGATGGGAATTTTACTCATAAATTATGAAATTGCTCACTTAACCCTAATTGTTTTATCTTTATTAATTTTGTATACCTCCCCCGGCCCAATAAATATTTCTTGAAAAGTCAATAACACATCGGCTAAAGATACAATAGTTTTTTTTTTTATTATTAAATTTTTTTTTTAATGAAAGTTAAAGATAGTATCTTTAGAATTAAAATTAACTAACATTGTAATTCATTTTTCATTTCATATGAACTTAGCCAACCAAAATGTTTGGAAAATGATTTAGACATACCAAAAAATTGATATTGGCACTTTCCACGCGAGAAAGACATTGAAATTTGTGCTTTCACAGTGAGGGTGCCAAAATTAATTTTGATGTGCTCATTTTCTAAATAAGTGACAAATCGATTTTATTATATTCTCAACCATACAAATACTAAAACGTATTTAGTGAAACGAGAGTGACAATCAAACCCTAAAGCACACATTAGTAGTTTAATACTTACCGGGTGATCACTACTTATGAGAGCCTCCACAAGAGGCCAGGATAGAATATTGTGATGTCGATTTAATTACTTAAATTCTTGCAAAATAGCCATATAATGTTTTATGGGGTGAAATAGGACACGTAAGTACATTATCAAGCAATCACCTTGCACTCTAGATTGTGATCGACACTAAAGTATAATTAGCCATCAAAGCTCTGTATCCTCATCTTATTTTAGTTCAAATCTTATTTTCACTTATTTTTTCAGAAAATAATTTGGGAATTTCTCAATAAGTCCCATTAAAATCTCTAAAAATTTATTAATAAGGGGTCAAGGTTCAATAGTCTAATAAAACTTGACTCACCTTACACTATTATATGTGGTTGAAAACAAATTTGAGTACTCTATAATAATCTTTTTTACCGATATTTTTGATAATCTCTAAAAGAATAAAAAATATAAATATTCGAAAACCGAAATAATAATACAAAATGATCCAAAAAAACCAAATCATTGGTGTACAATTTTTCTCAAGACACAAAAATTTGCATGATACACGAAATCTACATTCAACAGTACCTTAAAAAGAGGATCAGATAAAAAAGAAATGGATAGAATTAATCTACTCGTGTCCATTTTATCCAAACCCATTTTTATTTTTCGAAACTGACATCTATCCAAGTCAGCCACACGCACTTTTAGTCTTTCTATGCCATCAACTTTCTCATATAATTGCCAAAAACTCCTCAAATTAATAAAAACATCAACCTTATTTTAAAAAAAAAAAAAAATTATTTTTCCACATAATTTCTTACTCATAAATTAGTTGTCATCATTTATTATCATCATTCATATCCTCAATTATTATTTTTGAAATATTTTTTACCAAAAAAAAAAACTTGGATAAACCTATACTTATACCCACCAACTTTTGGACCCCTTCTTCATTCATCTTCACCCTCAAAGTTTCTCTCTTTTGCTTACTTTTACACTTTCTACCACAAAATTTGAATTCAATTTTTTTTTGCTACCTAATATCTTCTTATTTTTTCTGATCCTTGAAATTTGAAGGTTGAAAAAAAAGTCAAAAAATATTAAGAGAACTTTAATTTGTTCGATTCTAGCACTTTTTGATCCAAAAATTGAAGTGGGTGTAACTTTAAGAGACCACAAAACCCCATACAAAAATACCCATCTTTTGAATTTTCTTACTTTCTTCAAAAAAAAAAATGGCATCTTCTTCTTGTTCTTTGAAACCTGGAATCTCTGTTTCTGGGTTTATTGAAAAAACCATTGTTAAACCCAAAACCACTAAACAATTTCCTCAAAATTATGACTTTAAAACCACCCAACAACAATTTCCAGATTTGATCTGCCAATTTCTGGGACAATCCCTTGTTGTCTCAGATCAGAAGAATTTACCAATCTCAACTACCAAATTCTCTGTTAAGGTATTCATATTCCCCTGTTTTATTTTTATTTTTTTTATTTTTTATTTTTTGAAAGGATCCCCTGTTTTACATGAAGTTGTGAAATTTTTGTAATTTAAGATAATGGGTTTTTATTAATTTGAAATTAGGATTAATGGGTATTTTTTTTTTTAATTTCTGTGAATTAATTTTCAGGCACAAACATCATATTGTGTGAGCAAAGCAATGAGATGGTGGGAAAAGACATTGAAGCCTAATATGATAGAGATCCATTCAGCTCAACACCTTGTTGATGAACTTAAGAATGCTGCTGATAATCTTGTTATTGTTGATTTTTATTCTCCTGGTTGTGGTGGTTGCAAATCTCTTCACCCCAAGGTACTTTATTCATTTATACTCGTCAGACTACCTCCGTTTCTAAATGTTCTTTACATGACTGCTACTTTATGAACGGATAATTTATTTGCTTGATCTTGATTAAAAAATGTTAATTGTGTTTTGTTGATATTGTTACAGATTTGTCAGTTGGCTGAGTCAAACCCAGATGCAATTTTCCTGAAGGTCAATTATGAGGAGCTGAAACCAATGTGCCATGCTTTGAATATTCATGTTTTGCCCTTTTTTAGGTTTTACCGTGGGGCAGAAGGCCGTGTTTGTAGTTTCAGTTGTACAATATCAACAGTAAGTAATTTATTCAACCCTTATTAAATTGAATTAATTTAATTAATTGAGAGGTTGTTATTTTAATTGTTTTATGTTACTTTACTAATTAATTGCAAATGTTATTAATTTGCAGATTAAGAAGTTTAAAGATGCATTGGCAAAACACAATACAGAAAGAAGTTGTACCCTTGTAGAAGCAAAGGGGCTAGAGGAATCTGAGATGACTAAATTGGCATCAATGGGTCAATTATCTCTCGATTCGCGTGTACCGACTTTGATTAAGGATGGATTATTAGAAGAATTGATGTTAGAGAAGATGGATTTCTCTAATGCAAAGAATGTGACTGCAAATAATGCAATGTTGGTTAGCTGATTAGGGTTAACATGAAATGTTGTTAGCCTAAAGTTAATTTTCTTTAGGTTTAGATGTAAATATTTAATTTGGTGGGTTTAATACAAGGTTAAGGGGGGTTCTGGGTTTTTAAATTAATCCCTGTTAATTTTTAGATTGATTGAAATTATGTCATTTTAAAAAAAAATGTAATATGTGATCTGGATGAAATGGAAGAAAAAAAGAAAATCAGATCCAGAAGATCATACAGTATTTCAGATACCAGACTGTCTTTATCCCTAACCAACTCTTGGTTGATGATTGCTGCCATTTTATGATTTTTGGATAATGCATTTTCCATGCTTTTTTCCTTATCCCTTTTCAATGATGTACATCAGTTGAAGGGTCATCTAAAGCATGCAAAAGTTGGTGAAATAATAATAATAATAATAATAATAATAATAATAATAATAATAATGCGGAGTAATAAAAATTGGATATAAAACGTAACTACGTAATTTAAGTGAAGAAAGCACACCAAGATGACCAGAACTCCACGGCAAATGTCTTAAGAGAATAACAATGCCATTAAGATGATTTAGTCGCTCAAATTTGAATAATGCAAGGGTTAACAAGCTCAAGTCTGACTTAACTAACAAGGATTAAAATGATATGCCGAAATAAGTACTTTTAAGTTGTTTTTTTTTTGGTGTTTACAGAGTAACAAGGGCGGAGGTGAGAATCGATCTCAAGATCTCCTGAAATCGGGAGGAAAACATTAATCACTTGAGTTATCCCTCACTTTCAGTACTTTTAAGTTGTAAGTATGGTAGTTGCTATCTTGCTGATTATATATGGCACATTGGCACATGATGTACTATTAATGTAGACATATAGTGGCTGTTGCCCAGTAGATACTAGTGGCGTTTTCTTGAAAATTAAGTGATTTTCTCTTACCTCTTTCGAAAATCTTTAGTATAGATTTGAATACAACTATACAATAGAATAACATCAGTGTCCAAAGTAAGAGAATAGTATCATTGAAGATTTGAAGCACCTTCACAAACAAGTCGCAGTAGTAGATGGACAAAACTATTCTTCTAGGGTCTTATGACAGATTTGAAACACCTTCACAAACAATTGGCAGAAGATTTGAAGCACCTTCACAAACAAGATTGAATACTCTTCAATATATTTATTTATTTATTTTAAAATCTACTTCGTATATTTGAATAATCGATTTTATATTAACTAAACTTTCATAACACGGATAATTAAGATCGATGAACAAGATATATTTTAATTTGAAGAATTGTGCAAAAAGGTTATAAATATTGTTCTGTACTATTTATCTATTATTTCAACGGATATTAAAACAAATTTCCAATAAGTCATACTCGTATATTTTTCATTATCGTAGTAATGTTATTACATATCAAAATATATCTTTTTATTAAAGCAGTCACAAAACAAGCCTTAAAATTAAAGTCTATTTTTAGATATCGAGTTGTTGTTAATTGACCGCATGCATAGAAATAAAAGTGTGTAATTAATTGTTTATATCATCTTATGATGAACCCTTTACAAAAACTCTAAAATAGCCACCATTGTTGATAAGTATGCATCATAGGGTTTTAGAAAAGTAGGCACACTCATGGCTCAGGTAAGGACCCTCATGGTTCATAGTTCATACTATCCCTTTTCATATTATTTACATCGATTTAATATAAATTGTGAGTAAAAGTTGTTTAATCGTTGAAAATAATATGAAACGGAGCTAGTATATACAACTATACAAGTAACTCATCATTAGATTCAAACATTAAACTAGTTTTTGACCTTGAGTAATATCTCATTTTTTTACATGAACCATAATTATTGTGACTTTATATGTATTACATGGAATTGATGAATACATCTTTTTTTTTTATTACTTTTTTTCTATTAATTATTCTTTACTACATAATTAGTATTATAATTTGTTTTAAAAGGAAAATATATTGTACTATTCAACGTTATAATAACAAGTATGTTCAAGGCCTGTTCACATTTACTGAACTGAATTGATTGGAGCTGAACTGAATTGAAATGAATATTTTATGAGAGAGGGAAATTAGGAGCTGAACTGATCGAACTGATTGGAGCTGAACTGAACTAAAAGAACATGCCCTCAAGACTTATGGTCATCATATATGTATAAATAGGTATATTATATACGTAGTACAATATAAGTATAAATAGGTTTTAAATTCTGTGTTGGAGCCTTTTTTATGAAGGAATTAAGAAACATGGAGTTAAGAAGTACAGCAATGTGAATAGATTTTAATTAATTAATATTTCCAAATACTTTTATGAAGCATATGATGAAATGACACTCTTAGATGTTTAGACTTTGATTATGGCTAACAGTGTATGTAGATCAAATTAACACATAAAAGAACAATTTATAGAATGTATAAATCAAATTAACACAAAAAAAGAACAATTTATAGAATGTATAAATCAAATTAACACAAAAAAAGAACAATTTATAGAACGTTTAAAATGAGATATAATAAATCAATTAAGCATGCAATGCATTATGTAAAAAGAAAATTATATACAATATACTTGTAGTGAAGAATAATGCAACAAGTAGTCCAAATATGAGGCTGCCTGAAACTCTGAAAGATCACCGACTACCTAACACTATACGTCAATGTTCCAAATATGGATTGCGTTGGCCGTTACGTTGAGGGAATCAAAGCTTGGTCGACATGAATGATATAATTAAGATGAATAAAATGGAAAGATGCATTGTATGCGATGGACCACCTTTTTCTTTCAATCATTCTTTTATAATTGAAAAAACATGATCAATATGTATGAATTTCTTTCATTTATTATGAGATGTTAGGATAAGATCATAAGAATTTAATCTTCTAAATTTTTATTTATTTATTTATTTATTTTTAATTTATAAAGTAATTCGATGTAATCATTAAAAAATAAACAAATAAATATTTTTAAATAAATATAGATACAAGTAGATTTTGTCCCTTTGGATGCCGAGCAAGTGTATACACCCTACCCAAATTTGAAAAATAACATAAGACAAGTGGGATCATGTAAAAAAGGAAATACACCCTACCCAAATTTGAAAAATAAGACAAGTGGGATCATGTAAAAAAGGAAGTAACGTAAATTTTTGGTGTAGAAATTAAAAAGCCATAAAAATATGAGCAAAATATTGATGTAAATAGGATTTGATCTCAAGTTATTCACTCTCAAAATTTAGCTAATAACTAAGCTAATTGATCTCTACAAAATGGAGCATGTTAATGTATCATTTATATTATGTGGATAATTTAATACCAATGAAATCGAATGTCATCTATTCATCTACGATGCGTGATTATGAAGGACAAAGTTAAGCAAAAACAAAAACAAAAACAAAAAGAAGTTAAAAATATCATCAATCATGTAACCCCAAGCCCATGTGCTTTGAGCATTTTAATGAAAGAGAGTGAGTGATGACAAAGTTATTGTAGCAGAGAGATGCGGCGGTTTGCTAGGGTTGTTCTTAGATAAATCCAATAGAACATAGATTATTTTGGGGTTCTAATTATGGATATATTTTATCCTTTAACTAGGTCATCTCATTATTCTTATTCGTTTAAAGGCAATGAAACCACTTAATCACATGATTATGATTTGGCTTTCGAATCATTCCGATAGATAAGGAAATCAAGAATCCCAAATCAATCCAATGCATGTCGCCACACTCTCCACTTGGTTTATATCATTTCTTCTATATTTTGTATTTTTTAAGGAAATCAAAATTCACTAATTTATACGTGGTTGGTCACAAGGCCACAATCATAGGCTTACAAGTTACTTCATAAGTGTTATAGGGTTGTTCGGTCAATATTAAAGGGGTTACTCGATCAATGTTACAAGGGTTACTCGATTAATATTATAAGGGTTATTTTGTCAGTATTATAGGTGTTGCTTTGTTTATTTACAAGTGACCACATAGTGTGATCCCCCGCACACAAGACGCGCTGGAAAGAAATTTATTGGACCTTGTTTGAAATACATATGGTTGCCGCAAGCTAATTAAGGTACACTCGGTGGTATTTTTTGCTTTTGTATGTGTGTGTGTTTTGTATCAAATGAGCAAAAACACACTCTTGGCCCTTGGATATACCTACCTCTATGTGCAATCAAGTGTATAAGATTTTGGACGTTGTTGGTTTAACTAAATAAATTAATTAAGCCGGATTGGTTGCTAAATGCTTATAGAGTATTAACCTAATACTTTCCTTGTTTATCAATGTGACAATGCATGTATTATTTTGACTTTTTATATAAGGTATATTGTATACAATTGCTAAAATATGGAAAACTTATTTTAATTATTGTCCAGCTAGTATGTGATAAAATTTATTTTGTAAAGTATTATTATTTAAAATTGTGAAAGTAGAAACCACGACAATTTTTTTTTTTATTATTACTAGGTTAATCCCGTGCGATGCACGTTTTTAAAATAAGAATTAAATTAGAGACTTTTAACATATACTGAAAGAAAATAACTACTTCTTCAGTTTTCCTAACTAATTTCTAATTAAATATGAATTTACAAATTTCAAAAGTACAAAATTTTTATATTTAATTAGGAAATTACAATTAAATTATGTTATTAACTATTGTTAACAACTCGTAAATAAATAGCATAATATGTGTAGAAAACCCAAAATTTACAATTTAAATAAAAATTCAAATAGAATATAATTTTCAAAGAAATGTTAAATAGGGTAGTTTAAAAAGGAAAAAAATATGATATCATCCTTGCATTTTGAAGAGAAAAAATTAAATAAAAAAGTGACATATAGGCAATGATGACATCAGTGGTTGTTATTTTAGTATATATATGATTATTTTGGTGGAGAAGAGGGGCAAGCCCCTAAAAAAGAACAAAACAGCAAAATCAGAAGAAAAACAAAACGAAAAGCATAGGGCTTGTTTGGCATTGTTTTTTGTTTTCAGTTTTCTGTTTTTTTTTTTAAACAAAAAACTAAAAACAGGAAATAAGAAAAAGGTGTTTCTACTTTTCTGTTGTCAGTTTCTAATATTATCATGATTTTAATGGGTTTGTCTAATTTTTGATTTATTATATGACATATATCATTTGAGTTTGACAACCAAAAAACCAAAAAACAGAAAACCACAACGATGCCAAACAAACTTGTTTTGGGTGTTTTAGTCCCTCGGGAGAGTTACAACACGAAGACTGATCCGGCGTGAGCTGTACCTGCAAAATAAACGGAGACACCGGTTGGGTGGTGCTCCGCCTCCGACGCACAAGTTAGTAACTTGTAGAGAAAGGAAAAGATGCGGAAATTTAGGTGGGTATCTGCTCGGGTTCCAAGCTCAGATGTCTTTATCACAGAGACTGTTTGCAATAAATGGTAAAACGTGCCCTCAAAAAGAGGGACATCTCCCTATTAATAGGGTCTTTTGGAATTGTGCCCCTGATTAGGTCACTGAACCCTAATCATTGGTGGGCTGCGCCGTTTTGCGGCTTTCTCGGGATTTGGGCCTGAAGGCCGCCCTTTTTTCCCTTAATTTCTGGAATGACACGTGTCAGGCATTGATTGGTCCACTTTGGGCCAACCTGAAGCTGACACGTGTCGTCCTCTGGTTGGACCACGTGGCGGGGTAAAATTACCCTAAACATTTGCCCCTCACAGATGTGACGTGGCACGCCACGTGGCATCTGTGACATGTGTCACTCTCCGATTGACGGTAATTTTACCATAAAGAAATAACCGTTCACCTTCCGAGTAAATTACGGAACTGCCCCCGTATTTACCCTCTATATATAGCCGTTTACCCTCATAATTTTGTACGTTTACAAAAATTTTCTAGAGAGAAAACTTTGAGAGAGCAGAAGTCATCCGTTTGAGTCAGGCGCAAGCAAGGAAGCTCGTACTCCATCAACCTAGCCGGACCCGTCTGTTTTCAGATATCAAATCCAAAGGTACCGTCTCTGCCTCTCTCATCTCTTTTTCTTGTTTCACCGCTTGCACATATTTCTTGCAATAAATGGATGCATCACCAACACACACGGCACAGCCTAGGTTAGAGTCCAGCCGGTCACCTGGGATGGCTGAGTCTAGGACTGGGAGTGCCGTCTCGGGGTGTTGGGACCACCCTTTGCCTTGGATTCCGACCATTTATGTGACTGTGCAGGACACAATGGCTCGGACTATGTAGACGGCAACTGATCCAAATTACAGAAGCGAAGGCTCAGGCGGCCAAACGCCTGAGGGAGAAACGTCTAGTCAGGGAGACCAGACGGCTCTGGAGAGATCCCTTCCGCGCGCCCCTTCAACTCCTGCTGATTCCTTTTTGGAAGAGTGCGACCAAGGTGGCGATGAGGCCGTCTTAGCCCCTTTGACTCAATATGAGGAGGAGACGGAGAACGACAGCTCCGCCTCTACCTCTGGGAGAAGCGATGATTTACCCCCGCTTGAGGATAGCGAGGAGGAAGAAAGGAAGAAGTGGAACGAGAAGGACGATCCCTTCAACATCCACGTCTCCTCCAAGGACCGGATCCAAATGGAGGAGAACTTAAAGAACTTTACGCAAATGCACCCGTTAGGAGACGGGTATAAAATCCGGGTGCCGCCTGAGGATGGCACCATCGCCTGGGAGGATGATCAAGAGAACGCCAACAGCTATTTCGGCTGTTACGAGGCGGCGTTAAAGGCTGGTCTTCGCTTCCCCCTTCACCAGGCGGTGAAGGCAATATTGAGAGGCTACGGCCTCGGAGTCTGGCAACTTACCCCCAACTCTTGGACAAACATTCTGGGGTATGTTGCCGCCTGCGAGTTCCAGGGTCTTAACCCCGGCTGGGAGGCTTTTGCTAGTATGCATTATCTTAGCAGAAGCCCAGGCGGCTAGAGGGCGTGGTACACTCTAACCACGCATCCCCAATATATGATGACCTTGGACAAGGTCTCGAAATTCGACGGCTGGAAGCACAGGTTCTACCTGATGTCAGCTCCCAGCAGACGGGAGAATTATGAATTCCGTCAGTACAATAGGAAGCCCGACTTGATGGGCCGAAAGTGCGCTCTTCCCCGGATCCCAGAGGAAGATATTGACAAGATCATTGAGGCAGACTTTTTCGGCCTCACAGGCGCGAGCTTGTCAACCGGGGAAACAATAAAAGTCTTCAAGAACTGGATCCCCAAGAGCGCCTGGCTCAGGGACGAGTGTTTCCTAGCCGCCTGCGGGCTAGGACACATGTTTACCAAACGTATGCGCCTGAGCTTATATTCGCCTGTAGTGCTTTCGTATCGGAATTAATTTATGATACTAACCAATTTCTCTTTTTTGCAGAAGAAGCTCTAAACATGCTTCAGACGGAAAAGACACCCAGGCGGTCCTCTGTAGCCATCCGCAAGGATCTTGCAGAAAAAGCGGCGGCCGCGCTCAAGGCCAAGGTAAAAAACGCCTGACCCTTTCTTAGATTGTCCACAAAAATTATTTTCTCCGGATGCTAACTTTTACTTGTTTATTTTTGCAGGGAGGAGAGGTTGGAAAGACGTTTGAGAAAAATATCAAACGGGCTAGGGAGGAAACCCCCACCGTTCTTAACAAAACTAAAAAATCTACCTCCGCTTCAACTCCTGGCGCCTTAGCCGGGCATCAACAGATGCGGATAGCGGGGCGAAACGAGAGGGTAGGCGGCAGCCTGTGCCTTGATCTCGTCAACCCCTTATCAGCAGTCGGGGGGTTCACCACGCCTGCAAGCGGTTCCCGCTTGGCCGGCTCTGAAGGTAAGAACCCTTTTGAATCCCCGCTTGAGCTGGGGTGGCCTTTGCGGGTGAAATCCTACTCTCAACAGACGTCATCTTCAGACGGTCGGCAATAAATAGGTGTTGCCTTAGTTTCACACTCATCACGTATTGATTATGGTGCATATCAATCTCCCCGCTGGCCAGACGTCCAGAAGCATGCCAAGGCCATGCTTGACGCCGTCCGGAAGAGGGATAAGGACAACATCCCTGGGATAGAGACGTTCAATCTGGAACGTATTCTATCCCTTCTGGCTGAGGTAAGAGACTTGACAATTTTATTTTTTCCAAGTGCTTTACCCCGCCTGCAATACTCATACCGTTTGCTTTTTTGCAGGCTATGCTGCGGGTAGACGGGCTCAAGCGTCCTTTTATCTGCAAACGGGAAGAGGCAAAAAGGGCCAAGAAGTCCGCCACAGATGCTGATAATGTTGCTTTATACTCAACTATCGTAAATGAACTTGAAACTAAAGCAATCATAATGACACAGGCGTAAAAAATCCAGCAGCTGGAGGCGGATCTGAAGACGGACAACCAACGGGTGGGCGATGCTGAGACGGCCCAGAAGAAGGCGGATGAGAGCCTCAAGAAGGCTAATGAGGAGCTCAAGAAGGCCCAGGCGGACCTTGGCACACTTCAAGGTGTTTCTGAAGAGAACACCAAAATGAAGACCAAGGTTGAGAGGCTGGAGAAGGAGGCTGCTCAGGCTCAGACAAACTTTGCAGCAACCCTGGAGGCGGAGCAAAACCGCGTGGTTGCTGAGAGTGATGCTGACAATGACACCCGTATGAAGATCGCCTGGGCTGCCTTGTACCTAGACGCGGATTACAGCATCTGGGCACTGGCTCACAGCTATGCCGAGTACGTGGTGTACTTGAGAGACAGAGGTGTGCCAGAGCCTGCGTCCTTTGATGCCTGGGTCAACTCCAACAATGAGCTCCCCGCGCCTGAGCAACCTGGTCCAGGTGTAGCACAAGAGATTCCCTCAGATGATGAGGAAGAGGACCAGGAGGCACCGCCTGCAGGCCAGAAGTGATCTTTCAGCGGCAGTATGCCAATCTCTTTTTATTTTTTCTTTGATTCTGCGGCAGTATGCCAAAACTTAATTTTTCGGCCTGCGTGCCGAGTATCGTTGTATTTACCGGCTGTGGAGCCGGGTTAATTAACAATTCTCTTTTCTCCCGGACGGGGTCCGGTTAACTTTAGTCCACTACCACCATTTGGTTGGGTGGAATTTTAATGAATGCACCGACTGAGTCGGTTTTGATCATTTTGCGTTTGCGTTTGAATCTCAATTTCAATTTTTTCATTTTTGCCTAACTCATCAAAAGCATGCGGCGATTTTTTGCCTAGCTTATCAAAAGCCTGGTTGTCCTTGCCCCTGGACGGCTGTGTGATTGGTTTCCAATGGAGTTGGTTGATTGACTTAGAAACGTCTGATGCTGCAAAGAGCATGATACGTTTGTAAGTCAATCAATCATAGTAGTGGTTGCCCCAAACCAAGTGCACAGCCGTACACCAAAAGGCGTTCCAGTCACTACCCAGACGGAGTTTGTCTGCCTTGGTAGAGATTCCATAGCTATTGAACAACTCTTTTGCCCCAATTGGGATAGAAAGTGCAATTTTGGAATAAATAACCTGTGAGAACTTCATTCAGTGACCGACTGATGCCCCAGGGCATCCGGTATTTGGTAACTTGACCATTCTTCACGGATCATTCTGGTCAGATGGCTATGAGTTGACCAATTCGGTCTTTCAAATTTTGCCGTCTGCATGGGTACGTAGAACCGACAAAATAGTCTGTTCTCTGCGACGATTTCACCCGGAGGGGTGTCGCCGGACGCCTTTGTCCATGTTGGGACAGGCGATTTTATAAAATGAGCAACCATCCGGCCATTTTAGCCTTTGGTCTTGTTTGAGACCGGTTGTATAGCCACTAAATGTTTTTGTGCTTATTTTTTAGTCGGAGTATTGAATTACACTAAGTATCGAACTTATTTAGTTACACAAAAAGCATGTCTGGGTCTTACCCCAAGCGAACTGACAATTATTAAGTCAAACTTACTAAGTGTCAAACTTAGTTAGTTAAATGAAGAATCCATCTGAGTATTACCCAGGCGGAAAAACAAGCGTAACCTTTACTAAGTATCAAACTTAGTTAGGTAAATGAAGGATCCGTCTGAGTATTACCCAGGCGGATAATTAGAAAACAACAAATCAATTTTGCAAACAAAGTCTGAATCTTCATTAATTGACTCACTGTTTACAAAAAACTTACATTCTCAAAAGTAGTACTTTTTCAGATTGTTTACATTCCAAGTTCTAGGCAGGCGCCTTCCGTCTAGAGTTTCCAGGCGGTAGGTGCCGTCCCTTACTTCTTCATAGATC
Source organism: Chenopodium quinoa (assembly GCF_001683475.1). Classification (NCBI taxonomy): domain Eukaryota; kingdom Viridiplantae; phylum Streptophyta; class Magnoliopsida; order Caryophyllales; family Amaranthaceae; genus Chenopodium; species Chenopodium quinoa. The sequence goes on along the minus strand of NW_018744626.1, from coordinate 4,556,614 downwards.
CGGTAGGGGCCTTCCCAATTTGGAGTTAGCTTCCCCAGCTCATTGGCCCTACCGGTTGCCTCCATTCTTTGTAACACTAAGTCGTCAACTTTCAAGGGACGCTTGTGTACTTTTTTTATGTAGGCTCTAGTCATTCTCAGATGGTAAATCTCATGACGCAAGGCGGCATTGCCCCTGCGTTCTGGGAGTGAATCCAATGTCAGGCGCATTGCTTCCCAGTTTGCCTCTTCATCATATAGCATGACTCTGAAAGTCGGCTCGTAATGTTCAATGGGCAAGACGGCTTCAGCACCGTAAACCATGAGAAATGGGGTTTCACCGGTTGCCCCCTTCGCTGTTGTCCGGATGGCCCATAGGACATGGATTAACTCTTCTGCCCATAAGCCACCGGCTCTTTCTATTTTCTTCTTAATGCCGTCTGAGATGAGTTTGTTGAAGGCTTCAACTTGGCCGTTTCCTTGGGGTCGGCCGACAGATGCAAAATAGCTTGAGATCCCCTGATCTCCCAACCAAGTTTTTAGCTGAGGCGTCTCAAACTGAGGACCATTATCAAACACCATAGACATAGGTACCCCATACCGGGTGATAATGTTTTTCCAGATGAAGGAAATCACGTCTGAGGTCTTGATGTTTTTAACCGCCTCAGCCTCCACCCACTTGGTGAAATAATCCACAGCCACCAAGATGTAGTGCTTTCCGCCTGGAGAAGGCGTGTAAGGACCTAGAATGTCCATGCCCCATTTTGAAAACGGGATAGGGTTGTGGATGGCCGTCAGATCAGTAGCCGGACGGTGAATAAGTCTGCCAAATTTTTGGCACTTGTCACATTTCTTCACCAACTCCTTGGCGTCTGCCTCAAGAGTAGGCCAAAAATAATGTCGTCTGGCTCTGACGGCTAGGGACCTGCCGCCTATGTGGGAGGCGCATAATTCTGAGTGCAGGTCTTCGAGAACTTCCTTCCCCTTTTCTGGGGTGACACACTTCATCAGGGGATTAAGAAACCCCGCCTTGAAGAGTTCTCCAATTTTCAACTCGAAGCTTGCAGCTCGCTTCTTTAGGACGTCCGCCTCCTGTGGCGAATCAGGAAGTGTACCGTCTGAGAGGTAGGCCCGGATGCCATCCATCCAGGTAGAGCTTCGGTCCAGAATTCCAATGGGATCTTCATAGATGCTTCTCTTTTCAAGAACTTCCCAAAAGACTGACAGAGGCGTATCATGGCAGGCGGAAGACGCCAGTTTTGACAAAGCATCCGCCTGGTTGTTCTCCGACCTAGGCACTTGATTGAGCCGGAATTCCTCAAGTGCCCCAGCCTCTTCTTTGACTGCCTGAAGATATTTGATCATAGTCGGATGAGTAGCCTCATAGCTTCCCTCATACTGGCTAACAACCAATTGGGAATCAGAGTAGGCGTCAATTTTCATGGCCCCTGTCGCCTTACACATGCGAATGCCGGCTAGCAGGGCTTCATATTCCGCCTCATTGTTAGAGGCCTGAAACTTGAAGCGTAGTGCATACTCAATTATGTCTCCTTTAGGAGACTCGTAGATTACGCCTGCACCACAGCCGTTCTTTGTAGAGCTCCCGTATACGTATACTTTCCAAACCTGATCAAGATTATCTGGAGCCACCGGACGGGTCATTTCAACAATGAAGTCAGCAAACGCCTGACCTTTCACTGCCTTTCTTGGTTCGTAAGTGATTTCAAGGCTTTGCATTTCAATAGCCCATTTCAACATTCTCCCGGATGACTTCAAGGTAGACATTGGCCGCTTGAGTGGCTGGTCGGTGTAAATCACCACCGGATGTGCCAAAAAGTAAGGCTTCAGTTTTTTGAATGCCATATACAAAGCAAGGCCAAAATTTTCAACCATGGGGTACCGGAGTTCAGCATTTTTAAGAACATGGCTAATGAAGTAAACCGGGAGCTGCACGCTGCCTCGCTCAACAAGGAGAATGGCACTGAGGGCATGATCTGAGACGGCTAAATACATGTACAACGTCTCCCTAGGCAAAGGACTGACCAACCTAGCTAGAGAATGTAAATGCTCTTTCAACATCTGGAATGCCGCCTCAGCATCATCCTCCCATTCAAATCTAGTCTTCTTCCTGATTGCTTGGAAGAAGTAGAGGCATTTGTCGCCTGACCGGCTGAGGAACCTCCCCAAGGCGGCCAAACAACCGGTGAGTCTCTGCACTTCCTTGACAGAACGGGGTTAGCCTCTATCCCCATTTGATCAATCAGGAATCCGAGAAACTTCCCAGACTCAACACCAAAGACGCATTTCTTTGGATTTAACATGACCTTATGCCGCCTGAGGGTGGTGAATGTTTCTCGGAGATCAGCAAGGTGATCCGTCTGTAGCTTGGATTTAACTATCATGTCATCAATGTACGCCTCCATATTCCTCCCAATTTGATTAATGAATACCGTATTAATCATCCGTTAGAAAGTGGCAGGCGCATTTTTCAAGCCAAACGGCATCACAGTATAACAGAATAACCCCTGATCAGTGACGAAGGCCGTCTTCTCTTGATCTTTTTTTCTACAAGGGTATCTGATGGAAGCCGGAGTAGGCATCCATAAAGCTCATCAGGGCATGACCGGCTGTAGAATCGACCAGACTGTCGATCTTCGGAAGCGGGTAACTGTCCTTTGGACACGCCTTGTTGAGGTCTGTGTAATCAACACACATGCGCCAGGTCCCATTCGGTTTCTTAACAAGAACCACATTGGCCACCCAGTCGGGGAAGTTACAAGGCCGAATGAACCTGGCGTCTAGCAGCTTTTTGACTTCGGCAGCTGCCGCCTGACTTCTTTCCTCACCGTGGTTTCTTTTCTTTTGCCGGATGGGATTCTTTTTGGGGTCCACGGCGAGTTTGTGGACAGCGAGATCCGGGCTAATGCCTAACATCTCTTCCACTTCAAAGGCAAAAATGTCTTTGAATTCCTTCAGCAGAAGGTGCAAGTTTACACCCAAGGTAGCATGGGCAACCGTCCCCACCTTTACAGTACGTTCTGGACGGCTGTCATCCAGAATGAGATCAATGTTTTCTCCAGCCGGTTGGGGACGGAGCTCATCTGACCGTTCACCGGTCAGTGATTGCTATTTTTTCTCTTTCTTCACCTCCACCAGCAGAGGTGCCTTTCTTTTCTTCCCGGTTGCTGGTGGGGCAGGTGCTGGGTCGGCATCCTTGACATTGTCAAGGTCTATTGGTTCCTGGCCGCCTGGGGCCACAGTGTCTCTGACGGCTGAGAGATAGCATTCTCGGGCCGTCTTCTGATCCCCATTCAGGGAACCAACAGTGCCGTCATCCCTCTCATACTTGATGAGCATGAGAGACGGGATGATTACTGCCTTGGCTACATTGAAGGTTGGCCGACCAAGGATAATGTTGTAGGCGGTAAACTCCTCAACGACCAAGAATCTGACGACAATATGTCATCCTTGACCCTTCTCTCCCAGCCGGATAGGTAAATCAATTCTTCCGGTTGGGTAGACCATCCCACCCCCAAAACCAACCAAGGGGTGGGTGACCGGATGCATGATGCTGACGTTGTATTTCAGCTTTTGCAAGCACCGGAGGCTGATGATGTCTGATGAGCTGCCGGTTTCAATAAGGATTCTTTCAACCAGCTGGTTGGCAACCTTACATTCAATGACGACCGGGTCATCATGCGGACGGCGGACGCTGCCCCTGTCCTTCTTAGTGATCAAGACGTCTGGGAAGGAGGTGCTTGCAGACGCCTGCTCATCATCATCCTTGTCCATCTTTCGAAGATGGCTCTTGGTGCCCCGGATGGTAGGGCCACCACAAGAGAACCCGCCTGCTATTGTGTAGACCGGCTCCTTGTCGGTATCCGAGCTACTAGCAGGCTGGGGGGTAGTCTTGGAGGACCGACCCTTATTCTTCTTCTTTGGCCCGGCTGTGGACTTGGAAATGTAGGATTTCAGCATTCCCTTGTCAGTCAGACGGTCCAATGCCCGTTGAAGGCTGAAGCAGTCGTTGGTGTCATGGCCAACTTCCTCATGGTATTGGCAGAATTTATTTTTGTTCCTTGATTGAATGGAACTTTTCATTGGATTCGGCTTCTCTAGGGACAGCCGGTCCTTAATTTCCATGAGGATGGAATTGCAGTCCTTGTTAAACTCGTACTTGGGGACGTACGGTTTAAACTCTTTCTTCTTCTTCTGGGACGGCTGGTCAGAATCACTAACCGCCCAGATTTCTTTTCTCTTCTTGCTCTCTTCTTTCCTTTTGCCCGGCTGGGCAGGGCGGCTGTCTTTTTGCTTGTCGGACTTCTTGGAGTTCGACTGGTTACCAGGCGAGCAGAGGTTGGTAGCTTGAATGTAGTTTTTCGCCTCCCTCAGGGCCGCTTGTAAGGTGAAAGCCCCTTTTCTGACTAGGTCGAACTTAAAAGTCGACTCGTCTCTCAGACCCTTGAAAAAGTCTGTAAAAGCCACCTCATCAGACAGTTCTTGAATCTGAATTCTAATCAGATTGAACCGCCTGACATAGGAGCGCAACCCTTCTCTCTCCCCCTGCTTAACAGTGCTCAAGTCAAGGCTTGTTTTCTTAGCAGGGATGTTCATTGAGAAGTTGGAAGCAAACAGGATGGCGAGCTTCCTGAAACTATCGATGGACCCGGCTGGCAGATTACCAAACCATTTTTGGGCAATGCCCTTCAATGTAGTCGGGAAGCACCGACACCAAGTGGCATCATCCAACCCCTGAAGATACATGAGGTTGGTGTAAGCTATGAGGTGATCTTCTGGATTGGTGGTACCATCATAAGTACCAACCAATACATTCTTAACCTTGGCCGGCTGGGCCGCCTTGGTTATTTCCCGGGTGAACGCAGAAGGTTGTTCACCCAGGCGCAGCAGACGGAGCTGCCAGTCCAATGGCTGGACATTTGGATATGCCGCCTGACCTCCAAAGAGAGTCGGCTGCATGAAGTGAGGGGGATACTGTCCGTAAACCTGAGTAGGCACGTACGGTACAGCTCCAATCATATGAGGGCCATAATGGACGGTATTACCGCCTGTCTGGCTCTCATACAGGGAGGATGAATTCCCTGCAGAAATGTTGTTGAAGTTGTCTGGAAAGTTCGACGTTGAAGCCGACTCAGACAGCGATTGGTTTCTCTTCCGGTTGATGATCTCCCGGGCATCAAGAGATGATTTTTTACTTCCCACCGGTTGTTGAGTCCGGCGGGTGTTATTGGTATTCCTCTTAGGAAGAAGAATCTTGGACCAATCAATGGTCCCGGCTGCCTTCTCCTTTGGATGAGGAGCTGGCTGCCGGTCTTTGACTGACTTCCCCTTGTCCAGAGGAACCTTCTTGGCCGACTGACCTCTACTCGGGCCAGCCCGGCTCTGGGTGACCAGCTCTTTAATTTCACCCTTGAAACTTGTCATGAACCTCATGAGTTCGTCTCGGGTGACAGGTGCTGATCCTGTGGCCGTATGGGTTTCCCCTTCCGGCTGCCCAGGGGGTCGACTTGCACCCGCCTGGGTGGCACCCCGCTCCAGAGTCTCTCTGGGCCGGATGCGTTTGATTCTGAGAGAGTCATCATCGGCTGTAAAGGTTTCGACCTGGGGATCTTCATCCTTCTGGTCTGTAAAGACTTCTGGGTCATCGCCCAGACGGTTAGGGGGTGGTACAGACTCTTGAACCATCTTCGAGGTACCCTCCCCACAGACGGCGCCAAATGTTTTGGGTGTTTTAGTCCCTCGAGAGAGTTACAACACGAAGACTGATCCGGCGTGAGCTGTACCTGCAAAATAAACGGAGACACCGGTTGGGTGGTGCTCCGCCTCCGACGCACAAGTTATTAACTTGTAGAGAAAGGAAAAGATGCGGAAATTTAGGTGGGTATCTGCTCGGGTTCCAAGCTCAGATGTCTCTATCACAGAGACTGTTTGCAATAAATGGTAAAACGTGCCCTCAAAAAGAGGGACATCTCCCTATTTATAGGGTCTTTTGGAATTGTGCCCCTGATTAGGTCACTGAACCCTAATCATTGGTGGGCTGCGCCGTTTTGCGGCTTTCTCGGGATTTGGGCCTGAAGGCCGCCCTTTTTTCCCTTAATTTCTGGAATGACACGTGTCAGGCATTGATTGGTCCACTTTGGGCCAACCTGAAGCTGACACGTGTCGTCCTCTGGTTGGACCACGTGGCGGGGTAAAATTACCCTAAACAAAACTCATAACAGTTTGTTTGGATAATGTTAAGGGAAGGAAATGAAGAGGAAGGAAGGGAAAGGAAGATTGAAGAGTTTTTCTTCCAAATCTCTCTATTGTTGGAGGGATCATTTTTGTAGAATTTAATCCCTCCATTTCTCTCTTCTCCAATTCCTTTCATCCTCAATTTGTTATCCAAATAAAGGTTACCCTCTTTTTTTTATATTTTATTTCCCTTCCCTTCCTTTCCCTTTATTTCCTTCAATCTAAACACACTGTAAAAGAAAAAATAAAGCAGCTCCTAGTATAACAACTGCTGCTCTTAGCCATTGTTATCCCGTCGACTCCTCGACACCACTCTCGGCCACGCAACCCCGCTAAGATCCTCCGATAAGGCAGCTTGAAGGTCCTTTGGAACCGCTTCAAAAATCACCAACTTCTCACTTTGAGTTCACCCCACAATAATGCATCTATTTAGAAACTAAAGATTTATTTTATTTTTTATTTTTTAAATATGCCCTGTTAAACAAGTTGTAGGTTAAAAGGCTTGTTTTAAGCAGATGGGGGTCAAAGATGGGATTGTTTTGGGAATTCGAAAAGGTAGGATTGTTTTGAACAAAAAAGTTGAGACGATATTCTAACATGATATATGAGGTAACGTAATAAAAAGGTTACGAGTTCAAATCCCATACCTTTCTTTTTAAGTGGAATATTTTTTATAAATTCTCTTTAATTAAGAGACGGTGTTTAATGAAAAAATGGAAATTAAAATCACAGAAAATTAGGTGAAGTTTACTTTGTACTACATGCCTTGATTATTTGTATGACAAACGATAGACTATATGAGTAAATATTGACGTGAGATGTTATGTAGGGTTGATAAAGTTCCTAAAATAAGTGATAGTTGGAGTCATATATCGTGGCAGTGACGAGGATGCCAATATGCCATACATATTAATAATCCATAGTATAGTCCATATGACAACATTACCCCCATAATTATTGGTGTATCAAAATTCATTACTGTCCTACTCATGCAATGCAAAATTTTTAATCTCATTATTATTTCATGATTTCATTTATTTCATACCTAGTGTGTAAAAGAACAGATGCACTAGTTTCATTGCACGAGCATATATATAGTCTCATACGAGTAAGAAATTCAAGTTATGGGGGCCTGAATTATAATATGGTCACTATATTTTCTTAAAATAATACTTCCTAACACTTAAGTGCTCTTTCAATAATAATAATAATAATAATAATAATAATAATAATAATAATAATAAAAAAAAAAAAGGAAAAATTAGAAAATAACACCCAAAAATTGTCACGATTTTGATAATAACACCACAAAAAAAAAAAAAAAAAAAAAAAAAAAAAAAAAAAAAAACCCTTAGATTATAACACCACCAAAAAACCAAAGATTCTGATTTCAACACCACTTAACTTTTTCATCCAAAAAACCGTTAGTGGGTCCGACATATATAGTACACGTGTCAATGGTGCATTGGATTAAAATAAATAAAAAAACAAAAAAAAAATTTAAAAAAAAAAGGAAAACCCTTAAAATACCCAGCCACCATTGGCGCCGCCATTCCTACCGCCGTTCTCCAACCCAGCCTCCACCGCCGTCACCCAATCCCAACCGACCACCCTCGACCCACAAAACCAGTCAGCCGACCACCCCTTGACCGTCGAAACCAGCCCAAACGTACCCACGAAAGAACCCGAACCCCGATTTGGTTCAAGGTGAGGGTGAGAGGAGTAGGGCGGTTAGTGGGTTTGGGTATGGGTGGGTCGGGGTTTCGGCGACGACTTTTGGTTGGGTTTGGTAGAGGAGTACGGTGACTGGGCTGGTTAGGGTTGGATTTGGGTGGTTTGGCGATGGATTCGGGTCGGGGAGACGATAATGGGGGGGGGCTGGGCTGGTTTGGGTTGGGGTCTGGGTGGTTCAGCGACGGCGGGGAGACGATGATGGGGGCTGGGCTGGTTTGGGTTGGGGTATGGGTGGTTCGGCGATGGCGGGGAGACAATGATGGGGGCTGGGCTGGTTTGGGTTAGGGTCTGGATGGTTCGGCGAAGTCTGGGAGACAGTGATAGGGGCTAGGTTGGGGTGCCGGCCATGGTAGGGTTGATTTAGGGGCTGGGTTGGGGTGCCGGCCATGGGCGCCGGTGGTGGCGGCTGGGTTAGGATTATAGGGTTTTTTTTTTATATTTTTTTTTTTGAATTTTTTATCCAATAGTTGATTGACACGTGTATTGTGTGGGGCCCACTAAACGGTTTTTTTTGGATGGCAAATTTAAGTGGTGGTGAAAGCAAATTTTTGGTTTTTTTTTTTTATGGTGTTATAATAAAAACTTTTTTTTTGGTGGTGGTATTATCAAAATTGTGACAATTTTTGGGTGTTATTTTCTATTTTTCCTAAAAAAAAACACTAATAATTGATTTTCCATTGAAAAAAGGTTGGATACATTGAAGAACTCATGATCATGACTTAGGGCCTGTTCTCATTGACTGAATTCAGCTGAAGTGAACTGAACTGAGCCGAACTGAAATGAACTGAACTGAGCTGAACTGAGCTGAACTGAAATGAATATTTTATAAGAGAAGAAAATTAAGAGCTGAGCTGAAATGAAGTGAACTGAACTGAACTGAGCTGAACTGAACTGAACTGAACTAAATTTCAACATAAGAGAACATACCCTTAATTTGTTTTTCAAAAAATAAATTAAAAAAATTAAACATAGCCAAAAGAAGCAATGTAGTCCCCTACTTAATTTCCTTCACAAAAAAACATGTTGAGAGTTGAGACTTAGCTTAAAGGAGGTAAAATCATTCTTAATCTTGTTCATGTTTTACAACAACATATGTAATTTACTTCCCTGACAGCAAAAATGGCCTTGCACAATATATATTGATATTAGTTAGATTATCCCCTTCTATATATGCGAGAGATATTATAGTTTCAATGTCAAAATAATAATAATAATAATAATAATAATAATAATAACAATAATAAAATATATATATATATATATATATATATATATATATATATATATATATATATATATATATATATATATATATATATATATATATATATATATATATATATATACAGGAGGGATCCGGTGAGAATAGGTTCATATGTGAGAATTCATACTTATATGAGAACTGATTTTAAATTTAGAACATGTGTCTGAAATTAAAATTTTAAACATCTGAGTAATAATTTAGAACATCTATGTGAGTAATTTGTTTAGAACATTTGATTTAAGAATTAGAACAAGTGATTAAAAATTTATAAAATCTGCTTTATAAAATTTTAAACATATGAGTAAAATTTTTAACATCTGATTTAAGATTATGAACATGTGAATAAAAATTTAAACAAACTGATATAGAATGTAGAAAGTGTGAGTAAAAAATTTAGAATATATGAGTTAAAAAATAGAACATACGCTTTAAAATCTGGAACATATAATTAAAAATCTTAGAACATACATTTTAAAATTTAGAACATATAAGTTAAAATTTTGGAACAAGTTATTTAAAATTTAAGATATTAAACTTAACTAATTTATAGTTTAGAACACCTAAGGAAAAGTTTAGAACATCATATTTAAAATTTAGAATATAAAGTGTTCTCACATAAGAAAAATTCTCATGAGAGCCTCCCCTATATATATATATATATATATATATATATATATATATATATATATATATATATATATATATAAATGGGATCATATGAGACCACATCCCTTATGTGAGAACCCTATTATATGTGAGGACTCATTATAACCATTGGATCAATTACATCCAACGACCACAATTAAATCCCGGTCAAACAAAACTCCTACGTTTTTTCTCTCTCCTCCTTCCTCTTTCACACGCTATTTTCTCTATCCTCACTCAATTTCTCTGTTTTCTACTCTCTTTCTCTCTACTATTCTCTCTGATTTTTCATCACTACTTCTTCAATCTTCATTAATTCTTTGTCAAGGTGAATTTATTGTTTATATTTTCGTGTTTTTCAATTAATTTTAGGTCACATTCAGTTACATTCATCGTTGATTTTCGTTTGATTTTCGCTGATTTCAGCTCACATTGTTTATCAATTTGTGTCGATAATGTTTTACTTTGTTTTTTTCATTGATTTTAGTTTTATTTTCGTTTTTTTGAGTAGTTATCAAGTTGATTTTTCCTTATTTTCGTTATTGTCCAGTTTTTTTGTTTTTTTATACCTAGAAATCACTGATAATTTTTGCTATCATGTTGATTTTAGTTTGATTTTAGGTATTTTATTTATTTTGTGTATTTTAATTTGATTTTCGGTTTACTTTAGTTCTCAATTATGTTTTATTTTCTGGTTTTATCTTATTTTTTGTTTGATTATAGCTTTATTTGAGTAATTATTAGTTGATTTTAGTTTTAATTTTGCTTCATTTGAGTAATTATCTTACATTTTCTTTGTTTTTTTTTTGGAAACCTAGAAGTAATTGCTATGGATTCTGCAAATGCAAATGTTCCTCAAGAAAATACAATGTATGTGTTTCTGCTCATTTTATTTTTATTATTTGAGTTATTATTATTTTTGTTGTTGTTGTTGTAGATTAGTTGATGAGTTGTATTACTTGTATGGGAGTTCTTGTAGATTAGTTGATGAGTTATATTTTTGTGATTAATGGTTCATGGAAGTCTTTGGATAAAAATCATTTGCATTTTGGAGTTGCAGTGATGAGACTCATGGAAACATACATGGGTTGTGCAAAGTGGGATCCTAGTTTGAAGAAAAATAATGTAAGTCTTTCAGATTAGTCTCATTAATAATAAGATGTTTTGGTCTATTTGCTTACTTGTTCATTTCACAAATGAACAAAGAAATGTTTGCTCATTTCACAAATGAGCAACTAATTCTTTGCTCATTTAAGAAATGAGCAAGAAATTACTTGCTCATTTATCAAATGAGCAAAGAAATGTTTGCTCATTTGACAAATGAGCAAGGATTTACTTGTTCATTTCATAAATGAGCAAGGATTCCTATCAAATGTTTACTTTAATTTTGAGGTCTACGGTCCATTAATCTAGCAATACCTTAGGCCATTGCCTTACTAGTTACAACCGCAACTTGTGGTGTTACTTTTACTAGTCACTGAGGAAACTTGTGATTAGGTTGTTGGACCTTACGCATTTACGCAACTTGATTGATTTTAAATACTTAACGGGTTCATATTTCTGCTACTGTATATGGTTTGGCTCATCAGAGAATGATGATTTACATCTGAATTATGGAAAACTTGATGCTTTATTGCTCGAGGGTGTTGTTTGTTAGTGACATTAATGGTTTGGGCATGCACTTTTGTAGAAAAACTTGAACTCCTTTGCACTGTAGTTTCTGGAGAAGTTTTTCTTGCCCAAAAAACAGTTTTGCAATAGATTGCAAAACAGAACCTATTTTCATAGTTTTTTACTTCAGTGCCTTCAAATAACCGACAAAATCTTTGTACTCCGACTCATTAAGTTTCTGTTGGACCTGCAAGGTCAAGAGAAAGCATTTGCAGTGAGCATTTATTCCATCTTAGATCATAAACCAAATTGCTCTGAGCCCATTTGTTATGTAGAGAAAACATGAGAATTCCTGGATATTACCAATGGTTAGCTTGGCCTGCAATAAAGCATGATAAATGATCCAAAGCAAACAGGAAATCATCCTTTTCATTGTTGAACTTTCAAAATGCAAGCCTAAAAAAATACACTATTGCTCATTGTTGTGGGTTAATTGAAATTAGTTTGAGCCCTTAATCCTTTCAGTTACTGTCTTATAAATGTTAATTGAAATAAATGTTTGTTCATGTTATTGAAATATCCTTAATTGTATAGGGTTTGATTATGTTATTTGTTTTGCAGCTGATAATCTTGGTTAAACTTCGTGAAAAGTACACCCTGGGAATAATTACAAGTGAAGTGAACACTATTCAATCTGTTAAAGAAATTGCTCAGAAGAAGAAAAGGAAAAGTAAAGTTTTTGTTGCTGACAAAGAAGAAAATGCTGAAAAAGAAGAGCCTGAAGAAGAAAAAGTTCAAGGAAGAAAGAGCAAAAGACTGAAGAAAGCTGAATGTTAGGGAATTAAATATTTAGTAGTGATGATTTATCTTTTTTGGTTTAAGGAATTGGGTAAATTAAGATTTTATCTACTTTTAAGTAGTCTTGAATGATGTAAAACTGATTTATAAACAAATTTTACCAACAGAAGCCTACCCTTTTTTATTATAGTAATGATCATATTTGAATTAAAATTCAATCTTTTGTTTGTTTTTACTTCACATACCTTGTTATATACAGCCAGTGTTCATTTGAAATATTCGTTCATTTGTTAAATGAGCAAACAGATGCTTGCTCATTAAATGATAGATCAATGAATTCTTGCTCATTTGATAAATGTTCAAAGAATTTCTTGCCCATTTGATAAATGAGTAAAGAAATGTTTGCTCATTTCACAAATGAGCAACTATTTTTGCTCATTTAAGAAATGAGCATTTACCTTTTTGATTATTTGCTAAATGAGCAAGGAATTACTTGCTCATTTGATGATTGAGAAAAGATATGTTTGCTCATTTGACCCGAGGAGAGCTGATTTTGGACCGGGAGATGAAACAAGAGTGCAATTGTTCCAAGTTCATATAATAGCTAATTTACTCACTTGCCAAATGAGCAAATAATTATTTGCTCATTTGACAAAATGAGTAGTTAACTATTTGCTCATTTGATAAATGAGCAAGGAATTATTGCTCATTTGAAAAATGAACAAATATTTAGTCACTCATTTGAATATGTTCTATTTTCAATTCAACAATATTTGCAAAGCATTAAACTATGATTAGTACAAAATTAATAATATATTATTAAATATAAAAATTCAACAAAATCTTATATGTATATAAAAGTACCATTACACTTTTTTTGGACAATTTCTAATATCATGATGATTTAATTCACCACAACCTCTACATAATCTCTTCTTTTTTTGGTTTTGTTCTACAGCCTTTTCTTTTTCTCCCTTAAGCCTTTTTGCACTTCTACCTCTTGTTTCAACATTTGACACATCAATCTCAATCGCTTTCTTTTTTGAAGTCTCTTCATTTGATACATGAACTCCAGTCCCTTTATTCTTTGAAACTTTTGGAGGTTTGACAATTATTTCAGTGGGCGCACTAGCTCCAATCAATAGCTCAATGTCTTGCTCTTTGTTTTTTGCACTTCCAGCTGTTGTTTCATTATTTATTGCAATCCTCTTTGCTTCCAAATCCTTTATTATTCTTTGAAGATTTATCACAAGGTCTTTAATATCTTCATATTTGCCTTCTTCCAAACTTACACAAGTGTGTATCTCTGACCATAAATCATTTAACAATTTTTTCTTGTCTATTATATTAGCACATTGCTCCAACAGGTTTCCTCCCAAGTCAAAAATTAGTTTCTTTAATGCCATAGTAGTCCACCTGTGTAGCATATACTGCTCAGGAATGGTTTCAAACCTTTTTGCTTTCCAAACCCAAATCATATGTCTACATGGAATTCCTTGCCTATAAAATAGCTTGTAAGAACATGTGGTGTCATAGTTAGTTGGATTAAACACAACATCAAATGTTCTAGTCCGATTTCCTTCACTTACTGTTGCAACTTCCAATTCATTTTTCGTTCTTCAATTCATCAACACCACAAGAAAAACAAGCAATTTCAACCTCGTATTGAAATTCATAAAAGATAGAGTTAGTATATAAATGTGAGGCATGCTTTTCTATCCCTAGTGGTGTTTTGCACTCAGGATATTTGTGCTTTGAATCATTATCATTCTGACCTTGAGTGTGTCTCTGGGCATCAATTACAGCTTCTTGAGGATTGATAAAGGAGCAGAAAAGTTGTTTTCACTTTCGGATCTTGATGTTGTACGCATTATTCCTCCAAGGAACACATCTCTGAAATAGGCCGGAATCCACTAGTCTCTTATCTTGTACATATAACCTAACCACTCATGTTGTTCCAAGTGGTACTCAATCATCACCTTGTTCCACCTTTCTTCAAACTCAGCGGGTTCAATTTCAAGGTGTCAAACGCAAGCACATAATTTTTTTAGGAAACCAGTTTCTTCTTGCATTATTGATTTCTCCACCTTATCTGGTAACCTTTTCATTATGTGCCACATACAGAACCGATGTTCAGTCTTCTCAAACACACTTCTAACAGCAATTTTCATTGCTGGATCCTGATATGTGATCATACAATTAGGTTCATTCCCACCCATTGCCTTGAGGAATGATCTGAACAGCCACTCAAATGACACGATATCTTCCTTTGCTATGAAACTAGCAGCAAAATTAATGCAATTCTTATGATGGTCAACCCTTGTAAATGGAGTAAACACCATGTTGTACCTGTTTACACATACAAAATAAAGTTTAAATGAGCAAATAATTTAATACTCATTTGAAAAATTATCAAATAATCGATTGCTCATTTGTCAAATGAGCAAATAACTCAATGCTTATTTGTGAAATAAGCAAACAATTCTTTGCTCTTTTGTTAAATGTGCAAATAATTGAATGCTCATTTGTCATATGAGCAAATAACTCAATGCTCATTTGTGAAATGAGCAAACAATTCAATGCTCATTTGTCAAATGAGCAAATAATTCAATGCTCATTTGTCAAATGAACATGCAATTCAATGCCCATATACATACTATTATCAAAGAATATTAGACTTATGGGGATATTCAATTTTCACATAGAAGTAATGAGAAATTAAACTAATTTTATTTAAAACAAAGTCATTTATTTAAGCCATAGCTAGTAATAACACATAAATGAATTACCTATTGGTTTGGTATGTGGTATCAAAGGATACCATATCACCAAATAGAGCATAACTCTTTTTACAAAGGGGGTCTGCCCACAATGCTCTACAAAGGCAATAATCTTTATCCATCTCAAAATCAAAGGAAAAAAGCGCTCCACATTAGCTTTTTGTTGGTAAAGTCATCCACGAACATTTGAGCATCGCTTCCTTGAATGTATGCTTTTAAATCTCTATGAAAATTTTTGAAATCTTCCTTAGATGCACCAATGTTTTCATATCCTCCAACAATTTCCTTCATCATTTGAAAAGTTGTAACGGGACCAATATTCACCTATTTAAAGAACAAAATAGTTTATCACATGAGCAAATAATTCAATGCTCATTTTTAAAATGAGCAAACAATTCAATACTCATTTGTCAAATGAGAAAAAAATTATTAGCCCATTTGTCAAATGAGCAAACAACTTTAATTAGAACATACAGAGAATTCATGAAACATAAGAGAATTTGAAACATAAGAGAATTCATGAAACAATTCAATGCTCATTTGGCAAATGAGCAAAAAATTATTTGCTCATTTGTCAAATGAGCAAACAACTTTTATTAGAACATACATATAATTCATGAAACATAAGAGAATTTGAAAGTGTTACCTTAGAATTATTCACAATTATTTTTTTGTGTAAAATGTTCATTTTCCTTCCTTCTTTTTGGAATAGATTGCAGCTAGGTGTATAAAGTGCATGAGTATGTCCCTCATGAAATTGTGTCACTATGAATGTGTTATCATCATAATGCTTTAGGACAATATGTGTCTTGCACCCAACACGAGTAACGAGTCTCTTCCTTTTGATTGAAGCTTTTTCTCCATTGTTTTCCCCTTCCTTGTTATTTAAATCTTTTTCTACAGTAGTCTTTCTTTTCTCTTTGTATCCTTCCTTATTGCACAAGATATACTGATATTTCAATTCTTTGCTTCTTCTTTGTCTTTTAGTTGTAGACTTCCTTGTATTGAAACCAGAAGCAAATGCATAGCCTTTATAAAATTCAAGGCCCTCTTCAAGATTATTAAACTTTATCCCTATAGCTGGTTTCAACTCATTGGGGCATATTGGATGCCTTTCTTTTGTTCCTCCAGGAGTGATCAAAGGTGCTACTTTAGGAGAAACTACTATTGTAGGAGTAGTTGGCACATTTGTGATGGTACTTGATTGACTCTCAACTTGTTCGTTGTTGCTCATCATTTGTGAATATGCACCTCCTTAAACACACTTAAACACACACACACACACACACACACACACACTCAATAATTAGAACTGAAATCAGATTCTTAAACAAACTTACACACACACAGATATAGATACACACTTACACACACACACACACAATAATTTCAGAATCTATAATTAGAACTGAAATCAGTTTCTGAAATCAGAATTGTAAGCAGAAAGAGGAGGGGGCGGGGGGGGGGGGGGGGGTAGGTTTGCTCATTTGTAAAATGAACATGCAATTCAATGCCCACATACATAAACTCTTACACTCACTCACACTCACACTCACACTCACACTCACACACAGACACACTGTTACACTTACTCACACTCACACAGACACACACACATACATACACAATTCTGTATACTGAGTGTTTTTACCCGAAACACTGAGTACTTATAGATCCTTGAATTACTTATGAATTTAATTAATATTTGCTCATTTTAATTGTGATTACCTCATTTTAAATGTTCTATTATACATATTTAGGTTTGCTCATTTTAATTTATTTGCTCATTTTAAATTTGATTGAAAATAAGAACATAATAACAACATTCAATTGAAAATAAAAACCTACTAACAACATAATATGAGCATTCAATTGGAAATTTCAGAACATTTTTTATTATAAGTTTAATATGACGTCATTACAATCACTATCAATTTTAATCTGATATTATTAAAATCTCTATCAAATCAATCAAACCTAAATAATTGATTCAATTCAATCAAATAATTGATGCAATTAAACATTCAATTCGATTATTGTAATTCGAAAATTAACATGTAATTCAATTTGAAAATTAACATGCAATTCCAAAGTTTTCATAGATGTAAAATCAAAATATTTTGAACATTTAGATTAACATGCAATTCAAAATTAAAAATACGAACAAACCTCAATGATGGATGAAATTGCGACCGTTGAAATTTGCAGAAAGAAATCGTTGAAATTTGCCGAAAGAAGAGCATACTCAGTGAATAGCCATTGATAAGTAAATCGCCATTAATGAGCTTTGATTTGCAAACAGAATAGAGGAGAGAGATAAAGTAGATGCTGAAGGTTAGTTTGTTAGGCAGGCTTATAATCTCAGCGGTTGGTTTTCATCTAATCTAGCGGCGGAGATTTGTCCTCACATAAGGTGTGGATTCTCACATAAAGGGTGGTTCTCACCGGATCCCGACCCTATATATATATATATATATATATATATATATATATATATATATATATATATATATATATATATATATATATATATAGGAATCTATTCTAGGTTCTACTTGCTAAATGATTTCCGGTACAATCATGATTAATCACACCAACCGCGCGAGTTCAAATTATTGTTGGTACTTGGTAGACACTTTTAAATTGAGTTTATTGTAACTCATTGGGGGATTGGAGGATTCCATCGAACAGTATTTAAGGCCTTAAAGGGGTTGGGGGGGGGGGTTGAACACAAATGGGTGTGGTATATCTTAGTGAACTGTTAAACATCGCCCGCAAATTCCTACATAAAGCCCACAAAATAAGAGTGAAATGACACTTTTGCCCTCAAACTAAAAAACACAATTTCTCTCTCTACTCTCTACTTCCACTTTCTCTCTCTAAATTATTTCCAGAGCTATGTCGAGGCGGCCCGGCAAGGAAGTGGCGGCACCGGCGGTGGGCGGAAGGCGGTTTGCCGGCCAGAAGGTAATTTTTTAAATTTTTGTAATTTTTTTTTTTAAAAAAAAACCTCCGGCGACGGTGGGGCGTCAAGGCGAGACGCCACCACCACGGAGGAAGCGCCTAGGCAAGACGCCCATATGGTGGTGACGGCGCCTAGACCAGACGCCACTACCACGGCGGCGGCGCATAGGCTAAGCGCCACAGCCGTGGTAGTGGCGTCTGGGCAAGGCGCCGCCACCACCGTACGGGCGTCTTGCCTAGGCGCCTCCTTCTCTTTTTTTTAAAAATTTTTTTTTTGTTTTTTTTTAATTTTAAATTTTATTTTCGAATTTTTTTTTTTTTTTAAAAATTTGTTTTTCTTTTTTTTAAATTGTATGTTCCCTTTTTTTTTTATCTTTTTTTTTTTAAATTTTGTTTTTTTATTTGTTTTAATTTTATGTTCTATTTTTTTTTTAAAAAAAAAGATTGTTTCTGGTTTTAATTTTTAATTTTATGTTCCTATGTATTTTTTTTTTTTTTGAATTATATTTTTGTATGTAAAAAAATTATAAGTTCCCTTTTTTTTTTATAAATTTTCTTTAAAATTTTGATGTTCTTCTTTTTTTAAGTTTTTGCAATTTTAAATTTTTTAAGTTTTGTGAGTTTTTTGTTTTTGGTTTTTTCTTTGCATTTTTGATTTTTTGTTTTTGTTTATGTTTTTCATTTTTTAGTTTGTTGTTTATATTTTTTGTTTTTGGTTATATATTTTGTTTTTGGTATATTGTTTTGTTCATATTTATATTTTTTTATGTTTATATTTATATTTTTTATGTTTTTATTTATATTGTGTTGTTTATATTTTTATTTTTTATGTTTATAATTTTATTTCCGTTACTTGTTTATTTGCTTTTGTGTTTATTTTCGTCCTTTTTTGTATTTATATTTTTTGTTTTTGGTAATATTTTTTGTTTTTGTTTTTGTTTATGTTTGTTTTTTTTTTGTTTGTAGTTTATATTTTTTGTTTTTGGTATATGTTTATGTTTATATTTCTTATGTTTATATGTATATTGTCTTGTATATATTTATATTTTTTATGTTTATAATTTTATTTCCGTGACTTGTTTATTTGCTTTTGTGTTTATTTTCGACTTTTTTTAATTTGTTTTCGTTATTATGTTTCGTTATTTACTTGGAGTTAGGCATCGCAATTTGGACCTGGTGCGGGGAAGAGTATTGACGTCGTGAGGAGTACGATCTACTCAATGGAGAGCTCGGGGCCCAGACACGTTAGATCCCGTGGTATTTCGGCCTCGGCCCGCAGAGAACGGGTGCACTGTTCTGCGGACGATCAAGATGATGATGAGGAGGAGGAGGAGGAGGTCGAGGAGGAGGAGGTCGAGGACGAGGATGATGCAGATGAGGATGTCGACGATCAGAGTGGACCATATGATGATTACGGTCCATTCAGTCAGAGGCTTGATGATACGTATGAGACGCATAGGGTAGATGTGCGTAAGGGTCGAGATGGTAGGTTTGTTAGTAGATCTGGCACATCATCTGCGTCCACTGTGTCTGCGGGTAGCAGAAAACGGTCGAGGGCCGTTAATGATTCTTGGATGGTGAGGGGTGAGGTGGCCGGGGGACCTATAGACGGGAGTGTGATTCCTAGCTTTTTAGGACACATCGCTACCCGTATTTGGGAGGACCAGGAGAGGGCTTTGGATACAGGCATTTTGAAATGCCAAACCCGGGAAAAGACTTGTAGGTTTTTGTGTAGCTGGGCTGATGCTTGGCCGGAGGAGAGCGAGATGGTCGGGCGATTGAGGGGCACTAGAGTGAGTCACCTTCCTGCCACCATGCACGACATGATTGACTGGACGCTGATGCGGATCAGGCAGATTTACTAGCGGAGCTGTTGGCGGTGGATAGGGCTGCGCTGTACACATCGGCACTTGGTGTGTGGGATCACGACGGCGTTAAGATCGCAGCCGTCTTGCAGCGATGTTTGCACCCTACGGCACGTAGGACGCAGGACACACAGCTGGCTGCATATGTTTTTCTTCTTCTCGGGTGTACCTTGTTTCCGGATAAGAGCGGGAACAAGCTCAGGCCACGCGACATAGTTGACGCGTGTGAGCCCGACAGAGTAGGCCAGTTTTCTTGGGGGTCGGCTACGCTGGCGTATCTGTATCGCCAGTTAGGATTCTCGAGTCGGGCTGATGCAGCAGGTATCACTGGATGTCTGACGTTGTTACAGACCTGGATATATGAGTATTTTCCTGCGTTTCGACCACACCGCGACCCGGTTCCCATTGGTGATGGCCAGCCACGTGCCTGTGCGTGGAGTCCGCGTGTCGAGAAGAAGTCCGTTGACCGCCTGCGCTCCATACGGTTATCGCTTGACAGGATGTCCCCCTTAGAGGTACAGTGATTAAATTATTTCTACTTTTACAATCTGATGCTTTATTTTATGACTGTTACTGATTTTAAATAATGTGCAGGTGAACTGGATGCCTTTCGGCCAGAACCCTAGTAATAGGGTACCCAGGACCCTCTACACCGGACTGATTCAGTATCGCGAGATCGTAGAGGCGTACATGCCGCAGCGCTGTCTTCGCCAGCTTGGATTTGTCCAAGTTGTCCCACCTCCACCGGCATGGCCCAGTAAGGCAGTACGGCGGAGCTGCAGCGGCCGCCAAGTGGGGTGACTGCCATGTGTGACCAGCACTACATGGAATGGTACATCCGGCACTCGCACCCGAGGTTGATCAAAGACATCGACGACGCAGATGATGACGATGTGCCACCTGCCACTGCCTCTTATGCGGTACGTCTCATCTTTTATTTGTTGTTCTCTTATTTTAATATATATATGTATAATACGTCGTTTCATGTTTTTTGTTTTGTGTAGTGGATGGGCAAGATTATGCAGTTGGGACACCGACTTTTTGAGGAAAGGGACTGCATGACGAGTGCATCAGGCAGAGCTGTTATTGACGATCTGGAACGGACTCTTGAGCAGTGGCAGTGGGCGTCACAGAGGGATTACTGATATTTGAAATTAGACATTATCTTTTTAGTTTGTAATATTTGAAATTATTGTTCTTAGTTTTTAAAATTCAATATTATCTTTTTAGTTTGTAATATTGTGAAATTATTGTTGTTAGTTTTTAAAATGAAACATTATCTTTTAAAAATGAACATATAGAAATGACATAGTATTGACAATACAAGGCCTCATAGTAAAAGGTAGGTGTACATCAACAAAAACTACATGGCAATTAAATTGTTCCACTGTTGCACGCGAGCATGGTACAAAGCATCCCAACCCTCCACGCTTTGAGTCAAACCGAATCGCTTTACTGAAATCTCGTTCTTCTCTTTTGCGATAACGGTCGCATCTCAAAATGCGATCCATTCTACCATCCCGTTGAGATTTATGAGTTGCTACTACTAAACAAAAGCCTGATCTAATTGCAACCTGTTTTGCCCAATCAATCGCTTGTTGAGCATCTTCGAACAGGCCATCAAGGACAAAAATCCCACTGTAATCATTTCCGTCTCCACCATAATCCTGTAACAATAACATATAACGTATAAATATAATTACATTAAGATTAAATTAATACACTTAACACAAAATTATCACAAACGCAATTTCTAAATTTTAAATTTCTAAATATCATTTTTATATTTAACGCATAATACATTTAAAAAACAAAATAATAACACACATTTCATTTCAAATTTATCAAACATAAATAAACAAACAAAAAAAACCATAATAAAAAAAAATAAACAAATACAAAACAAAATAAAACAAAATAAAACAAAAAAAAAAAAAAAAAAAAAAAGGGGATTAAATTAAAAAAAAAAAAAAAAGAAAAAGAAAAACAAACAAAAATAAAAACAAACAAATAAAAAAAAACAAAAACAAAACAAAAAAAACAAAAAAAAAAAAGGGGATTAAATTAAAAAATCAAAAAAAAAAAAAAAAATATATATATATATATATATTCCCCTAGTGGCGCCTGGCCAGGACGCCGGAGCCACGGCCTGGGCGCCTGGTCAGGACGCCGGAGCCACGGCCGGGGCGCCTGGTCAGGACGCCGCCGCCATGGTGGCGGCGTCCTAGCCAGGCGCTCTGGCCGTGGCTTCGGCGTCCTGGCCACGCGCCACTACCATGGTCGAGGCTTCTCCACCAGGCGCCGTTACCACGGTGGCGGCGTCCTGGCTAGGCGCCACAACCACGGCATGGCCTTTTGGCTAGGCGCCAGCCACCATTTCGTCCTTACGATGCGTTACGAACCTCGTTTTCCGATGACGACGGCGATTCTCCGGTGATCCTCGGCGATCCGGTGCTGCTCCACATTTTTTTAGTGCGAAAAATTTATCTTCGGTTAAAATTATAAAAAGGGCAAATTTGTCAAAAAATTATAAAATGTGGGCTTTATGTAGAGATTTGCGGGCGATGAATAACAAGTCCCATATCTTAAGGGGGTTTTAGGGAATCGAGAAAATAAGCTGTGATTAACATAGTACAATTAATAAAAAATAAGTTTGATTAGCATAATTAGGCTCTGTTCATATTTACTGAACTGAGCTGATTGGAGCTGAATTGAACTGAATAGAGCTAAAATAAATATTTTATGATAGAAGGAAATTAGGAGCTGAACTGAACTGATTGGAGCTGAACCGAACTAAACTGTACTGAAATTAAGCAAAAGTGAACATGACCTTTGTAAGTACGGAGTAGGTTTTAACTAATAAAATAATTAATGTTCAATTAAATAAGGCATTTGAAATATAAGTAAATGTCTTATATTGATTGAGTATTTGCAATAAAATTAATACTCGTTTTTAATGTAGTACTCGTATCATCAATAAATAAAAATTATACTCCGAACTTCATAACAAGTCGATATTTATAAGGAAAAACAATTTTAAAAAGTACCCATGATGAATAGTGTGAAAAGTGTGATTGTGAGGGCAGTGAGGTTCGAACACTCGACCTCATCACCGTGTTGAGTTGGTGTCATGAGTGATGAATCTTCTCCTGTATCTTCATTTGAAGCTTTTCACTCACTGTTAAGCTGCGCCTCTCTCTCTCCTCCATTGAAGCATATTCCCAATAATCCCTCCAAGCGGCTTCTGATATTTCTCTCCTCCATTGATTCATCTCAAGTAAGCTTCATTTTTAATCATCAATTGCAAAATCTAGGGTTTATCGTTGATTTATTTGTCAGTATAGTCAATTTGGGGTTTTTCTATGTTGGATTATTGAATTATTGATTGTGATTGCTGAAATTATGAAAGTTTAGAAAGGGCCATTTTGTTGATATTCTTATGCTAGAAGTTTTTTATGTGATTTTTGGAGCTTAATTTGATAATTGAGTTCAATTTGGTTGCCATTTCGTAGCAGCCTTTTGTTTTTAACCATTCAATCTTTGATTATTAGCATGAAAATGACCAATGATTTGATGGGTTTAGCTCAATGTGTGTAGTTTAGTCGATTAATTTGTGAATGTATTGAGTTTTGATTAGTTGGCTGTTAATTTTGCCTTCATGGGTGTATCTAGATGAAGAAATTGATTGAAATTTGTAATTTGTAATCGGTTTATTTGTTATTGTACTAACAAGAGTCACAACCCCATTGCTAATTTCTAAATGCTAACATTGAAACTTGTGATTTCCTTTGTAGTTCATCAATGGCAATTTCCTCCCCTCATTGTATACGAAATTCCATTGTTCCTCGCGTTGCATTACCCAGGGGTTTGAATTATAGATGTGGGAATTTTAAGAAGACGCGGTTGCAAGTTTTGGCATGCTCTTCTGTGGCAGACAAAGGTCTTTCCTTTGACAAGAGAGTGAGTTCTCATTTCCTGCTTCTTGCTTGTTTTGGTACTGGTTTGCACTTGCTTTGGCTGCTTATATAGCCTGGTGGGTATTTTTTGTTGTTTGTAGCACAAATTTAGACTAAATGCTGTTTAAATCAATGTTTCTTGACACTCTGGTGTAGATAAACTATTTTATGATCTAGTAACACTATAATAAGTATCAACCTGTTGTTTCAACAATTGTACATTACACCAAATTATCTGCTGCAGAACAGGTTATTGCTGTATACTCCCTCCATACAAAAGTGTATTTTGGTTGAACATAGTTACCTTAAAGTACTATAAAATTTGATTTGTCAGTTTTGATCTCTAATGCAATGATTGACAAATTTTTTGGATTAGACTGTTAAGACCACATTGTACGTGGGTGGGGCCAAGGGGATAGAGAAGCTAGGATAGATTCTTATGGAGTGGCACACAAAAGTGGTCTTATGATAGTAAGACGGTCTTACACAAATTTTGGACATAAGTTCTTCAAATGTGTGCATAACCTTCAAAGACAAAACATGGGAGCAGAGGGAGATGTTCGATGTAATTTTGAATGTTTTAGTCAGACAGTAACCAATTTGCATTTTGTGTTCTATTGCTGACTGTTTATTAGGAGTAGAAAATCATTCTAAAACAATCTAGAAGTTCTTTCCCCACTTCTTATTAATTATTAGTTTTATTACGTGCTCTTTTCCTACAATTATATACTCTTTTCCATGCTTTAAAAATGCCCAATGATATTTACTCATATTTGGGTAGATTCTTGGATTTGTTGTAGTTGACTTATATTGAAAATAATGCTTATTGCTGCTAGAAAAAAATGAAAGGATAAGGTCATGATGTTAGAAGATAAGTTTCCTGCTCATCAATTGAAATTTTGTATCTCTCGTTGATCATCAGGGATCCTGCCATGAATGTTTAGTCAAAGTTCCTGTGAATAGCTAGATTTTGTAAGAAGCGTCAGCAGTTATGAGCTTTGGACTTTAGATGAGATCCAAGCGCAGGTCAATGTACATTGTTTTCCAGTAGTTTGCATTGGTAACCATTGAGTTAGAGCTTGACTGCATACCTCATGATTTTTCTCTCACTTTATTCAACATGATTCTCCAAAGATTCATTATTCTCTATTAATTACATCAGACTTTCTTTTGACCCTTTGTCCTTCTGCTTCTGACAATAACTAACTCTGGCTTGCTTTTTCCTGTTACCCTTGGGGTCTTTCTATGTGAATAAAGGTGGATGCCTAGGGTGGTTTGTAGCAGTAATATGGTGAGTTAAGTTGGTATTAAGGTTTCCCATTACTTTCCAGTTGTGTGCATTGTTTTTATTGAGCTGGAGCTTAACTGAATACATGATTCTTATTACAATATCCTACTATAGGATTTATCTTTTTGTTTGCCTTGTGCATGACTGAATCATACAGTTGACCATTATTTCCATTATTATTATTATACACCACCTATATTGTCTTCAGAAGAAAAAAAAAAATTCTAGCAAGTTGTATTGTTCTAGTTGCTTCTTTTCTTCAAATACAAGCTGCTATATAAAGATTGGTTGCTTGTTAAAAGTTAACCTTTGGTTAGCTTCTAGTAGTTGCTAGGAATTTTCTAGATCTTGTGTCTTTACATGATTTTTATCAATTCTTTGATCTGACACTTCTTACCTTAAAACCTTTTTTGGTTTTACACGAACTGCTCTTGTTGCTTGTACAGTTTGAACTTATTTGATCATCTTTGTTGATCATTTTGATAGCCGCCAATAACTTTTGTGATGACATCTCTATCCTTGAGGTTTGTTATCTGATTCTATGTGATGGAGATTAATTGGTAAATGTGACTATTCTAGGTTGAGACCTTGTTAGACAGTGTCAAGTGGGATGATAAAGGTTTAGCAGTCGCTATAGCTCAAAATGTGGATACTGGAGCTATTTTAATGCAAGGCTTTGCTAACAGGGAAGCGCTAGCCACTTCTATTTCTTCTCGCAAGGCAACTTTCTACAGCAGATCAAGGAAACAATTGTGGATAAAGGGAGAGACATCTTCTAACTTCATCAATGTACATGACATTTTTCTAGATTGTGACCGTGACTCGGTATGTATTGTGTGTACTGCCTTTTTTGTTTTAAATGAATCTTCTATTTTATCTTATTGTTTGCTTAGAAGCACTAATTTGTGTTTCAGATTATATACCTGGGGAAGCCTGATGGACCAACTTGTCATACTGGAGCAGAAACTTGTTACTATTCCTCCGTTTCCAGCATTGTGGAAAATCCTCAGGTATACTGTGTGCCCATGGCACCCTGTGGCACATGCAACTTTTCCAGGCCAGACTTTTATAGTTAATTGAAGAAATTTTGATGCATTATGGTGTGGTCTTTAGGTTAAAAAAGACATATTGGCCATGACTACTTTGTACTCACTTGAATCAACAATTTCTGAGCGGAAAGATGAAATAGTAAGAAAGATAGAAAGCAAACCTTCATGGACGAAAAAGTTATTGCTTGATGAAAAATTGCTCTGCTCAAAAGTCAGGTTTGTGACCTTACCTAATATAACTTCAGGTTTTCAGCCATATTAGTCTAATTAGATTCCAAACAAATAGAATGACAGGCTCAATGCCTTGGCAAAATAACTTGGGTGTACGACCTTTAGTCTTCTCTTTATAAAAGAAAATATATATAGAGGTTTCTTTTTCACCATTTTTATATCTCAGGGAAGAGGCAGATGAGTTGTGCCGCACACTAGAAAATGACGAGGAGAAGTCTCGAGCTGCTTCAGAGATGGCAGATGTGCTTTATCATTCTATGGTTCTTCTGGCACTTAAAGATGTGAAGATGGAGGATGTCCTTGAAGTCCTCCGAAAAAGATTCTCCAAATCAGGAATAGAAGAGAAGAACAGTCGCTAATTACGAGACTAAGTATCAAGCTTTTTGCAAGCAGATGTTGTGCTGACTAGACACGTGATCTACTCTGTACTACACTTCTTCTATCTTATTGGAAATTGACATTGATATCAGGCGAGCCTTGCTTTAATTTATCATTTGGTCAAGAAAATTATTGATTTTTGTAGTACCATGGTTAATTTCAAATGGACATGTGAAACTCTACATGTTGTATTTCTTAAGGTACACTCTGTGAATAACTGAATAATGTTAGTTACTCTGTATCTAACTTTGGTATATGTACAATGATTTACTAAAAACTACTTGTCTATATGACATCATCATTTTCTCTAATATGATGCAGATTGTTGATGAAATGATGAGTGAGAATTTGAGAGATGCTTTCATAAAAGTATATACATAACTGTAATTTATTTCATTTCCACTGTTTTATCACAGGGTACAATGAGAAGAGGGATATTCTTACAAGAATAAACCCATTATTTTGACCCCTGTAGAAGGGCATATCTTTTGAGTTACATAATTATTACAATGAGCTTAAATATGATGTATTTTACCATATTCTTTGCTGTTTATAAAGAGTATGGCAATTTAAAGCTTTTAGGGCTAGGAGCTGGAGCTTTTGGCAGCTCATCTCCTGTACAATTGGCCAAACATTTAAGGTTTGCTTGTCCACAGCCAGTAATACAATCGAATATGTCTGGCGTCGCATCCATGATACACTTCCCTGCACACCCAACAATGTCGGTTCCACAGTCGATAAAGCATTCAGGCATTGGCTCAGCAATTACCTCAGATAGTATCACTGAAGTCATTGCAAGAATGCAGAAGACGAATTTTGCTTGGGAATTCATAGTTCAAGTCTTGTTTTTTTTTCCTTAACTCAGTCTTTTTGAATGTGTTTGTTTTGTTTTGTTTTGCTTTGTGTTGTTTTGTGAATTTATCCCAGTTTTAGGATGTATATATACTATGTCTTGGGATGACTATAACTGTATCTAAGCATGTTGCATATGGGATTATCCTTTGTTTGATCATCTTAATGGTGTGATTAAGGATGGAACTTTTGGTTGCACTCTTTTTACATTGCGTATAACCTTCGTAACTCAAATCATCCAATTGGCGTGATAATTTATTCTCCATTAAAGAATGAATTAATCACAAATATGAGGTATTAGTGTATTAGGGCATGTTCTCTTCCGTTGAAATTCAATTCAGTTTAGTTCAGTTCAGCTCTTAATTTACGTCTAATGATATTGCTAATGATATAAAGTCAAATTTCATTATTACAACGACAACAACAACAATAATGATAATAATAATAATAATCAATAAGTAATAATCAATAAGTAATAAATAATAATAATAATAATAATAATAATAATAATCAATAAATAATAATAATAATAATAATAATAATAATAATTGCAATAGTAATACTAATAATAATAATCAATAAATAATAATAATAATAATTGCAATAGTAATACTAATAATAATAATCAATAAATAATTAATAATAATAATAATCATCAATAAATAATAATAATAATAATAACAATAATAATAATAATAATCAATAAATAATAATAATAATAATAATAATAATAATCATCAATAATTAATAATAATAATATTAATAATAATATGTACATTTGTATATACGCATATGTATAGTAATAAATAATCAATAAATAATCAAATATCACTAATCCGTAGTTAAAAATCACTAATTAATAAGTTCAGCTCAGTTCAGTTCAGTTCGGTTCAGTTCAGTTCAGCTAAGTTCAGTCAATCGGAACAGGCCCTTACTGTGTACATATAAAATACTCTGTATGTATCATATGCCAAGAGCTTAATTTGCAAGAAGTTCCCAATATTTTATGTTCTTTGTACCAATAATTTTTCTAGGGTTGTGTCAAAAAAATTTCTCATTGTTGGGGATTTTGTGTTTAACAAGGGTCACAAAGAAAGCAAACAAAATAAACTGGTAAAATCTTCGAGGCGTGAACGGAATCACTTTCCCAAAAGTATAATTCCGACCCTATACTACAACCGGGTTTCACGGAAATTTACTTAGGAGATACAACGAAGAATAATTGCAATCACAAGTAGGATGATTACAATACAACGTAGATAAGTGTATGTGA
Source organism: Chenopodium quinoa (assembly GCF_001683475.1). Classification (NCBI taxonomy): domain Eukaryota; kingdom Viridiplantae; phylum Streptophyta; class Magnoliopsida; order Caryophyllales; family Amaranthaceae; genus Chenopodium; species Chenopodium quinoa. The sequence goes on along the minus strand of NW_018744626.1, from coordinate 4,527,696 downwards.
TTTGTGATGATGATAATTAAAAACCTTTGCAAACAAGAAAAATGAAAATAGAAGTTACTGTTCTTCTTTTTCCCATTTTATCAAACTTCCATCATATATATCAGAGTATATATATAACTAGAGCAAAGTCACGAGAATAACCGTCAATATCAATTGACGTTAATTCCAGAAATATGAGGGCCCGATCGGGCGACTACCTTTCGATCGGGCGAGCATAATTCAATATGATTTCATGTGTGCGGGCCCGATCGAGAGGCTGTTGCCCGATCGGGCGGCTGGGTGGGAATAAAACGCCACACACACAGGCCCGATCGAGCTGCCATAGCCCGATCGAACTTCACAACAACATCTTACTTGTTTGTCCTCACGTACGATCGGGCTTCTAAGGCTCGATCGAGTGACATTTGTTGCTGCAAATTTGAGTTTGTCTTTGCTCTATCTTTTGCTAATTAATTTGCTACACCTTATCCTAAGCAAATTAATATAACAATTATGGAAATAATCTCAATACTCTAAATTACTCAACACTCTAGGGTTAGATAATAACAATTTTGATGATTTTGTTGCAACAAAGGGAGTAATTGAATAAGCAATTTGGACCTAGGCTAAAGTCAAAACAAAATCGTGTTTTCACTCGTATAGACACAAATTTATTCAATGGTATAACACAAACAAGGCTAATAGTTTTTGATGGTATTGGATTGACACTAACAAAAAAAAATTAAAAAAAAAATAAAAAAAAGGGGTTACGATTGGGGCCACTTATGACTAATTTCCATGATCGAATCTGTTAATCTCCTTATTTGTACGGCCAAGCAAGCCATGAATGTTGTGTCCGCCATTCTTATCAGTCTAGTTCTTGTGTTAGTTTAGCCAAGAGAGCTAAACCTCCTTGTTTTTATTGTAATCTTGAGTCACTAGGGAGCTAGCCTCTTTTTTAGACTACTAGATGTAAGCCCGTGCGATGCACGGATTTTATTGTAATATTTTTGAATCTTTTTTTGATTTTTTCCCTTTTTTAAAAACTTATAAATCTTTTTTATAAATCCCTTTGTACATTATACGAATAGTATTTATTTAGATTAGCTTCTAAGTATTTATTGGAAATTGAATATGTTAATTCTAATTAATATGTACGGAGTATTCATTTTGTTTTGTTAAAATGTATGTATTTTGAAGAAAATATTGTAATTCCAAAGCTAAAATAAACATGCTCCATATAAGGAAATTATTTCCTTCAATATATTTTAGACGAAAGTGTTGGACAAAGTTGGCTTTAATTGAGGTATGAACGTAATCACCCTGCAATTAAAAATAAGATGTATATTAATCACCCTACAAGGCTACAATTAAGTTAGATTATTTCATTATATTAATTAATAAAAAACCAAAAAGGTGTATATTAATGAAATTTAATAAATAAAAACAATTTATAAAATATAATACCTCCTTGTCCAATTGGACCATATACAAACTTATTAAGTGTAATACCCCGTATTTGTATTTTTATGTACTTTTATAAAGTATTTAAATATTAATAAAATGTATTGTCAAGGGCTCAAGTATTTTAACTAAATATTTTAAAGGGTTAAAGTATTTTAAATATAAAGTTTTATAAAAGTAAAATATATTTTGGGCCAAACGTTTATTAATTATTAGGCAATGTAAATTATTCCTACATACTCTTATTGGAATAACCCATTCCAAAACCCATAACTCAAGCCCACATTTTTATAAGCCCAAATTTAACCCTATACTCTCTACTCTATAAATACCCCATGAATCCCTAAAAATTTCCCACACAAAAAGGTTAGTCTTATTTTCTCTCTCCTTTGTTTTATTAATTTGTGTAATTATAATTAGGATATTTTGGATTTTAACACCTGACAAAAGGCTGAAAATGGTTTTTAACACCCCCCAAAAAAAAACTTTTATTTTAACACCTCCCAAAAATATAAAAGTTGGAAGTTAACACCAGTTAACGATTTCCGTCACGGAAATTTAACGTGGGTCCCATAAATTGGCTTCAACTCTCCTTCGTTTTCAATTTTTTACGAAACCCACCTTCGTGGCTGCCATCCCATTTTTTCTTCTTATTCCTCCCTTCATCTTTTCTTCGTCTTCTTCCTCCCTTCATCTTCATGGCTGCCATCCCAAACTCTTTCCTTCGTTCTTGCCCACCCTCCCCTCAACTGCCACCCCTTCCCTCCCCCCTCCCTTTCCCCCACCCCTACGCTGCCAACCGAACCCACCCCCCTTCCCTTTCCCCGTTCTCGCAACCAAATCAGCTCCTCTCCAAATACCAGCCCACAATCGCAACCCCTGCAGCCACCTCCTCACTCAAACCGCAAAAAATCAATTCCCAACATCAATTCCCGAAATCAGAGCAAATCGCAGATCCATCGAACCTCGTCTAGAAATCAATTTAAGTTTGCCGAAAAAAGTTACGGTGTGGTGGTTTAGGGGTTAGGGTGGCCGAAAAGGTTAAGGCGGGTCGATTCGTTAGGGTTTGGAGCAAAGTGTTGCAGAAGAGTGGTGGTAGTGGTGGTGGTTGCGGCGATTCAGATCTTTGATTGTGGTTTCGGTGTGGTGGCTTGGGTCGGGGCAGCAGGGGAAAAGGGAGAGGGTTGGGTTGCGTTTGTGGGGAAAAGGGGTGGGATGGGTTCGCCGGTCGTCGGTCGGGGGAGGGAGCTGGGTGGCTAACGGGATGGGGCAAGGTTGGTTTCTTGGGTGGTTGATTTAATTTTGGTGGCCGGTCCCCAGTTAACATGTTTGCTGGCTGCGAAGGCTTGGTCAGTAGCCGTACAGGGCCCTTTATGGGCGGCGGAATTGGTGGTAAAAAAAATGGAAGTTCTCAGTCGCTTTGTTCTCCAACGAAGGAGAAGATGAACCGGTGTTGAATTTTTATTTATTTTTTGTATGGTTTGATTTATGAGCACCAAAAATCTGTAAATCTGTAAATTATGAGCACCAAAAATCTGTAATGGATAAAATCAATGAAATGAAGGTTCAGAGAGGAAGTTTCGTGTTTTGCTGGGTGAAAATTGAAGTTGAAGCCAATTTGTGGGACCCACGTTAAATTTCCGTGACGGAAATCGTTAACTGGTGTTAACTTCCAACTTTTATATTTTTGGGAGGTGTTAAAATAAAAGTTTTTTTTTGGGGGGTGTTAAAAACCATTTTCAGCCTTTTGTCAGGTGTTAAAATCCAAAATATCCTTATAATTATTGATTTATGGGTTTTGATTTTATTGTTTGAAATTAATTTAATTAGTATCAAATTGTATTTTGAAGATTAAACTTTATAATTTCAGATTTTATAAATGTCATAATTTTCAGATTTTGTAAATTTTATAACTTAGGGTTTTTAATTATTGAAAATCATGATTTTACGGTTTTTATGAACAATTGATTTAGAGCTTTTATAGTAATGATGTTTTGAAATTTTGGTGATTATAACTACTGATTAGTTTATCTTAATTCCAGATTATTTTGAACACGTAAATTCATGTTTTAATAATTAGATTTCCGTTCGTTAATATTAATCCCGTTTTAATTCCGATCAGGTTCTGAACTCGTCCGATTTTGATAAAAAAAGAAATAGTGTTTTCCATGTGGAAACAACGTTTTTGATTTTTCATCCTTTCGTGGCCAAATTCAGACTCTAAATATGATTTTCGGGCAGTTTTTGATTTTTAACGAAGTTTTATTTATGCTTTAAATTTTATCCTTGAATTTAAAAGGGGTAAGAGATAATTTAATGTTTCTATGGATAATTTAAGTATAAAGATGTATTTTGATGAAGTTTTAAAGGGTTTTTGATTAGTTTAAAATGCTGGAATTTTATTTAAAGTAGTATAATTGTGATTTTAATAAAAGGGTGTGATTACCCATTAAAAATGAGTTTAATTAGGGGTTTTTAAATAAGTTTCAGATTATTTTAAGTAGTGTAAAGTAAATTTAAGTTGCTGGAAATTGTGTATACAAGGAGAATTCATATAGTATTATTGTCCCTTTATATAGGAGACTTAATTTGAGAATTGTTGTAGTGTAATCGGCTACTTTAAGGGCTTATTTGAGGTACGTTCGTGTACTTAGCATATGTTGATGATATAGAATCATGCTAGGCTTGATTTCAATCAATTACAAGTAGTATCATGCTAAGGTTTATGTATGGAATTGTGAATTAATGGTGTTGGTGATTGAATTGTGAAGCATGAATTATTTGTGATGGTTTATGGATTGGAAAATTATATTTTGGGCATGTTGTGTTTGAACCACACTTTTATTTATGGCATGTTAGAATGCATGATTAATTAAACTACATGTTTAATTATGTTTGGAATATTGAAAATGAATTTTATTATGGTTCAAATAATTTTTATTGATGCTTTAAGCATGAGGAAGGAGCTATATAAGTGTCTATGTACACAAGGGATAAATTTTATGTTGGTGCCTTTGTGCACTTAAGGTGTTTTTAACACCGAGGGGATAGGATTTTTGGCGCTTTATGCGTTTAAGGTGTCTTTGACACTGAGGTAGAATTAAAAAGGGTTCAACATTAAATAATATGTAGTCACTAATTATTCAAGAATTAAATTGGTATGTTTGGTTGATTGAATAATTATTGTTGATTGGTTTATTATGCTTTGAGAGTCATCACCAAGTCCAATAACATGTAAATAACGTAAAGTGAAAGAGATTACGCACCAAAACTCTTGGAACGCATATACCTTGAGTATGAACAATGGGAGGAGTTATGGGGTTTTATATTTAACCATAACTTCTAATAAAATACAGGACGATGTACATTCCTTTTTATTTATTATTAGGCGCAGGAATTCCGCCACCTTTGAGTGGTTTTGTCGCTGGCACGGTTAGCTCCTGTGTCAGTTAACCTCAATTGATTTGGGGGAGGTATAGTTGGAAACCCGTTCGATACGTAATCAACGCTAAATGAATTATTTAGTGTCTAGTTAATGTGTCTTGTTGATTGTTGTGTGTGCTTGTAAATAGGTGCAATGAGGTAAGTGTGTGTTGATAGGTGAAAGCATGTTAATGTGTTTAATTACGCTTATGTACTCAGCTTTGCTGATTGTGTGTGTTTGTGTGTTTGGCCATGTCTTTACTTTGGCCCTACGACGGCCTATTTTCTAATGGCGAGTAGTTGGGACAAGTAGAGAGGAGGTTTTCAGAAAATGAAGCATATTCATGAATGGGCATGAGTGAAGAGCGAATCATGCTAGTTTCTATAAGTATATGAGGTGTTTAATGCTTTAATTATTTATGATATTATCACATGCATGCCTAACGCAAAAGTTTTAAAGTTGGTTTGGTTTTAATAAGGGCCTACAATGGTTCCAAGTTGTAGGATGGTTTTATTTTACTTCGTTTGACTTTGGTTTTGACTTTACTTTTGTTGGTTGACTTTTCAAGTTGACTTGTTTTGAATGGTTTTGAAATTAGTCTTCCGGTGTGTGTCTTTGATGGTTGCCTTAGCCGTTTTCACGGTGGCGGTAATATCTTAGATATTCCTATTTAAATTTTTAAACAGGGCAAAACAACTATTTTAAAAGAAAAGAATTTCTAGGGTGTTACATTAAGCTATCTTGTTTAATTTGCGGATGTTTAGTATGTCAAATAGGCGAGAGCTTGTACTTTGATTTTCCAATCAATTGTTGCTTGAATTTAATTCTCCTATTAAATTAGATAGGCATGTAAAAACAAAATTCAATAAATTAAACAAAACATAAACATATACTCCTTAGATTTCCCAAAGAACATAATGTAAGTAATAATTACAAATATAGAATTTTAAAAATTAAGCTAAGATTTACCCAACCATTGATGACTTAAAACTGAGAGAAAATTGCTAACACAAATTCCCTTGATTGGGTTTTGTATTGATACGGAATTTCGTTGATGTCGTGTGATGCGTTAATTTATAACGCTGTAAAAAATTATCTTATAATCGTAGGTATCACAAATTTTATTAAAAACGTTTATAATTTAAATCTAATATTATTTGTGATATAATTTTAAGTATTATTTATTTATGTTTCTTGAGCTTGTATTGTCTAAAATTATCTTATAATGCACATCATCTTACCATTGTTGATAAATATCAAAAAATTAAAAATACTAATTAATCTATTTTTTTTAATAATTTATATCCTAATATTTAAAGATTATTGTTAGTTTTTTTTTCAAAAAGATAATTTTTAGTTTTTTGTATAATTTAAATTTTAATTATTCACAATTCGTTGTTTTTATCTATGTGGCAAAATTCTTGAATCTTATTTCACTTTTCCTTAGGTGGTGAGTGAATTTTTTAATTCTAAAATAAATTATTATTCTAATTTTTCATGGTCAAAATAATACATTTTCTTATGTGGTGCGCCGAAGACTCTTGAAAAATGCCTACTTTATTTATATAATATTAGATTGTCAAAAAAAAAAAAAAAAAAAGACAAGGCCTTAAAAAAAATCTTAGAAAGGAATGTAAGCAATTCATTTTAGTTTACATTTTAGTACAAATTTACTTAAAAGTTAAATAACCTAACTTTTAAAACTTATTTAGATGATTTCACATACCAAGTGGTGTTTGTAAATCAAACTTAAATTTAGGCCTTGTTTGGTAATTAGTGGGTAGCTGATTTAACTAGTTGGTTATAATTAGCTGATTGTGTAAAAGTGTTTGGTAAATAGCTGTTAATTGCTAGCTATTTTAGTGTATTTAAGAGTCAAAAAGATAATTTAAAAGCTCTTATGAGTTTTTTCTAAAATAGCTTTTTGAGCCCAAAAATCTCTTTTTAATAAGCTATTAACCCAAATTAGCTTTTTAAATTGGTCAAGCCTCTAACTGGGAAAAATAAGTTAAAAACACTTTACCAAAAAAGGCCTTGTTTTCACAAACTATACTTGCTCTAGTGTGTAACAAAGGTTGTAGCCAATGAATATTGCTAGTTGTGGAAGTAATATAAGAGGAGAAAGAGAGCATGAGAATAGCTGAATAGAACATAGGAGTGTGAGTTACCCCTTTTGATTGAAGGGTTTTTTTTTTTTTTTTTTTTTTTTTTTTTTTTTTTTTTTTTTAACAACATCAGAAACAAAATAAAGCAACAAAAAGGGAAAACAACCTAAAAAACATCAAAAATTGTCGAGGTTGAAAAGCTGCTTGCATTGGCCCGACATTGATTAGCTATTTGGTGGGGAAGATTAAAAAGGGTTATTATGAGATACGAATACTTTGTAAGGAACGACCATCAACAATTTGATTTATTCAATTTATTTTTCCTTCATGAAGAGAATAAGAGATATTAACTTTAAGTAGCAATTTTACAAGTAGTTATATAGACATTGGTGCTTTAAAAAAGTAGCTTTGGAATGAAAGTATACTCCCACTCCTTATACAATCTACACACGTTTATAATATTGTAAAAGAAAAAACACGAATATTTAAACATGTATTCCGGGTCTGTTCTCATTGAATGTACTCAGTTGAACTGAACGAACTGAACTCAACTAAACTGAATTGAATATTTTATAAGACAAGGAAATTAGGAGCTGAACTGAACTGAACTGAGCTGAACTAAACTAAACTGAACTGCAAAATAAACGTATGAGAACAGACCCTCCGTATGAAATATGATCGATGAATGCAGATTTCGTCCTTTTTATACCTTTTTCAATTTCGATATGTCGTCAAAATAACACATTTTTTACAAGCCCGTTCCATTGATCGAAATAAATACGAGCACATTCTTGAACAAAGCTGGAACAAGTCAAATCCTTAACAAGCCAAGCTCGAACAAGATTTTCAAAAGCTAGTTCAAGCTCAAGAAACTCAAACATTAATATTACGTATTTATTTTTTCAAACTTAGCACGAACAGACTAAAATTTGTCTTGCCTAGAATCAGTTGCAACCCTAATGCACCCTTGCATAAAACCTAACCTAATGATTGTTTTGGATATTCCTACAAGTTCTAAACCATAAAGTCCATGTTTAAAAGAGTGGGCTGTAAACCAGTTACAAAGTGGAGGTTTTGGCCCAAAAACAACATAAACCGACTTATTACTCCTTAACAATTAAAACCCTAGTCCAAACCCTGGAAAAACCCTAACTTCCCCAATCTTTCTCTCTCTTATAAATTCAATTCCCAGATCCTACTCAATTCATTGTCTCCGCCTCTCTTCTATTCATCATACTTTTTCTCTCTATTTCACAATTTTCTGCTATTTCTTTTCGATTTTACGAAAATTAGGGTTTTAATAATTCCAATTTGGGGGAGAATTACAGTGACGACTTCACAAATTCAAGCTCAACAGACCGGATTGCAGGAATTTCTCACTCTTGAGACTTCTTTTGCGTGTCGAAAACCCCGCTGAACTGAGTAATTCTCTCTCTCAATCAACTTTTATTTTTTCTTATTTGTTTAAATTTTAGTTTTCAAATTTTTAGTTTGAAACATCGATTTAATTCAATTTTTTAGATTAATTGGATTGCTTAGTATTTGATGAGGATGATCCAATGAAATATATATAATCCAACACTTGATCCGACTCTTTACGAGTATGAAGTACATTTTCATTGTTCCTGAATCTTCTTCTCAAATTAGTATAATTGTATCTTTTCTAATTCATCCAAATTTTTAAAATTTTAATAAATGTGACGGAGATTTATCCGAAAATCTCATTTACATAAAATTGGGGCAAATTAGATGATATTTGTAAATCTCAAAGTAAAAACGTCACAAAGTAAGTTGATTTGATGTTGAGAGTCTTTCGAGATTCTCCGTCAAATCAACGGTCTCATATTCCATTGCCTTGAGTAGCGGCGTTGCTGCATTAATCTTTTGGGACAGGCCATGAGAGTCGACATTCTGTTCATTCTTTTAATAAATTATTTTTTAAATTTTTTTTAAAACTGTGTTAATTTTAATTTCGTATTTCAAATTAATTCAATTTATTAGCCAAGGATGAAATCAGTTAAAAAACACCATCTTTCGGGACTGATTAGCCCAAAAGCTTTGTTGACAAAATTCTGCAATTCTGAGGCTTTTTAAAAATCATTCAATGAATAAAGTTTCAATTTTTAAACTGTTTTTTAGTTTTAGATATAATATTGCCCTTTTAGCCGGTGATGGCGATAAATATACTTTGAGTAGTAAAATACAATGAAACTAATTTCAATCTGAGGCTTTTTTGGGCTTTTATCATTAATTTTATAGATTTAAGTCTAAATAAATTAATTAGTATGTGTAAATTAATAGGTGCAGATGATGATAAAACTAGACAGGGACATCAGAAGCTCTTAGGAGTATACTATGTTGATTTGTCTTAAATGGGAATCTCTTTGATGCACTAATCATAATTTAAATTTAGGATGCAAAATTACAATTTTTATGAGTATTTTTTTTATAAAAGTATAGTTTGCCAATGATGTATTGAATTAGAATGTATTATATCAGATTAATAAGCTGATGATATCTCTAAATTGTCACTACCTCTGAGGCATTCTAGTATATCCAATTAAATGAAATTACTTTGATTTTGAAAATGGAATTGATTTTAAAGTATGGTTTAGAATGCCTAATGATTGCAAGCAAGAACGGAGATATGAATGAAGTCTCTTGTAGAAGCTAAATTTAATTGATATTGGCTCCAAGAGATTTACATGTAATTAAAAATCTTTTGCATTAAGCAATGAAGGCTTTTCATTGTTAATTTCAAAATATGTTTGTTTGATTTTAAATGTTAAGGCAACAAATTAGAGTCTCTGATTCGCTTTGATAATAGCGTCTTTAGCGCTGTACGTTGCCAAAAGTATTTGGAGTTGGATATTCTGGCATTTCCATTATTTACAATGGTTAGTGCATTCAAATGTTCCTACATTTCATTTATGTTGTAATGTGTTAAATTTATGTCTTGTGGAGATGGAAATGATGATTATTTCCCCAGATGACCGAAGCTGAAATCACTGAGCGTTTTAATTTCTCTTTTATGAGAAGTCAAGCCAGATTTCTGATCCGTCTCCTTAACATATTTTAGCTTTAGTTTTGTTTGATGTTGTTTGTCATCGAGAATTCATTCGAACATCGGCATGGGAGTTTAGGACATGGGACATTACCTGTTTAATCATGAACTCAAGCACGAATTAGGACATGGCGACATTTTCTTATTGATCATGCACATTGATATCTATGAATTTGTAAGAAATTCTGCCGTTTATTTCTGGGTTGGATAAATGATGTGATAATTAACTGCGTTATCTTTCTGCAATTTCCTTTTATATAAAGGGATTGAAGAAAATTAAGTTGCACTGATATCCAGTTAATTGTGTAATTTTGTGTATTTTTGGGCATCAATGAAGAGTAAATCCTATGTTATCCTTGCACATTGATTTACAAGTGATGAAAATTAGGGGGAATTTTGATCTGAGATGCTCATCTTCGAGTGTTTTAGTTTATATATACTTGTACAATGGGTACTAATCTTTTATTTCTTATGTTAAATGTGATGGAGATTTGTCCGAAAATCTCATTTTCATAATAAAAATTGGGGCAAATTTGTAAATCCCAAATTGGAACGTCACAAAGTAAGTTAGTGATGTTGAGAATCCTTTTGGGTTTTCCGTTGTTAACGGTTTCATATTCCATGACCTTGAGTAGCGGCGTTGCTGCAATTATCTGTTGGGTCAGGCCATGAGAGTCAACATTTCCTTGTATATGTTATTACCTCCGGTCCAAATTACCTGTAACTTTATTTTCTTTTCTATTTTATGTCAATTAGTTACAAATAACTAACGGAGGTAGTATGATTACGTTTATATTGATTTGTCTTATGATGGGAATCTCTTTGATGCATTTTAAAGTAATTTTAATCCAGCAACAAATTAGAGTCTCTGGTTCGCTTAGTTAATAGCGGCTTTAGCGCTGTATGTTGCTGATACTAGTTTGTAATACTACCTCTGTTCTTATTATGTGCGACAAAGTAATATTTTATGTCTCACAAATAATACCCCTTTGTTGCACATAATAAGAAACGGAGGTAGGAAGATATTCTGGCATTTCCATTATTTTCAATGGTTGACGCATTCAAATGTTTTTACATTTCCTAATCAATTAAGCTAAGATTTTGTGTAGTTTTATCAGGGTTAGTTATGTTTTTGCTTTAGTGATCTGTGTTAAGAAGATGGAAGTGATGATTATTTCCCCAGATGATCGAAGTTGAAATCACTGAGCGTTTTTAATTCTCGTTTACGAGAATTCAAGCCAGAATTCTGATCCATCTCTGTTATTCCTAATTTTAATCGTGTTTTTAGCTAACTTAGTTTAAGAATAAGAACATCAGCATTAAGACATTGGACACTTGTGTTTGGAGGATGAACACCAGATTTGAGTACAATTGAACTGAATTGAACTGAAATATTGGGGTAGTCTAGGATTAGATATCAAAGATTGTAGGATATTTTAGTTCAGTTTAGTTTATTTTAGGAGAATAACTTTGTTGATGTTACAAAAACAGACTGGATTGGAGCATTTTTCTCTTATTTGTTGTAAAACAGTATTTTTCAAGTCTGTTACTAGTAATTTATTTGTTTTCAATATATGTGGTCAATGGGCAATTTAGAAAATATTTGTAAATCCCAAATTGAAAACGTCACAAAGTAAGTCATGATGTCCAGAGTCCTTGTTGATTCTCCGTTAGACAGTTGTTTTTTTTTTTCTATTTTCTAAAATTGTTAAGTTTATATGGACTTTTTTAATTCGATTAATTATCCAACGATGAAATTAATTAAAAGTACACCATCTTTCGGGACTGATTGGCCTATAGGCCTTGTTGACACAATTCTGCAATTCTGAGGTAATTATTCAAATTATAAATTATAGTTTGTACTCTTATATTATAGATTTTGATTTTAGTATATTGTTAACAAATTAATTGTTGCAAATGGGACATCAGAAACTCTTAGGAGTACATCTATGTTTATTTGTCTTAAATGGGAATCTCTTTGATGCACAATTTATTCAATCTATGGCAACAAATTAGAGTCTCTGGTTCGCTTTGTTAATAGCGTCTTTAGCGCTGTATGTTGCCAAAACTAGTTCGGAATTAGATATTCTGGCATCTCCATTTTTGTTGATGGTTGATGCATTCAGATGTTCCTACATATCATCAAATATTAATGTTTTTATCTATATTAGTTTGTTGATTATTTCCCCAGATGATCGAAGTTGAAGTCACTGAGCGTTTTTAATTCTCATTATTGAGAATTCAAGCCAGAATTCTGATCCATCTCTTTTTTCATTTCTAATTGTAGATTTGTTAGATTTTGTTTGTTTTCGTATGTTTTTCTATGCAATGTCATAAGTTCGTACTTCAAAGACACGACTCAGGGATACGAACATTATCTATTGAGGTTGGGTATCATGGACTTGAGATGGACATTGCAGGATGTTTGAAATACTATGAAGTACTTAAGATGGGCGAGTGTTCCTACATTTCGGACCTCAGTGACTTAATGTGAGTGCATAACCTGAAAAATAAAGTGATGTTGCTTTGAAGATAATTAGCATGTTTCTCATTCTGTAGGAGCTTGTTCTTGATTCATTAAACTATGTTTACTTACTATCAGTTCACTCAGAAATGAAGTGTGAAGTATCTTCAGTTGGGCTAGTGTTCTGATACCTCGGGACTCGGACTTTGGTGTCTAGTTTTGGTTAAAGATTCAATTGCTACTGATGATCATTTTCTGTGAGCAATGGTACATGTATAATCTGAGATCTTGCTTTGAACAGCACTAGTGTATTTCTTCTCCCCATTAGGAGTTTGTACTTGATTACTTAATAATTATGGTAATTCAATTCATTAGTTGTTGTTGGTTTACTTTGACTCAGAAACTTTAAAGTGAATATTTTATGCTGAGTAGTCTTTAATGGAATATCTTTGGTGTTTTGTTTGTTTATATCTTTTGTTATCTGCGTTGTCTTCTATTTACCTTTTCGACTTGCTTTGTAGAGCACATCACCCATATATTTTTTTTGGCATACACTCGAATGAAACAAATTAATTTAGGCTAAAAAAATAATGATTTGAGTGTTTAATTAATTTATGTATTTAATTTATTAGTCGAAGGCTATTCAAATTGATTCAAATTGATTCAAAAAATAATGCGAGGGAAGGGCTTGACCTAATCCAGGAACGTCTTGACAGGGCATTAGGGAACTCGAGTTGATTGAATACTTATCCCAATACCCAGGTATCGCATCTCGCTTGTACTTATTTTGATCATTGCCCTATATTCATATCTATTTTTAATGAGCGTAAAGGTGGCCTTTATCCTTTTAGGTGCAAAGCTGCTTGGTTAGAACACTGTGATTTCTCTGCTTTCTTTGTCAAAAATTGGGATTTGCATAATTTTGATTTTTTTAAAGGCAGAAATGAATTTCTTACCAATATTCAGACTTGGAATCATGATATTTTTGGTAATATTACTAAAAAGGAGATTGGTGGCTAGGATTGATGAATCCAAATTGCCCTTGTCAAAAAGTATTCTACCTTTTTAGTTAATTTAGAAAAAGACCTGCTTTTTGAATTAAATCATATTTATAAAATTGAAAGAATAATTTATGCTCAAAAGTCGGGTCTAGATTGGAGGAAAAATGCAGATTGTAACACTAAGTATTTTCACTTACTGGCTAATATTAAGAAAACTAGAGGAAAAGTTTTATTTTTACAGAATAGTGAAGAGATTTGGATTAATGATCTAATTCTTGTAAAAGATGGCTAGAAATTATTTTATAAAGATTTTTCAAAATATGGACATTAATCTTGATCAGATGAATAGCTATCATTATCCTAAAATCAATTCTATCTGGTCTAACCCTAATTTTGGATTGCCTCCAACACAGGATAAATTAAATTTATTCTTTTTTAGATGGACTCCTTTAAATCCCCAGGCCCCTGATGGTATTCAACCTATTATCCTCCAACATCATTGGTCTTCCCTTAGCTCCTCTATCACTAGTTTTATTTTTGATTGCTTTTCAAAAGGTTCCATTCCTGCTGCCATTAATGATTCCTATATCTCCCTGATTCTCAAATGTGATTATCCTATTTCTATGACTGATTTTAGACCTATAGGATTATGCAATTCTATCTATAAACTTATAACCAAATGTATTTCTAATCGTTTAAAGCCTATTATGGATGATCTTATTAGCCCCTTTCAGTCTAGTTTTATTCCTAATAGATCTATCGAGGAAAATATTATCATTATTAAAGAAGTGACCCATCATTTTAATAAGGCTTCCAATAAGGCTAACCTTATGGTTCTTAAAATCGATCTTTCAAAAGCTTTTGATTGCTTAGAATGGGATTTTATTAAGGACACCCTTCTTAGTAGCAATATCCTTGCTAATATTGTTAATCTTATCCTAAGTTGTATTTGCACCCTTAAGATATCTCTTCTTTGGAATGGGGAAATTACTGAGTATTTCTTTCCCTCGAGGGGAATAAGACAAGGTGACCCCCTTTCACCCTATATTTTTGTCCTCTGCCTTGATCTATGATTCATGATAAAGTGGATAATGGTACTTGGAAACCTATAAAAATTGCTAAAAATATCAATATCACTCACTTATTTTATGCCGATGATGTTTTCTCTTTGGAAAAGCCACTACTAATAATATTAAAACTATGATCGAAGTTCTTGATCATTTCAAGTGTATCTCGGGTCTCTCCATTAATATTCTTAAGTCTTCTGTTATCTTCCCTAAGAAAATGAACCATAATGTCAGGAGATCCATTTGTGATGTGTGTAATATTACCAATACTACCAACTTTGGGAAATATCTTGGTATTATTATATCTCACAAACGTTTAAATCAACTAGACTATTTCCCCCTTTAGGATAAGACTTGTTCGAAGATTAAAGGTTGGCAAGCTAAACTTTTAAATATGGTCGGAAGGTGTACTCTTATTAAATCGGTTTTGAATTATTACCCAGTTTATGCTATGCAAACCAATGTCTTACCCATGAGTGTCATCAATGAGCTTCAAAAAAAATATAAACAATTTCTTTGGAATAGAGTTAATTGTTCTAAATTTATTTCTAGGACTAATTGGAAAGTGGTTTGTGATCCTATGGGCAAAGGGGGCTTAGGCAGTAGAGATTTAAAAAGATGGAATTTTTATTTCATGGCAAAACTTGGATGGAAAATTCTCAGTCAAAACAAAAAGCTATGGATAAACATTATGAAAAATAAGTACTTGAAATATTCTAATTTTTTAGATTACATTCCTAAACCTACTGACTCAGTTATATGGAAAGACATTTAGTTTTTTGAAAAGGTATTATTGTGAATATAGGAGATGGAAAAGATACATCACTCTGGTTTCATCATTGGATAGGTGATAGCCCTATTTACCTCATTCCTAACATTCACATCCATGACTCAAAAAGGACATTCGCATGTGTCTGATATAATAAGAAATAATGAATGGTGTCTAGATAGTGTTATCCATATCATTCCTCCTGCTTTAGTTCCTTTAATTCTAGCCTATCCCTTACCTAAGTTGGTGCAAGTCTCTGATAGACTAAAGTGGACTTTACACAAATCTGGCAATTTTTCTATTAAGTGTGTTTACAATTCTACAATCCTCCTTTTAACCTTAATACCTCTTTTCTCTCTTCCTTTGCTTGGAAAAACCTGTAGAAAATTAAAACCCCTTATAAGTATAAAATGCTTCATTGGAATTTAATTAGGGATATTCTACCTGTTGGGAGCACTATAAAAAGAAAAAACACTTACTTTGACCTTGTTTGTATGCGCTGTGAAGCCCCCATTGAGGATACTATTCATCTATTCAGGGACTATCCAAATAATTCTGCTTTTTGGTCCATGGTTTTTTTTGAGATTTAATTCTTCAAATGTTGACTTGCAGAAGTTTTATAATAGTAATCTAACTGAATGGTTGGATTATACCTCACAAATAGCACTTCTTGGAAAAAAAATATTTTCATTTTCAGTTGAATCTGGCACATCTGGAGTACTAGGAATGTAACTATTTTTGAACAAAAATTGGTTTTTATACAAACTACTTTTAACAAGTTCTATGTGGATTATATTTTCTGTTTGAGATTAAATCAGGCTGCTCTTGTGGATTCTCCATCATCCTCCACTGCTTAGATTCCTAGGCTTTGGGCTCCCCCTCAGATAGGATATTATAAACTGAACACTGATGGCTCTTGGATCAGTGTGGATAATGTTGGTGGAGGGGTGTCATCAGGTGTACTGTGACAAAGGCATTTGGGTTACTGGTTTTGCTGCTAAGTTTAATGCTATCTCTGCTGCCTCTTCTGAACTTATGGCTATTAGGGAAGGTTTACTTCTTGCTTGGGAGAAGAAAATCAAATATCTAGAGCTTGAAAACGATGCAGATCTTAAATAAGATGTTGAAAGATCTCAAATCCTTTGGGGATGGAGATTTGGGCAATATAATTTGTGATGTAGCTTCTCTCTTGGAAATGGACTGGAATGTTACATTTTTCATGCCAGCAGGAGTGTTAATTTTGTTGATGATAGACTAGCCATGATGGGAAGAACAAAATTCAAGTCAGGGGAAACAGTTCCTTTTACTCATCCTCCTCCTAAAGTCTACCAGATTTATGCACTGGAAGTCCCAGAAATGCCAACTCCTTAGTCATGCTGCGCAGCTCTTCACTCCCTCTGTTATTATTCCGAAGAACAATTATTATTTGGAAAAATTGATTTATAATCCCACCTTTATATGGTATTTTCTTCTATTGGTCATTAACTTGTTAGTAACCGGTTTTGATAAGTTAATATGCCATGTGTCATTCTGTAATTGGTTGAATTTTTTTTTTAAAAAAGTTAAAAACTAAAAAAAAAAAAAAAAAAAAAAAGCCCCACCAGCTAGCCACCCCCACCCATCGTGCAGTGGAACCCTAACCCTCGTCCCTCGCCCTAGCCCCACCAAAATCCGGCCGTCCACCACCCTACACCCCCCGTAAACGGCCGACCAGAACCCCCCAATATCAGAACCCACCCAGCCGATCAAAAGGCACCCACGATATCACCCTCTAAAACGAATCCAACCTAGAAACCACCATAAACACCACCTTGAAAAAATGTCATAAACCATCGAAAACCTCCTCTCACTGCCAAAATTCACCGAAAAAGACCCTCTAGCCTTTGAAACTCCTACCCAAGCCATCCCCTTCTGCTATTGAAGGTTTTTTTTTTTTTTTTTTTTTTTTACTTTTTTTTTTTTTAATTCATTGAAATAATGGCTGGTTTTCCTTGAGTGGGGTTCGGAATAAGGGTTCCGGCGGTATGGATGGGCGCGCGTTCCAACGGTGGGGATGGGGAGGAGAGCTGCCGGAGGTTGGGGGTTAGGGTGGTTGTTGGGGTCGGTTGGGTTTTTTTTAAAAGATTTTTTTTTTAATCAGAATATTTTTAAAGGTTTTTGGTTTTTCTCTTTGACCAATTATTTGGTGACATGTGTCACTCAAATTAAAAAACAAAATAGTTTACCTAATGTACAGGTTACCGGTCACTAAGGACCAATAGAAGAAGATTCCTTACAAAGATGGGTTTATTAAATAATAATCTAAAGGTGGGATTATTAACAGCAAATTGGCCAAAGGTGGGATTATTAGAATCAATTTTTCATTATTATTATTCTGTTTCTTTTATTTCTGTTTTTAGTTATGTTGTTGTACGTCTATGGCTGTAAGATAAACTTTGATAATTTGAAGTGGATATCTACGCCCTCTTATTATCATCATTTTGGTCTGTTGATCTTTATCATCAGATTACTATCCTTTTTTGGTCTGATGTTTTCAGATTTATCATGGTATAATATAAGTACTTTCCCTTTTGTGATAAAAAAAAAATTGATTCATTACTTAATTATAGATTCAAATTAAACTAACTTGTATATTAATCAAATTAATGTGGGGCTTGTTGCTTATGGCCCTATACGGTGCTAGCCTGTCAGGGGGAGTACATGAGTAACCTATACTCATAGGTATTTCGTTTAATCATCAAATAAAGAGTAAAACTAATTTTGATGCTAGGAGCATAGGACTAGAATATGTTTTGTATTCTAATTTTCCAGTGAAATTCCATTTTTATTTTTAATGGCTACACCTCCTTTAGCCATTACTACCTACTCCCCCCACCCGAAATTATAATAAAACCCTTACCCACAACCCACTAACCAAGCAGTTACCAGCCATTAACCACGGTAAATGCAAATAACCGCTCATTCCTCACATATATACCAAAAAAAAAAGCATCATTTCAAACCCATTTTTCAAAAATTATCTTTCATCAAAAACCAAAAATTCGCATGAAAATCCCTACAAACTGCTTCAAAATTACTTCAAATTGCATCAAAACTTCTAAAAATGCCTGACATTCGAGATGAAGTTCGTGAATCGTAACTAAATTTCGAAAAAGAAGAGTAAGAATTTGTTCATTTTAGTATAATTTCGATCGAGTGTAAACCCTAGTTTTTTATATTATTTTTTTTTTATTTTCTAAAAAAATCTACTATAATTACACTTATTTTTGTGCAAAATAGACTAAAATCAACTATATTTGGTGGTATTTTTGTAGAAACAAAACAGAGAAGAACACTTCGAAGGTTCCATCGGAGAATACGGTTGCTGAACAATTGTTCACTTTTGGTAAGTATTCATTTTCATTTTGATAGATGTTAATTATGATATTAGTATATAATTATTTACATTCTTACCTTACATCTACTAGGGTTTATTCTTGAGAGAAGATTATTTTAATTTTGTTTATGATCTTTACATATTAATAAAATGTTTGCTGGTATTTAAACATATGTTTTTTGAATGTAAATACGTACATGTTCTTTCTCATATTGAAAATATCCGCATAGACTATAATAATACATGTTTAACTTCATATTAAATTATATGTTGATGAGCGTCATTTGAATATTATATGACATACTGATATGTCTAGTTTATATAGTGTTTTATCCCCGTCCCTTGGTCGCTATTAGTAGTGTTTTTGGCTCTTTCGGGCCACTTTTATTACTAATTTGTGTGTTCTAGTGTTTTCGTAGTTTTAGTTGTATTTTACAGGAAATTGCACTCTTGGAGCAATTTCCCGGGCTTTATGGATAGACTACGGAAGCTAGAAAGACACGACCACTTTTGGAGCCCAGGATCGGTGAGAGCCGGTGATTAAGGGCTCGGTAATTTGGATCACGAGGCATTTGGACCAAGCATTCGAGACCCAAGAGGAAATCTGGATTGGGCCGAGAAATCTAGCCCAATCGAAGTTCAAGCCTCAAAGAAGAAGACCGGGCCCGATCGGGCAAGCATACGCTCGATCGGGCGGCTGCGCGCATAAAGACCCTCAAGGAAGAGGCGCGCCCGATCGGGTGAGCTAAGCTCGATCGAGCGCGGCACATCAGTAAAGGGCATTGTGAAAAAGGCGGGCCCGATCCGCCCGATCGAGCGCGTGTTTTCTTAGAAGCTAATTAGTTTAGTTTTAATTCTTGTTTTAGGAGAGGTTTAAATACGTTTTGTACGGAATTATTAGTTACCTTCTTTCTTAGACTTTCTCTCTCTACTTAGTATTTTTCTCTCTCCTAAATTCTCTCTAAACTCTTGTTCTTAATTCTTCCTTTAATTCCAGATTACTTTTTGGTAACAATTTCTTCCCCTTTAATTTCACTTATTTTATTTACTCCTGTTTCGGGGTTTTTTGATGTGTCCTGCGGGAGAGTTACAATTCCAAGAATGCCCTTCGACGCCTGTGCCTGCAAAATCACGAAGACTCCTGGGGGTAGGAGCTCCGCCTCCGACGATCAAGTTAGTAAAGATACGGGAGGTAGAATGCACGTAATGTAGAAGTTACTTCTCGCGTAATGGGAGAATTCTGCAATTAATATTGCTCGGGGTAAGTGTTTTTCTTTTTGAGGAGTATTCAATGTGAACAACAAATGTTCCAGCCTCCCATTAATGAGGGTCCTTCCACTATTTATAGTGGGGAAGGGATGGTTTCCCTTTTAGGGTTTAGAGGACACGTGTCAGCAGAGGATTGGAGCCCTGCTGACCAACGGCTGGATGCCACGTGTCACTAGGCCATTGGGCCACGTGTTTAGGGTATTTTTACCCCAAACAACTCCCTTGATTATGCTTTTATTTATTTATTTATTTGATTAGTTTAGTCATGATGATTTGTGAGTAGTTTAATTTCTAGGGTTTATGGGGATCTAATAAATAATATGAAGGGGTAAATTATTGTTGTTGATTATCAATGCTAGATTAATTTCCTATTGATTGATTTAATGCTCTGTGACTAGATTAGGCCTATCTTTTATGCATGAGTTTGACAATATTGATTCAAGAATCGAGAGATGAGAATTAATGTTTAGGTCTAGTTTCAATAGGCAAGTTAATTTATAAATGGTTAAGTCAAGATTCGAGAGATGAGATTTAATACCGGTAAATTAATTGTGTGATTGTAATACGTAGCGAGAGCCCGTTACAATCTGGTTAATTGATGCATTGATGATTGACTATTATTGATTATTGGTATTGCATGATAATTTCTTATTGGATTGTTTTAATGTTTTACAATTGCGGCTTGTAAAAGTATAGCAATATTAAATTGATGAATCGAGCAGATGTTAATTTGATATTAAAGGCTATTTTCAATTAGAACTTAGATCTAGTAAATTGCGAGAGCCTGTTAGATCTATGTTGATTAATAAATTGCGGGAGCCTGTTAATCATGTTATTTATGCAATGTCAATGATTGATTACTATGTTTTACCCTGGAATATTATTTATTGGTGAACCTATGCCCTAGATCCTTTCATATATTGTTTTCTTCCTATTCTCAACCTTAGTAGTTTAATTTCTTACTTATTTATAAATATTGGTTACTTAAATAATTTAGATCATAATAATTAATTAGGAGTAAAAAGACTTGTTTCCCTGTGGAGATCGACCCTACTTCCCTATCTACTTTAGTTAGAGGACTTAGGAATTATTTTTTATTAGGGGATACGACTTTACCCTGTCACATACATTTTAGCTCTAATATTGAATTGATAGATGCTTATTCAATTTGAATTTGATAGGTAGATATTCATATGGATATGTGTATATTCACACATATATTAATGTATGTTCATTCACATGTCAAAAAATGTTCAAAAATAAATCACATATTGTTCCTTCATCATAAACCTTTGATGATTCTATTTTAAAATATTATTCTATTTTAAAAAATGTTCAAAAATAAATCACATATTGTCACTTACATTATGGAGTTATATAATTCTTAATTGATTTTTTTTTATATTTTTTTTAAAAATGTGTATAAACAGTGATGGCGATGATATTCCTATTCAATCAAAGAGTGAATAAAATACAATTGATATTCAACTCTTAAAAGATATAATAACAAGTGTTCCTGTTGAAAAAGACATATCTGCAATTGCAATTGCAATGTGTAATAATAATTTATAATAGATTATATGTACATTTTGACATGATAATTTTTTTTTAAATTCTTTTGATACATATATATATGTTTATGCATGATTGTTCATTTAAGTATATAAAAATGTTCATTTCACTAACACTTTGATATAGATTTTTTAGGTTCAGGTAACATAATTGAAAGATAATTAATGTTTATTTTTATATATCTTCTTGAACATGTATATTTTGAATTTTGGTTAGAATATATATGTTCATGTTATTTGTGATAATTTGTTCATTTATATAAAACAGAATGTACATTTTTGTTTTGTCAATTGATCGAACATTCATTAAATTTGTAATATCAATATAATGTTTATGCATATATATTGATATACAAACACAATATATATTGTAGTGATGTTCTATATAGAGTGAAACACACGTTGCAATAATTTAGAGATGAAAACTCTGATCCTATATTTATACAGGAGATAATGCCATCAATTATATTGAAAGATAAAAATGAACAACATAGTAATTGGTGGGAATCATATTTTGATAGAAACATATATTGAACCACAAGTAAGTTGATTTGACATATAGCATAATGTTCATTTTTAAAATAATGAATACACACATTGACATTGTAATTTGTTTGAATTGTAGATAAACCAAATCAAGAAGCTGGAAATACAGTACATTGCTCAATTGATACTATTTGGATTAAACAGAAGCTAGAGGCAATAGAAAAGGAGCAAGAAGATTTATGGAATTGAAACTTAGATTACTGAAAATATTATTCTTTCAAATATTTGATCACTCATGGATTTCTAATTGATCAAGTACATTAATATATATTTTTAATTCATTAGTGCTTGTTATATACATATACATATGCATTTATATATTTTTTTTACTGGAATGAAAATGTTCATTATCAAGAAGTCATATATTCATTATCAGAATAAAATATGTTCAATTACGTAACAGTTATAACGAAATACAATAAAATGTTCATAACCAAAAAGGCAAATGTTCAGTGTCAAAAGAAAATATGTTCAATTACATATCACTTATCAAAAAAAAAAAATTAAGCTCAAACAAATATATATTATTTCAATCCAAATACTTACTTATTATTATTTGCCAACCTATTCGCTATATTAGTGTAAAAAAAAAACTAACAACCTATCATACTTAAAAGTAATATGTTGACTAGCTACCATATTGAACACTTTGAACATCTCTTGGAACACTTGGAGGAACTTGAAAATTTCTTGGAACACTTGGACAAATTGAGACAAATTGAACCTTTTTTCTTAGCACACTTAAAGAAACTTGGACATTACTTGGAGCACTTTAAGGAACTTGGCCTTTTCTTGGAGCATGCACTTGCACGAACAATACTAAAATATTTCTTAAAAGCATATTCATTGTACCTTTCATAGCTTCTTTACCAATTAAGTAACTCAAATTTACTTGCTTCTTCAACAACAATTTCATCCTTTTTTCCCACTGCATTTTAAAAACAAATGAACACAAACATTGACATACATGTTCAATATTTAAACAAAATCATTATAAATGACCATTTATCATTACCTATTTGATCATAATTATTAAAATTAATTTGTTGATATTATGAATGAACATTTAGCATTATCAAAGTGTTCATTTATCCTTATCATTTTGCATTATAAATATTCATTTAGCATTAATAAAATTGAACATTTATCGATTATGAACTTACATTTAACAGTAATAAAATTGATATATAAGCCTTATGAATGATCATTTAGCATAATAAAAAAATTGTCACAATACAACTATAAAAATATTTGATTATTTAGGATTATACATTAAAATAATGTTATAAATTAAACAAAACAATAAGCAAATTGCAATTAAGAAATTAAAACAACTGCAAAACAATGAAACACAATAGCTATGTATTATCACTTAAATTGATCAACAAATTGAACTAAAACTATATTTATATAAATCATAGTATTAGAATTGAAATAAAAAATCGACAACAACAACATTGATGAATGATTCACGACAACAAAATAAATCAACAAATTATACTCACATTTGATAAACAAAAGCAATATTAATTAAAATCAAAGTATTACAAATTGAACTAAAAGAGCGAGAAAATAAAACACTAACAACAAAATTAATGAAAAATTGAATGAAAACTTACATTGATCAACAAACAAATTAAGCAATCCGATCCAACACCAGATGGAAACACAATCTCAAAATCACGATCAAAATTTGAAATCAAAGAATACACAACTGCATTTTCAGTAGCAAAACCTTCGAATCTCCGATCGAAGAAAACTCCATGGAAACAACGAAGAGTAAGGTTTTTCAATCGAGCGAAAATATTAGATCGAAAAACAATTATGATAAAAGAGAAAATGTTCACAAACAACTGAGAAGAGAGAGAAAATCAAGAATGTATCAGAATAATAAACCAGGTAGTTTGGGAGGGGGGACTAAGGAACTTTCCCTAGAGGGGGTTGTAGGTAAAAAATTTAAAATCCATTCGACATGAATTTATTTTGTGGGCCAAAACAGGCTACATGATGATGGTCTGCAATACTTCAAGCATTTAATAAAGTTGATGCAATAAGTCTTAGCTGCACTTTATGCACCTAAGATAGCTGCACCACCCTATAAGCTGAATATTTAGTAAAAAAAAATATGAACATGTAAAAAGTAATGAACATTAAGTAAGAAAATATGAACACGTAAAAATAAAATGAACATTCATTAATAAAAAAAAATGAATACGTAAAAAAAATGCACATTTAGTACTAAAAAGTGAACATGTTAAAAAAATTTAATCATTTTGTAGTATACTAAACATGACACATGATTATCATAAAATCATAAAATTGATGGACCACAACCTTAAAAATGAATTTAGTAAAAATAAATTATGAACACGTAAAAAAAAATATATATATAGCACCAAAACAAAATTTAGTAATAAAATATGAACATGTAATAGAAAACGGACATTTAACAATAAAAAGTGAACACGTTAAAAAAGAAATATGAACACTTATTATATTATATATGAATATTTATCATATAATTATAGAATAGCTTGACCATATCTAATAAAATGAATATTTCACAAAATATATGAGCGCTAAATAAAATGAACATTTAGTATAAAAAACAAACATGGAATAAAATGAACACGTCAAAAAAAAAATTATGAACCTTTAGTATATTCAAAATGAACATGATTTTCATATATTCATGTAGGTTCAAATAAGTTATATATAATTATTAAAGGAAAAACAAGGATAAAATATTTAAATCGTTAAATATGTTCATTTTTTCAGTACTAAATGTTCAATCTTAGCGTAGTAAATATTTATTTTTTATAAAATATTCAAATTTAAAGTAGTGCATGTTCATTTTTTTTACGGAAATTATACACAAGTTCGATTGTAATTATTTTAACTCTAAAAATTTAAATATTCACTTTAAATTTAATTTTTATTCATCATAGAGACAACAATTATCGATCTATAACATGGTAGATTATGAAGCACAAATGCAAAATTAATTCACATAATTAAAAAAAAATCAAATTTACCTCAAGATCACCATCGTGACGAAGATGATGATGATGGAGAATGCAACAATAGTGACAAATTGGAGAATATTCGAAGTGGAAGAACAAAGAAGTGTTAAGATTGAAGAAAATTAACGAATAAGAAAAGGAAAAAAAGAGGAGAGAGAAAATTTTGAATAAAAAAGAAAACAGAGGAAAAAGAAAATTCATAGAGATAAGAAATAAGGAGAGAGAGAGTGTTGAGATAAAAAGAAGGGAAAAAGTATATGTTCATTTTTTATGTGTTATATGTTCATATATCAGCAGCTTAGTGTAACTAAGAATTTGTGAAGATGGCCAAATTGATTCCCAAGATGAACTCTTGAATTTGCATTACGTGCATAGCATAGCTGTGGTGTTTATTTTGGAAGGGACTAGAGTGTTCTAAAAGGCCACTTGGGTGATGTTGTGGATTGTCAAGAAATAAATCTATTGTACATATTTTTGAGTTAGTGTGTAGAAGTAGAACTCTCCTTGAGAGAAGGTTAGAATTATCTAACTTCAAGATGACTCTAGGCTTAGGGCCTTATTGGCTTGGATTCTATAAATAAAAAAAAATCCTTTTTCAAAAAAATAAAAAATAAAAAAATCCAATTCATTTGTATATATTAATCCACAAATTGTAATTATCACAAAGTTATCAAATACTTCGCAACATTCATACAAACACTCTTACTTACACATGCTTTGATTGATTTGTCTGTTGATGGGATCGCGAAGCAAGTGTGCAGTGTGCTTGACTAGGACTAGTATGTAAAAGGTTCTAAATAACTTAGGATGCTTATAACTTTAGAGGGTCTTTTTTAAAAACGATCTCTTAAAGTTGGAATTGCCGGGCATGAGTAGAGATGGCAATGGATCGGATTCGGATCGGGTGGAGCTTCACCCGCATCCATCCATTACTCTAATCGCTCCATCCACATCCATCCATCATCCGCTTCACCCATCATCCATATCCATCCGTCCATCATCCGCGGATGAAACGGGTGGAGCGGATGACTAATGGATGAGTATTAAAGTTGAAAAAAACTCACATAACTTTAATTTTCGGTTATTTGTACAATAGTTTTATTAATTTTATTAATTAAAAAGGAAACAATAACAATATATTGTTTGAAAAATTAATTTGCAACAAAAAAATACATATACTTTTCTTGCACATTTCAGATTTTATTATTAAAATTCTTAGATTAAAAAATTAATATATGTTAAACGGGTGGGTGGATGATTAGCGGGAGAAAAAAGTATCATCCATATCCGATCCGATCCATCATCCGCTTCATCCGTCACCCGCTTTTCATCCATTTAATTCGGGTTTTCATCCATTCATTTATTGCGGGTGGAGCGGGTTAGTGGATATCCACTTAATATTGACATCCCTAGCCATGAGTTAATTGATTGTTGTGTCCTTCTTAAGTAAAAGGATCATACTTAATAATGGTGATATCAATTTTTCCTAAATGATATCAAATATCTTTTAAGAGATTTTCTAAACCCTGAAATTAAATTGATTTTACAAAATTGTTGTTTTTGACTCAATCATGAACTCTTATTCCCTTATATATTCAAACACTTTGTTGATTTCATATCTATAATATCAATAAAACTCAAGAATTACAAATTATGATGACATTTGGCATGTTATGTGAGTATGACATGTCGCACATTTAATATTCAATTCTTATTTAATTGAGCTAGAATATATGGAGGCTAAAGCCCAGTTTTGTTCACTTGTTTTTTCCTTATCTGGTTTGGTCTCATCTGATCTAATTTGATCAGATCTTATTGTTTGATTTGACCAATCTATGACCTTAAGTGTACAATTACTGTAGGTAAAAATATATATCAAGTGTGATTTTATTAGATTCGTTATAATATTTATTTAATTAAATATGTAATATTTCATAATTTTTTTATTACGAAATCAAAGACATTTAGCGGTAAAAAATTGCACATAAACGATGATCTAATCTGAACTTATTTTTTCTGATCTAATCTAATCTAAACTTATTTGTCCTGAAAAGTAAAAATAAGGTAAATAAACAAGTCCTAATATTAAATGATATTCATTGGATACTTATACATTAGATCCAATAAGCATCAAACAATTTTACAAAGTAATAGTTCATTGCTTATTATTTGATTTTGTAAACGTAAAATGAATAAAATTTAGATGTTATTAATATGATCTTATTCTTTTGTTTTTCTAACTCAAACTTCAATTAAAAGAAATTGTATGCTAAGGTTTTTATTTTCGTACTTTTTTCTTCTATCTTTTGAATTGGCTTGGGTTTGTAGCATGTGTCTATATGTAATTTTTAGGTCTATTTCATAATATACGTACAAGTGATATAGTTTCAATTACTCTTATGAGTAAGTGCGTATAATTTACATTTGAAGGTAGTAAGTTTCAATTATTCTCATTTCTTATGACACTGGAGGTAATATTTTTTAGGTGGCATATTGCACTTTTAATTGATCCAGAGCATCACCCAAATCAATAACTAATTTCTCATTCAAATCATCATCTATGTTAATATTCTTAGTACCGTTACTTTTCCAATGATTTGGATACATCCATCTAAATGCATTTATTTAGAGGTGGGCATGGGCCGTGCCGGCACGAGCCCGACACAAAACCGGCACGGCCTGACATGAGCCCGATAGAGGCAAGGCCCAACAAGGTGGCCCAATTGTGGGTCGTGCCGTGAACAAATTTTTGAAAATCAGAACCCAACGGGCGGCACGATCACTCGACCCGTGGCACGGCCCATAGCACGGCATGCGGCCCGACACGACACCACACGTGCAAAGTTATTGTACAGTTTTTGTATTATCAAACCCCGTATTCCATATAGTAAAATAAGCTATAAAATTAAGTTACTCACCAATTATTGTACGAATTTTAATTATCATTATAAATTATTGTATTATCGATTTATTGTACCGGCATATAATAAAATAAGTTATTCATCAATTTTTGAGTTATCGGCTTATATGAATTGTTGCTTTTTGCTAAATAATACGGAGTAATATAATAATACAAAAACATAAACATAAATTAATAAAATATTTAAATATACTCATTTTTAAAGTTGTTCAAAAAAATATATATTGTTTTTTTTTAAAAAACTGAAGCGACCATTTAAAACTGAAGCGGCCCACTGCCGTGCCATGAGCTGGGGTGAGCCACAAGGTGGCACCGCATTGCACGGCCCGCCATAAAATAAGCACGACACTGCCCGACACGAGCCACCCCCAGGCACAGTCAGACACGACCCGGCACGACACGATGCCCACCTTTACATCTGTTTAATGTTTCATCTTACATGCATCCCTCTTATTGGTCCCTTGATTGGACATCTAACTGATTTACTGGAAAATAAAAATTAGAGAGTAATGATTCTTGAAAATATTTTCTTTTATTATTTGATGAATTTCGTTAGTTTATATTTGTTTATATATATATATATGTGTATATATATATATAACTATTTTCAGATTTCCAATAAAACATGCTTTAACTAGGTGAAATATATATATACTCCGTATTACAAATAAACAAAGCTATTTATAATGTAAAATCATATTATCTAAATATATGTAAATTCAACTAAGTTTTAACAATAAAAGTTTAATTCATTGATTTTGTAACATCTTCATTAACTATGTTACAATGTTAAATATTTAGTTAGATATTTGCATTTAGTCAATTTATTTATTTTAGAATAAATACTCCGTCACAGCAATAGTGCAGTATTTCTTCAACACCTAGCTAGGCGTGTTCGACAAGATATAGTTGTGGATGTAACTGTTAGATGTGTCGATAGTTGTTAGCTGTCAACAAGCTATTAGCTGTGAGTTAGTGTTTGGTAAAGTAGCGGTTGGCTAACTATTACATATAATAATCAATATTTTTTTAAAACTATAGATTAAATTTCAACAGCTACTTCAAAATCTACATCTAACTTCAAAAGCTAATATTTTTAAATTTTCATAAAAGGTACCTCCACCATTAAAAGCTACCATAACCACACTACTTTACCAAACACTCACATTTTTTTGTTAAGTAGTGGTTTGACCACTAAAAGATACTAAAAAAAACTAGAGCCAAACATGCCCTAAATTTAATAGTTACTACTTACTTATATACCTTTATTTTAGTTAGGTTCATACCTTTCCTTTTTACCTTCTCTGATCTCTTACACACGTTCCACTATTAATATATACTTTGTATGTTTAAAGATCCAAGATGATTGCATTATGTTTTATATGCTAAAAATGTTTTTTTGTTTTTTTTTTTTTTTTTTTTTTTTTTTTTCAAGTTGAAAATAACTTTATATATTCTCCCATTTAGTTTTTTTGTATTTTTTTTTTTGAATAGATTCTCCCATTTAGTTTATTTGAAAATGAGAAGAACAAAATTAAATAAAGAAAGTATATTTACATGAAAATTCTAAAAAGGGACTATTGAATTCAATTAATAAAGGATAATTTGTAAATAATCACCTTTCAATACACACTACTTAGAAATACCCGCCCATTTTTCAATACTTTAAAGGAGTCCATTTTCATTCCCTCCTTTTTTTTCTCTACATGGTTTTATTCAAATATGCCGCTGCCGCATTCACCTTCACTAAAGTTTTTGCACGGGATATACATTTTAACAGAAATATATTAAATAAATCTATTACGTATTTACAACATATGCCTCATACAATTACTAGTTATACCTTGAATATATAGCACAAATCCATTTTTATATCTCAACTTCATTCTCTCTCTCTCTTTCTCTAAAACGATCAAGAGTTGTTCAATTTGATAATTATTCAACTTATTTCACCCACATACAACAAACCCTAAAGTATTTTTTTTTTTTTTTTTTTTTTTTTCAATAATTTTATGAACGTTACATATTGTAACATATGACAAGGAACCCTATAAAGTGCAGTGTGTGACACCCTTTTAAAGTTAGGAATCAAATTCATCTTACTAACTTTAATTACTAAACCTATTTGGTGCATTATGTGAGATATATGTTGATTTTGCTGCTCATTCCGTTTCTCCACAAAATATATGCAGAAAGACTTGTTCCGTCATTATCTTATTCATTTTTCCTTAGCTTGGAATATGTGGAAAAATATCATAAACGATGGTAGTAAATCATCAATACATTTTTTTTTCTTGGGCTTGTATAGTTGTATCTTAAGATTAGTTAACTTTTATCAATAAACTCCCTAATTGTAATAACATTTAAGAAGAGAATTCATATTATTTCGTCTCCTTAATTAATCTTAGAGATCCAAAACATCAACTTTACGTCTTGTTTTTTTTAAAACAATCAACTTTTAATTTACGTCTTTATAATTACGACAAACATGCACATGGCGTTATTTCGTAGAAAATTACAAAGACAATTTAACTCATTGATTGAAATTATATTAGCAAAAGTGAATAATTTACTCCGACACCTAATTGTGAGTCCACATCAACAGATAACTTTAATTTGTTAAGAACATTAGTAATGCAACTTCAAAATCATGTTAAATTTTTTTAGGGACATCATAATTAATTTGCTTGTTCTAGCCTTTTCTTCAATAGCAGCAAGGTTAAAGAAATTGTATGCACGCACCTTTTTTTTTTTCTTTTCTTTCATTAGATTAGCCGATTTGATTAGATTGAAAAATAAAAAAATTTAAAGTATATATTATTGAGTATAATAGGCAAAAACATAAAAGAGGTTTCAGAATAGTATCGGCTCATTTACTCCCTTTCAGAACGTACGACCTAAGGGTCTGTTCTGATACGATTATTTTCAGTTCAGTTTAGCTCTAATAAGTTCAGTTCAGCTCTAATAAGTTCAGTTCAGTTCATTTCGGCTCTAATAAGTTCAGTTCAGTTCAACTCTAATAAGGGCTTGTTCTCATACATACGTTTATTTTCAATTCATTTCATTTCATTTCATTTCAGTTTAGCTCCTAATTTCCTCCTCTTATAAAATATTCATTTCAGTTCAGTTCAGCTCAGCCTAGTTCAGTTCAGTTCAGCTGAGTTCAGTCAATGAGAACATGCCCTAAGTTCAGTTCGGTTCAGTTCAACTCCTAATTTTCTTCTCTTATAAAATATTCATTTCAATTTAGTTCAGTTCAATTCAGTTCAGCTCTTATAAATTATGTTCAGTTCAGTTCAGCTCTAATAAATTCAGTTCATTTCAACTCAGTTCGGTCAATGAGATCATGCTATAAATTTGTGAAGATGGGAAAAATATGCGAATCACCTCCTAATTAATGAGTAAAATAAAATAAATTTTCCACCACAACTTTAAAATACAAAATACTCCATACTCTGTATTCAGTTACTACTAATAACCGTAATATAGAAATGAAGAGTGCGTAACCGCCTACATACTCTTGCTTGCATGAAAGTATGTCCTAAATGAAATTACGAAGACTTTGGTCAAATAACGCATTAAAAAAGGATTAAAACATGAAAAAGTAGAAAAGATGGGAAATACGAGAATGAAATAGCGGACAAAAATGCACAACAGAATCACCAATTAACATGAAATTGGCAGTTGGGTTTGATTTTCCCTCCAAATCACTTCTTACGGTTATTAAAAAAACATGTAATATGATGATAGAGTGCTTTTTACAGTCAGAATTCCAGGTAACACGCACTGTTTGTCGTTGTAACTTTCGAGTATTTTGTAGTCTATACTCTATACTGTATTATGTAATTGTTGCTGAGTACCACAGACTACACTCACGACTACACACTATGAGCTTAATCACCACTTCACCGGATTTTGTGGTGCCAACAACGTGCTTCATTCTTTACTTGATTATCATCCTTGTTATATAATAGGTTTGTATTATCTTGTGAATATTCTGTAAAATATATCTTGTGTAATTTAGGTTACCTCGTAATTAGGTTGTAAATCCTATATATATATTCAATTATTGAGAAAGCCTCCACCAAGAAGAATTACCCTATTCTACATGGTATCTGAGCCCTACTAAGGTTTTCTATCTCTTTTCTCACAAAACCCTACACAATCCTTGGCCGTGCTATAGGTGATTTCAAGACGGTTTTGGTTGAATTTGTTCTTTAATATGATCGATACTCTGTATTAAGAATTAAAGTGAAAAAAGTATCATATATTTAAATCTCATACACCACTTCTTTTAGATAATGGAATATTTACGGTCCGGTATGAAAAAGTCTATAACTCTGTACTGTATCAATATTTTAAGCTTATTGGCTCTCATATGAAGGGGTATAATAGAGTGTTAAACCAATCTTGAGGTGATTATCAACAAAGTGGTAATTGATTAGCTTAGGTATATAAATTTTGGAAGAATTGTTAATAACGACCCCTCAAAGCACCTAAAATTGATTTTAAAGGGTGGCCTGGTGATTTTTTTTTATTTAAAAGGGTGGTTATCTAAAATAAACAAAAAAAAGGTGGTAAAATCAGTTTTAGCCTTTTAGGTAATTTGAGGGATGATTATTTACAATTTTTCATAAAATTATTGCTATATAAACATATACAGTATTTTGTAAACAATACTGATTTTTTTTTTTTTAAAAAAAAAAAAAACAAAAGAAATGCATGTAAAAATGGAGTGTACTGTATACACATTAATAAGTCTAAATGAGAGGAGCCAAGTGGTAATTGGCTTGGACCATCTTATATTTCTGGTTATGACTTTATGATCTGAGTTCATGAGTCATGACATGATAAAGAGCGCGCATATGTTCATTTAACCGTATTCTTATGTCATTACACACATCACTCTCCATGTGCTTCCTCTCTGTATAAATATTCCAAATAACCTTTCTCATGATTCTTTAATTTACTTTTTCTCAAATAATTCTCCTAATACATAAAACAATTCCCTCATTCCCATATATCTAATACCGTAGTAATACGGATTAATATAAATAGTCATAGAGTTATTAAAAACTCTCACAATTTAAAAAATAACCTGACATTTTTAAATACTTGTTCTATTTCTATTTTTTACACTATTTATTTGTCCTACTTTGACTAATCTTTGTTATTTATACATAATCAATCAATCATTTACTAAAAGACACACCATGACACCAACAATGACATGTGTCATTTTATGGTGTGTCCTTAGTTTTTTTTTAAATAAATAAATCTTATTTACAAAAATAATTGTATGACCTTATACAATATAATTACTTAAAACATTCTTTCAAAAAATTATATATAATTTCTTAAAATAAAAAAGATTTGATACGTTTTATATCTTTAAAACACACATTTATATATATAAAAAATCTTCTGTCAACTATATTTTTAGAATTTTTTTGTTTACATTTATTAATTATAAAAATGATTGTTTGATAATGCTTATTGAACTCTTCAAAAAAAAAATGGTTATTGAAATTTACGGAAACTAACCTAGTAACAAATATACTAAAAAAAAATCAGAGGTAGTATAGCCTTGTGGGTACATGTTAGAATCGTCTCAATAAATAGATTATTAATTTTCAATTGTTATAATACATACTTATTAGTAATTAGATATTATTATTGATCAAAGATTAGCATCGGCATACGTGTCCAAGATAAATGTAACAAGTATTTAAAAACGGAGGGTGTAGAAAACACTTTAAATATGAAGTGTGCAATTTTATTTTGGAATAGAGTATAGTAAAGAGTTATTCGAAGCTTGACATACAAAATTTGAGCTATATATTCGAATTAGATACTCTGTGTGCGTATATTTTAATTGTAATTTTGCAGGCGCCCAATTTAAAAAATGGTAACACCGCACCTTGAAATGGGTACAGAGTCGTAGGCTGGGCGTTGAGGCCGTTACTTGGCCATGCGGTCCATGCTCCTTCCCCCACTTTTCATTTTTATGGCAACGATAAAATATCAACTACTCTTCCTTCTCAGTTCTCACCCTATTATCTTCTTTATTTTACTCTTTTCTAATTTTTTTCTAATCTCAATCTTCTTCTACAAGTCGTACGTACAAGTTCAGGAGAAGATCAGATCAGCTGTTGTATATGGAAATACCAAGTATTATTGAATTTTTTTTGCACCTTGACGTAGAAGGGAAATGATAAGGGTTATTGATAGAGTATAAAACATATTCCTGGGTCTCAACCATCAACTTAAGCTTTTGGTTGAGTTGGTCCTTTAACAGTTGTGAAAATAATTAGTGAAGTAGAATATTAATCACACCGATCGACACATGAGTATGTTATTATGATCATACAGAGTACAAATTTAGAAAAGGTATCAAATGTGTATTTGGTAATAAGTGTCATACGTTACATACATTCCATGCATTTATTAATGTTGTGTACAAAATAATATTTCAGTCCAAGAAATGGAATACAAAGTACCTCTTTTTGCCATTTCGTTTTCTGGTACTTATATCTTATATGAAACAAATTATATTAAGGCCATGTTTGGTGAATAATTTAAACCTGAAAGCTGAATTTGATTATGTTAGCTGATTTTCACTAGCTAATTGTATACCGATTTGACTAACTTATTTTATTAGCTGATTGTATAAAAGTGTGTTGGTAAATAGCTAATAGCTTAAATTTGATTGAGTATGTGAAATTGCCAATAAGCTAATTGTGGGGTAGGTAGTTTAGGTAGGATTTTAAATTAAATGAGGGTATAAGTGTCATTTCATCACCATAAACTTTTTGAAAAAGAGCTTATTTAGTGGAATAAGCTCTTCAAATAAGCTTACCACCAAACACCTTTGAATTAATTAGCTTATTTAATAGTCAATAAGCTAATATTGGTCAAATAAGCTAATTTTGCTCAAATAAGTTGTTTACCAAACACAGCCTAAGTATTTATCATCACCTTAAAATTCAAACTAGTTTAAGAGTAGAAAAATGAATGTTAAAAAAAAAAAAAAAAAAAAAACACATTCTTAAGCATATAACCTTGCTAAATGCAATTACATTAGTCCAGTAGCTAGTGCCACATGCAATGGCAGTTAATAAAATAGGCAACTGACAATAATAAGGTGTATAAATTAAAGTAAGACTAGGTTTATTACTTCAAATTAAAAATCTATAAATGGATTAGGCGGTTTTCGGTTTTGGCAGTTGACAACTTTGCATGTTGTCTCATAAAGGAATAAATACCAACATTAAACAAAACAAAACTATTCTGACAAAAGAAATTATTCCAGTCATTTTTGAAGATGCTACTTCTAAATTAAAGCAGGGGTGCTAATACCATCTTTAAAGATTTGCTACTCTAATAAAGTTAAAGCGGTGCAACTAATAAAAAGCAGAGAAAATATTTATATGTACATAGAGTCCGATTGAATTGTCTAAGTTGATACGGAAATTAAAATAGAAACAACATAAGTGCGTAAAATCATGTTATATTTTCATTGAAAGGCAAGGATACAATGTGATGTGACGACTAATTCTGAATTGAAGAATTAATGAAGTAACGTCTAGCTAGAAAGATGTAATAATTTAGATTAATTAGTAAAAAGGAGTAAAAAGCAGTGAAGCCTGACAAAGAGGATCACGTAAAGGTCACAAAATATGAACTAATTAAAAGAAGAATTGAGTTAAATTGATAACAATCATCAAAGTTGCTTTACAGATAGAAGCGGAAAATTAAAGCGAGCATCATATTGTCTCACTTTTGCTACCGCATTTGAGCTCATCTTCCATATACGTAAGTTCACTAACTAACTAAGAATATTTCCTACACTTTTGAAAGCTAGGGCAATTATGCAAAAGAACCTCAATTTCTATTAATTTATTTTTAATTATTTTATAAAGAGCAAGGTAGTTAAAATCGGGCTGGGATTCTACAAGTATTTCTTATTATTTGAGCATATTTTAACTTTATTAGAGCTTAAAACGTAGTAAGAGTATTATATTATAACTGTAAATTAAATTTGGATAGCATGCAATAATTGACCTCTCAAATTGAGATTTTATGTAGGCTAAAGGTAGCAATTATAATATACACTTGAAACTTAATTTAAAAAAGACTAAACCATAATTAGCCGTTGTACGGGTTGTTTTGTAAAAGAAGTTGTTTAAGTAGGTTACAATTTTTTCTCATTAACTTCTAATTAAAAATATACTTTGTATTTATATTATGGTAAACATTTTATATGTTGCTCCAAAATATATATACTAGCGATTGATACTAAACCATCTAATATTAATATAATAAAAAATAATGTGTCAAGTATTTTTCTTATGAAGATTCAAAAATTCATAATGAGTACTTTTATGTAGCTTAGTGAGGTACTCCTTAACAAATTTATACTACATAGCATATACGAAGCAAGACGGATAGAAAAAAGAGAGACAAAAGAGATTAGGTAGCTAGTAATGAACCATGCTAGCTTGTTCACGACTTTCTTCGTGTTAACTCATTGTACTCAGCCCTTGTTATGTTGCCATCCAAAAACCCCTAAACCCCCATACGCACAAGTGACAATCCACAGTGTAGGGGACCTAAATGTTAGGTCACTATGCCTAGTTACGATCACATAATTGTCATATATTCGCCTGTACAACTTTTTCTGCTAACACAACCCGATGTTATCTCTACAAACCAACATCAAATGCTCTAAACAACACATTCACTATACAAAGCACTACAACCAAACATAGTGAAATCACGAAACCGTAGTACTTGTGAGCTACTTTGGAATTAATGGAACAACAAACTAAAATATCATTATATCAAGGAAACAAATTCGGAATTGAGTTTGTATGTAGTAGGGTTACTTCATTTTTGACAAGTGGGACAATAACAAAATGAACATAAAATGTCCAAAAAACACTTTGCAACTGAATGTGCAACAGTTGTTGTTACAATAAGTAAGTCACGTTTCAAAGTTTCATGCACAATAATCAGAACCAAAAGGCCAAAGTGTCAACCTATGCATGTACTCATGTACACTGATCATTCAGGTGTAAACACCTTCTCCAAATTTTGCCACCTTACACTCAATTATAGTGGTCAAACCTCAATCAATTGTATTTGTAGATCTATGGGGGAGAATTGAATGACCTGATTCGATTGAAATTAACCATTACAGAGTTTAATAATCAACCTATTTTAGCTACATAGGTTAGACTTTTGGAGGATCGGGGGTGAGGGTATGGACGGAGAATTAGGTGTAGGATATGTTCCTATTTTGTACGAGTAATAGTATATCTTTGTTTATCTTAGGAGTGATTTTCATTGATCAATATATACAAAGTATAAGACGACAATAAGATCTACGTATATTTTCTACATCCTCACTTTCAAAAATCAGAGTTGTATGCTCCAGACATATGACCTCTGACTTTCTTGAATTATGGTCACACTCACAACTCACAAGCCTCAACTCCTCAAGGTAGGCACAAATTCATAAATCGCCTCAATGGCTCAACCAATAGACCAATACGTACTTAACTAAGTGCTATTAAATTCAAGTAATGACTTTATTACTTATGGTGAAATTTGTAAATTTCTTTTTACATATAAACAAAGCGCATCTCCTTGTAAGTTGTAACCACGACTTAAGAGGATGAAAATTTTTTGTATACACCCGGTTTACACTAATATTAGTATACATCGAGCAGTATAAGGGTAACTTTTAGCTAATTTCAGGATAAATTTTTGCCTTTTTTGGGTAAAATTTAATAATATAGACAACAAGAAAAAATAATTATAAAGGTAATTTAATTACATTCAACCACTAATAATTAATATTTAGTAATTTAAAATGTGATTTTTTTATTAATAAAGCGTAGATAATATTTATTTGTATTGAGTAACTTTTATTCGTTTTAGGGGTTACTTTTGCTTATTTAAGGATAATTTTATAATGAATGTATAATATTTTATTATAAATCCGATTTTTTAAGAAGTTTGTCGTAAGAATAAGGTTAGAAACATGATACGTATAACAATATAACAAATAACCCTATATAGGCTATATATAGGGTAATTAAGTCAATGGCTATTTAAATTGAAAAATTGAAGTAATATTTTTGTATATGTATAAGCTAACTTTCTAGTGTTCATGTCGGACCAATGTCGCATGAAGCTTCAATCGGCAATATTATTATTGCATTAATGAATTTGCGTGTAGGTCGAAGTCGTAATCGTATTAGGAATAGTAAACATGAGACATGTCAGATCATCTTTAGAAATGTTCGTGACATGGAATTTATATGTTTAGTGTAGTTTTTCCTTGCTCCATTGAATTGCAAACTACTCCGTATAGTACTTGTATTTTTATAAAAGTTGTGTACTCTCGATTTATTTACCCGTTTTGAGGTATTATTATTACCTCGCAATACATACACATTTTCATCCATTATTTATTAACTTTCCATAATTTCCTACACCTCCAAACCGGCCACCTTTTTATTCTATCAACTCGTCCGTAAATGATGGTTTAAAGTAACCAATCTACTCATTCACCCTTTTTCATTTACTATATCTTACTCTTTTTTTTTAACACATTTACGCCCAGTTCTTTGAGCTTTTGGGCAGAGCAGATAAGATTTCAGCATATATAGTATAAAATTTTATTATTATCGCATATTTATTATTGTTATTAAATATTATTATTAATTATTCTTTTTATTATTAAATATTAATTAATTATTATTTTTTTGAAAGTAAATAATAATTAATTAATATTTAATAATTTATAATTAATATTTAATAATTATTAATAATAATAATAAAAATAATGTTATTTTTAATATCAAATATTAATTATATTATTATTAATTATTAATTATTATATAATTATATATTAGTTATTATTAAATGCTATTATTATTAAATATCAATTGTTATTACTATTAATTATTATTTTTAAGCCGTGCAAAACACATTTCAACATAGTAGAGAAGAACAACTCAAAAGAATAGGGCCTTATACACTTTATTTTACTTTAAGAAGTTTGCATGCTTAAAATTGTTCAACTATTGCATTGACATTTAAATGTGATAATTATTACAACTATTACTCCCTCTGTCCTTAAATTACATTTCTACTTTCCTTTTTAGAGTTTCAAAATCCTTTTTTAGTAAGTGAATTTTTACCAAATTATCCTTATTCTCCAAGTTTATTCCCCAAAATGTCCCCAAATTATCCCTAAATTAGTGTGATGTGGCATTAATTTAATTACTTTTCCGTTTGACAATTAATGGTTACACAGAAACTATAAGTTGATTAGTCCATGTGAACAATTGCAATCCATATGTAGCACAATAAATGAATTTGATTGATCATTTTATTTTTCATAAACAAATGTGATTGGTCCTTTTTCTTTTCAAAGGATTGATGACATATGCAGACATTTAATATCATTCTGTTTTGTTTTATTCAAAGACAACAATAAATTAAATGTCTTGTAATTCTCATTGTACTTTCTAATTAGTATTTTTTTTTTTGAATGGCTCTAATTATGGGTTTTAAGGTTACTCCAAATTCCTTAATTTTAGGTACTCCAAGTTCCTTAATTCCCATGTAAATTTAGAAATAAGAATGTAATATAGAGAAGAAGGGAGTATTATAAAAACTTACAATTTCTAAGAAAAGTTGCACGTATGGATAGTATTTAATATACTTTTAATAATAGAGATAAAATAGAGTATGAAAAGGAAATTAATTAGATATGTATCACATTGAAAAAAGGTTTAGTCAGGAAAAAACACTAGAATAAGAATTTAATTTATTTTCAATCCTTAAAAAAATATTAAATATTAAAAAAAAAAAAGCACAATTTTTTTTTTTATTATTTTTTTTAACAGTTGTTTAATCCTGAGTTACGTCGTCCAAAATTGTATCCCAAATAAGTAATAAATAAATAAATACGTCATATTGATTAAAAAAAACCTTTATCATTTATGAAAGCATGTACATACGTTGGTATGGAGTCGCTAAATAACGAAAAGGACAGACAACAATTGAGGGTTGAATTACAGAAGCTAGTTGTGGCAACTAGTCCTTGTTTGGAGCTGAGGGCCATACTTGAATTCATAACATAACATATATAGTTGTGGCATTCAACTTTGTCTTGCTCTTCTAAAACCAACGGCTCATAAACTTGGTACCATATCACATCTTCAATTTTTTGAAATACGAGTTGAGTACATACGTATGTATGTAGTTGAAATGATAAGGTTATTTCTGTGGATTCATTCATCATTCTTATTATATTGCTCAAACTTTACACAAAAATAATTTATAATTAATGCCTTGATTTTCAAGGTTAATATCATAACTACAATTTCAGATTTGCAATTAGTTGTTTGGCAATTATGATGTTGTATCTCTAGCTTAGTATAGTGGCATTGGGGTATATTTTTTTTTTTAATTTTTTTTTTAAAAGGTATTTTGGGTTAAATAATGTTTATATGATATGATTATATCAATAGTAGTACTAAAACAAAGAATGCTTTGGAATACTTCAAATTAGGCTTGGATTTAAGTAGTGAGTTGGCTTTTGGAAAAAATTCAGGTTGCGTTTGACCCATTCAATTATGGTAAAAAATTCATGTAAAGAGGCCATCATTTAAAGTTCGGGTTGACTATTCAGGCTGGTTTAGTTTTTGGTGTATTGAAAATGAGCTTATCATGCAAAAATAAAAATTTCAAATAAATATATTTGATTTTTATCAAATCTGTTTAGGTTGGGTCAATTTTGATTTGAGACAGTTTCACTTATCTTGTTTAGTTACATTTTATATTTTACTTGTGTGAAGCATGCACTTTTGGGTATGGATTCAAGTAAAGTATAATTTCAATTCTATAAAGATAAGAGTGTAATAAAATAAGAGTTTTCCATGAATAAGGCTGACACGAGTACACGACACATGATCGAGAATCATGCAAGCATGACATAAAACTAGCGTAAAGGCCTTAAAAGAAGTAAATGCAAGTGGGCAATGGGTTACGTGGACAACATTTTCAAAATTTGACACGAGTACGACGGCTCGCTTAGTTTATTTTGACCAATCTATAATACAAAGTATTATAATTAATGAGACTCGCTAACACAACTCATGGACCTAACCGCACACTGATTCGTTTATAAAATTCATCATAAGCTATGCACAATACAACTTTGTTTAGACACGAGTGCACAATCCGCTAAAGCATCAGATACACTAGCCCGTGCCCGGCTCTAATTACAATTAAGAAATAAATGTAAGGATAACATAGAATATTCATAACCTCAAAACATATTAATTAACTTAACTTTGATTATAATCAACTTCTCAATTGGGGAATAAGTGAACCACACTTCTAATCATTTAGTAACATGACTAGCTTAGCAACTTTTAATTAATTCTGACCTCATCAAACCCCTAGTGTAGTATTTGTGGGCTAGTTAAGTTCCAACTTTGCGCCTCTTTAGTCCAAAAAACCAAACCTCACAGTTCACTTTTTCCCTCTATTTAATCCCCCTTACCCCGCTCCCATTTTTCCTCAACTCACATCCCAAACTTCTTTACTTCCCTCACCACTTTTGCGCCTTTTCTAGCTCGCTCTTTACTCCTTTAGTGCACAAATTCTTACACTAAAGGAACCCAAACATGTCTCACGTTGTTTACCTTGTCCTCACCATTTCCTCTCTTCTTTTTTACTCTTCCTTTGCTCATCCCCATGCCGGTCAAGGTTGGACCGAAGCTCACGCCACCTTTTACGGTGGTGGCGACGCTTCCGGCACCATGGGTATGCCATTTTTTTTTTATCTATTTTTTTTTCAAATTTTGAAGTATCTATCCGCTCACTTACTGTAGTATATCATCCCACCTCCTCTAGCTGATACACTAACTCAATTTAGTTAGTAAGTGAGCGGATAGATACTTTATTACGAGGAGGTGGGATGATATACTAATTACAACACTTTAAAAATAGATACAGTCCAATTTAACAAGCCAGACCATAAGACGGTCCAATAATTTAATTACTAACAAAAATGTAGTTTCTTAGCAAATAATTATATATGTAAATGCATGTTGATTAATTGTTGAAATTTTGGTACAAATTTTTTCAGGAGGGGCATGTGGGTATGGAAATTTGTACAGCCAAGGCTATGGTACGAACACGGCGGCATTGAGCACGGCGCTGTTCAACGACGGGTTGAGCTGCGGTGCGTGCTACGAGATGCGGTGCGTTAACGACGCGAGGTGGTGTCTTCCTGGGTCAATTATTGTGACGGCAACAAATTTCTGTCCACCAAACAATGCGTTGCCAAACAACGCAGGAGGTTGGTGTAACCCTCCCTTGAAGCACTTTGACCTTGCTCAACCTGTTTTCCAACAAATGGCTCACTACAAGGCTGGAATTGTCCCCGTTTCCTATAGAAGGTTAGTTACTCGGGTTCACGGGTTACATATAAGGAGCTAAAAATAAAATTACGGAATGTGAAGTTAAAATAAATATTAATGGTAGTCTATTGCCATGTGATTTAATTATGCATATATCATTAACCATTAATTTTTTTTTGTTAGTTTAATTCTAACTGTCGTTAGTTCTTTACTTTAACTGTTTTGGGGGTTGCTTTTCGTAAGTTGGGGGATAAAGTTAATTAATTTAGTAATTTTCTTTTTTATTAATTCAGAAAAAGTAAATGTACTTGGTAGTGAAAGAATACACTAGTGCTCATCTTTTAGCTAGTTCCATGTTATGTGTTTGTACTTTGTAGTTTATATTTGTGAAAGGAACAATAATTGTTTGATAAGCTTGGCATGTTTCTTCATTCATGCATATATAAAAAAGTCACACAAATATAAGTATGCACCAAACTTATATTCTTAGTTTCTTACAAATATTAAGGATAATTGAACTTGATTGCATATAGAACTTTGGTTAATCATGATTAACATTGATTTTTGTCTATTTTGACAACAAAAGGCACAAAAGGCCATCGTGTATTCATATGTACTTCCTCCGTTAGATTAATAAAGTTAAAGTGAGAATGCAAGAAGACCACTTTTGGCATATTAAACCCGCCACTTACCCAAAAATATTGTCCCTACCTTTTTATTACAAGGGCATTTTTAGTTTTGTCTTAGGTGTTAATAATTTGTCAAATATGGTACTCCCTCTATACCAATTAAGTATTTATCTTTTCTCCATATCACATTTTTCATTTATGTTACATGTACTCCGTAACAAATAATATGAAACGGATGTAGGATATTACGAGTACAATTCATTACTCAAGTTAAGCTATGATTAACTTATTAATATACCAAACTTTATTCCATATTTCCATACCACATCAAAATCATAAACCTCTTTATACATCCACCTTGGAAAGGTACCAAACCCTAAAAACAAGAACAATTACTCATAATCTTTTATGTGACATGTCCAAATACTATGCCATTAAATTAAAAAGAAAAGCATAATATTAATAATAATCTTATGTATGTGAATGCAGGGTAGCATGCCGAAAGAAGGGTGGAATCAGATTCACAATCAACGGTCATTCTTACTTCAACTTGGTTTTAATCACCAACGTTGGAGGTGCAGGAGATGTTCATGCAGCCTCAATCAAAGGCTCCAGAACTAATTGGCAATCTATGTCAAGAAACTGGGGGCAAAATTGGCAATCCAACTCTCTCCTCAATGGTCAAAGCCTCTCCTTTAAGGTCACCGCCAGTGACGGCCGAACCGTCACCGCCCTTAACGTGGCTCCTCCTAATTGGTCCTTTGGCCAGACTTACTCCGGTGGCCAATTTTAATAAAACATAAATATCACTAGAAAAAAAAGGAAAGTCATAATTTTACTAGGGCATAATTAATTAAACTAAGTGTAGTTTTTTTTTTATTAATACAAAGTGTGGGGTACACAATAATAAGGGTTAATTTTAGTGTAACCCTTATTAAGTTATTATATATCAGTCCTGAATTTAAAAAGGAAAATTAAAAAATTGATTTGGGCTTTTTTTTGTAACACCAAGCCCATTTCATATTTTTTAATTTTCTAAAAAATTCAATTATGGGTCATGGGTTATTTTATTTCTGTCCTGATATTATAACGGGACAGAATTTAGGCAGGGGTGGGTTTTTACCACCCGCCAATATTTAATTGGTTATTTTAGAAGTGAGTTTTTTTTTTTTAGGAATAATTAAAGTTTGGTTTGAAAGTTGAGTTAAGTGATTATTGTCTGTTAAGTTTGTGTTTAAGCAAAATCAAGTGTAATCACTGCATTAGAAGTTAAATTATGTAGTTTGTTACGAGTATAAAAGGGTGTTATTATTATATTTTTGAGTTATGATTGAAAGTTATTTTTGTTATTGTATTGTGTTTGTTGTTATGCCATGATATTAGTACAAGATACTTTCTACCTGTCGATGTGCACGCCTGCATGAAGATCATGTGGGATGTCAATGATTCGACAGCCAGATATAAAGACACTTAAATGACTCTATTTATTCTTGCTTGTACATAGGACTGCCCGACCATAGGAACT
Source organism: Chenopodium quinoa (assembly GCF_001683475.1). Taxonomy (NCBI): domain Eukaryota; kingdom Viridiplantae; phylum Streptophyta; class Magnoliopsida; order Caryophyllales; family Amaranthaceae; genus Chenopodium; species Chenopodium quinoa. Next base: position 4,483,050 of record NW_018744626.1, on the reverse strand, counting down.
GACCGATCGTGCACCGTAGTTAATACTTCCTCCGTTTTATATGTGTGGCATCATAGTAAAAATATGTACTCGTAACTACTAATTGCTTATAATTTTATTCGATAATAATTATTCAGTTACATAATGTTGCTCAAGTCAATGTGATGTTTAACCAAACATCAATTGCAATATTAAAGCTGTACAACTGCATGAAAATTATTAAATCATACGGAGTACAAGATTATATTCAATGGTCAACCAAGTGAGAAAATTGTTTAGCAATATAACAATCTGTTCGGTTTCAATCAATTCAGTTCAATAAATCGAAACAGACTCTTATTCTTTTTAGAAATAAACCATACCTCCGCCAAAAAGAAATATGTATATATATATATATATATATATATATATATATATATATATATATATATATATATATATATATATATATATATATATATATATATATATATTAAAAAAAAAAAAAAAAACCTTCAAAATTGGTAAATCTTACCACATAAGTATTGTCAACGTCATTAAAAATTAGATATTATGAACAAATACATTTAGAAGAATCAAATCTATGATTAGTTTTGTTTCTTGTATAATGTATATACAAAGTATATGAATACGAATATGATCAAAATTCAGTAGATCAGATTGGTCCGTCAGGTAAACATTTTAGAGCCCAGACCATTATTCTTCAAAAATTCAAATTAGAAATATAGATTGAAAAAATTGAGCAGGCTGGTCAAAAAGTGTGTCAAGCCCAATGAGGATGACATGGGAGATTGTGCTTAGCTCTTACACAAATATCATGGTTTGTTCACAAATTGACCAGGCCCATTACTCGATGCACCAAACACAAACAGTCACGGATTGTGTTCAACTCGCATCCCGTGGTCTTACAAGAATAATGGCGAGAGCTTGAGCTCTCATCAATTTTGAATAATTTTCGACTTTTTCAAACTCTTAAAAAATTAAAGAGAATGAGATGCTTTTCATAAACTCCAAGACTATGATCTCATGATAGTTAAATACGTGTTTGGGCAACACCCACAAATCAAAAAAGAGGAGGAGAAGTAGTCTCTTAGCCTTATTAAGTGATTAGAACTCTCTTCTTTCGACTAATACGAGACTATTACATGTGGTGATATTGGGAAGTCTATTCTTCAATAGCATCACTAATCAAGTTACCATCTTGAAAATTTTCAACACTAAGTCCCAAAACCTCCAAAAATGATTTGATTTTGTGTAATAGGGCCTGTTCTCATATGATTATTTTTATTTCAATTCAGTTGAGCTTTAATAAGTTCAGTTCAGTCGAGTTCAGTTCAGCTCCTAATTTTCTTCTTTTATAAAATATTCAGTTCAGTTCATTTCAGATCTAATAAGTTCAGTTCAATTCAATTCAATCAATGCCCTTAGTTGCAGTTTTGGATAATTTTTTGCTTTTCTAGTAGATAAAAAAATGTAAGATGTTAGGATGCTACCCATAGACCCCCGGGCACCAAGAGAGCCCATTATATGAATTAGGTCCTACAAATTCTGAAAATGATACGATTTTGTGTGTATAACCTTCGCATTTAGACGATTTTTTGATTTTAACAGACCTGAAAATGTGAATGGTCGAGGTGTTTATTGAACCCACGATACTTTGAGAGTCCATTTGAGTCATTATGTGGTTTCAATTATCTATTTGTCTTTAAACTGTCAATTTAGCCATTAATGTACATATAACCCTTATTTAACTAATCAAATCAGTGACTTTATATTAAGTGAAGATAAGCTTCATCAACTAAAACATAAAAAATAAAAAATTACAAGATGGCTTAAAATTTCTTTGTTGTTTATATCATATGGTTCTCTCTAACATTACCCAAGAACTAACTCAAATCCTACTTAATCCTCATCATAGTAGGGAACAATAGAACACATTTTGATATCATCCTAGATATAATATGGATGGTTTGAAAGAAATACAGCCTACCAGCTGTCAATTGCTAAATGGGTAACTAAAATTCAAGTTATGAAAAATCTTCCTACGTGGCATCAAAATGGGACCCATATAATCTATAAAAACCAGCAGAAACAAAGCAATAGATATATGGATATAACATTAGATAAGGATAGCAAAAATCATTTCTCATTGGCTAATCTCCAACTCTCAAAGACTCAAAACCCAATCTTAGCCGTTGGATTACCCCACCAAAAAAAATCCAAGTCACCAAAATAACACTTCATTCCCAATAAACAAGAGCCACAAGACATGCATTAGAAATGAAATTACAAGGGATAGTGTAACATAACATCAACATTTTGTTACACATCTTTTTTTTGTTCCTGCCTAGCTAACAAGCTAGTTTGGTTGAATTAAAATTTAATTGATCAATTGAGGATGGCAGCCGTGACAACACAGGCTTCGATTGCCGGTTTCCGCCCGTGCGCGTCGAAATCAAGGTTTTTGAGTGGTGTTCCAGGGAAGCTTAACAAGGAATGTGGTGTTGGCAATGTTAGGTTGCCCTCTACTACAACTACTAGTTCTCTCAAGGTTGAGGCTAAGAAAGGAGAGTGGTTGCCTGGTTTGGCTTCTCCTGACTATCTTACTGGCAGGTAACATTTAACACTTTATTCAACTCTTTTAAACTATACTTGATCAAGTCTTCTAAATTAACAACAGAATCATTAAGAGTTAAGAGTATTTTACACCTAGTAAAATCAATTTATTTTATTAAAATTGTAACCCCTTTACTTAAAATAATTAGTTACATGATAGTACGGAACATGAATGTCATGAAATGTTCAGAAAAAGTTATATAGGCAAAATCATTTAATCATCCGATCGTAAATATTAGAGGCCAATGCAGTTGTTACATTAAAATCATGATTGTTGTTTTTAACTGATTAATAACAAACTTAAAGAATCTAGCTGAAAAATTATCAATAACAAGTTGCCTTAAGAATTGTGGCCTTAGGGCCTGTGCTCATACGATTATTTTCAGTTTAACTCAGCTCTAATTAGTTCAGTTCAGTTCAGCTCCTAATTTCCTTCTATTATAAAATATTCAATTCAGTTCAGCTCAACTCTAATAAATTCAGTTCAGTTCAACTGAGTTCAGTCAATGAGAACATACCCTTAGTTTAAGCCACTTATCTTAGATGTATGTAAATATGTAGATGATATTTGGTGAAGTAGATAGACATTTTTTAGTACAAGTTTGCAAATTGAACTTAACACTTTTGTGTACAATATAATTCAGTCTTCCAGGAGACAATGGATTTGATCCCTTGGGACTAGCTGAGGACCCAGAGAACTTGAGGTGGTTCGTGCAAGCCGAGCTAGTGAATGGGCGGTGGGCAATGCTTGGAGTTGCCGGTATGCTGCTACCAGAGGTGTTCACAAGTATTGGTATCATCAACGTACCAAAATGGTATGATGCAGGGAAGTCAGAGTACTTCGCCTCATCATCAACCTTGTTTGTGATCGAGTTCATCTTATTCCACTATGTCGAGATTAGGAGATGGCAGGACATCAAGAACCCTGGATGTGTTAACCAAGACCCCATTTTCAAGCAATACAGCTTGCCTCCTAATGAATGTGGTTACCCTGGTGGTATATTCAACCCTCTTAACTTTGCACCTACTCTTGAGGCCAAGGAGAAGGAGCTTGCTAATGGTATAGCCTTTTTCCTCTTCTAATGCTTGCAATATGCATCTGTTTTTCGTTCTCTTTTCAGTTAGTCGATTTGTGGGACTTAGACTAGGCCTTGTAAGTGGCTGTTTTAGCTAAATATGCAGTTGCTTAGCGAAGTAGGACTAGAGTTTGAGGTAATCTGATGGAAATATTTGTCAAAATCGAGCTGATCTTTGTATGTTTCATTTTTGGCAGGGAGGTTGGCTATGTTGGCATTCTTAGGATTCATCGTGCAGCACAATGTGACCGGAAAAGGGCCTTTCGACAACCTTCTGCAGCATCTGTCAGACCCATGGCACAACACCATTATCCAGACATTGTATGGTAACTAAGTCCAACTCGACTAGTAGATGGAAAGACCATGTTATCATAGTTCTTTTGTAACAAATCAAATCTTTTGTGGACTATATGATATTGAGCTTCTCTGGTAATTATTGAAGGGTTTTCAATGTACAGGACAACTAAAGTTGGCACTTCTGTTTTTACTAATCTTAGCTTTCATAAAATGATGGTCTTTACTGCTCTTATTCTCAGACTCCTGAGCTACTTTCACTTCAAAGTAACCATCTCGCATTGAGCATACCCAGTATCACTCAATTCATATACGAACTATCTGAAAATATATATGAATACAAAGATTGGATTTACCACACCAAACTTTTTGACAATCAATCATAATTCGACCTGATCCAAACATCTAATAATTCGCCACCTAAAGGTGAATGAAATTGAAAATACCCGAACAGACCCGTTTGTCATCATTGTAGATGTGATTATTAGGTTACATCAATTTGTTGTAAGGTTACCAATCTAGTAGTTGCTTAGAGAAGACCAATCTCAATATCTTTTTAAGCAAAAAATTGTAATGTATTATGTGATTCGGAGTATGTTTTAAGTTACAGTAAACTCTGCAGAGTGCAGAACTCTAATTTACAGGATCTGTAACTAGAAACCTCAGCAAAATTGCCCCAAAATGGGAGGAAAAAACAAAAAATGGGATAAAAAGAGTAAAAAGGCCCTATTCACAGTTGACATACTTTGTATTTTTTTCAAGAATGTGCTACATGTATCCACCTATACTTTCTATACATAATATACTATACAGCAAGTGTTATGGTAAATCAGACAACCCAACAAATCAGACATCCTCAAATGTATCACCCAGAACATAAGATTTGATTAGTTGAACTTTTATGCTCCCATAATTGACATTCATCACGGATTTAAGCCTCTGCTAACATGCGCCCTATCCTCTTGGTCGCCATCGTGGATTAGCCAATACCTCAGTCACAAATTAGGCTGCAGCACGATTAAAACAATTCTTAGTTGAAGAGTATCATGTAGACACTAAGCACATACATGCACAACAGAGAAGTTTTTAAACACATACAAGTACTAGTTTAGAAAAGTGTGTCAGCATCCTGATTTTGCTGGCCTTTATAATTTTTTTTTTTTCTGTGACACTGTGTTCTCACATTAAGATGTTATCAAGCAATTATGGAGCTATTAACCAATATATAACAGAAAGAAATCATCAAAGAGTAAAACTAAACTTTGTAATATACAAAGGCTCATGCCAGAAACTTTTTCCTTTGCTTATGAAAGGATCAAAATAAACTCCCCGGATAACATCTTTCACAGGCAACCAACACACATGACAGTAATTAAATTAGCCTAATTCAGGTGAACCATGTAAAATTAAAGAATTTGGATGATAGGGAAGTAGAGGTATCCATTTCCCCTTGTTTGAGAGGAAGGAAAAAAGAGGGGTGAGAGAGCAGGATCAGTTCTACTCCCCTTTATATAAACCATATCCTTCCAAATGTTGAAAAGATTTGGTAGGACAATGCACTAATGCACGGATACACATTCCCTTGCCTTGCCTTGCCCTGCCTTCCCTTCCCTTCCCTTTCCTTACTCATCCCCTCCTTCCCTTCCCTCCGATCTATTTCCTCTATAATCTTTACGCTCTATGTTGACTTCTAGTCCAATTGAAGCTTGGGTTGTCAAGTCCATGAAAGAAATGGATACCTCTATCTGCTGTATTCTTCATCATAAAATAGATTTTTTTTTTTAAACCATTGAACTTGTAGCGGTAATTGGCAGCTAGAGAAGATGTGCAAGATATAAGGAGTAAGTGTAAGCCAAGACAGACCTAAAACCAAAAAGAGAATGCGAGTCATATGGTGCACAGATGGCAGTTTAATCCCTGTGGTCATTGGTGAATAACCAAATAACATGATTTTCACAGCATGGCTATTGGCGAGACAGAATTTCAGATTCTTGTGGCTTGGCAAATTGTTTAAATAGCTGTAACTTGTTCGAAGGAAGAAGGATAAAGAAAGAAAAATTCTGAAGACACACCAGAAAGCCATATGACAGCATTTGAGCTCCAAGAATATTCTTAAGACCGCATTATCATACACCATTAAAAGCATTAATGAAACTCTCTTAACAGGGAACCTAGAAAAGAATGGCAAAAATCAAGATATCGGACATGGAATTAACCAACACAATATCAGATGCTATTGAGAACCAACCTGTGGGTATGAATTTTCATTGAACATAGGAATGGGACATTGCAAAGCAGCAGGAGCCCATGGTTGAGGCCTTGTATCATATATAGATCTAGGCATATCAAAATGACCAGGAATTTGGTAATCCATCGGATTGCCTTGAAAATTGATCCCATTATCTGGCATCACTTTCTTCTCCTCGGGCAGATTAATATTTCCATATGGGGAGTATGGATACTGCTCACCAATTTGAACTCCCATGCATGCATTTGCAGTCAGCTCATTTAAGCTACCACAATCTTGTCTCGCGTTCTCACACTGTCTGGCATTTTCCATTTCCAATTTGGCATCGCCGTAGTATCCAGAGTATCCAGATAGAGAAGCATCACTGGTGCACTTCATATCTCTGAAGAAAACATTGATAATATAGAACAGACATAAGTATGTTGAAGAAAAGGCAGAAGAAAGATACTGCTGCTGTTGAAAGAACTAATCATGATATTGATTTTACAGAACAATACATAATGGCAATTTATTTACAAAATCCTGCAAAGTACTGCAGGACTATTTTATACAGTTTGGCAAAAGAAATTTTAAGGTAGTAAAGGAATAGGACTCACCTATGAGATAAAAAGTTTGTGTCTTCAGACAGCAGTAGATGTTGATTGTCATTACTCGAAAGCCATGATAACAGCTGGCATTCTTGCATATTACCCATCATCAAAGGAATATGCATCCCATTCTGAAACTGGAATATGAAAAGTAATTGTATGATCTTCCAAAGACAATGAAAGTATGCCAGCCAGTAAAAGAATGATTTCCACCTCAATGGATGTGTGTAGGTACTTTACCTGGTTACTGCAATCTAGAGACATAAATTGGTGTTTTCCAATATTATCCTGTTAGGTGAAAATTGCATGCATTAGTTACAAATGAAGTTCAGCAGTTGGATTGTAGGATAAGTTATGACTTATTGACAAGATTACAAGTTAACCAACAAAAAAAATCATTTCCTTTAAAGTCTATAGTAAGGATGTTTTGCAACAATTTTCTAGCACAATGTACATATATACTATTACTGACATTAGGAAACCTTAACCATAACCTTCACCACCAATTTTTTTGAAAAAGTCAAGGTAATGATAATGTTCCTTCCATCCCAAAGCTATGTTAACGTCTATCATTTAAGGATTTATAGCTATGTTGACAATTTGACATACTACTTTTGACCACTTTGTTCTCTCTAATATATCTCTTAAGTTGGAACCACACCCACCCACCATCCCGCCCTACTTCTTCAGTTCTTCTCCCTCCTTAATCTATGTGCCCTAAAGCAATGTAAACTAGGCTCTAATATGGAAGTAATAGTAGAATTAAGCAATGATGAGGTAAAGTGAATAGAAAAATAAATAAATAAATAAATATTGCTGGTGCAACATATTTGTACCTTGTGTAAGCGGATTTGGTTAAGTGATTCCTTCAAGGAGTTTTCCATCTGCCGTAGATGCTCCACATTGTCAATCTTATCAGGATTACTCCAACAGCTGTTCAATAAAAGTACCGTGGAAAAAAATTATGGACTGAAATTATGCTCAACACACAACACCTTATTAATAGAAAGACAGCATGATACTATCATCCTGGTGTGCATCCAGACATGGTACAATTGAGGTTTACAGACTCCCCTATATCATTTCTGAAATAGTAGGCCAAACAATGCATTACATAAAAAAGAATAACATATAAGAATTTCACTGCAAGTTCGACACAGCTTCATTTGCCAGTAAATTTGAAGAAAAGAAAGGTCTAGCATTAGCATTCACCATTTACATGAAATTACATAAACTGCCGAGTTTCCTAGATAACAATAGAAACCTAAACAAGATTACTAAATACCTCTGAAAGCTAGAAACATGTAAAAGACACATTATGAATAGCAATCATCATATTAGATCAATTGCACAAGTAGATAAGACACAGAGCCTATGCATGAAGTATAGCAAATGCTTCGTATAATATTGGCAGGTTGAGCTAGAACTTTGAAAACCCTTAATATCTCAACAATAAATAAGAAAGGTAAATTTAAATACTTTCATGTACACTGCAACAAATTTGGAGCATAGTCTACATGAATATGTGAATGTTCTTGCCAGAAAATGCTTAGTCAAAAGCAATACTTGAATAGTTAAAAGTCAAAGGTGCACCTCAATCGCTTATGTGCTTCTGTAATCTGTGCTTGCAATAGCCCCACTTGGTTAGCCAGTTCCTATTCAAATCAGGAAATTAAGCACAAAGAAAAAGCTAGTCTCATGTAAATCACTCAAGTGAACGAGCAACCAATCATACCTCAGCCGTTTGACTACTGCAAAGCAAAATATAACATCAGATCCTTTCAAAGTTTGTCCTTTTAATTACGATACAAAATTTTTTTTATAATTGCATACCTTGAAGCAACAAAATCTTCTATATTTACATCATGGTCACACTTCTTAAAAGTTTTCTTTAGTGCCTATGAATAAAAGAAAGAAAGAATCAGAATACATAAATTCAATATAAAAGACAGCTAACCATTGTAACATGAAGAAAGGAAATTCTTACTTCAAGACTCTCCAATTTCCTGTTGCAACAAAAACACAAACAGTCAGACACGATTTTCAAATCAAAATCTCAAAACTGGTGATAATAATGCAAAGGTTAATTCAAACCTTTTTGCCCTTTCTTGTGGAGTTAATTGAGCAAACTTGGTGATGACTTGTTCAAGGTTGCTGAAAATGCATACAGGTACAAAACTTCAAACTTTCAAAAATATAATGATAGACTACGCTTTGATAATGTTTTATACTACCTCCATCCCATATTATTTGCAACAATTTGACATACAGTAGAGAGGAAAAACATCCAAAAGCACTTTTATACACCCTTCACAACTCAAAGTGGCTTCATACCAATTTAAGAGAAACCTTCCTAACATACATAGTTAATAGTTTCCCAAGCTCTTATAGTTAACCAACCAACAAGTATTTCTTATTTTCATTATAATCCTTCCTAATCATGTCACTAATCAAATTTTCAAACATTTGTTCTTCCAAAGGAAACATGATTAGATACAATCTCACTTTCTCCCCTCTTCGAAATCATAACATGGTTTCAAGTCCTACATACATACATTGATGTAACATTCACAAATAAGAGAAACCAAGCAAATCAATAATTCTTAATAAAATTATACCTACGCTCTCCAAGGAATAATGTTGGCTTCCCAGTGGGAGAGAACATGAGCAAAACAATGTCAATATCACATAAGATAGCCAACTCCCTAGCTTTCTTAATGATTCCGGTACGCCGTTTCGAATAGGTTACTTGACGGTTGCTACTGCTTTCCAATCTTTTGATCTTTAGTTTAACCCTTCCCATTCTTCAAGATTATTAGCAAATGCTCTCCGGCCAAACAACCGCCAATCACCTTTGCAACTTCTTTTTCTTATGCATCCTTAACAACATAAACTTGTCAAAATTAGCACATTATTCATCAACATAATGTACCACAAACATATAGCAAATAACCCGAGACTTAATCCCGGGGTGGTATCCAAGACCTGAGATCAAACCCCGTCTACATTGCATAGGTTAATAATTGGAATTTCGATTATAAACAATAAAGGGTATGCATCAATATCATTATTATGATTATTAAAATAATTAAAATGATGAAAAATTGAAAACCCAGATGCAAAAAAACAAAGAAAGACAAAAATTGCACAAGTTAAAAAAAGAAACAAGGAAAAATAGGACATACCATGCAAGATAGATATCCAAAAAAAGAGAAAAACCCAGAAAAAGGGGAAAAGAATGAAAAAATTAGAAACCCAAAAATGGTATAGATAGATAGAAGAATCAAGATGATGATGATGATGAATATGGAAGAAAATTAAGAGTGAAGAGAGAGAAAAAGGGAAGTTGGAAAAAAAGGGGTTGACAGGTAGAGCTGTGATTACGGGGGGTAGAGGCTGGAGAATCGGGCGGTGTTAGAAAGTTCTGTGCGTTGGGTTTGCGAGTGAAATAGGGAGATTGGAGAATCACAAGGAGAGGAAGAGAGAGAAACAGATTTATCAACCATGAAATTGAAATTGAAATTGTGTTGTTTTTGTTTGCAATTGCAGGGGAGCTAAGCTTTTGATTTATGAACCCTTTTTTGGTTCATTTCTAGGCACCCATTTCTTGTTCCAATTTCCCGATTTTCCCGGGAAAAACACTCGCTAGTGTAATGCGTGATTTGTATACGGGGTGGTGGGTGAAAATTCGGCTTTCGGTTTGACTCAATTACAAATCGTATGAATTAGGTTTCTAGTCCAATTGTATTTATAATTAATTGGATTTAATATCATCTTTATATGCTTTTGTTTTGTGAACTTTATGATTAGATTGATTACTAAAAATCGAGTTTTATAAAGTGTTTATATAATGACCCTTACAACTTACAAAAACTTTTGTGTAAATCCGATTTTCATAATATACTGTATATCAAAGAGTTTCAAGCTAACTTAGCATCAATTAAAAGTTAAAACCAAATATTTACGGTTTGTTTGGCATCATTTTTTTGTTTTCAGTTTCTTTTTTTTTAAAAAAACCAAAAAAGGAAACAAGAAAAAGGTGTTTCCACTTTTCTGTTACCAGTTTTCAAAATTATCATAATTTTAATAAGTTAAAATAATTTTAATAAGTTAAAATAATTTTTGATTCATTATGGAGCATATATCATATACTTTTAAAAAAACAAAAAACAAAAAACCACAGCAATACCAAACGAACCCTTATTTATTTATTTTAAATATGTACGGATGCTTTCTCCGCTTAATACTTCCTTTGTAATTTTTATTTTTTATTTTTTATTTTTTTTATACTTTTAGTTGGACTTTTGACACTATATTTAACTTATGACACTTTCACCCTAAAACATAATCATGTAGTTGGATCATTTTATAGAGAATATTATTGTTATAACTTAGGTTTGAAATATATATAGTGTAAATAACAAATTTTCTAGCTTAAATATGTATTGATTTCATACCGTAAAAGAAGTATATTGTTTGTGATATTTCAATTCCAAACACATTATATTTATTATTTTTGAAATAAATAAAAATAAAGTGATGAAATAAACAGGGAATATATTGTTTGTGAATTTCAATTCCAAACGCATTATATCTATTATTAACAATAATTTTACATTATAAAATCATTATTTTTTGTTCTTTTATTATGGCAAAGTTTGAACAAACTTCAATATATATAAGAGCAATTGACTGCAAAATGATGTTTTCAACCTGGTTGAAACATTTCATCTTATTTGGAATGATATGAATTTTCAGTATTGATGTAATATTAAAAATAAAATACGGATAATACAATATTTAAAATGATAGCAATTTTAGATATATGGTTTAGTAAGGAAATATTGACAATCCAATAAGATATAATATTAATTTTAATTAGTTATTTTAAATTGTGAAATGTATTTTTTTTTCAATTGAAAATTTTCCTTATTTTATTTCATACAACTTTATAAAGTGGGTTAGTTTCAACCCAAACATGATCAGGCAAAGGCATAGTAACATCCATCTCGATAAAAAAATTTCCGCCCTAATGCAATAATAATGTCATTTTTTTTTTTTTGGTGTGGAGATATCCTATTTAATGTTTTTGAAATTTAATTATATTAGAAACCTCTTCATTACAACTATCAATATCGTAGGAAATTGAAACAATTTTAAATAGCTAACTAATAAATGAATTCTTATATTAAACTATGTCTCAGACGACGTACAAATATTTTTTGTATGTAATACTTATATATATATACCTGTATAATAGCCATTTTTTAAAAAAAATGTACAAATTACAAATAGATTTTATATAAACCGTGCACACGGATCTAACCGAGTTGAAGTATAAAAAAAAAATTTATATATATAGCTGTGACATTGACTCCGAGAGATCACAAGTGTTTTAAAATACAAAGTCGTTGCAAAAAAAATCTATAGCAACGACAATTGTCGTTGCAAGGTCGTTGCGGGTACCTCCGTCACTAAAAATCGGTGTGACGACAAAAGTCGTTGCGAAAAATTAATAATTTGCAACGACTATTAGCGTTGCATTAAACTTGTCGTTGCCTTACCTATGAAATCCAAAACTATTAGAAGGAAATTATGGCAACAACTTTTGTCGTTGCAATATGTTGAATAATCTTTTGCAACGACATTTGTCGTTATAAAAACACCTTTTAGTGCAACGACTAATATCGTTGCTTTATTTAATTTGGTGTATGGTAACGACAAATTAAATGTCATTTCAAAATAGTTGTATGTTGTAACGACATTTATTGTTGTGATAATGCATTATATTTTTTACAACAATACAAGTCGTTGCTAATTTATGGTTTAGCGATAAATCTTTGTAGAATTATTTATTAATTTATTGGAAATACAAATAGGTAAATTGCTAATAAGTTAATATCTATTTAACATGTGTAATATTTAACATAACACAAGTGATTATATCCAAAACATTAGATAAATATATACATCTAATAGTCTAAGTCAACATTAAACATGACTTCTCCCAAAAGATTACATCCATCTTTGTTCCAAAAGGCTAATTTTCTAGTCATCCCACCAATGTACAACAAGTAGTCATTGTGCAAAATAAAACCTATACTACATATCATCTGCACACTTTCTCCATGCATTTACTAATACTTTTCCAACATAACCTGCATTATCAAAATAAAGGAAGATATAATTTTAGAATTATGAAGAACCCAATGCAAAATCTAGCATCACTTATTCTTTTGATTTTATATATAATATATGTAATAAATTTCAAGAAATTTTGATAAATATTAAAAGATCTATAAGAATTATATTGGCATCCATGTATGTGATTTACTATAAGCATGATTCTGATGAAAGAAAATTAGAAATTGCTGTAACAAAGTTTGCATAATTAAGAAATAAAATGATCATAGAAATCTTATACCATATACATATGAAGCACACATTTGATAGCCAACTTAGTCTTCCTTTAAAAAATTATAATCATTTGCTTTTTAATGTATTATAATTACTACTATAATTGAGATGATGACTTTCAAAGAAACTTATTTGAGAGTTAGAAAAAGGGAGCAAAGATCTCACATAAGAACCCTGGATTTAAGAGGAGAAAAGTAGAGAGAGAGAGAGAGAGAGGAGTAGAAACACAAAAACAAACTAAATAATTATAATAAAAACAAAGTGTAGCACGTACTATAAAACTTATTTTTTTTCACAGAGGTTGTACTGATGGAGCATCTTGGAAAATTGTAGACAAAGATGGTGTGGAAGTTTTGGAGGATTAAGTTTACCCAACTCGAGTAAAAATAAAAAATAAAATAAGCGCACACACACACACACAAAGATTTACAAAATAAATTACCTGGAAATATTTGATGTTTAACTTGCAACTCTATTACCAAGTGCTCTGAGTAATTCTTCCTTCATTGCATTCATTGCACGTTGTGTCTCCTCTTTTTGTTGTTGTAATTGTCTTGCTGTTGCTTCCTGAGTCTCTTCTAATTGTTTGGTAGTTCTTTCCTGATTCTCTTGCAACTCCTTAATTAATTCTTGTTGCTCCTGAATTTTCTTTTGTTGCTCACGTATTAAGCTTTGATGCTCTAATTGATGTCTTCCTTTGCTGAAGCCAGGCAAGGCAGTTCCCTTTCCACGGAAGTACCCTGATCTTGGTTTCAAATATAAATTTTGTTTTCCCATGTACTTTTATTACTTTCTCTCTCTACTTTTTTGCATACCCAATGTCAATTTACTTTTTCAATGTACTTTAACTATTCTTATTTGTGTTTATTAATTCCCGTGACAAATGCCCATAAGGGACTATCAAAAGGGGACGGAGGTAGTAATAATAGGATAGTGCCCATATTAATACAATTCCCCATTTTCCTTTCCCCACCACATAGTCCACAATCCAAATGAAGACATATATCTTAAGATATATCATATTGCATAATTAAGCATAAAATAAATTTGATAGTGGAATAAGTAAAGTAAAATTAAAATCATAGATATAATCTTATTACCAATACACAATACATGTAGAAGACAAAGATTAATAACTCAAAGTTATTTAGCAATTTCAATTTTAATCCTAATCATGATAACGCATGTAAATATGAAAAGTGAACAATAAAATCCAACTATCTACCTGCTAATACATGCTGTTATACAATGTTGATTGTATATCTTTTGTTAATTTTTTTTTCTTTCTTTAGGGGTCTTTAGTTAAATTTCATTGTCATGAAAATTGTAGATATAATTTAATGATAGATAAACTTATTATTAATCAATATGAATCATCAGAGAACATATCTCAAATGTATTACAATTTGTAACAAATTTCTCAAAGCCAAATGAACATATCATACTTTAAACTTTAACTAACCATACAACTTCAGTTTATTTAGCATTAAAGACTAACCTTTTACAATTAGAGAGGTAATCAATTTCTATTATGCTACTTCAATCTCTTTGACCAGTGAAGTACGTGATCAAAACACTAAGCCTCGTCAAGTGCTACTACTTGAGATCAAATATCACTGGTTCCTGAGATTAAATAATGCAAAGGAGGTTAGCTTACTCTGTACTCTAAGAAAGATAGAGGATTGTCAAGGGCATAAAAAAAAAAAAAAAATAGGTGACCAAATTTAAAATGAAGTATTTTTGGAAAGCCGAGATAAAACAAAGAATTGGAGGGGCTACATGTATATAAACTACAAAATAAGTTAAGAAGAGGTACTAAGCTTGTTCAATTTTCCCTGGAGTTGTCTGCAATATGACATTCTTGAACCTCAAACTTTTGAATTAAATAGGACTAAGAGGTCGATAATATATCTGCCACAATTAACATGATCAAAATTAAACTCTTCTTTTACCTCCTTTTTTTTAAGGAAAAGAATAAACTTAGAAAAAAGTTTGCCGCCAACAAATATAACGCAAGGGCTAGAAGGAACATTCACCAGTAATGTTCGACACCCTCAATATTATCGAGACCCACATCTTTCTACTAGTTTATGTGACTTCAGTTTTTATTTTTCTTACTTAATAATGCAATAGAAAGATAGAGTTGCAGCGATGAGATGAGAATTAGTGGCTAGATTACTTTGCCGGAGAACGAGAACGGTGGCGGGATGAAAGCGAAATAATGGCGCGTGAATGAGGGTAGGGTTTTACAATTGGGATTAGTAAAGTAAGACATTCTCTAAAAAGAAGCTTCTAGTCCACTAGTACAATCTTTTAAACTTTTACCTTTTTTTTTTTTTTTTTTTTTTTTTTTTTTTTTGCTACAAAGATGTCGTTGTGGTATATTAATTGAATATTTAACAACAAAGCAAGTCGTTGCTGTATTTTATACAATATATTGCAACCAAAAAAGTTGTTGTAAAAAATGGACCGTGAATTAATTCAATCTCGCGCGTTGGCATGGTGTGGAGGGAAATGAAAATTTACCAACTGCAACGACATTATCGTTGCTAATAAAATTTTCAGCAACGACTACAATGTTGTTGCCAAACATTTGTTGCGATAAATGGATTTTCTTGTAGTGACCGCTACAAATGACCCTGGTTGCATATTTATAAGCAAAGCAATCCTCCAACTAATTTAAATATCAATACCTAAAAGCACATTCTAGACTACTCATTTGAATAACATTTCACATGTCCTAATCGGACTACACCAAATTGGCTAGATCACTAGGATCTTCCATTTTGGTGGGCAAGAGATTGATTGATCGAAACTTTTTGGGTCTAGAATGATCCTAACCCAACTCTTCAGGTTCAATTCAATTATGGACCAACTTAAACTTGTTAAGTGATTTTTTTATAGGACCTGGGTGAGTCGGGTCCCTAATTCAAAGTATAATTTCCACATATTAGTCCAAACTAGAATATGTACAACCCTATGTAGTACGTATGTATTTGATTTGCAACATAATTTTAAAAACCTCCCTTGAACTTCTACCAATAAAGCCACCTTCTACATCTTTCTCAACATAATGCAACCTCTTAAACCTAAAGTAATTAGGCCAATAATTATAATGTTTAGGTGGCTTAAGAGGTGATTTGTGAGGCTGTGACAATTAGGTTTTGAAATTAAATGAGATTATTATTATTGTTATTATTAAGGTTTTTGTGAGTTTATGTCCATACATGAATGATTAGTATGTTAAATAATATTTACTACGTACAAACTTCATTTTTGTAATTTAACTTGTAAGTTTTAACCTAGAATTGCTAAAAATCTAGAAATTAATTTGCTTTTATTTTTATTTTTTTTTATCAAAACTGTGTATAATTGCTATGATTGTTATGTGTACATTTTGATGTATTGTTTCCTTGTTGGGATAAGAGGGAATGAAAATGGATGTGGGGGGGGGGGGGGTTAATTGTGTTATGTACATGGTGGTGAACGAGTAACGTTAACTAAATTCACCAAAATTGGCCAAAGAACTATTGTAATGTTGTACCAATGAGGTATTATTGTCGGATTGTCATTGTGGTTCATTCGGACCAAAAAGAAAAAAAAAAAATTACAAAGAAAAAAAAACTAGTGTAGTATTGTGCCAAAGTAGTTGGAATTGTACTGTTGCACCTCCTAAAATGAAGTTGGATATTATCACTATAAGAAACTAATTTTCCTAGCTGTTTGCCTATTTTCATTTCTCTCTTTTTAAAACAAATATGTTTGGTGTATCTGTCTCATAGTTTGTTTTGATAGTATACCGGATTTTTTGGATCATATAAGTCAACTTTCCTTTAAAATCCTAGGTTTAAGATAATTTCTTTGCTCATAAAAACACAACATTTATCTTCTTTTACCCTTCCTCCACCATTGCTCTTCTCTTCCTCCTCTCATCATTTTTAACATCTCCATTATAATGGGGAGTGAAGGAAGAGATGAGGAAAATCTTACTCAAAATTCTTCCATTATTTTTAGTAAGACCAAGAAGAAAGGAGGCTGGAGGGCCGTCAAATATATCTTAGGTAATGCCTATTCATGTTTCTTTTTTAAATCCGATATATTCTTACTATTTAACAACATATATGCATTACTCTACTATTACGTATTTGAATGTGTTAGGTCCTATTTATACTAAAGGTCGGACCTATCACATTGTTGTTATCATGTTAAAATTAGGCCGGGCATGTAATGCATGTCTTAATAAGTCAATATTAATGTATTAAAATGTGTTAGGTCCGATTTACACTACAGGGCGGACCTATCTTCTCTTTGTTGTTATCATGTCAAAATTAGGCCGGGCATGTAATATAATGCATGTGTTAATAAGTAAATATTAATTAATATAAGGTTGTTACTAATATAGTTTTGGTTAAAATTTGTGTTGCAGCAAATGAAACATTTGAGAAGCTGGCGTCAATGAGCTTGATCTCAAATATAACAGTGTTTTTGCGCACAAAATATAATATAGATGGAATATTATTGGTAAATGTAGTTAATATATGGTCAGGATGTTGCAATTTTTTGACGATGCCAGGTGCTTTGCTTTCTGATGCCTACCTTGGTAGGTTCTGGACTTTGCTTATTGGTTCTGTCATTTCTATGCTGGTAAGATTTTTTTCCCATTTTCCTCGCATTTTAAATTGACTTTTTCCATTTTTTTTTTATTTTTTACAAAAGAAAATTGTATTTGGTCAAAATTATTTTTTTTTATTTTAAAGAAGAAAAAAATGAGGGGGGAGTTTGAACTGTTCAACACTTGATCCACTAATGAAGTAGTGAAGTACTACTTATTTTGACTGTGATTCTATAGAATTTAGTAATGATTTAATTTTAATAATAACAATAAAATTAGTTAATACACTGTATCTATTACTATTCAAAATAAAAATGGGATTTATTAATTTGTATTTAATTGAGATGTTCTAATCAATAAATAATGATCATATAATGTCCATTATACATTGTTATAGTATACCATGCACACAAACCCACCAATGCGAATAAGCAATTAATAAAGTAGGTGTACAATACTCCCATGTATAATGGAAATGTTTCCGCGATGCAACGTTCTATATATTTGTAAGAAAATTCAAATTGTATCTTGAATGGGGGTACTATTACAAGTAAACTTCTTTGTTATCAAGAAACCAAAGCAATTGTTTGCATTTTTTTTTACACGAGTGATTCAATAGTGTATTTTTAGTACACAAATTACTTTAACAAAGTGAAAAGTAACAATGTAGTTTATAATAAATGGATTGATTCTAACCAACATTTGAAATTACAGGGGATGGGAATATTGACTCTAGGATCAGGAATATCAAAACTAAGGCCACCACCTTGTACACCACCAGCAGATTGTATCCCACCAACATCTTGGCAACTCGCAATTCTGTTCCTAGCTCTAATGATGCTAGCCATAGGAGCCGGGTGCATAAGACCGTGCAACATTGCCTTTGGTGCTGATCAATTTGACATAAGAACAGAAAAAGGCAGGGCCTCATATTCGCGCTTCTACAACTGGTGGTACTTCTCCTTCACACTTTCCCTCTTGGTAGCACTCACCTTAGTAGTCTATGTACAAACCAACATTAGTTGGACTATCGGGTTTGCTATCCCAACCGTGTGCTTTGCATTCTCTAGCTCGATTTTCTTGATTGGTTGCCCTACTTACATATACAAGAAGCCTCAGGGGAGCATCTTTATTGACATGGCTAGAGTGGTTGTTGCAGCCTTCAGAAAAAGGAAGTTGACTTTAGAGGAAAATGATGAAAGTCATCAAAATTTTTATGATCCTCCTATTAGTGATGATCGGTTAGAATCAATGGTGCCTAAACTTACTAGAACGAATCGACTAATGTTCTTAGACAAAGCTGCTTTGATTACTCAGCCTGATGAGCTAAATCGTGTAGGACTAGCCAAGAACAATTGGCGCCTTTGCAGTGTTCAACAAGTTGAGCAACTAAAATGCCTAATAGGAATTTTGCCTGTTTGGTTGGCTGGTATTCTGTCTTTTGTGTCAATGGACCAACAGAACACTTTCGGTATTTTACAAGCACTTCAAATGAATCGGAAACTTGGGTCACATTTCACCATTCCCCCTGCTTGGATAAGTTTCGCGGCTATGGCTGCTCTCACCCTGTGGATTCTATCATATGAGCGCATTTTTCTACCCTTAGCCAGAGTACTACTGAAGAAGAATGATGTGAGGTTGTCAGTCAAAGCGAGGATCAAGATAGGAATAGTTATGTCAATACTATGTATGGTTATAAGCGCGGTGGTTGAGTCTAAGAGACGTGAGTTGGCCTTAAAAAATAATTCCTATGTTTCTCCTCTTAGTGTGGCATATCTAGCACCACAACAGATACTGTCTGGCTTAACTGAGGCCTTTGCCGCGGTTACCATCATGGAGTTCTTCACCACACAGATGCCTGAAAGCATGAGATCATTGGCTGGCTCGATCTTTTTCATTAGCTTGTCTATGGCCAGTTACTTTGCCACGGCTATTGTTAACATCATATACCGGGCTACTCGAAACAGCCAAGGAGTGGCATGGTTGGGTGGACATAATCTTAACCAAAACAAGCTTGATTACTTTTATGCCATTGTTGCTTGTGTAGGAGTCATGAACTACTTCTATTTTACGTTCTTTGCTAGCAAATATGTGTTCATTGATAGCAACAACACCAAGACAGTTGAAGCAGCAAATTCGAGTGTAGACGAGCATACAAGGGTGGAATGAAGGTTTATTTCAATGTCGCATTTTATTGTGTTAGACTTAGCAACCTTGTCATCCATGATCTTTTTTCTTGTACTTTCATGGTTATATTTGAACAAGATAGTTCTCCATTTTAATATTTGTACTAGCAGACCCGATCTCATTAATAAGTACATTATTAATGAATGTCATGTCATTTGTGGTCGCAAAAATATAATTAGGATGATTAGGCCTTGGCAGATTGTAATCAAGTGTTTTTAGTTATTGTCATTAGTGGGAATTCTAGATTTGCTTAATGTTTTTCAAAAGAGTAATTGTTATTGTTATTAGTTGTATTAATCGACTTTGAACTACTCCGTAATTGTTAGATGTGAGTCATGTGACTACTTTTTAAAAGTTATTTTCAGCATAATTCTTACTCCGTCCAACTAGCAATATGATTTGGAGAGACAGAACAAAGTACCACCTCAATGGCTCCATAAAATATACTTCCTCCGTTCTTTTTTTATTGCACCATAAGGGGTTTCACGCTTGCCAATGCATTACTTTGGCTATCAATATCTTTAATTATACTTTTGTAAAAATTATAAAAAAAAATTGATATTTGAAAAGTAGATTTTAAAGATTTTTCGCAATACTAAAATCTACCTACAATGACTATTTCACCGAACACTATTTGCCTATTATAGTGAAACTCTGAAAATTACATAAAATGTTACCAAGCAATACAAAATGCAAATAATCACTTAACAACAACATGTAATGGTGCTATTGTGCTACACTATGGAGAATTGGAGATGGTAGATTTAAGATGAACATTTGCGATGTTTCTTTTTTTTTTTTTTTTTTTTTTTTTTTTTTTTTTTTTTTTTTTGATTCGTATGAGGCAGAGCCAAGAACTAGAATGAACATAAACATAATAATTACAGAGTATTCTAATTAACTTAAGCCAAGCTTTGAAATGAGCAAGTAAAAAGTCGAACTCTATCGCTTAACAGTGTGCTTGCACAACTATGAACTATGAAGCAAGATTGTTACAGTCAAAGAGTCTCAAAGACTCAAACCTCATCACTTTTTAAACACCCTTTACAACACTTAGAGATCTATTAACAACTATTTCAGATGCTTATAAATTGTACAATTGAATAAATATATGAGAACACAGAACCCACTTACAAGTTACAACTGTGAGCATTCATAAACAGATCTTACACATGTCTATTCTACTTTGTTCAGTCTCAAAGTTGTGATCACCATGTCCTGAGTGGAAGAGTTTGCAAGTATATTTGACCAAACTCTTTCACACAAAGCAAAGATCATTCCACGAACAGCTATTCAACTTCGAGACTAGATTCTAACTGGTTGATGATTAGCTCACTGTTACCATTACTCCAGAAGAGAAGGACCAGCATAGATTCCAGGACGCATTTGGACATTTGGCGCTTCTATCTCCGCAAGCCATGCATATTCCTCTTCTTTTCCATCACCTATAGCTTCTTTTGTAGCTAAAATAACAATAGTAGAAGGTCAGGGGATTGCAAATAACTCAGACCTGTTCGTTATCAGTTTTTTTAATTTTTTTAAAGTGATTTTGTGTTTCAGTTTTCTATATAATAATGATTTCAATCAATTTGACTAATATCTTTATTCTTTATATGACATGTATCTTATGACTTTCAAAAACAAAAAAATCAAAAAACTGAACACTATAGCAATACAACCTTTTTTCTGCAACTTGCCACCACAGATTTTAATATAATAAGGACAAAAGTGAGAAACTTACGAAAACTTGAATATGGATAGTCATGATAATATGTGCATTTTCTGCCTGCATCCTCCAAATATGGAGGTGTGAGAATATCAAGCACGGCACAAGGGGTGACTGCTGTGAAACAATGTAGATTTCCCCCACTTTTGGGATACAGAACTCTGGTCTCACAAGGTGCTGTTAGAACTTTGTCAATCACCAACTTTGCTAACCTCACTGAAAAAACAAGAATCTTAATAAGAAAGAGTTGCAATGTCCTTGAGGATAACTTTTATGTGCCATAGCAATTATGAAAAAAATAGAAAAAGAACAGGACAAATTAGTTGTTACAAACTTGTACAACCCTTGAAATTTTTTTTTTGAAAAAACAACCCTTGAAAATTTAAGTAATTACAAAAGAGGTAAAGAGGGTAACACCGTTAACAAGGGTTCCAATGAAAATCAATACCCAAAACCAATGCCCCCAGTAGGCCAGTATCAAAAGGGAAAAAAAAAAAGAAAAAAAAAACATCCCAACTGCACCCCACTCTTAACATTTTCCCCTGCAGGGAAAACAAGAACATGCGTAATTGTCAAAACTCAATCTTCTATTTATACCTCCAAGACATCCGGACACTCTAATGTGAGTGAAAGGCATTCACATTTCTGTCTATTATCTTTAAGAGAATGAAACCTATACACTGTAGAATTACTTTTCGCATTGCATAAATTATAATGAAAACATTAACAGAAGCAACCAGTTGAAAACTCTTGATTGCATCTTCTCATGCCAGGGTCAAAATGCTGGTGCTAGGAGGAAGAAATCTTCACAGAAAGAAAAGAAAAAGAAAAAAAAGGTGAGATATTGAACTTGGACGAGAGATTATTCCAACTTCAAGAAATTAGTCCGATAGTTCAGATGGTAAATTATGCGAGCAAGCTGATTAAACCAACTGTAATAGGAAATCCACCTATCTAGATACTCTTTCGTCAAATCATTGAAGCTATCAACATTCACATGCATTACAAAATTGATGTGGGATATAATAAAATCACATAAAAAGAAACTAATCTGAGGCTATTATTTGGTGTTATGATTAATTTTAAGTCCCAAAAAAGTGAACTTAGAGTAGAAACTCCTACAACTTTACAAGTCCATAAACTGTAAGGGAAACAGGCATTTGCTACAAACTCATCTGCATAGACTGCATCATAGCATGGAGATTATACTTCGGAAGATTAAACTGTAAGGGAAACCAACATTTAGGAAAAAGAGGTTGTAAAATCCCTTCAACCTGAGGTGGTCAACAATCGTGCTTTTCAAGAAACAGAGTTCTACTAACAGTAAATGGGGGCTGAAGTAATAAGATCTTAGCATGATACACCTTAATCTAGGACAGATAAATTCCATTCAAAATGTTCAGAATAGCAATAAAATTAAAATCAAGAGATGAAAATATTCTCTTATATTTGCAATATTTAAATTAATTCATAAATACTACAACCTGCAGATTCTTGGATGAGTTTTTCCCTTATCCCCTTCCCTCCCCAACTCTGAGGAGTACAAGAGCCTGGCCCACAAAGACTGAATTGTGTTGGACCGTGCAGACGGTGCAGTGTTAGGTCCAGAATTAAATAAATAAATAAATAAATATATAAAACAATTTTTGACTGTACCTTGAGAGTACTCAGAGCCATTGCTCTGAACAACTTGTGGAGGTTCAACCCAGTCATAGGCCTTCACATGCAAGGATCCATACAGAAGTTTGCTGAAAACTGTCATTCCAGGATGATCATGCAGAGGAATGACTGCGGATGTGGGAAAGCTGAATATGCACATCTGCATAATCATACCAGGATGTCAGCGCTTACTGGAGACTGGACTGTCAGTACTAACACATTCATGCTAATGCAATGAATCCTGCATAATTAAGTTTAAGCACTACGACATAATGACAACACAAAACTAGTCCGCAATGATTGGTAACTGGTAACATGAATTCAAGACTAAATCTTTAAACAAATGAAGCATCACCTCAAATAATCTACAGTAATAAGTTTTACGCTTTGAACAGATGTAATGAATCAAAGGAAAGAAGAGTCAACTTGATGGGTACAATAATTACATCTGAAGTTTAAAGCTTTAAAGAGATGAACAAATTTACTACGATTACAATTTAATGTATTTGAACAAATGAACAAATATAATTACATTTGAAGTTTTATGCATTTGAACTATGAACTTCAACTTGAATAGAGTTCCAGGTTAAAGATGCATGAATAAGTTCATCGCACATGAGTCAGTGAAAGTAATACAGAAAAGGAGATATGGTCTTACTGTAAAGGTGTCAGACTCATGGATATCCAGATACGTTATAGGTTGAGCCCATCTAGGAGCTCGGTTGAATGGGTTCAGCAAAGAAAGACCATATCCTCGGTCATCATCTACATTCTCCTCTTTCAGACCAACATCAGCGGGAGTTACAGAGTCTGCAAAGGAGAATATTATCACAGATCACAATTTTTAAAGCTAGATATCTTGTATTGTCTTCATGCTGTGAAAAAGAAGCCATCTGGCACACAATTAGTTTTACAAACATTTCTATAGCCTGTTTGTTCACAAATAGATAGATGAGAAGAAATTTATGTGAGTATAGCTAAACTAATTATTAGCATTGAAATATTAGGAAACATGGCATTCAATCCAGGCGCCATTATGTGGCCTGATTCTAGCATAATGTTCAGTGTTCTGATATTAAAAATGGGTCAACCCTGGTGATGTTCACCAAACTTTCCAATACAACTTTTTGCAAGTGGAAATTTAGATTTAATGATAACCTGTCCTGTCATATTTACACCTTTCTTCAAAAAAAAAAAATTTAAGTTCTATATTATTCTTTTTAGTGACAGAGATTGCAACGATGAATTGCTAGTACAAATAGCATTCTTACAATTGAAGAAGTTAGGCATACATTCTAAGAGATCAATAATACAGGCTGCTTGGCATTTTAGTGAAATTTTGTGCGTTGGAGAGCTACATTTGTCAAGAGACATTAACTTAAATACAAAGAGCAGAGAGCCTAACGAAAATGCATATCATACATTCTAAGAGATTTGTAATACATATTGTGGTTAGTATTTTTAGTGAAATCTTGTGCATTGGAGTACCAACAGTACTACAGCCGAGTGACTAAGAAATGTTGAAAAATGCATAGATTAAACTAGATTTTCCTAAATTTTGCAGTGGTGCATTGTAGTATAGTTGAGCTCCACGATAAGTTGAAACAAGGATCTCAGTTTTTAAAGTGGCCTTTTCCTTTTTCTGTTGAGTGTAAAGTGGCATTTACTTGAATGATTCCAGTAAGGAAGTATACACTTACGTGTTACATCTTACATCCGATACAACATCAATTAATTAATTCAAAGACAAAAGAAACATGCAGGTATCAAATCCTTGTGCAAGCTAGCAATCTTCAAACTAAGACAAGTACCAAATGATGATTCTAGGTCCATAACATGATATTCCACAGTTCCACTACATAAATTATAAAACTGTTCTTTTTACAATTCATCTGAGCAACTAAAGAGATTGTAAGTGCAAGAGCAAAAGAAGGATGAAGAGAAGTTGAATTTCTGTAGCAGCATAAATAGAAGAAAAGAACCAGTAAATTCTGCATTCACACTTCATTTATTACTTATTAGTTGATGTGAAGCTCTAATGTCAAATATTCATACTTCAAAGCGCTAGCAACATTCTTTCCTTGATTTCAGGGAAAATCAAAATAATTTATTCTTTTGAGGCCAATAAACATCTCCTTCTACTCTCCAAGATAAGCAACTGCAAGCACTTCTTTGGCAAGTTGCTAGATACATTATTAATCATAAATAATTTAAGAATTATACTTGTATGATATTCTGCAGTTAAAAACCCAATCAACCTAAGCCAGATCATGGCTTCTGCATAATCTATAATATCTAGGTACCTATGGATTTGCTTCTATGAAGAGAATTAGGGAAAACAAAGATGGGAGGAAAGGGAGAAAGTAGAGACTATAAAATATCTTACAGTC
Organism: Chenopodium quinoa; assembly: GCF_001683475.1. Lineage (NCBI taxonomy): Eukaryota > Viridiplantae > Streptophyta > Magnoliopsida > Caryophyllales > Amaranthaceae > Chenopodium > Chenopodium quinoa. The sequence continues at coordinate 4,457,259 of NW_018744626.1, read as the reverse complement.
AGAGGACTACCCTCAAACGCCCAAAATACTCTCCTTCACATCAGAATGAAAGATCATATAGCTCTTTATGACTAAATAAACTTGATTTACACTTACCTTTAAAATTCAGAGTATATACATTTAAGGGGGAAAAAAAACAAAAAAAAAAAAAGAAAAAAGGTTATGATATATAGGAATACATATAAATACCAAATGACTTTTCTAAAATAGTATACAATTGAGAATTCAAGACAAAAATACGTGTGGATCAGTGTTATTGACGTTTATTAATTCTTAATATTATCTTTTACAGCTTATATATGTAACCCTTGGGCTATGTTTATCATTTTCCATATAAAAATAAATATACAGAAAAATGTTGATTTACATCCTATATGGCAATTAGTAACTGTTATGATACAGCTGATTCTAATAGCAAACTTCACTAGTGGTTTGAAAATTGAATATTTAATTTTGTTCAAAAATTTTAAAGATGAGAAAAATGGCACACCAAAGCATGAGCATTTTCAAATACTCATTTTTCCCCATTTAAATTATATAGTAAGCCTATCAATTATATAAGATCGTGAAACGATACTCACCCATCAACAAACAGTATCCCTAATTTAAAAAACACAAATGAAAGAAATATAAACTTCTCCAAAAAAAATCTTGATTATTTAACTCATTCAAGTGTTAGTTATCTTAGCATAGAATAGATTAGATAGACAAAGTAAACTTAAGCATTATTAATACAACAAAAACACTCAAGAGTTAGTATAAAAACTCTCTTGAAAGAAATAGAGAACAGAGCTGCCAGAAAAAAATACAACCCTTGCACACCCACGATTTCAACCCCATCCTTTGTTCCTCGCCAGCTTCTGAGTTCTCCTTTTGGCATTTCCCCACCATATCCATATTTTTCAGCTCCAACAGTCTAACCCCTCAAGACTCCAACCTCCTTAAGGTGTTTAAAGCCCAATTTCTCATAAATCTGGCAATAAGTTGCTGGAAACAATGCAAGTGCTCCCAGTTCTTATGTCTTTCTTTCACTTCTTCCTTTTATTGATCACAATCAGTTATTATAGATAGAATCAGCAATCTGCCCTTAAGTCCGAATGGTAAACAATAATAATTCTCTTATACAAAACAAGTTTCTCCAAAACAAGTTTCTCCAATTTGATGGTTCATTTCTTTTTCAAAAGAAAGTTGTGAGCAGAGTGTATTTGAATATTACATTAATATAGTAGCTTCAGTTTCTTCCAAGTCTGGGGCATGTACATTGATTTCCAGAAAATTCTCCAAAATGTGAAAATGAGGTGGGAAAAAACTTCAAAATGTGAAAATGAGGAAAAGAGTTGCATGGACATGAGCATGGGCATGGGAATCTAACTTTGAGATCCAACACAATAACTTTCATGATGAGCGTATCCCCTTTATGAGTGATGATAACAAAAAGTAAAGTATCGATTTCAGATCTAGGACAGGAAGATATAGAAAGATATAGCTGTATAGCACTTGATTAGTCACTATTCCATTCTATTCCTCAAGTCTCAATAAAATTGTCCTACCCAATACCCATAGTCTCATTTAAAAAAATGAGTATAAGCCTTCTCACGTGATGGAGACAAAGAGAATAACAGCTATATAGTTGCTTTCCAGACACTATAAATACATAATGAAGGAATGCAAAGGATAGAATTGAAGGATTCTTCTCCAATATCTTTATTAACGTCTCTAAAGAACCATTAGTTCTAGGTAGTGGATTGAACCACCTATCTTTCACATAGAGCAGAAACTTGCAGGTTAGATGTGACATGTTTGAATATCCTTAAATTACACTAAGATGTACAACACCTCTTTATTGGTACACCACCATCACTTTAGAAATAAATGCACTATACCAGTATTACCAAAAGCACATGATCACTTAAACATCTGTCACAAAAGAGTTGATATCTAGTCCTTTCCATCCAAAATGCCAATCCATTTTAACTTCAAAGTTGGGAAGAATGGCAAGGAACATAATCTTGAAGGGTAATTTCCTCTTTTAACAACTTTAATTTTCTTACACAAACAGGAGCAAATCATACACAAATACACAATAAAATTTTCTTTTACCACACAGTTAACTACCTCCCAATCCCTTCCCTTCCCTTCCCCTTCCTGATTCTCGGAACGTAAAATAGACTGCAAAAAAGTAATAATATGTAGCCTTCCATGCTACCCTCATCCCCCATTCACAAATCGAGAGACCTTATCACCATGCTGTATGTATTTATTTAACAACATACCATCAAATTTTCCACACATCAACTACTAATTCCTGAAAAATCAGCAATACCCACATGCAGAAACAAACATTTTACTGAACATTACATCCAATAAACATCCAATTCTAAAATTAATGAACTATATCCAACAAACATCCCAATCTTGAAAAATAAAATGAGTTTTATATCCAATAAACATCCAATCCTAAAAAATTCACAACAATAATCAACATACTGCAAACAAAACAGCAGATTCTCACATAATTAGATATACCCACATGCAAAAGCTAGAATTCATCAACAAAACAACCCATAAACATCCAATTCTCAAAAAATCAAAACAAGAATTCAGCATATAACACTACCTCCAATGTAATAACTGAAAATACTGAAAACCCATTTGCAAAATCAATCTAAAATTGATTCTTGAAACATAAAAAGCAAAAATCAAAATGTAAAAAGAAAGGGAAAATGGAAAAATACCCAGAAGAGAAGAGAGCTTCTGAACGACATGAGAAGAAGGTGGAGGAGGAATTGTAGTCAGAGAAAACATCTTCTTGCAAAAATCGTAAATTGTTTGAATTTTGGAGGTTTTGTTAGCCATATCCACTCTTGTTTATTGGAGATCCTTAATGAAGAAAATTGTAGTATGAAATTTGTTTATTGTTCTTCTTCCTCTATCTTATGTTGTTGCGCTGTGAAACTCATTCTTACAAAGTAAAATTAGGAGCTTTTTCTTTTCTATTTTTCGACTTTTCTTGGCTGAGTTGCGCAAATTCTGTAGGCTCTATTTGTGTTTGGTTGACTGCAATAGCATTAATTTACTCAAAAAATATCTAATTCACATTTTGACTTGTAAGGATACATTTTTAACATGACTCGGTTTCCCTCTGGAAACAAAAAATAGCATGACTCGGTTTGAAATTAAACCCGACTTAACCTCGTTGAATCCGACCTAGACTATACCTAACGAGTCACTACTCACTAGTAAGAGTCAAGAGGAGTTGTAGGCTATTACAAGGCTCAATATATGTTGAAGTAGTTACTAGATGGCCTACATTTGCTATCTAATCAGTCAATTTATTAGCTTCTCTATTGTCAAAGTTATAGAGAGTACTTAAAATTATATTATGCTCATATGCTGTATTTTAAAGTTGATTGGTGTAATACCAAGGTTGAAAGTACAAAAGGAAATGACTTGAGATTGAAAGGCATGAAAGATGACGTCAATCGTTAGCTACTGTAGAGTTCCCCCTTTTTAGAGCCATTAAATGGAGTTTAATGGTTTTGTGACAAGGAGGGGCTCAATTAACAAGATTAGGGGCATGTTCACATTTATTGAATTGAGTTGAACTGAACTAAACTGAACTGGTTGGAGCTGAACTGAACTGAACTAAGCTGAAATGAATATTTTATGAGAAAGGGAAATTAGGAATTGAACTGAACTGATTGGAGCTGAACTGAACTGAACTGATTGGAGCTGAACTGAACTGAGATGAGCTGAAATGAAATGAATATTAATTTTATGAGAGAGGAAAATTAGGAGCTAAATTGAACTTAACTGATTGGAGCTGAACTGAACTGAAATTAAACTGAAGTGAACAGGTCCTAAGAGGGTGTTGAGGCGATGAATGATAATGAAGGAAAAGAAAGGATACCTGCAAGTTGACAGGAGTATAACATTTGCCGGAATTCTCATTCTTTTCGGGAAAAGGTGGCTTTGTGATAGATTTTCTATGGGGTGCAATATACATTGTTGAAAATACAGTCATATAATTTCCTTCTTTCCTAATACTCCAGACGAGAAATATTAAACGAACGCAACAAATGACATGTGCAATTATCAAAATAGTATATAACAAATATGGAGTAGCTGAGATTACGAGGTTCAAGTAAAAAATTAAAGGTTAAGGTCAATCTGTACACTGCAAAGTAATTAATAAGTTCATCTCAATCTTATAATAAGCTATTATGAGTGTGTCTTGTATTGAAGTTTGCTATAGAATAAATGATTTTGTTTGAGATATTTCATATACTTTCGTACGTAATAGAGTTGGCAATAATACACCTAAATATTATCTACCAAATTTAGTATGCGCATATTACACAAACCTAATTTGCAAATTTCAACTAACGAATAATGTATTTTCATGTCGTCAAATACACAAAATCAATACATCCACAAATTTAGAGGTGCGATCTCAACAAGGTAGTCTGAAGTTTCCACATTTGTGCGAACTCTCCACTTTCTTAGTGCAACTGTGCAAACTCTCACTATTTTTTGAAGGTAAGAAGAAAGACCCTAGTCGTGGTAAGGAGAAGACCTTAGCCGTACCTCAACCCTCGTGGTTTTTTGGTCAGGTAGTATGATGTTTCTACATTGGGGAGAACTCTCCACTTTGTTGGTGCAACTATACAACCTCTCACTATTTTTTTTAGGTAAAGAGAAAGACTCTTACTATACCTCAACCTTAACGGTTTTTTGGTCCACACTCTGAGAGTGAGGGGGAAGGGTATGGGATCTCCACCCTCAAAAATGTCTCTAGTAATGATTGAACTCCCAACTTCAAGATCAGAAGATGTAATCCTTACAACTAGACCAAGTTTGGCTTGGTATGCAACCTCTCACTATGACTGGAGCGTTCTTGCCTTAGAAGCTCAAAGTAGTATATAAATTTTGCTACTCCATATCCGTTGAAAACCCTCTCCACATTTTTGGAGTAATCTTTCTACCTTTACGGTGTACTTTTCCTAGATATAAATTTATAAATTAAACATACATAAAGAAGCAACCAACTAATCAATATTTAAATTCCATTTCAATATTTTGATGTTATCCCTTATGGTCTTATCCTATTACGAATGAGAGATTGTTACATATATTCGAGTTCACGGTACACCCAAAAATCTTTATTTGTTCATTTGATGATAAAATGAGAAAAAAAATATTCTAGGTGCACCGTGCACCCGAGTATATAAAACAATTTCGAAATACGGACTACGGTAGTAATTTTGTGTTCATTGGATAATTTTATGGGAGCCAAAAAAAAATCCAATATTTTCCATAACAAAAATGAGACCAAAAAGAGAGGACAAAAGAGCCCAATCCTCTCCACCAAGAAACAGAGGACGCACCACCACCACCTCACCGTCGCGCGCCTCCAGAATTTCCCCTCCATCAGCTTCACTCTCCGACCAAACCACCACTGAGCTACTCACTGAGTTCGAAGAACTCCGAGTCACTGATAATTCCGAGTACAACCCACGAAGCTTTCCTTATAGTGTGAAGCAACAATGCTGGGAAAAGGCAGAGAAAATCAAGGGTCGAGACCCAAGTCGTTGGAGAAGGGACCCACTTGGGAACATCGTCTTCCGCAAGCTTGTTGGCTGCCCTGGTTGCTTGTGCCATGATTACGACCACATTCTTCCTTATTCCAAGGTATGAATTTTTTCGAATTAATTGAAATTTTTAAGAACAATTTCTCTTTCAACTAGTTATTTAGCTTTATTTGTTGCTCTAATTTGATGGGGTTTTCTTGAATTTTTAATTTACTATTGTTGGTTGATCTTATTATAAATATTAAATAAGATGATAGTTACATACATCAATGTACTTCTATTTTAGGTATTTGAGTGAATTGATGTGAATTTGATCACTTTGTGACTGTTGCATTTGTGGATTTGCTCTTGCAATCTTGTTTCATTATCTGAAATCGAAATTGGCTTTGCCCCATTCTCACAAGTGCAAGTTACCTAGCATAATTATGAGTTGATTGAAGTCCATTGCTTAATTAGCTCAATTTCTGAATGGAATTCAATTGAGTAGAGATTACATACCAAGGTATCGAGCAATGACACAACTTACACAAGGTATAGTGTAGGTCTAGGTGTGGTAAAAAGGTCACATTACTTTGTATGTGTTTGATTGGCGATACATGATGGTGCATGAGGTTATTCAAGAAATTTGTGCTAAGAAATACAATTGCTCCATGTCAATGTTTCACGACTTTCAATTCAAATCTAATTAATAAGATGTAGAGAATTTTGAAATTATCTTGACTCTAGATATGGTGAGAGAAGTTGCAAATCAAGAAATGCAATGTTAGATGGATATGGTAGATTGGTAACATCTCAACTTTTGCCCTACCTTAACAAACTTACGGAGCCATACCTAGTAGGTATCGGTCTGAGTGAGTTACATCCAAACTTAGAAGAATTTGGAGATGGAGATGGATGACAACAAAGATAATGAATGTGATGATTTAGATAAACTGTTAGTGGTATTCCTCATAGTTAGAATGTTTGACAATCCTCATCATTTTTGTACTTATTATACATTGATATGGCTAGGTTTAGTGAATAGTTACAATTTAGGCGTACGAATTATTCACTACACCTATCCCTTCACTGATAACTTTTTATTTGTCTTCTCTTCATCATTTTGTTTCTAATCATCACCAAGTCATCTCTAAGTTTGGATCTATCCTCATCTGTATTTCATACAAATGATATCATGTTTATCCAATATTGCAATTCTCAATGTTGCTTCTCTCTCATCATCTTTGGGATCTACAACAATGTCAATAACACTTTCATTGAAAGGGATTGAGTTGGGTGGTTTATCATTGTCTTTGTTCTGTGTGCAAATTCATGAATATAAAATTGAAACATATAAAATTGCCTCTATCCTCAACTTGCACTGTTACACCTTGGTACATAATTTCTTAAAAGTCCCATCCGTGAAATTTAGCAAATTAGACAATGAACCTTAATTGACTATTAACTGTTGGATAACCCTATTCTTTTGAATTGTTACCTGATCCTTCATTTCAATATTCATTCTTTGCAAATGACCTTCCATGTCTCCCTCAAAATTCTATCATGTTCACATATCTCTTTAGAATCAACTGGAGAGGAGGGATTGGTTGAATAGACTCGCTAGACATTTATATGTATCAAAATAATGAATGACACAGCAAACATCTTTACTGCCTGCCCGCTACCCATGATTTTTCTCAAAATACCACTCTGATCCCGTTTTGCCTCTAGCTTCTTTACTCTTTACTATTATCTTTGCTAGTCACAGATGCATTAGACTTAATAGTAGAAATTTCGACAATTTCTGTAAGCCACTTTGAATCCCACAGTAAAATCTTATTCTGGTTTGCTAGACAATGACTTGACTAAACCCATTCTAGCATTAATGATTATTGTTTGATTTGAAGTTGTATTTTCTCTTTAAAAAGATCGGCCTTAAATGTAATCACAATAGGAAAAATGCTACTAGTTCAGGAATAAATAAGGATTTCAAATACTATAATGTACTCACTATTGAAAGTAAACAGTAGAGAGTAGATCTAGAAAGCCTATGTGTAAGGCTCTAAGCTAGCAGTAGTGCTCTCTTTAGAAAGAAAACTCCCCTATTCGGCCAATTGTACTGGAAAAATGTTTGCGAACACATTCCTCCATTGTTGGAGAGATCACCTTCTCCCTCCCCTCCCCTCACCTCCCTTTCCTTTCCCCTTTTTCCTTTACTTCCCTTGCTCTTCACTATTCTTATCCAAACATAGTGTTAGCATATGACCATTTTTGTCTGTTTGTGTTTTTCTTGCCTTGCCATAGTGCTTTTTGAAAGTCAAGTGTAGAGGATGTAGAGTAAAATAGTCTTACACATGTCAAATTTTTAACAAAAGATCATTGTGAGCTATTGTTACGTGCTCTAACAACACCGACTCACCAAGTTACTTCAAATACAACCCAATTACAAATACTTCTTTTAAATTTCTACTAACTTGGCAGTTATTTTGTTAGCGGAACTATTTACTATAAGACTATAAGTGTGGCAGGGTTTGCACAGAATTGATTAAACACTTTGTAAAGAGATTCCAATGACAAAATCCAAGTTTTTAATTTTCAACAATATTGTTCAAGATCGTTGCTTGAAACTTAAATAAAAAGTGCACCTGTGGAATCCCCTTCATTGCACGTGTTAGGGTTCCACTATAGGGAAGAGGGGAGAACATAACCACTTTATAACTATTATAAGCTTGAGGATTTATTCATATCACTAATGGGTTTTAGATGGGACCTCCTTTGACCTTGTGATGTCCAAACTCTCCTCCTTATGGGTGGTTGGGTTTTCTTGAACCTTTTTTATTTTCTCTAAAATTTTAACAATATCCCTATCTGATAAGTGTTTGTGCATATGGTGTACCTGATTTAGTGCTGTAGATCAGAATTTTTAGCAAGTTGGCAAGTCTAAGTAATTGCAGGTTTATAATCTATCACTTTGCTTACCTTATCTGGGCCCTTCTTGTCTCTATAATTGATCTTTGTTATCCAGTTGGGAGATACCTTTAGGTATTGGTTTGGCAACAGAGTGCTTTGTTCTGAACCTTCTATAAGCTAAGTTTTATTTTTCATTGTTCGTATTTGATAATGATATTCTTCTTATCAGATGCTTTTATTTTCAGGGGGGGAAAAGTACGCTGGACAATTGTCAGGTTTTACAGGTACACTAATCTTGTGCATATGAATTATCCTTGCTTTGATTCTTCTTATTTCTTATTTTCTTCCAACCTTGTGTTGCACGTAGTGTGTGCATAAATTTGTTACCCCAACCCCAACCCCCTCTTACAAAGCTACACTTCTTCACATTTTGTGTGATTAGCTATTTAGCTGGTTACCCTACGAATTTGATGAGCAATATGTCATGTGAGTACGAAGTTATCTTACTGACCAGACAATCAGACAGAAGATTTGAAAAGGCTAAAATAGTGGGAATGATACCTTTGAAGCACAAAGGGGACTTGAAACTATATTTCTCAGATCTAGTTATGACTTGAAGCTATGTTACTCAGATCTAGTTTTAGGTGTTTGAGTGTAGATTGAAGCGCCTTACATTTTAATAATTAAATTCAATGATTCGAGAACTTGTGCAAAGATCTCCTAACTCTGGTATAAGTGTAGAGTTTAATAAATATTACTACACCTCAATTAACCCTTCATATTTGGCAATATTACTGAAAGAATTGTTATAGTTGCAATCATCCTTCCCACTTCCATTATAAATTGTTCCCTCCATTCCTAATAGTCTGTTCCGTGTTCATATTTGAGGGACAACCTTTTATGGAAAATGGGATAAACTAATATGGACAAAGGGAGTAGTAAGTTTATTTTAAGAAATATAATTTCAACCATTACTGATTTAGACAATGTGGCCTTTTTCCCTAGCACCCTAAATTAGTACTACCCCTGATTCCGAAAGTTCTTACTGATTTCCGTTTCTTCAGTCTCAGAAAGTTATTACTTCGTAACACTTTCACTTTATCCCAGTTTTGGCAACCCCTTTTACTACTTACCCCTCTTACCCCACAATATTTGCATCTTTCCACTTACTCTCTCTTACTATATCCACCTTTTTTCTCACACCTAGCCACCTTTTACACTTTCTCTCTTAATTCACCTTGTTCTTACACCAATTTACCGCATCATCACTCTCTTCGATTGATTTTTGTTTTCGGAAATAGTGGTAGCCTATGTGATTGTTATTTTTATAATGTGAACAGAGGGAGTATGTATCCTTCGATCAAGGAACAAAGCCTTTACATGTTGCCTTTTGTTCCTAACCCCCATCTTTGATATTGAAATTAAGCCTGGACTCTTTTGCATTGTGGCCAACTTGCATGGATTCAGAAAGGAATAGATATCAAACGATCATACTTCTTAGTGCTTCCAAGAGCAAGTCACACATAATTTTGGGTGTTAAATGAGCTGTCAAGCCTGTCATGTTAATATGAGCGTATTAGGCCAAACGAAGAGTTAGAATATTACCGGGAGAGATGCCTAAGATTTTGACATTTTACCAGTGTGATAGCAACAACGTTTGGCATTTCCCTTTTATAATGTTAGGCTTTGGAGACATAGCCCTTAATCAACTTAATTGGTGCCTTGGTGGCAATAGATTCATTGCAGGCAGGCTATCAATGGTAAGTCCTAGTTTGAGTTTGTTTTGTGTGCTTTTTGTTAATGTTAATGAAATGTTAAATGTTGTGGTGGCTGCATATCACGTCACTTTCACTTCATCATTTCATATTTTCATGCAACCTTCCACAACTTTGTTTTATTGTCTTCCTCATGTTGGAAGTTGAAATGTAACTCTTAAGAATTTTAGTTCTCACAATCTTCTCATTATCTCAAACCACATTGATCATTTATGTGCTATTCATCATGTCAGGCTACTGTTAATCGCTCAAAAGGGAATCGATCTGACATATCCAGAGCAGATCTGATACAGAAGAGTTCCTATTGTCGAGTTTCAGGTATATTGCTATCTGCATTCTGCACTCGCTTTATTAGACACATAAATCAATCTGGTATTCTGGTCATATCTTGTGGCATTTGTGCATTTCACTTGCATGATCTTAGGTGCTACAAAGTACACTGTAATGAAATGTAATCTGAATGATGAATGTGTTAGTTGTCAATATTTGTGTAGATAGATTTTCTTTTTTCTATCCTTATCCATGCTTTATATATTGGATTTCTGCTGATCTTTTGTGTAACACCCCTGTAGCTTCCTCATTATTGTTACTATTCTGGAAAAAATTTGCAGGCCGTGACATGGACCTCCTTGAGTTGTCGGCATTTGGTAATGTTCGTCGAGGAGAAGATTCAGGTGGGTGTAGAATTCAGTAACAACACTGAATGGTAGCAAATTGGTCCTAATGTTATATGCTCATAAAACATTCTTAATAGTTCATCAAGGAGCAGATTCAGGTGTATGTAGAATTCAGTAACAGCGCAGAATTGATGTTGTTCTCGCGTTTTATATTCACAAAACAATCTTAGACTCTTAGTTCCACCTTTAATGCTCATGGTTTTTGTTAATTGTTCATTAAGAGATGATCATTGCCTAGCATTTAGCAAAAGCTGTCGTAACTTGTATACTCTGATTAGATTTGTTTGGATGTCTGATGTATGATGATGCAATTGTTTATAGGTTCAGAATAACACTGTAATTACTGTTAATAATTAGAAAGAAAAAAAGGTTTTAAATATCTGTTTCTACCACATCTTTTATTCCAATCTTTTCAATTTAAGTTGTCCCATTTATTTTTTAGTTGAGCAAAATAACCCTTAAACTTTAAAAGTTGTGAATTAACCCCTCAACTCTTTTATTTTCGCCCAATTTTTACTAAAATGGTGGCTTGACTGGAACTTTATAGCTTTCACACATACTTAAATGATGGAGACTAGGAGAAGCATGATGATATGGAAAGAACCATGATAATTCAAAAGAAAAACTCAAAAAAGTGATTTAACTTTGACCAGGAAAAACTTACAAGAATTAACTCTAAAATCTAAATTAGAATTCTAATAAGAGGAGTAAAAGATAAGATTAGAAAGGTTGACTTATATGAATGATCTTTATTAGTGGATTTCTATTGAGAAGTGTTTGACCATCTTTGTGTTGTATCATGTATTGAGAATTTGAAAGTGATCTTTAAAATTGAATTCCGACTACATTATTTTTCAATTATGACTCTTTGAACTACAAATTGTGGAAAATAAAACTTACTAAAATAATCTTTCTTTAGAATGTTAATGGTTACCATTTATCTCTATGATCTCTTATCAAATACGATCTATTGGTGTCTTTACTGTTTGGAACAATTTTGATCAACTATTGATTATGATAAGCCTTCCCACAAGTGAGATTTAAACTCTAGTGCATAATTAAATAAGATTAATTTCATTCTAGGTATCATTATTTAGGTTCTTGTCAAATCTAAAATGTTAAATTAGATAAGAGTAGTTTCATGCCAACTCAACCAAATCTTAACACTTAAACAATTCCAGTCCAAATACAATCAATGTACCCCATTATACTAACAATTAAGGATTTTTAAAGCATAGAAGACGCACTAATAAATATTGCTAAATGCTTAAAAAAGTTGCTTAATCATTACCTTAGCAAGTGTGCATTTGGAGTGTGGACACCAACGTGGCTTCTACTTCTAGTATTCTAGTATGCATTAGAAAACTAGAAACCTTAATTTTACCAATGAAGCTAATTGTAAGCTTGTTTTCAAAGTCTTAAGAACAAATTCTCTTAGGGATCGGACTCTTGGGCACGGTTAACATGGCTTCGATTATCCCCCTAGGGTTTAATATAAGTTGGCTGAGATTCTAAGAGATCCTTGTGTCTCCCTCAACTACATCGTAATTTAAGTTGGGTGAGACTCTAATAGATCCTTGTGTCTCTCAACTACATCGTAATTTAAGTTGGCTGAGACTCTAAGAGATCCTCTCTCAACAGTCTCAACTACAACATATAGGTAGTTTCACTCAAATTCACATCATTATTTAATATAAAACATACATAATTAAAAAAAAACATCAAAATTATATTTTTAAGTGTTTGTAAAAATTACAATTAATACTTTTGAAGCTTTGTCTTTAGCTTACTAAAGTGAGTTGACTTATGGCATTTTTCTAATGTAGATAAATGGAAACATAGTCAAAATATATATTTTTTAAATATCAAATTTATATTTATCTCTATGCTAATTTATAATACGAAGTATATTTTTTTAAATCTTGCATAACAAGTGTGATAAGTACAATTAAAGAGGGCAAAACTTTTTTTTTTTTGAAAGAAGTCCTAAAAGATATTAAATTTCATTAATAATAGCCATATGACATCTACAATTGACAATTAACGATAATGAAAACGAATTTAACAAAATAAAGAGGGCAAACTTTGGTGGTGGCTAAAACCTTTTTTTCACTTTTGATTTTGAAGAGTGGAGCATTTTCCCTCATTTTCATAGGCCGTACATGTGTTAATGCTATCATTTCTTGTGAAAGTTTTTTTATTTGACTAATTGTCAAAATTCACTAATACAATCTCTATATAAGTTACTTGGTGGATATTACATCACTTCTCTGCCTCTAGTTTTTGACTTTATTTTTGGGATCTTTTCCTTACACGGTATCATTTAAATTTTTTGTGCTTTCCTTTTGGAAGTAAAGGAGGATAATGTTAAAGTTTGATCAATGTAATTGTTGGCCTACCAAAAGGCACAAGCTAAGCATGAAGAGAGCTTAAGGGTGAGTGTTTAGCGCGATTCTATCCTAAAATTATTGTAATATGGACGTAGTAGTCACTTAATGACTTAAATTCAAATGACGACTTAAATGAGACATCATCCTAAGATTTTAATATAATAATAGGACATGACAAATTTTTATATGTAGCTGGTCATACCATGTGGCAGAGGTTACTTGAGTTACTCGGTCATATACTTGAGGGGTTTGGTCAGGGATATATCAAGTTCATCAATTGTCGAATTCATCAATTGTCAAATTAGGCTAATTTGGCACTTGTGAGAACAATATGCCAAGAGGAATTTGTCAATTCTATAATTTTTTTTTAAAAATTTTAAAAAGATTCTATAAAGTAATATATGTCTTCTATTGTTCTCCAATATGGGACAACTTTTGTGGATTTTTCATGTGATCTCAATGTTTACTCGCTTTACAGTTTCAATCCTTTAGGGGATTATTTTTGGGTATTTATATTATCTTCTACATGTGTTCATTCCTTGAGTTTTTGAGTAAATTTTGTATACATCCGGTGTACAGTAATTTACTGTACGTCGGAGATTACTTTTACAATTTTTTGGGTAACTTTTATTTATAAAAATATTTCATAACTTATATTTATGTTATGATAACTTTTATTCATATTAGAGTAACTTTTGATCATTTTAGAGTAACTTTATAATAGAGGTACATTATTTTTTTGTACACTAGGTTAAGTCCTGTGCCATGCGCGGTAATAATTAAACTTATAACAAAAATTATAAAGAATGATGTTAATTTAACAATAATTTACCAAAAAAAAAATATTTGTAACAAAATAATAGTCTTTATTTCTTTAATTAAAGATATTAATGGTTAAACTTGTTTCTGGACAAATGTGCAAATCCAACTATAACATATAAAAAATGGAGGAGTATAAAATAATAAAATAATTTTGTTTGGTTGTGCTTATGCACATTATGCATGATTTTAATATTTATACAAAGTATGCTACCAAAATATTTTTTTTCTATTTTTAATTAAAATAAATTTTAAGTTGAAGGAAAAAAATTGATAATATTATAATAATCTTGGATAATGATATACGAAGTATTTCAATACCTTAATTTTAATCTATGTTACTAAATTTGTAACTAAAAGATTCCTACTATATAAAATATATGTTAAAAAATAATAATAAAAAAAATTGAGTATGATTGGATTAAATGTGTTTTTAAAATGGAGATAAGTATTATTGTAGGTTAAAAATTGGAAGTCATTCAAATTTGGCAAAAAAAAAAATAAAGAAAGAAAAAACAAGGCGGGAAACTTTTCAATGACATCATGTCAAGTGTCACTTTAGGTTCGCTTTTAGTATAGATTATTAATATTAATTATTAATTGATTCGATTTTTTTAAAAAATTTGTCTGAATTCTGTATGTTTATCATTAGCACATATTTTTAAATTTATAAAGGGGCAAGTCTACCTCGATTTTTTTATAATACCTTCATCATGAACTGATTTTCTTTTAAATTCAAATTAGCTTTCTTTTTGGTGGAGTGTTGTAATTTTCATAATACCTTCATCATGAACTTATATATATATAAGGGAGCTTTTCCCGAATTTTTAGAGAGTAAAGTAGGATTTAATTTTTTCAGCGCGCCACCAAGGATAATAAATTTCAGTGGTAGCCAATTAAATACGAGATTTTTCATTTCTTTTAGAATTAAATAATTTAACTGACGTAAGCAAAATTAGTGAATGAGATTATCCAGTTTAAAATAATTAAATATAAAATATTATCTTTTAATATCATGAATTTTATCTAAATATTTAACAGTTTTTAGCACATAGATATATATGTAAAAAATTATTTTACAAAATTCAAACAAACCGCATCGCACGGGCTTCATCTAATTCAACTTAATTAAGAAATAATTGTCACATCAATTCTTTTTTATTTTTGTTATTTATCATTGAATATCTTTAATTTCGTGATTTAAAATACTATAAAAAAAAGTTTATATTTGAAAAATATATATTGATACAAAACTAATTATTGAGCTCTCATTTGATAATTTATTATCTTATGCATTAATGCACAAATTAGTTCAAAGTTAGGTCAAATTTACCAAATTAGAAAACTTCACACGAGTTCATTTGAATTAAGCATAGCTTTACGTGAATATATAGTTGTTTAATTTCTTATGCATGTTGGAGTGGCAAATTGTGACATTATTGCAAAGCTAAAATTAAATTTAAGGTCTGTTTTCTTCAACTTAATTTCAATTCAGTTCAATTCAATTCAGTTTAATTTCTAATTTCCTTCTTTTATAAACAATTCAGTTCTGCTCAATTCAGTTCAATTCAACTCCAATCATTTCATTTCAGTTCAGTTCAATTTAGTAAATCAGAACTAGCCCATAATCATCCAAGCTAAGATTAATATGAAGTACTGGTCTATATTGAGGATCTATTTGTTTCATCTTATCTTATCTTAATTTAACTCTACCTTGTAAAAAGTATGAGCAAACTCTTATAAATTGTGTCTGTTAAAAAAAAAATTAAAAATAAAAAAAAAACTTTTTAATACTGTTGATACTATTATGCCCCTAATAGCGCTTATTTATGTATTAACCCCTTTTAAAATTATGGCCACACTTTATGAATAGTGTTAAAGACGATTATGTCTCAAAGATGTTTATTTACTTTTTTTTTCTCATTGATGTTAATTTTTTTTTTTTAAAAAACCCCTTAATAAAAATAGCTTGTAGACATTTATACCCCTAAACTATTTGTTTACATATTTTTCCTAATTGACGTTACTATTAACGTCAAGCCGAAAGAACTTTCGGACATGACTAACTATGATACGCGCGTTAGCAGACCTAATTACTTTAAAAATATATAATAAGTTCAAATAATTTCAGATAAAATAAAGTTACATAAAATAATATTAGATAAAATAGATTTATAAAATACTAAATAAAATGAGTTTAGATAAAGTAATACATAGTATAAGTTCAAATAATTAATAAATTTAAATAAATTTAAATTAAATAATTTTAGGCAAAATCAGATGAACTAGCATGATGTAAGTTGTAGGATAACAATTAAGAAGAGAAGCTTGACTATTTATTTTAGGACATTCACGTGATATTTGTCTGCTCGATCATAAAGTCATAAAGTCATATGTGGAGTTATGGCTTGTAGGGCTGAACAAAAATTGAAGGTAACCTAATTTGGAATCGGAACCTGTTCAAAATCGCAGGTTTTTAGGGCCGGCCCGGAGGGGTAGGCCTCGAGTGTGACCGCCTAGGGCCCACGCCAGAAAGGGCCCATAAATTCAAAAAAAAAATTAATTTGCATAGCGGTAGAATTTAAACTGTCTAAACTGTAGTTTTTACTCGTTAAAAAATAAGCTACTTTTAAAAAAGATAATAAATGCATTTAGTTAGCAATTAATATTAAATTACTTAGATGTCAATTAGGTGGAGATAATTATGCAATATAACTTCTTCTTCTTCTTCTAATATTCCAATTACACCGTTTCATATTTATTCAATTACCGAAATATTATGCAAAGTTATTACTCCAGTATTGTGTATGGAGACTTATTATTCAAATAATTTAAGTTATTTTCATTGTCTTATATTTAAAGCTATTACGTGTAAAAAAAATTGTTTACGTAAGGGGCCATTTTCTTACATTATGCCTAGGGCCCATAAATTTCTAGGAACGGGGCTGGGTTTTAGAACCGAATTTTATAAATTAGGATTCGGTTCCGGGTAATAAAATTGAGAACCTGTTATAACAGGTTTCGAGTAATAAAGTTTTAGACCCGAAATCTATAAGGTACTCTGTTAGTTTAGGTTCCCTGTAGGATATATACAAAAAACCGAAACCTATAATTTAGGCCCAAATACAAAAGCCCTTTATCAAAATTGTATAAAAGCCGCCCTCTACCTCTCTACCCCCTCTTAATCATTTTTCATCTTACTCTTAAAGGTTTAATTAATGGTATTAATATAAGTATTTTTGTGATTTTGTAATAAATATTCTAGATAATCGGTGCTGGTTTGTTATATTTGTAGTATTGTATTAAAGTTGTAAGATTTTATTGTGAACATTTAAATTTTGTAACAATTTATCAAACGACTATTAAGCTTAGATTGAAACACAAGGTACCCTGTTTCGGAACCAGAACCTGCAGGTTCCCAATTTTGAGGAACCTGTTGAATGGGTTCCGATTCCTATTTTTAGGAACCTGTTGCTATAGGTACCGGTTCCAGGTCCCGAGATTTTATAAGGTACCCTGTTACGCTCACCCCTAATAGCATGGAGTGAAAATATGAAATAAATCCTTTTTCATTTGACTTTCTAGGATGATTATTTTAATTAATAATAATTATCAAGAAAGTTTTGGTAAACAAATTGTCTGTTACATACTTTGGGTCCGTTCACCTCAGCTTAATTTCAGTTTAGTTCAGTTCAGTTCTTAATTTTCTTCTCTCATAAACAATTTAGTTTAACTCAGTAAATCTGAACATGCCCTTAGTAGTTGGTATAGAGTTATATTGCAGTTTCCAACACATATATATATTTAGGATGAATCTCACATTCTTCAGGGCCAAGAAACACTAGGGGTCTGGGATCTCGGGTAATCAATGACAGATCTTATTTACGATCGTAGAGATTAACCTTTTTTAGATTATTTAAATATAATAACTGATTTGTTTCCTAAAATGTGCATGAAAAGGTGTAACGATGTGGTTAGGTGATCAAAGATTATAATTGAGGTTAAGGGGATCAAACTGCTTTAACTTCCTTTCATTTTTGGTCTAAGATAGGTCATCATACATGATTGGGATGTGAGAAGGAAAATTATACATAAGACAACGTAAATGGTAACCTTGAAATTTCACGTGTACAGTCATCCATAATTGTTATGCTTAATCTTAAATAAGTGCAAGTAAATTCCAATAGTTATAATTGAGTTTTCTAATTAATTTTACATAATATACTTATATTATATATCAAAATAAATTAAATTCATATAAAGTAAGATAATTATAAAGGTAAAAAGAAAACATTTTTTAAAAAAAAAAAAAAAAAAAAAGGTCTCAAAGTAGATATTTTCTTTGAAAGTTTCTTGAACTTTCTTGCATAATCTTAAGCATTGGGCAAACTTCCAAGCAAAAATGCACAAAAAGAAAGGGGAAAAAAACTGTACATTAATTAAATAATGTAATAAAAAAATTTAAAAAAAGAAAAGTGAGTGGACATTTGATATATCCATGATAGTGAAAGAGCACATTTTCTATATAAAAAGGTAAATAAAAAGGCAAGAGAAAAAGAAGAAAGAGAAAGAAAGCAAAAGAAAAGCCAAAGCACTTGTGAATAAGTTATATGCTTGGGACCCATTTACACTAATATTTTTAATACAAGTTGTGGCTTACATTTGCTTATACTTTGAAAAAATATCTGACTGTTTTTTAGTTGATGAGAAATCTGGGTCACATACCCCCCTTAGTTCACCACTATGATTTGGCATATCATATTTTTGCCTCACAGTTTTTCTACTCCTTGTTTAGGAATATTCATCATTTTCTTGGTTGAATGAATAATAATCTTAATCTTTTGGCTTCAATGAAGACACAAGGGATGGGAATATGACATATCATATTATTTTATTATTTTAGTCGAGTTAAAAGATGATACTCCGATCTCAACTATTGGAGTATCTCCGGATTGTATACACTATCTATCAATTCATGGACTAGATTTGCTCACAAGGTTTTTCTTAGTTAGCATTCCTATTTTGTAGTTTAATTAATTCGAGTGTAAACATGATTACAATACATGTATTAATGTTACAAGGTTTTTTTTTTAATGATTGTCTTTTCTTTTGAGTTTCTTTTTGTTTCTTTCATTTTCTTCACTATTTTCCTAGAAAATGGGAGTATACCATTGTTATCTAAATTTTAAGCTTATCCAAATGTAAATAAGTAGAACAAATTTAAATTAAAAGAAAACTTGAAAAGGCTAACATATTATAGTTACCTAATTAACTATCAAATCGATGAAATACTCCGTGATCATAATAATCATTAGATACCTAACAGTTAGTCTTTTCGCTGATTTTTAAGCAAAATTACCCAAACTCAAACTTTTCTCCAGGAGATGGATATAAGACTGCAAGCATGGACCATCAATTATTTTGTTGTCAGATAGCTAACAAAACACAGCAAAAAGGTCTTAAACAGTTATCATCCTATTTGATTTGGCAGCTATCAACAGACTGTTCAACATCTTTCCACAACTGTCACTCATACCCCTCTAGTACTTCCTGCTAGTCATTATTGGCTGCTTAAAATCTCTTTAGATATTCACTAGAAAAAAAAAAAAAAAAAAAAAAAATTCTTTTCTGGTAACATTATCTTTCTCTGGATAACAATTAATTATATCTAGGCAAAAAAGCTCTGAAATTCATCAAAATTTCAACCTAACACTTGTACATTGCATAGATATTTTCTGATTTTCTGTTTTCCTAAAAAAAGGATTCAACAATTTTGGCACTAACTTAAATTGCATAAACATGCAGAGTCTGAAGAAGTGGTACTTCAGAAACATCTAAAAAGGGAGTGAAACAAAGGCAATTTTCATTATTGGATAGAATATATTACAACAAGAAGCTAAGTATAGCTAAATGTATCTGTCACACCCACTCTATTTATACCTCAAAACACTTCAAAAAGAGGTTTATGTACAAGATCACAAACAAGAAAAAT
This sequence comes from Chenopodium quinoa, assembly GCF_001683475.1. NCBI lineage: Eukaryota > Viridiplantae > Streptophyta > Magnoliopsida > Caryophyllales > Amaranthaceae > Chenopodium > Chenopodium quinoa. Next base: position 4,437,126 of record NW_018744626.1, on the reverse strand, counting down.
TTGAGAAAAAGAAGAAAAAAAAAACTCTGCATAATTCTACAAGATGATGACATGCTTCTGGTTGCTGCTTCTGCTCCAACCCTTCCCTAAACAGAAACTTGTTCCCTGCTTCCACTTCCCTGGTTAAGGATCACTAATAATCTATAATAGGCTCATCAACTAATATTCTGAGCCATACATGTAGGTGAAGTTTCCGAAAACTCATCCTTTGTTAAGTTTCGGTTTCACCTTCAAGCACTCTCTTGGAAGTTCATTGACCGACATAAAGCTGCAGGGTTAGCCTGTAATGCAGGTGGAACGTCTATATTGTGTAAATCATCGTCTTTCTTCTTTGACTGTAAGGTATTGAAGAAACCTCCTCCTTTACTTACAGAGTCACCCTTCTTAATCCCAAGAGTACTCCATATAGAACTGTTGGCAGCCTCATCCGGATCATCAATTCTCAATGTCTTTGGTACTAAAACAGTGGGTGTTCCTATGCTCTTTTCATTCTCACTTTGGTTAAGCATTTCTCCATCCCTTGAATGCTTGCCTAGAGTTGGGGAATTAGGGTTGGATTCCGGGCTTTTTTGGCCAGGGGGACATGGAGACACCCAAGGAAAGTTCCAAGGCATTGCACCATTCCAATAAGGAGGAGGGGGGTAAAATGACATAGGGAAAGCTGAAGGGAAAAATGGTGGTACAGGAACTGCCGGATTCCACATGTAAGGCCATTGATAGCAGGGCATTTGATTGGTGAAACCATTTAAGTTTGGCTTGATTTGCCCTTGTTGGCCTGCCGTTGCCTTCTCATCCATTGAACTCGTTGTGGTGACTGTTGATCCACTAGATCGATCATCCCCGTTCTCCTTGCTCCTACAAACAACCTGGTCCATGTTATGGAACCCATTCCTAGGAGTAGCAGTGGTGCCATTCAAGACTTTCTTATCTGCAATGTTAAGCATTGATTCACACAGGGGATTGTCTGGTCCAAAGGTCAAGACCGTTCCATTGGTTTTCAAGCCCGGGTGATGAACTCCATTTGGAACATCAAGACGAGCTGCTTGAAGAGCCTCAGAAACCGTGATGTGGCAATATCGGGATGCAGAGCTCTTGTTCTTTCGTCTTCCTGCTCCTACAGGAACATTCCTCATAGTACCACCAGCAGTCCAGTACCTCTGACAGCTCTTACAAAAGTGTCGAGGTTGGTTGACATTATAGTTATTGTAGTAGCAGAACTTCGTGTCCATGCTATTGCACCTAGGACATGGGAGTATCTTATCCGGTTTCTTCAACGTTTTCTGCTGCGAACTCTTCTGATCATCTGACTCCTTCTCATCCATCTCTTCAGATTCCTTCTCAGAATCTGGTGCTTTCTCATTGTCATTAGTATCTGACATTATTGGTGGATTTGTGGAGTCTTCCTCAGGTGGTGGTGCAGGATCGTCAGACTGTTCGATCTCCATTGCATCTTCTGTGGATTCCTGAAATTCAGAAAGCTCTTCCTGTCAATCATTGTTATAGTGCTCGAACAAAATACCAACTACTGTATTTAGAGTAAACACACTCCCCACCCCTACAAAAATAATGAAAGAACATTTATTAAGAGATTTGATTACAAATCAGTGAATCACATGTTGAGGATCAATTGCCATCTTAGACTACCTTATTGGGTGACATTAAAAGTTACCCCTCGATAAACAAAAAAGTAAAAAAAGTCAACCCCGACTTACAACAAGTTCTCATGAGACCGTCTCATACAAGACTTCACTAACTCAGTAATTCCATATATGAAAAAGATGTCATTAGCAAAAATGAAGATGTTCATACAAGCTACTCCCTTAATTATTGATGATCCAAATCATACAAGTTTTGTTCTTTTTGCTACTATTCAAAGTGGACTTGTGAATTTCTATGACTAGTAAAAAAATAATTGGGGAAGAACAATTAATGATTATACACTCCATAATTGAGATGATATATATCAAGGGGAAACCTAAGTAGGTGAGAAGATATGTAATGTGAAAAGAGAAAAAAGAGAAAAAATTAATGAAAATTTGACGATGTCAAAAGATTCAACCAAACAATAGATTTTTAAAAGCTAACTATATCACATTAATGAACCTTCTGGAAATTCAAGCATAAATTCCATCTTCGTTACAGATCAAAGATCCTCCACTTACCCAAAAAAAACCATAATAATTCATCAAAATAAATTAAATTGAATAAAATTCCAATTTATTTTTCCCTGTTTATAGTTTCTTCAAAGGAAAAAAAATAATAATTGAGTGTTCAAAACTTCAAATAATACTAAGGTATTTATTAAATTTGGTCACAAAAAAAAAAAAAAAAAAAAAAAAAGTATTTATTAAATTATTGCACTTTCCATTTTATTATTACTAATAGATAGACCAATATTATTTCTCAATAATAATTAAAAAAAAAAACTACTCTTGTAAATTAAATTAAATTTTCTTTAATAATTCTTATATTACTCAATATTTAGTGAAATAAACCTCAAAAATCAAAATTAAAATTCTTTTTTTTTTTGAGGAAATAAAATTAAAATTCATTGACTAATTGATGAGTAAAGCTAGTACCAACTACTTAAAAAAGCAAGTAAAATCTACCCACTAAACAAATCCCAAATCCAAAAAATGGGTAAAAATCAAAACAAAAAAACAACCCCAGATCCATTATTAAAAATTTTATAACAAAAATTAACCCCTTCATTATTTTTTATCCATAATAAAAAACCCGACCACAACAATCTTGGTTCGTTCATGTAGCCGACCCCATCTTTTCGGAACAAATTAACTATAATCATAATCAATCAAACATACAATTAAAAAAAACAAATTGAAACCAAAAAAATATAAATTAAAAAATATATATATACCTTATCATCAACATCATGAAGGTCAGAATTAGAACTCTCATTAGAATCATAACGAGGTGATTCATTATCTCCAATAACAGGTATAGTTTTCCCAAACAATTTAATCGCTGGATCCATCATTTTTATTTAATTTTTTTTATATAATTTTCCACCTAACCAAACACGGCCTTATTCTCTCTCCTAAAAAATCGCGGTTTAGAAGGAAGGAAGGAGGTCGTTTAGTGAGTAAATGATTGTCGTTTCAGAGAAGAGGGTATTTTTATTCTTAGAGAGAGAAAGAGAAGAAAGAGAAAAGAAATATGGTGGTGCAAACTTGGCATTCTCAGGTTTTGGGTTTTTGATCCGTTTAAAATCAAATTGGATGCCATGTCAGCATCTTTAGTATTTCTCAGCCACATATATTTTTCCTAGTCCCCCACTTACTTTTTTATTTATTTATAACATAAAGTATTTTTAATATTTATAATATTAATTATATACTCTGTATTTATTTTTATATAAAAAAAATCTTTTATCGTTAGCATTAAATATATGGCCCTTGAAGTAGACGTGGCACCATCTAATTGGCCCTATCAAGATGGAATTGACCTTTTTGGTTTCAATTTGATTCTTTTTCTTTTTCTTATTTTCATAATTATTTTTCACATGGATTATTTATATTTATTTTTATTTTTATTTTTGTAAGATTTTACGTTTTTGCTTTTTGGATTGGTTGGAATGTCTTATATGTGAAGCAAAACCATGGTTAACAACATAGTACGTATACATAAGTTGGGAAATAGTTATAATATAAAGTATTTTTAATAATATATGTTACACTAATAATACTCCAGATAGTATTAGGGGTGAGCATAACAGGGTACCCTATAAAAATTTCAGGAACCGGAACCTGTTGCAACAGGTTCCTCAAAATGAGAATCGGAACCGGAACCTGTTGAACAGGTTCCTGGAAATTGGGAACCGGAACCTACAGGTTCCGGTTCCGATTCAGAATACCCTATATTATAATATACTCACTAACTTTTTCGCGGAATTTTTAATAAAAAATTGGTTGGTCACTAATTTATAATGTTTGCAACTTGCAAATAAGACAAACTAATAGTAGTTGTCTAACAAATTTAATATATATATATATTTTTATAATTGTAATTTTGATATTTATTATTTAAAAATTGAGTAAGAATTAGTGTATAATTTGAAATTAAGTGATACTTTTATCAGGTACAGGGTACCCTACAGGTTTCGGTTCCAAAAAATTGAGAACCGGAACCTATTACAACAGGTTCTCCAGTTTGCTACTCGGAACCGGAACCTCTTGTACAGGTTCTGGTTCCGGAACCTGTAGTTCCTAACAGGTTCCGGTTCCGATTCAGGGTACCCTGATTTTTTGCTCACCCCTAGATAGTATAAGTGTATAACAAGAGCACATGACAAAAAGATACCCAAAATTAGTAATATTAAATATTATGTACTACATGCTTTCTTTCTGTGTGTTCTTTGTCTGAATTGTCTCTAAATTGTTTAGATATTTATTTAAATTGATCGATATGAATAAATAAATCATAAGTTATCTCTTTTTCAGGAAATAAGAGCTATTTTTTATGTTAGTAATGGATATATATCTCACCTAACATTGTTTAGTCTTGAGTAGCATGTTAGCAAACAGGGTGAAAACTATGGGATTGCATTTTTTTTATGGGACTGTATTCATTAGCTTATATGTTTAGCGATCTTCACGGCGGCTACATACATACATATAAATCTTTTAATCCATTTTCTCTAACCGTACTTTATACTTCATTTTTATTTTTATCTAATATTCATTTGTTTTCTTTTTCAAAATTATCATAAATGAAAAGTTTATCGGAGTTAACTCGTGAGAATTAAGGAAATATTTACAAGATAACACTGTTAAAACATGCATTAAAAATGATTAGGGTCTGTTCTCATACGTTGAAATTCAGTTCAGTTCAGTTCAGCTCCTAATTTCCTTCTCTTATAAAATATTCATTTCAGTTTAGTTCAGTTCAGTTCAGTTCTAACAATTTCATCAGCAGCAAAATAGGCATCTTAATCTTGGCCTTTTCCGCTTACGGCTCGACTACAGATTGAGAAGTAGAAGTCCAACCAGAAATTAAAGAAGAGTCAGCATACGACCCTTATTGATAGGCGCGACCTTTTTCGATCGTTCCACTTCGGAAGTCAAGGAAGGAGCCGAGTTCAGTTCAGTTCAGTCCACTTCGGAAGTCAAGGAAGGAGCCGAGTTCAGTTCAGTTCAGTTTAGTCAATGAAAACAGGCCCTTAAGATAATTAAGAAGACAAATGAGAGTAACTTTTACAAATGGATGGATGGATGGGATTGGAGTATGATATATGATGGCACTAAACCTTAACATAAAATATACATTTATAATTACTCTTTTATTGATATTTATTTATATCTTTCTTACATTCTCTCAAACTTCATAAGCTCTTTAAAAACATGATTTTGCTCAAAAGGAGCAATATAGAAATGTGCAAGAAGGCAACTAGCTATGAACATATTTTTAGAGAAATATTATTGGTTGAAAATAAAAAAACTGGTGGAAGAAATTCGATCTTATGATGATTTATAATTTTTTTAAAAAAAATGTATGTCATATTTATGATATACGATTGTCGATTAAAGTTATAAAAAGAATTTATACAAACTCTAGAGAAACAAACTAAATGCATCTATAGTTCAAAAATACCACAAACATGTACTTCCTCATCTCCATTTTTTTGTTCCATTGTAAATAAAAGGGTTAGATTTCAATAACTTTAACTATAAATTCTCATTAATCAATAGCAGATAATATAAAAGGGGTTATTAGATTCATCTAATCATTTCATTATATATTTTATTAAAACTGTCAAAATTGTTTGGCAATTCAGCTTCGGTTTGAAAACGGGCCGGTTTGAAATCGGTTCAAGTGCCTTATGGATCGGTTTCGGTTCAGTTCACATTATTATTAGTTCGGTTTCAGTTTATTCTTGACCGGTTTTAATTCGGTTCGGGTAGTAAACGATTCGGTGCAGACGGGTTGCGGTTTGTTAACGGCTCGGTGTGGACGGTTTTTATCCCAATTCATACGGTTTCAGGTTAGAAACGGTTTGATATTTTTTCGGTTCGATTTTTCATTTAGGTTCGTTAATGGATTCGGTTCTCATACGTACGGAATAATATTCGGATCAGTTTGTTTCAGATTTTCTAAAAGACAGTTCGAGTCGGGTTTCGATTTTAAAAGATCGATTTTTAATCGTTTCGGTTCACATTTGGGTCTGCTGGTTTCAAGCTAGAATTTTTCAAGTTTCTTTTTCAATTGATAAATTGATTAATAATATTCCTTATTATAGTTTTTGTATTGACTTTAATGTGTTTTTAAAAGATCAAATGATGCAATCATCTATTCTAAGAAGTTTGAGAATTACAATAATACATCATAAGAATTTGATCGGGCAAGCTTTGGTCCAACATAATTCCGAGCACAATATGAAGCACTTTGATGATGTTGTTTAATGAGAAGACAAAGATTATTTTTGTTTAGTCCATAACTACATAAAAAAATCAGGGGAAACAATAATGTACTCCATAGTAACATATGTGCATAATTAGATTTCATTTAAAATACAATTTAACGTAATAATTTTAATTAATCTTCCCTTATAGTAAGCGGTTTGTAAATGGTTCGGTTCATAAACAGTTTGGTTTATAAGTGGTTTGGTTTATAGACAGTTTGGTGCAAACGGCTTGTGGTTTGTTAGTGGTTCGGTGTAAATAGTTTTTCTCCCGATTCAAACGATTTCGAGTTGAATAAAACAATTTAAGGTTAGAAATAGTTTGGTTCTTTTTCTGTTCGGTTTTATTTCAGTTTGGTTTAGAACTGCTTTGATTCTTATACAGTTTAACATTATTTGGATCGGTTCGATTTCGGGTTTACGAAAATATGTTTGGGTAGGTTTTTAAGTTTTAATCGATTCGGTTCTCATTCAGGTCGGTTGGTTTTGGGAAATTAAACGGTTACGGCTTGAAATTTGACAGTGCTATATTTTATTAATTTATATTAGAGGTGGGCATGGGCCGTGCCGCCCACAAGATTGGCCCAGCACGAGCCCGATAACGGCACGACACGACACGGTGACCGAGGAGTAGGTCATTCCGTGAACACGATTTAAAGAATCTGGCACGAGCACAGCACGAACCCGCAGGCGGCACGGTAGTTTGGCTCGCCAGACACGGCCCGACACAACCATAAAATAACATAAATAATAATAAAGAACTATAACTCTATATGAATGATAAAAAAAAACAATTAATAAACATAAACATAATTAATAAAATTATTTAAATAATATATCCATTTTAAATGTTGTTAAAAAAAATTAAAAATGAAAAATACTATGGGCGGCCCAATGCCTGGCATAGCACGCAAGACGCGGGCACGGCATGGCACGAGCCACCACCAGGCACGTCCCATGGCGGCCCAACACAGCACGTTTCCCACCTCTAATATATATCAAGTTTTATAATTTTTGCGCATATAAAAATAAAGTTATATATCTTTTAAGACACATTTTGAAAACCGTAAAAAGTCAAATAGAGCAATAAAATGAGGACAACATAGGGAGTATATGACATAAAGAAACTGAGTTTGTTATCGGAGAGTAGCGAGCAGCACGGAACTTGAATCAAATCAATCAAATGGAAGAGTAGAAGGGGGCTTTCCACTATTCGTGTGGTTGAGAGCCCTAACAGCCAGGCACAACGACATAATTATCAGGGGCGCGCTTTTATATTTTCATATATTGCTCAACACTTACACAAATTGTGTCTTCAGTACGTAGTTCAATTCTTCACATAATAGTTTGATACTAGTACTCCATATATAATATACTCCCTCAATCCGTTTCAATTCATTTGCTTCATTTTTATATACTAGGGTGGCCAACGCGCGCGATGCACGCGATATGGCTAGCCAATGCGGAGAAGTTATCAAGGCTTGTCTTTATACTTAAGATTTTAGCTTGTGCATAGTTATGATTAGTAAGCATTTTGCACGTAAAATGTGTTATGCAATTTTTAAATACCTTGAAACTGGTAAGAATTAATACGATGAACCTTTAGAAATAGTAATAATCGACTATTAAGTTCAAAATCATATATCCTTAAACTTTTCTTATGTATTTTAAAAAGTAAATAAAAAGCATTTACATGCTTTTCTTATAGAGTCTAGATGGTTCTCTAGAATAAAATTTTGATACATATTACAAGCTGAAAAACAAAGAGAAACAAACAGAGGAATAATGAAATTTTGCATCAATTTGTTCTTGGGTACCCTATGAGTAATTAGGACTCTTAGGTATTAAATTTAGTTTTGAGTTTTGGATTTTTTTCAAGTCCGATGCAAGGTATATTTATACTTAGTATTGGTGTAAAGTCTAATATGATCATCTAATATAAAGTTTGGTAGCTTGAACCCAATGTAAAAATCCAAAATAATAAAATACGGAGTAGCTTTTTTTTTTTTCCTCTCTTTGTATATTGGTCCAGGGGCTTTATTTTTAATTTTTTAATGCTCTGTAATTAAACCCAATGTAAGAAGAGCTGAGTTATCCAATGCAGGCAAGCTTGAGCTCAACTTATTTCAACTCAACAATACAAAGAAATATAGTAAATCATTAAGTTGATACTCATTAGATGCAGAGCATATAGCATTATTAGGATGCATCATATCATATTCTCACAAGAAAAGTGGTATCTTCTATTCTAACAAGTAACAATAAACCTTTAAGGTAGGTTAGGATTGATAAGAGAACTACTCACACCTCCTTTCCTTCAAATATAGAATATACATCCAGAGCCTAAGCACAAAGGCATTCTACTCCCTTTAAAAAACATGTACCTTGAAAAATTGCATCTTCTAAGTTGTGGACTCTCATTTTACGCTCTTAATCCCAAAATTATAATCAAAATTTAGATGTCCTTTGCATCTCATAACAACGAATCTAATAGCAATGTTAAAAGCCACCTTTGTAAAATTCTACAATCCCCAAAATCAAAACCAAAGTACAATCTAAAAATCATAAATAAAAATCCTAAAAAATCGTATAGAATTAAAGTACCTTTTGATCGGATTTGTGGTAGCGCTTAACTGGACAAACCACAAAGTCACTGACAAATATTTATGAAATGATCAAATTGAAAGAATAGAAAAAGACATGAGGGGATTCCACGGGGTAGTGCTCGGAAGTTGGTATATTTCCCTCGCTTATAGTGTTTCTGGTTCTCCATTCACTTTAATTATCTACTATATTTTTTTCTTTCAAAATCCAATCAAATTTAGGAAAAATAGATGAATACCCAGACCCTAAAACGTAAAAAGGATAATACCTTAAAATCTAAAATCAATCAAAACCTTATAAAACAATTGAAATTAAAACTGAAAAATACTTTGAAGATAGTCAGTGACTTTGTGGTTGAAACTTGAAACCAATAATTCAATCGATTGAATGGAAAGATGAAAAAGTACGTAATAACAGAGAGAAGATATATAGTATTAAAAAAAATCTTGTAATATTAAATGGGGGCAAATGCGTAAATACACATTTTTGGGATTATAATTGTCACAACAGTATTCATAAGAGCAAGATTCTACTTTTTATAAAGTAGGGTAAGGGTGTCCCTAAAAGGATTGATCCATACTATATATGGTCAGGGAAACTACAACTTTACTCTCACACAATTAATTTAGGTCCTACTACTTTTATATCACATCAATTTTTACTTTTTTTTAAAAAAAAAATAAAATAAAATTATCTCTCGTCATTTCAATTAAAACTAAAAAAAAAGGAATATATGAGTACGTGGAAAACAATCAACGATAATGCAAGACATAAGAAAAGGACTTTTTTTCAAACAATCTAAGGGTCTGTTCTCATTGACTGAACTCAGCTGAACTGAACTGAGATGAGCTGAACTGAACTGAACTGAGCTGAAATGAACTGAACTGAACTGAACTGAAATGAATATTTTATAAGAGAAGGAAATTAGGAGCTGAACTAAACTGAACTGAACTGAGCTGAGCTGAACTGAACTGAACTGAACTGAGCTGAACTGAACTGAACTGAATTTCAACGTAAGAAAACAGGCCCTAAGAGTGTGTTTGGTTAGTATATTTTTAAGGATGGAAACGAATATGGTTAAACCATTACCAATATTAAATGTTTGGTTATATGGTTAAACACAAATGAATTTCTTTCTATAGTTCAACCTAACAAATGAAAAGGTAATACTTATATCCTAACAAATGAAAAGGTAATACTTATATGATTGGTTTCCCTTTTTATTTATTTATCTCCTTTTCACTTTGTTTCCATTGTTCTAACCAAACGCCTCTTAAGTGAATAGGATTAATAATACTTCCTCCGTTATTTTTTTATTGCACCATGAGGAATTTCACGCTTGCCAAAGCATTTTTTTAGCTATTAATATCTTCAATTATACTTTTGTAAAAATTATAAACAATTGATATTTGAAAAGAAGATTTCGAGACGAATCTTACTAGATCCCACATGACTATATTTTTCCGAATGGATAAATCACAAGTGATAGTCAAAGAAGATTAAGTGAATACTGAATAGTGTAAAAGTCCTAATAATGCAATAAAATAAAAACGGAGGAAGTATATGAAGTTCACCCACCCGATTTTCCTTTTAAATTCAATGGTTGTAAATTCGTAATAGACACAATAGATACATTGATACAACAATAAATGTCCTTCTCATAAATGACAATGGTTTAATTATTGTTTGAAAAATGCCAATTATATATTTACTTAGTATTTTAATTTGTACTTGAAAAAACAAAGGATAATTGTCACTTTACTAGGATAAATTCAAGTATGTGCCAATAGACAAGGCCTCCTATATACGAAATACGGAGTATATCATTGGATAACTTAGCCAATTAGCCTATCGCCCAATCATAAGATTCATAACAATCCTTTCAATAGAGCGAAAGAGCCAACTTTACGAACTATCTTATACGCATGTACGTTTCGACTTTTTTTTTTTTTTAATTTTTTTTATTTACAAATTCTTATCTTAAACTATTGTGTGTAATATCAAGACCAATTTAATTATCTTTGATTTATTATAGTACTAAATACCTTTAATTACATATTAATGAAAATTATAAAATGAGTATCTATTTGAAAAGTACACATTGGAAAGAGTCTTAACATTAAATCAGACTAGCTAGACTAGAAAAATCAAGATCAAGCCTTAATAAAATCATAATTACCCAAACTCGCCAATATTATAGTTAATAAAATGATACTCATACTATAATGTAGGTTTAAATAATATTAAAAGGTTAATAAAATAACTTTAATAAATTTAAAAACTAAAGAGTATTAGGGCATGTTCTCATTTACTGAACTCAGTTGAACTGAATAAATTATAAGAGAAGAAAATTAGGAGCTAAACTCAACTTATTAGAGCTGAATTGAACTGAACTAAGGAGTTGTTTGATTGACAACATAAAATAAGGGAAATGGAAATTCATGGGATTTGAGAAATTGAGGAGTTGTTTGGTTGACACCAAAAATGCAAAAATGGGGGAAGTGGAAATTCATGGGAATTTCAACTTCCTACAAAATAAGGAAAGTAAATTACCTAGCCCCCTTAGGTCAATCAAAATTCATGGGATTTCTAAATTCCCACATTACCAACCAAACAAATTTAGGAAATTCCTAGGAATATCATGAGGGAAATAACTTCCCATAAAATGTAATTTCCTATGGGAATTTAATTCCTATGTTAACCAAATAAGCCCTAAAAATAATTATATGAGAACAGACCCTAAATTTTTTTTTAAAAAAAAAATTACAATAAAAAAAATGGGCCTTTTACTAAATTTTCCAGATTGCCACCTAAGCATCTAACCTAATTTTATAGGGCCCAACTACCCAATAGTAAAAAAAAGGCCCTTTTTTCCTTTTCCTTTCAAAAACAAATTGCTCTTCTATCCTTTTTAATTACATCATTCACTTTTTCACTATCAAAAGTTCATCAAATTTAAACTACTGGGTATAGCTTTATTTGGAACTACAAGTGAAAAAGATGTACTTTCTTTATTTTTTTATTAGAGTCTCATTATCATTTTTCACAGAAATTAAATTTTTTTTTTTAGATTTCTTAAATTATGTGATTAGAAGTATCAAACTAAATTAAGTGTGTTAAATAACAAGTGAGAGAAGAAGAAAAAAGAGGTTAATAAAGGTCAAAAAGAAGAATAAGTACCTAGAAAGAAAGAAAAATGAGGAGAGATAACATATGTTGATGGATTAATAAATGCCAAAAGTATTTTTATAATTTTAATTTTCAATATTTATATTTAGCTATAATTGACAAATACATCTTACTGAATAATTACATTGATTATTATGAAACTGAAGGAATTTTTAATTAATTTGAGATTGAGTATAATTTTTTAAGGGTAATGCTATATAAACATTAAATACACTATTGAAAATTGAATACAGTTAGGAATTCATGACAAAAACACGCATAAATCAGTGTGATTATTGTTTATATTTTTATGATTTTTTAACATTTTACGATTTTCAAGTATAAATTTAATGCTTATATGTAGCTCTAAGGGACTATGGCCCTGTTTGGGAGAAAACTGAAAGCTGAAGCTGATTAAGTTACCTGATTTTGACTAGCTGATTTTATTAACTGATTTGACTAACTTATTGTATTAACTGGTTATATAAAAGTGTTTGGTAAATAACTGAAAGCTTAAAGGTGATTGAGTATGTGTAGGGGTGGGACTTCGGTCTGGCAGTTCGGTTTGACCTCGGTTTGAGTCGGTTTCGGTTTGGAGAGGTTCGGATTGAAACGGTTTAGTTTAGCTGGCGGGTCGGTTTGGTTCGGTTTGGCTTAGTCACGGCTCGGTTTGGTTTCGGTTTATTTCTTTGCGGTTTAAATTCGGTTTGGGTCATAAGCGGGTCGGTTTATAAATGATTCGGATTATGTCGGTTCGGTTTGATACGGGTCGGTTTAAGGGGCGGGTTTACCCGGATCAATGTCAGTTCGGTTTACAAACGGTTTGGATCAAGCCGGTTTGGTTTGAAATGGGTCGGTTTAGGGGCGGATTTACCCGGGTCAATATCGGTTCGGTTTATAAACGGTGCGAATCATGTCGGTTCAGTTTGAAATGGGCCGGTTTAGTAGAGGGTTTACACAATTCAATTGGTTCGGTTTATGAACGGTTTGGATCATGTCGGTTCGGTTTATAAGCGGTTTGGGTCATGAATTGAATGATTGTTTTAAAGATCGCGTCATGACCATGATTTAATGAGTTGATACTTATAATACGATAAATCGATAATTAAGAATGTACAAATATTCAATTAGATTGATCAACAAGTGTTTTAAACTTTTAAGTTTTAATAATCAGATATGTAAATATGTTTATCGATTGTAGATTTGTAGTACATACCAATAATTCCATGAGGCAATGATACTTATGATAGTATGATAATGATACCAACCATACATTCGTACGATATGATATACATAATAATTAATCTATAATTACATATACATTAACAATATCGTATTGAATCAATTTCCATTTCCAAACATTGCATTTCTTATAAATTATAACTTACACGAGATTAAATGGATTCGTTATTTAGTTTGTTACTTTATTTAGATTACTAACTCAAACAACTTAATAAGTTAAATGGACGAAATCACGAAATCACTAATTAAAGTGGTGATGAAAGCATTATGCAATACTAATGTACGAATAGTCAAATATACAACGGTTAGATTGAATGCCCATGATAAACAATGGTTAGATTTTCATTACTTTATTAGTTATTAGTATTATTACTTATTAAGTTATTATTAGTTTTATAGTTTATTATATATACTGATATACAATCACAGACTCACAGATGTCAGATATTGTCATATTGATGAGCATTAAGCCATTAACTCATTAAGTCATTAACTATGTCGTATTGAATCAATTTCAATTTTGAAACATTTGCGTTTCTTACAATTTATAACTTATAAGTAATAAACTAATAATAATAATAATAATAATAATAATAATAATAGTAATAATAATAATTATTATAATAATATTATAATAATAGTAGTAGTAAACTAGTAATAATAATAATATTAACAAATAATTATACTAACAATAATAATAATAATAATATTAACAAATAATTATACTAACAATAATAATAATAATAATAATAATAATAATAATAATAAATAATTAAAAAAAACGGTCAAAAAGACCTAGAAAAGCACAAAGAAAATCTAGACCGTTAGATCTAGATGAATATTCTAGAATCTACAAAAAAAAATAAAAATGAACGGTTAGATCTAACTTAGATGTTGAGATTGAATATGGACGGTTAGATCAACTGAAGTAAAACCTAAACCTAGAAAAAAAACCCCACTCTCACTCTCTCAGCCATTCTCATTCACTCATTCAGCCGTTTCTCTCTCAATCTCACAATCTGTCATAGTTTCTCTCTCTAACTTCTCAGTTTCTCACTCTTTCGTTCTGAAATTCTCAAGAATCTCAAGCTCAATTTCGTTTCATTTGTGTTTTGGATCTACATTTCTGATTTCTAGCTTTACATTCTCGTTTTTTTGTTAATTTTTGTTGTTTTCGTTTTGATTTTTTTCGTTTTTGTTCCGGTTTGTTTATTTAGGGTTTTTGTTTTCGTTTCATTTTTGTTTTGGATCTACATTTCTGATTTCTCGCTTTACATTCTCGTTTTTTTGTTAATTTTTGTTGTTTTCGTTGTGATTTTTTTTCGTTTTTGTTTCGGTTTGTTTATTTAGGGTTTTTGTTTTCGTTTCATTTTTGTTTTGGATCTAAGTTCTGATTTCTGATTTCTGATTTCAAATCTTCCTCTCCTTCAAGCCGTCAAACCCTAAGGTAATTTTTTTGTTAATTTATTCGATTTTTTTCGTTTTCGTTTCGGTTTTTTTTTATTTCAAGTTCTGATAATCTACATTCTTGATTTTTTCTTTTGATCTCCAGTTCAGGTAGTTCTCCATCTTCAAATCTCCTTCAAGCCGTCAAAGGTAATTACTTTTTCCTTTTTGTTTTTTTTTAATACAGTTTTTCTGTTTTTGTATTTGATTATTGTTGTTGTTCTTGCTTGAATATAGTCGAAATATGCCTAAAATGAGTAAAATCTGTTGTTGATTGTATTTTTGTTTTTTACGGGAAAATGGTAGATTTGTGCTGTTTTGTTGTTTATTATGCTCGATTTAAAAGTAATGATGATGGGTTGTTCAGATTATGTGATTATTATTGTTGGAATACATGCATTGTTTATTTATTGGGATTTTAGCTTTATATTTTTAACCCATATTGTTGGAATACAAGCATTGTATATGATTGGCTTAAAGTTAGTACTTAAAATGTACACATATGTGACTGTATCGTATATAACTTTCTATATTCTGTTAGGATATATGTTGTAATCACGTTTGTTGTATAATTCTGAATTTTGAAACATTGACTAGTGCAAATAAAATTCTGAAATATGAACTATCTATTTAGTTGAATTTTGGTATTGAGTGAATAGGATTCACTGTCGTGACTTCAGTGTCAGTCACATGAGACAATGTATGCTTAATTGCTCACTATTAGTAGAATCTGTCACTTAATTTGGTACTTATAAGTTATAAATGCTGTTTTTTTTTTGTTTCAGTCATGTCTCGCGAGTATCATGAATTTGACTATGAGAGGCAATCAAATTTTGATACTGTTAGCTCTCAAGTTGCCTCTGTCTCGGTTGATGATGCTAGTAATACCGGCACTATCAATCCTTCTGTTAATAAACGTCAAAGAACCGCAGGTATATGGAAGCATTACACTTTTTTTGTAAAGACGATAGGTAATGAAAATGTAGATTATGCTCGTTGTAATTTGTGTGGCAAAGAATATAAAGCACCTGGTAAAGCGGGTACTTCAACTTTTAGAGCTCATATTAATGCATGTTTGGAAAAGCATGGTCTCCAGTCCGGTAACGAATCACAATTTGATCAAAAAACTTATTTACAAAAGTTTGCTAAAGCTATGATCTGCCATGCATATCCTTTAAATATTGTAGAGCATGAATATCTTAGGGAACTTCATGCATATTTGAATCCTAAGGTGCAGCATGTTTGTAGAAAAACTATGTTAAAGTATGTTATTGCTGAGCATGATAAATATAAATCCTTGTTGCTTGAGTCTTTGGCTAATGTTTCTGGTAGAGTTAGCTTTACATGTGACTTGTGGACTGCATGTACTAACCGAGGCTATCTCACTTTGACTGCTCATTATGTTGATAACAGTTTTGGCCATTCCTATTACATCGGTGGCCTCTGAATCTTCTTTTAGTTTGGGTGGTCGTATTTTGAACAAATATAGGGGTAAACTTTTGCCAAAGAATGTTGAGGCATTGGTTACCACCCAAAATTGGTGTCGTGGTTATCAAGCGGATGTTGAGGAAGACGTCCTCCTTATTGGTAAAGAGATTGAAGCCGAAAGTGCTTCATCTGCATAACTGGTATTTGTGTCTCATTGTGGTTTATTTTATCTTGAAAAATCGTTGCCCTTGTCATTTATTTTCAGACTTGCTGGCAGCATTTTTCTAGACTTTTAAAATCGTTGCCCTTGTCATTTATTTTCAGACTTGCTGGCAGCATTTCTTAAGTTTTTGTTAAAATAACCATTGCTCGGTGATGTAAATCTGAGCAATTTTAAAAAACAAAAGCTATAATTTTGAAGTTGCTTGAACTTGTTATGAGCTGCTGCCTGCTGGTAGTGCTTTTGCCTTTTGGTTGTTGTCTCTGCTGAGTTGTTATTGCCTATATTGTTGCCTGCATGAGCTGGTTCCTGCCTCCTGCCAGCTTGAGGTGCTGTGTTGTTGCCTTTTGTGTTATGAATTTATGATAAGTTTTGTTGCTGCTATTTCTTATGCTTGCTATTTTAATTTTTCTTGAATCATCGTTGCCCTTGTCATTTATGTTGAGACTTCAATATATATGTACTTACTGGCAGCATTTTTCAAGTTTTAAGTTAAAACAGCCATTGCTCAGTGATGATACGATAAACGTAAATCTGAGAGCAATTTTGAAAAACAAAAATAAGTTCCTGCTGAGTCCCTTCTGCTTATATTATTCCTTGCTTCGGATAAGTTGTTGATCTGTTATTGCGTGTGCTGGTTCCTGCTTGTTGCTGCTATTTCCTCTGCTCTTGGGTGCTGGGCTGTTGCTTCAAGATTCTGCTTCAAGATTCTGCTCCCAAATCACTCACATTCTCACTCCTCCCTTCATCTTATCATGTATCATTTTTTGCAACCCTAAACTTGATGATGTTTCAGTTGATAAATCTGAAATCTAATCTGGGTAGTAGTGATAGTAGTTTCATTATGTATTGGTATATGTATTGTGAATTTTAATCAATGAAAATGGTGACTTTTTTTAATTGCTTGTTGATATTACTCTAATTTTAATGTTATTTATCTCCAATCTTATGTTATCTTATTGGATGATCATGAATATCAAGGAACAATGAAGATAATTTGGGTGGACTTTATTACTGGAATGAAAAGATACAAATGATATATCTTGTAATTAAAATAAATAAGTAATCTAAAACGATATTAATAATGTCGTTGGCCTAGATCTAGGTGATATAAACCTTTGTATAAACCTAAGCCGTTTGATTAGATCTACATTTATTAACATTAATTATTTAATTGTATTTACTATTTAGCCATTTAGGTTGTAAATAATTCAATTTGAATTAAGCAGTTTGTAATTGGATAAGTTTAAACAGGTTGCAATTCGAAAACAGTTCGATTTTAACGGTTTAACGGGTTATGGCAGTTCTGTTTAGACGATTAGCGGATTATAACGGTTCGGTTTATACGTGCGGTTTAAACGGTTTCGGTTCATAAACGGGTCGGTTTAAACGGTTAGCGGGTTACAAATGGTTCGGTTTAAACGGTTTTTTTTTTCGGTTTAAACGGTTTCGGTTTATAAACGGTTCGGGTCATTAACGGGTTTATAAACCATTCGGTTCGGTTTCGTTTCGGTTCGGATTTGCGCAGTTTGGTTTGTTATCGGTTTACGGTCCGTAACGGGTTGACATTGAGTGGTTCAATTCAGTTTCGGTTTGATAATGAACGGTTCAGTTCGGTTTTCGGTTTACATTTATCGGTTTATAAACGGATCGGTCCGTGATGGTTCGGTTCGGTTTGAAAAGTCCCACCCCTAAGTATGTGAAATGACCAATAAGCTAATTGTGGGGTAGGTAGTTTAGATAGGATTTTTAATTAAATGAGGTTATAAGTGTCATTTCACAATAATTAATGAATAAGCTAATTGAAAAAGCTTTTAAAATGAGCTTTTTCAAAAAAAGCTTATTTAGTGGAATAAGCTCTTTCAATAAGCTTACTACTAAACACTTGTATTAGTTTGTTTGACTAGTCAATCATCTAAAGTTAATTAAATAAGCTAATATACCCCTAATAAACTTACTACCAAACAGGACATGAAAAGCATTTTCATTTTTTTTAAAGAACATAAAGGACGACCTCGGGGTCTAATTAAATTATCTTGGATATTGGAGTATATTTCACCATCAGCTTCCACGTGTCCACACCAAAGCCAAGTGTTTAAAATCTAACAAAGAACAAGTCACTGCTAGTGTACATGACTTTTCATTGGCACACGTGTCCCTTTTGAAAAAAAATACACTAAAAATATAAATTAATCAATAAATTGTTTACAATATATTGACAAAGTGTCGCCATAATCTTTATCTCTTTCGGTGTTAAAAAGGGCGCATGACGTGGCAAAATCATCAATATTTTAATAATAAAATACAAATAATGGGGTTATAAATCAAGTATTATCAAGATATTATTAAAATGAAAATAGTAAC
The DNA here is from genome assembly GCF_001683475.1 of Chenopodium quinoa. Lineage (NCBI taxonomy): Eukaryota > Viridiplantae > Streptophyta > Magnoliopsida > Caryophyllales > Amaranthaceae > Chenopodium > Chenopodium quinoa. Next base: position 4,418,236 of record NW_018744626.1, on the reverse strand, counting down.
TCCAAAGTTCAAAAGTGATTTCCACATCAGCACAGTAAAAGATACCACTTTTAATTTAATACTATGATTAATTTAATGAAAAAGATTATATTATAAGACATAATATCATAGATTAACATTATGATTATAAGAGAAGGCCGCGTGTATTATTAGAGGCCCATTTTATAAGCTTGTTTAGTTGGGTGTATAAAAGGTAAAGTTGACATTGACATATTATTTGCTTTAGGTCAAAATCCCATGAACAGGGTTATTTTAAACTTGGAATTTATGTGAGCCAAGTATTTTTTTTTCATACTTGTTAGATCTCATTTATGAAAATTTTATTAAGTGGATTGAGATTGGAAAATCTTGCTATATACATGCGGCTGTCTATGCCTCTTACAAAAGTATGATCAATAAAATGTTTTGTTAGCTTATTTGGTATGGTTTTGGGGAGCCATAAGTTCTTGTTAATTTTTTGTTTGAATAAGGCTATCTAGAAAATTGTTTGATGGTAACTTTGATCCTTTGTGTAAAAACTTTTTATTCACAAAAGGAATGTTGGCGGATAAAAAAAATGTGAATATACATATAATCATATATTAAACTTGTTCGGATTGTCAAAAGGATTCTATAAGTATCAGCCGTTGTTTGAAAAATCAACGGATGTTAGAATTTCACCTCAAGTTGATATCCTATGTTAACAAAACTTTTTAATAAAGGTATTCGTCAATTTTGGTTATAAGCTAGGGGTATCACTGTAACTTCAACAATGAAGCTTGTAAACGGTAGAATAACTTGGAGACGGAGTTAACTCTTGTGGATGTCATTCAGTGGAGAATGAAAATCTCATCCTCAATGAAGAAAAAGTAAAAGCTCTATTTTATCGGAGAAAATGATAAAGTGAAACACTTACTTTTGGGGGTTAACCATACCTTTAATTTCTCCATTTTTCTTAGGGTTTCCGTTTAATTTGGCTGATTAATGGTATTGTTGTTTGAGTATGAGGGCGGGTTGGGCTAATGGGCGTGATGGTGGAAGTTAATGAGGCAAATGCTTTTGAAGGAAAGTGATGGGTCTTCTTTGGCTTCGTTCCTCCATTTTCAAAGGTTAGTTCCGAATCTTCATCTCTTTATGGCTTCGTCCCTCCATTGTCAAACGAAGAAAATGGGTCTACTCTTTGAAGCATTTACAGACGTTGTTTGACGGAGTAAACGTAAGTCAACGTCATCACCAAAGGAAAACTGTAATATTTAACAATACTTGCTCAGTCCACGTTAGAAATGAGAGGATATAAACACAACTTTGTTAATATAGGACAAAAATGGGGGTCGACTCACCCAAATGCACTCCAACTTTTCCCTAAAAATTCCACCTCTTGTTTTCACATTACCACCAATTTTAAGACTTTGAATTCAAAATGTGTGGTTAGAATTCAACTCTACCTCGGTATCTTGTATATGTAAAAAAATTTAATTTTATGCGGCTCTTTATTATTTGTGAAGTGTTTAATAGTTAGAAAATGTCATTTCATAGTAATTCCCTTTCATTCAAAGTACTATGATCAACGAATGAAAAAAAAAAAAAAAAAAACATAGTTGTGGAAAGAAAGTTGTATAATTTCCCTTAGCTTCTTACTAAAGACTATTGAAAAAAAAATTGTATGTTGTCAAAAAAAAAAAAAAAATTGTATTATTTGGCTAATACTTTCTTTGAATTCTTATAATGTGGCCTAACTATCCATATTTATATTTGATATCAGTAGTAAAATGATACAAAGTATAAAAAAAGGAACTTTTGTTATTATGCTATTACTTGTCCCTCCTACTTTTCACATTACCATATTTTTATTAACCACACTGTAATTTATATTTTTATATTTCTATTTTTTCCCTAACCATATGTCTTTTCATTTTTATTACTTCGTCTAATATGTCAATTTATTAAGCTTTTTTTTTTGGGTAATGCTATATGCAGCCCTAAGGGCTGCATATAAGCATTTAATATATTTCCTTTTTTAGTATTAAATTGAGAATTTATCAACAATTAACGAGTAAATCGGTGTAATAATTGTATATTTATTGTCAATTCTTTCCACTTTTAGCTTCTTATATGCAGCCCTTAGGGCAGCATATATCTTTTTCCTTTTTTTTTTCCCGTTTCAATTAATTACTTTCACATGTCCTACACTAAATTATCAGTAATTTTTTTAAGGTTGCATTAACCCTTTTTAAATGTTTGATTTAATTACATTCATTAAGGGTCTGTTCACATTTACTTGATTTTAGTTCAGTTTAGCTCCAATCAGTTCAGTTCATTTCAGCTCCAATCAGTTCAATTTAGTTCAACGCTTAATTTCTCTCTCTTATAAAATATTCATTTCAGTTCAGTTCAACTCCAATCAGTTCAGTTCAATTCAGTTCAGCTCATTTCAGTAAATGTTAACATGCTCTAAGATAAAATGTAAGCTTGATTAGTTTTATCTTATCTTATGATAAGCAGTTAAGCACATATAGATTAGTTTTATGAGTTTATCACAATCGCATTTTAAGATTCAGTTTGGACATAATATGGGCCAAAAACCTAGTTAAGGTCATGTATTATTAATGGACATCCGAGGTTATGTGTCCAGTCAAACAGATATAAAAATGTAAGACTGATCTTTCTCATTTGATATTATCTGGCCCATAATCCAAAATCCAGCATGTCTCTGCTGGAATCGGCCCAACTTATACCTTAATGCTTAACAAACTCATCTATCTTTTACCATTTCTCTAATTTTTTTTTTCTTCATGTTTTTAGAATTCCCTTTGATCTTTAATGTCTTTTTTCTATCTTGATTGTACACCTTTGTCATTGCATTATTTTGACAATAAATATTTTTAGATGCATTTCATGTTTTTAGAATTCCCTTTGATCTTTAATGTTTTTTTTTTTTTTTTTTTTTTTTTTTTTTTTTTTTTTTTTTTTTTTTTTCTATCTTGATTGTGCACCTTTGTCATTGCATTATTTTGACAATAAATATTTGTAGATGCATATTAGCAAAACATATTAATGGTTGTATATTATTGTAATAAACTACTCATTGAATTATTGAGACAAATTAAATAAAACCCAACAAATACAAATTGGTTTTGGGCAAATAATTAGACGGGGTTGAACAATTAGTTAATCCTTTGATTATAATGAGATGAATCTATCAAACATGAATCACCTTTACAGATGCAACAATTCGATACACCTCATTGAAGAATACTGTACAACATGTTGATAGAAAAGAGCTGGTTTAAGAATACTTGATATGCATCAATGATCGTAACTTCGTTAAAAGGAAGGTTCAACTTAATTTTACTTAATTCAGATCAGATCAAATAAAAAATTAGTTTAGACATTCTTTATTCTTTCATGTGTGGATTTTATATCGCTTAATATCTTAAATTTCGTGATTAAAGAACTTAAGAAATTACATGGATAAAATACATGATTAGAATTTTGTTAAAACAGGATTGGAATTTTGGGTCCGTTATTTTTTGGGCCTTAGAAGGAGTTGGGCCTTATATGAAGGTAGTCATATCATGTGGCCAACTACATTAAAAATTTCTAACAAAACCCAATTTGATATATTTTTCTTTATAAATTATAGTATCCATAAGGTTAAACTTTGGTCTCCCGTCAGAAAAAAAAAAAGGGTTAAACTTTGGTTAAACCAGGCAATCATATCATGTCGATAAAGCCAGATACGTTCGGACCATATGAAATAAGCAAAAATATACTCAATTGAACAAACCCTTAAGGACTATATGGAAAGGGTTATTGTTTAAAAGGCTTCACCACTTAGAAATTTGTTATACATGGTGACATGTCATAGATTAAGCATGCTTTGACATAGATTTTATCCATATTTAAAAAATAATAGAGAAAGGGAACTTTAAGAATGGTTTGAATCCAATATTTATTTACATTATCTATATGTTGATAAAAAATTTATATGTGAGCTGAGTTCAGACTAGTTATCCTACATGAAAAAAGGAGAAGAATAAGAAGAAGGAGAAAGAGAATGACTAACATAATAAGTTAATACAGTATTACACGATTACACTTATCACCAATTGGTTTTAGATGAAATAGTATATATTGAACTTAGCTTAAATGGTTTGGACTTTTATTTGGCATGGACTTGTGTGTTGTGTTTCACCCGGTGATGATTTATAAGATTATCACAATCAATTACATGCATAACACAACTTCTCTTATTAGCTCTTTTCTATAACTATATGATGATATCTAATCTTCATTTCCCTAAGCAACAAATCCATTTGCCTACGTATTAGCCCTTAACTATTTGAAAAAAAAAATACCTTTGTGGTCTAGTATTAAATCTCATTTACAAGTTTACATCATAATACTATAATCTTAAATAATTTATTGTTATTATTTTATCATTTATTACTCCATTTATTTTCATTCTTTATACAGAGTACTTTAAATTTTACGGTCTCGATCTAATGCACATTTTTGACCACGTACATATACATTAAATATTTATATAATATGAGTAAAATTCTAAAAAAAAATATTTAGTTGATATATACATGTCAAGCCAAATCTAATAAAATCCAAGCTGATCATAATAGTCAAAATGCAAGGAATTAAAAAGATTGGGACAAGAAGAGTCGCAGTTTATACTTTATGGAATACCGCATGATCATGATTAATTAAACCTAATATCCACAAATATATATGTGATGATCCAAATTAATTAAGCGTGCCATAGATAGAGGTGATGAAGGGTGTGGACAACTTAATTGCTTGCTTTGCTAACATCCATCATCATCATCATGCTCTTGTCACCTTCCACTTTTATACCTTTTTACATCTTGCCTGCTCCATCACCATCTTCACCCATGATCATCATTGTCTTTTTTTTTTAATTAAGACCATTTAACCTAATTTATAGTAATCTTTTTTTTTTTATTGATTTAACACCCATCTTTGACCTTTTTAGTGGTTAACATATGATATAGACAATGCCCCAAAAAGCTAGATTTGGCATAAGATTATATAACAATATGACATAACTCATGAAAAATAATAAATAGTATAATTAATTAATTAATGTTTGTGATATTTTTTAAGACAATCTTTTTATTTGACTTTTTTGATATTGATTGCTTACCCCAACCTCACATTACACATACACACTACACCTTCCTTTTATCCCATTTGAAGAATGTATATAAATTGCACCACTACTTTGCCTTAAAAAATGACCAAACCCAACAACTAAACTTCTTGCTTAGCTTACTCTTACAATATGGCATTGCCTAAAACTCTTCTTAGCTTGCTTGTGATTGTTGTTCTAGGATTGTCTAGCATCATTGGCTGCTCCAATGCTGTCCCTATTACAAGTAAGATTTATTCATTTATTCGCGATACTTATGACTAATTATGTTGCTTATCTTTGTGTTTTTCAAGGTTGTTAGTTGTTTATTGTTAATGATAAACCATTAATTATTATTCATGTAATTTTGTAGGAACAAAGAGTCTAATGCATGAAAGTTATGCAAGTATCCAAGCTTCAATGAACTCTCATCTGGTTAGTTTCCTTTCTTATTTGTATCATTATATTAAACTAGGCATAATTAGTTGGATCGTCCAATTTCCAAGATCCAAATTAAATTACACTATTTTCATTGATAATCTAAATTTACAATATATTGTGGTTAGAGCTTAGTTCGTTTTTTCACTGGTTTGTTTAGGGCTTGTTCATTATCGTTGTATTTTTAAAAAATAAACTTGACTAACTTTAAGGTCTATGTGATACACTTTATATTATTCAAAATGAAAAACCGGCAATAATAATGAACAAGTTCTTAGTTTGAATTAAAAACAAGAAACTTAACTTGACATATGTTATAACAAATTTAAAATCTAGTGTGTTTAAAGATGTTACTCTTCCAAATCATACAGAATGGTGTAGAGGCAATGCCAAAGGAAACATTCATGGAACGACGAAAGCTAGCCGATTTCGAGCTCGAAGACTATCCAGGTTCAGGAGCAAACAATCGCCACACACCAAGGCCTCAGTTTAAAGAGTGTGCTGATTGTTAGAGAGATGCATCCCTCAAAGGCCAAAGGCAAAGTGAGAAGATAAATCTGATTAAGGGAATATTATTAATAATTTGTACTGCGATCTATATTAATTAAGAGAATATTGTACTTGGTAGTGAATTTTGTTACCACTAGTATTATGTATGGTATGATCTTAGATCGATACTAGCTAGTATATATGTGTATATATATTTATATAAGTGATATTAGGGAAATATCAGCATATATAATTAATAATTTGCTGGTTAATTGAGTCTAGAATAAATCTGTAATAGCTAGAGTACGTACTCATTATCAGGTTAATTTATGTTAATTTGGTATAAGAAGTAGTCTTCAATTCATTATATTATGAGTATTTTTGTCAAATTGTAGTTTTGATTAGTTGCTAAATTTTAAATTTATACACGGAGTACTTCTTGATCTAGATGATCTTCATCATATAACTGGTTAGTTGTACCTTACAATGTACAACTTATGCTACGAGTATTATTTAAGTCATGTGCTGATGTGCTCATAAAGTACAAGCACATAGACAAAGAAATAACATTACTGGTTGTACTAATCAGTTGTACATAGAAAATTGATCTTGATTTGCATCCTCAAAAGGTAGAAGCAATATAGCATTGTCATACAAGTAATTGGATATGATCAGCTTAATTTATTATATATGATCTTTAATTGAAATTTACATATTTCGATTTTAGAATTATAATAAAAATACTTGTACAAGCTAACTTAGCTTGTTCATTCTCTTTGATCACATTCCAAACCTAAATTATGCATGCCATTGTTAATTAAACGACATTTTAAGGGATTGATGAGCTACTTACATTGATCAATATAATGTCCAATCGTCCACAATTAGCTAATTGCCTATACTGTGGGCTTTGTCTTTCTTTTCATGAATTTCTAGATTGTTTTAAAAAGTGAAACTAATTAGAAAATACGCACTTACAAAAATAATGGATGTATGGTATACCCAAATGTATACTAGAGTTAATTAAATTGTTGCAAAAAAGCAGTTTCAAACGAAAAAAACAAGTACGAGTAACTCATTATTTAATTATAGCTATTTTTAGATTGTGACAAAATCTATGCTCTTGTCGCCCTCAAATAAAATTTCTCCATGACTTTTTGCTAACTTCCAAGCTTTAAAAAAAAAAATTGATAACCAAAAAAGGTGCAATGCATATTTACTTGACAAACTAAGTGATCAAGACTTCATGAGGCAAGACCCTTTACACCTTTTCTCCATAACAAAGGTTCAAAACCTTTCACACACATTAGATCTAGCTTATGACAAAGTCATATAATTACATGTTTTCCACAAGTTATATGACTACATGTAAACGAAAATGACAATTTTCTAAGCTTAATCATTATCAAATGGTTAATAATAAGCTAGATTGTACACTAAGTATCATGTCGTACTTTGTGATGAATTACAACAATCTAGGAGCACATTAACCATTGTCAAATGGTAATAATTAGCTAGCCAAGCACACAAAGTATCTTGTACTTTGTGATGAATTACAACAATTTAAGATCACGTTAAAATTAAAGACAACGCTAATATACTAACAATTATAGTTGAGTTAGTTATTTGACAAATAGTATCATGTATCAAACAATATCATTATTTCAGCGTGTGCACACCATTTACACAGTGTGAAGGAGCTTGTATACCTCATAACTAAGAAACTTATTCGAAGTTGACGTGTAAAAGATCTAAAAGCAGAGAAATAGGATAATCAAGATCCATAATCAAGCACAATGATGTAAAACAAATATCTTGTGTAGTTTATCTAGTAAGTGGAGAGGTGGAATTTGAGTATTAATCCACTTTGTCACCACTATCAAATTTTTGAGTTGCTTCTTTTGTCTCAAGGCTTTTTATGCCACTCACATGGCAAAGTTGCATAATAAGTAAAAAGATCAAATTCTTCTTTTTGTTTAGTGGGTCTCAACGGTTCATCTTTTGCCAGCAAATTAATGCTCAAGAAAATGACAATTTGATCATATTTTAGAAGGCCCATAGTTTGTTGGGCATGCTCTAAAAAAGTTGCATTTTATTATGCTAATGTTTTAATTTGGCTCATTTCCTCTATTTTGATTCATCATTTCCACCCACTTCTTTTGAGTACTTATTTTGACCACATGTCAATATAAATTCATATGAATTACCTTAATGATTATAATTTTGGGTATTATTGTAATAATGTAATATTCTTGCCTCATATTTTTGTAGCCATGACTATTTTTATGATGATGATAATTGACTTTTTCTTCACTCTACCTATAAAGTAGTTGACTTAACAACTCAAGGTTGTCTTAAACTTTCTTTAGATGGTCAACTAGCAACCTATTAAAAGAGATTTTCTTACTTTCAGAAATAACAAAACTTTAAACATTCTTTTTGTATTTCTTTGAAGAAATATACACGAGTAGATTAGGTTCGTTTCATTTCAATACTATGATCTAACTTCTCTAATAGAAGAAAATAAAAAATAATAATAAAAAAATCTATTTGTTGTCAATAGTAGGATCAATTTTCTTGATGACTATCACTTTAATAAAATTTTCATTTTCCCCATAATTTAATAAATGGGCATAATTGTGGCAAAGAAAACAAATTACGTTATACCATCATCACCATGTAACATCTCACACATTACGTAATACCATCATCACCATGTAACATCTTACACTAGCGAATGTAAAAGTAGGGGGAGTTTTGGGATATAAGGAGATGTATTTCACATTGAAGAATAAAGGCTAAAGGGTTACTCTATCATATGATTTTAAAGTGGAACTTTATTTGATTTATAAAGTGGACTTTTATGGCGGGTGTGGTCCAAGTCTGTTTAACAACTTGTGACCCATGTGGGAGAATTAAAAAGTGGAATAAATGAAAGTTACATAACACTTGTGTTATCCATGTAGTTTTATTAAATAGACCAGAACACAATATATTTCCCTAAAACAAAAAATTACTGACTTTATTTAGGCAACAAACATGTGCTACTTCATATGGCAAAAGTTGATTCATTGTTCAAACCCTCGTAAATGGTTTTAATCCAACTTCCCCCCTATGTGATGAATTGTTAGAACGATTATAGTAAAATCTTAAATTAAGGTGTGTGAGTGTGTGACTATAAAGCTTTAACTTATTAGTGTGTTTACAATTTGAAGAATGAGCTACATAGCCTACAATAGTACAATGGTACATTGGTACCATTAGCAAGTGGTAAAATTGGGTGGGCCTAACTATGTACTCTGTTCTTATCCATAGTATGCCCATTATTAGATGGATTTGATGTAAAAAATAACCTGGCCCGAAACACTTTACTACTACATGAGCTATAACGCCTATAAGCCTATAAACCCAAAAAAAAAAAAATTAATGTTGGTACAAATTTTAATCATGAACAAGCCATGGTTCATACAGCACCCCTGGATGAGAGTGAGGGATAACTCATATGGATAGAGTTTCCATCTCGATTTTAGGAGATTTTGGGATCGATTTTTATCTCATGTCTTTGTGGCTCTCTAAACACCAAATAAAATATATAAATATATAGCATCCTTAGATCCACCATTGTTGTAGTGATAATTACTCTTCTATCTTAACTTTATCAATTGTGCATGTTATTACTTACTCGTATTATGTAGCCTTCACATGTATTTCGATTTTCAAATCCAACTAGCTATAATGAGGCATTTGATATTCTATGAGATAACCTTTATAATTGATGATTGGTTTTCTGGTTTTGGATTTTAGCTTAAGAGGGTAATGTTAGTAGTATACTTTGTAATACACAACTTAAATGTTAACAAATGAAATAATTTTGAATTATGCAAGTTATATATCATAGATTCATAGTTAATTTTCATTTCCTAGATATCAGTGGAAAGAACAAACAGTAAAGAACTAGAATTCCACCAAATGTGTACAAAATGAATAATACCTCAACTTATGGACCTTTTTTTTGTTGACTACCAATAACAAACCACATCAATAATAATCATAATATACTTAAACTTAAAAATGCACTCCATTGCCAGGAGAACTGGTTAGCTACTAGCAGAAGGAGCATCAGCACCAGAGGGACCGTCAGCGGCCGAGGGTGCATCAGCAACGCCTGAGGGAGCATCAGCAGCAGGGCCTAATGCAGGTGCAGGGGAAGGAGAGCCGTCGCCATTGTCATCTTGGTTAACCCTCGTAAACTTGAACTTCTTGATGAGTTCCTTAGCAATGATCATGTTTGCACTATCACTTGGATGATACTCGTCCCAAAACACATATTTGCTCCTATCCTTGCACAATATTGATGCTGGAACACATGTCAATGCTGGCCTTATTCGTCCAAATGAACAACACGGCGAATCTGAATTTGTAAAACCTACAATTTACAAAGTAAACGTCTTAGGAATTATCTTACATCGAAGATTAAGAAATGACATAAAAGGGTAACTTTGCATTTACTCAAATTGTACAGGCCTTATTAGCTTAAGATGACGCTGATAGAATATAAAACATATTTTTGGTTTTCAACTATCTGATTAAACTTTTAGTTGAATTAGTTCTTTAAGATGATGTCATAATAACAAGAATGTTAACAAACGTTTAGTTATAACTGGACGAGTAGAGTTATGTACTATCTCCATCCCTAAATGACCCCTAATTAACAAATGTCGCCTATTTGATAGAGACGGAGGGAGTTTAGTTATGTTCTGCTTACCATATCTGTTAGGATTTTTGATGACATCGTCGACAACATCAAAGGCGTCACCAAATTTGTAGGTAGCATCAGTGAGACTTGTTGAGAGTTCTTGCATCATCTTGTCTGTAGCTTCATTGAATTGTTTGGCTAGCTTGTTTGTTTTATCTTGGCATTCTCCTGATGTGCTGAGCACCCTCTGTAGTGGGATGCAGCCCATTGGCCCAAGCCCAAATACCATCAACTTTCTTGCTCCTAGACCGTGTAATATCTACACAATATAACTACATTATTATTAAGTTTGGTTTAAAATCGGTTTGGGTCCAGTCATATTCAAGTCTATTGTTACTCCGTAATTCATTATTCAATTTGATTCAAAATTTATTGAGTGACTTTATAAATATGAACATACCTTGAGTTGATCTCTTAAGGTTCCAACTAAGTAGTCCATGAAGGAGTTGTCATTATACTTCCAAGAATCACTATAGACCGGCATTAGGTAGTTATTAATGAAGTCATTACTTCCTAATGCAACCACATAACGAGCTTCTTCGAAGAATTTTCGAGACTCATTTTTGCCAATTTTTCGAGCAATCAACTCTTGGGTTCCTTGGAACAACTCGATTTGTTTGTACATACATAGCCTTTGAATCTACAAATGCAAGAAATCAGAACAATTTTGCTTGTCAATTTTATTAGATTGACTCAAACTACCACGTAATCACGTATATATAAGTTGTGCTAGTATGTACGGAAAAAAAAAGTTTATACTTACAAAATAACCACCAGTTTCATTCAAGATGCCACCACCACCAGATGCATAATTAACACCATTATTTAAAATTGTATCTTCATCCAAATTCGGATCCAAAAAAGCTGGTGGCCTTGGCAAACCCATGTCATCCCCTGCATATAGCGTGTTAATTAAACTTCATGAAACTTATTTTCAATGAAATATAACAAGTATACTAGTTAATGATGTACATGATTATAAAATTGTTCAAGACATTAAAAACTACGTAGCACGTACCTATAATATCGGACACGGTACGACCATTAGTAAACCTTCCATTAGGCAACCCGTTACCAAAATCGATACCATACCAAGGAAGATTGGCTTTTGCTAGACTTTTAGGGAGTTGCTCATTATTGCCCACATCCGAGAGTGAATCTCCAAAGATAAATTGTACAATTCTACAATTATACCCGTCGATGACACAACCTAAAATCGTTACAATCACCAACGTTAATGTCACCACAAACTTCATACTTAGCATCAATTTCTAGCTCGTAAATGAAATGAAACTTGGTATGATTATTGTGTTTGTTTGGAGGAAATCGCGGTCTAATATAAACATGTAAGGGTGCAAGAAGTCATTGCTAACCGAGATTAAAATGGGCAAGAATATTTGAGCTAGGAAAATCATGATAAGTAAGAGTGTTTTAAAGAGAAGAGAATGAAAAAGAGTTGGATGAACAAACAGGTAAAGATTTCAAACCTACTGCAACTAACTAAAAATGTTGTTCATGAGATGGGTTATGGTAGTTTGGGTAAAATTTGTAACAAAATCTTGAATTTAATATTAGGGAGAATGGCGTGTTTAGCTTAAGATGTAAATAATTTAAGGAGTAGAAATAAGTTGGCGTCATTATAAGTCAAAGAAATTAAATTTTTTGTCATACTAGTGTAAATACTTGATTTTTGAGGAAATGTTTTGTTTAGTAACGCCTTAATTGCGACATATCATTTGATATGATCTAAGTTTGAGGGTTGGTCCGTGAAATAAGAGTTGACCAACCAATTATTCATCTATGCTTACATATTTGTACTATTCTAGAAAGAGGTTATGTAAGTATTAAGAATACGAGTAATATATATAGTGTAAATGACGGGTTGAAGGGTGTAAATAAATAACTCGAGCATTGAAGACGCGTCAATGAATAACATGACACAGAACTAGCTACTTTGAGCTGAGCCATGCATGCATACTCTGTGGCGATGCTCTCCTAATGGTATGTTCAGTTCAGTTCAGTTCAGCTCCTAATTTCCTTCTCTTATAAAATATTCATTTCACTTCAGCTCAGTTCAATTCGGTTCGGTTCGGTTCAGTTCAGCTCAGCTCAGTTCAGCTGAGTTCAGTTCAGCTCAGCTCAGTTCAGTTCAGTTCAGCTGAGTTCAGTCAATGAGAACAAGCCCTAAATTTTGTAACATCTTGGATACATGTCAATTTTTTTCATAAAGCTTTTTAGATCCTAATTGTAAAGCACATTTTTTAACAACTCTTTTGCATGAACAAGTCGCAAATGCGTCTTGACTTCCCTAATGCCTCCATTGAGTGAATTAGCTCCAAAAACACAAATATATGTACGGTGTATACATACGACAATTATGCTTACATATATATACAAGATAAGAAATACAAAGTAATTATTTAAGAGTTCCAAAAATAGTCACATTTACACTAATGGCTTGATAGAGAAAGTATGGGATAATATTATGTGTTTTTGAGTAAAATTACTAGTATGTTGTACAAGTATATAATTGTATGATACATTATAAGATTCACATAATTAACAAGGTGTTTGTAGTCTCTTTGTTCTAGTGTATGGCTTTCAAATAATTCGTGTTCAAATCCATTATACATTTCGGACATTGCAAGAAATTAAAGATAATTCCCTTTGTCTTAATTAAACTAGAGCTTACAAAGAAACAATAATCAATAAACTACTTGTTCAAAGAACGAATATTGTGACTTAATCAATTAGCAATATCCAATTGTTTAATGTCCCAGACTCCAAGTGCAGTACCAATTAATGTAGAAATTAGGAGACATAAAGGCTAATTTGTCAAAAGCTAATAAGGCAATTGGCTTGAAAAAAAGATCTTGTCTAATGAAGCAGGTTTTACCTTTATTTTGGGAAATTATAGATAGGAAACCCAGTGATAGACACTAGTACTAGTCATTGCCCAATATGCCAACTTAGATTGTTAGATTACATGCGTAAAGACTGGAACAAGAGTTTGGTTGATCTTTTAATTAGTGCTAACTTGCCAATTTTACTTGCACTTTTTTTTTTCTTTTTTTTTTGGGACAAAAATGCTTATGGAAGAAATTTTGTATAGTTATTTAATTAAAGCAACTAACACATGGTGACTATTGCACCTTTTGCAATGTTAATTGCACTTGGAGTAGTGACAATAGTAATGCAAATCGGAGGAAGTTCTTATCGAGCTATCTAGGAAGTTGTCGTTCTCTAAGTGATGACATGCAAAAACAAGGCCGAGCTATAGCTCACAGGTGATCGAGTGATAGGTCAATTGCACAAGTGGTTGCGAACTTGCGACAAGGTCGAGCTATAGTTTGCACACGAGTGAGCGATAGCTAGAATGCATGCGGGTCCCCCCAATTTAAAGAAGGCTCAAATGCTCAATTTTATATTAACTTTCTATTCTTATTTTTTTTTTTAAATGTTGCAAAGAGCCTTCTTGTTTCTAATGCTCAACATATTACTCTCATTCTTTGCTTAGCTGCATCCAAAAGCTTATTCCTTCTTTTCCCTGTCTTTAGTATTAGTAAATTTGGGGATTAAGTCCCTTTTTCTCTGCTATCAAAAAAAAAAAACATATTACTCTCATTTACCAATTCTGTAACAATGACATCAATTTAAAAATAAAAAACATTTACCAATTCTCATGCTCATTTTCCTCTTTTAATTCAAGCTTCCATATTAATTTCTACAGTTTTCCATATTCTTCTATCAATTGAAATTAGTAATTTTATAATTATACCAATTCAATTCCATGAAAAAATTGTATTGCCTAATTCTCCACTCAAGAATTTTCAACTAGAAAAAGAGTTATTTTCAACCTAATTCCACTTCAACATCCCTTATAATATGTGTGTTCTACGCCAATGAACGAAATTGTTCGTGTTTCTTTCATTTTTCTTCTCTCGACAAATTCCACCATTTTCTCGACTTGAATCAACATTCAAGTGGGGCTCGAGTGGGGAAGGGACCAAACTACTAGATGAATGAGGCTTTCCCCACGAACAATGGGAAGCATTTTGACAGCAAAACACTCGAACTAAATTTTTTTGGAAGGGTATTAGCCTGAATTTCAAGATAAAAAAAGTCATTTATCTTCTTATGTAACAATGACAATATATTTTATAATGTAACAATGACAATAAATTTTATTATTCTTATCAAACGACTAAGTAAGGGCTTATTTATTTTTAAGCTAAAAACAGGGCCCTGATCCCGAAATAATTGCAACGACCTTGAGTACATTTATGTGTGCATCAGGAGCGCAAAGCCGAGATATAGGTCGCAAGCAAGGAGCGATATCTCGGCTATTCATGTGTGTGGAGTGGAAGGCAAGATTTTTTTTTTTATTTCCTTGTCTTGTCCACTCGTATACCAATTCCATCCTTCGAGTTCGGTTGTACAAATTATGAGGGAAGTTGTGTTAAACTTGGGGTGTGCATCACTGGAAAATTTGTACCACTAGTGGCGTATTTCGCTTCTAAGGTACTGACTACTGAGTGAATTATGTTCTTTAGCACGCAAGTACTTATCCCGACCCTTTCACATACAATTTTTCTAATTAAAAAACAATTGATATAAGGTATATAAGGTATATAATTTAAATTCAGTTCCTTGTTATTTGATAATATTTTTAGTTCTGATTTACTTGATTGTTACTTCTTTATTTTACTGAGTTTGCTTAGGTTTGTCATTCATCAAAAAGGGGGAATAATGTTGACCTTATATGTTTTGATGTAACTAAAGGAACCTAAGCAAACCTATAACAAGTTTAACTTTCGGTTTTAGCTTTGATTTATGACAGGTTTGTGCTAGGAAATTCTTGAGTGAGAAGGGAGCATAGAACAAGGTCAAAGCTAGCTATGGAAGAATAAAGAAATCAATCAAGTCGTGTTCCTTGAAGGGAACTGAAGCTCAAGAGTTGAAGCTTCAAAGGAAAGTTCCTTGAGTGAGGAACTGCAGCTTCAGAGTCGAAGCTTCTCAGAGTATCAAGGAGTCTAATGTATTTTATCTTTACTTTAGGCAACTTGTATTTGTGTTAAGTACATTACAATTGATAGGATTTAAGTGGATTTAATTTTATTTGATAAAGATTTTATTTTAACTTGTTTTAATTTTATTTCGAAAAATATCTTTTGAGTTAAAATATCTTGTTAGTTAAAAAGATTTTCTGTTTTAATTCTATCCTATTATTTTGGAAAATCTAATTTGAAAAAAATTCTTTATAAACGGCTGTTTTACTTGGTCAAGGAAGTTGAGAGAAAATAGGAAGCAGTAAACCACTTCCTTGTAATGTGCTCAGCTTGCTGCCCAAGCATCCACGAATTGCATTTCCTTCGTTTAAGGAAGTTGTGATTAAGTGGTGATTAAGGCAACTACGATTTAACTGCCAAACTCTTTTATAAATAGCCTTGGTTTTCAGTTGGAAAAACACACTTGAGCATTACAGTCTTTTAGCTTTTAAAATAGTCATAATCCACCTAAGTCCTTGAGTGTCTTTGTACTTAGCAATTTAGAGTTTAATCTTTGAGTTGTATTGGGTTAGAGTTTGGGAAAACTCTAAGAGTGTTTTATTGCTTTGAGTGAAGCAAGGAGAAAGAGAGAGTGTTTGAGAGTTCCACTGATTGAGGGATCAGTTGAAGGGAGCTTAAGTTCATAGAGGAACTTGAGTTTAGAGTCTTAATTTGTAATAGGGTGTTTGCCCTATTATTATTAAGAATTGTGTTTAAAATCCCTTGTGGTCGTGGTTTTTCTTCTTGATTAGGGCCAAGAAGTTTTCCACGTAAAATCTCTCTTTGCACTTTTAGTTTTTATTCAAGTTCCTTTATAAATTCCGCAAAAATTACCCTAGTTCCTCTACAATACAATTCACCCCCCCTCTTGTATTGTTCATTTTGATGAATTTTGAAATCCAAACCAGTAATCAGGTATTGGATCTAGAAGATGAAAACAGATACAATGAAATTGAAGAAATTAACAAGTAACCCCTGTAAAATTAACATGTAACCCCTGTAAAACTAATAACTAACCCCTGTAAAATTAACAAGTAACCCCTGTTAAACTAACAAGTAACCCCTAAAATAAACAAGTAACCCTAACAAAAATTAACAAGTAAACCCTGTTAAACTAACAAGTAACCCCTGTTAAACTAACAAGTAACCCGTAAAGTAAACAAGTAACCATAACAAAAATTAACAAGTAACCCCTAAAATAAACAAGTAACCCTAACAAAAATTAACAAGTAACCCCTAAAATAAACAAGTAACCCCTAAAATAAACAAGTAACCCTAACAAAAATTAACAAGTAACCCCTATAAAATTAACAAGTAACCACTGTTAAACTAACAAGTAACCCCTAAAATAAACAAGTAACCCTAACAATAATTAACAAGTAACCCCTAAAATAAACAAGCAACCCTAACAAAAATTAACATGTAACCCCTGTAAAATTAACAAGTAACTCTAACAAAAATTAACAAGTAACCCCTAAATTAAACAAGTAACCCTAACAATAATTAACAAGTAACCCCTAAAATAAACAAGTAACCCTAACAAAAATTAACAAGTAACCCCTATAAAATTAACAAGTAACCCTAACAAAAATTAACAAGTAACCCTAACAAAAATTAACAAGTAACCCCTAAAATAAATAAGTAACCCTAACAAAAATTAACAAGTAACCCCTATAAAATTAACAAGTAACCTCTAAAATAAAAAAGTAACCCTATCAAAAATTAACAAGTAACCCCGAAAATAACAAGTAACCCTAACAAAAATTAACAAGTAACCCCTGTTAAACTAACAAGTAACCATTAAAATAAACAAGTAACCCTAACAAAAATTAACAAGTAAATCCTAAAAATAACAAGTAACCCCTATAAAACTAACAAGTAACACATGAAACTTAACAAAAATTAACAAGTAACCCCTCTAACTTAACAAAAAATTATGTAAAACTAACAAGTAACTCCTAATAAACTACAAGTAACAAGTAATAACCCCCTAAAACTTTACAAATAACCCTTGTAAAATCAACAAGTAAACCCTCCCTATAAAACCAACGAGCAACCCCTAAAACAAGTACACTGTAATTTTTAAAAGTAATCCCTACATAATGAAAAAAGTAACTATTGTTCTATCTTCTACATTAGCAAGCTCCTCCAGCATCTTCTTAGCAGGCTCCATTTCATCTGCCTTTTTTTTCTTTTCATTCTCCAGTAATTCTTCATAAATTGCTTGATTTCTACTCACGAATTCTTTCACACCACCAAAAACAATCTCACGATGCTTGTTCAAATTGCAGAGCATAGATGACAGGAAAATCGAAAAATTACTAAAATTAGGGTTTGATTTATATCAGAAGTAGGAGAGTTCAGCGTATATGTCGATCCTTTCTTTCCCTTGGGGAAGATTATCTTGATTTTAGTCATTATCAACGAAAAGACAATTTAGAGGAGAGAGAATTTGAGGAGAAGAATTTGAGGAGAGAGAAAATGGAAGAAGAATAGTTTGAGGAGAGAGAAAATGAAAACAGAGAAAATGAGAAACTTTGGGAAAAAAGAACCTTTTGATGTAATAAAATGAAAAAAAAGAAAGACAAGTTTTTTTTTTTTAATTTAAAATAACGGACCCGTTTGATATAACGGAGTCCGTTATATGAAACGGACTGGCCACACCATGTGATCATGTGGCCAGCCACATATAAAATTTAAAATCTAATATGGGGTAAAGAAAATACCAAAATAAGTTTATTTGCAAATTTCATTTGTAAAATTGTTTGCTGGAGGTGTAGATGTTTCGATGGCACAACAAGAAAAATACCTTTTTGTACTGAGTAGTTTTTTAGTGTGTATTCATGACATTAATTAAATATATTATTTATGTGATATTATTGTTAATACTTGGTTCGTGGAGGCGGATGCACGATCCACATGGTGCATCCGCTCCAAAATACAAAAAGGCGGAATGAACATTCATATATATACTAATGAACATGGTCATATAAAAGAACATATTAGTCATTTATAATGTACATGGACATATACATAAAAGAACACAGTGTTCATTTGTAATGTACATCAGTTTTTTATGCAACAATTTTGTATATATATTTTTTTTAAAAGAAATTTTGTATAATGAAATAGATAAATAGTACTATAATTAAATTTTTTCACCATACATTAATTACAAATCATTTCAATTTTTTTTTTACCAAAAGTTCACTTTCTCTCTTCAAACCCATTTAAATTCCGTCCTCAAACCTCAAACAAAATTTCAAGAAATTCGAAATTTTGAGCCCAAAATTGTTCAAGATGACAAATAAAAACGAAAGGTAAGACCAAATTCGACATTTATACTTGTTTATTTGACATTCATGCTTGTTTATTTTGAGTTTGAGTGTTTGTTTTTATAAATTTGATTGAAAATTGTAATATTTGATTTGATTGAAAATTAATGGCGATTTTGATATAATTTTATTGTTGCAATGAGAAATAAAATTAAATTCTTGAAAAAGATAAACCGATTAATATATTTTGGAAGAAGAAAGCAAGCAAATAGACAAATTTAGAAAAAGTTGTAGATCCAAATAATACAATATACATTAAAATACAGTAAAATGTTCTTTTTTCATATACTTATATGATGCAAATAATACAATGTACATAAAACATGTAACCAACATTATAACATATATGTTCATTAGAATATTATACAATGTACATTATAATACAATAAAATGTACATTTTCATATACATACATGATCATTTATACGAAATGTACATTTACTATATGAATAATGTTCTTTAATATTATCATGTTCTTTACTAATATTACAAATGTTCTTTATATTTACAAAAAAACATATAAAACTGGATGTTCTTTATAAAATAGCTATATGTTTTTTATAAAATAGCTATATGTTTTTTACAAAACAACTATATGTTCTTTACTGAATAGCTAAATGTTCATTCCACCTTTTTTTAAAGAACACTGGATGCACCAAGCATGGTGCATCCGCCTCCACAGAAAAAATTTCATATTATTGTAACATCATCACTTTACAATCACCACGTTAATCAACTCTAATAATCAACACTAAAAACTAATAACAAACTCTTTGACTTTATAGTTGTGATTACAATTAGAAGTAATGACAACAAACTATTTGAATTTTTAGACTTGATTTTAATTTTTGCTATAAACTCTCAATGATGAAGGTTTCCTTAGTAATTATGTTATTTTATTAACTAATTAGTTTGTGGCTCAGACGTTTTTGTTATTTTAATAAAACGTATCATATTCATTACACATAATAGATACGAGTTAGGGTCTGTTCTATTCACCTTGTTTTAACTTATTTTAGGTGTAATAAGTTCAGATAAATTCAGTTAAGTTTTGATAAGTTCAGATTAGATTTAATAAGTTCTAATAAGGGTTACTCAAGTACAAAATACAACTAAAATAAGTTTTTAATAAGGTCTAATAAGTTCAGATAGGTTCAGATAAGTTCAGATAAGTTCATACCAATGAAAATCGGGTGAATAGAAACATATGTTAATGTTAAATAAAAGTGGTTAGCTCCTACACCTATGCGAAATGGTGGGGCGGGTGGAATAGAGAGGTTATGGCTCCTATTAGGGTCATGTTAGTCCGTTTGATAATCAAAGTGATAAAATAGATGAACGGAAAAACTATAATTCAATAAATTTTTTATGAGTGAAAAAGGGTTAGATTTATATTTTCAACATTATTTTTTGTTTTGATTGATTTGAATTGAATTTAATGGAAATATACTGAACTGAAGTAAAATGAATTGAACTGAATATTTTATGAGAGACAAAAATTAAGAACCGAACATAACTTATTGGAGTTGAACTGAACTGAACTGAAAATAATCGGAATAAAACATATCCTTATTTATTTATTCTTCTTTGAAGGGGAAATATTGAATTTTGTTTTTGGTGAAAATAAGAGAAGAATGTCACCTAACACGTGGCAATCATGCATTGGTGAATACACATATGTAAACAATGGACAAATTGCAGAGCTCATACAAGTACCTCTACTAACGTGGCCAAATATCAACCATCCCAAACTAAGGAAATCTAGCAACGTACACTTTTCTACAACCCATCACCAAAATCTCCCAAATCAATCCTCACCCTCCATTCCCCTCAATCCAACGGTCCTCTACCCCACTTATATCCCCAACCATATCCTAATCACAAAAATATCACTAGTAATACAAACTAACTTAAAATTAAAAAAAAAAAACTTCTAACTTTGGTCTCACAACTCTCTTTCTTTGTCTCTCCGCCTCAAACATCCAATGGCTTCCTCTATGGCTTTCAAGCCCTTCACCGGCCTCCGCCAATCAACACCTTCCACCACCCATGAAACCACCTCCTTCAAATCCATCAAGATTTCCCCTAAAATCAAGGCTAGCATCACTAGCCCCAAGGTAATCTTGTCATTTCTCTTACTCCTTTCCGTCAATAATTAATAGTCACGTATCCTGTTTTAGAATGTTCCGCATAATTTGTCACATTTCCACAGTAGAAATAGACTATGCATTTCCATGTTATCTAGTAAATTAATTTATCCTGTAAATAAAATATACGAACGGATAGTTGAAACCCAGGATTGATTTATTTTAGTCCAAATGAACATAACTTGTACATGTGACATATTATACATATGCTCTCAATCTTTGCCAATGTGTCGTCTAGACATTATTGGTTAATTATTGTAAAGATTGATAGAATATAGAACATATTTTTGTCCCTTAACCAACGGTCTCAATAATTAGTTTAAGCTTTTGGTTGAGATGATTTTGACTAATGGGTTAGCTCTAAACAGCTGTCAGGGCGCAACCTGCGGGTGGCGGTGATAGGGGGTGGACCAGCAGGAGGGTGTGCAGCGGAGACACTAGCAAAAGGAGGGATCGAGACGTTCTTAATCGAGCGAAAGATGGACAACTGCAAGCCATGTGGTGGAGCAATACCATTATGTATGGTAGGAGAATTCGACCTACCATTAGACATAATAGACAGAAAAGTGACAAAAATGAAGATGATTTCACCCTCAAATGTGGCAGTTGACATTGGTCGTACCCTTAAGCCGCACGAGTACATTGGTATGGTGCGGCGAGAGGTTCTTGATGCTTACCTTCGTGAGAGGGCGACCGAGTCCGGTGCCACAGTTATCAATGGGTTGTTCTTGAAAATGGATATGCCAAAATCGTCCGATGCTCCTTACCAGCTGCATTACACGGCTTATGATGGTAAGACGGGCGGAGCTGGTGAGAAGCGGACTTTGGAAGTGGATGCTGTGATTGGTGCTGATGGGGCTAATTCCAGGGTTGCTAAGTCTATTTCTGCTGGTGATTACGAATATGCTATTGCCTTTCAGGTAGTATTTTATTGGATTCAATTCTTATCGTATTCAGTTATATTGGTTTGCTCGATTTGGATTTGACCTGAAATCAATTGACCTGATATGGGAATGACATGAAAAATAAGTACTTGTAGTTGTCAAAAGGAGGGATCGAGACGTTCTTAATCGAGCGAAAGATCCGACCCATTGCCATCCCTAGTTGTTACTCTGGTTAGGAGGGAAGTTCTAACCAACCGAGCTATCCCTCAATCTCGGTTGTTACTCTTGTTAGTTGTTAGCATAATTGTTGAAAATATTTGTTGCTATTAACTAAGGCCTAACCACGTAAGTTGGTTATAATATGCATTAAGAAAATTACAAAGTACATAATTAGTTGTTGGTGGATGGTAATTATGGATAATCTACCCATGATAATATGGAAGGTAACGTTAAGTATCATGTTGTCGTGATCAATTTTGGTAACCAATTGCATTTTATCTCCATTTATTGAACAAGAAAATGTGATTAGTTATTGACTAAAATGCTGTTCTTTCAGGATTTTCACATCATAGAAACAATTATCTGAGCTAAATAGCTTAGATTGATTAAAGAAAGTGGTACTTTACTAATTTGATGGAGTAACGATGATCTTAAACTCATTACAAGAAGAGATGTCTTGAACCCTGAACTTAAATTTCTTTGTCATGATATAAATGTTCTGTTTGGACAGCTTGCTGATACATCTAATTGATTGCAAAATGATGATTCAATAGCAGGTATAAACTTTCTAAGACAAATTTGACTTACAAGTATATACGATTTCATCATTTACAGGAACGTATCCGGATACCTGACTCAAAGATGACCTATTATGAGGACCTAGCTGAAATGTATGTAGGGGATGATGTCTCACCAGACTTCTATGGTTGGGTATTCCCCAAGTGTGACCACGTAGCAGTCGGCACAGGGACTGTGACCCACAAGTCGGACATCAAGAAGTTCCAATCAGCAACAAGAACACGAGCCATGGACAAGATTGAGGGGGGCAAGATCATCCGAGTGGAAGCTCACCCCATCCCTGAGCACCCTCGCCCAAAACGTGTTCAAGGGCGAGTAGCATTGGTTGGGGATGCTGCAGGGTATGTGACAAAATGCTCAGGTGAGGGGATATACTTTGCAGCCAAGAGCGGAAGGATGTGTGCAGAGGCGATTGTGGAGGGTTCTGAGAATGGAAAGAGATTGGTTGATGAAGGAGACTTGAGAAAGTACTTGCAGAAGTGGGACAAGAAGTACTGGCCTACTTACAAGGTGTTGGATGTGCTGCAGAAGGTGTTTTACCGCTCGAATCCTGCTAGGGAAGCATTTGTGGAGATGTGTGCGGATGAATATGTCCAGAAGATGACTTTTGACAGTTACTTGTATAAGACTGTGGTTCCTGGGAATCCATTGGATGACTTGAAGCTTGCAGTGAGGACAGTAGGGAGTTTGGTGAGAGCGTATGGGTTGAGAAGAGAGATGGAGAAGATTGATGCTTGAGAGCCGTGATATTCTTCTGATATCAACTGCACTCTTGATAACTTCGGTCTGGGGTGCTTCAAAAACTTGTAATGTAAGTAGCGAAATCTGGTTTAATAGGATACTCGAGTCTGAATTTGTAATGAATTATGTATATTTTGCATTTTCAACTTTTAATATTGCTTTACTTCTCTACTGTAAAACTGTCACTGTGACATTCAAAACCCATTGTATCCCTCTGTTGGGCCAAATCTTTGTCGGGAATTGAATAATGCAGGAGATTATCATTCATGGCATCTATCGATATAAGTTACATGTAACAATATAGTAATTGTCTGGATCATCGCAATATGTATAAGAGCTATGCTTTTAAAAATTGGTGTTACTTAGAACACAATTTTCTTTAGCTATGTATAACAGTAGGAAAGTGAACAAGGTTACTTTACTCTCATTACCATTTAGGAAGGTGTTGCCTCCACACATCGTGACTCGCAAGTCTTGACCATCATGTGTAATAATGAACATATATACAATGTACGATTTGTTACATAAGAAGAAACACCGAGGATGTGCTCAACGGGAGATATAACCAGCGGCTACGTACAGAATAGGATTCAGTGAAGAGGGTTGCTCAGTGTTTGTGGAGGCAGAGGTCACACAGAGGTTAGTTACTAGATAGCAATAGCCTTGTACAAAGTTAGTTAGCTATCAAAATACTTTGTATTAATAAGCTTTAAATAGAAGGATTTAGTATAGAGTTAGATATGATTGTACTGCATCACTTTGTTGTCAATTCTGGACTTGAAATTAATTTGGAAAATATATTACTTACATAATTAATAAACTATTAGGCCAATGGCTAGTAAATTTGCCATGTAAAATTTTTGATCAATTATTTGATTAATTTCTATTTTTTGTGGTCAACAGACAATGAGGTAGGATAAGATGTTGTTGATAAGTACTTTTTAATACTCCTTAGTCCTTACATACATAGCTGGCTAATAAGAGAGGTGAGGCTAGCTTAAAAAACTGAGTGAAGGAGTTTGTGTTTTTTTGTGTATGTTTTTAAAATATCAAATTTAGCTATTTGTATTAAGAGATATAAAGTGTTAAAATTATGCACTAATAAGTATGTTTCTAAATGTTACAGCTAAAAGTGAGCAAAGGAAGTACATATGAGTTATCTTGCTTGATCCCATATCAACTCGACCTCTTCATCCACTTTAAATTAGAGGTAATCAAGGTTAGCCCGGCCCGATTTTGGGTGGGTTTGGGCAGATTTTTCCGGCCCGGCTCGGCCCGAAAAATAAAATTTTTTGGGCGGGTTTGGGAATACACTTTTACGCAAATTTAGTTGATTTTTTGGGTTGGCCCCAAAAAGCCGCATGGCCCGACATTTTGGGCGGGTTTGGGCACAAAATTTTGGCCTGAAGCTAAACCCGGCCCGGCCCGCCCAATGATCACCTCTACTTTAAATGGCGGGCAAATATATTTTGGGCGAGCGCTACCCAATATATTGGCCCAATAGGCTCAATAGGAGCAGGGCTGGGCTGGGTAGTGGGTACTGAACTACAGAAGCTAACAATATGTGATTACGGTCTATGTTAATCATTGCTATATCATGATATCAACAAACAGAGAATTTCCTTCACATATCAAAAATAATAATCATATAAAAAAAAATATACAATAAAGTTTAGAAACTGGTAGATGTAGATAGCTGAAAAAGGCCAAAAAAAACAGAGGTCCGTGTGTAGTTGCTCATCTTGCTGCCTGTTTGTTGCTCCAACTCCAACCGCTCGAATACTAAGGACCTGCCTACAGTTTGCCTTTACCAGGTTTCTCTCTCTCTTTTCTTTTAACTTCATTAACGGTCGATTTTCGTGAGCTGTAATTTGCATAAAATGGTTCTGCAATTTTTATTCAGAAAAGATACTAGTATTTAGACTAGTTAGTTACAAGTCACTGTATTGATATGGGAAACTAACAAGTTTATTGCTTAAGAAGTTTAAAGTGACTTATAATAATACATTGTTGCATTAATAGATGATACAAAATGAGGAAGTTCAAGGTAGTGCAGTACCAGTAGCAACCAAGTAATTGATTTGCTGTCATAAACAGTTTTTTACAGTTTCTAAGATAACATGATCAATACTGCTTCTAAATTTGTGCCAATATGTGGGTTTTATTGGTTCTGTAGGAATCCAGAATGGCAGCAAGAGCAGCATCGACTTATTCGATTGCATCACCGTATGTCAATCCTAAACCCAACCTTCCTCATCAGATAAAACCGGGAACTATAACTGTAAATTCCCAATACCCTCTGAGAGGTTTCAGTGGCCTCAAGGCTGCTGCTGATGTAACCTGTGAATCAGAAACTTCTTTCTTAGGAAGGGAAAGTAATGCAGCTCTAGTACGAACTTTTGCTCCAAGATCTCAAAAGTACTGTAAGAATTACCAACATCACTTGAATCCTCAAGCATCTTATTACAAAGTGGCTATCCTAGGTGCTGCAGGAGGAATTGGACAGCCACTCTCGCTTCTGGTCAAAATGTCTCCCTTAGTTTCGGACATAAATCTTTATGATATAGCCAATGTGAAAGGAATTACAGCAGATGTTTCTCACTGCAACACACCAGCTAAAGTGATCGGTTTTACTGGGACTTCTGAGCTTGCTGACTCTTTGAAGGGTGTGGATGTTGTAGTCATTCCTGCAGGAGTCCCACGGAAACCTGGTATGACTCGGGATGACCTCTTCAACACAAATGCCAGTATTGTCAAGAGTTTGATTGAGGCTGTTGCTGATAACTGCCCTCAAGCATTCATCCACATAATAACTAACCCAGTGAACTCCATGGTTCCCATAGCAGCAGAAGTACTGAAGCTGAAGGGAGTTTATGACCCAAAGAAGCTCTTTGGAATTACCACATTAGATGTTGTTAGATCAAACACATTTGTTGCGAAGAAGAAAAACTTGAAGCTGATTGATGTTGATGTTCCCGTGGTGGGAGGGCATGCCGGGATCACTATTCTGCCCATCCTGTCAAAAACAAGGCCATCAGTGAGTTTCACCGATGAAGAAGTGCAAGAATTGACTCTGAGAATCCAAAATGCGGGGACAGAAGTGGTGGAGGCGAAGGCTGGAGAAGGTTCTGCTACACTGTCAATGGCATATGCTGCTGCGAGATTTGTGGAGTCATCTCTGAGGGCTTTGGATGGAGATGCAGATGTTTATGAGTGTGCTTACGTAGAGTCAAATTTGACTGAGCTTCCATTCTTTGCCTCACGGATTAAGCTTGGGAGGAAAGGTGTTGAGGCTTTTATTCCCTCAGAGTTGCAGGGATTGACTGAGTTTGAAGCCAAGGCGTTGGAGGCTCTAAAGCCTGAACTCAAGGCAAGTATTGATAAAGGGGTGGCTTTTGTCCACAAGCAACCTGTAACTACATAAACTTGAGGAGATTGACACAATAATTCATGTTTGTAATTCTAACTCTTACAATTGTGTATGCTTATCAGTCTGCAGTTCACACAGTCCGCCAAACTAATTTTCAAGAGAAGTAAATAAAACATGCAGCATTTGATACTTGTGCAAGGCTAAGTTCAGCAAGAGGCTTCATTTGGTTTAAAAAATTCTCATTTTTAAGAATAAACTGTTTGATTTTCTGGTTTTTATTTGAGAAATATTTCTGTATATATTAGTTGTTCCTGCAATTAACAGACTAGTTCCCATAAATAGAAACATATAGATAAAACTATAAAAGTCAAGAAAGTGCACGAACAGCTGCAATTCATATAGTTTCTCTTCTGGAATATGTGCTTCTCAAATTCATAAGAATCATAAGAATATCATAGGATTGAAAAATACTCCATGACAGCACACAGCTACCAATTATACATCAACCCAAGAAAAGTTGTTTCTGTCAGCAAGTTAGCTATAATTTGAAGTGTTAATTTACTAGTATGTTTCAAGTATTATCCTCAATATGGAAGTAGATCATTTAACTTGCCTAGCACCTACCAGAAGTCATCACAGGAGCATTTTCCTTCTCTAAAATGATGAATCCTGTTTGGATCACTGATTATCACTTTTCGATTATAAACAGCAGAAAAAACCTTAGCAAAGTTGTGGCAATCATCACAAATCTGAGCACTGTTGGCAACTCTAATTGTTGTGCTAGGGGGAGTAGAGAGGACGCCAAAAGCAATAGCTAGTTTTTCACTATGAAAAGAGACTGCAGTTTGCTTCTCAATCAAATCTAAGTCGTGTAATTCTGATGATGCTTCTGGCACATATCCAGCAATCTTCAATTGTTGCAAGATTTCATTGAACATTTCATAAATATCATCGTTTTGTGGATGCGAAACATTGCCTACAACAAATTCATGCACCATTCCCTTCACTTCAATAGTACTACACCCCACTGTAAGGATTCCTTGTTCTTCCATAAATTTCCTTAGTTTTCTTACTTTATCCCATTTGCCATTTGAAGAATAAGTATTCAACAACAGAATATAATCCCCTGCCTCTTGGGCCTTAAGTTCCGTTATATGCTCAATCACTCTTTCTGCCAGGCCAAAATTCTTGTGTATTCTACAAGCCATGAGCAAGGTCCTCCAAACTTTTATGTCCGGTTTATCTTCCATGGATACGATAAGATCATATGCTTGGTCAAGTGAACCAGCACGGCCTAAAATATCAACAACACACCCATAATGATGGATATTCGGATGTATCCCAAACTCCTGAGTCATCTTCTCAAAAATCAGCAACCCCTCATCCAGCAACCCTCTATGACTGCAGGCATATAATACCGCGGTAATAGCCTTAGCATCAGGGGCAATGCCCATCCTATGCATCTCCCTAAACAGTTCAATGGCATGTTTCCCATACCCATTGATCCCAAAGCCTGATATCATCGAACTAAACGAGACCAAGTTCTTTGTAGGCATTCTTTCAAAGATACAATATGCATCGTCCACACACCCACATTTCGAATACATGGTAATAAGAGCATTACTTAGCCTCATTGACATACCATAACCATTTTTCTCCATGTAATTCACAACACTCCTACCAAAATCTACCGCGCCTAATTCACCACAAGCTTGAATCAATAGCAAGCAAGAAACTTCATCAGGTCTACAATCTCTTTCCAGGGTCAGCATAGATTTATACACAGACAAAGCATCTCTAGTCCTCTTATTATTTACAAAACAAGAAATCAACGCGTTATAAGCAACCGCATCTCTTTGAAGCATATCATCAAACACCTTACACGCATTATCACACCGCCCACAACCCGAATACAACTCCATCAAAGAAGTCATCAAAACACAATCACTCTCATACCCATCAACCAAAACACTCTTATGAATCTGCATTCCCTCAATCAAAGCAGAATTCTTAGTACAACAATCAATACAAAACGAAAGGGTAAGCTGATTCGATTTGATACCTTCCCGCTTCATCATCCGATAAAACCTAACCCCATCAGAAGGGATTTCACTACAAGAAAAAGCCCTAATCATGGTATTACAATGCAAAGAAGTAGGCATCAAAATCTGGTTGAAAATTCGAAAAAGGTACCTAACATTCTGAGGGCAAATTCTGACAGCTCGAGCAAGGAACTTGAGAGAAAGACGAGGATGTTGAATAAGATCAGTGCAGATGAATTGGGTATGGAGTTGAAGGAAATGGGTATGAGTAGAACAAGATTGTAGAACAGAAAACAAGTGTTCTCTTCTTTGGAGGTGGGATTCTAGGGTTTGCCGCCATTGATTATGTTTTTGAAATCTGGGTTGTTCAGGAATGAAGTTAGGAAGAGTTGCAGAGTCGTCTTCTTCGAGAAGAGAGAGAGAAGAGGAAGAAGATGAAGAGAAGAGACGAAGGAAGAAAATGGAGGTGACGGAAGAAGGACGACGGAGGAGGGAAGTTGGGGTCATAGGTGCTGGGATAGTCGACTGGACTTCGCGCCTAAACTTGGTAAGTTTTCACAAGTGTTTGTCATTCTAAACAGTCACATTTTTAATTTACGGATTTGTTCACATTTACTAAACTGAACTGATAAAGGGAGTTTTGGTGCGAGAAGAAAACACCAGAACAGGGGAAAATGGAGGAAAGGAAACTTGAGGAAGAAGAAGTTTAGAGAGAGAAGAGAAGATAGATAGGATTGTTAATTCATTTCTTAATTCCAATTACAACCTAAGGTGCATTAACAAGGCATGACCCTAAGAGAAAAATTCTCTCTAATCTAGTTATCATAAAACTAAGAACACAAGGACAAAAGATGAAAATAACCACTTTGCTAATAAGCAGAATTACCCACTAAAACTAACTAAAATATCTTTTCTTATTTCTCCTATATCATGAACTGATTGAAGTTGAATTGAGCTGAACTGATTGGAGCGAACTAAGCTGAACTGAATTGAAATTAAGTAAATGTGAACAGACTCTACGTGTAATTTTTTTTATTAATAAGGCTGATACAATATTTGAACTTATGTAAGTAGACGGGATTACAGGATGACTCATATAAATATAATATTCAAATTAGTAGACGGCAATTGATTTTAAATCTTGGTTGTTAATTCTTTAAACTTTAACCAACTAAATTAGTTGACATCTACATTAAAGAAAGAAAGAAATTAAAAGAGAAAAGTTGGCATTTTCAGTTTATGCTTTTTGTTAGCACCAAAAAGTTATGCTTCTTCACGACTTCACTTGAAAGTCTTGAGCATGATTTTATTTTCAAAAGCAACTTAAGACTTTAACCCTGTTAATTGGTAAAGACTCCTCATCAAGATTAGTGATAAAATCACTCTAAATCTAGATAGCAGCTAAAGTATTTGTATCAACACCTAGTAGAAATTGTACCTTTTGTCATTCCTTTTATTAATCTTAAACATTGCAAACGAATAATTGAGTTAAAACACCTTCTTACATAAAATTTTACAATATATATAACAATTCTATGATAAATACAAACTCTTTCATTTGGATTTTTTTTTTTAAGATAAGAAATAAAATCATCAATTGGATGCGTAGTTATTGGTACAATATACCATACTAAATTGATATATATCATACGAGTTTTACTTTTATTTTTTAGTTTTAACAATAAGAATATTATAGTTGGAAGGTTGGATATATTGGTACTAATTGCTACGAGTAACAAGTTATAAGAAAAACATCCAAGCAAAAACTAACCATTTTTCTTTTCTTCCATAATCTAAATTAAGGTAAACTAAACAAAAGTTGCAACAGAGTTACAAGATGTAACTCTTGTTATTATGCCCTTTAAGACTAAACTTATATCACCATGAACAAATTGATCATGAGCAAAAGTAAGAAAAGTTCACGTCATCCATAGCATCCACAACATCATCTCCATATTGATCATCACCCTTGCTAGTCCCAAAATTCGCGTAATCGGTTGAGTTGCTAGCACAAGAAGAACAAGATTGGGAGCTTACATCGTAATTCAAGTTGTTGATCATCTTTCTTTTCTTGTAATTTGCCTTAAAGCAAGCTTGCCTAAGTCTCTTTGTTCTAGTTTCAAGTTGTAGGTCAGGCATTTTTTCCATCAATTTCTTTTCTTGCTCTAGAATTTGGATGGCTTCTCTTAGCTTTGCTTCATTTTTATCTCCTCCCTCCTTTCCCATCTCCTACACGTATATATTTGTGGCACAATTAAATCAATAAAACTTATCGTGACAATACACATTATATAAGACTGATACACATTAAATCAAATGGAGATCATAAAATATTGCGCAATTTATTTGATTAAGAAAAATGTCCTTATATTTAATTTAATTAAAATCCTTTTTTATCGTCATGTTATAACATGTATCATATCACCAATACCTATATCGATAAGTTTTTAGTGTAACCTGCCTAAAGCACTTACTCATTTAGTGTCATAAGTTGCGGTATATATGGTCACATAACTCTTTCTTTCTTTTTTTTTTTTTTTTTTTTTTTGAGGGGACATAACTCTTTCTTGTTAATGGACCTTGTTAATATTCACGAGATATAAGGAAATTGTACGTAAAATTAATGTGATAATTAATAAAATGATAAAAATGATTAAATTACCTAGCTAGTAACAAATTAGAATAAAATTAAAGAAAATGTTATACATAGCCCTAAGGGCTACATATAAGCATTTAATTTACTCTTGAAAATTGTTTAAATTTAGAAAATCATGACAAAAACACACTAATTACACCGATTTGCGTGTGTTTTTATCATGAATTCCTAACTTTATACATTTTCCAAGAGTAAATTCAATGCTTATATATAGCCCTAAGGGCTATGTATAGCATTACCCTAAAATTAATTACCTGAACATTCCTGATTAAAGTTTGGAGGCTCATGAGCTTCCTATGAGGCCATCTTTGAATGCCCAACTCTCTGCATCTTTTCTTGAGCAAAGTTAAGCCAACATTAAGTTCTTTAGCTGCCCTAGTTATTGGCATGTAAAAATACTGGCTAATTATCTCCTTTGAAAGTGCCTTAGACGAACAATTATTATTATTATTATTGTTATAATTTTCTTGTTCTTCAGATGATCTTAACTCGTTATTAATCTTGTTTTCATGGAGATTATCCTTTCTATAATCAGATTCATCATTGCACAACGCCAATGGCGGCGGCACGCTCTCCAACTCCAAGTCTTGCAACCCCTCAAAGCCATGTCCACAGTCATTGTACATGGTGCTGTTGTCTGCATGAACATTTTGCTTAATAAGCACATTGACCAAGTAATAGTTACGTACGTAGTATTACATACTAGGATCCTTATTAGTAATTTTGTGAAAAATGAAAATTTTATGCTAGTATATATATGAATTTACTAGCGAGTTGATTTTCTTCACAAACAAATATGGAAACTACTCCGTAATACAGGACTAATAGTAATATAATAATCAAGCAAAGCAAAATAGACTTTATGTTTGACTGAAACGTATGTAATTTAACCTAAACGCGACTAATAGTTAGTTGTGTAAGTTAATTTTTTTTTTCTTTTTTTGGGTAGGGAAATTTGCGCATTTAAAACATGAATTCTTTGCCTAATCCATCGAAACAAAATTTCCATCTTATAGACCTTTTTATTAATGATCAAGTAGGAGTACATAAGAGTATAATGTACATGTACGTTTTCATACTAAATTAAGACAACTCTTCCACAAATCTTGGATACTACTAGAATATAGATACAATTGCATAAGTATATGCCAAATTATAATTAAAAAAATAAAATAAAATAAAATTGTGAATTACTATACACGTAAATAGATAAAAAGATTACCTTCAATAACATGTGGAATAGTGAAGTTTGACACAATATCAAGGGATGTAAAGAAAGGATAAGTAGGATCATTTGGAAAGCATTCTATCAACGGCGTTGCATCCATCATGCTCACATCCAAGGGAAGCTCGTATTGCCAATCACATGGAATATTATATCCACTTTACCGAAAAAAGAAAAAATAAATTATTATCCAAATCATCCAAATGCGATTAATTAAAAAAAAAAATGAATTTAGAACCCCCGAGTTTGTAATAGTATGTAAAATAAAAACCCCAAATAACGAGAAGTATAGTCGTGTTCAACATACTTAGTCACGTTAGGAAAAAAAATAGAAAAATCCCCAATTGTTGAATCATGTGTTCTAAAGCATATTACAATTATAAGTTGCGCGACTTACTATGGATGACATATTTACATGTTAAATGCTTAGACAAAAGAAAATCAAGTAATCCTTACTTATTGGGATCAAGATATTGATGAGATTGAATAGAGTGAAGTTCGTCATTCTTTGAAAGAGACCAACGAGCAAGATTATTATTGCTCCACATAAGGAAAAGGGAGAGAAGGATAATGTAATTTTTTATTTTTTATTTTTTTTTAAAAAAATGGCTTTGAAGGGTCGTAAAACACGAGTTTGATCAATTTAGAAATACATATATTTATACTAGTGTTCATATACGACAGAAATACTAAATGAAGAGGGAATATAAAGAGATTTTTGCTAATTGTTACATTTAATTTATGTGACGGCATATGATGGTTTTTAATTACCACGTTAAGTTATGGAATTATTAGTGAGTGGTCTTACTCATTATTTTTTTTGGTGTTTAGAGAGCCACAAGGGTGGTGGTGAGATTCGATCCTAAGATCTCTTGAAACCGGGAGGAAAGCTCTAACCACTTGAGCTATTCCTCACTCTCAGTGGTCTTACTCATTATTGGATCGTACCAAGTGTGATTAATTAATTATTAGTGTACATAAATTACTCCATATACTCCCGTACTTTGATTTAATTCTCTCCAAATAAATTTGTTCTATGAATGAGCATTTTCTAAAAAAAAAATTACTCCGTATTTAAGTGCTAAGTATTTTGTTAGTACAATTCTAACATTTAGGTATACGATATATCCATTGTTTAGCAGTAGAGACACGTAGTACATTATTTATAGAGATACATAGCTCACAAATTCAATCTATATACTACTTGTACATGTATAAGTAAACTATTCTCTATGTTGAGAGTAAGGGATAGTTCAAGTGGTTAAAGTTTCCTCGGTTCTAAGAGATCTTAGGATTAAATCTCATCATCTGTCCATGTGGCTCTCTAAACACCAAAAAAATTACGAGTATGATATATATTCTATGTTAGCACATGTATATAATTATTGATCTAAAAATACGAGTTATAAATTACAACTATAATTATACACTCGGATAAGAGTATATATATACCCGTACTTTTTAGTTTAGTGATGGATTAGATTTATCAATATTTACAAGAGTAATGTTGGAAAAAGATGCTTATTTCTTGAAATTGTAAAATGATACTCTTAATTATTATGAAAGGCTAAAAAGATACTCCGGTAATTGTACAAAGTGTACTCCAAATCGGAAAAGATTACTTGAAATAAATAATTTAACAGTTTTGGCTTGTAAATTAAAATGTGCTATTAATAACAAAAATCAATGTCACACTCATGCAAATAATGGAATTTACGTACTAGTACAATTCATTTTGATTGATCATTTATGTACATTCACTGTTCCATCATTACCTTAACGGAATAATGAAAATGATTGTATATGTGGAATAAAATAATTCTGCATTCATTTACATTTACTGGAGGCGCAAAATTACTCTAAATCCCAAGAAAGATGGTGGATGACTTTGGTCATGGAGTCATACATGACACATTGAGCAACGCTTTTGTGATTGTGGTCGTAACACTTATAAGGCTGGTTTTTGTAGCCAGACGATATATAGTACTCCCTCCGTCTCTTAATACAATGTCTCTTTTGCGCATTTATTTCTCACATAATAAAGAGAAAGAGGCATTATATTAAGGGACGGAGAAAATACTGTAAAAGTAAAGAAATTCGAGACTTCACAATCCGTACATCATATGGACTTGATTACGAGTAGTTACAACTATGGAGTAACATTATTAGGGACGGCTAAAATTTGGAGAAGTCCAATTCGCACTCTAGCCTACTCGAGACCTCTCTCCCCTTCATCTTAATTCATTCTCTACATACTTGAATTTTATTTGGGTTATTTGAAAACCTAATCGACACTGCAGAATAGTGCTTGAGAAAAATTTTGCAACAATCAAAATCATTCATCGTCATAGAATGCTGCATTGCCTACATACTTGTAGGATTTTCCATGCCAAAATAGTTGGTCGTTGCCCTGTAAGGCTGTATTCCTAACTTCATGTGATACCTGCTTCTACACACTTCCTGAAATTACTCTTCTACGGATGTTATGTGTAATTGTAAATAAATGTATTTTTTTTAAATATACTTAATTATTGTTTTTTTAAAAAAAATCTATTTTTATCTTTTTAAAATTATTTTCAAAAATTAAATTATAATTAAAATTTAGAAAATAAAAAAAATCACCTTTGTTGGCAACGGAAATCATTTATCTGCCATATAATGCTGCATTGCCTACATAGGCTTCATGCCGGAATGCATAATATATACTCCGTAGGAAGTACTTGGTTGGCAGATTGCGCCTTGATAATAAAAGTGATATGGCCATGCCAAAATAATATTCGGCCATTTCCCTTTAATACCTGTTGACAGTGACACCAACTGCAATCCTTCCCAAAATCAATGGAGAAATATAGCAAGTAAAAAAAATCCACACACACAAGTTAATAACCTTAAAGGAAGAAGTTATTCATAAAATTGTAGCCAAAACTTGATATTACATAGATTTGGTGCAACAATATAGGCATAGTAGCACCTGCATATCTGGCAATAATACTCTTACAAGCTCTAAGTTAACTTAGGTCAGCTTTCACCTTCTAAACTTGTTGCCCCCTCTTCCCCCACCTCTTCCCCTACCACGACCACGCCCACCCCCTCTTCCCCCACCACCACTACCTTTACCACCACCCAATGCTTTGTTCACATCAGTTTTAATCTTCATATTTTCTGGCAGAGGCAGAATGTGATCTACACACTTCCTGAAACTAAAGTCTTCTACAGATTCATCAGCTCTTATGACAAAGAAACAGCGACTTTTCCACTCTGGATGTTGGCGAATTTCAAAAGCATTAATTCCTGAACCAATCTTCTTCTCCGGCTCTGGATGACCTTTGTTTATCAGCTCCTGCAGCACCAGTTGCTCATACTGGAAGAGGGGAATACAAGGAATTTGACAACATCAGTATAATCTATTGAAAGTAGATTAGTATATGTTCTTCAGAGTTCTGAGGCATGTGAACAGGATCATATATCAGGACAAAAAAATAAAATACAGTTGAAAATCAATCAAATGAGCAAAAAAGAAGAAACAATAAAAATAACTGCACAAGCCTATTGATGAAATTTGGTATATTTCAAATATAAAGCTAATCTTTTCCATTCCTCATTGAACAGGATGATTACATTGAACATAGCATGAAACAAACAAAGAAATGACCAGAGCCACTTAATGATAACCAAAGGTTCAAGGCATGTATAAAACTAAGGGGCTGTTTGTTAGCCGTTTCTTGGAATTCCACTCCCCTTTTCTCAATATTCAGCTCCCTAAAATCTCTCTACTCTGATTTCCACCACCCTCAAGGGCTTCATCAAACTCCCAGAATCCCCCATACTATGACCACCTGCCCACCTTCCTCAACCAACACAATTCCACCACAACCAACATCCACCCCCCAACACGCACAAGACTAGCCCCCCCCCCCCCAGTTGACCACAACCTAGCTAAATCTGAAACGCCCCCAAGTCTGAAGTCTGAACCCCCTCCCCAAGTTCCCAACCACAACCTTTATAACCTAAACACCATCAAGCCACCCTTCCCACTACACTGCAATGCTGTAATACACTTATACCCAAAATAAAACAAGGAACTACCGCAAAACCTTCACCATGTTATCTCATTTACAAAATCTTGGCACAATACATTCAAATCCCCTCCTCTGTCCCAAAAGAAATAAAGGAATAAAGAAGTTGCGCAAACATGACAACTCCAAAAAAAGAAAAAGATGGAAAGAAACTACCCAAATTTTCATTGAAAGTATACCTACCTTATGTCCTTAGAAACTGATTGTCGCTAAGAAATAATAAAGCAGGAAAATTGTATGCAAACAGGCTATTTTCTTTTTGAACATCTCAAAATTGATGTTATTCAAGATTTAATTTAAAGGAAATCTCTGTATTTTAATCTATAAAACTGAAAGATATCTTACAAAAGGTATTCATACATTTCCTTTCCACCCTAATTGGGTTCAAAACATTAGTAATGACCTTTGTTCACGAAGATCAAAACCAATGGAAATCAAATTGTCTCTTACGAAAAGAGAAGAGATAAAAAAAAAATGAGTCTTTGATCAACTTAGAAAATACATTTAAACCTCGATATCTTGTGAAATAGCTCAAAATTGATAATAATTGGAAAAGGTTTCGAAGCTGGAGAGTTTCACATCCAAATTGACCATCGACTAAGAAAAACAAAATCTTTTTAATTCAAATTTTTGATTAAAACGGTTAGTTAAATTTGTTATATAAATTAAGAAAATCTTTTTCTAAAATCCATTATTCAAAAACTAATCTTAGTATATTTTCACTTCTCCTCAAACCTTCTACAATCATGAGGTAGGTTATATTTATATATACATCCTAAATTTTAGGCAAAATACACTAAACACTTTTACACCATGTCCACAAGGCAAACATTCATCCATATAGCAAAATTTTAAGGGTTTTTTTTTTTTATATATTGTCAATAAAGTTTTCAAATTAAATCAAATTAAACATACAAATTAAATCTTTTTTCTTCCCTGTTCTACATTAAACACAAATCAAATTTCCCAATAAAAATAACAAATTTAACTCATACTAACACCAAAAACAATTAATCAAATAATTAATAAAAATAATCAAAGCCCAAAAGAACCAAACTTTACAATACCTTGTTAAAATAGATATTAGTAGGCCAATGATGCAGCAACTTATAAAAGTAATCAAACATCTCAACAGACGATCCAAACGTCTTAGGCCCGAGAACAACCGGGCCTTCAGGTTCGGGTTTCCCATCTCCCTCCTCTTCCAACTTCTCCATTCTCGATTCTTCTACAGACTTCTCCTCCTCAACCTTCTGCTTCTTCGCAGTCACCTCGGCATCATCCGCCTCTTCCCTCTCTCTCTTCGCGTCATCCTTCTGGCCGGGTTGCGGGTTCTCGAGTTCCATGTCTTCCGTCGTTGCAGTGGTGGTTGCTGGTTCAGTGATTGCGTCGGACGCCATTGATGGGAGAAAGGGTGGAGATTTTCTCTCTCCTAGGGTTTTGCAGAGGTTTTGTAGATGGTGGCTGGTAGTATGGAGGAGAGGAGTGAAAGAGGGTTTAACAGGGATTTTGTAATTTTAATGTTGTTTGTTTTTCGTTTAATTATTATTATTAATTTTATTTAATTATTGGATCCGTAACCTAGATGGCTTAGAAGTGTAAGCGGTAAGCCTAAGTTTAGGAAACATGTCACGAGCTTTGTGTGTTCAAACTCAACTCTAAGATCTTGTTTGGTAAAGATAGTTTTATAATTTAGAAAAATGGTTTTAATAATCTCAATTAAGGCGCTTTTTTTTTTAAAAAAAATAATCTCAATTATGTATTACTGTATTATTAAACACAAGTTTTCATACGTGTTGATCAAACCCAAATTATTCATAGTTGCATTGAGAGGTTTTGTCGTGCCTCTGTTCAGAAAGTTAGTCTTGCAAAATCAAGGGTCTATTTCTCAGCCAATATGAGCCTCGATCAACAACATGAGATAAGCGCTGCTTTGCATATGGAACACACTGATGATCTTGGTACGTGTTTGGGCATGCCAACTCTCACAAGCCGTGTTACTAAAGCCACCTTTCAACATTTGTGTGAAAAAATTGATAGGCGTCTTGTGGGATGGAAGACAAAAATATCTTTCAATGGCCGGTAGACTTACCCTTGCTAAGTCTACTATTTCTACCATGGCCCTTTACTCCATGCAATCGGCTAAGATTCCTCGGACCATATGTGAAGAAATTGATAAGAAAACCCGAAAATTTATTTGGGGAGGTAATGAT
Organism: Chenopodium quinoa; assembly: GCF_001683475.1. Classification (NCBI taxonomy): domain Eukaryota; kingdom Viridiplantae; phylum Streptophyta; class Magnoliopsida; order Caryophyllales; family Amaranthaceae; genus Chenopodium; species Chenopodium quinoa. The sequence goes on along the minus strand of NW_018744626.1, from coordinate 4,378,879 downwards.
GAGAAACGAGGTGTTCACCTGATCTCTTGGGAGGTCTTATAAAGGCCGAAAGAAAAAGGAGGGGTTGGAATTTTTTCTGCGGAGCAAGCTAATGCGGCGTTTCTCACCAAGCTAGGTTGGCGAATTCTTTCTGAACCAAATGCTCTTTGGTCTCGGGTTTTAAGGGCTAAATATTGTAAAGGTCGTTGTGATGTGGATATGTTTGAACCTAAAGCAGGGATGTTGAATGTTTGGAGTGGTATCACGGAATACGCAAAGGTCTTGAATGAAGGGTTAAGGACTGCAATTGGCAATGGTTCGAAAACTATGTTTTGGGACCATAAATGGGCTACGGATGTGCCTCTTTGTAACACCCCAATAATTCTCTCTTTAAACCTGTGTGGACCCTGAACAATATTCAAGAGAATTACTGGCGTGCTACCGCCACGTGTTCAAACGTTAAGGCTTTATCAGAAAATAGCAGCGGAAAAATTAAATCAGTTATAAATAAGTTTCAAAACCAATGAATGAAACCAAATTAAGTCATACAACTTGGAACCATTAAGGCCCTTATTCAAAACCCAATAAAAGTAGTAAGTGATTAAATTCAGTGTTCAAACAAATTCAAACCCAAAAGAAATAGTGTCGAATAAAATCGAATTAAAATAAATTCAAACTTGCAAAAGAAATAAAATGCAAACAACCAACTCTCTACTCAAGATCCCACAACCCTGATGAATGCTGCATGTGTAAGAACCTGTGGTAATTCTGCTCCCCACTATTACAAGTGTAAAAATTGGATCGTCACAGGGTCATTGAAAGGTGAAGGCCATGACCAAAGAAAGACACACAAAGCACGCAATCAGCAAAGCTGAGTACATACAAGCTGCAAAATAAATTAAGAAATCCATAACATGCTACTAATAATCAATCATCATGCATCATTAAATTATAGACTCAACACATGACTCAACTATTTATATTACTAAGACTCCATTAATTAATAATAGGTAAATCATTATTTTTATTCATTGGATTACGCAATAGACAAGGTTGTCCAACCCATGCTCCATTTGGAACATCAATAAAAGAAAAACCCCATGCCTCCTTTCGAAAACATCAATAAACATCCAACGACCACGGGCGCGACTCCGTGACCATAGTTAGTATGAGATCTCACCTAACTCCTAGTTTTGAAAAATATTTGAAATAAGAGACTCGTAGATCAGACGGCCTCGAGAAAAGTACACGGCTAATACCCCATGTACCCCAACCCCTGATTGTCATTACTCCAGAAGTGCACCAATCCAGAGTTTTATTGCTCATCCATCTTGCACTTTACGTGATTTACAGGCTTAGACTTGGTGATGACTTGTATGCATAACAATACAATCAATCCAATATCAATTCAATCAAGTAAAACAACTTTTCAATTTCAATTCTTGATTTATTAGTGGCAAGCAACTTTATTATTTATTCCTTTACTACCTCGGTGTATAAACACCTTGAGTGCATAAGGCACCCCAAAACCTTAACCTCTTCTTAGAAGACTTAAATTCTTCCTTTACTCATCCTGCTTGCATAATCATAAATGAATAATAAATTAATCATTACACCAATCATATACCTTTTCCTCTAAACGTACCTTGCATAATTAGAGCACAAATAATACTTGCAATATAAAATAGTGCACGTCATACGAAATTCACAATGTATAACCAAACAATTTAACTCAGTCATCCCTATACATGATACTAAGTTCTCGATCCGTCGTCCTTAAACATGCTCCTAAAAGAAAGGTTTCGTAACTTGTACGTACCTCGAGCAAACGAATTGGTATGCCACTTTACTAACTAGAAATCACCTTCAATAAACTCCTCTCCTAAGCCAAATAATAACATCTCAATCAATACCCAATCAATCAAATTTACAGCAATACTAACTTACTTTAAAACCTTCAAAATCCAAATCAAACAACACTTTAAAACCTTCCCTTTAGTTAAAATTAAAGGCTTATATATAGTTCTTTAAATTTTCTTCATAAAAACCTTAAAATACACTCTTATACATGAAATTAAAGCAATTTCAAAGTCTAATAAAAATCTGAAAATTATATAAAACCCCTAAAAATCTCCCTTTTAAATGGGTGATTAAACCCTCTTTATAAAACATCAAAAGTAGTACTTAGAAACTTTTTCCAACACTTAAAACTTCAATAAAAACATATATTTATGCTTAATTAACTTTAAACATAATTAATTTTATTAATCAAACTCAAGGATAATATTTTAAGTATAAAAAAATTTCGTTAAAATCAAAAACTGTCCGAAAATCATATTTAGAGGCTGAATTTGGCAACGAGAGGGTGTACTCACTACAAAAGGTAGTGAGTCTTTCTTATAACGTTGTTTCCACATGGAAAACACTACTTTTTCATCAAAATCGAATGAGTTCAGAATCTGATCGGGATTAAAACGGGATTTATATTAACGAACGAAAATCTAAAAATTAAAACACGAATCTATGTGTTCAAAATAATCTGGAATTAAGTTAAACTAATCAGAAAATCATATTTATAGGCTGAATTTGGCCACAGAGGGTGGTGCTCACTACCAAAGGTATTGAGTCTTTCTTAAAACGTTGTTTCCACATGGAAAACACTACTTTTTCATCAAAATCGAATGAGTTCAGAATCTGATTGGGATTAAAACGGGATTAATATTAACGAACGAAAATCTAAAAATTAAAACACGAATCTATGTGTTCAAAATAATATGGAATTAAGTTAAACTAATCAGTAGTTATAATCACCAAAATTTCAAAACATCATTACTATAAAAGCCCTAAATCAATTGTTCATCAAAACCCTAAAATCTTGATTTTCAATAAATTGAAACCCTAGGTTTATAATTCATAAAATATGAAATTTATAACATAAATGTAATCTGAAATTTATAATCTTTATACCATTAAAATATAATTTGAGACTAAAAATATAATCTTTATACTAAAATCAAAACCCAAAACAATTAAATTAACATTAAGCAAAATAATGAAACAAAAGAGGATGAAAATAAGACTAACCTTTTTGTGTGGGAAATTTTTGGAGATTCATGGGGTATTTATAGGAGAGAATTATTGTAGGGTAAAAAGAAAGATTGGGCCTCATAAAAATAATGGGTCGATTAAGTAAACAAATGGGTTAGGCTTGTGTGATTGGACATAAATTGTAGAATAAAGGTGCATAAAATAATTTGTTCAAATAATTTTCGACCCAGATTAATAATTTGAAACATTTGAAATTAAATTATGAAAAATAACAAATAAATATTATAAATAAAATAAATTTTCATTTACAAAATATTTAAAAATACGGGGGATTACATCTTAGTAGCCTCGCTATCACGCCTATGCCTATAGAATTGGAAGGTGCCACCGTCGAGGAGATGTGGGAAGAAGGTGAGGGTTGGAGATGGAACATCTTTGCGCCATTCCTCGACCAGAATACTCTAAAGAAAATCCAAAGCTTTGAGGTCATACCTGATCCTAATTGGGGTGATTTAATTTGCTTTACTGGAAGGAAAGGGGTAAGGGTAAATTCTCCATCAAATCTGTCATAAGCATTATGAAGCACCACACGGATGTTCTTGATGAAGATTGTTGGGATGTTGTTTGGTTTGCTCCTGTTCAGCAACGAATAAGGGTCTTTCTTTGGCTAGCCTGTCATGACCGCATCCAAAGCAATCTTAATAGATTCAAACGCAAACTCGCGGATAGTCCTCGATGCTATATTTGTGGAGCACAAGAAGAAACAACTCTCCATATCTTGCGTGATTGCCCAGCAGCGAGAGTTGTGTGGAAGAAGACGGCTAATGAGGATACTTTGCACAAATTTTGCCAAGGAAGCCTCAAAGATTGGATTACTGAAAATGCAACAGAAAGAGACCAAATCAATGATGATTTATGGGCTACATATTTTTGTATTTGTGTGTGGTGGATTTGGAGATGGCGAAATTGCTATGTTTTTAATCGACGAGATGAGATGCCTATTGATTTTGTTGCATTCCTTCAAATCAGATATGACGAGGCTAGAAGGGCGATCTGGGACGCTACAAGGGACCCAAGCTTAAGGAAAAAATATCGAATTCCTGCTAACATCACTTGGCACGCCCCACCTTATGGTTGGTACGTCATGAATTGCGATGGGGCAGTGACAGGGTAAAGTCATATCCCCAAATCAAAAGTAAATACCTAAGTCCTCTAACTAAAGTAGATAGGGAAGTAGGGTCGAACTCCACAGGGAAACAAGTCTTTTTACTCCTAAATAATTATTATAATTTAAATTATCTAAGTAACCAATATTTATATTTGAATAATAAACTAAACTACGGAGATTAAGAATAAGGAGAAAATAATATAAAAGGATCTAGGGCATAGGTTCACCAATAAATAATACTCCAGGGTAAAACATAATAATCAATCATTGACATTGCATAAATAACATGATTAATAGGCTCTCGCAATTTATTAATCAACATAGATCTATCAGGCTTTCGCAATTTACTAGATCTAAGTTTCTATTGAAAATAGCCTTTAATATCAAATTAACATCTGCTCGATTCATCAATTCAATATTTCTATACTTTTACAAGCCGTAATTGTAAAGCGTTAAAACAATTCAATAAGAAATTATCATGCAATATCAAGAACCAATAATAGTCAATCATCAATGCATCAATTAACCATATTGTAAAGGGCTTTCGCTATGTATTACAATCACACAATTAATTTATCGGTATTAAATCTCATCTCTCGGATCTCGACTTAACCATTTATAAATTAATCTGCCTGTTGAAACTAGACCTAAACATCAATTCTCATCTGTCAAATCTCGAATCAATATTGTCAAACTCATGCATAAAAGATCAGGCCTAATCTAGTCACAGAGCATTAAATCAATCAATAGGAGATTAATCTAGCATTGATAATTAACAACAATAAATTACCCCTTCATATTATTTAAGGATCCCCATAAACCCTAGAAATAGAACTACTCACATATAGTAAAAACTAAACTAATCAAAGAAATAAAGCAAGACATGATTAAAGGAATAAAATAAACAACTAAGATTAAGAGAATAGAAATCGTTACCAAAATAAATCTAGAATTAAGAGTAGATTAAGAACAAAGGTTTAAGAGAAAGAGAAACTAAGAGAACAATTAAGAGAGTAAAGAAAGAGTAAAAAGGAAAAAAAGAGGAAGAGAGAGATTAAAATCGTATTACGGAGGAGTATTTATACTCCGTACAAATCCTAAAAAAAACAAACTAAAACGACGCTAACCGTCTCCTAATAAATACACGTGCCCGATCGTGCGAGGCACCGCCCGATTGGGCGTGCCTTTTTTCTTCCTCAATAATAATCTCGCGCCCGGCCGGGCGCGTCACCGGGTGCCAACCTTAGCTTCTCCCGCCCGGCCGGGCGCGTCTCCGGGCGCCAGCCTCTTTGGCCGGGCGGCTCACTTGGGCCACTATTTGGACTACGATTGGGCTCCAATTCTTCGGGCCAATCTGGGTTTCCTCTTCCAGTCTTGAATACTCGGTCCAAATGCCCCGGTATCACCTATACCGAGCCTTTAATCACCGGTTCGATGACTCTAACCGGCCCTGGGATATAAAATCTGGTCGTGCTTCTCCAATGTTCGTGATTGCTCCAAAATATCTCGGGAAAGTTAAATACTCCAAAAGTGTAATTTCCTGCAAAAGTCAACCGAATCTACGAAAACACTGGAAAACACCAATTAGTAATAAAATTGGCTCTAAAGAGCCAAAAACACCACTAATTATGACCAAGGGACGGGGGTAAAATACTATATAAAATAGACACATCAAACTCCCCCAAGCCAAACCTTTGCTTGTCCCTAAGCAAAGATCTCATCAATGAATCAATAAATATGCTTTACCCCAAAAGTAGAAATCAAGCACAAACGATCCAGGGTAAATCAAATAAACATGCTTTAAAATCAACCAATCAAATCCATCTAATTACCAATATTCCCTAACAATTGTCAAACAAAGCAAACCACAAGAGCATATAGAATTCAAGACTAGTGCTCACGCACTCAACTCTCATTTTAGTGGCGAGTAAAAGATGTACTCGATCGCTCTCCATCCAACCCTTTATGTGAACAATGCCCTCCCAACTCACACTCTCGTGTGTATAAAACAATGAACGCTCAACCTACTAGTCGAATCGAAATACGTCAAATCATAACTTGCATTGATAAACAACACTTTCACATTCATACAATTCTATGCACAAGGTCGGAAGATCTTTAAAGCTTGTAATGTAAGGCTAGGGTAAAGGGTAGGAATCATATGGGAACAAGTGAGAGAAAAGCTATGCTTAAGGAAGCCAAATCCTATCAAAACCCATGATCAAAATAAATAATGATTAACATCTCCTACATAACCAATTCTAACATCAACCAAATATACTCTAATCATAATAAACAATCCCAACTCTTACAATTTCACTCATAAAAATATAATAATGAAGAAGTAGAGTGAATAAACAAACTTTATTTCCAAACTTGAATTTTTACATTGAAGCTCTATTATTTTTCTTTCAATCAACCTCTAACTAGAACATTTGAACATTAAACAATTTTTTCTTTTGATTTTGAAGTTCACTTATTTTTTCAACATAATTTTTCTTTTTTGAACTTCTCTTTTTTCATAACATCATGCTTTATTTTTTTCAAGAAAATATTACTCTCAAACTCATCAAAAATAAACATGATTAACAACAAAACAACTTCTCAAAAGCCCACTCAAGCTGTGCAAATAATAAGCACACTACAAACGCCCTCACCTCACTCACTAATAGCTCCCCCAAGCCAAGCTTGGGACTAGTAACCAATGGGGCAAAATAGGCTTGTAATATGGCTAATAAACAACAAAAAGTTAAGGCAACAACATGGGTAGCAAGAAGGGAACAAATGAATCTACAATCATCTGGAGGCTACCTAAAAGAACAAGTGCCTTCGTCCTCCACAATGTGCATAATAATGAATCATATAAATATTACTAATAGTTGCAAATCAATACTTAAATTCATTGACATACCAAGAACTATGGAACTATCACACATTCCTTACCAAATCAACTAGTCAAGCACTATATTCACAAGTAGTTGGACAAAATTGACGCATGTTAAGGTTTCAAGGCAGTCAAACATCAAATCATGATTAACTAATCCACAATGCTTATCATCAAATACCAAGAATCAAAACAAATTTTATTTTTTTTAGTAAGGGGCACAGGGAAGCATAATTTACAATTCATTGGTACGTATTTTTGGATTTTTTTTATTTTTCAATTTTTTTTATTTTTATATATATAAGAAAGCAATAAAACTAACCTAGAAAGCAAAAAATCTAACCTAAGAAAACACACCAAAAATAAAAGAAAAGAGGAAAAAGAAAGATACCAAACCAAAATCTCCCCCAAGCCAGAATCAGACAATGTCCTCATTGGTTCGGGAACTCGCCCAGCATAGCTAGTCCTGATCATCCTCATCCATCGAGCCGAAGCCCGCACCTCCACTACCACCTGCACCAGAAGAGCTACCACCAAAATAATCAGCATGAAAACTTCCCCCCCCCTGCCGGTCCCCCGAAAGGAATGTCCTGGCCGTACCCGTAGAAGGAAGAATAGTCAGTGTAAATACCACGGGCAGTGGGATCCCTATCGTATCCCTGGGGTGGAGACTAAAACCAGTCAGGGTGAATAACGTCGTCGGGAATGTTGCCCCGACGAGCATAGTCATCATACATAGGGTAGAGAGCTCTACCCTGGTTCCTCTCTAGGTACCCTAACCTCTGGTCTATGGAACCCACCATCCTCCTAAGGTCAGTATGGGAATGATCTATACGGCCTAAGGCCTGACCTATACTCTGAAGATCCCAAACTGGGTTAGAGTCTACATGAGGGACGGAGTGAGACATACGAGGTGGAGAGAATGCCACCTCGGGCTGAGGCTGGGGTGGTGGAACTGGTGGTGGTGGTGTCTGCCCCCTAGCGTTGGCAACTAAAACATCATATGTGTAAGAAGGTTGCCCTGGGGAAAAGGCCGTCAAGTCAGGACTGTGTAGGGGAAAGATGGGCAAAGGTTGCTCGCTCCAAGTCCTAATACACCAAAAGGGTGTCTGCTCGCTATCCGGCCGAACCCACCCCAACTCCTCAAAATACCTAGTAGTCATATAGGTATCTGGTCCACAGTTGGTCAGTTGGTGGGGTCCATCCACTACAAAATCAGCCTTTTTCACTGCTATCCGAGTGATAAGGCCTCCTAAACGGATAGGGGTTTTTGATGTGGTGCTGGCTGTGGCATGCCTACTCCTAATTAATTATTATAATCTAAATTATCTAAGTAACCAATATTTATATTTGAATAATAAACTAAACTACGGAGATTAAGAATAAGGAGAAAATAATATAAAAGGATCTAGGGCATAGGTTCACCAATAAATAATACTCCAGGGTAAAACATAATAATCAATCATTGACATTGCATAAATAATATGATTAACAGGCTCTCGCAATTTATTAATCAACATAGATCTATCAGGCTCTCGCAATTTACTAGATCTAAGTTTCTATTGAAAATAGCCTTTAATATCAAATTAACATCTGCTCGATTCATCAATTCAATATTTCTATACTTTTACAAGCTGTAATTGTAAAGCGTCAAAACAATTCAATAAGAAATTATCATGCAATATCAAGAACCAATAATAGTCAATCATCAATGCATCAATTAACCAGATTGTAAAGGGCTTTCGCTACGTATTACAATCACACAATTAATTTACCGGTATTAAATCTCATCTCTCAAATCTCGTCTTAACCATTTATAAATTAATCTGCCTATTGAAACTAGACCTAAACATCAATTCTCATCTGTCGAATCTCGAATCAATATTGTCAAACTCATGCATAAAAGATCAGGCCTAATCTAGTCACAGAGCATTAAATCAATCAATAGGAAATTAATCTAGCATTGATAATTAACAACAATAAATTACCCCTTCATATTATTTAAGGATCCCCATAAACCCTAGAAATAGAACTACTCACACATAGTAAAAACTAAACTAATCAAAGCAATAAAGCAAGACATGATTAAAGGAATAAAATAAACAACTAAGATTAAAAGAAGAGAAATCGTTACCAAAATAAATCTGGAATTAAGAGTAGATTAAGAACAAAGGTTTAAGAGAAAGAGAATCTAAGAGAACAATTAAGAGAGTAAAGAAAGAGTAAAAAGGAAAAAAAAGAGGAAGAGAGAGATTAAAATCGTATTAAGGAGGAGTATTTATACTCCGTACAAATCCTAAAAAAAAAAAACTAAAACGACGCTAATCGTCTCCTAATAAATACACGCGCCCGATCAGGCGAGGCACTGCCCGATTGGGCGCGCCTTTTTGCTGCCTCAATAATAATCTCGCGCCCGGCCGGGCGCGTCACCGGGCGCCAACCTTAGCTTCTCTCGCCCGGCCGAGTGCGCCTCCGCGCGCCAGCCTCTTTGGCTGGGCGGCTCACTTGGGCCACTATTTGGACTACGATTGGGCTCCAATTCTTCAGGCCAATCTGGGTTTCCTCTTCCAGTCTTGAATACTCGGTCCAAATGCCCCTGTATCACCTATACCGAGCCCTTAATCACTGGTTCGATGGCTCTAACCGGCCCTGGGCTATAAAATCTGGTCGTGCTTCTCCAATGTTCGTGATTGCTCCAAAATATCTCGGGAAAATTAAATACTTGTAGACACCCATTTGTGTCTCCCCAAAACCAAACCCGGTGATGAGTACCTTTCACGTTGAATCATAATCGAATGAAACGAAAGTGTGGAAAGGTCTAGTGTTGAGGAAAGTTTTATTTCTTTTCTTTTCTTTTCTCTTCTCTCTGTTTTTGAAAACTTTATTTTAAGAAAACAGATAATCCAGTTTGGTTGGTCCATGATATGGGTCCAATAGTGGTGTAGTTGGATGGGGTTTGCAAAGACCTTTCCAACGATATATTATAAGCCCAATTCCGATGAATATTGAGGAATTTATGGTCAATTTACTAAACTGGGTCTGGTTTAAGTTTTAAGTACGGCCCAATGATCTAGGGGAGGGCCTAATATGATTTATCATTCCTAATGTAATTAGGAATGGTTTTGGTCTTCTAGAACATTCTAGAAGGTTCTTATCATTCTTAATCCAGTTAGGATTCTTCAGAGTTTTAATTAGATCAAATAACATTTTCGACTAAAATTATATTATTTTATCTTCCAGTACGGGAAATTTATCAGATTTTCGAAAACGCGTTAAAATCCAAATTGGCGTCCAACCCCAGGCCTTGGCGCCTGGAATCAGGATTGGCGCCAGACGCCAGCCATTGGCGCCTGGCGCTAGCCACTGGTCCTGGCGCCAATGAGTCAGGGCTGGCGCCAAGGTGGTTTTGCGATCTTCAGACTCTGTTTTGATAAATTATCTTTTTTGGCTGATTTTCTCTATAAATATCGTATCAAAAACTCCGTTTTGAGGGATCATCTTTATCTATCGTTCATCAACTCTCTTCATTCACAAAATCGTTCATCAACTCTCTTCATTCACAAAATTATTCATCAACTCTCTTCATTCACAAAATTATTCATCAACTCTCTTCATTCATCTACATCATTCATTCACCAATTTTCAATAACATTAATCTTTTAGCATTCTTTTCTAAACCTTACTTTTTCATACAAAATTCCGCATTCACAAGATCTTGAAACACCTAGCCATATTCGAAGTTGCCTTCGCCCTAGACGTAAAAGGTTTTATTTCTGAGGGTTTGGTCCCAAATCTCTATTTCAATTATTTAATTTAATTGTTTGTTTATTGTTTTCCTTGAAGTTACTAATGTGTGTATTTTGTTATTAGAAAGAGGTACGAGGCATCCAAGTAAGTACTTTAATGGTTTAATTGATTTCATGATGTAGATATCATGCTTAGATTGTTATTTATAATTCCTAGTATCATGTCTAGGGTGTCTTTAATATCAAGTATGATTAAAAGTACGATGCTTCCTATATTCTCCCTAATATTTATGATTATTATGATTATGATTATTATTATTATTTATTATGTTGCTTGATACGCATATTGTTTTATTGTTATTGCTTGATCACCTTTTATTGCATGTTTAAAGGGAATTTGTATTTGCAACCACGCTTAATAAGATATTAATAATCTTGTTAGGTTAATTGTGATTATAATTCAAGTGATCGCCAATAATAGTTTATTTGTGCATTAAATTCAACCAACATAGATTAAACAGGTTTAGGGTTAATCCTATTGATTGTATGTTAGTCAGAAAGCGCACATGAATACGAGCAGAATAAAGTAGAGGCCTATTATTAGGGCAGGTTCAATCTCTTTTAGGTTGGATTTGTACCATCATCCCCGAATCCTTATTTGGTTCATGACCTTATGGAGTTGACGATCTCTTGGATCGTTAAGGGGTGTAACCTTCACCTCGTGAACGGTTTACAAGTTCCTTAAAAACTTGTTGGCGACTCTTTTGCTCTATCTTCTTCCCTTTTGGACGCCACCGTACTTTAGTGTATGATCACAGTGGGGTTCAAGCTAGTGGGATTTTTAAAGGCTTGAAACTATTCCCTACAGTTTTTGGCGACTCCACTGGGGAGGATTTCTATTTTAATTCCTGAATTTGTTTCGGCAATGATTTAGAATGAGTGGATGAGACTCGAAAAGTTCTAAGTATTTCATGTGCGTAATTTTGATTAACATTATTGTCATATGCATAAAAACGTTCTCATTGGAAAGACCATCCGTAATGAGTAAAAAACATAGGATTTTACATGTAGGAAATTTGAGAAATATCTTTCACAACTAGGACTGAAATAACACCGCGCGAAACTGGATGATTTTATTGAGCACAAAAAGATGCTGAGGCATGTGGGAAGTAGCGTCAGGGGCCAGAGCTTGGCGCCAAACTTTTAGCCGTAGCGCCAGACGCCAGTATTGGCGCCAGGCGCTACATTTAAAAGTTGGCGCCAGTCTCTGTTTGCTGGCGCCAATTTCCCCCAATACCGAGCCAGAAATATGCGTTCTAATTTCGACCGATTTTTCGTATTGTTTGCTCGATCCTGCTTCCTGGTTTAATTTTTTCTCACTTTTCTGAAACCCATATGTGTTCCACATATGGACATAACCTTCTGGGAATTCATGCTCTATCTACCCGATTGAACGATCCTGGCAACAAAGGGTACATCTGAGATGTTGAATTCACCAAACCATGGAAGTGAGTTTTTTTCTAAAAACTCGCGGTGTCCCATCCACACGCGCTAACCCTTCACGGTTAGGCTTCTGCGCGGTGCATCCGGACAATTAACCATGGACCCTACTTGACTGAACCATATCCCGGACTTTAGAGAACTAGAGCCATGGTTAGGTTGCAAACTCATTGCATCATATTGTGCCTACTTGACTAATTGTGCATTATTTGTTGTGCATAATCTATGTGATTTTTCCTAACCGTTTGTTTGACTTGTGTTAAGACTAAATAAACTGATTAATGACTAAAGGACTTTGTTTAATTAATTAATTAATTTGAGCTAATAAATAAACATAAAATCGAGTCATAGTTCCTTTAAGTCAACCCGGATTTTTATTCCCGTATACTGCACAAACGTCAACTTGTTTTGGTCATAGCCGGAGTTCTAGAAAGAACTACGAGTCGTACCACCTATGGATCTGTAGCCCCGAGTTTTATCTTTAATTTAGCGTTGGTTTCATCCCAATCAGAGTCGCAGATAAAAAGGTATGACTAAAATACCACAGTCTATCCAGTTTAATGCATATACGTGAAGTCTTAGCTTAGTCTTTGCTTGAGTCTTGGTCACATAGTCTAGCCACATGGTCGTGACACGAGTCTTAACGCACCATCTACACTCACTAGTCTTAGCACACACTTTGAGTATACATCACCATGGCCATGTCTTAGGTCCATGCATGAGTCGGTCTTTCCGTCATTTGAGTTGGGGGTACATTATATTCCTAATTCTTCATATCCCTCCACCTCCATCTAAATCTTCTTCACATTCTTCCATCTTTCTTCACCTCCTCCATCCATTGCATGTTGAATAAAGTTTGAGTCAAATAATTAACAATAAGTATCCCCAAATTCCTTTCCCACAGTATTTGGTCGAGGAGAGAAGGGCGATTAATCAAGGACAACTTCTTTATTCAAGTCTCGCTTTTTGATAAACCGATTCGTCAAAAGAGGAAGGCTAAGAAGATAATGACAACTCAAGAAGAAGTCAATGAGCTTAGGAACCAATTGGTTACCATGACTGAAACACTGAAACTACTCACCCTCAAAGTTGATGATCCCGTGAAGCAACAACGGATGGACCTCATGCATGAAAGCTTGAGCAAGCTATCTAGTGACTACAAATTTCAGGGCATGAGTTCGCAAGGGGTCTCGCTGGACAAGGAACTTCTTCCGCATAAGTTCAACGCCACTGACATCCCTAAATTCAAGGCAACAGATAACCCTTACTTCCATCTAAGAGCTTTTAAAACTATAATGAGCATTAAGGGTAACGATAAGAAGGTTTTCCCCTCTCTGTTCCCACTATCTCTTGAAACCGTCTGCCAACAATGGTTCTTCTCCCTTGACAAGGAGAAAACCTCTACCTGGGAATCGATAGCAAACGCTTTCGTTGATAGGTACAAGTGCAATATTCAAGTTGAAACCGATCATAGACAACTTGAGATGCTAAGACAAAAAGAAAATGAAGGCTTTACTTTTTTCTTTAATAAGTGGAGGGAAAATTCCGCTAAGATGATTGAAGTCCCCACCAAAAAGGAATCTGTGAGGATGTTTATTAAGAATCTCCAAGAAAAGTATTCGAAGCACCTAAAATATCAACACAATTTGAATACTTTCAAGGCCGTTTATGACATCGGAATTGAAATCAAAGATGACCTTGCAAAGAAAAAAGCTACTAACAATAGTAACCACGGTGGCTGGAAAGGAAAGAAGAACGACAATCCTTCTTCTTCCAAAAACGCCCACTCTAGTAACAATGTTAGTACCTTTGATCTCAGTGAAGTTTTAGCCATGGATAACCAAGGATCTAAGAAGCAACTAAGGAAAGACTTCACCCCCATTGGGATGAGCTACGATACTGCCTTCGATCGACTCCATGCCAAAGGGCTCATTACTCCCATTGGACCTATTCAAGATCCCGCACCTGAAAAGAGATTGCCTAGTTGGAATCCAGACGAACACTGCAAGTACCATCAAGGTAGGGGTCATACTACTGAGAGCTGTTGGAAGCTAAAAGAGGCTATCCAACATTTGATTGATAATAACAAGCTTCCCATGCCTCCAGTTAACAAGAAGAGCGAGTGATGATAAAGCAAACAACACAAGACAAGAGGCGAGCTTCAACGACAAGATTTCATGGCCTCTTTTTTCTATTTCTTTTTCATCTTTTCTTTCCCCAATAAGTCTAGCATAGGCACCTTTTCTCTGTTGGGGTTTGGTGAGTCCGACTCACCGCGGAAACAAACCCCGACCCAAGGAACCACTCGCAATAATTAAAATCATAAAGCATAAATAAATAATCACTAAGAAAAGATAACGAATCTTACCCTCGAAGCGAGCAACATAAAATTGAGGCAATTTCTCACTTTCAATTTAATCAATTTAAATTAAACTTGAGAATTTGACAAAGTAAAGGGAAGTTGGAAAAAATATGAACTTTAATGTTCAAATGAAAATTCCAACATCTAAATTTTGTGAATCCTTGAAAATTATATCTTCCAACATGAAGATAACCAAATTTCTATCACAAAATCGAAACTTTATGTTTCCAATCAACTCAAAATGATTAAAACATCAAAGTTTAACACAAAATAACATGGAATTTAGTGGTTTTTAAAGTTTCAATCACTTATCACAAATAAAGATTGAATCTTTAACACTTATGGAAGCCTCAAAATTAAAACTTTCGCACTAAAAAGCAATTAGTTTGCAATTATGTGAAAATGAATCAACCTTTAAGCATCAAATACTACCAAGTAAGTGTGCTGTAAGGGGACATAAAATTGCAGAAAATAATGCAAATAATCAACCATATAATCAATAATTTATGCCATCAATTTCAAGATTAGAAAAGACTTAAAAATTTTCATCAAAAACAAAAAACCCCTCGAAAAAGGCATTTCTGGTCAGAATTTGGCTAAAATCACAGCCCCCTTTGTGGGTAAAAACCTTTCCAGAACACGTTTTCCACCCAAAATTCACTAGTCTTGGGCGAAAATCTGGGTTCTGGGCCAAAATCGACATTAAAAACGGGATTAAAATAAATAAAACCGAGCTACTAATCTAATTAGCAACTTAAACCAGAAAATTAAGCCAAAATAAACCTTTAAAAACATGATTATAAAAATAAACGAGCGGGGCTCCGATACCGCTGTTGGGGTTTGGTGAGTCCGACTCACCGCGGAAACAAACCCCGACCCAAGGAACCACTCGCAATAATTAAAATCATAAAGCATAAATAAATAATCACTAAGAAAAGATAACGAATCTTACCCTCGAAGCGAGCTTCGCCCAAAAACCGGGGCTCTTACTTGAAAGCTACGAGCACGTCAAGCGTCGCGCCTCCAACGGTATCCACCCGCAAAAGGGCGAACACAACTTTAAGGTCTACTACCTGGGGGTTAGCGAGGTCCGACCAAAACCCGAGTGTTATATGAGTTTAAGAGTTTTTCCAATATTATGGAATGCTCTTTTTAACTCCCACTCAAGCATCATTTCCTATGCCCAAAGTTGGGTATTTATAGGGAATGATGGAGTATGAAAATCTCTCCCATCAATGTGGGACAATGAGATTTTCTCATTTTATTTTAAAGCTAAAATAAAATTATTAAGCAAACTAGTAATAAATCAACAAGTGTCAAGCATACATGAGAGAGTAGGTGAGGACCACTTGGAGATGGGGACCAAACTTGCTCCCCACTCTCTCCCTCACCTTGTGCCACATGGCAACCCACTTGCTCCCAACCTTCCCCTTATACACGGCCCTATGGCCCGAGCCAAGCCCGAGCCCGGCCCGCAACCTGCCCGCACCAGCTGCTGCTGTGGCATGGTGCGGCTGCGACTGCTGCCGTGGTGCGACGCGACTGCTGCTGTGCCTAGCCGCGGCTGGCCGTGGCTGCAGCACGGTGCGTCGGCTCGTCTTGCCCCTAGCATTCGGATGCTCGGGGCACTCCGATGCTAGGGTATTTTCGGGAATATTGTTGATTTATTATTATTTTGCGTGTCTCGTCTTTTATTATTTAGACTCGACTTCCGACGATCGGTTTCGACGCTCTAAGCTCGAATTACCGACGTCTAATTATTTAACACTCGGGCGACGAATTAATTTCTTCCGAATTAATTCGTCGAGTTGGTTCGCATATATTTGCTTGGGTGTGACCCGAAGGGTTCAGTCAAGATTAAGCTGTAATATTAATTATATTAATATTACTAATCGAAAGCGGCCTCCACCCAGGCATTCCGATCACTTAACCTTACTGAATATATTATCTTTCTAATAATTCTGAACCCGCTATCAGAATAATACACTTGTTCGAAGAACACTATTCCTTTCATTCTCTTCCTTTAGATTAATTTTGTAGATTTTTCCTTTTTCCCTTAATAAAATGAGCATTTAATTCCTTGCATATGATCATTACATTGCATTCAAAAAAAATAATAATAATAATAATAATCCTTGTCGAGCTAAGCACAAGGTATACTAATGATTTGGGGCACCCCTTGTAGCCACATCATATCTCCTCTCACCTTTCTAATTTACAAATCCTTCCTTCATAAACCACTTTGAGCCTCGTCTAACGATAGACCTTTCTTTTTTCAACCTACATCTATCTAACCTTGGGATGGGATGGTGTGTAACTTATGCAATTCTAAAAAGCTTGAGCGATTTCAGAAAATCAAATAAGCAAATAAATAAATAAATAAAAGTGTACAAAAGGGCAAGTGTTCCAATGTCTTTGATATGAAAATATCTTCGATAAGAACATGTCTCAGATTGCGTCTCTTATCGAGTGCTCGGTACCGTGCCTGAGAAACATGAATGCTAAGTGAGTGATAGACCGCATGATCGGGATTGCCCACACTTATAAAAATAAATAAATGCTAAAGCAAAAGAAAGAGCTAAAAAAAAAGAGTAGAAAACCTCAAGCATGAAAATACAAATATTCAAAAGCGAGGTTGCACACCTTGGGGGCTTATCTAGGGTCTTGAGCCTTTATCCCCTTCTTCTTCAATCCTTTAGCCTAACCACGTTACAACCCTTAAAAAGACCTTTTTGAGGTATACACACTTGTGCGAGGTTTGGCTAGAGCTACGTTCGGCTTGATTCCTAACGGATACGTAGGCAACCTCACATCGAGGTGCGGCCGTAATAAACATGCATTCATATTCACATTCACACACTTGCACCATGATCATATCAAGGAATTCCCTATGCTCATCCCTATTCGTTTAGAGCTAGACTTGGGGGCTTGATCCCTACATTATTAGCTTACCTAGCCTAAGAGTCACCACCATTTGACTCTTTTAACAAATAACATCTTCCCACACACTTAGCTCTTGCGGCCTAGCTTTATGTCACTTTCACACACTGCATAGATACATGGCCAAATACTTCCCCTAGGAACCCTTTGTCATGAAATCACAACTTTGAAGCATGCTTTGTCATATCAACATCACTCATCAATCATAATTGTCATTGCATCACGAAGTATGAAGTGCTTAGCCTCCGTGCCTAAGTTACCTAAATGCTTTCATCATGGAGTCAACAGTTGAGATAGCCTAGGATGAATTAATCCTTGAACCTTGAGAGATAGAATCAAACAACATTTGACTAAGCTCATTCAACATGCATCTTCAAACTTTTGATTCCTTTTCACGTCTTTCTTTTTTGGAGAAAGTCGGTACCCTCCACAATTGACGGAAATTTTTTGCTTTTTTCATTTTCGAGTCGCACGATCACATTACAATGCACACACGGGTCATGAGTCTAACACATGTGTCAAACACTTTGAGTCGAGTCAACCTCGAGTCAATCACAGCGAGTCAAGTTTTTGCTTTGAGTCGTGTCAAGTCGATGAGTCAAGCAATGCTAAACCTTAGGTCAACCCTAAGATAATTAAAGAGATTGGAAAAGTTCTATAGTCAAAATAAATACAGGTGCAGCAGAACAGGGAAGACCCTATCGCAGCGTTCGCGACGAACAGCGCAAGAAATAAAACGGAAAATTGAATTTAAAGGAGAATCCGTGCTGGCGCTAGTCCCTAGGCATTGGCGTCACTTTCTGTGCTTGGCGCCAGACGTCAATTCCAGCGCCTGGCGCTAATGCCATATGTTTGGCGCTGATTGATTTTCAGCGACGCCATAGTAGCCAGTCACCTGTTGGGGTTGTGCTAGTCTTCTGCAATATATTTTTGGGTTCCTTGGTACGCCAGTTAGCCCCTATAAGCAATTTGACATGATTGAGTAGTCGATTTGATTACAACAACAAATAAGTGATCGACCTGATGAAAGATCGTCTGACTTAGCTTAAGGCACCTAAGAATTGGCTCATTAACAAAAAGCACCGACATACTAGTTCATTCGCAAAAGGACACCGACGTATAGGTTCAAAGAAACGAAAGCGCCGACGTACAGGCATAGCGGAAGCAAAGTTCGAGCGAGCTTTAAAGATCGACAAGTGTTGGTCTTCGGTAATTTTCTTTGGAATATTATCGCAACAACTGAGGATGACTTCAAGTAAAGTTATTTTCGACAGCGTTCGCTAAGATTGTGGAAGTTGTCACCAAAGATTTGAGAAGATAGCACGAGATGGGCGGTCTTCGACAGCGTTCGCTAAGATTGTGGAAGTTGTCACCAAAGATTTGAGAAGATAGCACGAGATGGGCGGTCTTCGACGGCATTCGCTAAGATTGTAGAGGTTGTCACCCAAGATTTGAGAAGATAGCACGAGATGGGCAGTCTTCGACGACTTTTGCTATGATTGGAAAAGTTGTCACTATGATTCAAGAAAAGGCTCAAGATGTAGCAACATTGATCGACGGCGTTCCCTAGATTGCGGAGGATCGTCAAAACAAACAGCAAGATGGAGTTCCCTAGATTGTGGAGGGTTGTCACAAAAAACTAAGGATTGTTTCAAGGGAAGCAATTTTCGATAGTATTCCCTTGGACGTGGAATATTATCAATGCGGATAAGGACTATTTCAAGAGAAATAATTTTTGATGATATTCCCTTGGACGTGGAATACTATCATTGTAGAAGAGGGTAGTTTCAGGCGAAGCAATCTTCTAATTGGAAGCAGTTACAAGGCGTAGCAGTTTTCAAGCAGGATGGCATTCTCTAGCTTGTAGGAGGTCGTCAAAACAACAACTACAGCAGCAAATCGGTTACTTTCAGAGACGTGTGCTCGACGGTGCAAAATACGCATTTCTTAACTCTTTTATCTGTTTAACTAATGCTAGTTTTGCAGGTATCGGCGTTATAAGATTGATTAAGGATCGCAGAACGTTCTGAATCATTCTCCGTCCCTATCGATACTTTGACTTTCGTTTTCGAAACTTGCGTTTCTCCAAACTCAGCCAAAGTGGGGGCTTCTGTAGACACCCATTTGTGTCTCCCCAAAACCAAACCCGGTGATGAGTACCTTTCACGTTGAATCATAATCGAATGAAACGAAAGTGTGGAAAGGTCTAGTGTTGAGGAAAGTTTTATTTCTTTTCTTTTCTTTTCTCTTCTCTCTGTTTTTGAAAACTTTATTTTAAGAAAACAGATAATCCAGTTTGGTTGGTCCATGATATGGGTCCAATAGTGGTGTAGTTGGATGGGGTTTGCAAAGACCTTTCCAACGATATATTATAAGCCCAATTCCGATGAATATTGAGGAATTTATGGTCAATTTACTAAACTGGGTCTGGTTTAAGTTTTAAGTACGGCCCAATGATCTAGGGGAGGGCCTAATATGATTTATCATTCCTAATGTAATTAGGAATGGTTTTGGTCTTCTAGAACATTCTAGAAGGTTCTTATCATTCTTAATCCAGTTAGGATTCTTCAGAGTTTTAATTAGATCAAATAGCATTTTCGACTAAAATTATATTATTTTATCTTCCAGTACGGGAAATTTATCAGATTTTCGAAAACGCGTTAAAATCCAAATTGGCGTCCAACCCCAGGCCTTGGCGCCTGGAATCAGGATTGGCGCCAGACGCCAGCCATTGGCGCCTGGCGCTAGCCACTGGTCCTGGCGCCAATGAGTCAGGGCTGGCGCCAAGGTGGTTTTGCGATCTTCAGACTCTGTTATGATAAATTATCTTTTTTGGCTGATTTTCTCTATAAATATCGTATCAAAAACTCCGTTTTGAGGGATCATCTACATCTATCGTTCATCAACTCTCTTCATTCACAAAATCGTTCATCAACTCTCTTCATTCACAAAATTATTCATCAACTCTCTTCATTCACAAAATTATTCATCAACTCTCTTCATTCATCTACATCATTCATTCACCAATTTTCAATAACATTAATCTTTTAGCATTCTTTTCTAAACCTTACTTTTTCATACAAAATTCCGCATTCACAAGATCTTGAAACACCTAGCCATATTCGAAGTTGCCTTCGCCCTAGACGTAAAAGGTTTTATTTCTGAGGGTTTGGTCCCAAATCTCTATTTCAATTATTTAATTTAATTGTTTGTTTATTGTTTTCCTTGAAGTTACTAATGTGTGTATTTTGTTATTAGAAAGAGGTACGAGGCATCCAAGTAAGTACTTTAATGGTTTAATTGATTTCATGATGTAGATATCATGCTTAGATTGTTATTTATAATTCCTAGTATCATGTCTAGGGTATCTTTAATATCAAGTATGATTAAAAGTACGATGCTTCCTATATTCTCCCTAATATTTATGATTATTATGATTATGATTATTATTATTATTTATTATGTTGCTTGATACACATATTGTTTTATTGTTATTGCTTGATCACCTTTTATTGCATGTTTAAAGGGAATTTGTATTTGCAACCACGCTTAATAAGATATTAATAATCTTGTTAGGTTAATTGTGATTATAATTCAAGTGATCGCCAATAATAGTTTATTTGTGCATTAAATTCAACCAACATAGATTAAACAGGTTTAGGGTTAATCCTATTGATTGTATGTTAGTCAGAAAGCGCACATGAATACGAGCAGAATAAAGTAGAGGCCTATTATTAGGGCAGGTTCAATCTCTTTTAGGTTGGATTTGTACCATCATCCCCGAATCCTTATTTGGTTCATGACCTTATGGAGTTGACGATCTCTTGGATCGTTAAGGGGTGTAACCTTCACCTCGTGAACGGTTTACAAGTTCCTTAAAAACTTGTTGGCGACTCTTTTGCTCTATCTTCTTCCCTTTTGGACGCCACTGTACTTTAGTGTATGATCACAGTGGGGTTCAAGCTAGTGGGATTTTTAAAGGCTTGAAACTATCCCCTACAATACTCCAAAAGTGTAATTCCCTACAAAAGTCAACTGAATCTACGAAAACACTACAAAACACCAATTAGTAATAAAAGTGGCTCTAAAGAGCCAAAAACACCACTAATTATGACCAAGGGACGGGGTAAAATACTATATAAAATAGACACATCAGGCAGCCAAAGGGAATCCAGGCCCAACAGGTGGTGGTGCCATTATTCGAGACTACACAGGCAATTTAATCACAGCATTTTGCAACTAGTTTTGGCTACTGCTCTGTATTCAGAGCTGAGGTTCTCTCCCTCACACGTGGTCTTGAAATAGCTCGAAACCTTCAGATTGGCAAATTGAAAATTCAAATGGATAATGAGGCATGTGTTCAAGTTATCCAGAAAAGGAACTTGATGAGAAGTGAATGTGTGCAAGACATAAAGTATTGTCAGAAGCTGCTAGAGGATGATCGATGGGAAGTCAAGATTACACATGTATATCGAGAAAGCAATCGTGTGGCGGATTGGTTGGCCAACTGCGGAGTATTTCAGGACTCTCAATTAGTTTTCTTCAATAATGCTCCTACGGAGCTTGGTCGAATCTTGGTAGAGGATATTAGAGGTGTGGCTATGCCTCGTCTAATACCTCCATAGCTAGCTACTTAGTTTTGTTTTCTATTTTTTTCTTTTGTTTTTTCTTTTTTGGTTTTTGATATATTCCTTTCTCTTGGATCTGTAACCTCATTTGGATTAAAAATAAAATAAAAAAAAATTAAAAAAAATAAATAAATAAAAATTATACGTGTGTTGGTCACAACGTGTGGCTGGAGTTACTTATTTCAAGATTACTTATTTAGGGGATATTTAGTTGGTCATGGGTTATTCATTCGGTTAGCGTGTTTTTTGTGTGAGAGTAACCCTTAATCGACCGAGTATCCCATGAATAAGTAACTCCGGCCACACAGAAAAAACACCGATTCTTAAATAATCACAATGGGTCTAAGTTCGGTATTTGCCAATATAGATACGCTAACATTGTTAGTGGTTCTGGGGACGGAGGGAGTACTTATTATAGAATATAGAACAACTAATACTTGATAGGTTGTCGTACACCTGTCAAAAATAAATTCCTAACAAAACCAACTAACAATGTAGTAGGGTAAGTAGGGTCGAATCCACAGAGAGATGGTTATTCAATCTAACTTCTAAGGTATGGAGAAACTAAACTATGTCACGAAATTGGGATAGAAAAATAGTCTAAATTAAAAGAGGGATAAAATAATTAATAAAAAGACCTAGGGTTGTGGTTCACCATGCTTATAGCTCTAAATCTATCAAATATCAATAAAAATTCAATCAATCAATAATCTAGAGCAATTGCTAAGCCTACGATCGGGTATTAACGCTCTCAATTCAACATATGTAGTTCGGTCGCTAACATAATCAGAATTGCTAATTGTAGGGAAGCCTCTAAATGTAATATCTTTCGATTCAAACTCTTATTAACATGAATTAATCAAACAATTGATCAAGTTGCAAGATTAACAATAAAACACTATCAATTAGTGAAATTAATAATCAAAATATTAAAAACATCAATCAAGATTCATTGTATAAACATGGATTCCCAAACCCTAGAAATAAACTACTCTAGCATGAAATAAATGATAAAAACTAAATCTAATGAAGAAAGCATAACTAAAAGCAAGAAAATAGAAATAAAATACCTCAATGAATTGAAATTATAAACCCAAGAATCATCCATGGAAGAATCTCTGGAGATGCCATGAGAAACTAGGGTTCAAGAGAAAACTCAAAAGAACGTA
Source organism: Chenopodium quinoa (assembly GCF_001683475.1). Taxonomy (NCBI): domain Eukaryota; kingdom Viridiplantae; phylum Streptophyta; class Magnoliopsida; order Caryophyllales; family Amaranthaceae; genus Chenopodium; species Chenopodium quinoa. The sequence goes on along the minus strand of NW_018744626.1, from coordinate 4,355,455 downwards.
AAAATAAAAAGTATAAAAAGGAATAAGGGAAAAATAATATCCCTTGGAGTATTTAAATTATCCTAAAACTAATCTAAAAATAATTAAAGAAAAGTAAAATATAAATTACACAAGTTGTCAAACGATTGGACGATAGAAGATGACGTGGCACGAAGATGCTCGATGGAATCGAGGGCCAAGAAAAAGGCGTGCTACGATGCCCCTTGCTTGCTGCTTTCGTGGGTAAACTGGAGCTATAGCTCCCTGGTCGAGTGAGCTCTTGCTCGGGGCTGCTATTGCTCGAGGCCTATGCGAGCTACCTTGCGAGCTCTCGCTCGGGGCTACTGGGCATTGTGTCAACTTCACAGGCTTGTAACTTCTGATTTATATGTTGTATATAGGCGTGTGACCTACTGTTGGAAAGCTATTCAAGTCTAGTTTCCAATTCAACTTGAATCACTTCAATCCAATTTGTATAACTCAAGTTATGATCAAAAGAGTGAGCAAAGGTCAGTTTTGCCACTTTGTAAAACATCGTTTTACTTCGTTTCTAGCTCAAATTCATTTCCGAAAGATGCATAGCAACCCTTGTGGATATTATATTCATTCCTTATGCATATAAATCTCAAAATAATATTGCACAAATATATATCCTTCATTGAACAACCTCGATTCATCGACTTTTCATCCTTTCATTGTCCTATTCAACTCCAAACACTACGAAAGCGTCCAAATGTCTATCAAATTACCTGAAACATTAAGAAAAACACAAACGGAGCGTAATAGAGTACAAGATAAACAACTTATGTATTTACGACCTAAAAAGCAACAAAAGACCTAAAAGCTACTATAAACTTAGCATAAACGTGCCTATAAACTCTATATAAATATGACTCATCAAATTCCCCCAAGCTAAACGGTTGCTTGTCCCCAAGCAACACTAGACTCAAGACGGAGAAACAAGACAAATAGGACTTCCAGGGAACCAGAATAAGACCGACCTAACTCTCGAGCAAACAATTAAACCAAAGTTATTAAGACCAAAATCTAGCTCGGATACAAATAAAACAACTCAACATCACGATCCACAATTGAAACCAAACTTGGCCACAAACGATTTCCCAATCAAGCTAGTCGTCACCGCACACCTTGTAGTATATGAATATTTGATGCATAAAGGGTAACTTGACGATAGCAAGAGATATTTTTCACTCAATCACAAAACAAACATGTCGATCAAATGGACTTTATAAGCTTATAATGGGGCAAAGGTAAAGGGGTAGGATAATATTTAGGAAAATGTGAGTAAAGAGCCAACTTGGGGAGCAAAAAATAAACGCGATCAAATAATGATCTAACTCCAATTGACATCACCAACTTTCTCCAAGCATAATAAAAAACCAAGATTGAAATCAACTATACATCGTCATGAATAATTTTTTTCTTTCTTTTTTCCTTTTTCTTTCAATGCTTCATCTTTTTCAATGAGTACATATAAACAAGCTTTTTATTTATTTTTCTTTCTTTTTTTCTTCACATCTTCAAGTAACAATTCTCAACTATAAATACAACCTTTTTTTTTCAATATATATTCCACCATATTTTGCATAAATTAAAGCTTGACACCCAAACATCGAAACCACATCAATAAGCTCCCCAAGCTAGCTAGACTTGGGAATAGTAACCAATGGGGCTAAAGAGGCTTGTAATGTAGCTATATATCAATAAATGGACAAGGCAACAACATGGGTGCGCAAAGGGAACAAATGTATCTCAATATCTTCTGAAGGTTACCTAAATAACATGGCCTTTATCAAGCCCAACATGCATGAATTGTAATCAAATTACTAATAAATCTAAAGCCAAAGTCATTGAAATAACAAATTGCATCAATCACACAAACACAAAGTAAGGTGACCTAGCAAGAGAATTGGCTAGCTATACTTGATATGGGACAACCAATCTTTCCACAAACCATTCAATTGATTCACACAATATCAAGTAGTTAGCAATGTATAGCACATACCGACTGAATTTTAGAATTATAACTGAGATCAAAAGAAGCTCAAGAGAGTCAAACCAAATCCGCACACGGTTCGAAGTCAAAAATATGAAAAATAGACACAAGTATGCACTATCGAAACAACTAAAAAAAACTAAGAAAGCAATACATTCTTTTTCGTTGTATGTAAACTCTCACTCCTAATGAATGGTACAAACAATACAACACCTACAAAGCAATAAAAGCTAAACTAAAACACAACTAACATGCAAAAAATAATGATGACAATCATCCTCCCCCAAGCTAAACATCACATTGTCCTCAATGTGAACAAAGAGGAACTAAAGCATAAATAAGGGAGAGGTCCAACTCACAAAGGGGTGGGTAAGCGAAGGGAGCGTCAAAAGGTATAGACACCTCCACCACAATCGGTTGTTGTAATACGTTAGCCGATATAACCAAGGAACTTAGCTATGTTTGTACCTAGCAAAAGACGTCATCACTAGAACACATATTAGCATTATTATTTAAATAACGAAAAAAATGAAATAAAAAAAAACAAAGAAAATTGGGTTGCCTCCAATTAGCGCTGGTTTTTAAGGTCTCGCACGACCTTACTCAGTTCATCAATCAGAAGAATCCAATGCCTTGAGTAACTTATCATACGCCCCTGCAAACATATTATTGAGCACCACATATGGCTTGACTGCAAGCACACAAATCTTGAAATACAGGGGGTTAGAAAAATCAGAAGTGAAATTAAAGGAAAAAGAAGAGTAAGAATAGGAAGAATAATCAAAATAAAAAGAAAAGGGAAAGAATTTACAACTTCTCTCTACTTGTTCTTTGGGAAATATAAATATTTTAGAATGAACATCAAGGTCTAATTTGCGACCGTCATGCAATGGAGATACGTCTTTTAAAAGCTTGTCAACACAAGAGTTTTTAGCTTGAAGTTTTGTAACTAATGGTTCCTCAACCACTAATTCATCAAATAATGGCTCATCATCCACAAAAATATCACACATAACCATCTCGTTCTCATCCTCAACATCTATTAATTCATAAACGCTCTCTTGAAAATTTTCATTCTTAATCCACCCTTCATCATCATCATCATAAATGTATGGTAAGGCACTAGATTTTACAATAGAATGCACTTCATACTTGGGAGAGGGATTCGGAATGTGCATGAAAGAGTTATTGTAAGAACAAGAAGAGGCATCATGATCATATGAATTGCAATGGGGACAATAGCAAAGGGATGGAGTATTGGTCAAATTAGTGAAGGAAGAGAAATTTTCTAGAGTTGGTTTAGCATACAATGTCATTTCCCACTCATATATATCTTTAGCTAACCACTCAATGAAATCCCAATCAAAAGATCCTCCACTACATAATATAGACTCAATAATAAACCTAGTTTCTTCATTTAAACCCTCATAAATCACTAAGCACATATCCCATTCTTCAATTCCATGATTAGGACCAACAAAGTCACCAAGCCTATAATAATACCTCCAAAACGCCTCATTCTCAAATTGTGGAAAATAAAAAATAGCCATTAATTAAATCCACAAAAGAGCAAAAGAAACCTGCAAACACAAGAATTAGTAGAAAAAAAAAAGAATATATATATATATATACAGATTAGTCTCACCAAATAAGAAGCTAAATAAAACTAAGCCGTTCCCCGGCAACGGCGCCAAAATTTGATAGGATGTCGTACACCTGTCAAAAATAAATTCCTAACAAAATCAACTAACAATGTAGTAGGGTAAGTAGGGTCGAATCCACAGAGAGATGGTTATTCAATCTAACTTCTAAGGTATGGAGAAACTAAACTATGTCACGAAATTGGGATAGAAAAATAGTCTAAATTAAAAGAGGGATAAAATAATTAATAAAAAGACCTAGGGTTGTGGTTCACCATGCTTATAGCTCTAAATCTATCAAATATCAATAACAATTCAATCAATCAATAATCTAGAGCAATTGCTAAGCCTACGATCGGGTATTAACGCTCTCAATTCAACATATGTAGTTCGGTCGCTAACATAATCAGAATTGCTAATTGTAGGGAAGCCTCTAAAAGTAATATCTTTCGATTCAAACTCTTATTAACATGAATTAATCAAACAATTGATCAAGTTGCAAGATTAACAATAAAACACTATCAATTAGTGAAATTAATAATCAAAATATTAAAAACATCAATCAAGATTCATTGTATAAACATGGATTCCCAAACCCTAGAAATAAACTACTCTAGCATGAAATAAATGATAAAAACTAAATCTAATGAAGAAAGCATAACTAAAAGCAAGAAAATAGAAATAAAATACCTCAATGAATTGAAATTATAAACCCAAGAATCATCCATGGAAGAATCTCTGGAGATGCCATGAGAAACTAGGGTTCAAGAGAAAACTCAAAAGAACGTAAAAATAAAAAGTATAAAAAGGAATAAGGGAAAAATAATATCCCTTGGAGTATTTAAATTATCCTAAAACTAATCTAAAAATAATTAAAGAAAAGTAAAATATAAATTACACAAGTTGTCAAACGATTGGACGATAGAAGATGACGTGGCACGAAGATGCTCGATGGAATCGAGGGCCAAGAAAAAGGCGTGCTACGATGCCCCTTGCTTGCTGCTTTCGTGGGTAAACTGGAGCTATAGCTCCCTGGTCGAGTGAGCTCTTGCTCGGGGCTGCTATTGCTCGAGGCCTATGCGAGCTACCTTGCGAGCTCTCGCTCGGGGCTACTGGGCATTGTGTCAACTTCACAGGCTTGTAACTTCTGATTTATATGTTGTATATAGGCGTGTGACCTACTGTTGGAAAGCTATTCAAGTCTAGTTTCCAATTCAACTTGAATCACTTCAATCCAATTTGTATAACTCAAGTTATGATCAAAAGAGTGAGCAAAGGTCAGTTTTGCCACTTTGTAAAACATCGTTTTACTTCGTTTCTAGCTCAAATTCATTTCCGAAAGATGCATAGCAACCCTTGTGGATATTATATTCATTCCTTATGCATATAAATCTCAAAATAATATTGCACAAATATATATCCTTCATTGAACAACCTCGATTCATCGACTTTTCATCCTTTCATTGTCCTATTCAACTCCAAACACTACGAAAGCGTCCAAATGTCTATCAAATTACCTGAAACATTAAGAAAAACACAAACGGAGCGTAATAGAGTACAAGATAAACAACTTATGTATTTACGACCTAAAAAGCAACAAAAGACCTAAAAGCTACTATAAACTTAGCATAAACGTGCCTATAAACTCTATATAAATATGACTCATCAATACTGCGTAAACAGGCTTATATAAGAAATTAAGAAATTAGTTTGCATTTTATCATTATTCATGGATAATTGCTCATGAATGTTGCAATATTACTTATAAGTTATAAGTCAATAATTTTATTTTATTATTATTATTATTTATTTTTTTTGTTTTTTTTAATAGTATAAGTCAATAATTAAAAACACGAAATAATATTAACAAGAAGTCAAGAAGTGTTTATATGTATTGAAAACTTGAGACTTTGAAAGTAAGACCCAAAGACAAACCACATAAATTGAAGAAGAAGCGATCAAAGCAAAATCCGTGTATAAGGCGGTAATGAATGACGACGTCCAAGTCGTGGTCCCAATTACTAAGCTCTTTCCAAGCGTGGCATTTAAGCCATTAAGCTACATAATAACTACAAGATATTAAAATGTTAATGGTGGTTAGTCATTGGCAATTTGGTGGAAATTTCCCAAGATCCAGATTCTTTTCAACCATTTTTAGTAGCCAAGTGTACATCCTAATTTTTCTCTTTAATGAGTCGAGGGAAGATGTGGTTGAGGTTATATAAACGGAAGGTTGAGAGAGATTTAGAAGTGTCTCGCAGGGGTAGGTTGGTCATTTTATGCGGGATTTAAATTTTGTCATTTTAGATTCAGTGGTACAAAATACACTCTCAGTGGTACAAAATATAATTTTAGTAGTATTTAAAAAAAAGGTTCAAATGTCTAATTAGGTTGTCAAATAATACCATTACATCTCAGTGGTACAAAATACACTCCCAGTGGTACCCAATGTGGTTTTAGTAGTACTTATTAAAATCCTCAGTGGTACAAAATATACTTTTAGTAGTTGTGGTCCCAATTTTTTTTGTCGTTTTTGCAAGTGAAACGATTTCTGACTCCAAAAGTGGGTCCTACCTCACCTTTTTTTCACTCTCTCTATCTCTCTCTTCCTTTCTCCCTTTTGCAAGTACATTTGCTATATTATTTGATGTTGTGAAACATTTTATGTTGTCTCACAACCCTTGAAATATACTTCCTCGATGTGGTTTGGTACACATAATGATGTATGTGAAAGTGCTTACAAAATTTTCTTGTTGTTGAATCACGGGGGTTGAAGTAGAACATTCGATGAATTCATAAAAATACCACATAAAATACGGGTATGTTCTGATTGACTGAATTGAGCTGAGCTGAATTTATTGGAGCTGAACTCAACTGAACTGAATTGAATATTTTATAAGAGAAAGAAATTAAGAAGTGAACTAAACTAAACTGAATTGTACTGAACTTATTGGAGGTGAATTAAAAATAATCCGTAGAGAACAGACCCTAAACCATACGAATTACTCGTATAAAATAATGTTGGGTAAAATCTATAGGTCAAATATTTGCAAGATAAGTTAAGTTTTGTTAGTACTAAACCACTTCGAAATTTTATGGATTTTTTTTTAATCAAAAATAAAAAAATACCATACATACATCCCTTAGGGTTAGGGATGCATATAACTAATATCTATATTATATATTAAAAGACATTTATAAAATTGTATATGTGTCACGTGTTTCTTTTCTTACACCTGCATAGCGCCACATCATCATTCAACAGCCTTTAGCATCTTGCCACAATCTTAATTAAAAATGCATACAAAGAGATTTCAACTCCTAACCTCATTGAATGGAAACCAAATGCATTAACATATTAGCTAGAATTAATTCATGTTTTATTAATCCAAATCTATATATAAATACATACATGTATTAGAATGCATAATAAAAACCAAAAAAAATCCAAAATAAATTATTAATGTCAATGTATTCTAATTTACCTATGTTAAATAAATTAATAAGTCTTTTAAAGCTTCTAATATAAAAATAAAATTATTCAAAGTATCAATCGGGGCAAAGCCCGGTCGCACACTAGTGGAGTATAATAAAGAGCTAAAAATGGGAAAAATAAATGAAAATATATTATGAATACACTAATTTGCTAGTGATTTTGTCATACATTCCTAAATTAATACCAAATTAGAAAAGATTTTAAATGCTTATTTATAGCCCTCGGGCCTACGTATAGCAGTACGTACAAAAAAAAATACTTTATGGTTTAAACGTTTACATCTCTAAGTAACCATGAACTCCTAAAATATTATTTGCAGGTCAGACACGTGGGTGTATGGAGAAAGGTAAGGTTCACCCTAAAGCACCATCACTTAGCAAGATTTAAACACCCAAATAAGGTGAGTTAAATTATCATTGGTATACCGTATGTTCATATATTTGTATAACACCACAAATTTACAAAAATACAAGTGATTACATACATTAAAATTTTTTATATCAAAACTCAATTTAAAATGTTAATACCAAAATGCATACATATATTGAATAATTCAATTCAAATCAAGTTAGTGATCAAATTTTAAATTGAATTATTTTTAAATAAGTCAAATTATTTCAAGTCATATCAGTCTTCAAATATGCATTACGGATACAACGGGTCTCAAATAATTGAACCCTTAATTTTCTTTATCGTGAATGTAGGTTCTATATAATTTTGTAACCTCTATGTCAAAAAATAAAAAAAAATAAAAAAAATATTTTGTAACCATCTAACACCTCTCCAAGAAATTAGAATTCCAAATTTGTGGGTAACCCCTCTTTAGATTCAATAAAAATCATCTTTCTTTTTTTTTTTTTTTTTTTTTTTTTTTTTTTTTTTTTTTGACAGAAAAAATCATCTCTTTATATTCTAACGTCCTCTAACGTTCGTTATGTCTCAAAAACCAGGCTAACCTATTCCATTTAACAGACGTTAACAAACACTCCAAGAATTAAATTCCAAGAAAGCCACCTCCTTTTGGCTTTGTTTCAGTCAAATAACTCAAACCAACCAAACCCTGTTCATATAAATATAAAAGAATACCCCAATTTCTTTATTTTCCAGAATTTTCTTACATAAAATCCCATCTCATTTCATCATCATCATCACCCTTTTTCACAAAGTTATCCCTTTTATTGGAAAGTTTGTATTTGTATTTGTATTTGTTGTTAATTCGTTTCCCAGAAAAAAGTTCTGAATCAAAAGGTAATTTCTTAAGTTCTTGATTAAATTGTTCTTATTTGAAGAAAATAGTGTTGTTTATTTTGATTGTGTGTTGATTTAGGGGTTTTGATTGTTTTTTAATTGATTTTGACGGGAATTTGTAATTCAATATTTAGAATTTATGGGTTTGATGAATTTGGGAATTTTTTTTGTGTGTAGATGTAAAATGTGCCTTTTCTGGAAATATGGGTTGTTTGCGTATATGTTCATCTTTAAGGGGTTCTGAATTTTTGTCTGAATTTGTTATAGTATGTAATTTTGATTGATAATTGAAGAACATTAGGTTATCTTGATTATAATTTTTCTACATTTTTCTTAATTTATACTGATTTTTTTGGATATTTTTCTAGGTTAAAGTTTGAGCTTTTTTTTTTTCATTAGCTGGAATTACTTGGGGAAAACTTATGAACATTAATCTTGTTTCATGGATTATTTGAAGTGTAGCTATTTACGAGTAGTTACTTTGTGAATTTTGTAATGGGGGTTGTTGGGCTTATTGCCTGATTGTTCAGATAGTTCTGTATGCTGAACACCCACTCTGCCACTCATACGTAGTCATACCCAAGGGGAAATTGGTCCTTAGAGCATCCCCATCAATGAGCATTTTTTTGCTCATGAGCAAAAATGATGACAAAAATGGTAAAAGATGTTCCCCATCAATGAGCATATTGAAAAATGCTCATGAGCAAAATGAAAATTGCTCATAGGATGAGCATTTTTTAAGATGAATAGTAATCATGTGGGGTCTACAATGCAAGTAAAAAAAAAGAATCAAAAATAATATAGTAGAGAGAAATATAAGAGGGTATTAGAGAGAAGATGTACTAGAGAGAGAATGGGGAAGAAATTTTTTTTTATCATTGGTGGGATAAAAATATGATCACAAAAATGCTCATGGGTTGAAAGAGAGAGAAAGTGGGTAGAGAGAGAATGAGGAAACCAATTTTTGCTCATTGTTGGGAATGCTCTTAGGTTTTATGTTTATATGTCAGTTCTTTCTCAAAGTCTGAAGATTTTTAGGCTGATGAAAAACTGTGGCTTGCATCGTCATTTACTGTATTACTGAATTATTTGGTTATTTATCAGTTTGATCCGGAAGACAAATGAGTGATCATCATGTTGTGTGTGTGGACCGTCTGATTACATCGGACACTTTGCAACCGGTTAAAGGGGTTGAGGTTTCAGAATCGTCTGTTGATAGTCATAATCATGTTGCTGAATCGTCTACTTCTTATGAACCTGGGGAGGTGAGCGATGATGTGCCTGATGAAGAACAGCCTCTCATTCAGGGAGTTGAGTGCAGGATATGTCAGGAGGAAGATAGTGTAAAGAATTTGGAGGTCCCTTGCTCTTGCAGTGGCAGTTTGAAGGTAACTTCTTTACCTTTGTTTTAGAGTTTTATGGCATGCTTGGATTGGGGGTGATGTATTACTAGGGTAATAAAAGTCAAACTAAGCAAAATGAATGTGAAAATAGGGAAGAAGGAGATAGTGATTGTGTGGTTGTAAAAAAAATTATGTAGTGATGGTATGGTGTGAGGTGAAGAAAGAGGAAACAATACCCTTATTTTGGGGGTAATAGTTGCACTAGGGGGAGTGTGGGTACTATTACTCTCATTATGAGAGTAATAATTCCTCCATCGCTCTCTTTTCCTTATGGCACAACTACCATATTTCATTTGTAAACGCCATGTCTTCTACAACAACACCTCTAATTACTTTTGTTTTTTCAAGTTTGACTTTTATTACCCCCTTAATGTATTACCCCCAATCCAAGCATTAGCTTGTCTGGTTCTTTTGGTTCAAGTCCATTAAATGAGTAAATAGTGGTCAGCTTATGTGTGATTTTCTATGGAAATTCTTTGCAAATAACTGTAGTACTTTGTTACTTCCAACACATGTTGTTCTTTGTTGACTTTCATTATTGTGTTATTATAACCTAATCATGTGGGTATATTTGGTAACAAAGCTATTAAATAAAGTTGAATACTTGGTAGTTGATATGAGAGATGTTCTATTGTAAGACTGCAAACAAACTCATAAATTATCTTAGGTTGTGGCATTATAACAAACATACTTTTTGATATTGGAAGTTCCATAGGTCTTCCAATTGTGCTGTTTTGGGCTTATAATCAACAATGAAACCGTTTGGAATTGATGGCAAAGTCTTATACACACTTATTATTTCTGTGGTCAGTCACTCCGTCTGATGAGGATTGTGCATGCTACGTTCTGTGTTACTAGGATTTTGTGGTTCTCACAGCTAGTATTGTTTGATTCTTTGGTTTCCAGGAGGATTGATATTGCCTCAAAACTTTTTTTTTTCTTTTTAATTTTTGGAGCTTGCGATATGCATAGAAAAGAGAGCTGAAATTCAGTGTGTTTTGTCTAAGATTGGAGCTTGAAGTTGTTTCATTAGTTATATGAGTATGTTTTTACCACTTTTGTCCCTTCATATTTTTGTTTTAGAATGATTGATGGGTTCAAATAAAAACTCCAAACTTTTTGCATAAAGCTTGATAACCTTTTTTTTTTTTTTTTTTTTTTTTTAATATATATAATCTTAATTTACTATTATTTATCTTGTCAAGAATACCAACTCACATTCATATTTTTAAAGTTCCATTAGTGCCGTGTAGAACAGAGGCACCTTTGTCACTCCATAAACCCACCATTTTTCCTGTTTAAATGTCCTCTTTTTTATATATAGCTTAAAAAAGGATGGAGGGAGCATCTAATTGTTTGCTGGTGCATATTGAAATTGACGCTGGTACTTATCTTATGTTAGATCACTAGTATGCCTCTTAAACAAGTTTTTGGTTGTGATGCAGTATGCTCATAGGAAATGTGTTCAAAGGTGGTGCAATGAGAAAGGAGATATCATATGTGAGATCTGTCATCAGGTATGTGTTGTTTCTTGATCTCCATTGTTGGATGATGCTGTTGTTTTTTCGAATTATGTTCTTGTCTTCTTGAGCCCATTTATTTTTGAATTCACCTCCCCCCCCCCCTCTGCGTATAGGTTATTGTGCCAGTTGGTTGTTGCTGTGTAAAGTCTTTATTTTCTGGCCTACAGGCATAGATTTTCCCAAGTTTATTTGGAAAATTGAAAGTGAAATTATTTGTGAATGAATGTAGTTTTTACTGCATTTGGCATTTAAATGTCTTCTTCCTTTCTTTATTCTAATCATAGAAATTTCCTGGAATGCTATCAGTTTGAGACTTTGAGTAGAGAATTGTTAAAGGGAATTAATTGGATGATTCTTTTATTTGTCCTTGGTCTTGAGATGTATAGCCTATTTGTAATCCATTTTTAGAATTGAGGATGGAGTAATTGGGAGTCAACATCTTCTTTTAAGTCAACTCTGAAAATATTTTCTTTAGAAGTAGCTTTCAATAATTGATGTTGGTGGGTGTAGCTCCTGTTTGATAGATTGACTTCTTATACTCTTAAAAATTAGGCTGCATTTGGTTAAAGGTCAATTTCAGTGACTTGAGTTCAAATTTCTGAGATAAATTGCTATTTTTATGTTTGTTTTTGACATTCACCATGCCACTGTATAAGCCTTTCCTTGAGGTTATCTGTCTTTATCGCCACCGAACTAGTATTAATTTGTTGTCTTCACAACCAAAGGTCTGATGTACTTTGGGCTACTGTTGTTTTGACTTCATATTGTTGGTTTGGATCTTCTGCAAATGATGTACAGCTAAACTCAAACTTAACCTTTATTTCTCATTTGCCAAATGTGTTTATAGGATTCACTTTATATAGGATAAAGTTGGTGTCTTGCAAGTTTTGAGATTTGAACCGAAATCTTCTTTATATTATAATTATTATTTGGGTAATACTGAAAATAAAGGATCAGTTTTTGTATCAAATGAACATAGCATAGTTGATCAGAAATATGCTAAAAATCGACTCATATAATATGCTTGATGATCTTGCTTAACTTTGATGCACTTATGTGTGGATCTCCCATCTATGATTCTTGTTTTTTCTTTTTGGGGCGTATTATATTTGTCATTATGGGTATTGAGCCATCATTAAGTAATCTTTCTTTCTTGGTTTATAGCCTTATCAACCAGGTTATACTGCACCACCACCTCCACCTGCTGATGATACAGCTATTGACATCAGGTAATTTTTAGTGGTCTGCTCTTTTCATGCTTTTTACCTACTGCATCTTCATCTTATGGTGTATGTTGTATGAATGTGTTCCCTTATTTTCATGCATGCACATATTAGGCCAAAATGCTCCTGTTGAGTGGTGGAATAATGAATGGAAATCTAATATGCAGCAGTCTAAGATCCAATTTAATACTTCTTCTTTTTGCTTACAGTGCTCAATGGACCGTGTCTGGTGCACCATTGGACTTGAATGACCCACGGCTTTTGGCAATGGCAGCTGCTGAAAGACGTCTACTGGAAGCTGAGTATGACGAGTATGCTGATACAAATGCCAATGGAGCAGCATTTTGTCGCTCTGCTGCACTCATTGTAAGTTGGCATTATTGTTTTAAATGAACACCAATATGATCATAACTATTTTTAGGGCAAGAGGCGCCCCAACTGTGATTATGAGCGGTGGATTCTGTCTTGATAAATTGATGATAAAGGTGTCAGTGCTTTATTGTTTACCCCACTTAACATAATACGTTAACATGTTTACAGTCGACAAGCTGTATATTAGGCCTTATATAAGCCTCTTCTATCAGTTATGAACTTCTTTATATCTTGACTTGATATCAACATGCAAATTTGGGTTGAACTTGTTTGGGTTTACTAAGAATGCTGGTATTTCTTGGCTAATTTTGAGAATTCGGAAACACATTTTTAAAATGCAGTTACAGAAAATTTCTATTAGATAATTCAGGAAAGATCAGTTAATATAACTTTCATATGCTCTAGAATCAAAGTAAAGAAAAAAAGCCTCATACTGTAAAAGAGTTTGATTACTCGTCACAACACATTTGAAGTCTGGAAGCATCAGAATCAAGATTTTGGTTGGAGTTCATTTTGCTCAAATGGCCTCCGTTAATATTAATTTTGGCCTTACAGTTTGACTAATTAGATGAGAAAGTTGCCTTGGCCAGTAAACTGGTTGGTTTGGTTTGTGCTATTAGCCAGTAAACTGGTTGGTTAGGTTTGTGCTATTAGCCAGTAAACTGGATCTAAACTTGCTAGATTTGATCACTATGTTGAAATTTAAAAAAGGGCGCTTACTGCTCAGTGACACTCTTTGTACCATGTAAACGCTTATGTAATGATGATATAATTTCCCTTTTGGTTTCTTGTCCTTCTATATGTCACTCTACTATTACTGGTTATTTTGGTTTCCCCTGTTGTTGTTTTGGTTTTGCTGAATCTTCTCTCTTGTGGCAGTTGATGGCTCTATTACTCTTGAGGCATGCTCTTTATGTGACAAGTCCTGATGGCGAGGATGATGATGTTTCCACATTCTTCTCTGTGAGTAATGCAAGAATTTTGTGAATTGTTGCCTTCTGTTTGCTAAACATTATGCTGACTAGTTTCTTTTTTTTTTACAGCTTTTCTTGCTGCGAGCTGCTGGTTTTCTTCTTCCATGCTACATAATGGCTTGGGCTATTAGTATATTGCAACGGAGAAGGCAACGACAGGTTGGTTTCCATACTTATGTTTCATTTTCCAAAACTTGTGTATTACATTTGTCTCGGATATGTCTTGGCACACCTTTTCACTCTCTTTAAATTCAATCTTTGATCATTATCAACTATAACTGTTATTTGGACCCATGCACAGTGTTTGATAAAAGTTAATCAAATGGTACTAAAAAGAATCACTAATAAAAGGTTGCTTAAAATGTGATTTTAAGATCTTATATTGTAATAAAATGCTTATATATGATTGTTCGATGAGGGACATAGAAGCACTGTATCTTCACTCCAGTTCCAATTTTCCAATTACCATTGTGATATCAAATCAACCAAATTATTATTGCTAATCAACAATAAATAATATATAATGACTCGTGTAATGACTATGTGAGACGGAGTAATATTTCTTGTTCTTGTTATTGATAAGTTTCATTTATTCTATAAACTCAAAATTCAATTGTTATTGTCACCTCCTCTAATTTTATTTATTTTTTATTTTATGTTTTTTTTTTTTGTTTTTTTTTTGACGGGATGAGGTCACCTCCTCTAATTAAAGAATACAAATTTGAGCACTCCCACCACAACCACCACATTCATCTAAATTTATGCCACGCCTGAGATATACACTGCAGTTTACAATTTTTCATGTTCCAAATATGGTAGCTCACATCATATTACTTGGTTAAATTGAACTCCATAATAACAATGAAAAGATAGCAAATTACCTTTTTTTGTTCTTGGGGTTAAATATTAGGGCTAAATCTTTTCAGGTTGCATCCCTTCCAAGGGTTATTTTTTTCCCCCTCTTCATGGTGTGTCCTTGAAAGCATTTTTTTTATTGATTGGCATAAACTTGAATAAAAAGCGGAGGGAGAAATAAAAAATTGTTTGAATATCTTAGACCATTTTATGGAAAGCAATAGTTGCTTAAGATGGAATTAATGAAATTTAAAGCATTAGCTTTAGAGTAATAATTGGATATTTGTTACTCTGTGTAGTTGTACCCTTAGGACCAAATTTTTCGCTCATATTCATCATTTAAAGAGCCAAAGAGACATGTCATGTTTTGGGGTATAGATAAATCACAAGTTTTTAACGACTACTGCCTATGTAACTTTATTGTTACGGATAAGGATTAGATTAGGTGGGAGAGATACCGATACACTCTTTTGAGACAGTAATCATCTTGCTTTCTGTCAAGGATATTCCAAGATAGCTTTCATTTCAGTACAATTTGGAAGGCTCAATCTTCAACTCCCATGTAGGAGAAAACATTGTTTTAATTAGCGTAAATATAGGTAAGAATGAGTATTTGAGTGATCTATGTAGACTCTATATTTTGTGAACCAAATCATGGAAGATGTGATGTGGAACCTATTATGGAAGCTGTTGTGTTTATCTTATTAGGTTGGTTACAAATTCTTGAATAAGGGGAACTTTCCTTAACTTATTGGAAAGCAGGTTAAAGTTACCCTAAAAGTATTTAAAGTTACTCTTGAAGTTACCATTTTTTTAACCATAAATTTTACCCTTAAAAAATTATACTTATACGGTATTATATTGAGCATATTAGCCTTAATAACATGTAGACCTGGTTATTGGGCGGGTCGGTGCGGGTCGGTTGCGGGTCAGGGTCAAAGAGGGTCACATTTTATAGAGTCAATATAGGGTCGGGCCAATGCGGGTCGCGGGTCGATAATGGGTGGGCCTACAAAATATCAATTAAAATAAATATTGGACAAATCCATTATTAAATACATATGAATACAAATTAATCTATATAATTATTTTTACATTATGTATTTTCTTTATCAACTAAATTGGAAAAACATGTTGGCCCTATATTGACCCTACCCAATAAGGGCCCTGTCCATTAATAGCCCTGTTCATTAAAAGCCCTATAAGCTTGGCCCTGACCCTATTATCATTGGGCTACCCTGTTCAATAACCACCGCTAATAACATGTATCAATTGAATAATACACAATTTTTTTTTACTTTTTCTTTTTCTTCTGACGGGTAAATAATACACATTAAAATACAATAAGACTCATTACAAATTAAAAGTTACCCTTGAATGAGTACAAGTTATCATAAAAATTGTTAAAATTGTCCTCAGATTGAAGTCTTCCAATAAAACTAACAAAAGTCCGCCTTGTACTAGACTTACTGTGAGTTGGTAAATAGGCGATAGGTGGGAAATAGTTGCTATATTGGAGGTGGAAAGAAGACAGAAGAGGGAGGAAGTGGATGAAAACTAGAGGTGGAAAGTCACCTCTAAAGTAAGAGTTATGAGCATTAAGATGTGTTTCCTGACACTTGACTCTGACACCTCTCTCGAATTCTCTTATAGTACCTACTAATTCCATGAGACCAAGCTTGTCTAGTAACTGAAACCTTGTACTGCAAAAGCATTTGGACTGCTTTCTTAAGTGTGTCGCTGCAAAAAGAAACTTGTGAAACAATAATTGTCTCTGGTCAGCAAATACTGAGTCTCTCCAATGGAGAGTCTAGTTTAAATTCAATGTTTATTTTCTTTTGGACCAATAGGGGGTTATGAAGCAAGAGGAAATGATAATTTCAATTTTTCATAATCAATGTATGCCTTTACATTTCGGCCTGTTTCTTTGTAAAGGAATTGTCATTTGGCTTATCAATACATCTGTATGTTGCCACAAAAAAAAAACATATATTGGCATAAAAAATAAGCCATCACATCTTGACATTCGACACTCAGTTTGATTCCAGTTTTTGTTATTATGAAGGTTATTACTGGTGCTTCATTTTGTGAAATACGAAGTACTTGTATGAAAAACTTGCTACATGGATTGTCACAAAATAATTAAAGCATACCATTTCGTTCTTGCTATATGGATTGTTTCCGAATAACCTTTGACTCCTCCCTTTCATTCTTCTCATCTGACTAGATCTCTCTTTCTGTCTCTTCATACTTTGAAACAGGTAAAGTGTTTTTATTTTTTGGACATGCAATGACATTCATTTTTTCCATATGTTTGATTTCAATAGGAAGCAGCAGCATTGGCGGCAGGTGAAGTTGCATATGTGATACAGGCAGGACAGCATGGAGGTGTACATTTCACCATAGCTCCTGGGCCTGCAGCTTCTCCACAGCCCGAACAACATCAATAACGTGTTAAGTAACTTGCTTAAATGTATCTGATCAAAATGAAATTCCAAGTTTCTTGTAGAGCTCCTGGTTCACAAAATTTGCCAATTTATTCTGGCATAAACCTGCCCACCATGTTGTAACCTTTTCAGAGTATAACTTACACGGAGTATCGCTAAAGAAATTCTGATGAAAGGGTCATGAAACTCTGTAGCTACAGCTCTCATTTGCTTGTACATAAACTCCATTATCGTTTCAGACGTAATTATATCCTTTGTAGCACCTGAGAGCCCATTACAAGCAACAAATTATTGTCTTTTGACATCATTTTTCTGAATCTGTATGATTTTGTTACTCCATATTTCTCCCATGGTTGCTATGTAACAGGAATTTCTGCAAGGAAACAAAAAGTATTGAATACTTGGTTTACTTCCTAAGTGCTCGTTTGGAGGAACTAGTTTAAGCCACTTTTTCCATTCGTTATAGTATATATGAACATTCATATGTCAACCAAACGACCACTAATATTTGATATGCAGATAAAGACCGACGAATATAGGTAAATCCAAAGTAACAAAGTGATTTCTTTGGATATAAGCTAATAAAGACATAAACTTTGGTCAGTATGGCGTGCTAAGTTTTTGTAGGTACAATGTTAAGCTTTTAGATGACAAATGGTGAGTTTTGAGTCTTAGCATGTTTAACTAAAACCGAACTCTAACTTCATGAGTGGTCGTTTTACCTCGTTGGTAACAAACTTCACATTTACATATTGGCCCAAATTTTTATTCTTTTATTGCTATATCTTAATATCTAGCTTTCTAGCCAATGGTACATGATTTTTTTGGGCATTAAGATTTGGTTATGAATGAAATATATGAGTGAAATTTTAGAATTGGTCCATTTTTATTGTCCCTATTATATTGATAAATTAGTGTTTAAAAGTTCAAATTTGATGGCTAAGAGTGATTTTTGTGAAAGCAACAAGTCATGTCTTTGATTTTATTTTTTTTTGCTTCACTTTAACTTACTATGCTAAAGCAAAGAGAGGGACTAAAGACCCACAATATTAGAAGCATATTATTTTTTATTTTTTTAATTCTTTTTCCGTTGGACCATACCCATCTTTATTTAATAAATCTAAGCTGTAGTTGTTTTATACTTCTTGAAGTTTTGTTTTACAAGTGTGACTAAGAATTTCATAATGTGTCAAAATTGTTAGTTTAAGAAAGTGAAAACCCTAGACAGTTTGCGAGTTCAAGAATTGCTAGAGATTAGAGACTTTCATTTCTTTCTAATTCTATCTAAGGAAATGTCCAATTTATCTCTACCTACAACGCCAATATTTTTTTATAAGGACTCTAAACATATATGTCGTGTTGAATGTGTTTTATTCTTCACATGTGCAAATTCATATACAATACATAAACTTTGAACCATCTAAGCGAAGGACATAAATATTACTAGTGGATGTAGTGTTGGTCAAATTCGAGTGATTGTAACTCACCACATGTCTAACCATCTTAATCAATATCAATTTTTCTTATATATATATGCTAAAAAATTATGTACTCTGTAGCTAGCTGATATCCTTAAAGTGAGATAAAATTCATTACTTTATTTGTGAAATTGCGAGATCAAATCCTTGAATGCTCTCCGTTGGCGGAGAGCATTTAACTCAATTGATTGCCTCAAGATGGGATCTATTGGGGGTCCATTGTATGCCTTTCTAAAAATTAGAGTGATACTAAATTTTATAGAAGCATAAAGAGCTAAAGTACTTGATGTTTAAATCTAATAAATACTAATACATAATAATGATCATATAAGAAGAAATGTGTACACGTCAGTGACACAATTTACTTGTTTTAGCGTGTGATAATGGGTTACTTATTAGACATTTACAAGGACTAATAGAGGATGTAACAACCATGTGCAATGAACATCCAATTCAATAGGTCAATACTAAATTTGTTAACCAAGAAGATCATAACAAGTATGTAGACATGTAGTACATTACAACTTGCAAGAAAAAAGCAACTAAAATTAGGAACTCCTAATTACATGGTCCCCGTGAATTACAAAATTTATATCTATTAAGTTTATTTGCGAGGCCTAGTATACATATAGAGAATGAATTGTAAAATGAAATGCTTTCCAACACAAAAAGGCATATAAATAATGCTACCTCATACTGAAAAAAAAAAAAAAAAAAAAAAAAAAATTGTATTCTATGGATTGATATTAGGGATTAAGTTGTTATAAAGTTTTCTTATATTTCTTAGTACATATTAATTATTCTAAACAAGCTCCAAGGAGGGAAAATTAGAGTTTTGTGGGACATATTCAAACAAAGTATAATCACTACGTAGTTGTATTCACTTTTCGCTTTAGGGGTTAGTTGTATGAGATACTCTGTATTACACTGACATGAACGACCCACCAAGGTCTATATGTGGACACTCACCTCAATTCACTTGATAAGAGTGCTAGCCCACATGCCACATGGCAGACCCTTAAACACCATATTATATAAGCATATAATATACTCCGTTATCAGGGATAATGGAGTGGTGTATATCCTCGAGACCTTAATCTATATTAAATCTATATTACTACCTTTTATTTTTTTACGTATTATTGTCCCATCCCAAAGGACCCCAACATTCAGACAATGATAGAGCACATATACTTATTATTTTGGACTAAAATATTGATTTTTTTTTTTTTTTTACAATATTAGCCAAAGCAAACATTTGAACATGTACTTGTGTCAAACCCGATATCCAATCCTTAAGCAACATAGCTTTGAACATAAATTGTACCCGTAGGGCTTAAGGATGGAAAATCCAAAGGAGTGGGAAGGAAAAGCATAAAGAGAAATCCAATGGGCACAAGAAACCAAGACTACAATTTTGATGCATAGAGAGAAGAGCTTATAATTTCTAAAGTAAAATTAAGATGAAAGCAATCAAATTGGGGCTTTCTCAAGAGGTTTCTATTCCTCCTAAAATCTTGTTTCTCAGTTTTGTTCTACTTTAAAGGATTTCTTGCAACTATAGAGAATGTTTCATGACTTTGCTTCCTTAAGATTTAAACAGAACATCCAATTTTATTTTTTATTTATTTATTTATTTATTTTTATTTATTTATTATAATATTCCATTCTCATTTTGCATCTCTAGTAGTAGTAGTATCTTTGATGCTGATCCCTATGCACTATAGTAGTAGACTAGTAGTATCTTTAGTTGGATAATTAGACTTTTAAGAGAAAATAGAACTCTTTGATAAACAAACTAAAATGTCATGCTAATTAGATACTTTTTTTTTTTTTTTTTATTTATCTACAATCTTACCACTTGATATGGATAAATAAGGGTATCCTCTCTTGAAGGTCATTGAAATTTTTGATGACAGATTAAAAATTGATACTCTATATTAATAATGTTAATTAAGACTTTTTTACTTCGCTATAGTCGTCTCAATTAATTGAATGCTTATTTAGAATTGCTACAATCAAAGGCCACTTAATTGCTATATTGCAATAGAGCTTTTAAAGTTGCCATAATAACAAAATAGCATTCTTTTGATATTGGATAATATTGTTTGATACATAATTTATTTATTTTATTGAGATTAGGATATTTATGGTAGGCATACCTATTGTAAAGACATCCTAGTGGTTGCTATCACTAACCCTACTATTACTTTGGATCATGGAATATGTGATTTTGATCATTTGAAGTGGGTAGCTGCTTTTGTTTTTGAGAGACTATTCTTTTTCCTTTTACTTAAGATCTGACTAATCTATGATTTTGACATGCATATTGTGTTATGGTGACATATTCAGAAATTTGGAGGCCATAGAGATCTATCCCATATTTAACAACACACAACTTTAAAAAGGAGGAATACAAGTTAAAAAAAAAAAAAAACCATAGTAGATAAAAATGATTTGTGTATACATCCTATTATCCTCCAACCATACATAATCATTATGTAATGACAACTAAGCTCTGTTCTTTTGAGTTTTTGCAAAGCAGAGCACAACTTTCAGCACTACAAAGCAGATTTCAGCAGAACATAGCAGCTTTCAGCAAAGCATAGTAGATGTCAGTAGAGCACAGCAAAAGAATCGAGCCTAAATCTAGACAGAGGGATCTAGTATATATTCAATTGAAAGTACGATAATTTAGAGCTTGGTACCCATTAACGATATATCTATACAAACTAGCTAAGGTAAAATAGATTAAAGAGAAATGTTGGACAGTCTTTGGTTGGTCTAAAAGAGCAAAAATGCAAATGATAGGAATGTAGGGAACCATGAAAAGATGCTTAACTTCCCAAGAATGGTGTTCCAACTTGTCCTTTTTGTTCAAACTTCACTGAACTCCCTTCCCAAAAAGAACACTATCCCTTCTATTCTTCTTCTACACATTTTGACATACACTATATATACTCCCTTCTTTCCTCATCATTGGCTAATTAACTCAATCTTATTTACCTTCTTTGGATTTGTTTTGGGTCCCCCACTTCCTTCTCTTCTCTTTGCTTTTTTCTTTTTTAATCTTCTTCTTCACTTAACATTTTTTGAACAATTTTCATCTTTGAGTATATAAAGTATTCTTCATTCTCTCATCATTCTTTTGTATTGTGTCAAATCAATTCTCTTCTTACTTCAAACAATTCAGAGAAATAATGGGCTGTTTTGGCCATAAAGTATTCATCTTTCTAGTATGTTTGATACTTCTAGTTGCTAGCCAACCACACACAGTTTCCGGGTTAAACAGCATAAACCTTGCACTAAAAGGGTACTCGTTTCCAAGGAGATCACGAAGTCTACAGCGAGTTGCTGTGACTGATTTGGTACATCCTCCGAGTCAAGCTCCAGCTCCATCGGTAGTGTTCCATCCAGATCAATCGAGCAAACGAAGAGTCCGAAGGGGATCAGACCCGATTCATAATAGATGTTGAAGCGCACCAAAACTCTCTCCTTGGGTAGTAGGAGAAGATACATTTTTTTTTGGCAAAGAAGTGAGGTAGGTCTTATGTAAACATATTTTATGCTACTGTAGGTGCAGAGTTTCATGTAGGGCAAACTTTGGAATGGAAACTTCAATTATTCTGCTAAGAAATTGGAGCTATCAAATTCTTATACTGTAGTAAGTAGATCTGAACAGATCATCTCCATTTTGTAAAACCATATAGCAATGTTATAGAATATATAGAATCTCTACAGTTGAATTCGAGGCCGAAATTATCATGATGTTCACCTGCACAACTATACTAGTAAACAGATATATCATATATCAGTTAAAGAACATTCTTTTTTTCTCCCCGCCTTTAGTAAACAGATATATCATGCATTGCATGGGTGCCATGAACCAAAGAAGATTCATAAAGAAAGATATCATCCATTTCATATTTTCTAGACGAACCATTAAGATCAAGGTCTCTTCAAAGGGAAGATCAGGGAAAATAAATTACGAAAGGAATCACATAAATTACTAAATTTAAGCAAAGTATTTCTACACAGGTAAAAAGAAAATCTATAAGCAAAATTTGAATAATTCTTCTATTATGGAAGGCTTAACTTCCAATTCTTCTGGACTAAAATCAAGCATTTTATCCATTCTCATTTTCATACCTTGAAGCTATGGCATTCGATATCTTCGTTCTGTACGTTTCATCTTTACAGCAGATTTTTTTCGTGCCAATGCCTGCCAAATCATATCTACAGCATCCCCTGGCTGAGATGGGTATTGATACTCAAAATGTAGGGCAACTTCCTTGAGTCTCTCCCACATCTTTGTCCACTCTTCTTTCCCAATTCCCCTAAGAAGATTTACCAGGAACCCTGGTTTTACAGCATATGATGACCAGACAAACACGCTGAACTCTGAGTAATCCAAGACATCCTCATATGGAAGCTCAATGTTGTCACTAATAATGACGGGGACACAATGGCTGACAATCGCATCAAAAAGGCGATTGGATGAAGGAGTATCTCCCGCTATGTTCAAGCAAAATTTGGAAGATCCCATCCCATGACTTGCTTGACGGACTCCACTCCTTTGAGCACTTCCAAATGTGAAGTGTACATCCTTCTCGTCTTTGAGGAGATAAAAAAGTTCTTGGCGAATAGCTCCTCCCTGCAAACATAACCAAGCAGAATTAGTCAAAGTAGCATGACACCAAATAAATAACTAGAGAGGCCGAACAACAATAGTGATGTTAATTGATCAAACAGGACATTATGATTAAGTATTTACATTTTCGAAGGCTTTTTTGACAAGGTTTAAAAGAGGGGATATTAAATTTAGTCCTCATAACTTATTACAACTCCACTCTTAATTCGTTCTTCCACCTCTTTTTGAAAAAATTGTGCTGAATTCCATCAGAAAACAGCAATTTTAATAAAATTCCTTAATCTATAGCAGATTTTCATATACTCTGTACTCTATACTATCATACTCCAAATTTCAGTATAGGAGTTATAGGTTATCTCAGTACTAAAACTACTAACATAATAGCTTCTTTGCTCCATGGGTGATAATGTAAGGAGTACAAACAATACGTTATACTTCAATATATATATGTTAGACTGGCCTTATCTGCAATAGAGAAAACTAGAATGAGCAGCAAAATATTAAGAAGACCGCCTGATTAAAAATGGCTAAGCTTATACTTCATTCATTCTGCTGAATAAAAGTTTTTAACAGCTAGACACACATTAATGATACTATATCTTCTCTATAATTTTGCTAATACAGACGTTCTTTGTTACCTTATAACCAAGATAGAAAGAAGTGCCTTGTACTAATCATGTGTTGTAACTATTCCAATATTCCTGGTCTAATTTGGAAAGTGAAAGCATCTGATTCTGTTCCTTAACTTATTCTGGCTCGAAAAAGAGGTCTATTAACCTATTCTATAGAAAGAAAGAAAAAAATACCTTGAATCTACAAACCACCACTTCCCAATGAGGATATCATTTCAAAAAACGAAATATATTATCAAGCAAGAAGACATGAATATTTCACAGATAGAAACTTATAAAGCTTAAATTTTGGTGCAAATAGATTAGAATACTCACATCCTTCCTATAAATTGCTCCTTGGAAATATGCTAATGTAGGACGCTGCTCAAATGGGGCTGAGCTGTTCTTGCTGATGCTAGAAACAATATGCTGGTAAGGAGCAATGACATCCTTGTCCAAATTAGCAGTTTTAGCAACATATCTACCAAAATCTGCAAGTATAAATCTAGCAGAACCCAGCTTCTTTCTCACATACAACAAACTATTTGGATGATGAGCGACGATAATGTGGTCCTTCCCACCAGACTTAATCCATTCTGGCCGATTTATCAGGAACTCCACTAATTGATCTTGTAATTTCCTGTTGAGGCTGACTTTTTCTCTTCCCAAAATTTTAGAATGCCGGTTGTAACTTAGGGAAGCAAAAAATGGCACGAAAATAAAATCTGCCTGACTAGGATTCTCTACTCTAATAACACTACAAGGTCTAACTATATTCTTAACATTAGATGACAGAAGTTCAAGAGTGAGCCAATACTCCATACTGTGTTGCAAATTTAAGCCACCGGGATATCGTGGAACATGCTTTGGATCACTAACATCAGGCCACATTTGGTTTGGACCTCCCTTCCAATCTAACAACCCGAAATGAAATTCAGGAGGCATATCATACATATACACCCTTAGGGGTGCTTTATCTAGACTACATTCCTCCTTTTCGGACAATACATCAATTTTCTTATTTGAACTCGTATCTTCATGAGGATCCACTTGGATTTCCTCTGCCTTTTGGGTGTCTATTATTGAAGAAGGTGGTAGTGGTACAACAAGAAGCTGTTCAGGTGGTTGTTCATTATTGATTTCGGGTTTATAATCAAAAGGTTCATTTTCAACAACAAATTGCTTAAAAACCGAAGACGGTATAAACGGATTAATCACTGAATGAAATAGAAAAAATGATGATATTATTAGGAAAAACATGGAAAAGGCTGTTATGCTCAGAAGCAACCTTGGAGATGGCAAGGTTTTCTCTGGCATAGCTATTTATTTTGTATACACAAAACATTTATTCCAAAAAAATTCAAGGTCTAATTTATGAGATCAACCCAAAGGGATCAAATCTCTCAAAATGACATATAATTACAGGGTTCTCAACTCTATGTTCTCTAATTATTTCATATCTTACCCACTAAATTGGGTCATTATCCATAAAAATCACATTATATAAATAACCCTAGATTCAGAATTTATACCCAGATTATTTTTTTTCCCAATATCACCCATCAACCAGCACCCTCCAACAATTTCAAGTTTCAATTGCCAGATCATAACATGCAAATCCTCAAATAATAATCACCAATTTCTCTTGAAAAATGACTGAAATATAAAAATGTCTCCAAATCAAACCCAGAACTTACTAAATCAGCCACAATCATGAACATAAATGCAACCTGCAACCAAAAAAGAAAGATAATTTCTTTGTTTGTTAATTAATTTCTTAGCTCATGTGAACATCATTTTGATAATAAAATTAGGAAATTTCATACAATATAATAAACAATTAATGAACATTTTCCCATCAATAATGTTGGAAATATAAGAAAATTCGAAAAGGGTAATCAAGAAATCAAATTAAATGAAGTGGGTCGATGAAAAACTTACAAGAAAAGCTGATCTGAGCTACCTAATTGGAGAATCCATGGCTTCCCACACTCTAATAGTAAATAAAAAAAAATAAAGATAAGACCTTTTTATATTTAATTTTGATTGTTTAGAAGCTTTTAAAGGACTGAAAATGGAGGAATTAAGGCAGGTGCAAAGTCTCTCTTTTAATCAACCTACCAGAAAAAAGGAGACAAACAAGGCATGTTGCCTTTATTCAATTATTATTATACTCCTGTGCATTCCATGTGTCTTTTTAGTTTAGCTAACAATTTTTTTTGGATTTTTTTATAGTACAAGTATTATCGTTTGAAAAATATTTGCCATACGTTTTCTTATAATATTGAGATTAATTAATTGTTGATTTAGGCGTAACAGTTTACCCGATATACGAACATACGAGGGAAATTCCTCTTCAAATGTGTAATGAAATTCAACCCCGTTTTATAATTCAGGGGGTTAAACAACGCCCCCTAAGTGGAGAAAAATATTTGCCATACATTTTCTTATAATATTGAGATTAATTAATTGTTGATTTAGGCGTAACAGTTTGACCGATATACGAACATACGAGGGAAATTCCTCTTCAAATGTGTTTAATGAAATTCAATCCCGTTTTTTTTTTTTTGGTGTTCTACCCGGTTCACCCTTTGGGCTAATCCGGATTCGGGGATCAGTTCTGAGTGGTTAGGCTCCAGTCCCCTCCCGATTGTTGCTGCGGGGGATCGAACACGAGTCCTCCCTACCAAGTGTAGTCCCAATCACCACTACACCAACAACCAATTGGTATTCAACCCCGTTTTATAAGTCACGGAGTTAAACAACGCCCCCTAAGTGGAGAATTGTCAATTTAATACAATACATTTTTTTCATTTATAAATGCAACTTTTCTACAGAAAGTAATCAATTTGATAATGTGTTAAGTTCCTGTAAAAAAAAAAAAAAGATAATGTGTTAAGTTTGTGAGTTAACAAAAATGTTTCCGTACCATATATCAACATCAAAAAGAAAAGAAAAAATAAAATCTACATTATTTTAACCTTACATATAAGCAATTACCATATTTTAATCTAATTTTTTTTTAAAAATCCTTCATAATTGATATCATAAAAATTTATATTAATACTCATTAAAGAACATTTTACATGATTTGATAACATCTGTTTTTAATACGTTAATAAAACAATATAGTATAGTCAAACTTAATTTGTACCCTAAACGTAAAAAAAAGTTAGTGTGTTAATTATTTTGAAACGGATGTATAAATAATTCTCCCTCCGTCCCAAAAAGAACGGCCCATTTGGGTTGATTACGCGGGTATTAAGGAAGTTAAGTAAAAAGAAGTAAAAGTATATTGGAAAGATAAATTTACATGGAGTTTGTAAAAAAATAGAGAGAGAAAGTAATAAAATAACATGAAAAATGAAATTTTTATATGGGGAAGCTAATTTTGCACAAATATTGTTGCAAATTGGTGGTGTTTTAATGCAAATGGGTCATTCTTTTTGGGACAAAGTTTTGGCCAAATGGGTCGTTTTTTTTGGGACGGAGGGAGTCCTAATTAAGCAACATGAAGTTAAATTATGACTAACTCTTAATTACTGTACTTTATAAGGTTTGTATAGGTAGCAAAAGGTTACAATGTTTAGAGTTGAGCATTTGAGCTATCAATATTAATTGTCTAAAAAATAAATATTATGCTAATCAACATATCCTTCTATTGAATTTGGTCTAACAATTGGATAGATGATGGGTTTTGACAAAGTATTAGTCTTATAAAGTGTTTAACTCTTTCTTTTTCAACCAATGTGAAACACTTACATGTTGTGAGACTTAAGAGGTTTATTTTTCAACACAAAGTATTCTTATAAGTTATAACAAAACAATATATTGATAATTTAAGTCGTATTCTCAATATCTTTAGTTTCTATCTTATACGGAGTACGTTACAATAGAAATGTGTACGAGACCTAGGAGTGTATTCTATGTAGAGTTAAAGCTAAAATAATGACCGACAATTCTGTGATTAAGATCAAATTAAAGCTTAACCTAAAAACTAAGGATATTTAAAAAATTAAACTACTCACAATTCGATGTAAGTCATTATTTTAATCCACAAAGGGTAATCTTCACAGCAAGAGCATTGATTGGAGGAAAGATAACTAATTAAATTAATTAATGAAAGTGGAAAAATTTTAGCAAAAGAGAATCGATTCAGAGGACTTTTCCACGCAAATGGGTCACTTTCCGCAAGCAGCTGGCATCTTTTACTCTTTTACGTGTAAAATTTAATAAGATTAAAAAAATAAAAATCAGCTTAATAATTACAGTTGTTAGACTTGTTACTTGTTAGTTCAATAAGTGTGGTGATGAACATCAAACAACACGATCGTTAATAAAATTAGAAATGTATCATTCATATGAGTATTAGTGCATTACTGTTACTAATAAGTTTTTAGTGTAAAATAATCATCAATAGGTAAGAGTTTGTTAAAGGAAAAGAGGAAGCGAAACTTCACATAAAACTGCTTAAGTACAGATCTGAATTGCATTGATCATTGAAAAATAAAGCTTTTTACCAAGAGATTATTATATACGCCCAGATGTAGCCGTGTAGGTAGTCCCAAGGGTTTTTGTTTGTTCATTTGATGATTAAATGAGCAATAATCATCTAAATGAGCAATAAATAATCTTGGGTGCACCGTGCACCCGGGTGTATAAAACAATTTCTTCTACTAAACTTATCATGATAAGATAAATAAATTTAATTATATTTTGGATAACAAACAACTATTAGGGTTTTTTTTTTTTATGTATGGAAAATAACATAAGGAAGTCCTCCGCACGAGGGAAATTACTAACGTATCTGAAGAAAGAATAGGGAATAAGGTAGAGCTATTACAATGTCAATATTGTTAAAAAACCAACTCATAAGTTTAAAGCTTTTGGTTGAGTTGGTTCTCTAACATGGTTTCAGAGCCGGCCTAACACTTAGGTCACGGGTTCGAATCATATCTGTATGGGAAGATATTTACATTAGACCGATATTTTATGGTAGGTCGATATCTTACTCGGATCCGGTTCACCAGCTATTCTGGTTCATATCGGCATTTATGGAATAAGTGAACATATCGGCTTATCGGCAACTGACACGTGTCGTCCTCAAATTTGACACGTGGCGAAAATTACTTTGCATATTACGCAGCCACCTGTCACTTAATCAAGCTATAAATAATCAGGTTTTACCTCATAAGATTTATTACACTCTCTCTCTTTCTTCTTTCTCTCTCTAAATTTCGTCTCTTCTTTTCATCTTCTAAATATTTACTGACTTAATCATCGGAGTGGTTATCCCTGGATTCACCCCGGGACTAGCTAATCTCTTTTATGTGTATAGGTTCTCATCTGGCCGATAGGAGCAAAGCGGGTTATATACTCGAGCTTTGGATCTTGGAGTTGGGTCATCGGGTCCTTGTAAAAACAATATCCACCTCCCCACTTTCAAGTGGAATATTATGCGCATAACCTACATTAACGATCCAATCTATTACTCAATTTGCCTCTCAACAGATGTGTTGAATACTCCGATTACGGGTGAGGAAACCGAAACAAACAACGATGAAAGTGAAGCTCGTGATTAGGATTATAATTCAAAATACAAACGAATTAAAAAATTTTGCTCGTAGACAAATGATTATGTCATGGGCCATGAGAACAGTACAGTATAAAGTATCAACGAATCACGAGGAAGTCTCATGAATTGATTCAGTTTGCTCATGCAAATTAGTTGACGTGCCAACGTAAGGCGTGAAAGTTTTAATTTTTAATTACCATGATTTTGGAGTTGGGGAGGTAGTAGTAGTATCCTGTATCCAACTATCCACTTAACTAAACTAACTACTCTAGCACCTAATTTAAAACATCTACCTATTCTTTTTGTTTTGTATAGAAAAAATGATCAATGTAATCCTAAGATTTATCTGTAAATTAGAAGCTAAAGCATTGTAGGTAATTACATGATGTATACACTGAGTAGTACTTGCTTAGTTGCTTTAGTAGTTAAATTGTACTCCTTATCTCTGAATCATGAAAATTGTAGATCAGATTTTACTAGAGGTAGTCAGATAACTGGGCGTGTTCGGTAAAATATGACTGTGAAGATAGTTGTAGCTGTGGATGTAGTTGTTAGCTGTGTAGGTAGCTGTAAGCTGTCAACAAGCTGTTAGCTGTAAAGATAAATAATTTAGATATGAGTATTCAGTAAAGTAGCGGTTGACTAGCTGTTACATATAAAAAATCAATATTTTAATTTTAAAACTATAGATTAAGTTTTCAACAGCTACCTCTAATTTCAAAAGCTAATCTTTCTAACTTTTCATAAAAGTTACCTCCACCACTAAAAGCTACCATAACCACTATTTTGCCAAACACTCACATTTTTTGTTAAGTAGTGGTTTGATTTAGTCAACCACTAAAAGCTACCTAAAAGCTAATCAAACGCTAACATGAACACGCCCTTATTAGGCTAGGAATTCCTTGACCTTTTCCCCCGCTCCCACAAAGCTCTGTCACTAATTCAAGTTGGATTGATCTGTGAAAATTTGCAATTTATTATTTTTTTTATTTGAATTGGAGGATAGCTTAATGTTTTTTTTAAAAAAAGAAAAATTTCATTAGTGAGTTCTTTGCTATTGTTTGAGGAAAAGATTTTAAGAACAATAAGTAAAATATTACATGCTCGACCTAGTTTATATGATTTCAATCATTAAAGAACCCATAATAGCGTTAAGTTTGCTTGAATAATTTTAAATTAAACCCAATATCAAACTAAGTACGATATTTGAGGTACTTTCAATCATTTTTTTTTCTTTTCTCTTTCTATCCCTTAATTTTCTTCAAGAACCTTCAAAATTGAGGAAAATTGATTGAGGCCCTTGTGAGATAAAGGGTGTTGATGAGTGAGATATGCTCACCTTAAAATAGGGTTGGTACGTAAAGGATCGGAGGTGAATCGGGGGGAGGTGGATCGGGTGGAGCTCAATCCACCTCCATCCGCCAACTATCCATTTGTCATTTATCCAACCCATCCATCACCATTTAAATTTTCATCCACATCCAACCCGTTCATCATTTGCGGATGAATCGGGTGGATCGGGTGAATGATGGATGAAATAAAAGACACCATCGTTTATTTATAATACTAATATACATAAACTAAGAATTTGATATATAGCCAACAAAATCTTTATATTTCCCAATATTCACATTATTATACGAAGTCTAACTAATATTACTATTATAGTTCTATATACGAAGTCATATATGTTTGTGTAGTATTACAAATAGGTTAAAAAAAAATAATAAAACATTTGTAATTTTTTTTAAAAAAAATATAAGGGGATAGATGGATGGGTCGGGTGACTGATAAATGATGCTCCATCCGAATCCGACTCGATCCGTCACCCGATCCATCCACTATCCATATAAAATCCATGCTTTGTTGGGTTTTCATCCATTCAATCGGGTCGGGTGGTTCGGTTATCCATGAATTCGGGTGATATTACCAGCCCTACCTCAAAGTAATATAAGGGACCTTGATAGATGGATGGGTCGGGTGACTGATAAATGATGCTCCATCCGAATCCGACTCGATCCGTCACCCGATCCATCCACCATCCATATAAAATCCATACTTTGTTGGGTTTTCATCCATTCAATCGGGTCGGGTGGTTCGGTTATCCATGAATTCGGGTGAAATTACCAGCCCTACCTCAAAGTAATATAAGGGACCTTTATTTCATAATTATATAGTCCAATAGTCCATCGTTTTCTTTTCCATAGGTCTACTTCATCTCCATGTGTATGTAACTAGCTAGGGATGAAAACATGTGAGGTGGGTCTATAAATTATACACCCAACATTCATGCCGGGTAGATCTACAACATTCATGTTTGCTCAAGTATTTATAAATTTAATTACTAAGTATACATTTGCTTAACCAATATAATGAAAACCAAACAAAGCTTAGTCTAGTAATAATTAAAAGGTTATAGGATCAAACTCCATCGTAGGGACAATTTGGTGTAGGGCTCTTACCCTTCCCTCCCCCTCCCCTTCTCCCAAATTATCTAGTCCATTAACCAGGATCAGATTAAACTTATAAGAGATTCCGGTCTAATAGGACTCATCTTCTTACCATTACAAAAATACTTCGTACATTTTTACTTGCTTGAGCCCACTTATTATCCACTTGTGCCCGATTGGGAGGGTTTGTTTTTAGCAAAAGAAACTTATGAAATTGTTGTGGCTATAAGTTGGGATCACGTAGGCGGGTGGATGCAGAAATTATTTATTTATATTTCGAATAGATCCATTACCGGATTACCTACTATTTTTTTGTCAATATGAGTTATTTTGAAATTCATATCACATTGGCACATTGCTATTCAAGTTATACTCATACCTTCACCAATTGAATTTAGGATGAATGCCGTGCTAATTCACAAAAACTTTCTCACTTGCCATTGCCATGTGGCATATTGATCACTACCTAAACCACTATCTTATGTAACACTCTTATATATTTTTTTCCAAGTAATATTTTGATCTAGTCAACATGTTAACCTCTACCTTAAACGCTTATCAAGTTAAACGCTTACTAAGGGCCTGTTCTCTTACGTTGAAATTCAGTTCAGTTCAGTTCAGTTCAGCTCAGTTCAGTTCAGCTCAGTTCAGTTCCTAATTTCCTTCTCTTATAAAATATTCATTTCAGTTCAGTTCAATTCAGCTCAGTTCAATTCAGTTTAATTTAGTTCAGCTCAGTTCAATTCAGCTGAGTTCAGTAAATGAGAACATACCCTAAGTTACCAGTACTTCGGTACGTTTGAAACTTTGAATTGTTATTATACTCTGTATTGGGTTTTCGCCTTTGTCATGACTTGCGCATTCCCTGGGCTTAAATTTTGGTATGCAGACAAAAACTAACAGCGCAAGTGTAAATATTGTGGGCCTGTGGGCCTTGCCGCTTTACTTTGCCTTCAATTTACCACGATATTTATTGTACCAGTAATACATTTATTGGCAACTTGTAGCCCAGCCTCAACTCAAAATTCAAACCTTTTGTATCCTCTTAAGACTTTAAATACTACCTCCATTAAATATTCTATAATTACACATAACATTTAACGAAAATAGTATTTATCCTCATGTTTCAATTTTAAGTAATACATATACTTGTATAGTTGTATTAGTTGTATAAACCAATGTTACTAGAGTTTGACATACCACTCAAACCCTCAGCACATAACGTTAGGATGATTATTTTGGTGCATATTATGACATTTAACTATATTTCATAAGTTACTCTAGTAACATCAAGTAGCCAAAAACCTCTGGTAGTTTAAATAGTTCAATTATGCATACTCGGGCTCTTGGGACGATAGAGGGGGAAGATAAGGGAATTACATCGCCCGTGGCAACTAGTTTAGGATCAAAAACAAAATCTCAAGGTGATACCAAGTAAAATTTATGAGAATCAAGAAGCTCCAAGAGTTAATAGAAGTATAAGAGCTTTGCTAAGCACAATCTATGATAATGGTTTATCTTATGAGCCAATTGATACTTTTTTACTACGTAGATGTTTAGGATATTGGATTGGGCTTTCTTAAGGTACACTTTTATTTCAAGTAATAAAGCTCAGAGAGACACTTGGGCTTGTTGGATTAGCAGTTTAGCACATTGCGTGTGGGTTTACAATTTTATTACTCTTTACCTTCTTATTTTATGAGCTATTAAACATGAGGATAAGGACATTCGAACACCCAACCTTTTATAAGATTAATCATCTTAGGCTTTAAGCCAATAATCAACTTATAAGATTTTTAATTTTTAGTTTTCCATTTTTTTTCCTTCGTCTCTCGCGATTTTTCACTTCATTTCCTTTTCCATGGCAGTCTTCCTTCATTATGCATCTTTACTTTGGTGAAGGAAATACGGCCTTAGTCAAAGAAATTTTCCTACCATTTTGAGGAATTAGATTACTTATATGTAAAAAAAAAAAAAAATAGAGTCTTTTCTGATTTACTGAACTGAGTTAAACTGGACAGATTTGAGCGGAACTGAACCGAACTGAAGTAGAGCTGAAATGAATTGTTTATGAAAGAAGAAAATTAGGAAATGAACTGAAATTAAGCTAAAGAGATCACAGACTCTACCTCTAATTTTTATTATTTTTAAAAAAAAATTATTGTTTGTGAGATATAAAAAAAACAATTTGTTGTAATTAATACTGAGTAAGAGATAGAAGTAATTTATGGTTATTTGGTAATATTTATTTCTCCTTTTAATAAATACTTGAAACATAAATCTTCATCATTCACAATATTTGACGAAGAGATTTGATACAATAGACGAACAGTTTAATAAAAGTTGCTCAAACTAAATATTAAAAAGGAATTAATGTGTTGGTTATTAAAAATATAAGCTCAAACTAAATCAAATTGTTAGGTTACGTTTCCTAATTTTTTACCTCGTACTTTAAAACACATTTTAACTTTTAAGGGATTAATTTGAAGTAAAAGAATCAAAAGAATACTCCATATGTTTGAACAAGCCAAATACGAAAGTACAAATCTCTAAACCTACAGCTCTGATAATATGTTAGATTTCGGGAAAAACTCCTCAATAAAGTGTGTACCATTGATCAATATATATTAATGGCCTATTCTGATTGAACTGAACTGAACTGATTAGAGGTGAGCTGAACTGAACTGAAAGTAAGCTGAAGAGAACAGACCTTAAGTTTTGCAAAACTCATAATCTTACTATGATAAGGATACAAAAAATATACAAATATTATGCTAATCTGCGACAAATATTATCACAAGTATAATATCTATCAAAATCAAATCATGCTATTTATTGAATCAATCATTCTCAAATTCAAATGAAAAACCAAATGAACACCTCAACAAATACTAAAACCAACAAATCAGTAAATAAATTCAACTTGATACTCGTGAAAAGCAAAGTACGGAGTAACATTTTGATATTTACCATTCCTCAATGTTTACCCTATTTGGTTGTTTACCCACATTGTTATTGCAGTACTATGAACCAAACATGGTTTACTAGTTGTTGGTAGTTATTAGTACGCTGGTATTAGCTTGGCATTCATTTTTTATTCAGACTTTCACGTGTCATGGCAGATCACCGCCCTCTCACAGTTCACGGTAACAAATGCATGATTAAAAAGACAATGGACAACGGTCAAAGATTATAAAATGAGTAAAAAGCTGAAAATATTCTTTAACTTTTTCATTCAATAAATTAATAATAATGTTAGACAACATTTTAGTAAGTGTGTCTAACAGATAAATGGCCAAAATTATCAGCCATTTTACGCTCTCAATTGGAGGGATACATAACCCATCACCCCCAATGGATCGTTACATATATTTTATTATATAAAAAACTTAGGTATAATAATAACGTACACCAACATAAATAATTAAGAAAATTACATATATTTGGTACTAATGAGATATTAATAATTAGCCTCAAGAATTAAGTAGTAGAACCCCTCTGTCCCAATTTAGTACATACGTTGTTGTTGTTGTTTTGTTGTCGTTACACGACTCATACTACATGTAACGATTTAATTTGGGACGGAGGAAGTAAGTAGTTCTCGTAAAAGAAATTAAGGGCACTTGGGGCCACCCTGTTGGGTCTTCCAGTTGTTGTAGCAAGGGCAAACTTGCTTGTTGCCATAGAAGCCTGGTGGAACACAAAGGCACTTCCTGCAGCATTTGTTGCAGAAAAACAAGCATGGTTTGCGGTATTGAGTGTTCGAGCACCTCCTTGTACATTGTGGACTGCATTCTGTTTTCAAACAAACCAACAAATAAACTTTAAGCAAATGTGTATCAATTCTGTTTTCCACTAAACTTGTAACGATTATCTACTGAACAAGTCTTATATGAGACGGTCTTATAACATAGAGTAATCGGTTTATCCGATCTTGTTCCATTCAAAATTCTAAGACACTAGTCAATCTAAATTTAATGTTTAAATACTTTGCCAGAGCATTATTCTGTCGTTATGAATTGATTAATACTTTAATAGTTGTTTATGTTGATATCGAATTTTTTTAATACTCGTGATTCTGAAAATATACTGACAAAATAATAAAATATAGTACTATCATTCGATTTTTATTAATTATGAGAGTACTATGTTAGATTGTTAGCATTATTGGCAAAAGGACTAGTGTACTAAAAATTAGATTTGGTAATATTGTGTGACAGTGACCAAAGTCTTTTATGAATTGACCGTAACAATATTAGAATATCACTAAGAAAGCCGTGATAAATCAAAATATATAGCTCAAAAATTGTCAATGTCTTTTAAGACAAAAATAACACTAACAGTTAGCTATATAGCCTTCGTTTTAAAGCGAAATAACATGACACGAAAAGAACACGAGTATAAATGGTTACTTACGGTTAATCGTCAAACTTCCGGGTCCATAAGGATTGTTGGCCAAGGCCACAGTAGCAAGCATGGAAAAGGCAATGAGAGCCAAAAGAAGGAGAGGAAGAGCCTTAAAATTGGCCATATTTGAACAAAAAGATGAGATTTTAAAGGGTAGTATAGTATTGAATGAAAAAACAAGAAATGAAGTTAAGTTGGAATGAGTAAGATAGTGTGAGTAAAAGGGTATTTATAGATAGAATAGGTACACCCAAGTTGAGTTGCCCCATAAGGACACTTTTTCTTTGTGGCCCTACTTTTTATAAAATTGTCTAAATTATCATCTTTTACCACCATTTGCTCTATGTTTTTTTTCTTTTTCTTTTATTTTAATTTATTTATTTTTTTGTCCTTAATATTTGTTGTCTTTAACATTTTTGGTTAAATGTTAATGAAGGGTGGTAACTGGTAAGTATCGAGTAGTTGTAGTTATAGTTATTTAGTGTTTGAGTAGGGATGTTCGTTTTGTATACTGTACCTTGATTTGTTTGAGTATGTTGCAATTATGTGAGATCATGAACCTTAGCTTGCTAGGTTGTAAACTCACTTTATTTCTTGGTGAGAAGGCTAAAAAATAGCTCAAAAATAGTTATAAATATGAACCTCAGCTTGCTAGTTTGTAAACTCACTTTATTTTAATAAAACTACTCCGTACTATATATTATACGAGTACATGATATTTTTATTGAGAGGCTAAAAATTAGCACATAAATGTTATAAACATAGAACAAGTTTTGAATTCAAGTTGAAATTTAAGGTAATTTAAACTAGAGTTTTAAGTGCAAGATAATTGCTAGTGAACTAGGTTGAACATCCTATGAGGTTGCAAAATCTAATTGAAGAAGATCATATACTACTCCCATTTCATATTAATTGCAACAAAAGGTTATTATTTTGTGAGAGATAAAATATTTTTTTGTTTCAATTAATTTGAATTGGAGGTTGTATTTATTGTGCAAATTGTGGTTTGGATTTGGTATTTGATATTGTACTAAATATTTAGCAATTTTGTTTACACCAACGATCGGAAACAAGTACTCTATGTCAAACAAAGATAATTTTGTATTTTGTTTATTTGTTTAATCTCCATGTGTATAGTCAATTTGCTGAAAGTGATTTTGGCAATCTAAAAGTTTAACACTTCCACTATGAGACCAAAATATTTTGTGATTTAGTTAAATAGCTAGGAGGAGTGTCAATTTTCCAAGATCGTATCAATCAAACCTAGTGTCCTCAATCTACCACACATATGCATACTAATGTAAAAAAAAAAAAATTAAATTAAAATTAAAATATTAAAATAATAATAATAATAATAATCTACCACATATACGCATAACTACAAAAACGCAATGCTTGGAGATTTTTTTTCCCTTGAAATGTTTGTTATGGAATATTGTATTAGAGGGATTTTAATTTGGTAATTTGAGCAATTGTTGAGTTGTAAAAACTAACTAAAGAAGGTTTTTGTGAACTACTACCTACGTTCCTATTTGTTGGTTATTTCTTTTTTTTTTTTTTTTTTTTTTTTTTTGTGTTAAAGAAAAAGCGTAGTAACCAGGCAAACCAGCAAAATGAACGGATCAAGTACTTTTTAATGATCGTTATACATACGGGGTTAAAGGTTCCAAATTTTGTGTAGGTCAGATTGTTTTGAGCAAATCGCGCAAAAGTGCAATTACTCTTTATATTTTTCGCAAAATAAATATAATGATTGTCTATATGTAATGTCTATATGGGAATATTCCTTACACCTTAGACCTTACATATAGACTAATAAAGAGACTTGTGTATCACCTTCCCATTGAAATTTAGCCAAGGGCTGTACGTATGCTAAGTGATCGATGTAAAAGTTGTTTACAAATGGAGTATAAAATATGTGAAATTACATGCTAGAATATGCTTTGAATTAAATATATTTGTCCTCTATATAACCTCTATGCCTTGGAACAAATGGTTTTTGTTACACCATTTATTTATTTTGGAGTATACTGAATTCTTTGCGTTTTTTATATGGACCTAGCTTATTTTGTTATTAGTTTAGAATAACTATAAATAAACTCCTAAGATGTATTGGACGAATAATACTCACTAGCTAATCAAAATGCTAGGTACTATTTAAAAAGCTAATGTCAAATAAGAGCTAAAGTTATCGTATTATGTAATTTTATTTTCGACATGATCCGTAAAATTAAACAGTATTTCATTTGTTCATGGACGTACAAAACTCTCACTAAGCCAAACTAGTTGAGTTAGAAGTTGTTTCTTTGTACATTATCTTCCTCCTTCTGACAACAATTTTTGTAACCATATTAATAGATCATTAAACTTGTTATATACTCCGTATCTATTTCTTGTAACTTGTAAGGGAGTATTTTATACGTAGTACTTTACATGTTGCTTAACTAGTAACGAAGAAACACAACCAATCAAACCATGTTTTTCAAAAAATATACTTACAAAATTAAAAAGAATTTTCCAAATAAATAAAATAATGTGACCCCATAAATAATAAGTAAAAACAAATAAATTATGGCCAAGGATAAATTGAGTCCTACAACTACAAGATCTGTGAAGCTAACAATAACATGGTCATTGGACAGTGACTCTCAGTGAGTTAATTCATGAAAATGGGATTGTGGGCCCATAACACTGCAAATCTCGAATTTGACGGTGAATTATTATTTTCCAACATAAATGAATCAAGAAAAATC
This sequence comes from Chenopodium quinoa, assembly GCF_001683475.1. Lineage (NCBI taxonomy): Eukaryota > Viridiplantae > Streptophyta > Magnoliopsida > Caryophyllales > Amaranthaceae > Chenopodium > Chenopodium quinoa. The sequence goes on along the minus strand of NW_018744626.1, from coordinate 4,316,353 downwards.
CTTATTCACACACAATTTGGAAGATCGCAAAGCTAAATACGTCAACTGTTTCTGTTATACCCTATCTTTGAATTAAATATCGTATAATATCAGCTATTTTTTGTTTACATACATTGTGTGACAAAATCACCATCATTTGATGTTAATGAGGACGGATGCGTTATGCTCATATTCATAAAATAAGTTTTGGGGTTGGGTTAGATTGATATATTTAGAGCTGATTATATAAAATTAGATTTAACTGTAATGTGAAAATCATGACTAATTGGATAAAGAATAAGTACATTATATATACTTTGATTTTGTGATAAAGTTTTGCTTATATGTTCATACTTTTTTCCCAATGTGAACTTATTTAAGTAGTTAAAGTTTTAGATTATTCAATTTATGCTTGGAGTTAGTGATATTTCTTTTATATTATTCAGTTCAGCTTAGCTCAATTCAGTTCAGATCAACTTAGGGCTTGTTCTCTTCCGTTGAAATTCAGTTCAGTTCAATTCATTTCAGTTCAGTTCAGTTCAGCTCTTAATTTACGTCTAATGATATTACTAATTATATAAAGCCAAATTTCATTCTTTTAAGCTCTTATTACAACGACGACGACGACAACAACAACAACAACAACAACAACAACAACAACAACAACAACAACAACAACAACAATAATAATAATAATAATAACAATAATAATAATAATAATAATAATAATAATAATAATCAATAAGTAATAAATAATAATAATAATCAATAAATAATAATAATAATAACAATAATAATTGAAATAATAATACTAATAATAATAATCAATAAATAATAATAATAATAATCAATAATTACTACTAATAATAATAATATTATTATTATTATTATTAATATGTACATTTGTATATACACATATGTATAGTAATAAATAATCAATAAATAATTAAAGATCACTAATCCGTAGTTAAAAATCACTAATTAATAAGTTCAGTTCAGTTCAGTCAATCGGAACAGGCCCTTAGCTCAATTCAGTTCAGTTTAGTTTCTAATTTCTTTCTCTCATAAACAATTCAGTTCAGTTTAATTAAGTTCAGTTTAGTTCAGTTCAGTTCAACTCAATTCAATAAATTAGAATACGCCTAAGGCAAATAAATAGAGATGAATAATGCGACATAGTGTTACACACATTTTTTATTTATTAGACATACAATACTAGGGAGAGCTAATTGTGCCACCAAAATTCTCCACAAGACAGTTAATTATGTACTCTGTATAAATCAATAGAATACTAAGATCTTGTTCGTTTGAACCTATTTCAAATTAGGTCACTTTAATCTGATCAACATAACTCAACTTAGGTTCTGTTCTCATTGACTGAAATGAGTTGAACCGAACTTATTAGAGCTGAACTTAACCGAAATGAATATTTTATGAGAGAAGTAAATTAGGAGCTGAAGTAAACTGAACTTATTAGAGCTAAACTGAAATGAAAATAATCTCAGTCTGAGTTCATTTTTCAACTTTAATTCAGTTCAGTTTAGTTTAGTCAACTCAAAAGAACAAAGCCTAATACAAAATGTGTGTTAGCTAGTGTCTAAACATCCATCACAATCATGTTAAACTGCTTGTAATTAAGTTGTATTTAGGTAAGTAAAATCCATAATACTCCTTAATTGTATCAAGCTAGGCAAAATTAGGAGGTGATAAATAATTCATTAATGGTCCTAAATAAAATTTAGGCAAACGAAGAATGATGAAAGGTGAAGCTTATAATTGCATCTAGTGCTAGGGCCCATTTAAGAGTAGAGAGTGGAAGAATGTGCTCCCATATGAAGTTAAGCACATGCAATACTAGTATAATGCAAGTACATTCATGAATGACGCCCAAAAGGAAATGGAAATTCAAAGTTATGTTCGATCTGTTTCATTCTGTTTTGGATATTGTTTTCATGTGACCAGCCTAAAAGCTCATATCGTACGAAATAGTATATTGGAGCTTTTTTTTTTTTTTTTTTTTTTTTTCTTTATGGAATTCAATTTAACTATTCGATCTACTTTACGGATATTTTCAAGAAGAGAATGCTACTCGTATTTCATTATCAAAATAATTATTAGGTACACGTTAGACATTTATCATGCATTTACATATACGTAGTAGATATCATCAAACAAGATTATTTGTTTGTGAAATTTAGAAAGATATTTTTATTTCTAAAATAAATTAGAGATATTTATAGGATTTCTATTGTTTTTTTTGGAGTGAATAGGATTTTAAGATTTTAGTAGAAATATCTTTGTTCTTTTTTTTTGTAGCGCGTTTCTGGTGCGGCTGGCCGCACGGTGCCGCAAGGTGCTATATTAGTAACCCTTCTAGTAACCCCTCAAGTAACCCCATTTAAGTAACCCCTAACTAACTTGGTAATCCCTAGTCACCCCTGACTGACCTGGTAACCCCTAGTAACCCCCAACCTAGTAACCCTTGACCAAGTAACCCCTGACTGACTTGGTAACCCCTAGTAACCCCTGATCGACCTAGTAACCCCAAGTAACCCCTAACCGACCTAGTAACCCTTAGTAACCTCCTACCTAGTAACCCCTAACCGACCTAGTAACCCCCTACCTAGTAATCCCTAACCGATCTAGTAACCCCGAACCAACCTAGTAACCCCTAGTAGCCCCCGACCTAGTAACCATTAACACACACCCAAACCCACCATAACCACCATCAACACCAACCTTTCTCAACCGCCATCCTCAAAACCTTAAACTCCACCACACCTCCACCAACTCCCGTACCACTAATAATCATTAAAATTGTTAAAAAAAAATATTAATCAAAAATCGCCTAAAAAATCATCAAATTCTTCGAAAATTTTGGAGTATAACTTACCTTTGCATTTGAGACCAAAATTCTGTACGAGTTTATTGTTCTTTACCTCATTCCATTCAAATTTTCTTCAATTTGTTCTTTTGTCATAATAGGGTTCGTAGTTGCAAAAATTCTAATCAAATTGGTCACTTCAACTTGTTTATATGTAAGTTTGACTAAAATTTGTTGAATTTGAGAAAAAGTAGAACAAAATTGCTTGAATTTTGGAGTAGTTACAATAGATTTTAGAGAAAAATTGATGGTTTTAAGAGAGAGAAGATGATGGGAGTGTGAAAAGTGTTTGAGGAGAGAGAAAATCAAGATGTCTTTTTTTTTTTCTAAGCTTGGAGAAGAAGAAAAGAGGAGAGAGAAAAAGAATTAAAAAAATAAAAAATAAAATTATGGATGGTCGCACGGTGTGGCCAACCACATATGAAATTTTGTGTTTTTTTGTCTCCCCCCCCCCTCTCTCATTCTTTTTTTTTTTTAATATTTTTTTTGAATTTAATTCTTTAGGTCAAAAATGCATATAGGATGTATCTGTTTACAAAGAAAAACGAGGAATACCCAGTTAATTCCCCAGATAAACAAAATTTGTTTATCTGGGGTATAATTGTCTTTTCAAGTACTAGTATATGCGTCTTTTCATGTACTAGTTCAGGGGTACATGTATAATTTCCTCACCAAACAGTAAAAGCAAAAAGCAAACAGTAATTGGACAGCTCACCAAAAGTACCGAATAAATGACCCTGCTTTTTCAATATATATTTACAAAAATGCCATCAGATTAACAAAAATTTGTTTATCTGGCAGATTAACTTGTATTTTCCCAAGAAAATTAACATTAATTATACTTTTCCACTCTATTGAAATTACATATAGAAAATATTGTGTGCTTGAATAATATTAATTCAAACTAATTATTACTATGGAGTATATGGTATATTGATACATAAGTCACTCTGTAACTTTTTTTTTTTTTTTGACAATCACTCTGTAACTTACTTACTTACATGTCCCTGATTTAGTTTTTTAAACGGATTTTCTTTGGATGTCCCTTACTCCCTTACATGCATAAGCACGTATCTATGTAACATTATTCTTTAATGTACTTTCTTCTTCACAAAATCAGCGACAATATCACGTAATATCCTACGGAAGCAATGTTTAATCACTAACTATATACTTATTCCATATTACCAGCAAGTAGATAACATGCATGGTTTTATATTTTTGTGCTTTGGTTAAGTGTTATTCATGTTTAATTAATTATTGATTTTCCCCTCTGTTATGTTATGTTAAGTGTTATTCATGTTATGAATTTACAATAATAACAACCGAGCTATAATTATACCAATATTGAAAGAACATTTTGGAATTGTATATATAAATGTAATATAACGATCAATCCATTGAACAATTTAATTGCCATATAACGCTCTCAATTGAAGGGTTTACAACAAATATACCCCTTAATGAAGCGATGGGATGATTAGCTAATAAGGAAGTAGTGATTCGTAGTAATAATTCGAAATCACAATATAAAAGTTTACATATTCTAGTACTAACTAATACTTAATTAGTACTAGCTCATAAAAATAAGCATAATATAGTAATTAAGTACGTATATAGCTAGTAATTTTAGAATTTCATATTAATTAAGGGCACTTGGGGCCACCTAACTTAGTCTTCCAGTTGTTGTAGCAAGGGCAGACTTCTTTGTTGGCAAATGTACCTGGTGGAACGCAAAGGCATTTTGCGCAGCACTTGTTGCAAAAGAACTTGCATTCTTCGGTTTTTCTAGCCTTTGAGCACCTTTGCTTACAACGTCCCGGGCATTCTGTTCAAATTCATAACCAAATCAATTTAGTAATGTTACAAATGTTCCCGAATATATTCCCAAAACTATATCCGCAATATATGTAGGCAGTGGCGGATCCAGGATTTTACGGGTGCTAGGTCACCATTACCCATCAACCGCATACCAATCATAATTAATGCATTAATATTCTAAAAGTTAATTAAAAAAAGACATTCCAAAAATATTAAATGTTACGGGGAAGGGGAAGGATAATGACAAGTCGCTAATGAAACTACCAAAAATTTTTCGAACAATGACTTTAACAATTTACCAGTTTGAGAACTAAGTAGGTAGTGGTAGATATATGTAAAAAGGAAAAAAAAAAACAAAAAAAAACGTTGTCCTTAGGAGTCATACCCATAACCTTTGGCAAAATTTACAATGCCTCCCACCATTACAACACTAAGCACTTACTTGTATAATTACATTATGTTTAGTCTAAAAATATGAAGCCTCCACCATTAGACTACGGAGTACATATCATTATCAATTGCAATATTTAATATTTAAACCTTCTCTGTTTTTGTGCTAGGTCACATGACCCACCGTGCAAAGGGTGGCTCCGCCACTGTTTGTAGGACTTAGCTAGGCCAATACGGAATTTCGTGATTAAAATGTTTAATTATGACTCCTTTTTACATTTTGGTAACGTTTGAAGTTAGCATGTTTTTATTAAGATCATGATGCTTGTCTCGTTTAGCAGAATTATAACAAAATTTCACGGACAAAAATAGGATCAAGAATTCAAGATATAAACTATTAAGACAAGAGATTATATAATTTTATGATGGTAGTAATGTTAAATTGTCACGTATGCATGCATGCACAAGTCGTTCCTAGTCATTTCACAACATTCATAGACTCGGCATTAAAGAGTACGTAAAAAAACAATTTTGTGACGTGAAAACATAAGCTCTATAACTTACGAGAAAGCTTCAAACTGTTATTCCCATAGTAGTTGGTCCCAGCAAAAGCCTGACAAAATCAAGAAATTGATATTAGTATAAGCTACAAATTAAAGTTACAATCTATTTCATTAAAGAAAATAATATCTTAAAATTGGTCTGGCTATATATAATTACCTCAGAGACAAGCATAGCAACAACGAGGAAAGCCAAAAGCAATGACATAGCCTTAATATTGGCCATTTTGCTACAAATTAAAGGAGAGAAAAGAAGAGGAATTTTAAGGTTATTTTTATGAATGAATAACAAGAGAAAGCTAAGATTTTTGGATGTTTAGGTTTGTAGTTTAGAAGGGGTATTTATAGATTTTTTTTGGTACAAATTACTAAATTAGGAAACTTCACATGAAATAATGAACCAAAGTATAGTTAAGCATGCATGCATTGACTTTCGGTTAGCGGCCATTTTCTTATGTTCCTTTCCCCGCTAATATCGCTGACCTCCTCTTGCGGAGAGTTGTGTTAGTGTAGGCTGGTTAATTATTTTTGAGACGAAGTAAGATTATAAGTAAAAAAGTTATCATGTAAAATCTTCATAGATTCTTTTCTACACATAATTTCTTATTATCAAAATTTTATACTTCAATTATTTATTAAAAACCAAAAAATTTAATTACTAAATATACATATTCTCTATAAGTATTTCCTTCATTTTCAAATAATTGTTTAAAATTTTGTTGGTACTTAATTAATTGGAAGATTCACCTCCTCCAACCCAAGAGATGAGGTTCCGATCATTACTAATACAAGTACATACATTTTTTGAATATCACCTTTTCATTTCTTGTTTTCATATCTTAAGTTCTTTTTCTGGGATAATTCCATATACTTTTTTTATTAGTCAAATTTTTAACTCTTAAATTATTTTTTCAATATCTATAAAAATATGGATCAGAGTAACCTACATTATATTATCCATATTATATTAACACTTAATTAATATATGCATGGTCAATTTTAAGAGGTTAATGATTTGATGCATGTCTTTTTGAAAAAGGGAATAAAGATTCATAAAGTAGCTTCCTTAGTCGTAGACTTGTAGTTAGTATACATTACGCAAGATGAACATTAAGTTGTTTAAAAAAAAAAAAAAATTCTTAATAATACATCAATGTGCAGTAAGTGTTATAACATCTTTTCTTTGATTAATCAGTTGCTTTACGATCCAATATATGCATTAAATTATGATTTTGTGAATTTTAAACACAGTACACCTTATTAAGATACAGAATAAATGTTTTTTTAGGAAAATACAAAATTAATATGTAAGATACCAAAGTTTACATCAATAATGCAGGTTTTCTAAAGTTACCAATTTTCCAAATACAACCATTAGATGAAAAACATCCACGTGACTACAAAGAAACGTGAGATTGCCTCTCTTATAAGACTGTATTTTTGAATAAAAGGATATTACTTACACAGTGTAAGATCTATTTGAAAGTCTTGATCATTATAATTTTTTAATTTGATTCAATATGTTTTGCATTTGTTAAATTTAAATTTCTGTATAGATTTGGTATGATATTATTTTTTATTATTGAAATAATATTACTATTCACAAAAAAATAAATAAATAAAGGTTAAAGATCTTTTTTACTCATTCATTCAATAATAATAATAATAATAATAATAATAATAATAATAATAATAATAATAATAATAATAATATTCTTGTATTCTTTTAAGTGATCTTTTTTTTTTTTAATATATAAATATAGTATATATATACGCATGAGATTGTTATATACACCCGGGTGTACGGTAGACACAAGGGTTTTTGTTTATTCATTTGATGATAAAATGAGCTATAATCATCAAAATGAGCAAAAAATACTCTTGAGTACACCGTGCATCCAGGTGTATAAAACCACTTCTAGTTATGTATAAAAAGTAGTCTTATTCAACTTATATGATGTGGACCTCTCCCTACATTTATTATTTTTTTTTTCTCACGACGACATTGCACTTCATCCAACTGAATTCCTTAATATATATGCATGTCAAAACTCAAAACCTAACATGAAGATATTGTCATGAGCAAAAGGGGAAAGTAGTCAGGCGTCTAATTAGTTTTCGTGATTATATCATTGAACCTCTATTGTACCTCATCTATATAAGCTATTTAAGCTACTGACGATTATAAGAGATTATATATTCTGTCTCACTTGTATACTTTTAGCTATATTATTATTCCACTTTATTCACCTTAACTTCTCTAATAAGAAACCTTTCTCATTCAATAATCTTAAATCTTAATCAATTTATTTAGTTTTTTAAAAAAATGTAAAACATTCATCATGTTGTCTCATACGGAGTATATGGTACAGAAGTCTCCTCTATGTCTTTAATTATGCAATAATTCAGATCTTTGAATAAGACCATGTTGTAATTAGTTTAAAAAAGAATAACGTAAACACGTATCTTTGTATGATTAGTGTACTTTCTTCTTCATATAAATAGGCGACAACGAACATTACGTAATATTCTAGGAAGTAATGTTTGATTATAAATTAATTATAAATTAATTATTCTCCATATTATGTACGATCGAGTAGATAACATGGTGGTGATCGATTCATATCGATCCTTAATGTTTAATATATTTTTTTAGTGTTTTGATCAGGTTTAATGTTATAATGTTTTAATAAGAGAGTTTTGCCTCAGGGAATATTGGTTTAGCATGTTTTAGCATGGATTTAGTACTTCTTAGATCTATAATATTCTGTTTAATTTTGTTCCGAGTACTAATTAATCACTTAAGATACACGAATAACTGAAGATGATCATATTTTCATATTTTGTTGCCTCGTTCTTTCTCTAAGTATTTGGCATTTAAATGATTTTCTATGAGCTACTTAACTTAATTAGAGCCATTTTGCAGATATTAGTGTAATGAACTTTAAAAACAATAAAATCCGATTCATAATGATACATGTAAAAAAAAAAAAAAAAAAAAAAAAAAAAAAAAAAAAAAAAACCTCTTGGATCAGAATATTATCATTTTTTTAAAATAACCATTCCAACAAACAATAATTGCCAAATATAAAAAATAATAGAAAATGGCCAGAAATATTTGCCCTATAACGCTCTCAATAAAAGGGTTTACAAGAAATATACCCTTCAATGAAGCGATGGCATAAATTAAAATTACAATTCAAAATAAAAACATTCTAGTACGTACTAAATTAAAGCTTAATAAGTACTAGTTCACAAAATCACAATGTACGTAACAATACATAAATAGTAATTGATAGATGATATATTTCGATATGATTTGTCAAAATATATCCTCTATCATTAATATTAGAGCTTTATGTAGCCTCAAATTAAAATTAAGTCAATTCGGATAGTTTTATTAAGAAGATTAAGAAATGAAATTAAGGGCACTTTGGTCCACCTCTCTTGGTCTTCCAGTTGTTGTAGCAAGGGCAGAGTTCTTTGTAGCCAAAGGTACCTGGTGGAACACAAAGGCATGTTCGGCAGCACTTGTTGCAAAAGAAGTTGCATTCCTCGGTTTTACGAGCCTTTGAGCACCTTTTAGCACAACGTCCAGGGCATTCTGTTTCAATTTCATGAAACTAATGTTAATTGTCACGTATGCATGCATGCGTTATTCCTAGTAATTTAATTTCACAAAATTCATAGCAAACTCAAAATAAAAAGAATATAATTTATAAAGTGTGGCGTGAAAACATATATGAGTATATTACTTATATAAATAGTATATAATTTTTGTTACTTACGAGCAAGTGTCAAACTGTTATTCCCATAGTAGTTGGTCCTAGCAAAAGCCTGTTGACATATTACGAAATCAATATTAGTATGCTAATAATAATAATTGTACTTAATTAATTAAAGGAAGAATGTCTTAAATTGGCCATAATTACCTCGGAGACAAGCATAGCAACAACAAGGAAAGCCAAAAGCAATGACATAGCCTTAATATTGGCCATTTTGCTACAAATTAAAGGAGAGAAAAGAAAAGGATTTTGAGGTTATTGTTATGTAAAAATAACAAGAGAAAGAATTGTGGATGATTAGGTTTGTGTTTAAGAAGGGGTATTTATAGATTTTTTTTTGGTACAATTATTAAATTAGGAAGACTCATATGAAATAAGCCAAAGTATAGTTAAGCATGCATGCATTGACTTTTTGGTTAGAGGCCATTTTCATATGTCCCTTTCTCCGCTAATATCGCTGACCTCCTCTTGTGAAGAGTTATGTTAGTGTAGGCTGGCTAATTAATCAACTATTAATTAATATTAATCATATTTGATTATTGGAGTATTGAAGTAAACTGTAATAATGTTCATTCATCATCCAAAAATAGTCGTAATCATATACGTACTAAAATCTCCTATCTTCAATTTTAAGCTTTGTTGGTTACCGGCTTACCACACCTTGTTAGATTTGGGAATGGTTTAAAATAAATGATTCTCTCAATTTATGTATGTATATACTACTTGTGGTAAATTTGTAATCAAATACGTATTACACAGTCCGATCCATCTACTCATCTAGTCAATTTGGTCATATACATTTATAGTTGGTCATATACATTTATAGTTACAAAACGAGGCACAAATTGTATGTACGATGATGTCCTTTTGTTTTATGTAGACAAGGTACGAGACACACGCTACGCGTGTACACTATAGGAAATTTATTAAGTTACTCATAATATTGTTATTGTGGATTTTTTCGAAAATCAATACTTACATAAACTTTAGATTTAAGAACGAAGACATCTACTCCACTTCGTATACCTCAGTTAACCTTAAAAAATATTGTTGATCGTTGAGTTTTTATATAAAAGATTGAAAATTATAGAGTAAACATCTACAGTAATAATAGTACGTATATAGAAAATTAGATAGATGTATAATTTTTCCTTTTATTTTTTAAATAAATTTTAAGGTTCTTTATTCTTTGTAATGTAGATTATTTTTTTGAGGGAACTATATTCCTTTTTTTTTGTTATTATTTTTTATTTTTAATAAAATCATGATGTAGTTATCTTTCAACAAAGTTTAAGGTGGTTTTTTTCAATTAAAAAAAAAAGTAAATGGGGTTTGTGGTTAGTTACCTTTTTTTTATTTATAAAAAGTAGATAATTTTTGTTTGTTTTTAGTGATAATAATTCTGGTGAGTGGGTAGTTAGTTTTTAGGTTTTAGGTTTTTTTTATTTTATTTTATTTGAAAGAATAGATTTTTTTTTTGAGCAGTTATGAATGATTTTTTTTTTTCATTTTTAAAAAAAATATTAATTAATGGATAAGTAGTTTTGTAAATTGAGAAGGGCATTTTGGAAAAAGATAAATTTATCACCCAAAAGGCCCTTTCTCTTTATATAGTAGTATAGATAAGTGTAATACATAAGTGAAGGGGCAAATTATACCTTTTTTTTTTTTTGTTAAAGGGGTGCAAATAGACCAAATTATATATATATGGTCATAATGAGGCTCAATTTTTGCATGTTTGCAAATTAAAGATTAAATCCCTAGTTAAAAGTGTTGGAAAGATTACTAGGGAATACATTAAAATCATTGTATGTATCAAACAAAGCTTGAATTGAATCACGAGTTTTTAAATGTCTATGATCACTCCAAACATGTCCGATATGGGTGTTGAAGATTTTAACGGTCCGATTTGAAGGTGTATTACTGGTCAGTCTTTGACTTTTGAATCATCAAATTATCGGTTCAAGTGGTCTTGGATCAATGTGCATGCAAGAGCACACATATATTGATGCATAAAAAAAGAAAATTTAGAGGGTTGTTTAATGAGTATAGTGACCTAATGTGAACTGAAGTTCTGAACGTTTTGCCTTCAATTAATCAGAGCAAATTTTAGGAATGTATTTTAGGGTAGTTTTATGGGAACTTTTTACAACAATTTCTCATACCTAACTATATATACCAACATGTCAATTTTGGCCGTTGTATTGTTAGTTTTGTTACCCAAAAAAACCAATAGTTAAATAGAGGTGCATAGGTTAATTATGATTCTATCATACGTATCATATTAACAAAACATTGAATTTACCTAATATTGTATCTTTTTTGAAAAGGGAAGATGTACAAATAGTTAACAGTTATACTATACTAGTTTGTGTCCGGGCGATACCCGGATTGTCTTAAACTTTTTTGCTTGAAGGTTAAATACGATATTATAACTCCATTTTGATTACGTAACATTTTTAGACATTCGATATCATATCGCTTATTTATATAATAGTGTACTTTTTGTAGTATTATTTGTAAATAAATATCTATATTATTATTAACTTGATATTTTTTTTATTGCACTTAAATTATTTTTAATAAACATATTATAAATGGATCTCATTTCAAAGAACTTTTTAAACGAATTTTATGATGGGAATAGTATTGAGTTATAAGATCTTTATAAAAAGTTATAATTAAACAAAATTTGTTTATTTGGGGGTATAATTGTTTTTTCAAATACCAGTGAAGGGGTATATGCGTCTTTTCATGTACTAGTTGAGGGGTACATGTGTAATTTTCTCACCAAACAGTAAAAGCAAAAGGCAAACAGTAATTGGACAACTCACCAAAAGTACTGAATAAATGACCCTACTTTTTTAATATATTTACAAAAATGCCATCAGATTAACAAAAATTCATTTATCTGATTAACTTGTATTTTCCCATTAATTTTGTATATATGAAATATTAAAAATATATCGATAATAAAACACTATACAACATTTGTATCTTAAAAAATCTATCCAAAATTCGCTTAGTTAGCATCCTATGTGTCACAACAATACCTATTTAACGCATACGTGGCTCGACACTTGACAAAAAATTGGAATGTCGAGTGTCGAAGTCTTGTGGCCACTGCAAGACCGGCTTCATATATTAGTGATATGATATGTACTTCTTTGTTCTTACCCAAATATTAAAGGAAAGTAATAAAAAATTTACAGGTATTGTCGATATTTACAACACTTAGTTGTGCTTGCGGCATATAAACATCATACCATTCATATGTATACATCAATTTTAAATTGGTACTCTGTATATAGTTTGATAATTTTATGATATAATTACGTGTCAATTGGTGTAATATAATCAATAGTTACTAATATAATCATTTTACTAAGGCCTTGCTCACTTTAACATATTCAAATAATAAATAGTGAAAATAATTTTACTTTAGAAAATTAGGTTAAGTCAGTATAATAAGTTTAGTTCAATAAAATAAGTTTTAATTAGAAAAAATCTAAAAAATTTATACTAGTCGTTGAAATATTACTACCATAACATTTTAATGATCATATACTTCATAAGTGACGTCATAATTGAGCTAATTAAGACGTATTTTTATTGATTCTCTATTATATTTATTCTTAAAGTAAGTTATTTAACTGGTTAAAATATTTTTTTTTACTAAACTCGATTTAATAGTACTTAATATCACTTATTTTCACTAAATATTATTTGAATATGGTGAAGAGAACAGGGCATAAATGATCAGTAACCAAAGTTTCTTAGTTCTAAAGTCTTAATTCAATGACCCTATAAATAAAAATAGTTAGTGCTTACTGAAACCATATATTGTTGGTGTTGTTGAAGCTAATTTTATCTTAAATTTATTGTAAAAACGACATTTATCCATATAGAGAGCAATAATTATTCATAAGCTAATATTTTAATTTTGGGTGTAAAATTCCAAGTTATTATAATTGTATTGGTTCCTAAATCGAGAATTATAAGTATATCATAATATGATTCAAATCAGGATGAAAAAGCATTGAATTGAATGATAAGCAATGTTTAAAATTATATAAATTCAAACAGAATACAAAATGGCCAAAAATTATAGTCGTCCAATCACGCTCTCGATTGTGGGGTTTACAAATATAGACCCCAAAATGGAGCATCGGATTAATCAGCCAGTGAAGTAATAACACGTAACACAACGACAAATAAAAAAAAAAAAAAAAAAAAAGTTGCACACATACATATTTTAGTATACTAAAGAACTTAGTAGTAGATGATAGAATTTGTACGTCCTTCATCTTGGAAATACCCTACGTAGTCCGCCCATTAGGGCATTATATAGATTACCTACTAAGTAGATTTCAATCTCGTTTTCCGGCCTTCAAAACTAAAGAGTAGGAATTTATTACTATTAAGAAGAACGTGAAGGTAATTAAGGGCACTTGGGGCCTCCCCTCTTGGTCTTCCAGTTGTTGTAGCAAGGGCAGAGATATTTGTAACCAAAGGTACCTGGTGGAACACAAAGGCATGTTCGGCAACACTTATTGCAAAAGAACTTGCATTCCTCGGTTTTTCGAGCTTTTGAGCACCTTTTCTTACATCGCTTCGGGCATTCTGCTCATTTTCATATCCAAATAATATTATTAATGTAACAAATATAAAGTTCACTACAGAATTGTTAAGAATTTACTAAAAAACTAAAGATATAAATTGTGCTTTGACATAAAAATGATGATTGTTGTGTAACAATAAATAAAAACTACATACATTTTATAAGACAATCACAAACTAATTTAGTTTTGTAAGCTTAAAGGTATAAGGTCAATGTGTGAGATGAATATTATTTTAGTTTTAAGGTCATTAAGATACTTATGCTGTATACTTGTATCAACAAATTGGCACTATTCTATTGGCTTTAGATTTCTATAGAAATATGTGCATGCATGTGTGAGTCATTTAATGAAACTTTAGTTAAAAAAACTTTAATAATCTACATAATATAAAATTTAAAATCCATTTGTGAAGGATGTACGAAATGTAGAAGTATAATAATGTATAGGAGAACATTTTCTTTGAATAAAACTTTTTTCTTTAGAATCATATTTGCAATCACAATATATACGTACCAGTTACCTTACTTTAGAATCATATTCGCAATTATAATATTAATACAAAAATGTAATATTATTATGCGTTTGTATTATATATTGTTAGTTTTTTTTTTTTTGATAAAATGTACTTACATGTATCTGTTTATATTGCGTGGTTGACATTATGACATATACAAAATGAGAAGAACAAAAAAAAATTTAATTTGTGTCACATAAAATGATAAAATGTATAAAAGAACATTATATTAATTGTATTGTTTACTTACGGTAAAGCTTCAAACTCCCATTTCCGTATTGGTAATGCCTTGCGAAAGCCTAGAAATAAGACAAAAAAAATAACGCAAAACAACCAAAAATTAGCTTGTTTGTTTTTAAGAATGTACTCCATTTATGTAACAAATGCCTCAAACTAAAGAATAAGGTATAAACAAAATTACCTCAGTGGCAAGCATGGAAAGAACAAGGAGAGCCAAAAGCATAGAAAGGGCCTTCATACTGCCCTTTTTGCTTCAAACTTAGGAAGGGAAGTTTTTGAGGGAGTTTTGAAAAAAAATTAACTAAAGTATTTGAGCTCACTTAATGTGGAATGCCTAGGTTAGTGTTCTTAATGGAGTATTTATAGAGTAATTAGTTGTAATTAACTAAGTTTGGAAGCCCTATATGAACATACTATACTTTTGCATTGACTTTTAGTTAATGGTCTTGCTATTAACGTTACAAGCCCATAACTGTCCTTTGATTCTCCCGCCAATATCGCTGAGCTTGTCTTGTGAAGTTGTGAGGAGTAGTGTAACTTAGGTTAGTAACTATGTTGAAAATAATTAGGTTATCTAATCTAATTAATCATTATTATAGAATCTAGTGTGATCTATTCACTTAAAATAAGACAACTATGACTAATTTTATATTGACTAGGGTAGCTAACACGCGTACCATAGCTAGTCATGTTCAGGTAGTTTATCGATTTAGCATTATGCCATAACTTTAGTTGTTGGTAGAATTAATGAGGGAACTTATATAAACAAATATTTATAGGGTTATAAATGTAAGCAAACTATTTTTAAGAGTTCAAAAAAAAAAACATTAATAAGGGTAAATAAGTAAATAAATTTTAGAGTATATGATCGTCCAAACACTATTCGTAAGAGTAACTCAAACTTTTTAAAAGGTATATGAATTAGGTATAATTATTGTATAAACCTAGACGAAGTATGTTTTAGTTGGTAAGTAAAATCATATTGCATATTCAAAATCTAATTATAACTTTCGTAATACCAAGTAAAATCAGTATCATTCATAGATTAATTGTAAAGATCCATAATTTTTTACAAATAAATTCAAATGGATAATTGGATGCATTTTAATTGTACCAATGAGACTAAAATGGCCTTTGTCAACAACTCAACATGTATACAAAAAAAGAAATGATAAAAGTGATTAGATTTGAAAAATTATTAACGTTGATACTACATATGTCAGTGCAGTGAGGTAGGTTAAATAGGAGGCTTGTTCCTGAAATACACAAATACACAATCCTGGACAATTAAATATTTTAAAAATGTTTATTTACTTACTTGTCCTTATTAATGTTAATTGTTTCTTTTTTCAACTCTTAAAAATAATGTGCGGACATTTATATCCCTAAAATATTTGTTTACATATTTTCATTCATTAATTTTGTCAATAATGAATTAAATTTATGATATAAGGTCAAAGCGAAAGTGCTTCCCGAATATGACTAGCTATGACATACACATCACGCGTGTTAGCCGCCTTAATATAATAAAAAGAATAAGGGTTATTCTTATGGACAAACAAGAGAACCCTGATCAATAAATAAGGCTACTCATATTAATAAAAAAGGCTACTTCCATAAACAAATGCGGTCACGTAGTAGTGCAACTAGCCACACACAACTACACAAGGGTCAAGTATTAATTACACTTAGGATATTTCTATAATAAGGAGGATAGTTAATTTAATAAATACTCTTTACTTCAACTTCCCTCCTATTGAAGAAACATCCTAAATTTCTCTTTAACACTATTTTTCTCAAACGAACAAAAGAACTTCATTCATGATGTAACATGTTGCATTAATGACATCATGGCAATTAATAATTTAAGTAAAATAAATACCATATTTCGCAATCTAATAGCCGCTATATCTCTTATAATTGCGTTGAAATTGAATTTAGTCCTAGTGCAAATTGACAAATTGTAAGTGGGCACACCATATCAATAATCATATCATAAACTCCGTATGAAATAGTGCACCAACTAACAAAATACTCTCAAATCACGTTCACTATAAATGAACATGGCTAAACCGTCTTTGTAAAGATCTCTCGAAAGTTACTTTTGAATGTACGCCACTTGAAATTATACAATACGATCTACTAAAATCTTATAAAACCTTGAAAGGTTAAAGTAACGAAACTTGACTCATGCTTCAGATCAAAAAGTTTGCACTGAAGTTAGTGGCAAAAGCTCAATGTGCTTTTCTTCCTTTGCAAGATGAGAAAAAGATGGGATCATCATTAGCAAATTTCTATAATTCAGTAATCCTAGTGTTGAATAGTATCCGTATAGAGGAAAAATAATTATTTTTATCCATACTTTATGGTTGGTTGTACTTCTTAGGACTTTATATCTAAATTAAGTTACATCGTTGTTCTCGTAAGGGTTTGGAAACAAGTGTTTAGGGCCTGTAAATTGTAATCCTATAAGTCGCCTCTAATCCAATTTGATACCTACAAACTGTAATGTGTATCAAACCCTCGGGACTTATTTGAGAAAAACTGCTCCGATAATCGAGTCTGTTTTATTTGATATGAAGATTAAAGGTAATTTGAGTACTTAAATTAAATTACACAATATCAACAAGCAGGTGCCACGTTATTAGGTGCCATGTAGAGATAGTAGTAGATCCTGGACCCAACTCAGATCCATGAATCCAAATCAGTCATCATGGATACGGATCCTCATCAAATTATGAACATGATGCATTCGAGTTCTATAGAGATAATAAAAGGGATTTAGGCACGAGTTTAACCATAATAAACATACTCTCTTTTACTTGTTTTGGATTTGTTTTGGACCTAACCTCGTTGTATCTAAAAATGGGTCCCCATTCTTATTATTTAACTCTACATAAGAATTATTTCTATCACCAATTTGTCAAAATATAAGACGGAATTTCAAATATAGTAAATAATACTACCTAGTTGATCAAGCTAAACGATGTTATTGATTATAGAAGCAAAAGTTGAAAACATAATTAGCCGATCACCAACATAATTAATTAAATATCTTATAATACATAGTTTTGTACTACTATAGTTGTACACTTGTACTTATATTAATACGGAGTGGTCCGTATGAACAAGATGGAGATTAGAAGTTAGTTATACAACTAACATGGAGTACAAAGTGCAAACATGTGAATACATTTAAACAAGAGTCAAATAACGTAAACATTGGAAACCGTACATTTTTTCAATTGAAATTGATGGAAACATGAAAACATAATGCATGTGCTTTGCCCTACATCACATGGATCTATCCACTACTCAGTGCGTGTTCCAAGCACAACTCTCATGCCTATTTACAATTTCTTACGAAATTGAAATTAATCTTAGATGCAAGATCTAATCTATTTGCATTTTTAATCTGAATTCCAATAATTGAACTCTTGGATATTTTTGCAATTTAATTCATTATATATAGATTCCCAATTATTTAACTATTTGCATACATCCCATCCAGCGGTCACAATTTTCTTATTCCATTTTTCATTTTGTTGTATTTCAAAATAATAGGTGTGTTTATTTCTTATTAAGAATAATTTTTGTAACTTAAATTAGGGAATATTGTAATTCATACCTAACCACTCATGACTTTTTTCTTTATACCATTAAAAACTATGTCGATAAGTGAATAGTCTGTTAATATGGGGTGAAAAATATGTACACATGATGTAACTTGACAACTAAACAAATTAGCTCATATCGCCCATTCGAGACTGTAGTATTATCTGTAGTTTATTCAAAGTAGTGTTTTACTTCCTTCAACTAATTCATACTTGGATTCAAGGAATAGTGTTTTAAGATATTCAATCTTGGTACAAACAAAAAAAGTGTCCTTTCTCTTTCCACACAACCTATATTCTAGGTCTCACATTAACTTACTACGTAGTATAATACATTAACACTTTTTATTTAAACTCGTCCTAATTTAACGTTCACTTTTTAAATAACATGTTTCTATACATAACTACATATTATACTGTACATCTTTAAATTTCCCCTAAAAAAAAGTTTAGTTTTCCACACTCTTGTCATTAATTAAAGATGTGTCAACCATAGTTATAGAAACTATTTAGCGTTACAAAATGTACACTCTTTTCTTCTTTTATGGATGTAAGCTTTCGCTTTCCCTTTTACTCGAATACAACTTTTATTTGACTGGAGGATATTTAATTATATGATAGAGTGTAAAAACTAAAATTTTAAAACTGAAAATGTAAGTATAACATAATATAAAATGTAGATACATGTCATAAAAAATGAAGTTGTTGCAATGCTATTACGGTGTTAGAGATACAAGTGTGTTAGAAATTGTAGGGGCGCTTCCAAGCGTTGTAAGCCATCAATAGCGCTAATATTTTGCTTAAATGATGCAATAATAGAGCTCTTTCGCATGCGTCAACGTAAGCGTTAGTGATGCTTTATTGCACCATAATAGATATTTTTGGAGCATTGCCAAATAAAAGCCATTTCCTTAGTATCTAGGAACTACCAAAACGTCAACAGAAAACCGCAAAATGTACGAATTAACTTGAATATAAAGGTTTTAGGGGGCTATCAATAATCAAGATTGATCATTATCATAACATTAATCTTGAATTATATATATACTAGGGTGGCCAACACGCGCGATGTGCGCGACATGGCTAGCCAATGCGGAGAAATTATCAAGGCTTGTTTTTGTACTAAAGATTTTAGCTTGTACATAGTTATGATTAGAAAGCATTTTGCATGTAAAATGTCTTATGCAATCTTTAAATACCTTGAAACTGATAAGAATTAATACAATGAACCTTTAGAAAGAGTAATAATCGACTATTAAGTTCAAAATCATATATCCTTAACCTTTTCTTATGTATTTTAAAGAGTAAAAAATAGCATTTACATGCTTTTCTTATAGAGTCTAGATGATTCTCTAGAATAAAATTTTGATACATATTACAAGCTGAAAAACAAAGAGAAACAAACAGAGGAATAATGAAATTTTGCATCAATTTGTTCTTGGGTACCCTATGAGTAGTTAGGACTCTCAGGTGTTAAATTTTAGTTTTGAGTTTGGATTTTGCTCAAGTCCAATGCAACGTACATTTATACTTAGTATTGCTGTTAAGTCTAATATGATCATCTAATATAAAGTTTGATAGCTTGAACCCAATGTAAAAATCCAAAATAATAAAATACGGAGTAGCTTTTTTTTTCCCCCTCTCTTTGTATATTGGTCCAGGGGCTTTAATTTTTATTTTTTAATACTCTGTAATTAAACCCAATGTAAGAAGAGCTGAGTTATCCAATGCTGGCAAGCTTGAGCTAAGCTTAATTCAACTCAGCAATACAAAGAAATACAGTAAATCATTAAACTGATACTCATTAGATGCAGAGCATATAGCATTATTAGGATGCATCATATCAGAATCTCACCAGAAAAGTGGTATCTTCTCTTCTAACAAGTAACAATAAACCTTTAAGGTAGGTTAGGATTGATAAGAGAAATACTCACACCTCTTTTCCTTCAAATATAGAATATACATCCAGAGCCTAAGCACAAAGGCATTCTACTCCCTTTAAAAAACATGTACCTTGAAAAATTGCATCTTTTAAAGTTGTGGACTCTCATTTTACGCTCTTAATCCCAAAATTATAATCGAAATTTAGATGTCATTTGCATCTCATAACTACGAATCTAATAGCAACGTTGAAAGCCACCTTTGTAAAGTTCTACAATCCCCAAAATCAAAACCAAAGTACAATCTAAAGATCATAAATAAAAATCCTAAAAAATCTTATAGGGAAAAAATTAAAGCACCTGTTGATCAGATTTGAGGTAGCGCTTAACTGGACAGACCACAAAGTCACTGACAAATATTCATGAAATGATCAAATTGAAAGAATAGAAAGAGACATGGGGGGCTTCCATGGGGTAGTGCTCGGAAGTTGGTATATTTCCCTCGCTTATAGTGTTTCTGGTTCTCCATTCACTTCAATTATCTACTATATTTTTTTCTTTCAAAATCCAATCAAAATTTAGGAAAAATAGATTAATACCCAGACCCTAAAATTTAAAAAGGATAATACCTTAAAATCTAAAATTAATCAAAACCTTATAAAAAAAATTGAAATTAAAACTGAAAAATACCTTTGAAGATTGTTAGTGACTTTGTGGTTCAAACTTGAAACCAATAATTCAACCGATTGAATGTGAAGATGAAAAAGTACGTAATAACATAGAGAAGATATACAATATTAAAAAAAAATCTTGTAATATTAAATAGGGGCAAATGCATAAATATAAATTTTTGCTATTTAATTTTGTTATTTTTTAGTAAGGTTAGAACAATTTCAAAGGTCGATATATAATATTTTTGTAAATTACTATTTATAGAATTTAATAAGGCAACTTTTTAACTATTGGATTGATTGCTAAATTTAAATTGTTACCAACTTTATACACAATATATATAAATTTACAACACTAAAATGTTGATTATTAAAATATGTGAAGGAGGATTGAGGAATAAACAAGTTGCAACATGTTGGTTGCATAATTGCATGTGCCTATAATATCAACCAAAAATAATACATATTCATATAAGTATATATATATGAATAATAACTAGTACAAGTAGATCACAGATCCAGCATTTAAAGCGCCAAATCTAATGTTGTTGCTTTCTTGCTATTGCGTAAATTCATTTTTCAAAGATTGAATCCTTCAACTTTGCGCTTATCTCTGTCTACAATAACTCATCCTTCTTTGACCTTTTTTTCTTCTTATCAATATAAGAAAGATTTTCATATGCACAACTTGTTGCCAAATTAGAATCAACATACAAATATACGTAATTTGATTTAATGGATGGGATTAGAAGATGCAAATTAGGAGCATTGATGAGGACTAAAGAGAATTAGATGTAATTAATTAAACTTAGAGCATGTATTTTTGATATTCCATGTTAAAATAAAGGAAATTTTGACATTTGCTATCACCTAAAACACCTTGCTTCAAATTTGCTACTATTTAATTTTTTTTTTTTTTTTTTTTTTTTACTTTGCTACCACCCTAAACAGATGTTGTTAAAATTCACTATCACTTAACGGAATCCGTTAGGATTTCCGTTAAGTTTATTAAAAAATTAAAAAAAAAAAAAAAAACAAAACCAGCCACCCAAAACACCTTAGCCACCATCCCCCTCCTGCCGCCGGCGCCACCTCCCCATGGTCCTCCAACTCGCCGCCGTAAAACTCCCCAAAAACCGCTCTTCCTCCTTCTCCTTCACCCACATTCTCCACTCTCGTTACCCACAAGCTTAATTGAATTGCGGTTTGAGATTTGCTCAGATCGATTGGGGTTTTTAGATGGGATTGAGGCGGGTTTTCGAGGGGAGGGGGCTGAGAAGGGGGCTGGGATCGCGACGCCGGCGCCTTGCGAATTTGGGTTCGATTGCTGGGGTTCGAACGGAACTGGGGTTGCGATTATGGGTTCGATTGCTGGGGTTCGAACGTGGCTGGGATTGCGAATTTGGGTTCCTCTTTTCTATGTGCGGCAGCTGGTGGTGGCTGGGATTGGGTGTTGATGCCGATTGGTGGTGATGCGAGGGAATAGGAGGAAGGGGCGGTAATTGATGGTGGTTGGCTGTGGTTCTGCTGCTGATTGGCAATTGTTGATGGTGGTTTGAGCGGCTGGGGTCGCGGCAGGGGATTTGGGAATGGGTTGGGTGGTGGTTGCGATGGGGTTGATGTTGAACAGTGACGGTGGAAGGAGTGGGTGGTGGTTGCGGTAGGGTTGATGTTGAATAGTGACGGTGGAAGGAGTGGGTGGTTGGGTGGTGGCTGGACGGTGGTTGGGTGGTGGTAACGGAAATGCTAACAGTGTAAGACAAGTGGTAGTAATTTCTAACAAACTCTGTTTAGGGTGGTAGCAAAATAAATAAAAAAAATTTAAATAGGTATCAAATATGAAGCGAGGTGTTTTAGGTGGTAGCAAATGTCAAAATTTCCTAAAATAAATGCTTCTTTGCTTGATTAGGAGAAAGAAATATTGTAGTATGTGTATTGTGTTAGGTTAAGAGAGTGAAGGATAGCACAAGTGGTTAGAGCTTTTTTTCTCGATTTTTGGAGGTCATGAGATTGATTCTCACTCCCGTCCTTGTGGCTCTCTAAACACCAAAAAAAAATTGTCTTAGGTTAGGATTTAGCCATGGTGAGCAATCTAGCATTGCTACATTTTAACTTCCTCCATTTCACATTATTTATAACGAAGCACTTTGGAGTTTGGAATGCATTTAAGAAAAGAGGTTGAGGGCATAAACAATTAATTAAATTGGTAAAACTAACTTTAACACTAGAAACATATAATTTCTATCTTTATTGTGTTTTAATTATTTTGATTAATACGTTCATCTCTTTCTTAAAATGCTTGTCAAAATACTGTGATGCAAGTAATATGGAACAGATGAAATATATTAAAATTTAAAAATAGTGTTATAAGATGTACTATATAATTGTTGACAACTATTACGGTTGGTTTATTTCTTCAATTTTTACAAGCTATAGCTAATTTAGGGCATGTTTTCTTCAGCTTAATTTCAGTTTAGTTCAATTTCATTCCTAATTTAATTTCCTTCTTTCATAAACAATATAGTTCTGTTCAGTTCTATAACCCAGTTCAGTAAATCAAATAGACCCTTATAGTGATTGAAACTTACCTAATTGAATCACATTATAAGTAATTATACATGAGGTTTTCAGAATATTTTTTTATTAGTAATTTAAGAGTGTTAGATTTAGAACTTAGAAGAGCATGTACCAAGTCTATCAACTGACAACTTCTAACAGCAAACAGTTCATATAACATCAGGTTTTGTAAATATAATTCTTAAATTAAGCAAACAAATTTACTAGTAAAAGAAAAAATAATGAGGTGGAGACTACATTAGTTTAAATGGCCCAAACTTTAAAAGCTTTTAAGCTTATTTTAGAGGAGAGATAGATAAAGGCCGAAAAGCCCAGTAAACTTACCTCGGCCCAACGTAGAGCTCTTAATTAATCCAACTTTGATTATTATTATGACCCAATTTAATGAAATATGGATCACAATTGGGCTTTCGAAGATTGGGCTTATATAGTTGTATTACTTTCTAAGAACTGGAACTTTTTCTATTTTTTTTTTCACGAAGACTTAATTTGCTTACGAGTTATGAGTCTTATGATTGGTGTCAAGACATTACGTTGGCTTGTGAACTTATGTCTTTATGATATACGATTAATATGAACAATATCCAGAAATTTCCAATTCTTTGGAGAATTTTTACATAGATTCACTACAATTATGAAAATAGTTATTGAAAATTTTAAGAAAATTATGAATCTCAATTCTCAAGTAGTGCAACAATCAACTGCGGAGATATTTAGGCATATGGAACGAAGGTGACAAAAGTTCATTGCACCAGTGTGTACTTTTGTTGTCATCCATAAAAAAAATAAACTCTTCGATCAAGACCATTCTATTGTGCCTTGCCTTTACATGATCGTGCCAAGGATTCATATATAGCCTCAAACATGTTCAGTTTTCATACCCAACCACCTATAGAGGCGAATCCAGAATTATTTATTTGGAGGCATGAAGCATTTACAAATTGTCAATTCAATGCATGTCTAAATGTCTTTTCTTTTCTTTTTTCTCTATTTTTATCGTAAAGTAACATGTGCAAAATTGGTGAGCCGCGCCCATTACAAGGTTCACATATGTACCTCCCGTTACTAGATTCACATATTAACCTAATTAAGGTATTTAGCCATTAACTTCAAATCACAAAAGTCTAAGCAAACTTAGTGGCCATCCAATTCGAAAGGATGCATGATAGAATTCACTCTTTTTATTTTTTTAATTTTTTTTTCGTGACACAGGCGAAAGCAGAAAAACAAGAAACTAAACTAAATCTAGGTAATTAAAAAGCATAGAAGAATCAGGTCTTGAGTTTATAGCATTTATAGCAGCCATCCTTGCCATTTGATGAGCCTCTTCAACCTTTGATCTTTGTTCTTTACAAATTATACACCACTCCAAGTTATGACCAATCCTGCTTATTTCATTGACCGTCCAATATATCATTTTGTCTTGTGGCCCTTTTCCTTGTAGAATATCCACCAATTTGCTAGCATCCGTTTAAATTATTATGCTTTGGAGTCCAGCTTCCCAGCACCATTTGATTGCCTGTAGGCAAGCAATAGATTCTTCTTGTAAGGATGAGTTTGCAACTCCATATGAGCATCCCTTTATATTTGTCAAAATTCCATTATACTCCAACACCCATCCTGCTCCTCTTCTTTTTGTAGCTTTATTCCAAGCCCCATCAATTTGTATCGAAATTCTAGATGAGTCTATCTCTTGTTGTCATATGCTTGCAATTTTGTACCCTGGTGGGCTACTGGTGTATTCCTCTGGTGGATGAAGAAACTCCAATTCTTGGAGATCAATATGTTCAAAATCACTTTGATTTTGTATACTATCCTTCACCTTCTCAAGTATCTTTGTTATATGAGTTCTAGTTCCATGAAATCTAAACTCGTTCCTGGCCAACCATATTTCCCAAATTGTTGCTAGGAAGGTAGTAATGCGAGTACTACCTTTACCATCCAAGCTGTAGAATTGTTGGGTATACCAAATCATCCAATCTTTGATTGAAATATTCGGGCTTATAGTAGAAATAGTCCCAAGGCTACCACATTGCCACACTCGTTTTGCTACTGTACATAGCCTCTGAGTATGGCTAATATTTTCTTCTTCTCCACAGATCTCACAGGTCCCATTTTCACATATGCTTCGAAAGTGTAGATTGCTTTTAACAGCTAGACCATTATAGAAGATTTTCCAGACAAAAATTTTCCATTTTGGTAAAATTTTTTGATTCCAAAAAAATTTCAGAAACTTTACCTCTGAGTCTGTAACTCTGTCATTGTTCGCAAACTGACTCATAAGGAAGGCATACCCTGATTTTGTAGTGAACGTCCCTGAGTTCGTGTAGTTCCAATGTAGAATGTCCTCTATTTCCTTCTCTGGTAGCTCCTATTTCCACAACATCCTTTGCACTGAACGCCTTTCTGAGCTCCCCTTCTTTCCAAGTCTAAGATGACTTGTTAATAAATCTGTCGACCTTCCAAGTCATTGCTTGTCTCAGAGTAACCTCTGAGTTGGCCTCTGGTATTCTACCATTCACCCATCTATCTTTGAACACTCCTATTTTTGCTTCACTCTTACGAATACTCCTCATCCCCCATGACATATTTCTGTTGTTGCCTTTCTGTAACCTTCCAGTTTTGAGCATCGATCCACCCTTGGTAGAGAACACTTTTGCTACTAGTAGCTGTGGGTTATTATGCATTCTCAACGATTGTTTCATTAGTAGAGTATCATTTAGGACAGCTACGTTTCTCACTCGCAAACCTCCCATTCCACGGGGAAGCACAACAAGAATGAAGCTGTTTTCCGATGGAAAAAATCCATCGGAAAATATAATAAAAACCATCGAAAACTAAATTATCGATGGCAGCCATCGGTAATTGTCCGTTGGAAGCCCATACATCGGTAATCCAAAATTTACCGATGGAAAAGCCATCGGAAAAATAATTACCGATGGTTTTACCGATGGAGAAACACATCGTGGAATATTATATCCACCGATGGTTTTATCCATCGGTATTAATTTCCGATGGCTGTAAACCAACGATGTTTTTTTTTTCGGTGGGTTTTTTCCATCGGATTTATTAAATCACCGATGGTTTTTTACCATCGGAATATTTATAAAAAATTACCGATGGTCTTTTAACCAACGGAAAATGATAATTTCCGATGGTGTTATCCATCGGTAAAACAATTTTTTAATAAATATTGCAAATTTTTCCGATAGCTATAAGCCATCGGTAAAAATAAAAAGCCATCGATAATTGTTTTTTTTTTAAAATAAAAAATAGATACTGCTGATTATTGGCGATATTATCAAACCTGTTATGTACCATATTGAGAACCTGCATTTTAATGAAACCTGATCATGCATATAAAACTACAAAGTTGTACACGCAAAATAAAACATGGAAACATATATCTTACTTGATGCATACACAATAAGTTCATAATTTTTTCGAAATATATAAAACAACCGAGTTCTTACTACCATACTAAGTCAAAAGGTCATGCAAATCTAAGTCAAAAGGTCAAGCTAATCTAGATATGAAACCCTATACACATGCTGCCCTTGAACTACCACCCTCATCTGGTTCATCATCGCGATGTTGCCTAGAAAATGGGGAGTAGTCAAAGTTGTGGGACCCATACTGTAACATTCCTCTTTTAAT
This sequence comes from Chenopodium quinoa, assembly GCF_001683475.1. Classification (NCBI taxonomy): domain Eukaryota; kingdom Viridiplantae; phylum Streptophyta; class Magnoliopsida; order Caryophyllales; family Amaranthaceae; genus Chenopodium; species Chenopodium quinoa. Next base: position 4,289,159 of record NW_018744626.1, on the reverse strand, counting down.
TTCCTCAAGCAAAAACTCTTGTCTCTTCTCCATTTCTGCTCGTTCGGCGGCCAAAGCTTCTCCACTTGTGCCTGAACCTGCGCCTGTACTCGTGCCTCCACCTCATTCTGCACTTGTGTCTGGAACTCGGCTTGGAATTGAGTTTTTATTGCTTGCACCCTCTCTTCAAATTGTGTCTATAACTGAGGCATAATGGACGGTGTGTATGATTGGGAAGCACCATGTCGTGCTGGAGTGCTTTAGTACAAGTGATCATTCTGACCTAGTCCTTTCACATAACCCCTGTTTTGGCCCCCATCTGCCTCAAAGTACGCCCGGCTGGGATCACAAGCCATACCCTGACTACTTGATTCATCCATTCTTTTCTTGAAACGTTCCTACAATTAACATGTTTGCTTATATTAAAGGAACGAAATAACATGGTATACTAAACATCTAAGTTATAAACATTCATATAATTCACACTAGTTACAACTTTCTAACACTTCACATAACCATTATTTTGCATATTTAGGAGTTTTAAGGTTCAATGTGCACGAAACTAGTTCAAAATGGGCATATTTTGGTACTTGCTTTCCTATAATCCACATACTCATGCAAATGCTTGAATAAACACTTGAATCATGTCTTAAACATGTAGTTACAACTTTATAACACTTCACATAACCATTATTTTGCATATTTAAGAGTTTTAGGTTCAATGTGCACGAAACTAGTTCAAAATGGGCATATTTTGGTACTTGCTTTCCTATAATCCACATACTCATGCAAATTATTGAATAAACACTTGAATCATGTCTTAAACATGTAGTTACAACTTTCTAACACTTCACATAACCATTATTTTGCATATTTAAGAGTTTTAAGGTTCAATGTGCATGAAACTTGTTCAAAATGGGCATATTTAGATACTTGTTTTCCTATAATCCACATACTCATGCAAATGCTTGAATAAACACTTGAATCATGTCTTAAACATGTAGTTACAACTTTCTAACACTTCACATAAACCTTAATTCATAACATTTATGACTTTTAAATTAAGGAATTTTAAATTACCGCAATCTCCAAAGCTTTCTTACTAGCGGGAACTTTTCCTTTTCCAGGAACTTCTTTGAAGTGAGTGCTCAAGAAAAGTTCTCCCGCATGTGGCAAGGAATCTCCTTTAGCCTTCGCCTATTAAACATAAAAAACAGTACCATAGTATTGAAATCTGAAAATTTTTGGACTTGTAATTATGTAATAAAATTAAGCTAAAACTGAGGTTATAACTTCTGTCCATACCATCTTCTTTGCATGTTGGGAATCAGATATCGAACCTTGGAAGTGAGACGGTTCAATTTCATTAGACAGGGAACCGCCCCTCCTATTCTTCTTGTTCTGCTCTGATCTAGCCATGAATTCTTGATTGGTGTTGGGAACATCCATCATTGTCTTGTGTGCTTCTTCATTCATCCATTTTGGCTTCTTACCGTTCATTCTTTTGGTCACTTGGTTGAACATGTCACAAAAGCGATAGCCAGCTTTGTGGTGGTATCCTTTTCTTACTTGGGCATCTATGGCATCATCCCATTCAAACTTTTTCTGCATTCACAACAACAAAGTAAGTGAACAAAGTTTAAAGACTAAATAAAAAACAAAGTATCTACTACATCTTACGGTAAACAAGTTCCACCAATGTTCCTTAGTGGCATCGTCAACTGTTCCGTAGTTATGCCAGCCATTTAAAAAATAGCCCTTTATGCACTTCGAGATGGCCTTACTAACCGAAATGTCGTCGAACCTAGAAATAAACCAAAAGGCAATAAGGGTATTGCCGTTAGGATTACTTAAATGCATACAAATTTAAATCATGGGTTTCTTACCACAAGCCGGTCGGGCGTAATCTCTTCTTTCCAGATGGCTGTGAGCATTCGCCTTGCTGAAATTGTGTCTGGCTCTGCGTATTAGGGACTTGAGTGTTATTGCCGAGTCCCAAATACGGCTCGTCCTCATTCTGAGTCTCGGAGTCTTGCATTTCACTATCTTCTAAGTGACAAGAGTTATTCACCTTGGAACGAGAATCCTTGCCTTTACCTTTTTTCCCCCTTCCTGTCATGTTGTTCTATAACGAAAACAAACACTAAGCGTAAGTTAATTACATGTAACCAAAAAACACTTAAAATTTTATGGAAATTAAAATTACATGTAACCAAAAATTACACTCAAAATTACATGTAACTAAACAACACTTAAAAATATATGCAAATTCATTATCACAGGTAATAGTCTCCATAAACTAATGAAAAAAATAACATGAACGTTTCAGGGACAGATTTAAAACACAATATAGCCATTACTACTCAAAGATGCATGGTTCATGTCATCACAAATATTACAACTTAGCAAATTAGAATCAGTATTAGGAAGAATTACAAACTAATACTGTGATTCATCACAACTATCATTACAATCATCGAGATCATTACATTCATCATCAACACTTTCCTCATCATCAATATTAGATAACCAAATGCAATCATCCTCGCCATCCTCACTATCACTTGAATCAAACTCTGCCTCATCATCGCTGGAGAATGAACCTTCTTGAACCAAATCCTCATTGTCCGAATAAACATCTATTTCTTCATTACCAACACCATAGTCCGGAATATCATTTGGTGCACATAATGTTGTGGTGGTGTCACTAGTTGTTTCTTGCAAAAATTCCATGTCCACGGGAGCATCAACAACTGATCTGGCTTTTGTCTTAATCATAACCCACCATTGTGCTCGATCTCTCCTCAAACTCGGGTAGGGTGCAAAGTACACTTGAATAACCTGATAAGATAACACAAAAGGGTCGTACTTGGGGTATTTCTTGGTGTGGTTGACATCAATGATCTTGTATTCCTCATGTACCGTCATCCCCCTGATAGAATCCATCCACTTGCATTTAAACAAAATGGTCTTATATGATCTAGTAGGACCTGTGTAAACGAGTTCAATAATGTCCTCTAAGGTCCCAAAATATTGACCCCCTTCTGCATTTGAAACAGAAACACCGTAGTTCATTGTTGATTTGTATCTTCCGGTCATCTCTGTTTGAAAATTATAGCCGTTTACAAATATTTGCTTCCAAGTCCTTACTTGACTAAAAGGGCGCATTGACAATGCCTGCACGATATCATCTGCTGGCTTATCTCGAATTACCTAAGGAATACCCAAATAATTCCATAACGTGAGACAAGTTAATAGCACTTTATCTCTTTGGACAAGTAAAAAACACATATTACCTTATCACGAAATCAATTAGGAAACTCTTTCTCAAATCGTTGCCACACATCTTCTCTACGTAAATTAGGTTGTGTGTGAAGAATGTGATCCTCAAACTCCCTAATAAATTCAAACAAGCAATAATTGATGGTTTGCTAATAATCTAACTCCGTTACATAACAAAGTTGGTACTTTAAAGTAGATAATTTTTGGGTTACCTTTCATACACCTCTAGAATGCCACAGTTTGATAAGATATAAAGGCGTGCCCTTTCAAGTTCCTTAGAATCCAGATAACGTAATCGCCCAGAATTAGGAACACGACCACAATCAAACTTGAAGAGTTCAGGGACTTTGTTATTAGGTTCCATCTCAGTGTCGACCACGACATTTGCGTTTCTACTAAGATCCCTAGTTTTGGTATCAACACCATCTTGGAAATAATTAGAGCAAAAGTTTGTTGTTTCCTCCGTAAGGTACGCGTTGCATATAGATCCTTCTACTCTAGCCTTGTTACCAATTTTGCGTTTCAAATGATTCAAGAACCTAATAACTTAGATATCCTAGTTAGATGTGTATTGTACTGACATTTTACCAAAAAGTGAAGACAAAACGTAAGACACATTACCTTTCGAATGGATACATCCAACGATATTGAACTGGGCCGCCTACTCTTGCCTCGTATGGAAGGTGAATAGGCAGGTGCTCCATAGAGTTGAAGAAAGCAGGGGGGAAGATCTTTTCAAGTTTGCAAAGAATCTCAGCAATGTTGTTTTGCAGACGGTCCATGTCAGTATGTGTTATAGTGGAGAAACACAAATCTCGGAAGAATTGGCTAATTTCAGTAATATATTTCCAAACATGGACAGGGAGAAATTCTTTCAAAGCTACCGGAAGCAATCTTTCCATGAACACATGGCAGTCATGGCTTTTCAAGCCATGAAGTCTACATGCTTGCATATCGACACACCTACTCAAATTAGAAGCGTACCCATCAGGAAACCGCAACTCTCAAATCCATTCGCACAGGACCTTTTTCTGAGACTTGTCGAGGGAAAATGGTGCCTTCGGTTTGGTCTCTTTACCTCTTTCATCAGTTACAACATGAAGTCCAGGTCTCTTGCAGTATTTTGCAATGTCTCTTCGAGCACTGATCGTGTCACAAGTCTGCTTTTTAACATCCATCACCGTATGAATGAGATGATCAAAGAAGTTTTTTTCGATGTGCATTACATCTAGATTGTGACGTATAAGCAAGTGCTTCCAATAAGGAAGCTCCCAAAGTGTGCTTTGCTTGAACCAACCTTTTTTGGCCTTTTTAAGCAATTTCAGAGCAGCAGGACCATCAGTTGCCTTTGCCAGGTCCTTAACACATTCCCATAATTCTAGCCCAGACATAATATGCGGCGGTGACCCCTTTTCAACTCTGTTCCTACAAAAAGCTATTTTTTTTTCGAAACGGGTGATCTAGATCAAGAAATTGTCGGTGAAAATCAAACCACGAAACTTTTCCACCATGATCGAACTAGAAAGCCTTGGATTTGTCTAAGCAGTACGGACATGCCTTTTTACCAGTAGTTGACCATCCAGATAGCATACCATATGTTGGAAAGTCGCTAATGGTCCAAAGTACGGCAACCCGCATAGTGAAGTTTTGCTGCTTAGAAAGATCATAGGTGTTTGCCCCAACATCCCACAATTGCTTAAGTTCTTCAATTCAGTGGTTGCATATAGACATCCAAGTTGCCCTTTGGGTTTTTAGGACCGGGAACAAGCAGAGACAAAAACATGAATTTTCTTTTCATGCACATTGAAGGAGGCAAGTTATATGGTGTCAATATCACTGGCCAACATGAATATTGTTTTGTAAACTTACCGTGAGGAGCAAATTCGTCGGTGCACAATCCAAGTCTCACATTTCTAGGTTCTGAGGCGAATTCTGGAAAGGTCTTGTCCAAGTGTTTCCAAGAATCGCTATCAGAAGGATGAGCCATTGTGTTTGCAACTCTAGGATTATTGGCGTGCCATGTCATTTCCGCTGAAATGTTCTTTTTTGCAAACAACCTTTGCAACCTCGGTGTAATCGGGAAATAAATAAGCACTTTCAAGGGCACTAAACTTCCTTTTGAAGTCTTGCTATACCTTTCGCTACCACACACTCTGCATTTGGACAAGTTCACATCATCCTTCCAAAACAGCATACAGCCTTTTGGACAGGCATGTATCTTCTCATGAGGAAGCTCTAACCCGTTAACTACTTTCTTAACCTCGTAGAATGTCTCTCCCATGTTGTTATTGATAGGAATTGCTTCATTCATCAAAGAAGCAAACCCATCCACACACCTGTGAGGCAAATTGTACTCACACTTCAAACTTGTGATTCTAGATGCAATTTCCAAAATAGACATGGAACTCCCTTCATATAAAGGACTCTCAGATTCCTCTAACAAATTAAGGAATTTCTTAGCTTGGGGATTTGGCTCTTCCTCCTCATGTCACGATATGGATTAGGTTGGGGAGGTGGGATGATTGGAAACCCTTCACCTTGACACATCCATTCATGGTAATCATCCACAAAACCCTTTCTATATAAGTGCACTTTAACCGTCTCAGAATCATGTAGCTGAAGATTCTGACATTTGACACAAGGGCACCTAACCTCATCAACTTTACTGCTCTCTAGATGATCTTTAAAAAACTGAATGAATTCATCAACCCCTTTCACGAACTCCGGTCTAATGTTGCGACCATCCAACCTTTCATATATCCAGCTACGCTCTATTCGTTTCATGATTGCAATTCTACACATCTCACCCAAATGACCACAATATTCAATCTAAATAGAATAATCATGTTGTTTGAACAAGTAAAGGAAGCAATAAGGTTATGAATGACGTCGTAGGGTCCTTATCTCTCCAACCTAACCCATCCTTGGACGTGTAATCCCACTAGTAATTGTATGCCAAGTTTTCAATTCCATGGAAAATTCGGCAGCATTTCCCTACAGTTCTCCAAGTACACAATATGAGTAGTTATGTATACTTATATGTGTACCCAGAGAACAGATTAGGAAAACACGTAGCCAAAATTTTCCATAGAATCAATAACAAGGCATACAATAACCACCTAAGTGAGAATGAACGTCCAAGAACAGTCCCAACCGGGTATTTAGGCAAATGATGATGCAATTGTTGAATCAAAATTGAGACAAGTACATGAAGATCAAGAAACAAAATTATAGACATTAACATCATTATCCACATAGCATTGAATTAAATAGTAACACATAAAAATAATTAAAAGAAAAATCCACAAAATGTGCAATTAATTCACAACAAAATCCATAATCAATCAAGCTAGAAACATATAAATTTTTTTTTTTTAAATTTATGAAACATGTAGCAAATAGGTGTATTTAAACATCCAACTAACAAGCTCCTAACATATTATTATTTTTTAGTTAACAAGTGAAGTACTAAGAAAACTAAGTTATTATCATATAGCATAACTAAATAATTAACACATATAAACTAGTACAACCAAATTTAGGGAATTTAACTCAAAAAAAGTTAGGGTTTTGACATCAATAATTGAAAATTAAACAAATTACTTACCTATGGAAGGAGATCGTCGGTATACTTGCTACTAGGTTGTCGAAACTGTTAAGATTTATGACCAGTCGGTAAATAATTGAGTGAAAAAAATAATGTTTAATTAACAAATTTTTTTTTTAAAAAAAAAATACTTACCATGTACAAACGGTTGACGACCAGAGGAACAGGACACCGGTGAAGACTGCGAGGTTGCTAGCGGTGATGTTGCGCCGACCAGTCAGGTACCAGTCGCCCTTCACCTTCGTCGTTCACCGTCGCCCTGAACTCTCTCTCTCCCCTTTTGGGTCAATGCTTGAAAAAAAGTAGATCTAAAACTTGAAAGTCGTGTTTTTTTTTTTAAAAAAAAATGTCAGTGTATTTACCGATGGATTTACCGATGGTAAAGGCCATCGGAATAAAAAAATAATATATTTTTTTTCTATTACCGATGCCAAAAACCATAGGTAAAAAAAATAGTGTTTTATTTTTTTTTTAAAGAAAATTCTATGATGGAAAAAAAACCATCGGTATTAAATTCCCGATGGTTTAGCCATCAGTTGACCATCGGTAAATTTGGTAATTTCCGATAGTCACTTAAACCATCAGAAATTGAAGGTATTACCGATGGCATTTAATAGCGAACGGTAATTGCCATCGGTATTTCATCATTTTCTAGTAGTGAAGTTGAACAATGCTTTTCCTAACCCACTGTATTCCCTTGTTACCCTTATTTCCCCATAGAAAATTATAGATTAAGCTCTCTATTTTTGAGACAATACTTTTTGGTAGCTTGAAGCTATTCATCACATGAGTAGCCATTGATATTAAAACTGTATTTGCTAAAATAATCTTTGAGGAGAAGGAGAGCTTACAGGAATTCCAAGCCATAATCCTCATAGCAATTTTATCTACCACATATAAAAAGTTTGAGCTCTTGTTACCTTTTAAGTCAATAGGCACCCCTAGATGGGTATCTAGATTCTCCATATCCCTCATCCTTAGAATGTTCTTAAATGCCAACTTATCTTGGTTTGAAGTGCTTGAGCTAAACTTGACAAAAGATTTGCTGAGGTTTAGTTGCTCCCCTGAAATTCAACAAAACCTCTGAATAGTCGACACCACTTCATGGCATGCCTTATTTGAGGCTTGAAAAAATAAGAGTGTGTCATCCGCAAAAAATAAGTGGCTAATTCTTGGAGCATTTCTCGCAATTTTAATACCTTTGAAAAGATTAATATCCTCTTCAATTATGAGCATCCTCGAGAGTATATCCATACAAAACAAGAAAAGGTATGGAGATAGTAGGTCTCCCTGTCGAAGCCCACACTTTGGTTTAAAGGTTTCCGAGGTATTTCCATTAATAAGGACCTTATACGAAACCGTAGAGAAACATTGGGAGCATAAAGAGATCCAATGCTCAGGGAATCCATACTTCCTCAAAACAATGACTAAAAAATCCCATCTCACTCGATCATAAGCCTTGCTCATATCCATTTTTATCACCCCTAAATCTTGCCCTTTTTTCCTTTTGTTTATGAGATTTAGGATTTCATGGCTTAGTAGTGTATTATCCGCCTTATGCCTTCCTAGCACAACAGCGTGCTGGTATTCCGAAATTAAATTTGGTAAGACCTATTTGATCCTATTGACCATACACTTCGAGATGCATTTGTAAATTGTATTACACAGGATTATTGGTCTTAGGTGTCTAACCTCTTCCAGATTATCCACTTTTGGAATCATAACAAGAATTGATTGGTTCCAAGATTTTAATAAGTAGCCACTATTAAAAAAAAAAACTGGTAATCCCCTTCACCACCGATTCCCCAACAGTGTCCCGATGTTGTTTAAAGCATTATGCATTAAACCCATCCGGCCCCGGGGATTTGTCATTTTTGATACTAAACATGGCAGTTTTAATCTCTTCCGGAGTAATCCTTTGCTCAAAAATTCTTTTCTCTGAAATAATAATTAAAATGCAAAAACACTATTAGCTTGATTTATTAATGGTGTGTTTGCTAAGCATATAGCCACACAATGTTGATTAGGACATTTGAAAAATTGATATATTTTCCTTTAAATGATTAAATAATAGATTAACTGATTTGAACTTTAATAATGGTCTCTACAACAGATGATATTTGAAAAATACGTAACAAGACAAATGCATGTGATTTATTTTTTTTTTTTTTTTTTTATTTTTTTTAGAGAGATACAATGGCCAGTGATGAGAATCGATATCATGATCTTCTAGAAACAAAATAAAAGCTTTAAATAATTAAGCAATCTCTCAGGCACTCTCGCATATGAAAATGCTTGTTTTTCTTATACATTACTTCGGTAATATTAATAAACAAATGAACAAATCTGAACCTCTAGTTATGTAGCTCATCAATTTTGCATATACCACTTATAAATAAATCTATTACGAGTATTAAAACTTCAATTTAAATCTTTTCAATCATAACCTAACAAAATGCTAACTCATGCATCGTCATCTATTTTATAAGAGTTATAAGACAGGTGAGAACATGTATTAAGTGCGGCCTTTCAAAATTAGCAACTATGCTGTTTAAACAACAAAATGTAGCTAATAATAAAGTCAAGTTTTTCCAACTTGAATTACATTAAATCTTGGTTTAGATCTCATGTTATCAGTCCTTGTCATTATCAATTGATGTGCTGAGCTCATGTTTACTATACTCAAATCTCATCCTTTTGACAATTAATTCATTCATACATATCCTAAAAATGTATAATTTGCAATTGTTTTTCATCTAATCAACTTAATACCTAATATGAATCATATTTTACAGAGCAACCTTGAACTTTAATTATAAATCCTTGCATATAGTAATACCACCTCTTTAGATATTCTCTTTTAGATAGACAAGATAGTCCACCCTTATTTGAAGAAAAGTAAGCCATGCATGCATCGCCCTATTTGGGTTCTTCTCCCTAGTTAATACCATTATTTGATAAGATAATATAAACTCGTTTTACCCCTAAAAGCGCCGATTCATACAAAAATAATGAACTTATGAGTCCACTCCTTTTATATGCTATATCATTCATTCACTCGGTCACTCTCCAATACAATTGAATGTATCTATCAATTTACATGTTATGAATCGGAAATGACTTAGATAATGTGTATGCGCGCCTAACACCATCAATTATAACATAATCTTTATACATTAATTTAATTATGAGAATATCTAATCATCAATGTAATTCCAAACCAATACCATCATCATATTAATAATCAATAGTTGTATCGATCTTGTTTTTAATGTTGCGCATCTTTCTTTGATTTCTTCTTCATTACATTTCACCCATTCGTGCATTTTTAATTTATAACATGGTAGTCTAATCACATTTGTCTTGTTATAACAAAACGCATATGACTTTTCTTTATAATTTATTTGCTTTCACAATATGTAGTTCCACGTAATAACTTACTACTATATATAATAAAGTGTATTTATTTTTTTATAAATTGGCAAACATTGAAGAGACCTTAGTAGGGTCTAATATGTTATCGAAAAGAAATGATATCTACTACAAGGATACAGAAATCCTTTTTATTTCAGCTAATCATATCAATAAACATTGACCTCAAAACTAAAAAAGACAATGACATTATACATGATGTTGAACCTAAAAGCTCTTGCCTTTTGGTTTACTCTTCTTAATTCATTTCCCACCATATATATGATATGAAAATATGCGTTATATCTTCTTCTTCCCTTAAATCCAACTACTAGTGGACAATATTCGGTTTATCAATTTAAAAACAAACTTTTAAAAATTGGCAAATTTCAAAGTTTTTGATATATAAACCAATCCTAAGCTTTAACTATCAGCTTAAATTTTAGGTTAAGTTACTCCTTTAATATGGTATTAAGAGCCAGTACGACACAAAGTCACTGGTTCAAATCTCATCCACCCATCCTATTAGATAGAGTATATATATTAAGCACTGGTATAACGAATCCATGCTATTGCATCCATATTTCAAGTTCAATGAATTTTCATGTGATGAGGCGTAATAGTGTATGTATTAATCAATTCTTGTTCTTCAACGAACTATTAAGTTTTTTGTTAAAATGATCTTCTAACCGTTTTTCATGATGTGTAAGAGATAGACAGTGAATCCACCACTTTGTTCTTATCACAAATTGTACAAATAGGCACCTCAAATTTTGATTGGACTAAGTTGGTGAAAGTTTTGGAGACAATTTGTCAATTTATCTTAACAAATTCACAATTATGATTAAAAAAAAAAACCGAAAGAGCAACAAACGTTTAACTTATGTACCGAAAGTGACGAGGCGAATTATAGGGACAACTCAACACAACAAAGTAAGAAATATTTGTGTTCTCCATTGCTGTTGCTTTAAAATTGTATCACCAACATATATATCATATGATGTGCCATATGAAATGCGCACTGTTCGGTTCTTGGTAGACCAAGTGTGTAATGGTGCGTACTTGGCATCCATTCAGAAGTAAAATGTAGGAAAGGTTAAGTTGATTGCGAGTTTTGCGCAAAACCCGGGAAACTATCATTTCTAGCATATTATCGATTTTCTCCTTTTTGTGTATGTTAGTTCCACTTGAGCAAATGAATATTACCAATGAGTCTCAACTCCAAGTTAGAGAAAATAATCCACATAATTAGTAAGTTTTGACATTTTAATATCACATAACCCTAAGACAAGTACCTAGATTTTTGTAAATCAAATACTCCGTCATTATCAACAATTGTTGAGTAAAATTAAAAGCTTAAGAAGGTGAATAGGATCCCAATTTGCGAGAAATTTTAGTTAAAAAATAATTACTTGTTTGTAATCCATTGATGAACAACTTTTTTTTTTTTTTTTTTTTTTTGAGTATCCATTGATGAACAACTTAGAACTCAACATCTTAGGTTTTATTTACTAAACAAGGGATTATGATGTCGCTCATGATCATGAATGGTACACATATATCTTTCAAATTTATTGAGATTATTTTTTTTTCTTCTTCAAGCCAGCTAAGCCCTAAACTATGTTTGTAATTAATATAGAGTTAAGGTAATTTTTAACATGTGTCCTTTTCTTAAGCCAAACATTATTACAATATAATACGTTAATAAACTATAACAATAATTTTTTTTTTTATATCATATTATTATTTAGGAAAGACCAAACAAGCCTACATATTTGTCATCATGTACTTGTATAAAATACCAAATCAGCGCAAAACTGGTGAAATTAAGGGCCTATTCTCATTGATTGAACTCAGCTGAACTGAACTAAACTGAACTTATTAGAGCTGAACTGAACTGAAATGAATATTTTATAAGAGAAGGAATTAGGAGTTGAACTTAACAAAACTGAACTTATTAGAGCTGAACTGAACTAAACTGAGTTGAACTGAAAATAATCATATGAGAACAAGCCCTAAGTTAAATGTAGCCATTCGAGCCATGATGGTGTTCAACTGCCTTAGAGTATAGAAAACCATGCTCCAAAGGTTTTGAATGGCGGTACATGGACATGAGTAGGCGCGTAGCAAATTGTGCGATCAACTAATAGACCGTCACCTAAGGATCGGAGCACGATTTTCCATACACATACATGTGGTAAAATAAATTTTCAAGACCAATTGCGAATCTCATGCTCTTTGTCTACACACCATGACCAAACAATTTCTGATGCATGAAATATATTACAATATTAACAATAATCTGTAATAGTCTGAATTTACTCCAACAACTATAATCGATCGATATTCGAGCAGTTAGATACCTTATGGTTGAGATTCTAAACTAGTGGAAACATTGTAGATAAACTATTGGTATATGACAATTAGATAAGATATCTAGATATGGTATTTTATGTACCAATTCATCATCTAGCTAGCATATCATATAAATTTGACTAAAATTTGTCTTGATATCAACATTTTCTTCCTAGAAGAGTGTACATTTTGACTATATCTCATATTGCTTTCATTTCTTTCTTTCTCTTCCGAGAAGCATCTTTTTGTAAACATAATGTCCTTTACATTATTGTTTCATTCATTACTTGATACGCCACTAAAACATGTGGAAGATGAGTACATCTATGGCAAAATTAAAGAAGCTATTAGATGCCGAGAAAATAATCATATCCTAAAATAATCTCACCAAATAAATTTTTTTTTTCCCCACTCGCGTCCCTACTACCTAAAGAGCTTTATAATTGGTTATAATGTAAAGCAAAACAACGACCTCTTGCATCGAATCTATGTACATACTAGTCCACTTTCGCTTACAGAAGATTATTCGATCCCATAACTTCATTACTATAATACAAGAGATAATTATCAAGAATAATTACAAAACAATATATACAAAAATAGATTATTTACATAATCTATCATATAGAATTTCCAAATGAGCCAACCGCGAACATCAAAAGGTATCAATAATGTAGGAAATTTGTACGACTTTTACTTAATCACTTAAATGTAATTTTTTACAAATAAAGTTGATCTCAATGCATTTGATGTCATTATATCTCATATTATTATCTCATTTTATTGCAACAATTTCAACTAACTTAGATTGTACTCCTATGTAATAATATACATCATGTACAATAATTGAAAATTTTGCCGCCCATAGACAACCTAAAAATGTACATTTTTTAAAAATGATATGAAATTGGATTGGAATTGACACGATCATTCACTTGAATTGATCATCACAATCAAAAAGAGATTGCACCATTAAAAAAAAAATCAAAAAGGAGAGGATGAATCATATTACAAATCTAAGAGATTAATTTACAACAGACTCATACAACTTTGCTTCCAATACCAATTGTATTAATTAGGAAAAAACCATCTCAATATCTTATCAAACTAGTATATAAATTGCAAAACAATCTATCAAATTAACAATTTAAAATCTTATTTTTCAATCATTAATCATGCACAGATCTCAAAGAGAAAGTATCAATCAACTTCCTCTATAATATATATTTTTTTCCCTATGAATTTATACACCTCAAATGGACTAATAGTGTGTAATTAATCAAATAAGATCAATTAAGTAGGTGAAGAACTCTCACACACTACCTCAGCATCCACCTCCTTCCTATGGAAATTTCTGTGGCATCCACAAGCGGCACATATAAGCGCGTTGCTCGTTCCTTCTGCACCACTAGCCATGAACTCTCTGCACCCATCTACCGCGTAACCTCCTATACTTGCCGCATGATTCTTTTGACACTCACAATATCGAATAGTTGAAGAATTATTGTTGTTTCTTCGCGATCCTTGATCTCTTTTAACCACCACTTGCCTCTTCTTCATCATCATAGAATTTTTTTTTGTGTTACCCTCTTCTTCACTTTCTTACCTAAAGTATGCACAAAAAGAAGCATCAAATTTCAAGTAAGAGAAAAAAAGAGGAATAAAAGAGGGAAGTACTTAGAATATTTGTACAAAACCCTAACCCTAGATTGCATTTATTTATAGAAAAGATGATATATGGAGAACTATTGAACTAAGAAGTAAAGTATGTTAAAACTTAAAAAAAATGGCAGTTTTTTTTTTCTTTTCTTTTTTTCAATGCTTTAAATCATAAGCTTAAATACTTTACTTTTTGAAGAGTACCTCAAGGACAAAATCCTATATGGGTATGTCTTGCTTTGATCTCATGAGGGTGTGGATGTCGTAGAGAGCGCGGTACGATTCACAACATCATCAGGGACCGGATGATTATGATGATATGATATTAGAACAAGTGAAAAAAATGTGAAGAAAGGAACAAATAATAAAATGTGGGCTCAAAAAAAATGGTTGAAACACAAAGGAAAGAGGACCATATACATCATTTCATGATTAATAAAAACCCTAGATAAGAGGAAATGATGATTTCAATTGCCCTACAATGGGGTCAAAAAAGGAAAAGGAAAAGTTTGAAAGGTAAGAAATTTAAGGGTAACCCTATAATTTAAGGGTGTGTATACCTTTACATAATGGGTACTCAAAAAGACTTGAAATTTTGGTTGATTGGGTTTAGATGGATGGCCTGTAAAGTTGGGCTTCTTATAAATATTGTTTAATTAAAAAAATGAAAGTGGGCCCAAGTTGGTACTAAAAAGAGAAGTCAAGATGGGCTGTGTCAACAACCCATTGTCTATTCCGTTGAGATTCTTTGATTTCTTACATAGTTAGGAATAATGTTGACTATATATGTATAATATAAAGTCTAAATTAATATAATTAATAATTAATAATGGATGATGTGGCCAAAATTTCCACCTCATTGTACAATCAGTCAATCATGCAAAGTTGTGACAAAATTGTTCTCGAATAAGAGAGAATATAAAGGCCTATTAACCTCTCTATTGAGGTATAGCATAGCCCCCACGGCCCCACATTTATATGGCTTTTACTTGTGCAACCACAACCACTCTTGAGAATGAGTAATTGGTTCTTACTTTCAATTATTTTGACAACCCAAATTTAGGCTTTGTTTTGAGGCCAATTTAGGGTAGGAAATTTATGACCTTTTCTTCATCTTTCAAGTACGGATTTTCATACTCTTTAGTCTTTAAAAATCAACCTATCTTTTATAGCATTATTTGTTTAATTAGTGACATTAGAAAAATCTTTAGTGAAATTTTATGACAAGAGCAATAAAACCATGAGTGTGTGGGTTTAAGGGAATTCTACCTCCATAATATCCGTATTGAGACGTGATCCTATATAAACTTAAGCTAAGGTCATGAAAGAAAAAACCTTAATCACTAACCTAGTAAGGTATTCCAACTTTATACATTTTTTTCCATATATAGTACGGAGTACAAATTAGACCTTATTTACCACATGATTATTATATTAAATTATTTACTTTGTCATTAGTTGGTACCAAATCTTCATCATGTTGTTTAACTTGTAATGACTCTAAAGGTCATTTAGCAAACCTCAATAACACTAAGTTGATCATTACAAGAAGATAAAATCCACATTTCTTTTTCCATCATCAAATTAAATCAAGTATCTCATCGATTATGACATGAACAACTGTGTTGAGTAATTCACAGGACTAATAGCATAATTTCCAAAGTTAGTAGTTAATATGTCAAATTATATCCTACCTTTATAACAAACAAGGCTACGTTTTTAAGGAAGTTAGGAAATAGTGTCACTGTTCTCTAAATTATGAAGGCATTACAATCATAACTTTGAGAAACTCCAATAATAGAATGACCAAAATGGATGAAGATAAAGTCAAAATAGAGGTTTTAGTCATAATGGAATAGTCAAGGTAAATCATATTAAGACTTGGGAAAATATGACTATCAAGCAATTTCCATATTTGCATTAAAACACCAATTATTTGCCAATTAATTTCACACACACTATTAAGCTATTTGCATCCTCTCTCTCCTAAACCTAGTCTCCATTGTCAATTTTGAAGGGGCTTCCATCGAATTTCACCGGTGGAAAGCCCCAATCTTTATTTTCTTTTAAGCCTTTTGTTTTAGGTTACAATAATGTCTCCCTCGAAAGAAAGGGTTTATCTCCTTCGAAAGACAAGATTTTTTCAATCTCCTTCGAAAGACAATGTTTTTCGTACTCCTTCGAAAGACAAGGTTTTGTTTGTGCTTAATTTGGTCTCCGGTTGTGCAGGGCTACTTTTGATTGAGGCTCGGATTCGGGTTACGGAATCAACACAAGAATTTACTTTCTCACAAAATTGCGAAGCGACAACGGATCCACTCAAAAAGTTGTATGAAACAACGAATCGAGAATATGCCGAATTGTTATATTTATGTATTTGGATTCTTAGCCCTTCCCCGATTAATTCTTGTTTGATTTTGTTAAATTCGTTTTCATTATCGTTCATTGTCAAATGTAGATGTCGTATGGCTTATATTAATGAAATTTAGTGTCCTTTAGGACTTATTTTCCAAAAAAAAAAAAACTATTTGCATCAAAACACCAATGAATGGAGCTAGGTTGCTAGCCTACACTAGTTGAGAAAAATCTAACCTATTTACTACTAAGGCCAACTTTTTAGTATCTCTTAACAATTCCTTAGTGCTTGTCGAAGAGAATTCAAAGAATTTATAAATAAAGGGTGAAGTTTAGCAACAAGAATACCTTATAGGATAATAATGGCTAAATTTTTTTCATCATAAGAAAAAAATTCAATCTTGAGAAATTGTGTAAATACTATTAATCCTAATCTAAATTTTACATGTATTGTAACCTGTAAGAAATTATGATTCGACTATTAAGGTGTTTTTTTTTTTTTCCTTACTCGTATTAAATTATCTAGAATTTTCATTGAATTAATTTTTATGGTGGATCTCCACACATTTATAATTTAATTTTAAAAGACAAAAAACATGGTGGAGTTTGGAACAAATCAACCAATGATATCTGTACAGATATATTGGGGCTTTTTTAAAAATTGACAAAAGATGGACAAGCCATCAATCATGATTAGCCGCCACCATGGTCTCCTTATAATTTTTAATCAACCTAAATCAAAGGGAACACATTGCAAATGCTGTGGGCCCGACATTTTTCTCCTTTATAATTTTTCTTTTCTCTTTCCCATTAACTACTTTTTAGTGGAATTTAATCACCAACTTTATAAAAATAAAATTAGAAGAGATACGCTAATTTAACTTGCTCTTAATATTATATACTACTACTTATACTTTGATAAAATTACTTTTTTTTGGATTGTTTTGCTCATTTTTAAGCTTTGTATACCGATTTCTTATTTGATGGCTTTAGTTGAAAAGGATATGGAGTTTCAATGAGAGTAATCATTGCACCCACTATAAATCGTGACCAATCAAGCCTTATTTAACTTTAGTGTACATGAAATATATAGGGGTTGTTTAAAATTGGTCCCGATCAAGAATTGGCCTTAGCTTATTTAACTTTAGTGCACTTGAAATATATAGGGTTTGTTTAAAATTGGTCCCGATCAAGAATTGGATAAGATCATACCAAATTGATTCCGGATCGTACAAGAACAATGAAAAAGATTGAATGAATGAGTTTTTAGACAAGACCCGAGCGAATTGAATGAAGAGGCCAATTTACTCACCATATTGAAATTCATAACAGTCATCTTTTCAGTCTGATTCTGAACATTTAAAAATTCATTAATCAACCTACAGTATAAAATGTTACATAAAAAAACTTCTAAATTACTCTTCCAATAGGTTATATATGCTATATATATCTATGTAAAGCATTGAATAAGTAGTTTTCTGTACATAACTATCTCCATCGATCTATCTATACTTGCATGCATGTATAACTTTAATTTTACAAAACAAGTTGTCAATTCATACATAACTTTAATAAAATCCATTCTAAGGATATATTATTATTCATTTTATAAATTTTCCTCTATAGAAAATCTTTAAAATATGTATAATAGATTGCTACAATCATTCAAGATACATTTGTATACATAATATGATTTATACAAGATTGAGTCAATTTATAGTTAAGTGGCAATTTTAAATACATGTATGTTCATATAGCTTTTTATTACATCCAATTAGTACATCCGCATGTAACGTTTTTGCATGTTCATGCAACTCGCATAAAAATAAACTTGCAATTGAAGTGGTATTCTAAGCTAGCTATCAAAGTATTCAAATAAAAATATGGGCATTATTTTGAAGACGATCGACAAGATAAGAAGTATTGACAACAATGCGAGGCTGTTATTGGAAGATATTGAAAGCTAACGACTCATTGCTTCTCACCAACCGCACCTCAACTCGTGATAATATAATACTATATATTAGGGTGAGCATAACAGGGTACCCTGTAAAAATTTCAGGAACCGGAACCGGAACCTGTTGCAACAGGTTCCTCAAAATGAGAACCGGAACCGGAACCTGTTGAACAGGTTCCTGGAAATTGGGAACCGGAACCGGAACCTAGGGTACCCTGTATTATAATATACTCACTAACTGTTTCGCGGAATTTTTAATAAAAAATTGGTTAGTCACTAATTTATAATGTTTGCAACTTGCAAATAAGACAAACTAATAGTAGTTGTCTAACAAATTTAATATATATATTTTTATAATTGTAATTTTGATATTTATTATTTAAAAATTGAGTAAGAATTAGTGTATAATTTGAAATTAAGTGATACTTTTATCAGGTACAGGGTACCCTTCAGGTCTGAACCGGAACCTGTTACAACAGGTTCTCCAGTTTGCTACCCGGAACCGAAACCTCTTGTACATGTTCTGGTTCCGGAACCTGCGGTTCCTAACAGGTTCCGGTTCCGATTCAGGGTACCCTGATTTTTTGCTCACCCCTACTATATATAATAATTTCTTTTGATTATGGAAACTTATTATATTAATTCTAACAAATCACACCCACTTCCCTTATTAATATTTTTATATGGTTGATTTCTTTCTTAATCCTAGGTTATCAAGTCTTAATTATGAGGACAACTTTGCATATGCAACTATGATTGTTTATTTGACTTGTATTCATTAATTTATTACTTAGTTATCTAACCTATTTTATTTTTTTATAATTGGTAACACAATAGACTAAAAAAAATTGTTTCTGATATCTTAAAATGCCATAAATTTGTCTTTGTGATTTAAAGATAACTTAAAGAAATGAAGTAGGGATCGAATATGAGCACGAGTTATCTAATATCCCATCAATATAAATATACGTAGTAATAAGTGTTCTAGTTTGAATATAAAGCCCAATATAGAACTTGTTAGTTATTGGTGACTGGTAATAGACATATATTTTGAAGTCATTTTCCATTCCATCATCTTCCAAATTTGTTAAGATAACATCATAATTGAAATCTTGTGAGTGCATCCTTCTTATTATTTGTATTTGTTAAATTTATTGCCAAATAACTATTTATAAGAAAGTACATATGAAAATTAAGATACACAAAAAAAAATCAAATTTAGGAATCCAAAACCCTTCTTAGAATGGTTTAATTTTAAATACATAAACAGACCTCTAAAATGATTTATTTTCTCCTTTTGTATAAATTTTAGGATAATTACTTTATTTTGAGCTATATTTCCACAGAGTTTTTTGTACAATGGGACGATAAATTTATTTTATTATACTATCGTCATTATTTAAATAAAATGGTCTTATGGTTGTCCAAACTAGCTAGGCCAGTGTTGATTTTGGACTAGTTTTATTAGTTCAATCTGAATTCAATCTTAGTATAACTTGTACGTTCTCTGAATCTTGAATTCTTAAGATTCTGATTCTCATTCTGTAAGTTAGTGATTACTTAATTTTTATGTACAACTAGTTCTACCAAGTGCATGGTATAACCAAAACTATTTTGTTGTCTCTGTGCTTGGTTAAGCCTTAAACATAGTAAGCATAAGACCAAATAGCCCTTATCCCAAAAAGTCAAAATTTTCTAAGAAGTTTCGAAATTGCCAAATGTGACACACTGAAACCTAATTGGTTATCTTGAGTTTGTGTATTTGGGTGCAAATGACAAATGAATCTATATATCAAATGTGGCAGTCCATATAGATACAATCCCATTGTGCTTGCAAGTTTCATGTAATAGCCTTTTATTGAAAAACCAGGCCCAAATGTTTTGGGCCGTTTATGTTTTGTTTTGTTTTTTTTTTTTTTTAAATGATTGATAGACATAATATAGGACTTAGGAGTGGCTTCGGCTAGATTACTGATATTTTAGGATAGATAAGAGAAAAAACATTGATACTCCCTCATTTTCAATTTTCCTTTTAACAAATGGTTTTCTACTTTTTGTGTAGCTAATAATTTTAGATTTTTAATTAAAAAATTAATCATCACCCACTAATTTAATATAACATGGAGTACTTATTATAATCAAGAACTTTTGATGAAGTTATTAAATACCAATATAATTCTTGATTTAAGTTATTACAAGATGAATTTTACACATAGCTAAAATTTCATAAGTTCATAATTCATTATTATATTAACTGGAAAACTTACTGTAAATTGATTTTTTTTTATACATATAAAAAAAAAAAAAAAAAAAACTTACATAACACTTTATTTTATTAAAAGACATTTATTAATCTCCCCTATAGTAGTAGAAAACAATAATGGATAGGTCTGTATACAACTAGCATCACGTACTATAGACGTACAATGAACTAATAACATGATTAACATCAAATTCATGTGTATAATGCCAATTTGCATATAAATTGAGCCACTGGATGGAGGATCTAATGAGACCAAAGAATCAACTTTGTACTTGTATTGTTCCTTGCACATATAGCTTTCTTTCTGTCTGTCCTCATTATTTTTTGAATGGTACTTGACTTTTCATGACAATAAAGTAAATTAATCATCTTATTTAAGAAATAAAAAAAAGTTTTGATTTGTAAGAGTCACAATCGCATCATAAATTTATGCACCATAAATTGCCACATTGTTGTTCTAAGAGGTTGATATTGAGGCTAAGTCAAGATACACAATCTTTCTCCATCAAGAGTTTTGTTGAATTGTCTTACTACCATTTTGTAATTTTAATTGTCATTTGGTTTATTTATTTATTGTCTGAAAACAAACAAACAAGAGTATTAGAGTAAAAAAAAAAAAAACTCTGCAAAAGTCAAAATGTTTCATTTAATTTATTTGAACACAGAGGGAGTATATGACAACCTATCATCAACCTAGCATGTTGGAGGACACTAGAGTCTAAAAATAAAACCTTTTGCATTATTAATTATGAAAATTAGTATAATTAGGTGTAAAAGTAAACAACAAAGAGTATATCTTGAAGGCTTAAAATCATACTGAATATAAAAATATTGGAGTCAAAATAACTCCAGTTCCTCTTCCCATTATTATTCTTTCTCCCCCTAAGGGCCTGTTCCAATTTAGGCCTTGTTTGGCAAATGGTTGTTGGTGGTTGGTTGTTGGCTGGTTCACTTGGCTTGTTTGACCAGCTGGAATGTTTGACTGTTTATAATGACTTTTGAAATTGGTTGTTTAAGCTGGATGTTTATAAAAGTGTTTGGTAAATTAATTGTTGGTTGTTGGCTGTTTATTAAATAATTTATGGACCAACAAGCCAAAAGTCAACAAAAAAAGCTACTCAAATTGGTTGTTCCAATTTAGGCCTTGTTTGGCAAATGACTGTTGGCGGTTGGTTGTTGGCTGGTTCACTTGGCTTGTTTGACCAGCTGGAATGTTTGGCTGTTTATAATGGCTTTTGAAATTGGTTGTTTAAGCTGGCTGTTTATAAAAGTGTTTGGTAAATTAATTGTTGGTTGTTGGCTGTTTATTAAATAATTTGTGGGCCAACAAGCCAAAAGCCAACAAAAAAGCTACTCAAATTGGTTGTTCCAATTTAGGCCTTGTTTGGCAAATGGTTGTTGGCGGTTGGTTGTTGGCTGGTTCACTTGGCTTGTTTGACCAGCTGGAATGTTTGGCTGTTTATAATGGCTTTTGAAATTGGTTGTTTAAGCTGGCTGTTTATAAAAGTGTTTGGTAAATTAATTGTTGGTTGTTGGCTGTTTATTAAATAATTTGTGGGCCAACAAGCCAAAAGCCAACAAAAAAGCTACTCAAAGCAGCTTTTTCATTTTGGCTTAAAAGCCATCTTTTTCGCTTACTAAAAAGCCAATTACCAAACACATTTTTTGGCTGTTTGGCCACCTAAAAAAGCCAAAAGCCAAAAGCTAACCAAAAAGCCATTAAAAAGCCAATTACCAAACATGGCCTTACTGAAAAATTACTGAACTAAATTGAACTAAACTGAACAGAGTTAAAATAAATTGTTTATGAGAGAAGGAAACTAAAAATTGAACTAAACTGATTAGATCGAGCTGAACTGAAATTAAGCTGGACAGACTAGGTCCTAAGACATTGGCGATCAAATTTCGCTGTTTTGGACTGATGTATTGAGTTGGACTCGATTTCTTACATATTTCCAATGTATACGGTAGATTTGATGGATTGGGCCTAATGGCCTACGTACATATATCTTGGTCCATACGCTTACTTAACGTAGTATCACATCCTAGAGTTCATGCATGCAATTATTCTACTACATGAAAAGACAATTATTTGGAAATTTTGCTAACAACTACCATTTAAATAACCACTTTTGAGAGGAAATATATTAAAAAAAAATAGTCAAATAAATTAATCATCTTTTTTTCCTCTTTTCTCTCTCCAAAATCCTAGCCTCCATTGTTGAATTTTGAAGGGGCTTCCATCGATTTTAATCAGTGGAAAGCCCCAATCCTTGTTTCTTTATTGTTTTTTTTAGGTTTATAATAATGTTTCCTCCTTTCGGGAGGAACTTTTGTCCCTCGAAAGAAAAGGTTTCTGATCTCTTTCGAAAGACAAGGGTTTTTCCGACCTCCTTCGAAAGACAAGGTTTATCTCCTCTTTTCGAGGGAGAAATTTCGTAGTTTTGAATCCATGGTAGCATATCTAATGGATTGTCGTGAAATTATTTCGTTGGTGAAAAAGTTATCAAGTTTTCGAATACGAACAGATGAATCAGAAGGAAAACATCCTCACGGCTACAAAGGATTGTTAGATTGTCTCTCCAACAAGGCTGTAATTTTCAGCGATATAAGCGGGAGATGCTCCGCAATAGAAGATCTACTCGACGATCGTAGTTTTTATGAAGGAAAATTTTATTTGATTCAATATCTTATGTATTTATTAACGTTGAATCTCTATTATAGATGTCGTATGACTTTTAATTAATGAAATATTTTTTATATTAAAAAAAAAAAACCACTTTTGAGAACAGCTACCATTTTAATTTTTTTTTTTTTTGAAAAAACTACCACAAAAACACAAAAACTTTGAGTGACACTACCACTTTTGGTTTTCCAGCAAAAATCTTCGGTTAGAGAGCTCCATTTTATACAATTTTTGACCAAAAAACCTATATGAATTGATAAAATGACCTTTACATTAACCCTAAACTAGATAATACGATTCAATTGCTCCATATACCCCAATTTCTTAAAAGCCTAAATTCAATTTTTTATTTATGAACCCTAATAATTAAATCAAGTATAATGCAAATTTTAAAACAATTTACCTACAATTGTGTTTAGCCACTGAATTCCCTAGTTATTTCAACCACAATTGATTAAAATTTTATAAATTAGGCCCCACTAACTGAAAATTATTGCTGGAAAATTATATGTGGTAGTGCTACTCAAAATTTGTATTTTTGTGGTAGTTTTTTGAAAAAAAGTTTTAAATGGTAGTTGTTGACAAATTTTCCCAATTATTTTATCTTTTATATTTTTGACGGGCACAAAAAGATAATATGAATGCACTTCTTTCATTTCATTTTGATTGACACGATTTGACTTTTATAATCATTTATATAGATTTCTTTGATTTTATTTTGTGATTTATATATAAAATATAGTCAAGTAATGTTTTGATTGATTCGTGTCATCTCTATTATTTAATCAAATATCAAATTTTACCGTAATTTTTTGTTGTACATAATTAGAGTTATCGATTAGTTGTTAGATACTCATCTCTCTCTATGTTTTGGCTCCATTACTTGCCAATTTGCAACTTAATTTTTTTTTTTGACAAAAAATTGCAACTTAAAATTGATATTTATTTTACTGTATAAGAAAATATTATTACTCGTAATATCTTTAATTATAAACTTTTTATGACGATAAATTTTTTAAAATCTAATGAACACGAATATATTTATCTTTACGCATAAAATTAAATATAAATATCGAGATTGTGTGAATTGTACAATAGTCCAAGGCCTCCAGGCCAATTGGTGCAATAATAACAGAGAAATTATAATACATTATTCTGTAATAGATCACTAGCCTTAAACTTTGACTTCATCACTATTATTCATTGCATTTGGTACATAAAATTTTTTTCCATCACAACTTGCTTGAATAAATGGTAACATAATTTTTATACAAAAGGCGGACCACATTTGATAAAAGGATAACATTGCATTTGAAACCTTGTGTAGCTAAATAAGGCAACACACTATGGTGAATAAATATTGAGGTACCAATTAAATTACAAGGTCAATCAAAGCCATACTTCTCATCATATTCATAAAATACAATTTCACTAATTTGGAAGAATCTATCAAATCATTGGGAATTTTTATTTTAGAAACATGAATGATTTTAACATCATTGGGAATTTAAATATCACATGAATAATAAAATTAGGTAAGATACCAAAATCTTGTCCGAGGTGCACATGGATTATTATGTTTTGATAGGTTAATAATTATGATATTGAAAAAAAAAAGTCTCAATTTTAGATTTTTAGAAGGGTATGTATGGGTCTATACTCTATAGTATGAAGAAGTAGAATAATAAAATATTGACCATATAATTGTCATAAATTTTCACTATATAAATGAATGTACCTACTTACGTATCTAGATAATTGGCTGACAATTTCTTATGTTGCATCTAGCTACTTACGTACCTACATACGCTTCCATTTTATTCGAAAAAAATGGTCCAAGTGCTATGTCCTGGATAAAACTCATTTCATACACATGCACATAAATGATATGGGACATTTAATTTTGTAACATGCGTGCTAATTAAAAGCCTCTTCTTACACTAAAATCACCATACTAGTTGTGTGGAATTAGAAGGGTGGAAGCTGTGGAGCCATACTAGATGTGTGGAAGGGTGGAGGCTATGGAGCCGTGCATAGAGATCGGCAAAGAAATAAATATTTTAATATAAATATAGATTTTGATTTAACGCGCGGTTAAATTGGTAGACAAATATGAAATATGTATGAAGTAATTCATTGTAAGTAACGTATTAGTATATAAAAATGGAGGTTCTTTTTTATTTATTGGCCTAGTTTAAATTTCTCAATGTTATTTATAAGAATGGTTACAAGATTTATAGAATTTTCAAAATTTGCTCATCTTATTTAAGTTCTTAGCTTATAAGCTCATAAAACATAAATTTTGATAAGAAATTAATTAATTACGCTAATATATGTAGTTCAAATTGTAGCTAATATTATAATAACTTTGGATAAAATGGTAATTTAAAATAAACTAAAGCGAATATAACACACCTTAAAACCCTATTTTGTTTACTATATTTCCCTTCGATCTTTCATTAGGAAAAAAAAGGTTTATATTTGAGTTTATAAGATTATTTTTTCAGGAAAATTAAGTTCAAATAAATTCTGATAATGGATTATAAGAATTACTTAAGTTCAATTTATTATTAATAATAAATAAGTTCGAATAAGTTCATATAAGTAGATTAAACGTAAATTGAACGAAAAACTTACTAAATAAATTCGAATAAGTTCATAAAAGTAAATTAAATGAAAAAAAGGCGGCGAAATATTTATTTGGCACTAATTGAACGTAAAACTTACATAGCATGTAAAATTTGATACTCTACTTAAGAGTATCTTAAATATCTTACGGAGTATTTAGTTTATTTCAATCTTTTCCTAAATTCATTAACTATTACTAAAACAGAAGTTGCTGACGTCATTATTGTCCACGTGACATTTTTTCAAAAAAAAAAAAAAAAAAAAAATTCCCGTCTAAATGTAATGATGATGTCATTTTTTCTGGGTAGAGTTATCATATTTAATATTTTTGAAATTTAAATATTGGAAACTTCTACATTTCAACTAAAACCTATCAATTTATCTTAAGAAATTGAAACAGTTTTAAATATCACAGTAATAAATGACCTCCTATATTGAACTTTGAATTGAACAACGATGAACAGATACTATATCATAATTTTGATGAAAAAAAAAATTGAATTACAAAATATACGTAATCCTTATTTTATATTCATGTATAATAGCGATTTATTTTTAAAATGTACAAATTAAAAATAGGTTTTATATAAACTTGCATCGCACGGGTTCTAACTTAGTTTATATATATAATTCTAGATAATCCAATAGTATTATTGAATTAGTACTTTGGTACATATTCCCTCCGTTTTTTTTTTTGCTCTTGTATTTTGTATTTGTATACAATGTTCTTTCCGCATTTTTATAACTCATGTATTTTGACCGGGTGTTATATTATAAAAATCTAATATTTGAATATTATAAATTGAAACGATTCTAACAAGAACACATGTGATAATTGTTTACATAATTTGTACACAAGTAGCAATAGGTAGTAAAAAATAAATTAGTTTGACGAGACAAATTGTAATTAAGTGAGTATATAAAAAAAAAAAGAGTGAAGGTAGTACTAAGAATAGATTTTTTGTAATTTTTGTGGAAAAATGTCTCCGAACATGATTAACTTTTGGTAAATTGAATTTGAAAAAATAAATATATATTTTAAATAGACAATGAGAAATAGATAGATTGGCTCGAGCTTCTCAAATTGAGTGTGTAAACCATTTAATATAGAAGTAGGGTTAGGTTGAATTTTCTAACTTATTGCTTAATCACTCGATACCAAATATCTGAAGTTCCAAGTATATACAAGTATACAACCATTGTAAGCATATACAAGCTTTCATGTTCTTATTACCTACTTTACAAGATATCAAATCATATCATATACTACTTCATATCTTTAATTACTTGTTTCATATTAATTGGACAATTATACTTAACGTTAATGCTTCAAATTATTTATAACTTTATAATAAGTAACTAACATTTATTCAATTCAATGTTGATATGTTAAAAATAAACACGTGAAAAAAATTGATAACATATTATTACACAATAACATTTGATTATATATATTTAATTTTAAAATTAATATATGATAAAAGAAAATCAATTAAGTTTGAGCGTTAATAATAGTGAAAATGGAATAGTCAGAGTTATGTTCTCTTCATCTGCTTTTTATTAAATTGAAATTGTTGTTGTTAAACTTGAATTATCTTAATTATATGTAAATTTTATTTTTAAATAAGGTGGTGAAACGAACAAAGCCTAAAAACAGATTAATCCCAATCTTTTGCTTATACATCGTAGCCTAGCTATAAGGGTAATTAAGCTACCAAAATTAAACTCTTTGGTTGACTATAATGACCAAAATTAAACTCTTTGGTTGACTATAAAAATATTTAACTAAAATGGGGCTTCTCCATGCATCCATATCATAAGTGCTTCAATTATATAGTAGATTTGGACAACAAGCTTGTGGTCGAAACACACATAAGTACACAATTTGCTAACATTTTTTTCATATATTTACAACTTTATTCATTACATTAAACTCTTGCATCATCATATGGGATCAAACATTGTATATGCATAACGCACCATAATATTTATCTTATCTATATCTATATCTATATCTATACTTGTATTTAAAAACACAAACCACAATTTTAATATGACACATGGCATCACAAGTCACTCAATACCCCATATAACACATGTCACCTCCCTTAATATTTATATTCAAGTAAGAAAATGAAGTGTTCCATTTCCACCATAATAAAATAAAGTTCAATTAATTAGTACTTATTACATAAACATATGAATTATAATAAAAATAATCTTTTCATCTCTCAGACTTTAAATATAATTTAAACTAATATATCTTTTCATATTTCACAATCTTCAGGTATATATATATCTAAATAAATTACTTCATCTTCTTTCACAATTTTACCACCCTCAGTCTTTTTTTCCTTTAAGTTTTAGAAATAAAGCAATTATTTCATATAATTAACCCCAAGTAATAACCCGTGCATTGAACGGGCCAAAAAGCTAGTTGTTATGGAAAAACTCCTCCCATGTATGATTTAGAATATATATTTGTCATAATCACAACTTGAAAATCACCCTATAAACTCAAATTTTTTAGAGGTGAACAAGTCAAAAATAATTTATTCAAGATGACCAAAATATTATTCATACCATATGTGATATGGCATCCCACAAAGGCAACACATTATCTATATTAAAGGGCATTAACTATTGAAAGCAAACTGCCCGTAATCGCCCAATAAATGGAATTTCACAATAAATATTTGAAAGAGATCATAAAATTGGTACTACATTACATAATCTCGACACTTCCATTCCGTCTTCATGTCAATCACATGAAAATTATACAAGTACACTTTTATCTTTGTGTTTGATTTTTAAGGTAGCTAAAACTATACAATAATATACATTTTAAACATAATTTTTTGTCCAACCATTTTGTTTTTGTTTATTTCTATTGATGAGAGGTATATATTTACATCATTAGAGTGTTTATATTTTCTCAAGGAATATATATGTAAGGTATAATGTGATTTCAAACCACATCATCTACTAGAGTGTTTATATATTCCAACTGTATGATATAAAGTGACTCAAACCATGTTATATGACGTTTTTTTAATTCTTGAAAAGGGGTTCAAGTTCAATGTACTCATTATAAACGATTAACCTAAAATAATTTAACAAACATTATTTTATAACTTATATAAAAAGAAAGGATAATTTAGTTATGTATATGAGCTGAGATTTAATTTTGTTAAATGTTTAAATTCATCTCAATGGGAATTAATTTTTAAAAGAACGAGTGTTATAAGTATTTGTCTGTACGTACATACATGCACGCATATAACATATATTTTACACACGCATTCAACATATCATATAACTAATCATATAAAGCTAAACTTTTAGCCAAGCCACGAGGCAGCGACACTTGACGTTCTAACTTTTTGCCAAGTGTCACGCCACGTTGGATAAAATTGTTAGTTTATAGAATTTTAGGATAAAACTAGATGAATCCCGTGTGATGCACGGTTTGTTTGATTTTTTTTAAATAATGTTTTTTTTTTTGTATTTATGAGCCTAAAATTTGTTATATATTTAGATAAAATTCCTAATATTAAAAGATAATATATAATATTTAATTAATATAAACTTAAAAATCACATTCGCCAATTTTGCTTACATGACATTTAAATTATTTAATTCTAAAAGAAATTAATAATCTCTTATTTAATTGGCTACTACTAAGATTTATAATCCTACATGGCGCGCTGAGAAAATTAGATCCTACGTGGCTCTCTAAAAACTCGGGAAAAAACTCCCCTTTATATATATATATATATATATATATATATATATATATATATATATATATATATATATTAGATTGTTTGTTTAGAATTTTATTTTCGATAAAATACCAATGTACAAATTGAATTATAATTTTATTAAAAAAGATTATAGATTATAATTCTAAAAAATTATCATATAAATTTATTTTTTATATCATAATATTTTTTGTAGCGAAGGAAGTAGTTTGAAGTCTAAACATACATCTATAATACGAAGTATATACTAATCGGTTAAAATAATAATATACTTCACAATCTAATTGAATCTTATCACTATGTAGATCTGTCAATTAGGTTCGGATCATGAGTCATCTCGGATTGGGTCACTTCATGTAATGAGTCAGGAAATGTTCAACCTTTGCCCAAAGTTTTGGGTTCAGCTCAACCTAATGGGCTTTGAACATTTTTTTTTTTGCTAATTTTTTTAATGTATTAAATTGAACATTTTCACCAATATTATTATTAGTCATTACATGCTTACTAGATAGCAAATCGTGACAAAAACACATCAATTCCTAACTAATTTTGTATCAATGATATATTTTAAAGTTTGATATATAGATTAAAAATTTATCTTGAAATTCAATAAACATCCCGAAGATCGCACACGGGGCACAAAACTAGTATATATATATTTCGTGTCTTAAAAAAAACCCAGCAAAATTAAATTGTTTCTTGGTTGACATGTACCTTATTATGTTGGGTTTTCTCATAGGTGTCGATGACATTGACATGCATGCCCTCATCAAACTATCAAAGTGATTTTTTTTTCATGATGTAGTAGTCCTGGCAATCCTGACCCAGACCTGATGACTCAACCCGAATGACCCGACCCATGACCCGAAATCGACCCGAAATCAGTGACCCGAAATTGACCAAAAACCTAAATTAACCCGACCCGACCCATACCCGACCTGAAGTGGAACTGATCCGACCTTGACTCGAAACCCGAAATGACCCAACCCGAAACGACCCGACCCGAGATGACCCGACCCAAAGTTGACCCGAGACCCGAAACAACCCGGCCCGAAGTTGACCTGAGACCTGAAGTTGACCCGACCCGAAAATGACCCCACCTTTAACTTCTTTTAGTAAATAATTATATAAGTTTTAAAAAGTTTATATTAGGAAATTATACATTAAAATAGACCCAACAACATCTTACATGACTACATTGACTTTCCTATAATAGCTAAAAAAGATGATCAAAGTGAGATGTGTGAATAGTGCAAAATGTCAAATCGTTAAGAGTAAGTTGGGACGGAGGGAGTATAAGAATAATTCAAAGAAATTATTACAACAATGACAATGATAATAAGAGTACGTATTAAAACTAAGATTAATAACAGAGTGAGGTGTAACTCAATTAGTTAGAGCATCCTTCTTAGTTTCAGGAGATCCTGAAAGTTATTCCCAGTCTAAAGTTCTAAACACAAAAAAAAAGGGTTAATAAAAGTTAAACAATTACTATGATCCATGAAAAAATAGCCTGAATAAATATAGTGATTTTTTCGTGAAAAAATAAATAAATAAATATATATACATAGTTGAATTTAACCCAATGAATCACTCGTATATGACTCGACTAGAAGTTGACCCGACCCGAAGTTGACCCGGAAATTGGACCCGAAAATTGACCTGACGCGAACTGACCCGACCCGAAAATTGACCTGACCCAAACTGACCTGACCCGACCCAAACTCGACCCAAAGTGTTGACCCGATACCCGACCTGATTATCAGTCGACCGAAAATCAATCCGAAACCCAAAATGACCCGACCCGACCCGAACTTGACCCGATAATCTTTTGACCCGAACTTGATCCGACCCATACCGACCCGAATGACCCATTTTCCAGGTCTATGATGTAGTGGAATGTATATATAATCGAGGATGTTGAGCTAAAATTATGAAGATGAAAGACTACACACCACATATTTCTTTTGGTAAACTTGCAATATCACATCCTTTT
The DNA here is from genome assembly GCF_001683475.1 of Chenopodium quinoa. Taxonomy (NCBI): domain Eukaryota; kingdom Viridiplantae; phylum Streptophyta; class Magnoliopsida; order Caryophyllales; family Amaranthaceae; genus Chenopodium; species Chenopodium quinoa. The sequence continues at coordinate 4,257,217 of NW_018744626.1, read as the reverse complement.
GATTTCAATTCGAGTTATTAGAATATACTAAGTACAAAGTACATAGTCTTGAAACTTCACCACATGTAATAAGAGCTTTGATTATGATGTCATGTGCATGGCTTCTTATTAGATAGTAATTATTATGGTTGTTATGATTGAGATCATATACGTTGGATTAATGACGAGGTATAGATACATATATACTCCCTCCGTTTTTAAATACTTGCTTCACTTTTTTTTTTCGGTCGTTTTTAAATACTTGCCCCATTTTCTTTTTTGGAAAGCTTTTATAAAATTCATGGAGTAATTTATTTCTCACACCTAGTGGACCCAACATAAATCATATTTTATTTTATATTCTCTCTCATCCAATTGTCTCAACTACTTTTGCTTTTTACAATTTTTTTCTTTACTCCACTACCTCCATATGTTATTATTTTCTCCAATTTCTCCTAAAAATTCAAACATGAAGAAATAGAGCGAGTATTTAAAAACGGAGGGAATATATAGGATCATTCCGTTGAATCAAACTGTAAAATCCCGATCAAGAAAAACCATGTCTTCAAATGATTCTATATGCGGAGTATATAACATTACAAAGTTGACATTTAAATTAAGTTGACAACTAATTAAGTGATATATTCAATTATCAATAAGTATAAATTATGAAATAAATAACATGATATTATGAAATTATGCATTGTAACCAATCCAACAAAAAGTTTACATAATATAATTTGGTTTCTATATATTAGTAAATAAACATGTCAAAGTAAGTATATAAATTGTGTAAAAGTCAAACTGATGTACTTCATTTAGAAATAAAAGGAGTAGTTGTATTTAGTTTTTGTATAAAACACCAATGAACTGAAGGTCAAAGTGGTGTATCCGTGTATGTTAATAGTGAAAAAATCAAAATGTATCATGTATGTGACATTTAGGGTCTGTTCTCATAGAATGAACTTAGTTGAATGAACTAAAATGAATATTTTAGAAGAGAAGAAAATTAGGAGCTGAACTGAACTAAGCTGAACTGAACTGAACTGAACTGAATTGAGCTGAACTGAAAATAAACGTATGAGAACAGACCCTTGATTTAAAATAGAGAGAGTAGCTAGGTACTTAGCTTGCTAATCAATCATCACTAATATTTAATGGATTGATTTGAGTTTATCAAATTTCTAATTACTACCCCTGTTTCATATTATTTGAAAATTATAATACTTTATATCTCATAAATAATATTCCCTCTGTCCTTTTATTAGAGTCTCATTTATTATGTGAATAATAAATGTTATTATGTTAGTAATAAATGTTAGAAATAGGTCTAATAAAAGGAAGGAGGGAGTACTTCAAAATTACAAATAATATAAAATGCGGGTAGACCATTAGCTCAATTATTACAAATTTGCATGGTATATGAATAATATGAAGTAATAATTTTGATTGGTTGTAATCCTTTAGTTCACATTGTTGACCTGGCACATGTCTTATACAGAGAAGTGTTGTGCTCTCATTTTGCATTAGTTGCAACCCTTTTTATTTTTGACCATTTTATATTAGTTACAACATTACTATATTTATATTGAACTCATCATTATTTTATAATTTATCTCTCCTACTAACTCCACTTTCACAAATATTTTATTATTTCTCTTTCCTACCAACCCTACCGAGAGCTGTCAAGAGTCGATCCGACCCGAAATACCGACTCAAACCCGATTATTAACCGACCCATCTAAACCCGAAAAAACGGTGACCCAAACCCGACCTGAAACCAACCCTAGACCCGAGTTGACCCGAATATGTGAGACCCGAACCCGAACATGAACTGAACTGGAGATGACTTGACCCGAATTTAACCTGTAAATTATTTACCTGAACTGAACCCGACTTGAACCGAAATTGACCGAAACCCGTTTTAACTCGACAAAACCCGAATTTAATCCAAAATGTTACCAACCTGAACTGAATTCAACCCGACCCTTTAACCCGACTCGAATTTAACCCAACCTGTTACAAACCTGACCCGAAATAAACCCGACTTGTTATTGACCTGACCCAAATTCAACCCGACTTGTTATTGACCCGACTCGAATTTTACCAGACATATTACTATCCTGACCCAAAAATTCAACCCGATCTGTTATTAACTCGACTCGAAATCAACACGACTTGTTATTGACCCGACCTAAATTCAACCCAAATTTTTCCTAACTCGATTTCAAATCACCTTAAATGCAATTTAGACCACCTTATTATTGTTGATCAAAGCATTTTGTCTAGGGAGACCAAGTCGGTCTAGGCCAGCAAAAGAAAGGAGCATCATCCTCAAATTTAAGAGTTAAATATAGTATATATTTGTTGTATGGTCAGAGGAAATAATCATCTTTCTAAATTATAGACTATAGTTTCCTACTATATTTCCATATATATTATAGTCAAAAGATAATATTAACTTGATAAAAATGATAATTATCTAATTATAGTTAGTTGAACCTGAATATGACCTGACTTGGAAATGACCCGACCTGATTGTAACCTGCAAATTATTGACTTAAACATAACCCGACTAAAATCCGAGAATGACCTGACATGGAAATGACCCAATCTTATTATAACCCTCAAATTATTAAATTGAACCAAACCTGACTTGAACCCGAGAATGACCCAACTTGAAAACGACCCGATCTGATTATAACCCGCAAATTATTGACTTGAACCGAACCCAACTCAAACTTGAGAATGACCCGATCTGATTATAACCCACAAATTATTGACTTGAACCGAACCCGACTCGAGCCCGAAAATTACCCTAACCCGTTTTAACCCGTGAGAACTCGAAATAAACCCGACCTATTGTTCACCTGACCGAATGTAACCCGACCTAAACCCGATACGAAGTATGACCCGACATGACCTGAATAAAGCTTGACTAGACTTGCATAGGTTATGGAACTAATCCAAATTGACCCGACCCGACTCGATTTGACTCGACCCACTCTTACCGACCCAAACCCGACCCATTTACCCGAATTGACAGCTTTACCCGAAACCTCCAAAATTTCACAAAAAGCGTGGATATTAGCCTTCAATTTTGGAATTTTTTTACTTTTTTTCACCCAGAAATAAAAATTGCCGAACTGTTTACCATGGTCCCTAATACCCTCCGGGAGTCCAATTGGCTGGGTGAAACCATCCCATTTGCCTTTAAACGACCAAATTACCGGTTTATAACTTGCACCGATTTCATTAACTCAAGCCTACCACAAAAATTTATGACAACATATAATGATAATATATGGTTCCAAACGGCATTATATGACCCCGAGATGTATCCCCTAAAATCTCAATGCTTTTCGACAACGGGCTCCGAAACATTCGAAATTTCTCAAAAAGCGTGGATATTAGCCTTTAATTTTGGAATTTTTGACATTTTTCGCCCGTAAATAAAAATTGTCGAAATTTTCACCATGGTCCCTAATACCCTCCAGGAGTCCAATTGGGTGAATTGAACTATCCAATTTGTCTTTAAACGACCAATTTACTAGTTTACAACTTGCATCAATTTCATTAAATAAAGCCTACCACGAACATTTATGACAACATATAATGATCATAAATGGTTCCAAATGGCATTATATGACCCCGAGATGTATCCCCTAGAATTTCGAGACGTTTAGACACCGGGCCCCAAAAACTCCAAAACTTCTCAAAATGGTGGATATTAGCGTTCAATTTTTGAATTTTTTTACTTATTTACGCCCGGAAATAAAATTTGCCGAAATGTTTACGATGGTCTCTAATACCCTCCGGGAGTCCAATTGGGTGGGTGGAACCATCCAATTTACCGGTTTACAACTTGCGACGATTTCATTAACTCAAGTATACCACAAACATTTATGACAACATTTAACGATCATATATGGTTCCAAACGGCATTATATGGCCCCGAGATATACCCCCTATAGTCTAAAGGCTTTTCGACATCGGGCCCTGAAACCTCAAAAATTTCTCAAAAAGCGTGGATATTAGCCTTCAATTTTGGAATTTTTTTACTTTTATTGCCCGGAAAAAAAAATTACCGAAATGTTTACCATGGTCCCTAATACCCTCTGGGAGTCCAATTGGGTGGGTGGAACCATCCTATTTGCCTTTAAACGTCCAATTTATCGGTTTACAACTTACACTGATTTAACCAGCTCAAACCTATTACGGACATTTATGACAACATATAATGATCATATATGGTTCCAAACGACAATATATGACCCTGAGATGTATCCCATAAAATCTCAAAACTTTTCGACACCGGACCTCGAAACATCCAAAATTTCTCAAAAAGCGTGGATTTTGATTTAGAATTTTTTGATTTTTTTCGCCCGGAAATAATAATTGCCAAAATATTTACCTCAGTCATTGATACCCTCCGGGAGTCTAATTGGGTGGGTGAAACCATCAAATTTCATTAACTCAAGCTTACCACGAATATTAATAACAACAAATAATGATCATATATGGTTCAAAACTACATTATATGACCCCAAGATGTATTTCCTAAAATTTCAAGACTTTTCAACACCGGGCCCCAAAACCTCCAAAATTTCTCAAAAAGCGTGGATACTAGACTTCAATTTTGGAATTTTTTGACTTTTCGCCCGAAAATAAAAATTACCGAAATGTTTACCTTGGTCCTTCATACCCTCCGGTAGTCCAATTGGGTGGGTGGAACCATCCAATTTGTCTTTAAACGGACAATTTATCAGTTTACAACTTGCATCAATTTCATTAACTCAAGCCTACCACGAACATTTATGACAACAAATAATGATCATATATGGTTCCAAATGACATTATATGATTATGAGATGTATACCCTAGAATCTCAATGCTTTTTGATACCGGTCCCTAAAACCTCTAAAATTTCTCAAAAAACGTGGATATTAGCCTTTATTTTTGGAATTTTTTGACACTTTTCGCCCGAAAATAATAATTTCCGAAATGTTTACCATGGTGCCTAATATCCTTCGGAAGTCCAGTTGGGTGGGTGGAACCATCCAATTTGTCTTTAAACGACCAATTTACCTGTTTACAACTTGCACCAATTTCATTAAATCAAGCCTACCACGAACATTTATGACAACATATAATGATCCATTATGGTTCCGAACGTCATTATATGACCCCGAGATGTATTTCCTAAAATCTCAAGGGTTTTCGACACCGTGCCTCCAAACCTCCAAAGTTTCTAAAAAAGCGTGGATATAAGCCTTTAAATTTGGAATTTTTTTTACCTTTTTTCGCCCAAAAATAAAAATTGCCAAAATTTTTACTATGGACCCTAATACCTTCGGGAGTCCAATTGGGTGGGTAAAGCTATCCAATTTGCCTTTAAACGGCCAATTTACCTATTTACAACTTGCACCGATTTCAATAAATAAAGCCTACCACAAACATTTATAACAACATATAATGATCATAAATGGTTCCATACGGAATTATATGATCCCGAGATGTATCCCCTAAAATTTCATAACTTTTCGACACCGGGTCCCGAATCCTCCAAAATTTCTCAAAAAGAGTGGATATTAGCCTTCAATTTTGTAATTTTTTACTTTTTTCGCCTGCAAATAAAAATTTCCGAAATGTTTACCATGATCCTCAATACCGTCCGGGATTCTCATTGGGTGGGTGGAACCATCTAATTTGCCTTTAAACGACTAATTTACTCGTTTACAACTTGCACCGATTTTATTAACTCAAGCCTACCACGAACATTTATAACAACAAATAATGATCATATATGGTTCCAAAACAGCATTATATGACCTTGAGATGTATCCCCTAAAATTTCAAAACTTTTTCGACACCGGGTCACGAAACCTCAAAAAAAATTCAAAAAGCGTGGATATTAGTCTTCGATTTTGGAATTTTTTGACTTTTTTACGCCTGGAAATAAAATTTGTCGAAATGTTTACCATGGTCCCTAATATCCTCCGGGATTCCAATTGGGTTGGTGGAACCATTCAATTTGCCTTTAAACGACCAATTTACCGATTTACAACTTGCACGGATTTCATTAACTCAAGCATACTACGAACATTTATGACAACATATAATGATCATATATGGTTCCAAACGACATTTTATGACCCCTGAGATATAACCCCTGAGATATCAAGACTACACTGGGTCCCAAAACCTCCAAAACTTTTCAAAAAACATGGATATTAGCCTTTGATTTTTGAATTTTTTGACTTTTTTCGCCCAAAAATAAAAATTACCGAAATGTTTACCATGGTCCCTAATATCCTCCGGGAGTCCAATTGGGTTGGTGGAACCATCCAATTTGCCTTTAAACGACCAATTTACCGGTTTACAACTTGAATCGATTTTATTAATTCATGCCTACCACGAACATTTATGACAACAAATAATGATCATACACTAGTAGAAAAAAGCAATTAGCCATTAATTCAAAACCCCCCTATGCCACCGGTTTTGAACCGGTGGTCATTTGGGGGGTGGCAATAATCTGATGCAAAAGCCACCGGTTCAAATCCGGTGGAAAAAACAAGTATTGCCACCGGTTAACCGGTGGCAATTACATTTGGCGGATTTTTTTTTTTTGGGTATTAAACATTTTTGCCACCGGTTAACCGGTGGCAATAACAGCTACATAATTTTTTTTTTTCCTTTTTCTTTTCTGCTGCAATTATAATACTAATACTATAATATAAAAACAATCAATGTAATGCAAACAACATCACATGAGCGCAAAAGAATTCTTATTGTACAATACTAAAAAAAATTAAAAAATTACATCGAATTATAATCAAACAATGAAATTCAGCTTTAAATTATTGTACAATAAAAAATAATAAATAAAAAAAATACGTCTAAAACAATTTTTCAAAATCAAAGTCTTGAATCTTGTTGCATGTCTTGAATCTCATGTCTTGAATCTTGATGCATCAATTAAGACCTGCATAAATTAAACCCAGAATTAATAAAACTTACCAAAAATGCAAAAAAAAAAAAACAGTACCCAAAAAATTCACGAACTCTAAATTATAAAAAAAAAAAAATTCGCGAACCCAAATATTTCACAAACCCAGAATAGTTCACGAACTCATGCATGTACCTAGACAAAAAACGATCCAAATATTTTGGAAATCAATTAACCCCAAAAATTTAGAAAATCAATTAAATCCAGAAAAATTTCGAAATCACTTAAACTAAGAAAAATTTCGAAAATCAATTAACTACAAAAAAATTTCGAAATAAATTAAATTTTAAAACCCAGAAAATCAATTTCGAACTCCACCATAAATAACAAAACCCACCCACCTTAAACCACCGTAACCACAACCACCACCACAACCCACGAATTCCATCAAAAAAAACAAAAAACAAAATAAAAGTAAGAAAAAAGAAAAATTACCTCGAATTTCACCAAAAATCCCCCGAAATTATCTAGAATTTGGGTTATAAAGGTCAAATTCGACCATGAAAATTCTAGATCTAGAGTTTTCATGGTCAAATTTGACCAGAAAACCTTAGGCAACGAATATTAGTGGCGGCGGCGGCGGTTTTCAAAAGAGGTGAAGAGGAGGGAGGAGGCGAGGGAGATAAGAGAAGAAGAGCAGAGGGGATGAGGGGACGAGAGAAAAGAGAATGAAGGTGGACTGAGCTGAGAACGAAGATGAGAAAATGGGTATGGAGGAGCTGTGAGGAGTGAAGAGAGATAAGTTTAGAAAGAAAAAGGGAGGAGAGAGAAGATGAGGGGGCTAGGGTTTGGTAAAAGGGGTTAATATATAGGAAGGAACAAAAGGGGTGGGTTTTAGAAAAGGCCGGGTTTTTTTTTTAACAAAGCCACCGGTTTGAACCGGTGGTATTAGTATTTTTCCCACCGGTTCGAACCAAACCGGTGGCAATACTAATTCCTCAAAATCCCGCCCATTTTTTCCCCTATTTTTGCCATCGATTTTTGAAAACCGGTGGCCATTGAGCGGTGCCTTTTTGCTTTTTTCTACTAGTGATATATGGTTTCAAACGGCATTATATGACCCCGAGATGTATCCCATAGAATTTCAAGTCTTTTCGACATCGGGCCCTGAAACCTCTAAAAATTCTCAAAAAACGTGGATATTAGCCTTCAATTTTGGAATTTTTTTTGCCTAGAAATAAAAATTGCTGAAATTTTTACCGTGGTCCTTAATACCTTACGGGAGTCCAATTGGGTGTGTGGAACCATCCAATTTGCTGTTAAATGACCAATTTACCAGTTTACAACTTGCACTGATTTACCGGTTTACAACTGCCAATTTAATTAACTTGCACTACCGAACCCGACTTGAACCAAAATTGACCCTAACCCATTTTAACCTGTCAAAACCCGACTTGTTACTAACATGACCGGAATTCAACCCGACCCGTTCTTAACCTGACCCGAATTTAACCTAACCTTTTACAAACTCGACCCGAAATCAACCCGACTTGTTATTGACCTGACACAAATTCACCCGACTTGTTATTGATCCGACCCGAATTTTACCAGACCTATTACTTACCCGACCCAAAAATTCAACCCTATATTTTACTAACCCGACTCGAAATTAACACGACTTATTATTGATCCGACCTAAATTCAACCCAAAAATTTTCCTGACCCGATTTCAAATCACCTTAAATGCAATTTAGATCGCCTTATTATTGTTGATCAAAGCATTTTTTCTAGGGAGACTAAGTCGGTCCAGGCCAGCAAAAGAAAGGGGTATCATCCTCAAATTTAAGAGTTAAATATAGTATATATTTGTTGTATGGTCATAGGAGATAATTATCTTCCTAAATTATAGACTATAGTTCCCTAGTGTATTGTCATATATATTGTAGTCAAAGGAAATAATTAGCTTGATAAAAATGATAATTATAATCATAGTTAGTTGAACCCGAATATGACCTGACTTGGAAATGACCCGACCTGATTGTAACCTGGAAATTATTGACTTGAACATAACCCGACTTGAATTCGAGAATGATCCGACTTGGAAATGACCCAACCTGATTATAACCCGGCAAATTATTGACTTGAACAGAATCCGAATTGAACCCGAGAATAACCCGACTTGAAAATGACCTAACCTGATTATAATCGGCAAATTATTGACTTGAATCGAACTCGACTCAAAACCGTGAATGACCCGACCTGATTCTAACCCGCAAATTATTGACTTGAACCGAACCCTAGAATTACCTTAACCCGTGAAAACCCGGATTAAACCCGACCTATTGTTCACTCGACTTGATTGTAACCCGACCTGTTATTAACCCGACCTAAACCTGACCCAAACCCGATAAGAAGTATGACCCGACGTGACCCGACTCAAGCATGACCCAACCCAAACTCGACCCGCATAGGTTATGGAATTAATATGAATTGACCCAATCCGAGTTGACCCGACCCAAACCCGACCCGTTTACCCAAAGTGACAGTTCTAACCTCACCCACACAATTTTATTATATTACTTAAATTATGAGTCAAGCCTACTATTGCAACTAATGCAAAACGGAGAGAGTATTAGGAGGTTTAGGAGTTAGTGAAATAGTTCACAATTATAGATTTATAGGTCATCATGTACCAAATTTATTTTCCTTTCCTAACCCAATTTTTGTTGGTGCAGTGGACTCAAATTTGATATTTAACCTGACACCATCGATAGGAAAGAAATACACTTGGGCATCTTCAATTTACCTTATTTTTACTAATTTAAGGTTTAATAAGTTTATATATAACAAAGTCTAATATGTTCATATTAGTCTCGATAAATTTAGCTCATTATATGTATATTTCTTAAAAAGAAAAATGTTCAATATATTGTATGAATTTTTAAAGTAAATATTTATATGAAATGTCAAATAACGTAATTTTGTCACTTTGTGAATCTGGACTCACGCAATACTTTCTAGTAAGAATATAATTGATCCCTTCATTTTCGAAAAAAAGGTTTCGTTTGGTGGTTTTACACGGTTAAAAAGGAAAATAATATTGTGGAAAATAATGATTAGATATCATATAAAGAGTATATCAGATAAAGTCACTAAATTAACTTTAAAAATAGGAATATTTGCATTTGGAGTGTGTGAATATTTTTGTAAATAGGAATAGTTGCTCCCATTAGGTGTATGTAAATATTTTGATAAATGAATTAGTTGCATGAAAAATATGTATGTATGAGGAAAATGTGCAAAAAAAAAAAAAAAAAAAAGAAGCAAATGTAATCCTCTTTGAGAAAAGAAGAGAGTACTTCCTAAAAAAAACACAAATCAAATAGTTAGGCCCTGTTCACTTCATCTAAAAAAAAAAATCAGTAAAAATAATTTCAATTCAGTAAAAATAATTTAGTTTAGTTAAAAAAAAGTTCAGTTCAATAAAAATAATTTCACTTCAGTGAAACTCAGTAACCTCAAAGAAGAAATACAACTTAAAAATCAATAAAAATAATTCCACTTCAGTAAAAATAATTTCAGTTCAGCAAAAATAGGCGAACTGAACGGGGCCTTATAATAAAGATTAAACCCGAATTAGGGCCTGTTCACTTCACCTTAAACAAAATAATATTCAGTAAAATATAATTTCAGTTCAGTAAAAATAATTTCAAATAAATCAGTAAAAATCTGTAAACTTTAAGAAGGAATATAATAGAAAATTAGTAAAAATAATTTTAATTCAGCAAAAATAATTTCAATTCAGTAAAATTAATTTCATCACTTCAGTAAAAATAATTTCAGTTCAATAAAAATAATTTCATTTCAGCAAAAATAAGGTGAAATGAACGGGGCCTTACTCATGAAAATTACAAGATTGTTACAAGTCTTACAACCACTTGTCTTGGATTAGGCTTTGAATTTAACCCTTTTAGATTAGTAGGTCTCTTCCTGTTTGGCTTCGAGACGTAATAAAAAAGAAAAACTTCCTCCAAAACACGAGGCAACCAAAAGCTTGTATGGAGAAGAAACAAAATAATGCCCTAAATATGCAATTAATATGATTTATTCTACAAGGAAATACAAGCCTAGCTAATTGCCTTTATAAGTGAGTATATATCAATATCAATTGCATATCATTGGACATATTATTAAGGAAATTTTGTGTAGAACTACCCTAAAGATAGGGTCATTTGTGAACAACTACCCATTTTTTTTTATTTGTTTAGAACTACCCACAAGTTTGAAAACATTTGGGTAGTACTACCCATTAACATTTTTCGTCCAATTAAGACGTTATCGGAGCTCACTTTTTTTACTTTTGCCACCCAATTAACTCTCCCAATTTGTATAAAGGTTTTAATTTACCTTAATTAACCTAATTAAGGTTTTAATCATAATTTATTTTAGGGTTCATGAGTGTAGTATTATTTGGGGATTTTAATTTATAAGGTTTGGGGGTTTAATTGAATTGGGGTTTTTGCTTATTTTAGCATTAATTGACCATTGTAATTGAAAAAAATAAATAAAAATTGGGCCAAAATAATGTTTTAATGGGACGAAAAACGTTAGTGGATAGTGGTACCAAAAATTTTCCAAACTTGCGGGTAGTTCTAAACAAATAAAAAAAAATGGGTAGTTGTTCACAAATCACCCTATCTTGCGGGTAGTTCTAGACAATTTTTCCTATTATTAATCATACGAAGTATTATCCAACATAATCGCAATACAATGTACTAATTTGTCAATTTATATTTATACTAATGTGTTATTATTCAAGATTTTCTAAATAGAACTCAGTACACAACCAAATATCAATATCAATTGAATATCATTAGACTTCTTATCATTCATATGGAGTATTATATTAATATTAATACACTGACTTGTCAATACACTACAAGACTGTGATACAATACACTGACTTGTCAATTAATATTAATACAAAACGTCATATTATTAAACTTAAACTTGTACATAAACAAGGTCGGTCATTATTAAGCAAGTGCAACTAGCTAGAGGTACGGTGCCATTTTGTGTACTTGAGTCGGGTTCGTGAGGTCGGTTGAGACGGATTAATATATCAAATTTAAGTCATGCTATTATTAAGTCATAAGAATGGAAATTTGAATTAGAATAATTTCGGATCGGATTGAACTGGTTCAGTTAGATCACTCCATGGTAGTAAAACAATTTATTGGAACTACATTACATATAAATTGATGTGTGATCTGACATGCATAATTGCATAGTGGTAGTCGCGCGAAGTTAGGCTCATAGAGTCATAGCAATAAAAGACTGAAATGAAGTGGTTTATAATTTATTTTTTCTTTTTATGATTTTTTTATTTACCATTTCAGGTAATCCATATTTTCTTTATTCTTTCTAGATTGTTTCTTCCAGAAATTAATTACGCCGTAGTAGATATAGAATTAATCTATGCAACAAACGTGTTGATTTATTTGGCTGATATGAGTAGCTTATATACTGTGATTGTGCTACTTTAATGACTTGTGTACTTGCATTAACTAGAAACTTTAGTTACTTTTTTTTTTAAAAAAAAAAAAAAAAAAAAAAAACTTTAATCAATTGAAAATTCAATTCAAGCAAATGAATTGAAGTGGTTATTTATTTTCACAATAAAATTGTAAGAGTACAATTTTTCCGCCAAAAGGTCAATTTAATTTATTTTTAAAGGGCCCAAAATTTATTAGCATGAAGGCTTTATAATGTTTGAGGCGGTCCTCCTTAGACAATGTAGTTTAGCTTAAACATATGAATTGAATTAACATACTTATTTTCACACTAAAGACCTAAAGTTATACGAGTAGCTTTTTAATGCCACTAAATATTCAACTATCGCATTTTTAGGGCCCTAAATACATTAGCACAGGGTATTTAACATGTTTGAAATGGTCTTCCACAGTTCCACATATAATCAAAACAAATGGTGAAGACTGTAAACATAAGAAACGGAGGGAGTAATAATGAAGCTTCTACGACGAAGCTACTCAGTATCTTCCAAAAATTGAACAGAAAGGATTATGAAATTCAGTACTAAGGTAGCTTAGATGAGCATATGATGAAGACTGAACAGTACAGTCGTAACATAAAGAAGTGCAGCATCATCATCTGAAATTTAAGAAAATGATGATTATAAAATTAGAAAAATTATGTAAAGTCAAAACTAAAATTCTCGTTTCTAACAAAATACTCCCGCAACAATCTAGGCCTAAGTTCCAAGATATCTATGTTTTAATGCTTGATTCTAGATGAATCTTATGTCTCGTGTTATTCATTCATTCAGGTCTACCTAGCTATTCCCTATTAAGGTCCACTCTACTAAAAATTGAATTTATTTTTTACTAATTGGGATTTTTTTTTGGCAAATTTTATAATTTTTATTGATTGGTTAAATTAAAAGGGATATCTACTAAATGAAAAAAAAAAAATGATATTCACTAATTCATTGCTAGTGTTATTTGCAATATAATGTTGCTTATTTTTACTGATTAAAAGATTGATTTTTATTTTATGGGCTAGATTGATTCTCTGGTATTTGCATCTTAATTAGGGAGTATTTGTATGTATTTTTTAATGAAAATAGAAATGTACAAGAGTAAAAAAATAAATTTAATTTAACCATTTTATAACAAAGGTAAAATAACATGACTAGTCACCTCAACTGATCAACTAGTTAAAAGCATTTCTGTATTACTTTGTATAACATTTTATTACTAAGGCTCTGTTTACTTCACCTTAGAAAAATAATATACAGTAAAATAAGTTCAGCTCAGTAAAAATAATTTCAGTTAAGTAAAATTCAGTTATCTTAAAGAAGAATTATAATAGAAAATCAGTAAAAATAATTTCAGTTCAGCAAAAATAATTTAAGTTCAGTAAAATTAATTTAAGTTCAGCAAATATAATTTTGTTTGAGTATAAATAATTTCAATTAAGTAAATATAAGTTAAAATGAACGGGGCCTTTTAAGATATGTAAATATGTTTAACTAACGGGTTTCCTTAACTAATTTATTCATTCCAAACAAAAACTGAAATTACTAGGACTAATACTCCTTTGAAGCTATGTCGTCGTTTTAGCTCATTCATTTTCATCGAAATTAATAATTGTTGTATACTAACAATGCAACATTAAATGTCATTTATATTCACAAATACAAACTTATAAGTCATTTTATATCATCCATATAATATTAATGGACATTACAGTTCCAACACAAGTGAAGTTTCCTTACAATTTACCATTCCAAATTGTTGCATAATTTGCGACAGTATTAAGCAGTAACCTTTTTTTATTTTTTGACTCCGTAAAAATTAAAATAATCAAATTTTACTGTTTTTAAGCCATTTGTCGTTAAATAAATAAATAAATAAACCAAGAGATAACAAATTCTAGCAGAGATTAAAACGACCCTAATTAAATTGTTACTAAAAAAAAAAAAAAAAAAAATACCATGCAAGTCAGAATATGATGAAAAATGCTAAACACAATTAGCATAAATTGGATCTTTATTTTTATCCAATATGTAAAAAACGACATAATTAAGCATGATTTATATATGTATACATTTGGATGATGATGATGATTAACATAGTCACAAACTACTAATAATACTCCTTAGTAATTTACACTTACTTTTTGGATGTTTGTCACATCTCACCACTTTAAGTGATTTTTAATCTCCTCTTCATTTAATTTAAACACTAAGATTAAAAAAAAAAAAAAACCTTGTTGATATAATTTCTTTTTAATCTTGCTTCTAGAAAAGATGAGCTCCAGTTTCATCATCTAAATTCATGTCCATCAAGTTAACATGGTTGTTGTGCGACAGCGGAAGCAAAGGTCGAAAACAAACAAGAAAACAATAAAGAAATTCAATGCAAACAATAAGAACAACACCAAGAATTTACGTGGTTCACTATCGATGTGATAGCTACGTCCACGGGCACCGAGATCGAATGATTTCACTATAAACTGCAAAGATTACAAAGATGATTCTTGTATTTCTCAAGAACGGCTCTCACTCTCTCTCTCTTAACCCTTATACTAATATTAGGGAGGTTTTATATTAATCCCTAAAATAAAAGATACTTGGGCAAAAAGATAACATAAAAGATAACTTTAAATCGTAAAATCCGCGTCTCCGCATTTTTCCTTCTCCGCCCGGTCAGACCGGGCAAGGTCTGCCCGATCGGGCGCGAGAAGAAAACTCCATACGAATGCTTCAACGTATCCAACCCCCACCGCCCGGTCAGACCGGGCAATGTCCGCCCGATCGGGCGGACAAAGCTACGAAGTACGAGTCACCTAATACTTATCAACAATCTCCACCTTGACGAGAACTCGTAGTCAGCAAACGACCCCATCAAGACATAGTGGAAAAACATCTCAAGCCAAACCCGATGCAAGACTCATGCATAAGCCATACATCCCGATAAGTCTTCAACCAAGACCCATCACATACTCGTCTCCAAGTATAACAACTCATAATGCTCCACCTGCATCACAAGCCCCGGGCAAGCTCCACCTTAAGGCCAACACACCTACACCAGGAGCTCCCCAACTTCGCCCCTCAGGGCCTACTACATCACGTAGTAATCAATATTTAGCAAGTCTAAGCAATGTTTAAACTTGCTAAACGGAACAGGCTTAGTGAAGAAATCAGCCGGGTTGTCAGCAGTCCCAATCTTCTTCACCTTAATCCTCTTGTCAGTACGCAAGAAATGATACCTGACATCAATGTGCTTCGTCCGATCATGGTGTACTTGATCTTTAGCTAAGCAAATCGCACTTAGACTATCACAATACACTGTAGCAAAATCCTGTGCAATACCCAGTTCACCTACTAGGCCTTTGAGCCAAATAGACTCCTTAGCTGCAGAAGTTAAAGCCATATACTCAGCTTCAGTAGTTGACAACGTAACTGATGACTGCAATGTAGACTTCCAACTAACCACAGAACCACCCAAAGTGAACACATAACCAGTCACAGACCTCCTGGTATCCACATCAGCTGCATAATCAGAATCACTGTACCCAGTGACCAAGCATTCCCTACCATTCCCGTACACAAGACCAATATCAGTTGTCCCTCTCAGGTAGCGAAAAATCCTTTTCACCCCTTGCCAGTGTTCCCTCCCAGGTCGAGCCATAAACCTGCTTACAACACTAACAGCATGCGCAATATCCGGCCTAGTACAGACCATAGCATACATCAAACAACCAACCGCGTTTGCATATGGAACTCTAGACATATAAGACAACTCCTCCTCTGATTGAGGTGACATAGACAAAGACAACTTACAACTAACAGTAGTTGGCGTACTTATAGGCTTCGATTTTTCCATCCCAAAACGAGACAAAATCTTTTCAATGTAGCTTTTCTGAGTCAAGAAAAGCTTACCTCTAGCCCGATCCCTGTAGATCTCCATACCCAAAATCTTCCTAGCTGCACCCAAGTCTTTCATGTCAAACTCCGAGTTAAGCATCTCCTTTAATCTAGCAATATCAGATTTATTCTTTGTGGCAACCAACATGTCATCAACATATAACAAAAGATAAATCATGGAACCATTATCCAGCTTACTATGATACACACAGCAATCATATGAATTCCTGTCAAAACCTTGTGAAACCATAAAAGAATCAAACCTTTTGTACCACTGTCGGGGGGATTGCTTAAGTCCATACAATGACTTTAGCAATCTGCAGGCATAGTGTTCCTTTCCAGGAACTTCGAATCCTTCGGGCTGCTTCATCAGAATCTCCTCCTCCAAATCGCCATGAAGGAAAGCCGTTTTAACATCCAACTGCTCCAGCTCAAGATCAAAATGTGCTACAATTGACAATAACACACGGGTAGAAGTATGTCGAACCACAGGTGAGAATATCTCAACAAAATCAACCCCTTCTACCTGACTGAACCCCTTAGCAACTAGCCTAGCCTTAAAACGTATTTGCTCAGTTTCCGACAACCCTTCTTTCTTCTTGTAAATCCATTTACAACCCACAAGCTTCCTCCCTTCCGGTACCTTTACCAGTTCCCACACTCTGTTCTTGTAAAGAGACTGCATCTCTTCACCCATTGCGGCAAGCCATTGCGCAGACTCACTACAACTAATTGCTTGTTTATATGTGGCAGGTTCAAATGACTCTACATCATCAGCTACACTCAATGCATAACCTGTCATCGCATCAACACAGCAATTTCTTCCCTCCATCTCTTCAATCAATCTAACAGGCTTCTTGATAACTCGTTTAGGCATCTCAAGAATGGTGTCAGGTTGACTAGATGACCCCTGATTAGATTGCTCCACCTCATCCCCAGAGTTAGAATGAGTAGGAGTAATCTCAGGTTCAGGAGTACCCGGCACTGGAACATCAGCATCATCATCAATATATTGTACCCGAGGTAAATCAGCAATGGTAGACTGATGTACCTCAAGTACCCCATCTGTCTGTAATAAATTGTCTCCTTCCCTTCTCAAATCTGAAATCTCTGCATTTTTAATTGAATACATGGTGTTTTCATCGAAAGTAACATCCCTACTAAGAATGACCCGACCCTCCGAAGGTGAAAAAATTCTAAACCCCTTCACACCATCCCCGTACCCAACAAAACACCCCTTCTTGGCTCGTGGATCCAGCTTACCCTCAATAACATGATAATAAGCAACACAACCAAAAATCTTCAAATTCGAAAAATTAGGCAACTTACCACTCCAGATCTCAAACGGAATTTTGGAATCAATTCCAGAATGAGGACCCCTATTAATGACATAACAAGCTGTTAACACAGCTTCACTCCAGTACCTCCTCCCAAGCCCTGCATTAGAGAGCATGCATCGAACTCTCTCTAGCAGTGTCTGATTAACCCGTTCTGCTACACCGTTCTGCTGTGGTGTCTTCCTGACAGTATGATGCCGACCTATACCCTCATCTGCACAGAACTGATTAAACTCGTCTTTGCAAAACTCTAGCCCATTGTCCGTTCGTAGCTTCTTGATCTTCCTTCCTTGTCGATTTTCCACCAAAGCTTTCCATTGCTTGAAAACTTTGAAGGCCTCATCCTTTGACTTAAGCAACCTAAGCCATGTGTATCGGGACTTGTCATCAACAAATGACACAAAATAGTGGTAACCTCCCATACCTTCAACTCTAGATGGACCCCAGCAATCTGAATGGATGTAATCGAGCACTGCATCAGTAATGTGAGCACCCTTGCTGAACTTTGACCTGTGTTTCTTACCAAACACACAATGCTCACAAAATTCAAGGTTGGCAACCTTGACCCCGGATAGAAGACCCCTCTTGGACAATAGCTGCATCCCCTTCTCCCCCATATGACCAAGCCTCATGTGCCAAATCTTAGTCATCTCCTGGTGAGATACAGATGCGCAAACCGCAGAACTAGGCAGTGTAACACCTTCAAAAACATAGAGGGTGTTCCTTTTGATACCCTTAAGTACCAACTCAGAACCTCTGAAAATACACAACTCCCCATCTGAAAACACACCATTGTACCCCAAGTCATCCAGGGTACCCAATGAAATCAGATTCTTTCCTAAAGCAGGAACATGCCGTACATTAGTCAAAGTTAACCTCCGCCCATCAACAGTCCTCAACCTCATGGAACCAATACCTGTGACCTTACATGGAGCATTGTTACCGACTATAACCATACCCCCATTGCGAGGTTCATATGTATCAAACCAATCTCGACGTGGACACATATGGAACGAACACCCCGAATCTAGAACCCAGTTATCAGATAAATCATCAGACCTAGCAGAACTGACTAATGCTAAATCTTCCTCTGAATTATAGCTCTCATTCGGTTTCTCTTCAACTACAGCAGCCTGGGACTTGTTTTTCCTCACCGGACAATTATTCCTAAAGTGACCCGGTTCTTTACAGTAATAACATGTTTTAGTAGTAGTTTTACTAGATCCATCCTTGCCGTTTCCAGCACCCGACCCAGCATTGTTCCCCTTGTTAAACCCCTTATTCTTTTTAGACTTTCCGGACTTAACAAACAACCCACTACCATTATCCCCATTATCACTCGTAGCTTTCATTCTGAGTTCCCTAGTATGAAGTGCTGCCTTCACTTCTTCTAAGGTTATAGAATCCTTACCAACAACAAAAGACTCTACAAAATTCTCAAAGCTAGACGGTAGAGATACAAGTAAAATCAACGCAGCATCCTCATCATCAATTTTAACATCTAAATTACGTAAATCAAGCAAAATAGAGTTAAGTTTTTCTAGATGTTCCCGTAAGGAAGTACCTGACTGCATCCGGAGGCTAAACAACCGCTGTTTCAGTAATAATTTGTTGGTCAACGACTTAGTCATATACAATGACTCCAGCTTCAGCCACAATCCAGCCGCCGTTTCCTGATCAGCCACCTCCGTGATGATTTGATCATCAAGACTAAGTAATATGGTAGAGTGTGCCTTCTCTTCCATAACTTCTAACTGCGGGTCAGTCGGTCCATCTTCTGACTCCGAAGTAGTACTCTTTGGAGCCAACGGACGCCATATCTGCTGTTGTTTTAACAGAGCCTTCATCTTAATTTGCCATAGCCCGAAACTATTTTTCCCGGTAAACTTCTCAATTCTTATTGTTGAATCTCCTGCCATTGTTATCTTCAAGAAACTCTCCAAGGATTGAACCTGAGCTCTGATACCAATTGTTGTGCGACAGCGGAAGCAAAGGTCGAAAACAAACAAGAAAACAATAAAGAAATTCAATGCAAACAATAAGAACAACACCAAGAATTTACGTGGTTCACTATCGATGTGATAGCTACGTCCACGGGCACCGAGATCGAATGATTTCACTATAAACTGCAAAGATTACAAAGATGATTCTTGTATTTCTCAAGAACGGCTCTCACTCTCTCTCTCTTAACCCTTATACTAATATTAGGGAGGTTTTATATTAATCCCTAAAATAAAAGATACTTGGGCAAAAAGATAACATAAAAGATAACTTTAAATCGTAAAATCCGCGTCTCCGCATTTTTCCTTCTCCGCCCGGTCAGACCGGGCAAGGTCTGCCCGATCGGGCGCGAGAAGAAAACTCCATACGAATGCTTCAACGTATCCAACCCCCACCGCCCGGTCAGACCGGGCAATGTCCGCCCGATCGGGCGGACAAAGCTACGAAGTACGAGTCACCTAATACTTATCAACAATGGTCATGACTAATAACCCCTTCTTCAAACAACCACTTCTCTAGTAAAGAAAGTGGCACTTGCTCCTCCGATGCCGACGCCGACAACCCTAACATTGGCTTACTCTCGTCCTGAAACACTTCAACCGACGCAGACACCTGCGAGTTGTTGTCGGTAGTAGTCGAGTTCGAGTTCGAGTTTGAGTTGGAGCTTAAGAGTGACTTAAACTCATCATGATCTTGATTATTACATGAGGTAGTTTGGGTGGAGTCTTGGGGTGACTTAGGGGTTGGTTTTCTAACCATCCAATTCTCGAGCAACCGAGCTATGTTCTCGGTGCT
Organism: Chenopodium quinoa; assembly: GCF_001683475.1. Classification (NCBI taxonomy): domain Eukaryota; kingdom Viridiplantae; phylum Streptophyta; class Magnoliopsida; order Caryophyllales; family Amaranthaceae; genus Chenopodium; species Chenopodium quinoa. Next base: position 4,236,702 of record NW_018744626.1, on the reverse strand, counting down.
CGAGGCGTAGATGGATGATGATTGGTTAAAACTCGGGTTCGGGATCGAGTCGGATCGAGGGAGGAACTCGGGTTTGTCAATAGAAAGGGCTTCACAAAGGGCTTGTTTAGCCAAGTGAATATCGGTTTGAAGCCTCCTTTCCCATTGCCCTTTGTTAGAGTTGTTTGAGGAAGAAGTGGATGATGTTGAGTTTGATGAAAGCCCTTCTTGTGATGATGTGTTTTGACCATCTTGCCCTTCTTCTTGCTTCTTTAGCTTCTTCTTTAGATGGGTATTCCAGTAATTTTTTATATCATTGTCTGTCCTTTGTGGAAGGTATGATGCTATTGCTGCCCATCTATTAGGAATAAATAAATTAATTAAAATTATTAATAAGAATAATAATTACAACTACATGCAAAAATTAAATTTGATTTTGTTTTTTGTGTAACAGATCTTATAACATGGACAAAATGTGTAATAAATTGTATCGGGAATTTGTAAACAAATTAAATAGAGTAAATTTAATTAATTTCTAGATTTTTTTTTTTTAATTAATGTTGAACAAAATGATCTACTACTATGATGTTGTTACTTGGTAGAATACTAAATTACTAGTAATAAAAATTAATTAATAAAATAAAATTACCTATTTCCCAAAAGGGCTTGAAGATGAATAATCATCTTTTCTTCTTGTTCAGTGAAATTGCCTCTTTTAATTCCAGGACGAAGATAATTAGTCCATCTCAGTCTACAACTCTTACTGCATCTACGTAATCCTGAAAAATAACCCGAAATATGATAAATTATACAACCGTCTCACACAAGAATTATTATCGATTAATAAACGTATACTAATATAACCCTAGTAATGATAACAATAGTTTTAATGAAGATCATGTAGAAAAGTAAATAAAAAAGTGAAAGCTGGCAGAAGTAGCAGGGAGTCTATTTAATACACAATTTAATGATCAAACCAACCCAAAAGACGAACAACCAAAACCACATAACATGAATCTATACTTTAAACAAAAGAAAAATATCTTTAAAATAAAATTAACTTAGGTGATTATGTAATAAGAAAATATTATTTTTTAAATGATTAGGTTATTTAATTTAAGCTAGGGTTAAGCTAATAGAATGATATGATGAATGAGAATAAAAGAAAGAATAATACCAGTATTAGTAGGAACAGCCCTCCAATTACCAGGACCATGTTCTTGAATATAAGAGACTAAAATGATATCTTCTTCAGGAGTCCAAGGACCTTTTTTCACACCTATTTTATCACAACAAGGAGGCCTCCCCATTCTCGATTCTATCGAGTAATAATTCTTATATGAGACGGGTGTATCTGTATATATATAAGAATATAAGTATAACGATGGAGTGATCTATATATGGTGGTGGTAACTGGTAAGGTAGCAAAAAAAATTCTAGAAGAAAACTAGGTTTATTATTGGATGTTAGAGAGAGAATTGAAGTTGGATTATTTAGAGAAGGAAGAATGAAGGAAAGAGGGTTAAAGACAAGGGTCCAAGGTGAGTAGGGATACCCTTATAGTATAGTCTATATATATAACTTAAATAATACTTAAAATATTATTATTGTTAATAGTAATAATTATGTAATAATATTAATATTAATAATAATAATGAAAAAATAATGATAATACGCTGACCAGAGAGAGAGAGAAGGACAGGAGGTTCGAAGAGTCAAAAGGAGACAGCAAGAGCATTAACTACAAAAGAGGGGTTTGCAAAAGTCAGCTTTGCTTTGAGCCTCACCGAACCGCGTGGCATTCAATTCATTGTTTTTCTTTTTTCTCCTTTTTTAAGGGACCTTCTTACACCTATTACTACTATTTTTCTTTTCTTTTCTTTTTTTAATTTTTAATTAAGGCTAGTGAGTGAGTAAGTGAAGTAAGTGAGTAGTGAGTAGTGACTAGTGAGTGTAACAAAAAAATAAAAAAGAAAAGAAAAAGAAAAAAGACTAGCTAGGTTTATTAATAGGAGTGGTAATAGTAAAAGTCAAAATACTCTACTAGGATTGAGTAGTCATGGTATTAATTTATGTTGACCATTTCAGAGACTCCGATCCCTTCCTAGATTTCCACTTTCCCAATAAATTCAAACAAGGAAAATAAAATTACTGCTTTTTAGGTTAGTTGATTATGTATCACGTACCATTTCACATATTCAATCTAGAAGCTAATTTCATTTCTAGTAATTCTTGTAATAGACGGATGTATGATGATAATAATTTGTCTGCTCTTTAAAATTTAACTTGATTTTGGCCCAAATTTTTTTTGGCCTATTGGATTAGTATAACTACCCCATAGTAATCAAAATGTAAAAGAGTTTTAGGCTTCTTTTGTGACACAAAATTTGTTGATCATATAAAACAGTCTAATAATAAGGCTTACGGATATTTCATCAAATGCCACTGAGTAATTTAAAAATTCACCAAATGCCATCGGACTTTTCAGAATTCACCAAATGCCACTGAGTTTTTAAAAAATTCACCGAGTGCCATTAATGACTAACGGCAGTTAACTCCGTTAGTCATTAAGGCTAATTATGCCACGTGGTGGCTTATGAGTGGTTGCTTATTAAATTAGTAAATTAATTACTTAATAAAAAACTTTTTTAAAAAAAAAACAGCCACCATGACCCAGCCCCAACCACCGTCTGTCACTGCCACCACCATATCTCCGCCTCCAGCCAGTCCCCACCGCGGCGCAACCCAGCCTAGCTAACCCGCGCCAACCTAGCTAACCCACGCCGACGACCGCACCGGCGACGACGCAACCCAGCCTAGCCAACCCACGCCGACGACGCAACCCAGCCGCGATTCACAAACTCTCTTTCTCCCTCGACAATCCCTCCCCTCCCCACCGCCGATGACCAAACTCCCCCCCCCCACTGCCGGATCCCTTAATTAAAAACCCCAAAATCGAAATATAGGGTTTCGACACCTTAAACCCCCAATATCAATTTCCCATAATTCGAAGCCCCTTCCCCGCTCCGGCGAACCCAAACCAGCCCTTCCCCTCCCATCTCCACCCCCCGAACCACCTCACTTAAACCCAAAATCGAAAACCTTAAAATCGAAATTTAGGGTTTCGATTTTGGAGATTTCAATTTTGGGGTTTTAGGGTGTCGAGGATGGTGGTTTAAGGGTGGGAAGTGGATGGAGATGGTAGGGGTAGGGGGAAGGGTGGCCGCCGACACCAAAGAGGATGTTGGTCGTCGGTGGGGGCGGGGGCAAGGGGTTGGGCTGGCGTAGGGGCGGTGGTGCCGTGGTGCGGTGGGAAGAGTGGCTAGGGTTTATTTTTTTTTGTTTCTGATTTAATTTTTTTTTTTTGTTTTTCTTTTTTTTTTAAAACTTCTGATTTTAATTTTTTTTGATAAATAAAATAATAATAATAAAGTGAACCAATTAGAATACACCACGTGGCATAATTAGCCTTAATGACTAACGGAGTTAACTGTCGTTAGTCATTAATGGCATTCGGTGAATTTTTTAAAAACTCAGTGGCATTTGGTGAATTCTGAAAAGTCCGATGACATTTGGTGAATTTTTAAATTACTCAGTGGCATTTGATGAAATATCCGTAAAATTAAAGTTGAAATTGACAGTCTTAAACTTATTATAACTCTAGTGCTTTACATTTTATTTGCAATTATTTTTAGGACTTTATTATTTCTTTGTGCTTTTGTTGATTATTCACCCTTGCTTCTTCTCCATTCCTTTTTTTTTTTTTGACGGGATGCTTCTTCTCCATTCTTGACATGCTCATGCATACATGAAGACTTTATTGATTCTCTATGCCAATTGCAAAAAAAAATTGAGCACACACAAGTGTACAAATGTATGTATGTATGTGCAAAGTAGTGACCAATGAAATAAATCTGTTAAATTTAAGCTAAGTATTTTTTTTATTTTTTTTATTTTTTTGACAAAAGATCCATATAACGAAAAACTAACATTATTCTTACAACCTAAATACCAACTAAACAAAAAACTAAGCGACAGGAAAACCAAATAAACTAAGCTAAGTAATTGAATTTATGTTTGGAGACAATTATACTCGGATTTTTCACAAAATATTTATATATATATAAATGAATTATTTTGCCACAATAGTAAATCTAATTTCCTTAACAGTAAATTACAAGAATGCTTATTTAAGAATATATATGTATTGCCAAAATTATTAGCATACAATAATTTACATCACACCCCTAAGGCAAATTAATACATAGGCCAATGGTCTTTTTGTACTCTTTAAAGACAATGACATTGAAATTATTAAGGTTTTGATAAGGCATAATTAAATCAAGGATTTTCTTGGGAGTTTTAATTTTCCTTTTGTCATTACTAGTACACTAGCAGTGTGACTTTTTTTTATCAAATGTCTATGTGCACAAATGCACAATCAGTAGTACAGTATACAATATAATGACATGTCACATACAAATGTAACTTTCGTTTCTAAGCAGCGTAAATCAAAGTGATAATGTAATGGACCAATTCAATCTCTACTTGATTTTGACTAATTCATAAACAGGATTTCCTACATGCATGCATTATACTAATCTGCGGCAGCCTAGCTTAGCACCTATTAATGCAATATTATCTTTAATATTAATGAGTAACAAGGAAATTAGTGAGCTACTCCCGTTCTTTTTTGTTCTTTCTGTTTATGATTAATTAAAAAATTAAAGAAAAAAAATCTAAAATTGAAAGTACTAAAAAAAAAAAAACCAAAGGAAGTCCTACAATTTTCAATTTGAACTAGCTAGTTAGGTGTTTGGCTTGTGCAATGTATGAGACGAAAATTGGTAAAATACTCTAGGAAAATAGATTAAATAAAGGAGAAAGAGGGGTACATGATTTAATTTAGTGTCCCATAATATACTTTAAATAAGGAAAATAGTCTACAACTTTTCCTCAAAATAACTTTTCAATTATGATGTGTTGCAAGCATTTTGACATTTTCATTTTAGAGACGCGTTGCAAGTATTAAAAACGAAGGATATTATGAAATACTATTTTCACTTTAAAAAATATGTACTTAGCTTGTAAAAAATAAGAATGAATTCATGTATTAGGGTGATGAGAATAAGAGAATTTTTTTGATGTATAATTAAATCACACTTGAAGTACATTAGTGTAGCTAGGAAGATAATAAAAAAAATATTAAAAAAAAAATTAAACTTAGTGATTATGACTAGATAGGTTTCCTAATTAAATTAATCCTTTTTTTTTATTTGTAAAGTAAGAGGAACAAGGCCTACCCTACGTAGTCTAAATCTTATACTCGGGTAGCATTTGAACCTCCAATCTTTATAGGCCAAACTTAACATGATAATAAAATCAATATATATATAGTGTTGATCCATTACAATAATCAATAGGGCAATGTTAGGTCACTTTGATTATTTCTATTTTATTCTAAATAATCAATCATTTAAATTATCTTCTTAATTAAAAGAGAAATTTAAAAAAAATAAAATAAAAAAAAATAAAAAAATAAAAAATAAAAAAACATGTATAAATAGATTCCTACGGAGTATGGAGTACATGATATGTTCACCAAATCCAATTAATTTGTCGTTTTATTTTTGGCAAGATTATGAAATCAATTAGAAGTGATGATGAAGAACAGAAACAATAAATTCTTTTAAAAGAAAAAAGGAAAAGAAATTGAATAGAAACAACAAGCAACATTAATTACGCGTATATGTTGTTCAATTTTGCGCTATTCTCGTATGTACTTAGGTAAATACCGACAAGATAAAGTTAATACTGTAACAAGATACGGTTAGGGCATGCATGAATATAATGCATGATGCATGAACAACACTTTATGATGAGTAAAGCCCAAATTATGGGACACCTGAAGTGAAATGCAATTGATTCCTTTGTTATTTTGTAAAACGGATTTCAGACACTAAATCAGAAATTTCTTCTAACTATTTACTACTCCGTAGTTATTTAAAAGGTAAGAACAGTGCTCCAGCTAGTTTGAAAATCCCACACGAATAGTGGAGGTCGGAGGATCCACTCTCAAAGTGTCCAAGTTGCAATTCTTTTTATCACCAAACTTAACTTGGTAATTTGAGGAGGTATATTAGAGTGAAATGGGATTGTAAATTTATGCATGTAATATATATAAAGCGCGTATTTTTTAATATTTTATTATTGTACTATAATGTGTGTCATCTACATATACATGATAGACCGGCACCTACCCATATTAAGGTAAGTCGTCATTCCATAAGGAATTATTACCAGCCCTATTTCATTCAATCATATCATATATAATCTTTACTACATGCTTGGGCAATTGTATTGCTTGTGTTATTTACGTTTTATTTAATTTTAATTTTATTTTTTACAACATATAGGGAATCTAAAGTTAAAAACTATAAGAATAAGGGTTTTTTTTTATTTATTTGTTTGCAACATGTCCAACATCCTAATTTTCGAATTAAAAAAACTTTTAAAAGAAAGTATTGTATGCATGAGTAATAAGGTATAATTATTATTATATTTCTGATTTTAATTTATGAAAACTCATTTAGCAAGATAAATATTTTTTTTTATTTATTTTTTTTGATAAAAATAAAGAACAATATTTTCATTCTTTTTCTTTTGTGAAAAAAGAAACATGTTTTCTTTACTTAGATACGTATACAATTAGCAATACCAGTAATAAGATGAGGAGAAGATAAACCCTAGCCGCTCCTTTTCCTATCATCTTCCTTTTATCCCTCTAGCTAATAGCTATATGTAGTCAAATTTCTTCGGAAATATAGCTATTTTTGACTTTTTTCCCCCCCTTAGTAGTACAAGTAATTTTACGGATAAAGATTTATACGGAATACAAAATGAGATTAATATTTCAATCAAACAAATAAATAAATGTCAGACGAGAATTTTCTTTAAGGCTATACCATTTCGATAGACCCCTCGACTTGCATAAGAAAGCTGTAAATCAGAACTATGTGAAATAGAGGGGTGCACACAAAATTGAACATCTTTGAAGGGTTTATAATTGATGGACTCTTTCTCTTTCACTCCTTTTGATGCGTACGGCTCCTCAACCCACATTCAACATTGTTGTGCATTTCATTTGATCGAGTTAGGTTGGATTAAGTCGTCATACATTCAAATTTGAACAACTCGAGTTTGGACTTGATCTTTAACTTTGTCATCATTTCTACTTAAATTATTACTACATCATTGGAACACAATTAAATACAAAGTATGTAGCTTCAATTCCGTAAGGAGTTTGTGCATGTTCAATCTTAAAATAAATGCATTACAACGTACATTTTGGCTCAAATGCTCGAGGTAAGATGAACCAAGTTTTCACCCTTATTATACTTTCATACATATATTATATGTAATACTAAGTTTGGATACAAAATAATAAATTGAGTAAAAGTTTACTATAACCTATTACTCCAATTATGCATGCAATACTTTATAAAGTTGATCTTCTCTTGTTTTATAGCACACATTTTAGTGGCGGATTCTATGGAGACTTGAAACAGAACTCGCGGCTATATTAAGACTATATTCTTTCACAAGTGATAGAGGACAAATTACAAGAGATGTAAAGTGTTTTAATGTTTGAATCTTATGTCACATTCATGTGACTATATCATGAAACTTGTGAATTGCATGCTTGCACTACTCATTCACACTTTCCTCACTTCCATCGATCTTTTCCAAGGCCGATAAGATCACTATCAAACTAATAAGAATCTATTTTGAAATATTTGCACCCCTTGGATGACTTATTTATATACTAATTTTATTGATTAAGGAGTCTAATTAAAAAGTGTAAATAAGTTAAGTGAAAAACTATTGAATTATTCTTAATATATATTTTATAATTTAATGTCAACTTTTATGATTTTATGAAAAGATTGATGATACTTAAAATGAAGTTTATGAATTGGCGGCAAACTTAAAGTTAAAGTATGCAATTATATATACTTCCTCTGTTTTTTTTTATTTGACCTGTTTCTTTTATCACGCTTGCCAATGCAAAACTTTAACGATCAATAACTTTAATTCTCCATAATTATAAAATATAAAAGTTATATATTATGATAGTACTTATTGAGACGAATTCAAAATGATCTAACATAAATATGTTTTTCCTTACATATTATTCACAAAACACGGTCAAAGGAAGGGTGGTGAATAGTGTAAAAGTCAAAGCGGGTCAAGTAAAAAAAACGGATGAAGTATATATTAAGAGCAATATAAGTCTAGCATATATACGTGGAACCACAAATAATAATGATGGAGTATAAAACATATTCATGAGGTTTAACTATTAGTTTAAACTTTTAGTTGATGGTACTTTAAAATGGTATTAGAACAACAATTTTCTTAGAGGTTGGACATCCTATTGAGCCAAATCTTTATCCAATATCGATTAAAGACCTAGTTTAGAAGAAACTTACAAACCAAGCTCTGGTACCATGTTAAAACTTTGAGATAATATGAAACGCGCCTAGACAACCCAAATAAGGAGGTAGAAAATTTGGTCTACAAACCTCTAACATGATTACTTGGTATCAGAGTCAACGTGACACAAATATCAGAGGTTTGAATCTCATCACCCCCTTTAATATCAAGTACGTGGAATATTAAGCGCTGGGTATAATGTAGCCCATGCTACATACACACTATAAACCCAATCAGCCCTCGTGTGAGGGCCCATGATAATAGAATTAAAAACATACTTCTAGCTAGGCTTCAACAATTAGCTTAACCTTGTGATTGAGTATGTAGGTCCTTTAATAGATAAGGATGTTAGTATGTATGATACTTAAAATTATAGGCACATTGAAGTCTTCAAATGCTCTTTGCATAAGCTTTTGTTTTCATGATCCCTAATCCAAATGAGCTAATTAACCCTTCATGAGTTCCCTTAATCCAATCCCTCATATGACGCAATTGAAAGTTGGGAGTAGAGTTGGGCATGAGCCGTGCCGGCCCGCAAGCGACACGGGCTCGACACGAGCCCGTCAACGGCACGGTGACCGTGGAGTGGGCCCTGGGCCATGCCGTGAACACGATTTTGAAAATCCGACATGAGAACGCACGAACCGCGGGGCGGCACGGTAGTTTGGCCCCCACACACAGCACGACACGACCATAAAAATAACATAAATAATAATAAAGAACCATAATAATAAAAATAAGAATAATGAAAAAAATAATATAATAATAAAAAAATAAACATAAACATAAATTAATAAAATTATTTAAATAGTATATCCATTTTAAAAGTTGTTCAAAAAAGACTAAAAATATTTTGGGCAGCCCATGTTCGGCACGGCACGGCATGCTAGACACGTGGGTCGTGCCGTGCCGTGGGCTGGGGTATGCCAAATGGTGGCCCTATATGACACGACACGAGCCACCATCAGGCACGGCGAGACACGGCCAACGGTGACCCAATACGGCATGCTGACCACCTCTAGTTGGGAGAGTGGTCAAAAACGATAAGAGGATCTCCATTAAATTCCCAGTTTACAACCCTTGATAATGTATGAAACTGGTGAACCTTAAAGCTAAGTCTTTTTTTTAAGAAAAAAAACACGAACCTTAATGCTAAGTCACAAGTGTGAATCCACCACCTACAATCCTACATAAAGCAACCATAGTTTGGTTCTTTAAATATTTTATTATTTTGAGATATTAATGGTTATTCTATCTTAAATCTTGATGTCACAACTCACAATGTAACATACTCTACGTACCAAAAACACAACAATTTTGGTATAATATACGGAGTATGAGTTTTCCTTCCCCATGTAACTAAAAATAAGATACATTTATAGAAAATAGCCCTTCTATATATGTGTGGAACTCCTAACATAATCATATTGATACCCTTGCCAAGCTAGCCTAAGATGGATGTATAAGATTACCTCGACTACAAAGACGTAGATTAGATAGATTCAATAAGCAATTATAAAATCTAGCAATTCAATTGGGTAAAGTTTTTTGTAGGGAAGGAAAAGACCATAAAGTAGTTGAAAATATTTTGTGTGAGGCTGAACTTACCGTGAGTTCATATCTGACATTAATAACTAATATCTAACAGGAGAAATTTAATATCTGACATTAATAATTTAATATCTAAATTAGATTATTAATGTCATATATGAGATTATTAATGTCAGATATATTGGACTCACCCAAGTCCGACTCACCATTTTAGTTTCGAAAGAAGTTTGGAAATGGGGCTTAGGAGCACAAACACATACAAGGAGTATATGAATACAATTATGCAGTAGTCGATTTTAACACAATGTAAGAAATTGAAATTGTAGAGATTAAAAATTAAATTTAATTGTAGGTATAGAATATTAATCACACTCCGTTGTTTGTTTTTTTGTTTTTTTTTTTTTTTTTAAGTTTAGAATTGGCATTGAGGGATTTTTTTAGGAAAAATCATTGCAAAAATCAAGCAATGATGGTGATGATCATGCTATTTTCTTTTTTTTTTCTTTTTATTTGAATGGTTATAAATTTGTAGCTTGATGTATTTCTTTTGCTTCTTTTATTGGTAGGTATAGTGAAGTATTATATTGTCAAGTAGATTAAGTATATGAGACATGTCCGTATATGCTGACCTAGATGTGTCTAAGAATTAGAAAAGGAGATGGCATGTAGTGTGATATGTTAAGGATGTATGTATCAACATATATTTCAAACGTGTCAATGTTTGGTACATGTCGTACACCCGTACATATATGGGACATTATTGGAACATGTAACTTATATGGAGATTACGCGTAATCTAAATTTCGTTACTCCACTCACCTAGTTTAATAATTACGAGTAAACATTTGTAGGTTTTTTCTTATTTCAATAACACTGAGAATTATAAATATCCGTTAATTAATTAATAGTGTGGCGAAACACTTCTTAATGAGTGAATATTTTATAAGTCGCTAATTCTGACTACTTTTGTGTACTGTATATGAAGACACAGAGTATATATATGTTATTCATTCATTGATCGTTATAAACATTATACCACGATCTTACTTTTATTTAAGAAGTTTGTACAATTGTACGATTTAATCCACATGTCATTATCATATCCATCACCACCATCTTGGAAGTATTCATACAAGTAGATACATACTCAAGATACTGTTAGGAGTATTATAAAGTATGAACCATCAAAATTGTACTTTGGATTGTATAAAAGGACGCACAGTACATTGAAACAAAGGATTGAAAAAATCGTTAGTCCTCCTCACTATCGCACGAAAATACAAATGAAAACGCACTGTCTTAAAACCAAAGTAGCTGAAACGTACACTAAATGACAATAGTCAATAAGGAGAACAATTCTGAATACTGTATTAGATGATAGTGGAAAAAGGAGTGTGACTGCAAACATAGGTCAAAAGATGTAGGCTTTTGTCAATTGTCACACACACTTTGACATAGTTTATGACATTAACTTCTTTGATCATGACTAATCCAATTGTTACATATATCTATATTGTGAATGAGAAATCAACTTAATTATATAATTATCTAAAAAATAAGTAAAATATCACTTGTATTAAAATTAATTTATTTCCCTATCAAATAGTGACTTTACTGTTGCGTTTCACCAGACTAGGCCAATTTTTTGTTCCCCGCCTTTCAAACAACAACAAAAAAAAAAAAAAAAAAAAAAAAAGAAGGTTTTTCAACACTTATATATAAAACATCGTACATACCATTAGCAACTTCTTCTCATACGTTGGTAACCATTTGTTGCGCCCTAAGGTAAGACTCGGTGCAAGAGGAGAGACAACCCACATACAAGTTAAGTAACCTACAAACCGTATATTTATATTCTAATCATCTTGATCGTATCACGATTTTGATGTGGGACTATAGTTCTTCACACATTTACGACGTGAGAAATTCTCAACAACCTTCCCTTTAAAGAAGTGTTCCATCACAACTCACCCCTTAATTGTTACACCATGGCTCTCAATTTATAGTATTGAGAGCTTTCTCTCAATTTATAGTATTGAGAGCTTACAACACTTCTTATGACCATCATGAGAGCTCAGCTCACTAATACAAAGCCACAATAAGAGACTTCGCTTCTTTCTAATACATCTCATCTAGCTAATGCACCATTTCCGTAAGTTACACGCCAAGCAAGCAACCAACATGCATGGTTCTGCTTCATGCTTACAGGTTGCAACTAGTATGTTTCACTCCTCTACCACTAGTTTTTACAATAACTAGGGTTGATCCATCGATCCTTAAAAACCATACAAACTCAATCAAATAATAAAAACCCATACAAACTCAATCCAAGCTAACACAAGGGTAGACCGATAGAGTCCCACGTTTACATGTGTTTGCTCTCATTTCATTGTCTAATTGGCATGTCCTTCATCAAATTTATGATCGATCACATGCTACATGCACGTGATGACAATACAGGGAATACTAAGGCAATTAATTCTTACTCAGCTCTGATACCAGTTGTTTTGCCACTATAATTCCAGGGCCATTATAGAATAATAAGTAATTTACATACAAGTTAAGTGAGTTTTAAGATAAAACCGTAAAATATTGGGAGGAATAGCCTACAGCCTTATATATATACTAGTTATCTTCCTAGTTACTTACCAATTATATATCGATGTGTGACAATATTTTTTCAAACACACATGGAATTTTTAACGACATTAATCAAATAGAGACGTACAAATTATATTCTATTATAAAAGATAACAAATCGTGGCCATTATAAGAGAGAAATTTCATTTTGAGGAGATCGAAAACATGAAATCTTTACTATTTGGTATTGATAAAAATATGACTAGATGCAAAATTTATATGGTGGTTAACTGGTTAAATTATATGGTGTGTTGTCAAAGTGCACACAAAATTAAACCTCGTCTACTTACCTAGGGCAAGTAACAATCGATTGCTCCTGATGAAGATATCAAGTCACAAATATATAGTTCCTTCATATAAGCAATACAAATTAAGGGAGAGGAAACTATGAAATCTATACTAAAAAATAACTAATAGTATCTATCTATCTATATATTATACTAAAAGACAAGCGTCTCAATGTGAGGATGACAAATGCCACTCTCTCATTGGCTTATCTTAAGTATAAAATATATCTATATAATTACTGTTTACATATTCAAGCATAGTTATTTTTGTTAAACTTCAAACAATAAAAGCAAGTTTCTATCCACGTATAAGATTTTCATGATTTCCTAACATAAATATTGATTTAATTTTTTTATAATAAATATATATTTTCCAATACTACAAATAATCCATAAAGTCTTTCCAATCTTTATTTATAGTCAATTTAAGAATAATAACTAATTTGAAACAATATGATTATAGTGGTATAATTAAGGAAACAAATATTTCGTATTTTGAAAGGCTAATATTTTTATTTTATGAAAATTAAATAAAATCGATAGAATTTAGTTTGACGTCAATTATGAAATTAATACAAACATTTTAAAAAAAATCAGATGTACAATAAAATATTGTGCACCTATTATAAAAGCTACCCTGTGATGAATGAAAGTTATTTATGCTTTATTGATAAAAGTTACCCAAAATAGTCTACAAATTATCCTAAATTCAATTCAAGTAATCGGTTGAATACAAAAGTTTTTGATAAAGATACAAAATAGTGTAAAAATTACTTTTATCGTTTGTTGTACTCCTTGACAAATACTTAATGCTGAGCCGAAATGTTGTCTTGGAAAAAAATACATATTCTTGAACAAAAATTTAATTTTAATCGGCCTTTCATTTTCTATACAATGTCTTTTACAATGACCTTTTGTTTTTCTTGCAATTAAAAAAAAAAGAAAAGAAAAGAAAAAAACTGAACCAATAACCAATCTAAACAAGAAGAATAAATGTTAAATTGAATTAGACATTTGACGGAAAAAGGATAGATATAAAATGTATTATAACTATTACTCGTGTTTTAAATTGTAATATTCGTATTAACAATGCTATTACTTATGAATTTTTTTTATAAAAACTAACATTTTGATTTAAAAATCGTGCATTGCTCATGTACTATACTAGATATACAACAATCATGTGCAATAATTTATGTTGTTTTATACATAATAATACTTTTAACTATAATAATATGTGTATATAATATAATATTTTTTATAATATAAAAAAGTATATGTATATAATATAATATTTTATAACACGTGTCCTTCATACCAAGTGTTTGGTTGTTGGTGTAGTGGTGATTGAGACTACACTTGGTAAGAAGGACATGTGTTTACTCCCCTGCAACAACAATCGGAAGGGGAGTGGAACCTAATAGCCTAGAACAGATCCTCAAATCTGGATTAGCCCAAAGGGTGAACCGGATAGATACCCAAAACTCAATGCATATATGACGGGAATTAACTTATCCTTTATCTATCTTATACAAAACTCCAAAGTCTAAATTTTTTTTCAAAATATAATAATAACATTTGTAAATTTTTGTTAATATGAAACCTATCAAAATGTATATATAGTTAAATTGTTTAATAACTTATATAGAATGCGTAGTTTTATTAAAATTATTTGCATATAATCATTAAATGTGTTGGATATTGTGTAGCTATGCAATGTCCAAAACTTTAGTTGAGCGACTTTGATTTAGTGATTGTACGGCAAAAAGATAATTGACTTAGATCTTGAAACCTAATAGTCTAATAAATTCTAAATAGAAAAATTAAAACAAAAGGAAATGAAAATAGTAAAAGGCTTTAAATATTGAAATAAACATAATCTTTTAAATCAATTTAGCGAATTCAAGAGACAATTTTAAGGCTTTTAAAATTAAATGGGGGAAAATATATGTAAAAAGAACATTTTTAGATATATAAATGTCCATGCACTATTATAAGAGTTTTATTAACCATTTTATAATTAAGGTAGGGATAAATCTTAGTAATATATACTCCGTATATTTTATTTATATATCAGTATCCATACCTATATATGAAGTATTTGTGTTGTATATTAAATTTAATTTAATCACCTGTTGGTTATATATATGACTATTATATAATATATAGTTTTTGGCACAATGCTTAACTTAGGAAAACATATGTTCTGGTAGGTCAAATATAAAGTTATTATTGTGTCTATAGATTTAATGAGTGCGACGGGTAAATAAAACATGTATATATAAGATTGATTGTAGCTACTGATGCGGATGGTATGATAAGAAAATTTTAGTTTTTTTTCAACAAGAGATATAAATAAATTAGTTCACTTCTTATGTAGCTATGTGGAGTATTATTTAATTATTTTTCAATTAATAAAATAACATTATAAAAAATTAAAAGAAATTCAAATAACATAGAATACTATTCAAATAACATTCCTTTAATTTTTTTTATTGACGACCATTAGTAACCAAGTCCTTTAATAGTAAATGAATTACCTTTGTTTTTATTTTTATTTTTCCTACGGGTTTAATAATTTGATTTATAAACCGTGCATCGCACGGGCACTATGCTAGTTAAATACTAAACTGAAACAATTTTAAAAAGGGACAATCAAAGGAAAAACACCCAAAAGATATTAGGACTCTATGTGTTAATAATTAGTTGTGTTTTTTTTTTTAATAGAATTAGTTGTGTTATTGATGACACCTAAATTAGTCAATCTTTCGGAACATCTTATTTTGGTTGAAGTACATATTACCATGTCTTAGGTGTTCATAATGATCTTCATATTAAATTAGGTCTTATTGTTATGATCAAGTTTTGTAGCATATTGCAATTAACCTGGTGTTTAATTTCACAATCAAACAAAACATTTTAAAATGAATTGTTACTTTGATCGAGATGAGCTACAACAAGACACTATAGCTAATTCCTTTAATTGGATGGGAAATGAATAAGATGATAGCATAATTAGCTTAGATGGGACTATGAGATATTCAAGGTCCAACTTAAGGACCATGAGAAGAGCATTTCCAATTAGGGTTGTGCACCGGTCCAAAACCGGACCAGACCGGGACCGGAACCCGGAATTGAATTTTTTTTAGGACCGGAACCGGACCATAATCAACCGGTCCGAATTCCGGTCCAGAACTGTTTATTTCGATCCGGTCCGGTTTTGGACCGGCTACATTAATTTTTTTTCTTTTCATTTTAGTATCTTAATATATACATACATTTTTAACGTCTTGTTTTTGTTTGCGTGCTTTCTTATTTTGCACCTAAGTTTTTTAGAAATTTAAACATAAAATTTTGAATTTTCACCCAAAAAATTACAAAAATACACTTTTCGGTCCATTCCGGTTTTTACCCGGACTGGAAACCCGGAATTCCCAATTTGTGAGGACCGAAGACCGACCAGAATCAACCGGTCCGGTCCGGTCCAGTCCCGGTCGATTTTCCGGTCCAGGTCCATTTCTGCACACCCTTATTTACAGTAGTATTGTATTGTAATTAGGAACTTGGGTGTATTATCTTATTGCATATGTATTTTACAAAATGCATTTGTGTATAGTTTTCTAGTCTTACACTCTTACTTAGCTTCTTGTCCCTGGGTATTTGTTAAACTAAGGCCTTGTTCACTTAACTCTTAAAACATATTTCCTTCGTTTCAAGTTAGATGACACGGTTTGACTTTTTGCACTATTTACACATCTTGTTTTGACTTCGTTTTGTGATTTCGTGCTGAGTAAAAACATAGGCATTTGGGGTTTTGTTAAATTTGTCTCAACATCAATTTTTCAAATATTATTTTTCATAATTTTTGCTGATATAATCAAAGATATTTGCATTAGAAAGTATGCATTGGAAAATGTGCCTAAATGAAATGTGTCATATAATATGAAATGGAAGAAGTAATATTTAGTAAAAATAATTTCAGTTCAGTAAAATTAATTTCAGTTTAGTAAATATAATTTTAGTTCAGTTAAAATCGATAAATTTAATTTTAATTTAGATAAATAATTAAAATTTGAGAAAAATAACTTTAGTTCATTAAAAATAATTTTAATTCATCAAAAATTAAATGAAGGGAATATGCTATAACCGTATAAGTCTTATATTGCCGGTGGTAGTGTAAGTTAAGAAAGATGCAATAATAATTATTTCCTTGCCTTGTGAATGAATTATGATCCTTTGTTGCATTCACTTTTATAATTAAATTGAATTGGTCTAGACTTCTAAGTTGCTTGCCTAAGCCAATCAAGAGATGGCCCATCAATCTCAGCTCCTTGATTGGTGAAAATAGTATATCAAGAAGCAAAAATATAAATAAAATTAAAATAAAATGAGAGAGAATAAGGGACATGTGGAATTTCAAAGATGCATACAAATGTAAATGAACATCTAGATGCATTGCTGAAGTGACCAAGAGTTACGAGTTCATGTTTTCAAATAGGTTTGTTAGTATGTACCTCAAGTTTAATTGATAGACATAATTTAAAAATTACTATGAAATACACTTAGTAAACTACTCAAAAAAGTCTTACTAGCTTGTATGGTACAAATATTACAAATAAAACTACATAACATCGTCCTTACAATTAAAAAAAAAAACAGCAAATTTATTTGAATAACCAAGTATTAGCCATCGAACATGCTTTAAAAGGGTTGTTTTTCATTAACTACCTGCTCTTCAAAAATCCCCACCGAAATTAAAGACAACAAAATGAAAATAGCATACCAAAGCTTAAGATACTTCTTAACACAATTTATCTTTCACAGTTAAAGTAATTTTTGTAGTCTTTTTCAATTATTCCTAATCTTCCCAATTTAGATAACATCAAATGTATGCAACCAATTATTTGAATTATAATTTTTAAAATTATTATAATTTGGTGTATAAATCTATATTTATTGGGTGGTCGATGAAATAGACATGCCTATATTTTTATATACAATTAATTTTTGTTAAGATACATGTTCTCTTGTCATTCTTTGAGCAAGAGTCCATGTAATATCTTCCACGTTCACACTTTATATTTAATATAGTAGTAATAATTAATTCTAAAGGGGCAGGAAACATTAAAGGGTGTTTTTGGCTGTATGTTATACTATTTCTAAAAAAAAAAAAATCAATCATCTTAACAAGATAATATAAAAAAAAAAAAAAAAAAAATTATATGAGTTTGATTTTTTTGATCAATCAAAATGAGTGTATTTATAGTTTTTTTCTTAGGTGTCCTTATATGATTTGTGTTTTTGTTGTGTAACACAGTTTGCCTGTTCATATATATGCCTTATTCCAGTAGCCAACATCTTCCTCAAAGTACATTCATATTCACATCATATACAAGAATTTTGGTGTATCGATCTTTTGACAGATTTCGTCCGGTGGTCCATATCTGTGTATGACATGGAAGTTGGATTTAATATATGGTGCACGTTGTCCTACGTGAAACATAAATGAACATCACATTCTGATTAAGGGTAATTCTTATGTGAGATGGGTGTATGAAAAATTAGAAAGAAACTTCATGATGGATAAATTTGTGGATAGTAGAGTAACATTTATTGTGTAATAGGGTTACGTTTTCCATGTCATGAGATGCATGAGACATCCTCAAAATAGAAGATACTAGTCTATTACGTGGCCTAGTATTACATTTTGAAACTCTTGTACTGCATTAGATTAGGAAATACCGACTATGAGTGAATGTAAATCTAAATATCTTGAATTGTTTGGCCCGGATAGTGATACCTAAGATTTGAGATTACATTAAATTAAATCTAATACATCATTATTAATTTTTTCTCTTTGTTTAGACAAATTTCGCTCAAAAAAAGCATGCAAACGAATGAAAATAGCGATACATGTCATGGTTTAAAAAAGAAAATTTTAAACTAGATTATTATGATATTATCCAAGTTGTATGATATCTTGATTATTTGAGATCTTGGATAGGATATTTTGATATTTTCTTTGATTTCTTTCCTCTTTTATTGATCTTGATTGATTCATTTAACTCTATTATTGGCTTATTGCACAAGATGAGTCTCTCTACTTTGATTATCGTTGAGGTTGACTCACCTTGACCTTTGATTAGGGCTTAATGCATCATCTTCACTCTCCAGATTAAGCAACTAATAACCATGCTAATTATGATTAAACCTTTCTAAAAATATACGAATTAGTTTAATCATTTCAGATTAAGCAAAGGATCGGAATGTTCTAGTATTCAGCTAAAAGATCCTAGACCCTAGCTCATTGATGTCAAGCATTAAGTGATATTGATTATGAATGATTTAAAACGAGAGAAAGTTTTGATACCACATATATACGTTATTATATTAAAACAAAAAAAAATGATCTACATCATATAATTAAATGTATATCAAATTTAATACGTGTGGTCATTACATTGTCTTTATCATTACTTAATAATGGTCACCAAAATATGTATAACTAGTGTTTCCCCATTAGCTAGCTTATCAAACTATTGACTTATACATCGCAACAATTATTACATACCTATCCAACTTTTCATCAATTAATGATTTTAATAAGCTTTGTATTTTCTTTTAATGTGAGGCTAAGGGTTTGTTTACATTTACTGAACTGAATTGAACTGAACTGATTGGAGTTTAACTGAACTGAACTGAGATGAAATGAATATTTTATGAGAGAGGGAAATTAGGAACTGAATTGAGCTAAACTGATTGGAACTAAATTGAACTGAACTGAACTGAACTGATTGGAGCTGAAATGAACTGAAATTAAATAAATATATATGAACATACCCTAAGTATGAACATGAAAATCTTTTCGTAAGGAAAAAATTAGCTAATAGAAGTACGGAGCATTTTTATAAGTAGATTAAATTCATAAACTGTAAGTCATACAACTTCTACGTACTATGCAATATAAATTATGATCATTGTAGATGAGATTGGCACTTATTACAACTTTAATTACAAGCTAAGGACACTTAAACATTATTGATGTTTCATGTATCCTTAGTCTTTTTAAAACACATAAGTTTTTAGTGGGTGAACTTGTAGTTATATAAAGTTATTACATAAAAAATTCTCTTGATCGAATGAATTCACAGGTCAAGAATACGGTCAATTATTGGTTCAAGAAGTAATATGCACTAGGTATATAGAATCACTAAGTTGTAATGCACTAAAAAAAATTGTTCTTTTTTGGAAAAAAATAAAATAAAAAAGAAAATAGAAATGCGAGGTAAAGAATACCTTGGAAATTTTGACTTATCAACTGAATATTTCAGTGATTATTATTATTGTCAAAGTTGTTAAATGAATTGCATAGGAGATAGGACACATTATTGTGTCACGAAATATATTTGAGAGGCCAAGACAACTAATCAACTTTTTGGCCCCATTTGTTAGCCTCAAAGCAACATCCACTTGTAAAACGTTTAATAAGCCTTTGGTTAGGTCTTGTAGAAAATATTGGTACGTATTAACTACGAAGTACAACCTTCTTCCTTTGTATAATACGAAATATAACGTAATATTTTAATACCGTTTGAACTCAAGAAAATACATACATGAAGGGAGTATTTATCTAAATACTCTTGGGAGTATTTATCTAAATGCTCTTTTCATGAAAAAATAATGGTTACGGTTAATTTTTTAGCACAATGAAGGCAATCATGGAAAGGGAAGGGGAAAACTAAGGGCATGTTCTCATTGACTGAATTGAACTGAACTGAACTTATTAGAGCTGAATTGAACTGAACTGAACTTAACAAAATATTTTATAAGAGAAGGAAATTAGGAGCTGAACTGAACTGAACTGAACTTATTAGAGCTGAACTGAACTGAACTGAGCTGAACTGAACTGAAGTGATCGAACTGAACTTGTTAGAACTGAATTGAACACAATTGAACTGAAAATAATCGTATCAGAACAGGCCCAAGTTTAAGAAAATATAATACTTCCTCCATTTTTTATAGTTAAAATTCAATTTGATTCTAGTTTATTATGGAGTAGCGGGAGATAAACTTTAACCACTTGAGTTATCCCCCGCCACTCTCACAACCTTTTTTATATTCTGACTAGTGTGTAGCCCGGACATTGTACCGAGTTGCTAATTTAATTATTCCTTGAGTTTATATATATGTATCTGATATTTATGATGTCTATTTTTTTCTTTTTTAATTAGATTTTTTTATTTGCAATTATATACATTTATTTTCATGTTTATAACTTTATTGATAATTAGCTTAAATGGTTAAATAAACACCATCCTTCTTAGCTTACTTGTATAAGAGGTTGGGTGTTCAAATTTGATCTCCTTATCCTGGTGTTTTTATATGGAGTAATGTTAGTGGCTTGGGTAACCTGACATGCATAATGATTAAGGTTGATTGATTGGTGATGTCTCATAATAAGAGGTTGATTTTAAAAAGAGATAATAGGTTCCAATAAGATTTAATTCTAAATTATTTTGAAAATTTGCCAATCGCATTAGGTTAATTGTAGTGATTTTTCTTATTTTTCAAGGTATATTTTAGCTTAACTTTTGTGTTATATTTGTCAATTTTAAATATGTATATAATTTGTATATTATTCTCTATAGTCAAAGGATATATTTAGTTCCTAAATATATGCCTATAGTTATGTCTATTGTTAGGTTTGTAAATTGTATATAACCGGGCTTGATTAATGAAATCAGTCAAGGAAAATATTCCATATATTCTTTCATGGTATCAGATTGATTAGGGTTTTCTTCCGCTGCCCTAGCTTCGTCATCTCTTTCGCCCACTCTATCTTCTTCTTTCTTTCTTCTCCTCTGCTTTCTTTCTCTGTTTTCTACCATAGTGGAAACAAAATCTTCTGTTCATCCTGCTCTTGTTGTGCCTAATATCAAGGCTAACATACCCATTACCCTTGAAATGGCCAATGTCCAATATTCTACGTGGGCGGAATTGTTCAAAATTCACGCACGATCTCATAGGGTCCTTGACCATATCATCCCCCCTGCCAAGGGTAAGGAAAAGGTTCCTTCAACCGACGAAGAGAAGGAATTATGGTCTACTTTGGATGCCATAGTCCTCTCGTGGATCTATTCCACAATTTTGAATGACTTGCTGCAGACCATTATTGAGCCCGACTCTACGGCTATGGATGCTTGGAATCGATTGCGTGATATATTTCAAGACAATCAAAATTCTCGTGCCGTTGCCCTTGAACAAGAATTCTCAACTACGACCATGGAGGATTATCCTAGTGTCTCTGAATATTGTCAGCGTATCAAATCCCTTGCGGATCAACTTAAAAATGTTGGGGCTCCGGTTTCGGATAGCCGAATGGTTTTGCGTCTGGTGAGTGGTCTTTCGAAAAAATACAGTAGTGTGGGTATGCTTATCCGTCAAAGCGATCCCCTTCCTCCGTTTTACAAGGCCCGGTCTATGCTCACTCTCGAAGAGGCTGGGTTAGCTAAGGAGACGACCCCTGATTCTGTGTTGTTGGCTTCCTCTACTGATGATAGCCCGAATTTTTCTAACAATAATTCGGGTGGGAAAAATAAGGGGAAGAGCTCCGGCCGCCGGCAGAACTCCGGCAACAGCGGTGGCCGGCGCAACACCGGTGGTTCCAGCGGCAAGGGTGGCCGTCAGCAGACCAGTGGTGGCCGTAATCCCGGACAGCAACAACAACAGTCAGGCACTCTTCCTTCATATTGGCAGCAGCCTGCTGGGCCGTATCCATGGGGGTGGAATGGCTGGCCCATCCCTCCTTGTCCTTACCCAACACAAGGATGGGCCAGACCATCATCTCAACAGAATCGGACCAACTTTATTTTGGGTCCAAGGCCGCAACAACATTCTCAGCAAGCCTATTCCGCAGGCACTACTCACGGGCAGCCCCCGTACACTCCAACAGACATTGAAGCTGCCATGCACACCATGACTCTCAAACAACCCGACCCGGCTTGGTACATGGACACCGGTGCGACATCTCATATGACTTCTTCATCCGGTAATTTCTCTTCTTATTTTAATTTGAGCAACCATCCTAGGAATAGCATTGTTGTTGGTAGTGGTCAAACTATCTCGATTCATGGCTATGGTCACACTAATCTACCATCTCCAAATCCACCCCTCTCCCTTAAAAATGTCCTACATGCTCCTAAACTCATTAAGAATCTCATCTCTGTTAGAAAGTTTACTTCCGATAATTCTGTGTCAGTTGAGTTTGTCCTTTTGGGTTTTCTGTGAAGGATTTTCGAACGGGGAAGCCAATCATGAGGTGTGAGAGTCGGGGCGACCTATATCCTATTACCTCCTCCTTCAACAATCAAGCATCTCCTTCTACCTTTGCTGTTATTTCTCCTAAGCTTTGGCATGATCGACTGGGTCATCCGGAAACTCTTGTTTTAGATGTGCTTAGGCATAATAAATGCATTGATTGTACTAAACTTTCTAGTTCTAGCCTTTGTGGTTCTTGTGTCCTCGAAAAACATATTAAATTGCCATTTGTTTCCTCTATTTCTCATACTATGATGCCATTTGATATTTTGCATAGTGATCTTTGGACATCTTCTGTTTTGAGTTCTAATGGCCATAAATATTATATGTTAATTTTGGATGATTTCTCGAATTATTTATGGACTTTTCCCTTAACCCGCAAATCGGACGTATATGACAAATTCTTGATTTTTAAGGCTCATATTTTAACCCAATTCAAACGAAACATCAAAACTATCCAATGTGACAATGTTAAGGAATTTGATAATGGTCCGTTTTAGGATTTTTGTAAAACTCATGGTTTGTCTTTCCATCTCTCTTGCCCTCATACTTCTTCTCAAAATGGGAAGGCCGAAAGGAAAATTCGGTCTATTAATAATATGACTAGGACTCTTCTAGCTCATGCCTCACTTCCCCTTTCTTTTTGGCATCATGCTCTCCAAATGGCAACATATCTCCTTAATATTCTTCCGAGTAAATTATTTGGTAAAAAGTCTCCTCTAGAAGTTTTATATCAACGGAAACCTTCTTATTCTCATCTTAGGGTGTTTGGGTGTTTGTGTTATCCCTTATTTCCTTCCACTACTATTCATAAGTTGGAACTGAGATCTACTCCTTGTGTGTTTTTGGGATACCCAACCAATCATCGTGGCTATAAATGTTATGACTTGTCCACGCGTAAAATTATCATTTGTCGTCATGTAGTATTCGATGAGAGTGTGTTTCCTTTTGCAAAATTTCAAACACCACAGACTCATACCTATGATTTCCTTGATGATGGATTATTCCCATTATTAATTCATCATTTGCATCACTCTGATGAACCCAAACAACCACATCTTGATGTTGATCAGCCCACAAATGCGCCTCTCTCCCCACGACCCAGTCCGCAGACCGAGCCCAACTCTCATGTTCCTCTCTCCCCGAGCCCAGCACGGTCACTAGTCCAACTGGTTGATCCGTGTTCTCCTGGCCCACAGCCTACTAATCCTCCCTCTCCTCAATCTCAACCCACTTCCTCATCACCTACTCCTCCCACTGACCCAAATCCACCCACGGCCCAAACACATTCCCAGCAGCCAACTATGGTGACCCGTAGCCAGCATGGCATATTTAAGCCCAAAGGTCCGCAAGTCTCCTCTTCCTCGTACTCCAATTGCGGCTTTGGGTGACCCAAATTGGAAAATGGCCATGGATGATGAATATAGTGCTCTTATTAAAAATAAGACATGGGAGTTGGTGCCTCGTCCTCCGTGATACGGTCTATGTGGATTTTTACTCACAAGGTTAAGTCTAATGGTGATTTTGAGCGGCATAAACCCGCCTTGTAGGTGATGGGAAAACTCAGCAGGTTGCATTGATTGTGGTGAGACTTTTAGCCCAGTGGTGAAGCCGGCTACAATTCGCACTGTTCTTAGCTTGTCTTTATCAAAGGCATGGCCAATTCATCAGCCAATTCATCAATTGGACGTCAAAAATGTCTTTCTTCATGGTGAGCTGCCGGAAACTGTGTATATGCATCAACCCTTGGGTTACAGGGATCGTGATCATCCAGATTATGTGTGTCTCTTACGTAAGTCTTTATATGGGCTTAAGCAGGCTCCCAAGGCTTGGTATAAGCGTTTTGCTGATTATGTTTTATCTATTGGATTTACTAACAGCACAATGGATAATTCATTGTTTATTTATCGTAAGGGGTCTGACATGGCATACATTTTACTTTAAGTTGATGACATCATACTTACTGCTTCTTCTGATGCTCTCTGGTGTTCTATTATGGCTATGCTTAGCTCAGAGTTTGCTATGAAGGATCTTGGTCCTTTAAATTATTTTTTGGGTATTGATGTGACTCGTACGGAGACAGGTATGTTTCTTTCTCAGAGAAAATATGCCGAGGAGATTATTGAACGAGCAGGGATGTCTACTTGTAAACCTTCTTCTACTCCGGTTGATACAAAATCAAAGGTTAGTGCTACTTCTGGCACTAAATTTGATGATCCTACTCGCTATTGGAGTCTTGCAGGGGCACTCCAATACCTCACTTTTACTCGACCGGATATTTGTTATGTTGTACAACAGGTTTGTCTACATATGCATGATCCCAGGGTGGATCATTTTTCGGCTCTGAAGCGTATTATTTGATACATTCGGGGTACTTTGGAGTACGACCTTTATTTGTATCCGTCCTCTTTTTCCTCTCTAGTCTCCTATACTGATGCAGATTGGGGTGGATGTCCGGATACTCGTCGATCGACCTCGGGTTATTGTGTATTCTTAGGTGATAATTTGATATCTTGGTCATCCAAACGGCAACCCACATTGTCTAAGTCGAGTGCCGAGGCGGAGTACCGTGGGGTTGCTAATGTTGTCTCCGAGTCTTGCTGGCTCCGGAATTTGTTACTAGAGTTACATTGTCCGATTTAAAAGGCTACTCTTGTTTATTGTGACAATGTCAGTGCGGTTTATTTATCGGGTAATCCAGTGCAACATCAGCGTACAAAACATATAGAGATGGATAT
Source organism: Chenopodium quinoa (assembly GCF_001683475.1). Lineage (NCBI taxonomy): Eukaryota > Viridiplantae > Streptophyta > Magnoliopsida > Caryophyllales > Amaranthaceae > Chenopodium > Chenopodium quinoa. Next base: position 4,210,694 of record NW_018744626.1, on the reverse strand, counting down.
CCATTTTGTTCGGGAGAAGGTTGCACGTGGTGAAGTTCGTGTGCATCATGTTCCTTCCCGTCATCAAATTGCGGACATCTTCACTAAAGGGCTTCCCCTTGTATTATTTGAGGATTTTAGGGACAGTCTCTGCGTTCGTAAGCCTACCGTTTCGACTGCGGGGGTGTGTTAAATATTTATATATTTTGTATATTATTCTCTATAGTCAAAGGATATATTTAGTTCCTAAATATATGCCTATAGTTATGCCTATTGTTAGGTTTGTAAATTGTATATAACCGGGCTTGATTAATGAAATCAGTCAAGGAAAATATTCCATATATTCTTTCAGTCAATGAATTCAGATTTGTTTTGCTTGCCCTTTATGGGAGATTTATTGTAAATTGAGGGTTTGGAAATGTTGTGCCCTCACTAAAAAAAAAAAAAAAAAAAAAAAAAAAAAAAAAAAAAAATCCCTTTTAATAAATATATTGATTGACTGATACTTTTAATTTGACACCTCAGATTTAAAACCATGAACCCGCAAATGAAATTGGCCTTGATTTATAAGTGTATGGCTAAAACACAAAACACTTGGTTTTGCACATCATCTCAATTGTTAAGCAAGATTCATCATTTATAGCCTTTAAAAATACAATTTGTACAAATAACTTGAACACTATTCTTCATGATGCGATATCTGATCAGAGATGGGAATGTACTAGCTCACACAACTTAGTAAAATTCTTCTTGAGCAAATTTGGGAAAATTTTATCCCTTCTTAAATTGCCCCTTATGTATCCATGGACCCTCTTTAAGAGCACTCTCACTCATGGGCATTTTTTTGCCCATGAGGAGAATTTAATGAAAAAAAATGAAATTTTGGCTTCCCACTCATGAGCATTAGAAAAAATGCCCATGAGGAAATCCTCAAATGCCCATAACAATGGCAAAAATTCATTGCTACAGTAGTGGGGCCATGGTACCAAATCAGCAAAAAAAAAAGCTACACATATTAAAAATAATGTAATGATAGTAATATTTTAGGAGAGATGGTGTGGGTTTTTTTATTAGCCCATGAATGTGTGAGAAGTTTTAAAAAAAAATGCCCATGAAAAAAAGTGGAAAAGAGGAGTGAGAAAGTGGGCAGAGAGATAATGTCATTTTTTTTATTTGTCCATGAATGAGAGTGGTCTAAGAATGATTAAGTTGCTCTTCCTTTCAAAAAAAAATGAACAAATAAATAAATAATTGAACAATACACTTCTTTAGACATAGAGTTTTAGGTACTTCCTTCTCCCCTTATTTAGTAGCCTGTATTCTATCTTTAGGTAACCAAAATTAGTGGCCTGTTTCTATTTAAAGAGTGTACTTTTTTAACAAAGTTACACTCTTTTTGATCAGTTGTCATCATTTTTTTTATGTACTTTTGACATTATTTTTCAACACTTTCTCTGTCCCTCTATTCAACAATTACCAACTACCTTTTTTTTCCTCTCTGTCTCTATCTAAACTCACATGCATATTTTTACTCTCAATTATTTATTTTAAGGATTCTACAACTTTTTTAATTCCCGTGAAAACAATAAAACAAATAAGCCACTAATTAAGGGACAAAATGAGTAATAAGCTGTTGAAAATCGTAAAATGTTAATAACTGTCATTTGATAAAAAAAAAAACAAAAACAAAAATAGATGTGATAGGATATAGGAGATAATAAGTCGTTATTTTATTAAACAATTAGATGTCATAGAAGATACCGGTGTTCTGTATATATGTGTATGTGTGTGCGCACCCGAGCGCATGTGAAGTAAAGAAAAAATGTTATTGTAACTTTTTAGTAATGAAAGAAGAGAGATATTAAAATTTTAATACAAAGTAATATTTATTTTGATTAGAAAGTGTCCAAATTAATCTGAAGCTGGTAAATTAAAAAATGAAATTAAAAAAGTGTTCGAACTAATAGTATAAAATATGAGCTTCAAGTTAAGTGTGGTGTAATGGGAAAGATTGCACCTTTCAACCTTGAAATAAGGGTTTACACTAAAAATACATTGAAGGATGAGAAATTGAGGATACTTTAGGGCCTATTACTTCAGCTTAATTTCAGTTCAGTTCAATTCAGCTCTAATCTGTTCAGTTCAATCCAGTTCAATTCAGCTCTTAATTTGCTTCTCTCATAAAATATTTATGCAACTCAGCTCAGTTCAGCTCCAATAAGTTCAGTTCAGCTTCAATAAGTTTAGTTCAGCTTCAATAAGTTCAGTTCACTTCAATTCAATTCAGTAAATGTGAATAGACCGTTACTCTTTCCCCTCACTTTCAAGGTGTTTGTACAGCAAACATTATTAGACCAAAATAACTGCGAGAGTTGAGTAACTAACATGAACCATCGAAGCCTTGAGCTTTTGGTAGGTAAGACTGTGGGCCACTACGCCAGCTTTAGCCCAAACCATAGAATCGGTTTCACAAACCAAAAATTAAGGGAATCAAGCCTTGAATTAAGGGCAAGGGACAACAAGGTCCCGGGCCTTCGAAATTAAGAGAATTAACACTTCTATCAGTTGCTCTTTTCATTTTAAATTATACTTGTATTAAAGAGATAAATAATTAAATCTTTTTGTTTGTATTAGGCAATCAGATTTATCTCTAAATCAAAGACAGATGTCAACAATTAAGGTACACTGATTAAAAAGGAAAGAGAGTGGAAGCAAATTTCTTGAAGATCACATGTGGGCCACGTGACTAGCACACACCTGTGCCACTATGTGGGGGTACGGGGTACCAAACACAACATTGAAGGCGTTGACTTATTAAGTGTTACCCTAAACTATATACAGCAAGACAGCAACAGAGACACAAAAATATACTCTCTTCGTCTCTTTTTGTTTAATCTGTAAGACTATTTATGATGAGGTGTGTATTTGAGATTGTTTTGTATTCTTTGGTTAATTTTCTTATTTACAATCTTTTGTTTTCGCTCTCTACACAACCCTAATCACGACTTCTGTATATACATTTTTTCTTCATTTATATATATGTAAAGTGAATTTTGCTCTTTAAACAATCAAAATAAGAAGGAAAAAGGACACTATTGTTTTATATGGCCGAGGTATATTCTATATTTGTGATTTAAGTTAGGTCAATTATATATTGGGATCAATCTATTGAGCAATTGGCCAAAGATTGGCGGTAACCATTAAATCAACAAAATGCATTTAATTGGAGAAGAAAAAAAATCTATGATATCAAGGTTGCGTAATTTATAAGCTTATGAATTCATGATACTTTAATAATAATTATATAAAACGATCTTACATTAGAAAACCATTTCAATTAAATCTAATTAATGATCTATGCTCAATGACTATACCACCAAAGTTTTAACCATGCAATAACTTGATGTGTAGTTGTTGGAATTTCTTAATATTTGTTTAGCATAATGTTAATTAAATAATTATTGTGGTCTTGATGGTAGGGATCCCTTATCTTTTCTCCCACTCTTAAGTGAATAATCCATCTTATGAGAAATCGGAAGTTTCAAACAGGTATGATAATTTTTCTTACCTTCTAATAAAAAAAAGACATTTATTATTAGAGGTATGTATGTAGTGTAAAAATGTTGTTCTTGGCATAGCAATAAATTAAATTTAAGTATTCATCTCCTACTAATCGATTTTAAGCTTAAAATGTAAGTTGAAGTTTTATAGGGATTAGGGACATCATATCATGTAGAGTGACTAGTTAACTAATGAACGAAGTAGACTTAATTAATGAGTATTATGAAATCTAAAAGTGACAAAATTACACAAAACTTCATTACTATATGCATTGTTTCAATACGTTTAATCAATTTAGGGCTATACCATTTATTCAATTTGGGTTACTAGAGTTTCATCATATAAGGTAAAGGCATGTATTTTTCGTCATTAAGCAATATAAAGTTATTAGGTGAAAATAAACTCTTTCAAGGTTCTTTATTTAGACACCCTTTTAATTAAGATTTTTACAATTTAATTAAACTATTAAAGTATTTTCATACACATAGTGCATCATGCATTTAATTACTATTGCTTTATCATTTTCACAATTAATGTACAAGAAATAGTTTTCAAACTAGTACGGGAAATGTTGGAAGAAAATATTGCGAACAAGTGCAAGTCTTGATGCCATATAGTTGCTTTTACATACAATCAACTTCAAAAAAGGAGGTGCATTAGTGAATTTTTCTGTTTGTTATTAATTAATCGAAAGAAGATGCATTTAGACTAATTAGATTTGACATAACATGACAAGCAATTTCATTTATTTAAGAATATGATAAGATTTGAAGGAAACGTTACCTAAAAATGTTTTTGAATGGGTCACCTTTTCTTAATAACACTCCTAATAATATTAATTGACATTAAAAAATGGGTGACTCGAACTATGCGTCAAGTTATTACTTTTGGGATCATAATGGATCATATTGCACTATTAATTATTAATACGTGTTGAATAGGTGAGTTCCACTTCTTTTATTTATTGTGAAAACCTTTGTTAATTTAATTTTGCTTGTTTTGTAGATGTTTTATATGTTTAGGTTGATCATATATATAAAGAAACATAGCAAACTCTTCTATGTATTTATTCAATGACTTACAAAAAACGATGTATTAAAATTTAAATTATTTTGCAACAACAAGCTAATTGAAATTAGCAAAAAACATAAGGGCAAAAGAAAAGAAATTTGGACAAGTAGTGTTTGATTTAAAGTGATCCGAGTAAGTTAAGATATACTAGTGTTTCAAAAAAAAAAAAAAAAAAAAAAGTGCGATGTACTAGTAATCTAGAATAATCTATTATGTACCTTCTATTTATTATTTTTTTTAAGCTTATACGAGCAATAACTAATACCTTTGAACCTTACCTATTGTATATGGCCATTATCTATGATTTCAAGTTTTCATAACCTTTTTCAACCACTATTGTATGATGCTATACACCGATAATTTCATATACTTCGTATTTTCATATATAAAGTGTTTATTTGTTAACCAAACATTTTCATCTTATCACGCTTCTTAGCAATTCTTACTTCCCATGAATTTTTATTGCAACCAAACAGCCACTAGTAATGTTTACTATTTGTGCATGGTATATCATCTCACCACAACCATCATGGCATAACTGCTTTAACAAAGCTTACTAGGCAATATAATACTTCGTCTAATTACTTAAAATACAACAATTTGTTTAAAACATGTTTAAAACATATGTCGATACACAATTTTGACCATTAACATCCGTAATCATATATTAACAAAAAAAATTTAAACAATAATTAATAACATTTGAGAAGAATCCAAACATAACATTTGTAATACATGTTGGATTGAGAGAGTGAGGGATAGCTCAAGTAGTTAGAGCTCCCCTCTCGATTCCAAGAGATGTTGGGATCAATTCTCATCACCCGCTCTTATAGCTCTCTAAACACCTATATATATATATATATATATATATATATATATATATATATATATATATATATATATATATATATATGATGGATTGATGGGTGAACCCAAAAGCCACATTTCTAATAATGGCCAGTCTTTTATAATTAGTCCAATGATGGATGAACCGAAAATACATATACCCATACGGAGTATACTAGTTTATTAAAAACAATTTAATTTCATTTCGATCTACTTTTACTTTGTACTTGTATATTCTTACACTGGTATACACTTATACGAAGTACATACAATGGTGTATAATTAATTGATTATAATACTGGATAAAATAAAATAAAATAAACATAATTTTACATATACCCCTTCTTGAATCTTGACCGTACTCTAAAATAAAGTTTCAGATCATCTTCGGTTTTTAAATCTCTAGCAAGAATTTCTGAATTTCCTCCGCAACAGCCTTGGGGTACTCTTCTTGAGGCAAAAGAGCACCGGGTACTTCAACAAACTTAGTGACCCCTTTAGCTCCTCGGAGAGCTTCCATCTCAGCCTTTGACCTCTTAGGAGCACCGGAAGTTGAGACTACTAGAACAGGAATGTTACCCTCCATGGATGCAAAAATATCAAGAAATTCTTCTCGAGATTTGACAGGATCTAGGAGGCCTGTCAAGAAAGCAGCAGGTACATATCGAGCTCCTTCCTTCTTTGTCAACGCATATCTGCTCTGCACAATTTCTGGGGTAACATTTGCAGGATCGGCATAAACATGAGACTTGTACTGGGATTGAATTGCATTTTCGTTACTGACAAGAACATTATACATCATCCAACCCAAAGCTGGGGCCCTTAAGGTTCCCCTGAGAAGCCCATACCTACAATTTTAAAAGAAAACCAGACCTAAGTCCAGAGTTGAAGAGAGAATAGATTGTACAATGCATGAAAGATCAGGAGCTGCACTATGGTTTAATGTAACACAATATACAATACCCATGACTTTAATTGAAAGGTCACGTTTCTGTTACATACTGTACGTCTGTACCAAACAATATACCATTTTTAGATTAAGCAAGGTAAAATCTTAACCTTCCTATATTATCCTTAATCATATACATATATATTCACCCAAAAATTAAATAATATATCTATACGATGATGATGTGAAAACTTGAATGGTGATAGGCAATTATATATTTATATGTCATTGTCCCCGTCAAATGAGTGATATACCAAGGGTCTACAAGAGCACTGCATGAAAACTTAAGAATATAATTATAAATGATAAAAAATGCTGATAGATACTTATGCTCTAATTTTTCAAACATCAAGTTGATCATTTCACGTGATAGATTAATTATGTCATTAACTCTATTTCTGTCAATGAATCCCGGTCAAATATAGCATATACTAAGGGTCTACAAGAGTACTGCATGAATACTTAAGATTATAAATGATAACAAATGCTGATAGATACTTATACTCTGATTTTTCAAACATCAAGTTGATCATTTAACATTAAGAGAGACCATACCTAACATCTAGTACTCAAAATGTCTTAAGGAACATTGTAAATGTATACCCTCACACTGCCAACCTCTAGTACCCCTTATCTCATGGAAAAAAAGTTGTCTCTATTATTTTACACGTGAAAAGTAAAGATCTAAAGAAAGGAAAATTCCCTAACGCATAATAAGCGTCTAAGCGAGACAATTTTTACAAAAGGAACCCCCACCCCCCAAACAACAAAAAAAAAAAAAAGGGGGGGGGGGGTGGGTGGGCGATGATGTGAAACTTAGACGAGTGAGATAATATGAAAAATTGCCATTAATACTAATGAGTCCCGACCATGTGGGGCCTTCATTCAGGGACGACAGGATAAATACATATAAACTTAGGATGATCATTGTAAAAGATAACGATAGCCACTTGTGCTTCAATTATTTAAGCATCAAATTGATCATTTAATGTCAGAGAGACCATACCTTACATCTAAATATCTAATATGCAAATGTCTAAGAAATATGAAAAATGAATAACCCTCCTAACCCTATTCATAAATTATTGTGTCTACAAAATATTTTGCACAAAGGAAGAACTACAGAAAGGTAAAGATCAAAAGAAACAGAGGGGATGAACACCTTAAGAGAAGGTAAGACTAAAAATTGACACATTTTTTTGAGGGGAAAAAAACTAATGTAACTTTCAGCAAATATGTAGATGTCAACTGCATATATGATATTAGCCATATTACAATCCTTGTAGTGACCATTTGACAACATTTTTAGAATCTGTGAGATGTTTCGGAGAATTATTCAGCATTTAGTACCTGGATTCCATATTGGTATCACGTCCGAAGACGATTGGAAGAGGACCAGCCCAGGTTGGAGCTACAGCTATGATGGCTGCTGGCTTCACTAAACCCTTCTTAGCAGCTAGGACTGTCATAGTGGCAGCATGTCCACCCCCAACAACCACCAAATCATTGCCTGTCTTTGTACCAGAAAAGCATAAGAAATATAAGTAGGCACATAAAGTTTTGATGACGATAAAATTAGTACTCTTTAACAAATAGAACCTCAATGCATAAATAGAAGAAGTTCAGAGGAAGGCTTGTAGCCTAAGACATTAGCAGCAATCAGCTTCAAAAATGTAGGGAAAAGCCACAACAGCAATAATTCCACACAAAACACACTATCAGAGACTAAAAATACTAGCAGCTTATATCAAACAATATAAATGTAATGCTGAGATAACAAATACTTCCTCCGTTCCACAAATATTGCAACAATTAATTACCATTTTAGTAAGTTTCACAAAAATTGCAACATTCCCTATTTGCACATGTTCTCATCATCACATGGGTTCCTATCTTTATGCTTTTCTATCTCCTCTTCTTAAAATCCATGCCCCATCCCCAAGTTACAATATTTGGGGAATGGAGGAAGAAACAATCAAAATGATGAAACCAATTTTTATAAAAGAAAAAATGGTCGGCCAGAGTAGGCCATACTAAATGTAGCCCACATAGCACAAGGATTAACAAGGCCAACAGCCCCACATAATAGAAGAAAACGAGAATATACAGTTCTTTCACAGAGAAGGGCAAAAGGCAACTATCCACAGCCGTCTTCAAATATCAAATTCTAATTTATGCCAAGGTATTGATGCTTTTTATTTGGTGATGCTGTTAAATTGCCAACAAAGTCTAAAGGAAATGCTCCCATTTACCTCTGTTCTAAGAAGATAAAATTTCCACGTATATATAGAAAGAAGACAATCTCATAACATGCGTGCTTTTCAATTTGTTGCTATTTGGGGTCTATATGGCTTCACAAGGGATGTATTCAAGCAAGAGAACGACAATTATCACCCTTAGACTCCATACATTCAACAACCCAAAGCCACCCCCCACTCCCCCCCCCCCCCCCCAAACGGCAATTTTCTTCAAAGCCTATGGACAGAGGCAACAATTTTAAACTGATTCATGGTGTGATTGAGTTTTATGGCAGTGCCACTAGTGTGACATAAGCTTGATGCTGGTGGCTTGGTGGGTCAAGAGTTTGTCCTTCCTTGGCACTGCAAGCTGAAGGATTTGCAATTCAGCAAGGTCTGCTCAGTTCCTCATAATAAGGTATTCCAGGGGCAACGGCCTAACAGATAGTTTGCAGCTCATCCAGAGCCTTCAGAAGCACGACTTCACCTATTGGATTTAGCAAATATTATAAAGGACATTAGGTTTTTATGTAGTATATCTTCAGTTTGCTGCATCTCTAAGATTAGTAATCTACCCTTAATCGAGCCCATGAAATGGCTATTATATCCCAGAGGAATGGGCTGCCTATCTTCCACTGTAATATATATCTGGTGTTAAAAATAAAAAAAAATAAAAAATAAAAAAAATTATATCAGTTCTATCTATTTTGATAAGTAGAGGGAACGTCAATATTAGTATAGTTTGTCAATGAGATTTAATTCAGGAGTAAGAAACCTTGTTATCAGAGACTAATTTCCTAATGGATGCAAACACACTACTTTCTCGAGGGATAAATGGAAAGCAAGCCAAGGCACGCTCAAACTTCCATGAAGGAATGCTCAAATATATAGCATATACTCCGTATCTAGGATATAATACTATCAATTTCAGGAAAGAAAAAAAGAAAATGAACAGATGGAAGCAATAGAGTACAGGCAAACATTTAGCAGCTATCAGCAGTTCAAGCAAAGAGAACGACATAAACAATATGCATGATATATAAATCTCTTGTACTTAAGGAAAAAGTGTACACGTCTAGGACATGAGCAAAAACAACAGCAAGAACATTTTAAGAAGACAAAGAAGTACGTATTACTGTATTACCACTTACTAGCAATCAAAGTGAGAAGCGCAAAAACAACAACATGAACAATAGAGATTGTTCAGAATTAGGCTTAGAATCATTGATGCAGATGAGCCATCCTAAAGTTTCCGTAACACCAACAAGTAGGGCAGTATACTGATATCAATCACATCATACCATGATAATGAATTACATCCTCTAGAGTATATTATCTTGACAAAAGTAAAGAGTTGGATACAGTTGCACATTCAAGTGACAAACATGCAGACTCAAAATATTTTCATGGGAACCTTATCATAAAAGTGGACATGAGTGCAGGGACCAGGGGTTTATGAAACGATTATTGACTGTTGAAGACGTTTAGAAGTGCTTTTCATGATGCATTGATGTGAAAACATACATACACATTTCAGTTTGACTTCTCACACAACTCTCTCCTTTGTAGCTCTCCATATTCATTTCTCTAGAAAATGTGGTTCATGGGAATTGAATGTCCAAGTGAAATATAGAGTATTAAAGACTAAATATAGAGTATTAGAGACTAATATAAAGTATGTTATTCTATTAGAGACTAATATTTTAATAGAGCCTACGGCAGAAACGGGATGAAATGAAAAGTTAAACATAATAAAATTCCATCATGAGGCTAGTATAAACTACGAAGTCATAGACATTCAAGTATCATTTTTACTATGTAATTGATAGTTATTAAGTATCTGTAATGGACTGAGTTCGGTCACACAGCAAAACCAATGTAACAACAAGAATTTCTGATTTAACTAACAAATTAATAAAGATGAAAGCTTTAAGCTTGATTGATAATGGTGAAAGGGTTACAAAAGATAGGCTAATAGCTTAAGGCTATTAATCTTCAATAGTGAGTTTAGCTCACAACTCTCCAATAATGGCTTTAGACCATAACTCTCCAAAAGGTTCGCACCAAATTCTGCCTATCTTCCTTCTACCCCTCTCTTCCTTTTTATACTACTTAGCTAATAGCACATTTTTAATTATTAACTTACTACCCTTTGTCATTATCCCAAATGTGCCAAATAGTGGCAACAAACAAACAATTAATCCAAATAGGCAGAGAGTGGAATCTTAAGTCTACTTCGAAGGATGAAGAAATCCTTCCTATGTGAGGTGCCGCACTACCAATGTTAATGCAAATAGGAGACCATCATGGAGACAAGGCCATGGACAATACATGAAGTAATGGATGGAGAGAGGGAGGAGAGATGGAAGTTGAAATGAAGGTGATATGGATGGTGTGAGGAACATGAGGGAAAGAGGTGGAAAAAAGGGTTTGAATCCTACTTAATTCCCTTGTAAAGCATCTTAAGATCTTACAACTTTACAAGGGAATTTAATAGGATTCAACCAAACACAAAGAAATCCCCTTTGTGATTCCTTTCCCCTCAATTTACCTAAATTCCCTTCTATTCCTCCATGTAAACTATCAACCACTAAGTATATAATAGCTACAAGAATTTTTTTTTATCTTCACCTCACCTCACTTTAATATACTTATGTTTCAGCAAACAGTATTGATACTCCCAAAGCAGGCAAACTAGCTACTAGAAAGAATATTAATATAGATTACTAAAATAATTTTACAGTCGTTGCAATATTTAAAGCAGAACAAATTTATGATGTGACCACTGACTGAAAAAGGATAGTACACAACATGGATAGAAACCTCATCATTGTAAAGTCAGAGTATTTTACAATGCGAAATCAGGAGCTTTAGCAACAAAATTATACAAGTTACAAGAGCTCATCAGTCTTCACCCTTCATTACCAAAGAACTTGTTTTCTAAACAAACACTACGACAAGGGTATGATAGTATGATACTTTGAAGGTTCGAAACAGACCATAAGCACAAAATGTTTAGAGAGATAACTGAGTACAGCCCATAGATATGGATGTCTTCAGTACTTGTCCATCTATCACAGCATTTAGCACAATGCAAATCACATAATAGATGGTTATAACTTACGAAGTATAATATATGACAAAACCAATATTATGCAGCCAATCTCATCAAGTCGTCATACTTCAAAAACACACAAACACACACATACATTCTACAGCCAAAATTTATAACACACATAATCAACTCGTAACCTATGAATATGAACTGTTCATAACTGTATGAGATAGCCATTTGAGCACACCTGGTTTAAACACAGGACTGACAGGAGAATTAATCAGATCAGCCAGGAACTTCTCCATGACATCCGCAGTATAATCTAATTTCGGCCGGTCCGAGTTCCCGAGACCAGGCCAATCAACAAGAGTAACCTCAAAATTTTTGTCAACATCCTGCTCCAAAATTTCTGATACCACCAAATTCCATTCTTCCATTGTACTAACATCAGAAATTGTGGGTATCATAAGCATATTCTTACTAGGCTGAGAACCCTCCTTTTCATGTTCCTCATAATATATATTGATTGATTTATCACTGAACTTCCATTGCCAATAATCATTCTGAAAACAAATTCAACAAAAAAACTAATGAAAATCAGAAAGTAATTCTATACCCACTTCCATAATTCAACAACTTATAAATACAATGTTATCATAATAAATAAACCCAGAACTCCTTATAAATGACATAATTTTACAAAATTTAATAGAAAAATAGACAAATTTCCATTTAAAAACTTACCTTTTTTAGAGTAGAGGGCTTATTAGCAACGGATACATTAGAAGAACTGACCGAGGTAGAAGCATTAACTCTGAAATGCTTGAAATTAAGGGTTTTTGAGAAAAGAGTTGATTGAGATGATTTAGGTGAAATTAGTTGAAATTGAACTGGGAATTTTAATGGGGTAAATCGAATTGTTGCTGGAAATGCCATAATTGAATGATCTACTGATTCGAATCAAAAATATTAGGGGTTTAGGGTTTACGATTTAGTAGAAAATTAAGAATTTTTTTGCTAATAAAAAGAATAATATATCGCGTAAATTATGAGAGTATAATCGAATGATTCTGAATACTACAGTACTGGGTACGAGAGTATTTGACCTTATTTGAGTTCAATTTTTTGTGCCCACGATTACTTTGAATAATAGTATTGCATTTTCATTCTTAGAACTTTTGTGATGCCAAGATTGCCAACAAGCTTAAAGATCTCCCATTAAACTTCACCAAAAAAAAAAAAAAAAAATCTCCCATTAAAAATTAATAAATAAAATATTACTATAATTAGAAAAAAAAATTAATTACCATCCAAAATATATTATTCAGATTAAAGTAATACGGCTATTTATTTATTTATTTTAAATTACCACTTCTTAAATTAAAGTATTACTTAAATTGCCACCTATTTCAAAATTTCGGTAGATTTCTCTACTGTAGGACGCACCTACCTTAATTTCCTCCTCTTTTTTTCATTTATCCCGACTTCATTCTCGCTCGGGGCTTGTTCTCATTGACTGAACTTAGCTGAACTGAACTTATTAGAACTGAACTGAACTGAAATGAATATTTTATAAGAAAAAGAAATTAGGAGCTGAACTGAATTGAACTGAAAATAAACGTATGAGAACAGGCTCTCACTCTATGTTATTGAACTCAACCAAACCCCTTCCTCATTCAATTTCTTCATTAATTTTCTGAACAATCCGCTTTCTTCTCCTTCTTTCTTCATAAATTCTCAACAACTCTTAAAATTAGTAAACTAAAACCCTAATTTTTTATTTGCTCTGCAAAGGAGTAACTGTTGGGTAGTTGATTACAAAGGAGTCACTTTCTCTCTCCTCCTTCTTACCTGAAACACCATGGGAGGTAGAGGAAAGAGCCGCACTCAACGAAAACACTTTCAAGCAAAGGGGAAAGAGGAAGGAATCCTAATTTCCTAACAACACCAATTTAATTGAGTAAGAACCCTAACTTCAAAAGACCCCCAATTCAATTAAAATAGGAACCCTAATTTAAGAAAACCCCCAATTCAATTAAAATAGGAACCCTAATTTAAGAAAACCCCCAATTCAATTAAAATAGGAACCCTAATTTAAGAAAACCCCCAATTCAATTAAAATAGGAATCCTAATTTGAGAAAACCCCCAATTCAATTGAAGCATGAACCCTAATTTCATATAACCCCCAAATCTACCTATTTACCCAAATTATAGTGGAATTTTGTGAAAGAAATGCGAATTGAAGATGGGAGAGCTATTTTAAAGAGAAAAATCGGGGGAAAATCAGTCAAAAGGGTCAAAATAGCGATTAGTAGCCATTAGATGGGACCTATAGACGGAAAACCCACCAAAATTTTGAAAAAGGTGGTAATCTAAGTAATTATTTAATTTAAGGGGTGATAATTTTTTTTTTTAACAAAAATAAACAGATGGTTATTTTTAAAATGAATAAATTTTAGGGTGGTAATTTAAAAATTCTCCTTGTTAGTATGAAATTTTAGATTTTAACACCAAGAAAAAAAAATTACCACCACTTAACAAATTCAATCCGAGAATCCATAAAGTGGGGTCTACAATGCCACGTGTCGCTTTGTGTGTGGTCAACAACATTAAAAACAACAAAAAAAGAAAAATTAAATAAAAAAAACCTTAAGCTACCCAGCCACCCCTGCTGCCACCACCACCGGCATGTTCTCCGCCATAACCAAGCTTAACTGCTGGCCCTCGCTCCATCGCTAGCATCGTAACCTCTCCTGACCTAACCCGGCCCCATCGAAACCTAACCACTCATTTTCCCGCAGCCAAATCTGCCGCACCAGCGCCATATCGCAGTCCCCCTTCGCCAAATATTGACCACGGTTTTGGCCATAGGGGCCAAAATCGGCCACTTTAGGCTACTTAGCCCCAAAACTGGCATATTTCGGCCAAAACCGACAAATTTCATGTTCGTTTTAAAATTTAGAGTCTCGTTTTACGGGTGCGAGAAGGGAAGGGGATGAGTTCTGATGGTCGCGACTGTGGAGGAGGGTGGGTTCCGGTGGTCTGGGCTGGGGAAGGGGTGCGTTACACTGCCGACAGGTTGAAGCCGTGCGTGTGGAGTGGGGATGCGGTGTTGGTGGTGGTGGTGTTTGGGTGGCTATAGATTTTTTTTTTTTTTTTACTTTTTTTTTTTTGGAAAACCAATATTATAAGAACACGTGACAGCATGGATCCTATCTAACGGATTCTTGGACGCAATCTGTTAAGTGGTGGTAAAATCAAATTTCTTAATAAATATTTGGTGTTAAAATAATTTTTTTTTTGGTGTTAAAAACCATTTTCGAGTTTTTTTTTTCGGGTGTTATAATCTAAAATTTTCTTTTGATTAATATGAAAAAATAACCAAAACACTATTATTATTATTGTTGTTGTTGTTGTTGTTATTATTATTAGGAAAAATTGAAAAATAATCTCAACTTTTGCCCGTTCGCTCAAAATAATCCCAACAATGAATTATTTTTTAGTAATCCGAACTTTAAGAGTCATTCACTTTTAATGAACCCAAGTGACCGGTAACAATGGAAAGTAATGGGTCGACGCCTTGAAAGTGGGAGTCAATGCTGGAAAAGAGAGTCTAGGTTTCATTATACAAAAACAGTCATCGTGGTGGTTTTTTTTAACAAAGAATGTTTTTAAAGGTTTTTTCTTGCAAAATGAGGCATTTAAAATTAAAGGTTTTTTTTTTGGCAAATTTTCCTACAATAAAAGTCATGTCTATACGTTTTCGAATAATAATTATAAACTACTGTGTAGCTCGGGCGTTGCACCGGTTGCTACTTTAATTAGACCTTGTGATTATCAAGTATATACATTTATTTTCATTTTTGTAACATAGCTTATGATTGGTTTAGATGGTTAACTAACTATTTTTCTTATAAAAGGTTGAGTGTTCAAATTCCCTTATCATCATTTTTTTATATGAAGCAATATTCGAGAAATGAAATAGGTGACGTGGCGTGGTTTATGTGGTACAGAGACGTTCTTAGTAACGTCTTTTAATATATTAGTATAAATTTATATTTTGACAAGATTTAGTCAATACTTTTTTAAAAGGCTTATCGTAAGTCGTAACATATGATTGTGACATTATATTTATGAAAGGCAAGTTTTGAAGAATTTGATTTAGGCAAATCAAAATCTAATCGATACCCAAGACACTACAGAGAACTATTGAAAAGACCCTTTATCATATTAACCTTCTTATGCCTATAAGAGTAGGGATGTCAATGGGGCGGATCGGGCCGGATGTTAGCCTTCCCATCCCCATCCCCACCTAAAATTTTCATCTCATCCCCGTCCCCATCCCCACGGCGGGTCCAAAATTCATCCCCATCCCCGCCCCAGCGGGTACAATTCCAAAACCATCCCCGCCCCACCCCCCAGTACTTGGATATCCATCCCCCACTTAATCCCCACCTAAGACCCGCCTAATCCTCACCTAAGACCCACCTCCCAATACATAATCCAACATATTTAATACTACGTATAAATTACAACAAATAAAATTATTATTAATACTAGTTTGGTGCTCCGTGCGATGCCCGGGTTGTTTATGGAATTTTAAGATAAAATTATATTATAATTCAATTTAATTGATTGAAGATAGAATTCTAAATTAACTTTTTTTTTTCTACAAAGTCTATCCATATTTATCCAACGTGGTAGGACACTTAGCGAAAAGTTAAAATGCTATACGATGTTGTCTTGTGGCCTAATTATAAGTTTATTACGGAGTATTTGGTATTTTATCGAAAATAAAACTCTAAACTAACCATCTTATTCTAAAATTCTATCCTAATTTGATTGAAAAAAGAATTTCTAACTAATTTTTTATCTTATGAATCTACTTAAATCTATCCAAGGTGGCGCGACACTTGATGAAAAGTTAGAATGCCAAGTGTCACTATTTCGTGACCTGCCTAAAAGTTTAGCTTTATATATTAGTTATATGATTACACATTTTTTTAGTTATAAAATTAGTGTATTACAAATTATTATATCTACTATTTTATTTTACATATTATATATATATATATATATATATAATAGTATAAAAGTATATAATTTTGTTTTATAAAATATATAGATGTGGGTGTGAAATGAGGATAAGACGGGTACGAAGTGGGGCGGGTGGAGCGGGGCGGGGTTGTGGCGGGTACAATGTAAAATCCACCCCTGCCCCATCACCCATGGCGGGTATGATTTTTATCCCCATCTCTGCCCCACCACCCACCAAACCAAGACTCATCCCCGCCCCACTGGGGCGAGTCTCCTACTTGACCCGCCTCACTGACATCCCTATATAAGAGCAACCTCAATTTAGCCATGTACTAACTAATGTAAGAAAGTGATGCAACCTCTTTGCTTTTGTTTTAACCATTATTTGTAAAGAGGTAATCCCACTTGTTAGAGTAATCCCATTTAAATATTACGATAAGCCTCTTTCGTTAAGGTGACCCTATTTAATTATTATTAATTAGTTAAAGAGTTTTTGTGAAGTGACTAAGACCACTCTCAATGGTGAGCAAAAAAAATGCCTACCCACTATCTCTCTACCCACTTTCTCTCTCAACAAATCTGTTTTTCCCATGGGTAAATTTTTTTCACAATTTCTCTCCTAATGGTGAGCAAAAAAAAAAAATGCTTGCCCACTACTCTCTCTCTCTTACTTTTTCAATACCCCACTATTACTTTCTCTCTCCTACACAACACTTCTTTATTTATTAATTTCATTTATATTTTAACAATATTACTCCAAATAAATAAAAACTAGTCTAAATTTGTGTAACTTTTTTTTTATTTGTGTCGTTTTTATCGTTAAAATAAAGAATATGGAGGATTTATGGTATTTATGAAATTATACCAAAATATACCAAAATGCATGTCTATTTATAGAGAATTAAATTTTATGACCGTTGGTAATTTTAATTTTTTTTTTTAATAAATATTTATTTCAGAATTTGCGTTACAAAAAATATAACTATTGCAAATTGTGGGGCCCACCAGAGCACTATTCATCTTCAAAAATGCTCAAGTCTTGGGCATTTTCAGAAATGCTCATGAGCATTTTTTAGCTTTTTCTCATTTGCTCACCATTGTAATGCATGAGCAAATTTTATGCCCACCCAAAATGCCCATGAGCAAATTTTTAGCTCACCATTGGTAGTGCTCTAATAATGTGATTGAGCACATATTTGTGATTATTTTTTTTTTTAATTTTTTTTTTATTGAGGAAAACATATTTGTGAATTTCAATTTAAGAATTGTAAGTTGTAAAAGATCCCTCTATAATTACCAAAAAAAAAACAAAAACCAAATAAAAAGGAGATAACGTGGCAACATCTATTTCGTCAAAAAGGGTTTGACAACACAAACCGTTAGATCTAGGTTTTCCACAAACAGATTAGGGCTTTAATTTCTTCGCCTCCTCAAACCCATCATAACCTCTGCTGCCGTTGGAGTAAGAGAGAGAGAGAGAGAGAGAGAGAGAGAGAGAGTGTGAGACGCAGAAGAGGAGGAGAGAGAAACTAAACAACTCATCAATGGCGCAGCGTCTCACTTACCGTAAACGCCATAGCTATGCCACCAAATCCAACCAACATCGCATCGTCAAAACCCCTGGTTTTCGCTCTTTCTCTCTCCTCTCTTTTCAATTTTCCCCATTTCATGGGGTTCTTGTGTTCATTTCTGGGTTTTGATTGTAATGCTGCATGATGTTGAAGTAAAGTTATAATCTTTTTGATTTGATTGATTTTTTGATTACTGGGTTTTGATTATAATTGTGGGGTTATGCTGAATTGATTTTGATTTGTTAGTTTTTGTTTGGTTTGATTTTTTGATTATTGGGATTATGATTATTGGGATTTTGATTAATAGGTGGAAAGTTGGTTTACCAGACTACAAAGAAGAGAGCTAGTGGTCCAAAGTGCCCTGTTACTGGAAAGAGAATTCAAGGAGTATGTCTCTTTTTCTTTGTTTTTCTGATTCATCTTGCAAATGCAGATTGTTGATTATCTGTTTATGCACTTTCTGAATTTGGCACCATTAGTCGCATTGATAGTGTAATTTGAATTAGTAGTATGATGGCGAAACATGATGGAGTATGTTGTATGATCTTGTTATTGGTTGATACTAGTGGAATGTGGTATTGTGTTTGTTTGAATTCTGGTTATGATTGAAAGACTAACATTGCAACTGTTATCAACTAAATAGTTTATTATGTTAAGCAATGAATTGATCATTTGATGATTCTGTGATGGATTTGTAAGCTGAGGGAAGGCATTTATGTGATTATTGCTCATAGTTGTGTTGCTGATAGAAGTTGTTGTAGGAAGCTGTGTCAATACTTATTCCGTGAATTGTTTTTGTTGCCGGTGTTAATCTGGGATTGAAATTGTATCTTATATGAGTTATATCTCCATCTTCAATTTCTTACTACTTCTGTTACGGTAGAATTGAGAACATTTTAGTCTTAGTTTGTTAGATAACATTTGAACTATACCCTACTACTTATATGAACCTCTAATAGAAGTTCCAAATTCCAATTGTTAATTTATATGGGGTGAAGCTGTGAATGTTTGTATAGCGAAGGATTTCTGTGGCTGTTTTAGAAAGTGGCATATACTATAGTGCTCACAACATTTAGGTGAAGTGGTATAGTTCATATTGTGCATTTCACTGAAGTAAGCCTAAATTGAAGGCATCATATTCATTTATGTATTGAGGACTGAGGTATATTAAAAGAACTGTGTTGCTTGATTGCTGGGATTGCTACCGCTTGATGATTTTGACTTGTTATCCTAGCATTGTGATTTTGGTTAAATTGTTTTAACTTGGGATTATGGGTAGATATTAGCTCTAGCCTAATTGACACGGTCTTCGGATACAGTTTGATTATGCCATTGCTCTGTGTTTATGGGTTTGTTTGGACTAAAATGTGGGATTTCCAAACTTGCTCACCTTTAGAGATACTTTATTTTAGTAAAGTCAGTATTGAATTTGTTATCCTAGCATTGTGATTTTGGTTAAAATGTTTAACTTGGGATTATGGGTAGATATTGGCTCTAGCCTAATTGACACGGTCTTCGGATACAGTTTGATTATGCCATTGCTATGTGTTTATGGGTTTGTTTGGACTAAAATGTGGGATTTCCAAACTTGTTCACCTTTAGAGATACTTTATTTTGGTCAAGTCAGTATTGAATGCTTCACTGTGCGATTCTTTTAGGAATTATGTTACATGTATGAGGATCTTAAGACTATATGTTGCTACTTGCTACTCATATTTTAGGCTTGGTTGTCTGACTTGTGTCCTGGTGAATATTTAAAATCTTGTCACTGGGATGTGTATATACAAATGTAATTAGTCATTGTTCCTTCATTTATGTTCCACTTTAAACTGGTTTTCAAGGTAAAAGGATCCTAATTATATACAAATGTAATTAGTCATTGTTCCTTCATTTATGTTCCACTTTAAACTAGTTTTCAAGGTAAAAGGACCCTAATTTAGCTGCTTTCATTGCTTCTTCAGAGTGAACAAGAAAAATTTCCCATGTAGTGTGTAATTTTTGATGTATCTTATATGCTCAGGATTTCATTTGACAATGTCTGTTTCACTGATTTCATCTGCTAAAGTACTTGTTGTTTGTCCTTGTATTATATTCATTCTCAGGACATGTTTTTACTGATTCCTTGGTTATTGTTTTGCAGATTCCTCATTTGAGGCCTACTGAGTACAAGAGGAGCCGATTGCCCAGGAACAGGCGTACTGTCAACCGTCCTTATGGAGGTGTTCTATCTGGCAGTGCTGTCCGTGAAAGGTTTGTTGACTATGTTCTCATACTCTATTATGCTTATCACTTCTGCAATCTAGCTCACCCCATTGTTTCATACCATCCAGTTTTAATGCAAATTCCTTCTTTTGCTCATTGTGTCTTCAGAATCATCCGAGCTTTCTTAATTGAAGAGCAGAAGATCGTGAAGAAGGTATTGAAGATTCAGAAGACTAAAGAAAAGGCTT
The DNA here is from genome assembly GCF_001683475.1 of Chenopodium quinoa. Taxonomy (NCBI): domain Eukaryota; kingdom Viridiplantae; phylum Streptophyta; class Magnoliopsida; order Caryophyllales; family Amaranthaceae; genus Chenopodium; species Chenopodium quinoa. The sequence continues at coordinate 4,189,937 of NW_018744626.1, read as the reverse complement.
CCAAGAACTAGAGTGGCTGTGAATTTTTTTTGTCTTAGTTTCCTCAGAAGAAATTTTGTTTTTAAGAGAAGATGATGATGACTTAGGAAGAACCCTGTTTACGGTCCGTACTTGTGCCTATTACTACATTGAGGTGATTGTTTGCTTTTTGAATGATGGTTTATCAAATTATTAATTATTAAAGCATATACTCCGCCATGGTATCATTGTTTTTCTTGGTTTGCATTTTGCATCATTCATACCCATGACAATGGTATCATTGTTTTTCTTGGTTTGTTTACGATAATGGACTTACGGCTACAGGCCTACAGCTCAAGTACTACCTTGATGAAGAGGTGCTGCAATTAGCCGGACTCATTATACAAGATTGAGCTGTGTTGGCATGTGACAATCCTATGTCCATAGATTAGGGTTTTGTATTTTGAAAAGTCAGAATCACTACTTAGGATTCATTCTGTCTTCAGCTTCATCCATATCTCAGCAATTCATCCGATCCATAACGTGATAGACATTTTGAACTAATTACAGTATCCCCCCACCCCCCAAAATTCGAAATCTATTGTGTGATTCAAACCTTATGGTGCAACACGCCCATAACCTTCATTCTTTATATTTAACACGAATGCGAGTTATGATATTGATAGCGTTGTTTGAACTAGTGCCATTTGATAACTACACCCCAGCCTGCTCTTGCAAATCTTTAAGAGGAGTTGGGTGAGAAAGAGGAAGAAAGACGCACATCCGAGCCATAGTTGTAATGGAGGAAGAGCGTTCAGTAAAGCTACATGGATTATGGGCAAGTCCTTGCGTTTTCCTACATAGATTATGGTAAATTCAAAAATAATAATTGTTGGTGGATTATTAGTCCTTATTACTAAAACGAGAAGAATAGTTGGTGATTTCCCAAAAAAAATCCTAAAATATATTTTTTGTTAGAATACTAGGTTAGAACCCGTGCGATGCACGGTGTATATAAAGTCTATTTTTCATTTGTACAATTTTAAAATAAATTGCTATTATACATGAATAAATAAGAATTATGTATATTTTGTAATTTTAAATATTTTTATTTTAATCAAAATTATGATATAGTATCTGTTTAATGTTGTTTAATTCATAGTTCAATGTAGGTTATCATTTATTAGTGTGATCTTAATTAGCATAAGTATATATATATGTATAATACAATGTATGTGATCTTAATTTTATAACCATAAATCAATAATACTTTGAATTGAATTGGGATAAGAATTCAACCAATTAGAATTTATTTTTCTTAAGAATTGTCAAAAATGAAGGTTACATAAACCTTTACCACACATCCACTAGAATGGCTAGTACTTTGTATTGAAAGAAGATTTAAACCAATTGGCATTTCTTTCCTTAAGAATGGTCAAATATGAAGGTTACAAAAAACTATGAAGGTTACAAAAACCTTTATATATAACACATCCTCTAGAATTTAATTTGGAATTAGGAGAGAAAGAAGAAAAAAAAAGGCACACATTCACAAAACTCATAATGGAGGAAGAGAGTTCGGTAAAGCTACATGGAATGTGGGCAAGTCCTTATGTTTTGAGAGCTAAACTTGCCCTTAATATTAAGGGCATAGATTTTGAATACATAGAAGAGGATTTAGCAAACAAAAGTGAGTTGGTGTTGCAACACAACCCTGTGCATAAGAAAGTGCCTGTTCTTGTGCACAATGGTCTACCCATCGCGGAATCAATGATCATCCTCGAATATATTGATGAGACTTGGTCTGATCCCCCGCATCTCCTCCCTAAGGATCCCTACCTTAGAGCCAAACATCGATTTTGGGCTGCGTACTTACAAGAGGTAAGCCCCTTACTCTTTGATGATCTTCTGTAACTTAAGTGTTGTGCTCACCGTAGTACTTGATGGTACGTATGGTCACGACATTTCATTTATAGTACTACGTAGTTAAATGTGTCACTTTTCATTTGTCATTTGTGTTCCACTTATTTTGATTGGTTAAATATATGCTGGTATGTGTCAACCTATTTAATTCATTCATGATCAAGAGTTGGATCACTTACTTATTCCTAAATGCAAAGTAACTCATAATTTATTAATATTATTAATTTTTGAGAAATAAGAAACGAGTAATTTTGAACAGAGGGAGTATGTATTGTTTCGGATGAAAACAATGGGACCTTGCCGAAGGTCCAGTGAGGTGGTGAAGACTGGGCTCGGTCCAAGTGATGTTGGGCCGAGGGTTTCCTGCACAGCAAACACACGTAAACTAGCCTCGGGGGTGTAGCCGAGGAAGGCCCCTCCGATGCTAAAGTCAGTACAATGTGTAGAGAGAGAAAGCTATGCAAGAGATTTAATTGTTTGAGGCTTGTGTGAATATGACTGTACAAATGTGATATTGATGACTTTTATACCTTTGCATATAAGGAGGAAGTGGGCCTTGGCCCAATTGACTTGTCTTGTGGACTGATCTTGACTTTAGCACAAATGGAGAGTTGAACCTTGACCTTGGGCTTTTAATTGGATCATTTAATGACTAGGCCCAATTGGACTAAATTGGACCCAAACATGTATTAAATTCTTAAATATTTGACAATAAAAATGATTGTATGGTATGATCAGACAATGATGATATTAAGCAAAACAATGACAAACGGAGGTAAACCTACAGAAGATGAGATGAAGGAGTACTGGAAGAAGATGGATATGGCCGAAGAATTGATCAAAGCCGAGTTATTCTCAAATGGCTGTCCATCTTTCCAAGAAGCGAAACCAGGATACTTAGACATAGTCCTGTATTCTTTCTTAGGAACCTATGATGTCGTCGAAGAGTTCTATGGCTTTAAGCATATCACTGCAGAAAGGTACCCGTTCTTGGCGTCTTGGACCAAGGCACTCAGTGAAGTTCCTCAAGTTAAAGATGCCACTCCATCAAGTGTTAAGGTCATTGAGATTCTTCATGCTATGAGGAAGAACTATCTCCAATTAAAGGGATAAATGATCATTATTAAGTTTAGTGATTGATACAAAACTATTTATGATTTAACCAGGGTTAATAAGGTTTCAATTCATTGTTGATTTCACAATTTATTTGGGTTTTTCTAGTGTATTATTTATCTGAATTTGCATATTTTTGATAAGGTGGAAATATTTTTATTAATGAATAATCAGGCTATGACTCTAAAAGGGATTGAGGGGAGTAGCCGCCGAGTAGTCTTTTAGCCTTAAATGAATACAATTTTATCTTTTTTGAATGTGGGATACATATTTCAATACTTACTTTAGTTTCACTCGATTAATGTAGAACAACACATATTAATCAAGATTGTAATGAAAACTCCCTCCATTGTTTTCATGGCGTGTAACTTTGACTTTCAAAATTATCTACCATCTTGATTGATTATGTTATCCATGAAAACCACTTACATTAATTTTTTGTACGTTATAAAATTGGATATGAAAATTTTAGTTCAAGAAATCATACCCACATATACATGCAGTAGACCCCTTGCATTCTTAACTTAATGAAGAGGTCTATAACTAAATTTTACATACATTCTTTCTTCAGAAATTTACAACTCTTTCACTCTCAAAATGTAACACGAATACGAGTTCTAGTATTGATAGTGTTGTTTGAACTAATAAAATTTGTTAACTAATTGCTCGATCACTTTCCACGATTCTTCAAACTACACCCTCATTTCTGTCATGGACATCTACAATCTCGACAGTGTCGCCGCCGCGAGCATGACCCATCATTAGTAAAAGAATCGAAATTGCCTGTTAACTTCAGAGATTGAGTATGATAAAATGTGATTAAATTTTAAAAATATCAAACAAAATTGCACTTTTTAATACTAATTCAATTAATTTCACTATTGATTTCAAGAAAGAAATTTTATAGTATAAGGGTATCACGCGCAAGGACAACACACGCAATGTTACAACTAATAAAATACTACTTCTATAAGAATAATCATATTATAATATTAGTTTTGTGCCCCGTGCAATGCACGGGTTGTTTATGAAATTTTAAGATAAAATTATATTATAATTCAATTTAATTGATTGAAAATAGAATTCTAAATTAACATTTTTTTTTCTACAAAGTCAATCTATATTTATCCAACGTGGTACGACACTTGGCGAAAAGTTAAAATACTATACGATGTTGTCTTGTGGCCTAATTATAAGTTTATTATTTGGTATTTTATCGAAAATAAAACTCTAAACTAACCATCTTATTCTAAAATTCTATCCTAATTTGATTGAAAAAATAAATTTTAACTAACTTTTTTATCTTATGAATCTATTTAAATCTATCCAAGGTGCCGCGATACTTGGTGAAGAGTTAGAATGCCAAGTGTCACTATTTCGTGACCTAAGTCTGGGTGATGATTTAAGGCCGCTATGATATGAGCGTGACTATTAGCCATCATTGAATCTCATCAATGACTGGCAATTGAAGATCATTCCTTCAGCCCCCGTGGGCCGATTGGAGATCATACGATGTTCTGACAAACTTCCCTCTTTTTTAACCTTCACTTGTATGTATTTTTTGTTTCAAAGCAATCTAGCTAATAGTACTAGCAACTAAGTACTTTTCATCAAGACTCAATAGAGCATACTAGTAAATTAGAATTGTAGATCGTTCGTTTTCTTTAGCTTTGTACCACTCTATTGTTCTAAAATGAATATTACGAATTAGAATAGTAAATTAGAATAGTGTGAAGACAACTATATCCATCAAAATGTTTGATTACCAATTTGTCTCCAATTAAAAAAAAAAAAGGTAAGAAGATATTAGTACCTAACTAGATTAGTTTATGAGGAATGATAATAGTTTTTTTTTTAAATTTTTTTTTTTAATTTTTTTTTCCTTCTTATATAATTTGTGCTAATAAATACTCCATAATTCGTACTATTTACATTATTAAATTATTTAGATGTTTAGAATACTTGTAGTTTTGTACAGTAGTAGCTTAGTTAGAGTATATTTCCTGCCGTAGAATGGTAATGGTTTTTTTCCTTCCAAAGTTTTTTTAGTTTAATATTTTTTTTTTACATCTTACAAAGTTTTGTCGTAACATAGTTAGAGTATATATCCTACCGTGGAATGGTAATAGTTTTTTTTTTTTTCAATATTAATTTTTACTAATAAATAATATTTACATTATTGAATTATTTAAAAGTTACAAAATACTTGTACTTGTAGTTTTGTAGTAGCTTAGTTAGAGTATATAATTTAAGTAATGTGTAAACCTTAATCATAAACAAAGAGTCTGCAAATAATTACAACAAAATAACATGTAAATAGTCATAAAACATTAATAAGCATACAACTGTAATTATTCTTCTCAAACAGCTAACCATATAGTGCGTGTTAGGACCCCTACTTTTAGGAAATATACCACATTACCACTTCCTCGGTTTAAAAAGAATAATAGTCAACGAGTAATATTAATAGTGTTAAATAACTACAGTACTCCGTAATAGCTTAGATTGATCACTTTCTATGAATATTCAAATTACACCCCAACTACTGCTCTAGCAAATCTTTTAAAAGAGGAGATAGAAAGAGGAGATATATAGCTTGGTGAAGGAGGTGATATGGGTGGCTAACTAAAGAAGAAGAAATTAAAAGAGGAGATAGAGAAGAGAGATAAGAAGAATTAAAAGTTCAAAAAAAAAAAATTATATTGTGGCTGGCCGTATGAAACTTTGTGTACTACATTAATATGGAATATGTACAACAAATAATATTATTTTTGAAATTAAATAATAGAGTTTATTATATAAAAAATAATAATAATTAAGGACACACCAGAAGATGACACGTGTCATTGCTGGTGTGTCTTTTACTCTTTTAGTATGTAGTATTGATGATTGATTGATGGTAATAAAATTCAAAAATAATAATTGTTGGTGGATTATTAATTTATTAGTCCTTATCTATAATACTATATAAAGAAAAGGAAAAATTGCTCCCATTAATCTGAACTTTGCCTCATCCGCCAAAAATAATCCCAACTTTCGTTTATTATCTATTGCACCGAACTTTGGGGGGTATTAATTTTCGTTGCACCCAACAGGTCATCTAACCTGTTGTAGCAAGTTACCTAGACACGTGTCAGCGTATGAGCGGCTTAATTTTTTTTTTTTTAAAAAAAAAAAACAAAAACAAAAAAATAAAAAAAACCCCAAACCACCCACGCCCAGCGGCTGCCACCACACCCCCACCCCCACCACGCCGGAAAATCACCCCCACCCTCGAAAAAGCCCTCCCCTGCTGCCGGAAACCGCCGCCCAGCCTTCCCCCTACCTCGAAACCCATCCTTTCCCTTCCCCCACCCTCGAAAACCATTCCCCCACCCCCGAAAACCCCTCCCTCACTCCCGGAAACCGCCGCACAACCCTCCCCCTTCCCTCAAAACTCCCCCTTTCCCTTTCCCCACCCCGAAAACCCCTCCCCTATTTCCTCCCTTCTCCCCCGCCGTTTTCCGACCCGAATCCCCTTCCCCTTCCCCTTCGTTTTCGTCGTTTCCGCCCCTTTCCCCTTCGTTTTCGGCAGGTGGGGAGTGGTGGTCGGGGGTGGGGGTGATTTTCCGGCTGCGTGGGGGGTGTTTTCAGGTGGGGTATGGTGGAAGGGGTGGGGGAGGGCTGGTGGATGGGGTGGTTTGGGTGGGGGGCTGGTGGTTAAGGGGGAAGGGGTGGGTTTATGTTTTGTTTTTTTTTTTTTTTTAAATTTTGTTTTTTTTTTAATTTTGTTTTATTTAAATTTTGTTTTTTTGAATTTTTTTTTATTTGACCATTCATGTAGTGACACGTGTCAAAAAAAATGTAACACACAAATGTTGACCGGATTAACCGGTTGCAGGTAAGTTGGGTGCAACGAAAATTAATACCCCCCAAAGTTCGGTGCAATAGATAATAAACGAAAGTTGGGATTATTTTCGGCGGACGAGGCAAAGTTCAGATTAATGGGAGCAATTTTTCCTAAAGAAAAAAGGGCTTTTTAGGTGATAAATTTACTTTTTTCCAAAATGTTTTTCTCATTTTGCAAAATTACCCCTCTTACCTACAGTTAAAAATTAAGAATTGTTTTTTTTTGTTAATAAAAAATTAGCTATCATAACTGCAGGAGGAGGAGCTTTAATAAGGGATTATAATGGCACTCTCATCTCAGCCTTCCACGCAAATTTTAGCTACTGCACAGCTTATAGGGCAGAGATTATGGCTCTTACTCGAGGCCTGGAAATGGCTCAAAATCTGCAAATCGAGAATTTGGAGGTTTAGCTCGACAATCTTGCTTGCGTTCAAGCTCTAAATATGCAGAAAATTCCCCGAGGTGAAAATATCCATGAACTTGCTTACTGTCAAAAGCTATTAAATGGTGAAAGATGGAATGTGAAAGTTGCTCATGTATATCGTGAAGGCAATCGAGCGACGGATTAGTTGGCCAACCGTGGAGTTGTTCAAGACTCTCCCTTAGAATTAATTAATAATGTTCCACTAGATTTAAGTCGTATTTTAGAGGAGGACTGTAGAGGTGTGGCCTTACCACGGCTTATCCCTCCGCAGGTAGTTTCTTTGTTTGCTTGTTTACTCCTTTTTTTTTGAAATAAAAAACTCTTCCCAAATTTGCTCATATATGCTTCTTTTTTTTGTTTTGTTTTTTATATCTTTATCATGCTTTTAATAAATATTTTATCTGTATTATTAGTTTCACACGAGCATTGGTTAATATTTTTATTTTCCTTCTAATTTATTATATGATACACACATACCTCTCCGCTTGTATTACTAAAACGAGAAGAGTAGTGGGTGATTTTTTTTTAAAAAATCTTAAAATATATTTGTTGTTAGAATATTAGGTGAAATTAGCGTAATTAATACAATGCATGTGATCTTAATTTGTTAACCATAAATCAATAATACTTTGAATTGAATTGGGATAAGATTTCAACCAATTAAAATGTCTTTTTCTTAAGAATTGTCAAAAATGAAGGTTACATAAACCCTTTACCACACATCCACTAGAATGGCTAGTATTTTGAATTGAAAGAAGATTTAAACCAATTGGCATTTCTTTCCTGAAGAACGGTCAAATATGAAGGTTACAAAAAAATATGAAGGTTACAAAAACCTTTACGTATAACACATTTTCTAGAATTTAATTTGGAATTAGGAGAGAAAGAGGAAAAAAAAGACACCCATTCACAAAACTCATAATGGAGGAAGAGAGTTCGGTAAAGCTACATGGAATGTGGGCAAGTCCTTATGTTTTGAGAGCTAAACTTGCCCTTAATATTAAGGGCATAGATTTTGAATACATAGAAGAGGATTTAGCAAACAAAAGTGAGTTGGTGTTGCAACACAACCCTGTGCATAAGAAAGTGCCTATTCTTGTGCACAATGGTCTACCCGTTGTGGAATCAACAATCATCCTCGAGTATATTGATGAGACTTGGCCTGATCCCCCGCATCTCCTCCCTAAGGATCCTTACCTTAGGGCCAAACATCGATTTTGGGCTGCGTACTTACAACAGGTAAGCCCCTTTTGATCTTTTGTTACCTAAAATTGTGTTCATAAATGGTATATGTTTCCGACTTTTCATTGAATTTATGTATGAGAAAATTCATGTTCATCAAGCTAATTTACAGCTTGTGTAAATTAGGGGCAATTTCGTCTTTACAGTCATAATATTAGGGGTACTATTGTTAGCGTAGACATAACTCGGAAAACGATGGGCTAATGCTAATCTAACACCAAAATCAGAACTCAGACATAGCTTTCCAAGTTTTCCCTAATTCAAAACCCTTATTTAACACCAGAAACCACTTTTTCCTCCACAGTACCACCACCACCTATGACAGTTCATAATGCCTCCGTGGATGAAAGGCTTTTCCTAAAGGGTTGATATGGCACTAATTTACACTCTTTTCTAGTAGGGTGTCTTTTTGTTTCGCGATTGTTGAGGAAGAAGAAGAGGACTATGGGAAGAAGAAGAGGACGCAGGGAAGAAGAGGACGAAGAGGAAGCTTCTGTGGGTTTGATCGGCGGAAGGCGGATAAATGGTGATGGCTGTTAAGGGTTTTGCATTGTGGTGGAGATGATGGTGGCTATGGTGGTGCTGCCAGTGAAAGATTGGAAAAGATGGTGAAAAAAAAAAGCATATGTTAGTTCTTAGTAATAACACTGTAACGTCTTAAAATCCATCAACAATATAAAATTAATTTATCTGGTAAGGGGGGCCCACATAAGCAATTGATTGACGAAATATTGTGGTGCCCTCATTTATGTATTTGAATTTACTTTGTTATGAGATGGAGGGCGTAGAAACTAGAAAGACTATAGCATGATATTCTCATTGGCACTTTTAGACCACTTGTTGTGGATGAGTTATGTAGTTGGTTTACTGTTATAAATATAAAGGTATATGTTACAGACAAAAGATAAAAGGGACCTTACATGTAAGGGGGAGTGTTGAAGAATAGACCTTCCAAGTGTTACCACATTGTAAGTATCCCATATTGATTGAAAAAGAGAGAGTTTATCAATTTATAAGGTTAATGAGCTACTTCTCATATTGTTAGATGTTTTTGGGATATAACCTCCTTTGAACTTGTAAAGTGGACTCTCTTTTTTGGTTTGTGCGTGCGGTCCAGACTCGTAGTTGACAATTACATTTCATTAATAACTAGCCTTCTGACCCGTACAATGCACGGGATGTTTATAAGGGGTACAATAGTAATTTTTGTTTTATAATATGTTTTAATTGGAAAATGAATAGTTTATAAAGGAGAAGAATGGGTGATAATTGAATGTAATTGTAGAGATATTAAGTTGGGGAAAAATGAATCAAATAACATTCATATATGTATTTTTTTTTTTGAAGGGAACATTCATACATGTATTGAATTAAAGCTAGTTCTTTTTTAAAATAATAAGAAAGGGGATTAATTAATGAAGGGAGGTGACATGTGGCATTGGTGAAAAATAAATTTTAATTACATGTGGCATGATGGGGATGATGGTTTGTGTTTTTAAATACTAAGTATAGATATAGATATAGATTAAATGGGTTAGTTTGTGTCATAATATTCGTTGAATGATGGAAAATTGATAATAAACATTGTATGGTATGAGCAGGTAATGGATATATTAAGCAAACCAGTGATAACAAGAAGTAAACCTACAGAGGATGAGAAGAACGAGTACTGGAAGAAGATGGATATGGCCGAAGAATTCATCAAGGCTGATTTATTCCCAAATGGCTGCCCATCTTTCCAAGATGCGAAACCCGGATACTTGGACATTGTTTTGTATTCCTTCTTAGGAACCTTCGACGTTGTTGAGGAGTTCTATGGCTTTAAGCATCTCACTGCAGAAAGGTATCCGTTCTTGGCGTCTTGGACCAAGGCACTCAGTGAAGTTCCTCAAGTTAAAGACGCGACTCCATCAAGGGTTAAGCTCATTGAGATTCTTCACGAGCATTATCAAGTTAAGTGATTGATATAAAACTATTATTCATTAAGGGTCTAATTGAATCTGAAATGATAGAATCTGAGCTGAACTGAATAGAGGTGAATTGAGTTGCTTACTCCCTTCGTGTTTTAATAAGTGTCACACTTATTAAATCCGGCCGTATTTTAATAAGTGTTACACTTTCTTTTTTTTTGGCAAAAAACTACAATAAAATATCATATCTCTCTTCTCTCATGGTCTCCATCAAACCCGCTACTACTTTTTTATTTTTTTTATTTTTATTATATCTTTCCTCTCACATTCATTACTTTTCAATAAACTACTAACCCCACTTACTTCTTATTTTATTTAAGTCAATTAAATTGTCTAAAACTATATACCGGTTAAAGTGTAACATTTAAAAAACACGAATGGAGTACGTATGGAAAAAAGAAATTAGAAACTGAATTGATTGAAGCTGAACTAAAAATAAGCTAATAGAACAGACCCTAAATAAGGATTAATTAGTGAATTTATAATTCAATTGGGTTTTTGTATTGTATTATTTTTCTAAATTTGTATTTTCTTTTATAAGGTGGAAGATGATGTTCTTTTCACAATAATCCTTTTTTTTTTACTAAATAAATGAATATGTGTTTTTTTTGTTAGGAAATTAGGGTGCAATTGTGTATGATTAATGCGGAACAAGTCAATTGAAATTAAGAACGAGAAAAACAATAAAAAAGATAACAAAGAACACAAGGATTTACGTGGTTCGGTCAAAATAGACCTACATCCACGGGTGGGGGATTCGAGAGCTTCTTCACTATAATGGAGAAAGAAACAAGAGAATAATACAAGGAGTCCTAAATCTAATGGCTCAAAAGGTATCATCTAATTGATCAACTAAAGGGTCCTTTTATAACACAAGGAAACCCTAATAAAACCCTAAAATTGTTCCCCAAGTATACTCAAATAGCCGTCATAGAAAATATATAATTTTAGGAAATATTCCATAACTTATCGTAGAATAACCTAACTACCGAGCTATAGCTCGGCAGCTAGCTCATGCTTGCCGCAAGTCCTTATAGGGCCGAGCTATAGCTCACTCGCATAGAGCTATAGCTCGCAGTCTCGTTGCAAATTTTCAGCTTCGTCAGGTTTTTGTAAAACGGTCATAACTTTCTCGTTTCTTATCAAAATTGGGCATATGACCTATCGTTGGAAAGCTCTTGAACCCAACTATCACCTCCAACTTGAATCACCTCAAAATCGTTTGTAGTTTGAGATATATAAGCGTTCAAAGTCAGCCCTACTAGATTTCGAGTCACAATTTAACAATCTCCACCTTGACTTGAAATCAACCAAAAAACAAGGTAACTCCACCTTGAACCAAAACCAAGAAGTAATGCTCATAATAAAACATAAAACCTCCACCTTAAACAAAACTCCATAAGCCTACTCACATTAGGCTATCACCAAACGGACATCTTCCATAACTTGTGAACCGGTGCATCTCCGAACACAAAATTCCGTACACAAAAATCATCACATGGCCTAGATTGAGAGTATAATGTCCCGACGCCAAGCATGCTTATAAAAATTGACCAAACTCTCTTCAAACACTTCTTCATCTCAAAAATCAAACCAAAAAAAAACTTAAGCAATTCTAGAAAAATAAAAATTACATCAAGAATTTCTAAATTGCAATTGTAATTAGTAAATCACAAAAGTACCAAAATTGAGATAAGAAATAGCATAACTAGAACAAAATCTAATGCATAACCAAGATTTCTACTTTATTACAAACAAAAATCAAAAGCAATCTATCATAGACTCCATACCAAAAATCCACACCGTTTCTCGTTTTACCAAGAGATCTCAAAGGGGAACTTATCATGAAGAGATCGTAGAAACCGCAACCCTAAAGCTCGTAACCCTAAAGTGCATAATCATCATCATCGTCGGTATTGGCAATATTTGCGGATTTGTCCTCATTGGACTTCTCCTCATTCTTCTTCTTTAATTTCCAACACTCGGCTTTGATGTGACCCTTCACATGACAATAGTTACAAACTTTTCCTTTACCAAAATTCTTATTACCACCATGAGCAACTAAAGCATTATTTTGAGTAGGATTATTAGATTTATTAACCAACTTATTGTCAATTAAATCTCTCTGGGTTAAGGCATCCTTAACATCCTCCAAACTCAAATCATCTCTACCATACAATAAAGTATCTCGAAAATGCTTATACGTAGGCGGTAAAGAACACAAAAACCTAATAGCCATGTCCTCATCATCGATCTCAACATCGATGTTTTGCAAATCAATAATATTAGAGAAGAATTCATCTAAATAAGACTTAAGCGGTTTAACTTCTTCTAGACGAAGATCATGAAGTCTAGATTTGAGTAGTAGACGGTTGGTCACACTCTTTGTCATATAAAGTGACTCCAACTTCAACCACAAACCTGCAGAAGTCGTCTCCTTGGCAACCTCTCTCAAAACATCATCAGAGAGACGTAATTGAATTGCCGAAAGAGCCTTCAAATCGATTTCCTCCCATGTATCCACTGTCATGCCCGAAGGCTTGTTGGATACACCTTCAAGAGCCTTGTGACAGCCACTTTGAACCAAGATGGCTTTCATCTTCAATTGCCAAAGGCCAAAGTTCACTTGCCTATCGAATTTCTCAATATCAAATTTCATTGGCATAATTTAATCAAACTAATCTATAAACACCTAAACCTTAAGACCTTAAAACCTTGGCTCTGATACCACTTGTTAGGAAATTAGGGTGTAATCGTGTTTGATTAATGCGGAACAAGTCAATTGAAATTAAGAACGAGAAAAACAATAAAAAAGATAAACAAAGAACACAAGGATTTACGTGGTTCGGTCAAAATAGACCTACATCCACGGGTGGGGGGTTCGAGAGTTTCTTCACTATAATGGAGAAAGAAACAAGAGAATAATACAAGGAGTCCTAAATCTAATGGCTCAAAAGGTATCATCTAATTGATCAACTAAAGGGTCCTTTTATAACACAAGGAAACCCTAATAAAACCCTAAAATTGTTCCCCAAGTATACTCAAATAGCCGTCATAGAAAAGATATAATTTTAGGAAATATTCCATAAATTATCCTAGAATAACCTAACTACCGAGCTATAGCTCGGAAGCTAGCTCATGCTTGCCGCAAGTCCTCATAGGGCCGAGCTATAGCTCACTCGCATAGAGCTATAGCTCGCAGTCTCGTTGCAAATTTCCAGCTTCGTCAGGTTTTTGTAAAACGGTCATAACTTTCTCGTTTCTTATCGGAATTGGGCATATGACCTATCGTTGAACCAAGCTATCACCTCCAACTTGAATCACCTCAAAATCATTTGTAGTTTTAGAGATATAAGCGTTCAAAGTCAGCCCTACTAAATTTCGAGTCACAATTTAACATTTTTTTTCTTTGGGATTTGAACTACAATTATTCTATTTCTCAATATATACACGCAACATGGTATTTGACTTTTATGTTGTTAAACGGATTTAGGCCGCGCTTGTCAGCCGTAACAAATGTCCATTTTATGACAAAATTTTCTTTTTTCTTTTTTTTTTCTTTTTTTTTTTTTTCAATGTGAGATATCCATATTACTATTTACTTTACTTTCATTTGATTAATGTGGAATAACACTTTCATTCACATGTGAGTTTGCTCTTGGATTTAACAAACATGCATTGAGGTTTACCGTACCAATAGTTGCCTTCTTTTTTCCCTTCCATATATACCTTATAAAAAGTATGAGAATGCTCTTATGAATAGTGTGAAAACAACTATATTTCTCAGAATGTTTGTTTACCAATTCGCCCTCAACTACCTTTTACCATATAAAAAGTATAAGAATACTCTTATAAATAGTGTGAAGACAATTATATCCCTCAAAATATTTGTTTCCCAATTTGATTTCAACTACCTTATAAAAAGTATGAGAATGCTCTTAAGAATAGTGTAAAAACAACTATATCCCTCATAATGTTCATTTACCAATTTACCCTCAATTAAAAAAAAAACCTAATTAAAAAAAGTAAGAAGATATTAGTACCTAACTAGATTAGTATATGTGGAATGATTAATAGTTTTTTTTTTCTTCTTACATTAATTTGTACTAATAAATGCTCCGTACTATTTACATTATTGAATTATTTAGATGTTACAAATACTTGTAGTTTTGTAGTAGCTTAGTTAGAGTATATTTCCTACCGTAGAATGGTTATAGTCTTTTTTTTTTTTTTTTTTTTTTTTTTTTTTCGACAACGGCTTCCAAAATTTTGTGGTAGCATAATTAGAGTGTATATCCTACCGTGGAATGGTAATAGTTTGTTTTTTGAATTTTAATTTTTACTAATAAATAATATTTACATCATTGAATTAGTTAAAAGTTACAAAATACATGTAGTTTTGTAGTAGCTTAGTTAGAGTAATTTTCCCAATTAGAGATTTTTTCAAATTTGTTATATATTTGAGTAATGTGTAAACCTTAATCATAAACAAAAAGTAATCTTTGCAAATAATTATAATAAAATAACATATAAACAGTCATAAAACATTAATAAGCACGCATACAACTGTAATTATTCTTTTCAAACGGCTAACCATATTGCGCGTGTTAGGAACCCTACTTTTAGGAAATATACCACATTACCACTTCCTCGGTTTAAAAAGAATAAT
This sequence comes from Chenopodium quinoa, assembly GCF_001683475.1. Lineage (NCBI taxonomy): Eukaryota > Viridiplantae > Streptophyta > Magnoliopsida > Caryophyllales > Amaranthaceae > Chenopodium > Chenopodium quinoa. The sequence continues at coordinate 4,174,749 of NW_018744626.1, read as the reverse complement.
AGTCAACGAGTAGTATTAATAGTGTTAAATAGCTACAGTACTCCGTAATAGATTGATCACTTTCTATGAATATTCAAACAAAAACTTTTGTATACACCCGGTTTACACTAATTTTACTGTACATCGAGCAATATAACTGTATAAGGGTAACTTTTACCTAATTTTAGGGTAACTTTTTGGGTAACTTTTAACATAATATGGAGTACAATTTTTATATAAATAGACAATAAGAAAAGTTTTATAATGGTAATTTAATTACATTTAATCACAAATAATTGATTTTTAGTCATTTAAAATGTGATTCTTTACTAATAATTTTTATTTGTATTGGATTACTTTTATGCATATTAAGGTAACTTTTATTTATTTCAGGGGTAACTTTTGATCAATCTAGTCTATCATTATAGTAGATGTACAATAATTATTGTACACCCGATTTTTTTTAAAGTTTGTAATATTCAAATGGAAAAATTAGAAAAAATAATCCCAACTTTCCTCAATTTTTGTAGAATAATCCCAACTTTCATTTATTCTGGAATAATCCGAACTTTTGGGGGTATTCTTTTTCTTCAATCCCTAATACCGGCTACCGGTAGAATGGTTTTTTTTTTTTTTTAAGTGACACGTGTCAAAAATTAATTGGTTAAAAAAAAAACAAAATTAAAAAAGAAAAACCACCGAGCCAAACCCCAACCATCCTTAAAATCCGGCAACCCGCCAATCCAGCCACCTCCCTCGTCGCCGGTCGTCTCTCCCCCACCACCAGCCAACCATTAGGGTCGCCACTCCGACCAAACCACCATCCACCACTAGCCCCACTCCCGAAAACCCATTCCCCCACTCTCGAAAAATCCGTCTGAACCAGCAGCCCCACTCGAAAACTCCTCTAAACCACCTTGCCCACTCTCGAAAACCACCAAAAACCACTTCCCCCACCATTGAAAACCCTAGCCGCTAGGGTTTCGGGGTGGGGGAGGAGTAATTGGGGTTTTTCGGGAGTGGGAAAGGTCCGTTTCTTTGGTGGTTGCGTGGGGGGGGGGGTTGAAGGAGATTTCGGGAAAGGGGGAAAATGATGAGGGAAGGACGCGGTCCGCTGAGCTTCAAGGAAAGAACGGCGGCTCCCGGCGATGGCGAGGCGGCGGATTTCTATGGTGGTGGAGGTCGGTTATGGTGGAACGGTGGGGGAGGGGAGGCTGCTGGCTGGGGTTTTTCTTTTTTTAATTTTTTTTTTGTTTTTTTTTTTATTTTTATTTTGTTGGACCAATCAGGACTTGACACGTGTCAAGTGACCTGATATAATAGGTCATTGACTTTGGTTGACTGGTTAGGGATTGAAGAAAAAGAATGACCCATAAAGTTCGGATTATTCCAGAATAATCCAAATTGATGAAAGTTGGGATTATTCTAGCAAAATTGATGAAAGTTGGGATTATTATTTCTAATTTTTCCTATTCAAATTACACTCCCAACTACTGCTCTACCAAATCTTTTTAAATGAAGTGTTTTAATTGGATTTTTATACAATTATTGTTGTACTAAGTTGACTATATTTTATTTTCTAAGTCTTCGCTTGTTGATTAAGCTAAATCCAAGATTGAACATACATTAAAAAAAGATGTAATCCTTATTACATGTTCTACTTTGAGAAAGAGAGCAAGACCAGGCAAAAGAGACACAAAATCGATGGCAGAACAGAGCTCAGTGAAGCTACATGGAATGTGGGCAAGCCCTTACGTTACGAGAGTCCAACTTGCCCTTAAATTGAAGGGTGTAAAGTACGAGTACATAGAAGAAGATCTACAAAATAAAAGTGAATTACTCTTACAATATAACCCTGTGCATAAGAAAGTGCCTTTTCTTGTGCACAATGGTCGACCCATTGCAGAGTCAATGATCATCCTCGAGTATATTGATGAGACTTGGACCGATCCCCCGTATCTCCTGCCTAAGGATCCTTATCTAAGGTCCAAACATCGATTTTGGGCCGCCTATTTACAACAGGTTAGCTCATTGATCACTACTCTTTCATCTTTACCTTAACTTGTTTTCTTAGCTTGTATCAATGAATACAATTTGTAACTCTAGTTTATTGAAAAATATCAAACTTATACAATTATATGTTCAATTTCATTAATAGTTACGGTTTGGGTTTAATTTCTTTCAATCCTAAATTAAAACTAATTGTTGATAGGAGTAATTCTTATTCTTCAATATGTTGAGTCAACGCATAATCCATTAATAAATTCATGTCATATCCTTAATTACGAGAAAACTGATATGATTTGGATGAAGGGAGTATTATGATATGGTATGTGCAGGTGGCAGAGGAATTGGGTAAAGTGCTGCAAAAGGAAGGCAACCCATCAGAAGACATGACGAACGAGTATCGGAACAAGATGGACATGGCAGAAGAATTGATCAAGGCTGAGCTATTCCCTAATGGCTGTCCATCTTTCGAGGATGCGAAACCAGGATACTTGGACATAGTGTTGTACTCTTTATTAGGAAGCTTTGATTATATTGCGGAAGAGCTCTTTGGGTTTAGTCCTTTCACTGAAGAAAGGTACCCATTTTTGGCATCTTGGATTAAGGCATTGAAAGTGGTTCCTCAAGTTATAGAAGTAACGCCTCCAAAGGCTAAGGTCATTGAGCTTCTTCGCGCCAGGCGACAGATCAGAGCGAGTAACCTCCAAACAAAGGCGTAATTGATCATTATCGATTAATTGATTGAAAACTATTGTGATTTATAATGTTTGAGGGATTAAGTACATGAGCAGTGAGCTTGGAGAATAAATTATGTGTTTTTAATTTGAGTATTGTAATAGCTAGACAACTGAATGTTTGTAATAAAGGTTTTTAGACTATTGATTAATTAATGAAATTAAAGTGTTGAGTGCTACTAAATTAGTTAGTTTGAAACATATTTTGTTGGAGAATTTCTCAGAGTGAGGGTGAGAATCGATCCCAAGATCTCGTAAAATCAAGAACGAAGCTCTAATTACTTAAGCCATCTATCACTCTCTTGATGTCCCATTATTAATTATATGTCGACTCCACTTACACTAAATGTTATTGGTAAAAAGTTGTAAGGTCATTTTCTAAGGATGGATGTAGAGAATTTTTATGTAATATCCGTAGCAATATATAGATAAAGATTTTTAAGAGAAGGACCATTATTCACGTATGTTGTCATGTTTACATTTAGGAGGGCAGATGCAATTCATGCAAAACTGAGCCTTTTGCTTTTTAGATGAAACACTTTTTAGTTTTTACTTTCAACACTTATCTAAAATCTTTTTATTTCTTAGATTTTTTTTTATTCATTTGACGTCTTACTAAATTCATCTCGACCTATACTTTTCATATATGGCTACAGATATGTATTAGTAAATGTGAAAGAAGAAGCATCTTCTAAATAAAAATGGATGAAATTAAAGACTCAATACCATCAAATGTTAAGGTCATTGAGCTTCTTCATGCTTCGAGGAAGAACCATCTCAATTAAAGATTTAAATGATCCTTATCTATTTTTGTGATTGATAAAAAACAATTTACAATTTAGTTAGGTAGTTAAGTTTCAAATCATTGTTGAATTGGTTGTTCATACTCTATTACACCCCTCATAATATGACATCCTTTAACGCTTGAAGTGTGGATGCGGCATGAGCCATGTTATAGATTTGAACCTATATATACACCTTTGTGTTATACTGATTCTTGATACGATGTTAAAGGACCAACTCAATCAAAGATTAATTTGATGGCTAAAGCTCATGAACGATACGGTGATCCAATAATTGCCTAATTTAGTGATGGGCTTATGACGACGTAATTCTTATGGGGCGCTGTGTAACTTTACAAATGTGACCGTTTAATCATCAATTCCATCTTAAAATTAAAGATTTTAATCGCTAAAATAAGTTAAATTTGAAAAATGAAGGATTTTGAAGATTATTAATTGATTATAATAGAAATTTTGAATAAAAAAAGTTATTATTGTTTGGCATCGTTTTCTGGTTTCAGTTTTCTGTTTTTTTGAAAACAAAAAACCAAAAACAGGAAACAAGAAAAAGGTATTTCCACTTTTTTGTTGTCAGTTTCAAAAGTATCTTGATTTTAATAAGTTTGACTTTTTTTTGTTTTATTATATGACTTATATCATATAAATTTGAAAACAAAAAAAAGAAAACCATAACAATTTTTTTTGTTTTTTTTTTGTTTTTTTTATTACTACTTTTGAGATAGTTATTATGTTTGGAAGATAGAGAAATTTAAAAAAATAGAATGAGATTTGATAAATTGTGGGAGAAAAAAAAAATTAAAAAAGTAAATTAGAAAGTGAAAGTTTAGAATTCCTTTCCATAAAATTGAAATATGCACATAGGTGAACTAATAGTACTATTTACTTGCTACTACTTAATGTGTATATAGTACACTAAATAATTAATGGTACTACTTGATCACTTAATGATACTAGTCTAAATTGAGAATAAACATTTGCTCATATGTACGTAAAATTACTTATACTTCTTCTGTTAAATATTAATTAGAATAAATAAATATTTTATGTTTCACAAATAATACCACTTTAAAATGCCAATCTCCCACAATAAGACTTGTTCTTGCACATCTTTAAGTGGAGTGTTGTGATTGGAGTTTTATTGCTGTACAAAGTTAACTTATAGTCAACCTTTAGCTAATATATTGAATTGACCTAAGATGTTAACCTTTTTTTTTTCGTAAGACTAAGTCTTGTTAATTAAAGGCTGAATCCAAGAACAAACATTATATAAAGATATAATCATTATTAGATTTTATACCTTGAGAAAGAGAGCAATACCAGGCAAAAGTAACACGAAATCAATGGCGGAAAAGAGCTCAGTGACGCTACATGGAATGTGGGCAAGTCCATTTGCCTTGCGAGCCAAACTTGCCCTTAAAATTAAGGGAATAGAGTATGAGTATATAGAGGAAGACTTACAAAACAAAAGTGAATTACTCTTACAATATAACCCTGTGCATAAGAAAGTCCCTGTTCTTGTGCACAATGGTCTACCCATTACAGAGTCACTTATCATCGTCGAATATATTGATGAGGCTTGGACTGAACCCCCTCATCTCCTGCCTAAGGATCCTTATTTAAAGGCCAAACATCGATTTTGGGCCGCGTATTTACAACAGGTTAGCTCCTCACCTCTTCATTGATCTTCTGTTACTTGAGCTCTAGTATCAATGAATCTTATATAAAGGAGAGTTTTTTCCCGAATTAACAAACAGTACAACTATACATGATGGTATATGTGCAGATAGCGGAGATATTGGGTAAAGCGCTGATAACAGAAAGTAAACCATCAGAAGACATGATGAAGAAGATGGACGTGGCTGAAGAATTAATCAAGGCTGAGCTATTCCATAATGGCTGTCCATCTTTCGAGGATGCGAAACCCGGATACTTGGACATAGTGTTGTATTCCTTGTTAGGAAGCTCTGATGTTGCGGAAGAGTTCTTTGGGTTTAGGCCTTTCAATGCCGAAAGGTACCCGTTCTTGTCATCTTGGATAAATGCACTGAAAGAGGTTCCTGAAGTTCAAGATGTAACGCCTCCAAAGGATAAGGTCATTGAGCTTCTTCATGCCATGCGACAGAGTTATCTCCACACAAAGGCATAATTGATCGTTATCAGTTTTCATAATTGATTTAAAATTATTGTGATAAATGCGTAAGGAATTAGGAGTTTGTAGACTAAAATAAACCCGGTCCACATTAATATTAATGTGGACCGAGTAAATATCACACTTTTTTATTGGAAGCTTTAATCACAAGCTCTTTCTTTCTTTTGTCTTTTCTGTTTGATTTTCTCAGTAATTTTTTCTCTCTCCTCCCTTGATGTTCTCTGTATTTAATTTATATTTCAACAATGGTGAAGACGAGAGGAGGAAATTCATCAAAATCAACAATGGCGGTCATAATTAGAAATGGAATTTCATCAAATTGGAGTAAACGAAGAGGATAACGATCATCAGTTGGAGTAAACTAAATGAAAAGCGAATATATCAAACCAAATGTGATTATAAGAAATAAAAAGTGATTATATCAAGCTAAATGTGATTATTAGAAATAAAAAGTTATTATATTAAGTTAAATGTGATTATAAAAAAAATAAAAAGTGATTATATCAAACTAAATGTGATTATAAAAAAAAAAAAGTGATTATATCAAACTAAATTTGATTATAAAAAATGAAAAGTGATTATAAGAAATAAAAATGATGATATTATATCAAACTAATTGAGTTGTAAAACTAATTATACTGATACATAATCGATTAAAAAAAATAAAAACTGATTATAACAAATGAAAATTGATTATAACAAATCTCTACACGAGCTTTTCCTAAAAAAAAAAGTCTCAATCTACAATTAAGTACTCCATTATTCCAAGAAATCTTCTTGTTGAATTTCAAATTCAATTGAAAGATTATTTAAGTTTTCTAACATTACAATTAATAACAATAATCAATAAATTTTGTATAATTAGAACGAATTTTAACAAATATGTTGATGTTTACCTTCGTAATTGCTTTAAATTGCATCAAATCGAAGTTGAATAATGATTGTAATTGTACATTGTCTTCATATATATATATATATATATATATATATATATATATATATATATATATATATATATATGTTGATTTAAATCTCTTGGAATACAGAATTTGAAAAAATACTGAGAGGAGAGAGAAAAAATCCCCAAAATTGTTTGAGAAGAGAGAGAAAATTATCCTAAATTGATTGAGAGCAGAACAAGAGAGAAGCAGTCAATAAGGAAGTAAAAAAGAACGACCATGGATTTTTGGCTGGGTATATGTCACTAATGGATTGATGGGCTTTGGTCCACATTAAGTTAGTGTGGACCGGGTCCATACAAGACAGATTATTATTGAACTTAACTTATTTACATTTAGCATAAATTATATTTACCATATCTTAATTTATTTTTTTAGGTCAGAAGAACATCACCTAAGTAAGTTGTCAAATTGTCAAAATACTATGTATGAAAATAAAATTAAAAAGATAGAGTTGAACGTATGTTAAGGTTCAATTCTGCCCAATTTAATTATTTTTGACAACAAAATAAAATTAGACAAAATAATACGTCAATGATAGTATAAGGGTAATGCTGTCATAGACTCATAGGATGAAAGATATCAATATGTCATCAATGAGCTCATGCAGTCATGCATCCTTAATCTGATTGAAAATTCAAAACAAAGTTGTCGGTTAGCAAGATACACGTAGTATATGCTTTAGTGAATTGACACAAAATTTGTAGAAATGTAGAGGTGGTACTTTATAAGAAAAAGTGAAAATATAAATGAATAATTAAGGAAAAATAATCATGTTACATAAAAATATAAAAAAAAACTACGAGTACCTTTGTTTTAATTACTGTTACTCAGTAATTGTAGCTATGCAAATTAAGAAAAACTAAAAATGAGATCATACATACATCTGGTATTATTAAAAATAGAGATAAAGTTTTTGATAAAGAAACATCGGCAGAACTTGTTTAGCTCATCTTATTTTTACACATTTCAGAAAAAATAAATACAGATTAGAAAAAATAAGTTCAAATCAGATCAGATCTAAAAATTAAATTTAGATCAAATAATCGTTTTATGTGCACTTTTTTTATCGCTAAATACCTTTAATTCCGTAATGAAAAAAATTATGAAAATTACATATTAATAAAATACACATTACTCCGTATTACGAATCTAAGAAGACCCCACTTTGTACATTTTTTCCTTATAGATTATCGTACAGTTAAGGTTAAAGTTTGGTTTAATTAGACAATCAGATGTGACCAAATCAAACCTCCAGACCAGAACAGACAAAACCAAATGAATTCAAATAAGCAAAAATAAGGTGAATCAAACAAGCCCTTACAATCTTACACAGCTAGATAAGACGAGGTTAATAATGGTTGATATGGATCACATTAAATATTATCGGTGTATTATAATGCTGCTACACAAAGTTGACTACGTTGCTTATTAATGAAGTTTACTACTGAGTATATACGGAGTAACTATATATACATTAAATACACACACAATTTTTTTTTTTGAAGGCACATTAATACACACACTTTAAAGTGATTGAGATCTGTATACAATTGAATTCGGCGAGATAGGCAGATAGCTCAGTAATTAATGGAGGAAGAGAGCTCAGTAAAACTACATGGAATGTGGGCAAGTCCTTATGTTTTGAGAGTCAAACTTGCCCTTATTATTAAGGGCATAGATTTTGACTACATAGAAGAGGATTTACAAAACAAAAGTGAGTTGCTCTTACAATATAATCCTGTGCACAAGAGAGTGCCTGTTCTTGTGCACAATGGCCTATCCATTGCGGAATCAACAATCATCCTCGAGTATATTGACGAGACTTGGCCTGATCTTCCGCATCTCCTCCCTAAGGATCCCTACCTTAGGGCTAAACATCGCTTTTGGGCCGCATTTATACAACAGGTTAGCCGGCTTAGCCCCCTTTGCTACGATATTGTGTTATTTTTGCTTGTGTTGACTCTATTTTATGGTATATACTTGAAATAATTGAATGCATTTTGCCAATATACAACTTTAGCTACTCATATATACTTAAAATCATCGTTAAGTACTCTTATTAAATGTAAAATATCCAACAATATATTGACGAACATTTTTATCAAATTTTAACACATCGTATATATATTTAATTATCAGTATATCTTAAACAATTTAGAATGTAGAAAAAAAAAATAAACTCACATTTTCTAATTTTTAAAAATGGGATATGATTGAAATAGCATAACACTTATATTGAGAGATTAAATCAATTAATTTCGGACAAAGAAAGTGCTAGGCTGTTAGCTAGATAACTGACGATTGCAGTCGACGAACTAAGCACGGTTTCATTGGTTTGGGCAGGCAACAGAGATATTAGGCAAAGGGTTAATAACAAAAGTACAGGGTAAACCAACAGAGGACACAATGAACGAGTATTGGAAGAAGTTGGATACGATTGAAGAATTTATCAAGGCCGAGTTATTCCCAAATGGCTGTCCATCTTTCCAAGAAGTGAAACCTGGATACTTGGATATAGTGTTGTATTCTCACTTAGGAACTCTCGACGTTGTCGAAGAGTTCCTTGGCTATAAGCAGTTCACTGCTGAAAGGTACCTGCTCTTGGTGAGTTGGACCAAGGCATTGAGTGAAGTTCCTGAAGTTAATGACGCGACACCATCAAAGCCTGAGCTCATTGAGCTTCTTCATGTTATGCAGCAGAAGAACCTCCCACTGAAGGCATAGAGATGATCATACTGTATTTTCCGACGGTTTAATGTGGCTGTCAAAAGCAAGTTATTAGTATTCCCATGTTTTCTTTATGGGCTCATTTTCAGATTGATTAAATGTATCCCCTCATATTAGTAATGTACTAGTCTGTAATCAGTATGTTATCATATTGTTGAAAAATAGACTTTTCAAGTATCACTATATGTAAGTGTCCCACATTAGTAGAAGAAGAGAGAGTTGATCATTTTATAAGGCTAAGATGCTTCTTCTCCTATTATCATACGTATTATAATTTTGAAATAGAATCTCCTTTGAAATGGACTTTTTTTTTTTGAATTGCGGGTACGATCTAGATCCGTATCTATTACGGAGTACATTTCAATTATTGAACCTACATACATTAAAATTATGGAACCTCTTTTGAAATGGAGTCTTCGTTAATATATTTGGAGTCAATTTGTCACCATGGTACATCAAATTTGTAATGGGCCTATGTACTTTGGAATTGGGAGTGTTAATTTTCCAAAAGTTCAATAAAGTTAGCCCATAATCAAATCAACTAGTACTCTACACCTATTATCCAATTCAATAATCCGTTGTCGTCCAGCGGTTAGGATACCTGGCTTTCACCCAGGAGACCCGGGTTCGATTCCCGGCAACAGAACTTCATATTTTTAAAAGGCGTTATTTTGGAGAAATATATGTACTTCGTCTATATTAGGGCCGATCACAATAGTATGGATTTACCCTTAATTTGTCCACTCATGATGGGAACTTTTTCCTAATCTTTCCACTCAGGCGTCAAGGCGAAGCCCTCGGACATACCTTTGCTAGGCGGAGCTAAGAGATACTGGGACACTCGAACATTAGCTTTATGATATCTTGAATTCTTGATAGGGAAATTCCCTGTTTCTCATAGTGAGAAACGAAATTTGTTTCTCATGGGGGCATTTTCGTGAATAAATCAACAACTTTTTCATAATTTCATTATTGTGGGCTCCACAATTGAATAAAGTTGTTGGTTTATTTACAAAAATGACATGTGAGAAACAAACTCACCATGAGAAAGTGGGGCATCCTCTATCTTGATGTACCTTGTTATACCCTAACAAGTTTAGGAGGAGTCTGTTTCTAGAAACACAACTCGATTTATTTTCAAAGCTTGTCGCAAATAAATTGGAAAATGATCGACTTGAATAACATATGAATATATGATCATTTATTGAATACAAGGATATATGTTAGAGATAATATCGGAAAATATATGTGTGATATATTTTCTGTATTGATCTTATTAGGAGAATAATATTTTTTTTTTGGTGTTCTACCCGGTTGACCCTTTGGGCTTATCCGGATTCGGGGATCAGTTCTGGGTGGTTAGGTTCCAGTCTCCTCCCGATTGTTGTTGCGGGGGATCGAACACGAGTCCTCCCTACCAAGTGTAGTCCCAATCACCACTACACCAACAACCAATTGGTATTAGGAGAATAATATAATTAGGTTATAAGATATTATTAAAGTATCTTTTAGGAGATTGTTTCCTATCTTATGTTCTTAGGTTTTGTATAAATATATCACACGTATATTTTCCAATATTCCTAACAATACATCTTATTAAAAGAAATAGATGGATATTACTGTAATACCTAACAACCAGTGACATGTGATAACCTAATTAAGCTTTTCATACTACTATGCCGGAATATGTTGTTTCTGTTGCATAGCTTTGAGAAATTCAAGAAGCTTAACCTTAGATGGTCTTACTTCTTTCACTTCAAAATTCTCATCAATCGCCTCGACCCAAGAGAACAATAGGGGGTACCTTTGTGCAGTCATAAGCTCAGTGTTGAAGAATTCCTCCAATTCTTTTGATGTTCCAAGTATGGAATACATCATTATATCTAAGTAGTCAGGTTTCACATCTTTGAAAGATGGTAAACCATTTTGGAACACTTGAATGATTTCTTGTTCAACCACATCTAGCTTCTTTAGCAGCTCCTTTTTGACATCTTGGTGTGCTTCTCCTTCTGTCAACAATGTTTTCTGCATCGTCTGAAAGATCTGTGGCACGCCAACTTTTTATCACAGGTACACTTGAATTTAAATAAGTGATTTGATCTTTTTAAACCTTATTTGGTTGGATATTATAGTTTATCTAAAAAATGACTATAATATTACACATTATTGTAGAAGAAAATCTATTAAATAAACTAGATCTTATTAAATTTGGAGGATACCCCAATTTCTCATGGTATGACATTTTCGTAAATAAACCAACAACTTTATTTAACTTTATTCAACTATAGAGTCTACAATAATTAAAAAAATTGTTGATTTATTCACGAAAATGTCCCCATGAGAAACAAATTTCGTTTCTCACCATGAGAAACAGGGAATTTCCCTTAATTTTGCCACAAATTTAGTTTGCAAATTCTAATTTTCACATTATTGTGTTTGATAAATATGCAAGAGTGATGCACAAAATTTTAAGGAGGAGAATTGGAGAAACAAATAGAGATAACACACTACCAATAATATATTTTTCAATATTCCTAATACCTAATAAAGACAATATATTAATGATAGGCTAAAAGCCTAAAAGCCCCAAGGCTTTTCATGACATTATGAGGAAAGAGATCGAAAGTGTTATTAACAAAATAAAGTTATATTACTATATATAACTATATAACTGCACATCTGCACAAGAAAAAATAGCAAAATAGGGAGAAGTTTTCTTACCAATTGAAAGTAGGCGGCCCAAAAGCGATATTTGGCCCGTAAAAGAGGATTCTTAGGCAAAAGATGTGGAGGATCAGCCCAAGTCTCATCAATGTATTCAAGGATGATCATGGACTCCGCAATTGGTAGCCCATTATGCACAAGTACAGGCACTTTTTTATAGACAGGATTATATTGCAATAGTAGCTCACTTTTATCTCCTAAATTCTCTTCTTTGTACTCAAATTCTATCCCCTTAATTTCAAGGGCATATTTCACCCAATGTGCATAAGGGCTAGCCCACATTCCGTGTAGCTGAACCGAGCTCTCTTCCTCCATGGTCTAAGTGTCAGGACCGGAGACGAAGGCAGCAGCCGGATGAAGGGCCTTGGGTTGGCAAATGTGAGATTGGGTAAAACTTATGGGAATGACTAGACTTATATAATGCTTGAGGCTTTAGCCTTGTCAATGTCCTTACATCGCAAGACTTTGAACTACATGTATAAAAATAAAGTCAATCTCTTAACACCTAGATTAATTACAATTTGGAATTAGTTTAGTTATTTTATTACATACACAAGAAACCTTCTCTAGAAATGACTAGTGAAGCTAATAATATAATGTGGTAGAGAAAGTATTTCGTTATGATCAAGAAACTGACATCAAATGTGCTTCTTTTTCAAGATAATTAATTTTAAAAAAACTAGTTTACACTTATTTTTCTTTAAATTTTGTACAAAAGTTAATTATTTATCAACAAGGGGTTGGATAAGACAATGTTACGTACACTTCTTTAAGGTGAGTTTCTGACTTAAGAATTGCTTGTAAGACTTACCAAATGCCGATTGTGACAACTTTTTCACTATTTTAACCATGCAATTTGACTATTTGAGTATAATATGCGACGAGAATTAAAATCAAATTAATGTACATAAAGTAAACAAATTTGTAATCAAATTAATGTACATAAAGTAAACACCTACTCGTATCACATAGTTACTATAAGTTGTCTGTAAGTACTAATTATCAATGCGTTAATATAGATAGCTATTGTAAACTAGCTAATTAGTTTTGTATGTAGAAAGAACAATTTCAATACTTATGTATGTAAAAAGAACAATTACAATCCTAATAATAATTTAATTTCTAATCATATTCTAACACTTGGGTGGTATAACCATATTTAAGCTGTATATCTACATATGATTAATGGATATTCAAATTAAACTGGCTTTATGAGGTCAATTGACCCCATTCAATTTAAAAAGCATCAAACCAAATCAAACAAACAAAAATTGAATAAGTGCTTACAAAGCTAAGCTTGATATAGTGGTAGGAATTGAACCTTGAGGTTGGAGGTTCAATCCCCACTAGAGACACTTTAAGGGTGGGGATTTCTTACCCTTACCCCTCCTGACCTTAAAAAAAAATAAAGGATAAGTGCTTACCGGCTGAAAGAAAGTAGGCAGCCCAAAAACGGAGTTTGGCCCTTTCGTAAGGATCCTTAGGGAGGAGATGCGGGGGATCAGGCCAAGTGTTAGAATCCAACCTCTTTGTTATGTATTCTTCTTTATTTTCCTTATATTTTCCTTATGTAATGTCTCTTTAGTCTTTCTTTTTATTTTTCTAGACTCTAGGGAGAATTATTGTGTTACTGTCATTTCAACGTTCACTTGTAATTCTCTACTAATGCAATATAAAGCTCTTTAGGGAGCGAATGGTTATTCAATCAAAGCTCTCTACCCCATTGTTATTGCTTTAAGACTTGTGTGTTGTTTAAGCCTTTATAGATATTGTGCTTGCCTTGTTTTAAAGCATCCCCCACCAAACCAAGAGACCCTTCGTCGGTTCCGCTTGTGCCCGCTTCGAAGTATCGGCCGTCACAAGCCCCGACTCCGCACTCGTTGTTCTCGTGCGCCCTCTTGAGACACCGTAGGTCCGTGTTGCTGTGTGCTCATGAACCTCCTTGCTTTAGGCTTGCGCCCTTGTCGCCAAAAGACGAGAGCGCGCCGCACGATCTGGTGTTGAATCACTCGGACCGTGACAGTTTGGTATCAGAGCCAAGTTTGCCGTAGAGATGGCAGAAGAAGGAGAGATGCATGAATACACATTCGAGGAAAGGCTTGCTTGGCTTGAAGGCAAGTCCGAACAGTGGGCTATGCTTGAAGAAAGGCTGCCCAAACTCGAGGATATTGTAATAAAACAAGCCGACCAAATAGAGAGGCTTGCCGCTACTGTGGATGGGTTAACGGAGCAACTTAACTTCGTGCAAGGCGTCGCTGATGAAGGACATGATAAATGTGCAACCTTAATGCGTGCCTAGAGAGGGCTCGGGGGAAGTGGAGGTGCCAAGATAAAACCTCCCAAGCCCCGGACCTTCAATGGCACGAGAGATTCAAAAGAAGTCGATAATTTCATTTTCGACATGGAGCAATACTTTCGGGTCTGTCAGTTGGAGAATGAGTTAAAAGTTGATACCGCCACTATGTATTTGGTGGATGATGCAAAGCTTTGGTGGCGCACCAAGTACACCGACATCCAAGCTAAGAGGACGTCAGTGGATACTTGGGAGGATCTGAAGAAAGAGCTGATGGCCCAATTTTATCCCGAGAATACCGAGTTTGTTGCTCGCACCAAGCTCGCTGCTTTGCAGCATAAGGGTTCCATCCGGGAGTATGTCAAAGAGTTTTCAGCGTGCATGTTGGAGATCCACAATATGTCCGAGGAAGATCGCCTATTCAACTTTGTGCGTGGTCTTAAGGAATGGGCCCAAAGAGAAATTTGGTGCCAAAAGATTGATACTTTATCGGGAGCCATCGCTGTAGCCGAAAGGTTGATGGACTACTCCTCAGAGAAAGGACAAGGTTTGAAGAAAGGGAATAGCGGGCCGACACCGAACCCTCCTAGGAACTCCGGACATGGATCGCAAGTGAGCTCCAACAACTCGAACAATAGATACAATAGGAGTGGGGGAGAAGACTCTCGGAAAAGTGGAGCTTCTTCCTTCTCTAGTAGAGGAAGCACCCCTAGTTCATCTTCGACAGCCAGGCCATTGACGTGTATCCTTTGCAGAGGACCGCACAAGTGGTTCGAATGTCGACACAAGGGAGAAATTGACAATCTCCAAAAGAAACTGTCCTCCATGTCCTTAGAAAACCCCGAGGGTGAAGAAGCCGATGAGGTAGTACCTAGTGAAGGAGAACATTCCAGACTGGGGGCCATTCGCATGATGTGCGCTATGGGAAGAGAAGGCTCTGAGGGCCAACCCAAAAACTCTGGATTGATGTATGTGAATGCGTTGGTAAACGGAAAGGAAACTCGTGCCATGGTGGATACCGGTGCTACCCACAACTTCATTTCAGAAAAGGAGGCAAAAAGACTTGGGTTGAAGCTCCTACCAGAAGGAGGCAGTATGAAAGCGGTGAATTCAGTTGCCAAACCGATCCACGACGTTGCCAAGAAAGTAACAATGAAGCTGGGAGATTGGAGCGGACAGGTGGACTTTACCGTTGCGCCAATGGACGACTTCAGCTTGGTGCTCGGCATGGACTTCTTACACTTTAGTAAGGCAGTCCCGATGCCGCATCTTAGATCTATTCTGGTGCCCGGGCAGCAACCATGTCTCCTCCGAACCTGCGATTCGGGAAAAGGGCCGAAAGGGCCCCTCCTTTCAGCAATGCAATTGGAGAAGGGGTTGAAGAGGAACGAGCCCACGTTCCTAGCAACACTTTCCACGAAGGAAAATGAAGCAAGTGGAGACTTTCCGCCTGCAGTTGCCGAGCTACTATTAGAGTTCCAGGATCTCCTCCCGAAAGACCTACCAAAAGTTCTCCCACCTAGAAGGACAGTGGACCATGAGATTGAGCTGGTTCCAGGGGCGAAACCCCCAGCACGAAGCCCTTATCGCATGGCCCCCCCAGAATTGGCTGAACTCCGGAAACAATTGGAGGACTTGCTTGAGGCAGGCTTCATCCGCCCATCAAAGGCTCCTTATGGGGCTCCTGTGCTTTTTCAGAAAAAACAAGATGGAAGTCTTCGATTGTGTATCGACTACCGAGCATTAAATAAGGTTACGGTGCGCAATCACTACCCTATCCCTTTGGTGGCGGATTTGTTCGATCAGTTAGGGGATGCGGTGTACTTTACAAAGCTAGACTTGAAGTCTGGCTATCACCAAGTTCGTATCGCCGAAGGAGATGAACCAAAAACTGCTTGTTTGACGAGATACGGGGCATACGAATGGCTAGTCATGCCCTTCGGCTTGACGAATGCACCTGCTACGTTCTGTACTCTGATGAACCAAGTATTTCGAGAGTACTTAGACAAGTTTGTGGTCGTGTACCTCGATGACATCGTTGTCTACAGCAAGACTTTGGAGGAGCACCTCGAGCACCTAAGATTGGTCTTCGAGAAGCTGAGAGAACATCACCTTTTTGTGAAACGAGAAAAGTGTGCCTTTGCGCAGGAAGAAGTCGGATTTCTTGGACACTTTGTGGGGAAGGGTCGATTGAGGATGGACCCAAAGAAGATATGTGCTGTTCGCGATTGGCGGGATCCCAAGAACCCCTCTGAGCTGCGATCCTTTCTAGGACTGGCGAACTATTATAGAAGATTCATTAAGGGATACTCAGAGATCGCAAGTCCCCTCACCGACCTATTGAGGAAAGATTGTCGTTGGGAATGGTCAGGGCCCCAGAAGGAAGCTTTCCAGAAGTTGAAAGAAGCAATGGTGAAGGAGCCGGTCCTTGCCCTTCCAGACATCACCAAACCATTCGTGGTCGAGACGGATGCTTCGGATTTTGCTTTAGGAGGAGTGCTCCTCCAAGAAGGACATCCTATTGCATTCGAAAGTAGGAAGCTAAATAATGCGGAGAGAAGGTATGCGGCACAAGAAAAGGAGCTACTAGCCATTGTGCACTGCCTAAGAGGATGGAGGCACTACTTGTTGGGGTCAAAGTTTACCGTCCGCACAGACAACACCGCGGCGAGTCACTTTCTCACCCAACCCAAGCTGACAGGAAAACAAGCTCGGTGGCAGGAGGACTTAGCTGAGTTCGACGTGGAGTTCACCTATAGAACGGGATCCAGCAATAGAGTTGCCGATGCCCTGAGTAGGCGGGCCGATCTTGCTGCGATGTACAAGTTAGCGCCAATGACGGCAAGCAGCATTGCCACATCCGTTAGAGATCAAGTTCGTGCTTATCTCCCAGATGATCCGATGACAAAAACCATAACAAGGATGATTGAAGAAGGGAAGACTAGACGCTTTTGGTTGGAAGATGGCCTCATCTTCACCAAAGGTACAAAGCTGTTCATCCCCAAAGCAGGGGGATTGAGGAAAATGTTGTTGAAGGAATGCCATGATACGCTGTGGGCGGGACATCCAGGTTGGCAGAGAACCCTCAGTCTACTCGCGATGGGGTACTACTGGCCAGGAATGAAGGAAGATGTGATGAGCTACACCAAAACCTGCCTTGTGTGCCAGCAAGACAAGGTTGACAGACAGAAGCCCGGGGGCCTCCTTGAACCTCTTCCTGTACCAACTCAACCGTGGGAGAGTGTGTCGATGGACTTCATTAGTGGCCTCCCGAAGGTTGGCCAGTTCTCTTCTATCATGGTGGTGATAGACAGGTTCTCAAAATACGCAACGTTTGTACCCTTGCAGAAGGCTTGCGGAGCAGAAGAAACGGCATCTCTCTTCTTTAAGCATATTGTGAAGTACTGGGGATTGCCAAAGAGCATAGTAAGCGACAGGGATACCAGATTCACAAGCATATTCTGGTCTGAGCTATTCCAAATGATAGGGTCTGACCTCAACATGTCGTCAAGCCACCACCCTCAATCTGATGGGCAGACAGAGAGATTCAATGGGCTTCTCGAGGAATACTTACGTCACTTTGTGAGCGCCAACCAGAAAGATTGGGTGAGACTCTTGGACGTCGCACAACTTTGCTTCAACGCTCAAAGGAGTTCTTCTTCCAACAAAAGCCCCTTTGAGTTGGTCATGGGTCAACAACCTCTCCTCCCGCACACAGTGGCTGACTGGGAGGGCGGTAGGAGTGCTCAGGCTCGAGATTTTACAAGAGAGTGGAAGCAAAACACCGACATTGCAAAAGCCTACCTAGAGCGAGCATCGCGCCGGATGAAGAAATGGGCTGATCAAAACAGAAGGCCAGTTGATTTTGCTATTGGGGACATGGTGATGGTGAAGGTCTTACCAGAACAGCTGAAGTTTCTCAGAGGGAGAGATCGTCGCCTCATTCGGAAATATGAAGGCCCCATCCGCATCACTAAACGGATTGGGAAGAACGCATACAAGGTAGAACCGCCTGCGTGGATGAGGATTCACCCCGTCTTCCACGTTAGTCGTCTAAAACCCTACCATCCAGATCCCGACGACAGCAACCGCAACGTCAGCTACCGCGCCAACATCAGAACCAGGACAAGAGCCACCCCTACAACAGAAGACTGAAGCTGCTAAGATCTTAGTGTAGATTTTGTAAGTCGACGAGGACGTCGACGACTTAAGTGGGGGAGGATGTTAGAATCCAACCTCTTTGTTATGTATTCTTCTTTATTTTCCTTATATTTTCCTTATGTAATGTCTCTTTAGTCTTTCTTTTTATTTTTCTAGACCTTAGGGAGAATTATTGTGTTACTGTCATTTAAACGTTCACTTGTAATTCTCTACTAATGCAATATAAAGCTCTTTAGGGAGCGAATGGTTATTCAATCAAAGCTCTCTACCCCGTTGTTATTGCTTTAAGACTTGTGTGTTGTTTAAGCCTTTATAGATATTGTGCTTGCCTTGTTTTAAAGCATCCCCCACCAAACCAAGAGACCCTAGAGACGTCCTCATTTTCGTCGGTTCCGCTTGTGCCCGCTTCGAAGTATCGGCCGTCACAAGCCCCGACTCTGCACTCGTTGTTCTCGTGCGCCCTCTTGAGACACCGTAGGTCCGTGTTGCTGTGTGCTCACGAACCTCCTTGCTTTAGGCTTGCGCCCTTGTCGCCAAAAGACGAGAGCGCGCCGCACGATCTGGTGTTGAATCACTCGGACCGTGACACCAAGTCTCATCAATATATTCGAGGAAGATCGTTGATTCTGCAATGGGTAGACCATTGTGCACAAGAACAGACATTTTCTTATGCGCAGGGTTATATTGTAAGAGCAACTCACTTTTATTTTGTAGATCTTCCTCTATGTACTCGTACTTCACTCCCTTAAATTTAAGGGCAAGTTTGACTCTCATAACATAAGGACTTGCCCACATTCCATGTAGCTTCACTGTGTTTTTTTTCTGCCATGGCTTTCGTATCAATCTTTATATGATGACTAATATCCCATTTTATCTGTCATAACATAAAATAATTCATTGGGCAATTAGTGACTTAAGCACATACGACATAATCATGTATCAAATAAAGTTTAGTTATACAATTATTTTTTTTTATTTATTTATTTATTTTTTTTTTTTTTTTTTTTTTTGTGTTTAACTCTATTTTCTTTTCTCAATGTGGGACATTTACATGTGTTTGTTTAAAAAGTTGATGCTTTAACAAATAATGAGATGTAATGCTGGTTTAATATTACTTCCTATTAAATTTGTCATAATGACTAGGATTTATAACTATCACATTTTTATAATTTTTACTTTTACCTGATTAACTATATCAGTGGTCAAACATATAAATGCACCTCGGTATATCGATTGTTGATTTCTGTTAGTATAATCAATTTTAAACCAAATTAATTACATTATAAAGTTGTTGATCTCAATTAGTGGGCATAATGGCATTCCTACAACATTATTTTATGAGGTTGTTGATCTCAATTATTGGGCATAGTGGCATGCTTACAAATTAAAAAGTACTCCGTAATTATTAGATCTTAAACACTTTACTAAGTTATCCTTTCGCTTGTAAATCGAACGTTAAAAAGTTCTAACAATCATTAAAAAGATATAACCAAAATTAGATTTAAATTTCAAATCAGAAAAGAACATACTTCATTACTTCATGGATAACAATAACAATTTTACAATCAAAAGATTCAAGAAAAATACATTACACTCCAGAAAATCAAGATTTATACAAACTAAAGTTTCATTTATTACGCCTTAGGCGGTACAAACTTCTGTCGATAGTACTGATAAAACCCCATAATCTTTTCCTTTGGTGGTGTGACTTCTTGGACTTCAGGAACTTGTTTCAATGCCTCAATCCATGACACCAATAGCGGATACTTCTCCGGTGTTAAAAACTCAACACCGAAGAATTCACTAGCAACTTCATGGGTTCCGAAAAGCGAGTAGAACACTATATCTAAGTATCCAGGCTTAACATCTTGTGAGTATGATGGAGCACCATTTGGGAATATATCCTTCATTCCTTCTTCGGCCACATCCAATTTTTGTAGCAACTCATTTAGCATGCTTTGCTGTGTTTCGCCTTCTGTTATTAGGGACTTGCGCATTAGGTCGAACACCTGCTCGTATCATATATACACATCTAGTTATGTATTGATCGGTACTATACTAATCATCAATTTGGTGATGATAATGATAACAATCATTTTTATAGATTTTGTAGTTAAATTATTTTTAATCGTGTTTTAGTAATCTTGTTTATAAATTTTATCAATACAAATCACAAATAGGCATGGATAATGGCATATTGAGACGGATTTTGTGAGGTCAATTGACTCCATTATAAATATTATTTGATCAGAGTTAAAACTACTACATCCGTTAAATATTATGTGCAACTTTGAAATATTTTATATCTCATAAATAATACCCTAAAGTTGCACATAACATTTAACGGAGGTAGTATTAAAACAAATCAGATAAATAAAGGGTACTTACTGGCGGGAAATACTAAATAGGCTGCCCAAAAGCAGACTTTGGCCCTTTCGTAGGGATCCTTAGGGAGGAGATGTGGTGGATCAGTCCAAGTCTCATCAATATACTCGAGGATGATCGATGACTCTACAACGGGTAGACCATTGTGCACAAGAACAGGGACTTTCTTATGCACAGGGTTATATTGCAACAACAATTCACTCTTGTTTTTTAGATCTTCCTCAATGTACTCATACTCTATGCCTTTAAGTTTAAGGGCGAGGTTTGCCCTCATAGCAAAAGGACTCGCCCACATTCCATGTAGCTTCACTGAGCTCTTTTCTGCCATCGATTTCGCGTCACCTTTGCCTCTTCTTCCTCTCTTTCACTAGGTATAACATCTAATAACGACTACATCGTTATATATATAATGTTCAATCTTGGCTTTATTAGCATTTAATTAATGAGGCTTAAGACTTTAATTAAAATAACATTGCTGTTAGAGCTATTTATTATTGATTTAATTAATGTAATAAAGTTGGTGATCTGTGACATAAGCTCACGACTTAATCAAATATCTAAAATTTTGTGATTAAATGCAAACCTCATTTTTAATTGGAATCAAATACGTAGTAACATGTTGAGCCGTTCTTCATTTGTGTCACTTTAAAATTATATTTTCCGTTTTCTTATTTAGATCATAAAATTGGCAATTAAAATTTGAATTAACCCATGTATGACTCCTAATGAAACGGTTAAAAGAAATTGTAAAACGAAGGGGGTATAATATTCACCTTCACTCAAATCTCAATATGGTATTCATTCATTACTACCATTTGAATTCAATTGTTACTCAGGCACACTCTTATGGTCTTAACGGTATAAAAAGGCATAAAATTAAACTACATACTCACGATCATAAATATAACATACATTTCTACTGAAACTATGTGTATCTAATTAAAATGATTAAAAAAAAAAAGAACATCTTCAAAAGGATGGAAAATGTTTTAACAAACAATTCAAAACAACTGAAAATGACCTAAAGTTGATCCATTCAAACAAATTGTTTGTTTTACGGGGATGAAGTGTATTGCTGTTTCAATATACGAAGCAACCCTTTTAATTTAATTAAAAAAATAGCATGAAAGAACAGAACTGAGAAGTTCAAACTTTGCATGTTGGATATCCCCCATGAATCAGAATATCCAATATTTTTCTAAATTTATAGTTTATTTGCAAGATTTTTAATCATATAAGCTATTTTCTTAAAGATTGGTTAGCTTGATTTGCAATAACTGGTCGTTGATAACCTTAGATCTCATGAAATCAATACATCATTATCAATTTTAACAATTTTAAAAATAATGAGGTTGTTCTTTACATGTTGATCTTAATTAGTGGCATCCCTACATGTGGAGTAATATGGTCTAAAAAGCCTTGCATAGTTAACAATAATATAAGATTATTATTACTAAACTTTGGATCAATTTCATTATCTTTTCTACACACAACTTGCTACATTTTTTTTTTTTGTAAAGTCACGGTTAATTAATTTTGAGTGTAAATTTCTATTGATATACCTAGTATTGAAAAAAAAGTCCTAATTATCCTTTGTCAAAAAAAAAAAAGTCCTATTGATACATAGTAAAAAAAATTCTTATTGTTACGTAGTATAAAATAGAACATAGGGCCTGTTCCAATTGACTGAACTGAACTGAACTTATTAATTAGTGATTTTTAACTACGGATTTGTGATCTTTGATTATTTATTGATTATTTATTACTATACATATGTGTATATACAAATGTACATATTATTATTATTATTATTATTATTATTATTATTATTATTATTAATTATTGATGATTATTATTATTTATTGATTATTATTATTAGTATTATTATTTCAATTATTATTGTTATTATTATTATTTATTGATTATTATTATTATTATTATTATTATTTATTATTATTATTATTATTTATTACTTATTGATTAGTATTATTATTATTATTATTATTATTATTGTAGTAGTAGTAGTAGTAGTAGTTGTTGTTGTTGTTGTTGTTGTTGTTGTTGTTGTTGTTGTTGTTGTTGTTGTTGTTGTTGTTGTTGTTGTTGTTGTTGTTGTTGTTGTTGTTGTGTATTGTCGTTGTAATAAGAGCTTAAAAGAATGAAATTTGGCTTTATATCATTAGACATAAATTAAGAGCTGAACTGAATTGAACTGAACTGAACTGAGTTGAACTGAACTGAACTGAACTGAACTGAACTGAATTTCAACAGAAAAGAACAGGAGTCACCATGAAATATAATAATACAAGTACATAATCCTCTTAGCTATGTTCAATTGATCGACTGCTATTAATTAATCAACTAACTAACACTACAGATTTGTTGTGATGTTGTCATCAAAAAGTCAAAATTAGAAGAGTTTGCTTATTACATACTTTTTTTTTTGACAAAGAGAACTAAGAAATTAAAAACGAAAATAAAGTAAATGACGACGACGAGCTGAACCAGCCAAATGATGAGCACGAACAATAAGTTGTCTTGAAACCTTCTGAATGTCGAACTTACTGAAATCTGCAATGATCTGCCTAATTTGTCGCAAAGTCCAACAAACCGCTATCGAATCCGAAAGATGACCCCGGATCAAAGAACAAACCAAGCCACAATCCGTAAAAACCTGAATCTTAGAAAAACCTTTTTCACGAGCTTGCTTTAAACCGAGGAGACAAACTAACAATTCAGAATGGAGGGCGGAAGAAGCAAAACCTGCCTGAGCCCGTCCCCAGACAGCTGGTGAAGTAGAGGTAAAAGATAAATACCAACCCATACCAGCACGTTGATCCTTTGCATTCCAAGCTCCATAAAAAGTAAGACAGATATCATACCCATCAGAAGAACCAGCAGACCCCAAATACTTTGGAGTAGAAATCGCAAATCCTGGAGGACTAGAGGGATGAAAAAGATCACTTAAATTTCTAGCATTACTACTACGAGTAACCCAAGAATCAGCCACAGCAAGAACTCCAGCTGGAGAAAAAACCTCTGAACGGAACCGATGATTATTCCTAGTTATCCAGATAGCCCAGAAAAAGGCTAAAAGACTATCCAAAGTGGCCCAATCCTTAGAAACCGCCATACCCATAATAGAATCCGTCAACCAGGAATAAAAATCTTGTTCCAAAGGCATAGTTCGAAGCTTAACCAAAGGGTGAGAACTACGGCTTAAACAGGAAATCTCACATTGCTGAAAAATGTGAGAAATTGTTTCCTGGTGATGATGACAAAAACCACAAGTAGAATCAATTGGAATCCCTTTTAGGAACAAAATAGCCGCTGTAGGAAGAGCATCATGTAAAATTTTCCAAATAAAAAGCTTCCATTTTGGAAGAATTGGAAGTCCCCAAAATTTCCTCCACCAAATAGGAAGAATATTAGAGGATGAAGTTCTATCAGACCAGGTTTGGCTCAATAAGTGAGCATAATGTCACGTGCCGACTACTTTGCCCTAGTCACGCACCGTGCGCCACCCGCTTACAGTCCGTCGTAAGACGAGTCAGACTTTCTCCTTGGCACTTACTCCTTGTGCCCACGTAGCACAACTCCTTGTGCTGCTAGTATAAGTTTGCTAGCACGATCCCTTTGTGCTAACAAGTCCCCTTTGGTTGAACTAAGCACTCACCCTTAGTGCCTTAGTCCGAATTTACGACTAAGTGTCGTAGACAATTGAGCACCCAATCTATCACCCTTGCTGGTATGCCCGATCACTCACTTGGCACCCTCGTGCCTTAGTTTTCCTCACACTCTCTAAGTGTTGGAAGGAAAGGATTGAGTTGCAAGAGAACACAAGTGCTTAAGAAAGGCTTTTTGTATTGCTCTCAACTTATAGCTCTTAACTTGTTGATCTCTCCACTTCCATGTACAAATGATGCCTTGGAGCCTATTTATAGTGCTCCACCCTACTTACTCTCTTTCTCTAGAACGTTCCTAACCTCCTCAAATGGAGGGTTCTAGACTACAACAATCTAGAGTGTTCCCACCTCCTTAGGAACTACATACATGGAGGTTTCTACAAGCTTCCTACCTAGAATGCTAAGGACTAACCTAGAACATTCTAGAACTTTACATTCAAAATGTACATACATAGAAGGCCCTAGAGACTTCTAAGATGCACTGGATGAACCTTGAATATTCTAGAGACATCCTCTCTAGAATACTCCTCCAAAAGAACTCCGTAGATAGCTCCGGAACCTTCTAGAAGCTTCCCACGTTTCCCGGGCTACCTGCTGCACAAACTTGTATTTTGGGACCTTGTCTCAGAAAACTGACACCACCATCGTCTTCCTTGGCCCAAAATACGGTGGACCCCCAAATTTGGGCCCATTTGGACTTCATTTGGGTCTCCCAACGACCCATTATTGTGTTACTGTCAAGTGCGTGTTCACTAGGATTCTAAGCAAGGTGCAATATAGAGCTCTTTAGGGGGAAGTGCTTACCTGAGCACCAAGGCAAGCCCCCTAGCCCCGATTGTTGCCTTGCTGCCTAGTGACCCTCTTGACGCCCATCCTTGGTGTGGGAGATGACCCGTGACAATAAGCTGATTTTGTAGTAAACGATCCATCCCGAGTGAACTTCCAATAGACAAAGTCATCCATTTTTTCCTGAGGTCTTTCCATCCCAAGGATAGAATCTACCGTAATAGGGGGAAAAAGTTGCCTGAAACGAGTACTATCCCAAGCCTGAGAAACAGGATCAATAATATGTGACACCATAGTGGGAAACTCATAAGTAGAGGTAGAGTCCTTAAAACAAACAGAAAACACCTGGAACCCAGTTGTCATTAAGCAAACTAATCTGGGAACCAGAACCCACTTTCCACATAACTCCATGGGAAATAACACATGCTCCATCTAACAAACTTCGACAACCCCAGGAAGGATGGGGAGGAAGAGAAGAAGCTTTATAGTTTAACAAGTGAGGATATCGAGCTCGATATATCCTCGAAACTAAAAGCTGTGGATGATGAATTAAACGCCACATTTGCTTGGCTAGAAGAGCCGAATTAAATGTAGGAACATGTCGAATGCCCAACCCCCCTAAACCTCTCCGAAAATGAAGGGTCGGAGGAGGGGCTAACGCTATACCTCTATTAGAATTACCATTTTTCCACCAAAATCGCGCCAGAAGACGGTTGATACGGTCAGCAATTGTCACAGGCAATTTGAACAGTGAAAGCACATGAATGATTTAAGGAAGCAATAACCACAATATTAATTAAAACTAACTTGGCTGCCGCAGAAAGATGTCGAGAACTGAAGGCTGACAGCTTTTGCGATACTTTATCAACCAGAGGCTGGAACTGATGACATTTAGCACGTCCTAAATCCACTGGGAGGCCCAAATATGTTCCTATAGAATCTTGAGCCCTCATATGTAAAGCAGAGCTTAAAAATTCTCGATAATCATCCGGAGTATTAGAACTGAATTTAACAAATGACTTCTGGACATTAACCATCTGGCCTGACATGGTGCAAAATCGGTTAACAACTTCCAATAGATGAGAACAAGCGTCTGGATTAACCCGAAAAAATAATAAAGCATCATCTGCAAAGAACAGATGGGAGATTGAAGGAGCACGCCGAGTAATACGCAAACCTTGGAAAGGCCAGAAGCCTCAGCCTTACGAAGCATAACTGAGAAAATTTCCATGCAGAGAACAAAGAGATAAGGAGACAAAGGATCTCCTTGTCTCAAACCACAAGCCGGCCGAAGAACCTGAGTCGGCCTACCATTAACAAGGATTTGGTAGTTGACTGTAGAGACACACTGCTTGATAATTTGGATCCAATAAGGAGGGAATCCAAAAGCCTGCAGAACATTCCATAAAAATTCATAAATTACCCTATGCTTATTATATACTTGTACTACGTAGTTTGTTTCTAACTAAATACTACTAACAGCGCAATAGAATTATTGTTTCTCTTTTATGTCCCTCTACCAAATATGAGTTGTGCACTTTGTTGATAAATCATTAAATTATATTGGAGTCATCTCCATCATATTGACCATACTTCTTTTCAAACAAAACAAAATAAAATACACGGAGAGTACTTTGTTTTTTCTGACCCGTAAGATAAAATTAAAACCAAGCTTATGAAATCATTTGCTTACACAAGGTTGTTGACAAATTAGGGGTGAAACAGATAATAAAATGAGTTGATATATTATTAATCATAGGTAGAATATTTGTCCCCGTCTAATTTTGGTGTAAAGAGAGGTACATGGTTTGATCCCTAATTATAAATACCTTCTCTTAAAACTTATTCGATTAAGCTAATTGATCATCTACATGTCCTCCTCTGTTTGGCCTTTGAACAAATAATTTTATATGTAGTTTACGCAAGTATGTATATATAATTGTTTTTAAATAGCAATTGGCCTCTCTAAAATGGCCGGCGACTTCTTGGTTATTTTCATGACTCATACCCCTCCTTGCTTGTTAGCGTCACATGGGTCACTACTCACTAGCTATAGGCCTAGCTATAGGGCAACATTGTAGCCTAAGGGTTGCCAGGCTCATGGGCTGCCACCCATATGACAATAACATAATAATGCGCCATTGAAAAACCAAATACTCTTTGAATGAAGTAAACCTTGGGGTCTATTGTTGTTGGGCTAAAGAACACAAATAGTGCAATAAGACTTTCAACATGGGACTCACTAATACAAACTCAGCGCACAATATAGTTCTTGAAAATCTCAGGATGACTCTAGGGATGTCTAATGCATCTTTGTACATAAGTAAGATACTAGAATTGTATGAGATATCCGAAAACTTGTTCATATGATCTTGTATCCGTTTGTATAGAAGTTTCTAGGGCATATATGTATAGATCATTCTTTGCATGGAAGTTGGTAAAGTATTCTAGAAGTTATAATGTTGGGGCTCACTTCATGGAGGCCTATAAATAGAAGCCTCCCATCATTTGTACAATCATCTATACACATGTATGTCACATTCACCCAAGCTTAGTTTGCGTTATAATATCATTATAACTATGAATTTCTGGTGTATCAAAAGGAAATGTTTTCGAAATATATAATAACAAAATAAATAAAAATTCATAACTTGTAAGATACTATATTGGAGATGATGTGGTACAATTTAGGTATCGTAAGGGAGATGATGTGGTCCAATTTAACAATTAAATTTAATTGATAGGGTTTATCAATCTCTTGGAATGATAGGTAAAATATATGATTGACCATTCAAATAACGTGAATAGTTTTTCTCAATATCATACTCTAGTAAATATATCATAAAACTATTAAACCTGAGCCAAACAACATATACCCACCTCTAAGACAAAGAGACACTAAACATGAGCTAAATAACATATTACCCACATTTAAGAACCACCGCAACATAAAGCGCAAAGTGAGATCCATCATAAAACCAATTGATAATAGAAGTAGCCCGCTTGGATAATAAATTGAAAATGTTTTGTAATTTTTTTTATGTGGGACAAACACTACTACTTGCACCTATTTATTAATTAGTTATATCCAATCTCTAAAATTTGTATCTCCCGATTAATGAAATATATTCGTGAGGCTTTGAACCTAGGAACAAAATATCCAAATGATTCTCACAATACAAGCCCAACCACCGAACCAAACTTATTTTCGATTGTTTGATAAATATAAATTGTATGTACAATATATAGTATTTTTTTTATTAAATCTTTTTTTAAAAAATATATTTATATAAAGAAAATACTTATTTTTTTTGGAGGGGAGGGGATAATGCTAGTTCCATCAAACCTTATAGCAATCAATGCCCCATTCAACTCTAGCCTCTTGCTCCTCTCACACTCTCCATCTTCATAAATTTATTTTCGAGTCTAATGTGTCTCTCTTGATCCTATCTTTTCTTTCATAGACAAACCCAGTGATAAAATTGAGTTCGGTGTTGTTACTTAGTTCTCAAAAATAGCATTGTTTCTTGTGAGCCAAATGCTCCAATAAAGAATGCTAACGAAATTCATAATCATATCTGTTGTGTATCATGATAGGAGAAGAGATAAGTGAAGAAGTTGGAGAGCCAGTGTTCTTTATTAAAGGAAAAACGAATTCAACCAATGAACCAACAAATAGGTGGTTTTTTTTTTTTTTTTTTTTTTTTTTTTTTTTTTTATATATGATGGTTGATAAAACTGATGATTAGTATTATATGCAAGATGTCTGTTATTGGATTCATTTCAATTGTATACTTTTTGTATGTCAATGTATAAGTAAATTATTCCGTACTAATGATGAAAATGAAAATTTTAGGGGTAAGTTGACAGAGGCTCTAACGCCCATTTAAAATCCTTCGCTATGGCCTAGAACAGTAGTATAGGTAAGAACCGGTACTGAACATTTTCCTATACGTGGTAAAGAATTCAAATGCATCAATGGTCAGGACCTACGGGCCAATGGGGCGTAGGCCTCCCACCCGATCAGGAGAAAAGATACAGAAATATGTGAAGGAGTTATGTCTTCGATAAGTGCAATTACTAGATATATCAAGGATCACTATTATGGAGATAATAAGTTCGTTCTCTTGGGGCGTCATCATCTGTTGCTAGACTATGAGAGATGATCTTTGGGCTAGTAAAATAGCCCAAAGCCCGCTAGAATGGATCCTATGAGGTCACACACAAAGGTATTGGGTTAAGCAAGTAAGAGGCCCATTATTGAGCCTTATGAGTATTTAACTAATCATGAATAGGATTGGGCTAGTGTAGTTTGATTGGGATTAGGAATTGGTTTTGGTCATGGACTCTTATTTATGGATATGATCTATAAATAAGATCTGTGCCTAGGATTGCACACACAAGAGACACAATCAACTTACAGTGAATTGTGAATCAAGGCAACCAATCCCAATCCCCTCATCTCTCTCTCTCTCTCTCTCTCTCTCTCTCTCACGGCACCCCTCTCCCCCCCTTGGACTTGCGGGCGACCAAACCTAGTGGTGTTCGCGGTGGTTCGTGGTGGTTCGTGACTAGTTTGTTGCTCATACCTCTCCGTAGAAGGTCGATTGAAGAGTTCGATCGCGATTAACTAGCATTAGTGGAGGTCTTAACCTGTGCCTGTGGACCAAGTAGAGGAATCACGTTTGAGGTTCTTTGTCACCCTTGTTCTTGCTCGATTGCTAGTGGAATCACGCTTCAAAGATATAATTCTTACTGTTTATGTGTTATGCATGAGATCCTTGATTAGGTGCTATATGAATATAATTCATGATTATTTCCGCTGCATAGTACCTATAATTCCTTACAATATACAATATGATCTATTACAATTTAAGTAACAGATAGAAGCTAAGTATTAAATTGCCTCAAAAAAAAAAAAGCTAAGTATTAAAGCATAAGTCTTAGATATCTTAATCACCAAACCTCTGCTAACAACCACACATAAATAATTAACAATCCTAAATGTAATTAAGCTTACTATTCATAGCCAAAGTACAATAAACTGATCGATCATTCATCGTTACACAAATAGACAAACATTACACAAAACTAGTCAAAACAAAACACACTTTTTTTTTTTTTTTTTTTTTTTTTTTTTTTATTTTTTTTTTTTTTTTTACAACAACAAATTACACAAACAATTATACGTAGTACTACATTCGGTCCAAATTACTCGCAACTTTGGAATATTTTAAATCTCACAAATAATACCTCAAAGTTGCGAGTAATTTGGACCGGAGGTAGTATATTAGAAACTAGATTTCGCTCTATTTTAACTCAAGTGCTTGCTTGATTGATTAGTCTTAACAAACAACTGAAGCAAAGCCACCAATTTGTCATGAGGAGGGGTGTTTCCTTGTACCACAGGCAAGTTCATGAGTGCATTCACCCATAAATAAATGAGCGGATGTTTTTCTTGGTCTAATACCGTCTTGCCGAGCACTTCTTCTTGAGCTTTGTACGCGCCGAATATTGCTATCAGTTGGATGTCTAGAAGTCCTAGGCATTCTTGCTTGATTGAAGATGCATCTTTTGGGAAGAAATTGATCATTTCTTTCTCCATTATTGTCATGTATTCATGCAATTCACTAAGGGCCTTTTCACGTGCTTCTTCATTGCATATGAACAGATTTCTTATACTTTCCAGCATCTACAAAATATCAAATGTTGATATGTGATTTGTAAGATCAAATTAGAATTTTCGCGTTAACTGTAACATTTATTAAAATGACGTGCTATTTTATTTAAATGTACACATACCTGGTTATGCAGGTAATTAGCCCAAAATCGAACCATAGCTCGTTCATACGGGTCATCAGGCAGAAGTCTCGGGGCATGATCCGGCCATGCCTCATCGATGTACTCTAGTATGATGAGCGATTCAGCAAGAGGCTTACCATTGTGAACAAGAACGGGTACCTTTTTATGTACCGGGTTGTACTCAAGCAAGGCCTGACTCTTATTTTGGAGATCCTCTTCAACATATTCATAAGAGATGCCTTTAATTTTAAGGGCTAATTCTACCCTTTTTGAGAATGTACTAGCCCACATTCCATATACCTTTACATGGTTTTCTCCCTCCATTCTTGTCCTTTTTTCTAAGTAAAATGTGTTTTTTCTGAGCTTAAGAATGGGAATTTATGGTTTTTTTTTTCTTTTTTTTTTTTTTTTGTCAACGACTATAATCACACCTTGTATTTGATTCGGTATATATTATAGAATATCCTTTAACTAACCATTTAATTTAACCATAAGTCATGTTCATCGCACCATGTAACCAATGACCTCATGAGCTTGACTATCCAATTTTTTTTTTCCATCAAGGTAAAGTCACAACCTACATTTATTTATTATTTTAATTTAAAAGCAAGAAGCATCGTATTATCGCCTTATTGGGTTAAAACCTTAAATGGGTAACTCAACCCGAATTATCTAGTCCTAATTTTCCTTTCTTTCCATGATCAAGATGCAATTTTCATTTTAATGCTCTCACTTTCTTCTTCGACTTATGTTATAACAAATACATAATTACAAGTTTACGTCGAATAGTTCAGTTAATGTCTTAAATACAGAGGTTACATCAGATCAACTTTCAAAACTAAATCTTCATTTCCACCAATTATGTTTTCCCTCTAAGTATTTGATTGGTGAAAATATGGTAAACATTGTTTGTTTTTCCACCTACAATATGATAAAGGCCCAAAACACACCATTGATCAATGATAATCATGTGTAAAACTATACACGATACTAAGTATCTTTGGGAGAAAAACATTAGTTCAGTTACTTTCGCTGCAAGGGGTATATGTGGGTGTGTGCGCTGGGTGGGTGGCAAGATTGGGGGAGGGGAGGGGAGGGGGGGTGGTGGGAAGTGTGGTGTGAGAGTAATGGTTTATGTTCCTGGCTTCCTGCATTCCTTGTGATCATTCCCCGGATTCCCCACTTCTCATTCTCCACCTACATGTTTCTCGGTTTCTTGGCAATTCTACAATCATAACCTGCAGTTAGCTCTGACAACACAAGCAATTAAGGATTCTGGGAATTCATTATTCATCAATTTATATGTGCACACCTGGGGTAGAGTGAGCATTTCTGAATATCAGAGGGTCATGCTTGATTGCTTAAATATAATTAGATGTGAGATGAAATGTGTTCCTAAATGAGGTTTTTAATAGCCTGTACCTGTGGGCTGTAGCATGTTTTCGCTATAAATTAATACTCAACTCAGAAACAGATTGATGCCTGAGATAGTCTTTG
This sequence comes from Chenopodium quinoa, assembly GCF_001683475.1. NCBI lineage: Eukaryota > Viridiplantae > Streptophyta > Magnoliopsida > Caryophyllales > Amaranthaceae > Chenopodium > Chenopodium quinoa. The sequence goes on along the minus strand of NW_018744626.1, from coordinate 4,142,054 downwards.
AGTCAGCTCCTGTATAGTTGTTCAATTAATTCAACAACAGCAAAAGTTCCAAAATCAGATTTTTCTTCAACGAACATCTTATTTGGGGCTGGGTTGGAAATCTTATATTCAGCTGCGTGTTTTTCATTCTTCATGCAGACCTACAAATAAATGAAGAATGTCAGTCTCACAGCTCATGTACCTGCACAGAAATGTATAGAAGACCAAATGAACTTTTGAACACTTAAATTTCCTTTAAAAGAAAATTAAAAAAAAAAAAAAAAACTGGTTTTTTAGCACCTGAAGGTAAAGAGCCTTATTCAAAAGGAAGTCAGTTGCACCAGCTCAAAGTTACAAAAGTTTATTTGAAACGAAATCAAATAGCTATTGAACAGATATTGATCATTTGATCTAGTGTACTAAATTTTATGTTGAGTACATGACAACCTTCAGTAGGACAGCAGCAAATTATATTATTTACAAGCTCCCATTAAGACCATAAGACCCGACACCAGAAAAGTTCACCAGTAGCTCCCACACCTAAAATTTCTAATCCAAATGGCATAAACTAAGAACAGAAAATGATAGCATCCCTTTATTACATAAACTTATCATCTTGTTAGATTCAATCATTGGGATTAAGATTACCAATAAAACACAAAACGATCCCAGTTAAACTTGATTGAACATGACTACTGGGTTCAGGTCATCATGTTTAGACAGACAACCAAAGTGCATTAAAGATGTACTCCTGAGTTTATACAAGTAGATGAACAGATAAATAGACATTTATTCAATAAATTTACGCAATAACTTCCAATCACAGCTCACACAACATAAAAAATCAAGCCATATGTACGTAGTAATGAAAGAGTTCCTACCCAAAAAAAAAAAAGGCACCCTACATTATAACAGCATACAGTCTCCACTTCACAGCAACATCTAACTGGCAGATACCTACACAATTAGTAATAAAAGAATTTCTTTGACTGTTATCTTAAGATATAACTAAACTCAGAATGAGCAGTTTTTGAGTTAAATCGTCTCATACTCTCATGTAGGGTGCATAATTGGAAATTTGGAAATTATAGCATTGTGTTGTCTCCACTTCTTTTAGCGCCAGGAAATCAGATATTAGCAATACAGTACAATAGTTAGTTTGAGAGAAGAAAGGTAATTCAAGGCTTATGTGTAAAGGGATACAAATGTGCGTTCTGGTCTGATACAGCTACTTTGTACTTCAGAAGAGGTCTTATATGAATGAGGAGATATAAATCCAGCTGGGCTAAGGGACTTTGTAAATCTGGTGTGCTACTCCTGCAGTTGACTACTCTAGACTGTTTACATGGATCAAACAGAGAATATTGTCACCTTATAAGAAGAAAGTTGTCTGGCTGTCATTACAGCTGTGGTGTATCAAGTATGATTATATGAAAGGTTAGAAAACAAGGCTTTGTGGGATTTAAAGGTTACTATGATTGATACAGTTGTACAGGAATAATGAATACTGTCAAAAGCAAAATCAGAGACATCGTGTAGAGAAAGGTTACAAAGAATGCATTACAAAAGATAGCCTGTCTCCCCCCCCCCCCCCAAAAAAAAAAAAAAAAAAAAGATAAACCTCATCGATGTATACTATATTCTTCTTCTTTGCTTAGCTTGGTATATGGTTCCGCTAAATTGACCTATCTGTGTACTGTAACCTATTTTCAATTGATCTCAATTACTTTTGTACATATCTTTTATTCTTCTAGCCAAGTGACCTACAATGTTGTTTGACAAGCCTGTACATGGTCATTGTTTAGAATAATGTTATTACAGACCCAACATTCTAACAATAGAATAAGAAAAAATATCTACCAATATAAAAAAAATGGTAGAATGAATGGATGTAATTGCAGTTCATAGTCCTTAAAACAGATAAGTATGTGTACATGACTTTCTACAAGTTGCAGTGCATTGAGCCATCGAGGTTGAACTATGAGAATTTGCTGCATATAGAATACAAAAACTAATAGTAGTAATAATATAACAATAATAATAAGCCTTACCAGAGTCTATGAGACTTGGCATCAACAAATATGCCATTCTCAATCGGATGATCTCGCTGCAAGGCCACTGCGAGGATAGGCTTAGGAGTCACAAGGCTCACGATACTACACCTTACCCTTGTTTCTGATGAACAGAAATATTGCAATTAGTTTTCTAAACCATTTTAATTAGCCAATATATTGAAAGAAAATAATTTTACCATATTTCATGCCAGCCTGCCAGGTATCTTGCAGATATGGGACACTGACAGTCAAGCAACTCTTCATTTGGGCCAAGTAATTTTGCATGACCATTTTTATCTCTTTTAAATTAAAGTCTTCCCTCTTTACACTTCTCATCTTTTCCAATTGAAGATACCTCTTCACATATGTTCCCATTCCAATTTGACACCATTAGCTACACAAGCATCCCAATTCCCGGAGAACCCTTCCTACAGATTGAAGGAAAAAAAAAAATCAAGTAATGCAATAGTAACTGATATATGCTCACAAAAAATCCATGACAGTCAATGCACACAAAAGAACATCATCTCAATAATCAAGCAATGGCCCATAAAGCCCAACCCAAGATCTTGTTCAAAGCCCCCTCCTCTCTCTCTCTCTCTCAAGATTGATGTAATGCATCATTCATTCTGACCACAAAAGAAACTGGTTGTGCAGCTGTCTGCAGGGATCATAACGATGACTGGATCAAAGGCGTTCAATGGAAAGGGTTCACAACATGCTCAATCCATGCTGAGATCACTGCAATCAAACTAACACCAGATTGGATACTTGCACGACAGTGGGAACAATGATTTCATAACTGATTCTAAACAGGCAATCACAGAGATTATATAGCAACACCAACATTCAAAGCCAATGTCTACGGTAATTTACTGCAGGGAATTGCTTAGCAATCTACTAGGAGCCAGTATTACTTTTGAATGGAGGAGTACCAACAAACTTGCTGATTTCTTGGCTAAGGAAGTGCATTTAAACTGCTCTCATATGTATCAAACTTTCTATTTATCAGCCCCTCCCCTGGTCTGTATAAATTTGCTACTTTCTGAAAAACTAGCTAGTAACTCAGGCACTGCTGATCATGTAAGCTATTCTCCTACTGGGGAATTAACTCGGACCAGCCACCTACTTTGGCTGCTATCTATGTCAAGTTCTGCTTTTAACCCCCCACCCCCCCCCCCCAAACAAAAAAAAGTCAAATAAAATAAATAAATAAATAAAGCAATGAAGAAATTGAATCTAACACTGTGGGAAGCCAGGAGCTACGGAAAAAAACAATTTTAACAATATGAAATTAGTTAGATACCTATTGTCCCATGTAAATACCATTATTCTAAGCTTGGGCAATATCATAATAATGTATACTAATATACTACCCTTTCAAATAGAAATCATTTATTTTAAAATTCCTTTAAGCCATCATTTCTTCAAGGCGTTATATAAGTGACTTAATTTGGAAAGGTGACAAATAGACAAATCAGTAGTTTTTTCCACATAGTTTAACTGACAGGTCATTCAACCGGGACAAAACTTCGTAAAAATGTAGATGTTTAAAATTATATACCTCATTGATTTGGAATTGTAGCAAAGTCAAGACTTTGTATGTGGTATTGGAAAAAATGGAGACGAGAATAAGAAACCAAGAAAAGGATCACCAGCTAGGTTCAACTGAAGCATTACAGAAACCAGAACAGCGAGTCACACGAGGCTCCACCCAGGTTCCTTGGTTAACCTAGTTCCTTTCATTATATGTCTAATATCTTCCACTTGATCCCATTGCCCAATATCAGCACACATGTTTGATAATGATACATAAGCCCCAGCATTAGATGGCTGCAATTTAATAACCTTTTTGGCTGCTAGCCTTCCAATATCAACATCGCCATGTAGTTTGCAGGCAGCCAACAATGTTCCCCAAATCAGGGCATCAGGTTTTATTGGCATGTTATGAATAAAACATTCAGCTTCCTTTAGTCTTCCAGAGCGACCAAGAAGATCAATCATGCATGCATAATGACGAAGGTGAGGTTCAATCCCGTAGTCTTTGGACATAGAGCACAGATGAGAATAACCCTCTTCCACCAAACCAGCATGACTACAAGCAGATAAAACTCCAACAAATGTCACAGCATCAGGTTCCATGCCCTCACGTGTCATAGCTTCATAAAGTTTTAAGGCCTCCGTAGATCTTCCTTGTTGTGCATAGCTTACTATCATAGTTGTCCAGCTAATCAAGTCGGGTTTAATTATCTGGTCAAAAGCTTTACGACAATCATTGACAACTCCACATTTTGAGTACATTGTAATTAGTGAACTACCAACAGAAACGTCAGACTCCAAGCCTATTTTTAAAATGAGGGAATGCAACTGAATCCCAATGTTGGTCATTTTTAAAAGAGCATCAGACCCAAGAATAGATGAAACTGTATATGAGTCAACTTGGATATTAGCCACAAGCATTCCATGGAGAACAGACAATGCTTCTTGAATGTCTCCGGTTTGGGCATACCCTGAAACTATAGCAGAGCACATAACTTTATCTTTTTGAGAAATCATGTCAAACACCCTCCTTGCTAAATCTTGAGCGCCACATTTTGAATACATATTTACAAGTGCACCTCCAATGAAACTCTCTTCGCTAAGCCCTGCACGGAAAATATAGCCATGAACTTCCTTACCAATTAAAGGAGTAACAAGTGAGGAGCAAGCGGTCAGAACTCCCATGAAAGTCACTTGATCTGGCTTGCTCCCTGCTAACAGCATCTCTCTGAACAACTTGATGGCTTTATGAGGATATCCATGCTCAGCAAAACCAGAAATCATTGAAGCCCATGAAACGATGTCTCTATCAGGAAGCTGTAGGAAAACTTCATAAGATTCAAGCAAACGACCACATTTTGAGTACATGGTAAAGAGTGAGCTCCCTACGCAAAGATCAAATACCAATCCGGTTTTAAGCATGTAGGAATGAATCTGCCTCCCTGTGTATAGACAGTCTATGATGCTCAAAATACTACCAATGGCAAAGCTGTCTGGTTTAGAACCATTCAGCAACATCCTGCAAAATAAGTTTATTGCTTCCTCGATTTTCTTATTTTGAACAAAAGAAGATATCATAACATTCCACAAACATTCATCATCATAGCTGTCCTGCTCTAGATACAGCAGTTCAGATAAATGTATTTCTCCAGCTTTGGAATATGTACTAATCATAGAAGCGATCACAGCTGAATCAGCAGCCAAACCAGATTTAATTATCCATGAGTGCATTTGCATAGCTACATCTACCATGTATGACTTGACACATGCACTGAGTATGCTAGTGATAGTATACTTGTTCAACTCAACACCAACTTTTCTCATTTCCCCAAATAACTTAATAGCAGAAACAACATCACCTTTTTGCACATAACCAGAAATCATAGCTGTCCACGAGACTACAATTTGAACGGGCATTCTGAAGAAGTTTTTTATTGCCTCATCCATAAGTCCACACTTGGAATATAAATCACTAATGCCAGTTCCTACAAACACGTCTTGCTCTGCACCATGTTTAATCACCAAAGCATGAATCTTTTTCCCCATATCATCATTTTCAAGTGCAATACAAGCACCTAAAGCACCAGAGAATGTTATCCTATTAGGAATTACAGCAAACCGTCGCATTCGATGAAAGAGCTCTATGGCCATGATCCCCACTTTTCACAGCCCCATATATCATGTTATTCCAACAAACCACATTCTGTTCATAAGGCCAATCATCAAACAACCGAAGTGCATCATCAAAACGACTATTCTTCGAAAAGAGTTCAATCATTCCAGAACGAACATACCCATTAGAAAAATACCCATCTTTCAGAGTTAATGCATAAACCATTTTACCATACAACAAAGACCCTAAACCACTACAAGCAGAAATAACACTCCCATAAGTATACTCATTGCTTCCATTACCCATCGACCTCATACGACAGAAATATCTCCAAGAAAAATCATATAATAAATTATTATTACATCCCGAAATCATAATATTCCAAGAAATAAAACTTGGGCTAGGCATTTCATCAAACAGTTGGACTGCATCATCAATAGCAGAGAGTTTCATATACCAATTAAGCAAAGAATTTGAAAGAAACATATCAGAATGAAAAAAAGCTGATTTTAGTAAATGGCTATGTAAAATGCTTACATCCCAGATTGTATTCACCTTTGATTTGCTCCATGAAGCAAAAATCTGATAAGGGTCGATATAATTTCTGGGAAAAACATCAAAATTTGCAGAAAAATTTAATGGGTTTTCAAATGCAGCAATAGAGGTGATAAATTTGGCAGAAAAAATTCGTATTTTGGGTCTTTTGGAAATTTGATGAAGGGAATTCATGGTTAAAGCAACCTGCATAGTAGGCAGTTCATAATTTCAACTCTTCGTTGTGTTCATAATAATCATAAAATAAACTTGATTTTTGTAGTTTTATTTATTATTAACTAAATTAATTTTGATCATTTAGGCATAAAAGTCAGGATGGCCGAGTTGGTCTAAGGCGCCAGTTTCAGGTACTGGTCCGAAAGGGCATGGGTTCGAATCCCATTCCTGACAATATAATGATTTTACCTTTTTTTTTTTCTCTTTTTTTTTTTTTTTTTTTTTTTTTAACAAAGTAATTGTTTAAATTATTTTCCTAAGTTACTCATTCAATTTTCTCAAAAGAAAGAAAAAAAAGGGGGTTTGGGCATTTTACAATTTGAACACCAATACATTACATAGTTACGGCATTTATTCTATATTGGGAAATTCTACGTAATATCCCTGAGGTATTGACTATTCCACGTTGTGCACTTGTGCCCCTCCCTTTGAAAAATTTCACGCTGTAACCTCAAGGTTCCAAAAGTTATTAAACTGTACCCCTGCCGTTACATGTTCCCGTTAGTGGGGCCCACTTTACACCTATTTTTTTTTCTCGATTTTTGTGCTAAAAAATGTCCCATTAAAGGTTTTAGGGTCATATTAGCCTTAAAAGGTCCAAATTGAGCTCAAATTTTGCAAAAAAAAAGTAACGTAAAAGCCCCATTTTGTGAATTTGAATTCTCATAATTAAATTTAAAATTCATAAAACGGGGCTTTTACGTTACTTTTTTTTGCAAAATTTGAGCTCAATTTGGACCTTTTAAGACTAAAGTGACCCCTAAAACCTTTAATGGGACATTTTTAGCACGAAAATTGAGAAAAAAATAAATAGGTGTAAAGTGGGCCCCACTAAGGGCAACATGTAACGGAGGGATAACAGTAGGGGTACAACTTAATCACTTTTGGGACCTTAAGGTTACAGCGTGGAACTTTTCAAAGGGAGGGGTACAACGTGGAATAGTCAATACCTCAGGGGTATAATGTAGAATCTCCCTTCTATATTTGTTCATTGAATCATTGTAAAAGGTGTAAAATATATCTAAATAAGTAAATATATTCAATTGAACTATACAACATTTGGAATGAAATTTGATTTCTCTTAAAGTTTGGAGGAAACTCAAACTCCAGGATGGTCACTGCATATGAAATATAATTACGAGATAAATCACAATCACATTTTAGCTTTTCTTTCACCACAAAATTGGTTTACCTTGCTACATTTATCCGACCTCTCCATAATAAGTTTTTCTACTAGGGTGTGACTTCTTTGAATGTACACGAAGTATCGTGCAATGTATGCCAACAATTTGTATATGATTGATAAACTCCTCACTTGAAGTTTGAAATCCACTCGACTCCTCGATTTTTCTAGCCAAATGTACCAAAACCATTTGTATCGAATCACCTTCTAACAATTCAAAACCCGAAAATGCTCCCTTTTTTTTGGAATCAATAGGCCAATCAAGTAAATATAACCTCTATGATGATTCGTGTATTCCGTTTATAACAACTAACACAATCAAATTTCTCCAAGAAATCGACATTAGAAACTCATTTTGGTTTATCATACACTACTTGTAAATCATCCTTCGGTTCTTGTTGAACTACTAAAACTGAAAACCCAAAATCCGGAGTAGCTAATAAGTCACCAAGAATCCCTAACTCCGGATATTCACAAAACCCATCAAAAGAAAGTCCATACAATGGTGCACATTCAAAGTCATGGTGTCTTCCTACCACAACTAAATCAATAACACCATTCATTGAGAGCAAAACATTAGTGGTGTCGGCGCCATCATTAACAATCACCTCCTTCAATGTCATTAGTCTCTCATTCTCCATTCTACCGGAAGCTTGAAAATTCTTAATCACCTCATTATTTAAGGCATTATACCTATCTTGGTTCGGAGATTTTAACCAAAGGACAACCGCCTTAACATGTGGATGATTACCAAATAGTCTAGTAAACGCGAGTGCTTCCAAGTCATCTACCCCTCCTATGAAGATAATAGCTACTTGATATATATTTGTATCTATTATACCTAAGTGAGGATCGGCCCTATCTAGCAACAAGGCAACCGAGCATGGTGCCTTTTCGAGCACCATCTTATTAACTTCCCTTATAGATAACGATGAGTCTTCGATTATTTTCCCTACCTTAGTCCATTGTACTTGCAAATGAAATGGTAAAATTAGTAGGCTTGCATCTTTTTCATAGGCAAGGCTACATATATCATTGTGCATCGTTTCATAGGTTGAAATGGATATGTAGTGCTTAAGGCGTGTGTAGCCTTTAGACTCACGTTCGAGGTTTAAGAAAGATTCAACTATCCGATTTGAAAATGCAATCTTTGAACGGAACATAGGCAATGACTTGACATAATCCAAGGGTGCCATGATAGGCATGGTGCAACGGCCGGTTAGTGGCATGAGTTGTAGCAAAATCACGGGGATTGGCCTTGTTCGTGTGGGATGAAACGCCTCGATGAGACGTATAATTCCAGGCAGATTATCTTCCTTGTAAAGACATGTTAATGTTTGGAATGTATTGCTGTTGGTTGAATCTGTCACACTTGGTCTAAAAATTGAAGTGTATTGACTTAATGGTTCATAGAATAGTCTAACTAGAGGCAATAATGCTCCTGTTAAGATCAAAAAATGAAACATTGCTAATGTGTACTCTTCTACGTTCAACCACTGCAAAAATCAAATGAAACAAGTTAGCAAATCAATCATCAAACAATTGAACATACTAAAAGTAATATTTGTACCTTATATGATAAATTAACTACTACCTCTGTTAATAGTTATCTGCAATTTTGGAGTATTAGTTGTGAGGTATAAAAATTTCAAAGTTACAGATAACCATTAACAGAGGTAGTATATTAAACTACTTCGTTTCAAAAATCTATTTTAATAGGTTAACAATGTGTATATTCTGTATTCATGTTCTAATTAATGCAATTTAGTAAAGGTAAGATGTAAAGAACATGATAACATCCCGACAAATAAAAGATAAATTAGAGATTGATAACGTACGCCTTTGTCTCTTATAATCCCAATTGCAGCAACATCCAACAACCCTTTAGATGATATGATGAAAGAAAGGGCTAAAGAGTTCCAAAAAGGTACCCCATATAGCCTTGAAGTAAAGCTAGTTCCCAAAAACTTGCCAATATAACCAACAATCAACAAAAATTCTAACTCATAAGCTCTTTTGGTCAAAGAGAAAAAATCTGTTTTAAGCCCTTGCATTGCACAATACAAAGGGAAGAAAACACAAGAAGTAATAGCTTCCAATTTCGCGGAGAAAACCGACGACAAAGGGTGTTCCGGTAGGGTTAATGAAAACAAAAAAACCGGTAGCAACTCATTGAGCACTTCACCAATCCAAGCTACAATAAGAACAACCAAAAAAATGTACATGAAGTGGGAATTCCTCATATTTCTTCCTTCGGGTGTTTGACTTATAATGTACAAAACAATTGGCCTAAAAACCAAGAATACTAGAATATAGTACCCTAGAGTGATGAACGCCTTCCTCCTTTCAAGTTTAGATCCATTAAAAAAAGGCGGTACAATAAAAGTCATGACCAAGTTTGTCACCATTAGTACAAGGTCCGGGATCAAGGCTATCGATGAAGCCATACGACCGATATCGGAGTTGCTTATGCCAAGGTCGTTTAGGTTGTGACATGTGACCATGAAGAAGGTTTGTGCATTAAGAGCCACCAAAATGAGGAGGCTTATGGATGGTTTTTCGAGTAGTCGAATGGACTTGAACTCGTTTGTTGCAAGGATTGCAAGAGCGCTGAATACATAAGCAAGGGCTAAGCCAGATAAACTTATGATTATAGATTTCAATTGTAATCTTCTTATAATCACACTCATGTTTGTTTCTAATCCCACCATGAATAACTGTAATACGAAGCCTACTGATGACATTGTTTCTAGTACGTATAAAACTGTTGGTGGTAGCAATTTGTTGTACTCGAATAATCGATTCGAAAATAATAGTCCCATTACAAGCACACCACCCTGCCATAAACATAATTTGGAATTAATATCCGATTATACTTGAATAATTTATCAATTCAAATCAAAATTTAATATTAAAAAATGTGTCCAAGAAATTCCAATCAAATTGGGAGGGGTAAATATTTAACTACTGAACGTTGTTGTGTCATCATCAATATTTTTTTTTAAAGCACACAATGGGTGCCTTATATTAATAACGTATCCATGTCATCATCAACATCAACATTATATTTTTCTAACAAACGTATGTAAACCATTATTTTTTAGCTACGTTAATAACCGCATACCAAATAAGCTAAGACGTCATAATTTTCAAAATTCAATATGAAGAGTGTACTTTGTGAAATTCAAAATTGATCAGATTAAAATTTTGCGCATTCCAATCTAAAATAACTTGCATTAGGTTTTTTTTCCGTCCATTTTCCTACAAAATTTAAATTAATATTTAAGGTGACAAAATGCCCAATAATCTACAAACAACATTTAGAACCTTTTAAATATAAATCATTCAATTCATTTGTTGATTATACACCACAAAATTCTTATATGAGACGGTTTTATGTTTTGAGACTGCTTAAAGTCGCTATTTCAAAACAAAAGTCACCCATGTCTTACCTACGGCCTAATCATGCAAGCCAAGCTACCATTATATACATAGTATACATACCATTTAAAGAGGGTTAGGAGGCAAATTCAAACAACATAGAAGGAGACAACAACAAAATTATCATCAATATATTGATATATCATAAACATATACATTAAAAAATAAAATAAGAAAGCTATAATAGAAGAATAAAGGTCGAATTTGAAAATGAAAACATACAATCATTTGAGACGTTAATGGCGTTTGAAGAGGCTTAAGCAAGTACCAAGTGAAGGTAGTAACACCCAAGATTATTGAAAGATTACACAATATAGTCGATGTGTACGTATCTCTAAGATATAATTCATTTTCCCAAAATCCTTTGTAAACTTTATGTGGTTCAACTTGTTCGCATAAAATTGTTGTGTCATTCCATATACCTTGACTCCACCATTGTTCTGTACTCTCAGCCATTATTGTGAATTACATTAACTTTTGCAATTTTGTAACGCCAAATTCCTTTTCCAATCTCAAATCAAACTTTTTTTTTTTTATGTTTGAAATGATCTCAAATTGAACTTTTTTTTTTTTTTGAAGGGATCTCAAATTGAACTTAGACATGCATTGAATAGTTTTTTTTTTCAGCCAAGAAATATATTTTTTAAGGTTAAAAAAATGAAATGATTAGTTTTGAAAAAAGAAAAATGATTAAATTGCTAAACTTGGGACATACTATTAGATATTTATATATATAAGATGGTTAGTACGAGATCTTTGTGAAAATAATAGCCGTCCAAGTTTTCTAAAGAAAGAAAATAATTTATGCTCGATCATGTGCCATAATTGGGTTAGGAATTTAAAAATAAAATTAAAAATTAAATAAATGAAACTAAAATTTGAATAAATAAAAAAAATATTGATGACATCATTTATACCGAAAATTAAGATATATATACTCTATAATTTGAGAAAAATACATTGATCACAGACTACATAATCATTAAAAGAGTCATTTTCAATCAACCATTATAGAATTTTCAACTTGATACATGTCTTTACTTATATCTTCCTTCAAAATAATATGTTCCAAAGTTGCATGATTTTAAAGATGTATATTTAACTATTAGTTATGTATTACTAGTATTAATAAAATTTTATAAAAAAAATTGATATCACAAAACAATAAATTGAGACTATATACTTATACGAATTTTTGTCAAAAATTTTAAAGTTTAATTATAAAGAAAAGTCAAAACAGGAACATAATTTTGAGACAGATATAGTTCTTTTTTTCAAGGGAAGAAAGAGCAAGTTCTTAGATTTTGGTCTAGGTGTGGTTAAACTCTTTTTAATTAGTTTGAATTGTGTAATTTGAATATTTATTGTTATACGAAATAATCTGTATTGATATGATTTTGTCTTCCCGAGGGCACGTCTTCACTCTCGAAGAAAGAAATCAAAGAAAGGACTTTTTTGTCCTCTATAAAGAATTCTTCAAAAAATTATGAACTTAATCTTTTCAATAAAGCACGTACAATACTTTTGTTTTTACGAGACAAAGTTCTAGCACAAGAAAATCGAATGAAGTAGAAACATAGTCCCAGCAAAGGGAATTCAAGGGCGATATTCTTCTCCAATTTGAATTTTGCACATGTCTCGGATGAATTTAAGGACATATTCAAAAAAAAATTGATCGCCAATTCCATGATTATTAGTTCATTCCATATTGGACCATCATTACTCAATTTTATTAGAATCAAAAGCATGTATAATTATTGAAAACATAGACAAGGCCCATATTGTGTATTGGGTCTGACTTATTATATTTTCATTGTATATTAGGGCTCCGTAGTTGTGTAGCCTATATAAGGCATGTAATAAACATAAGTGTGATATAGAAAAATACAGACAGTCAAATATTTTCTCTTATTTTAATATGGTGGTTTTAGGATCCCTTTTTCTTTCTTCCGCAAGATCAATTATATAATTTTTTTTCCTACAATAGCCGTCATCATCTAATCAATTTTTATTTTATTTTTGGGTTTGCTTGGTTGCTGCACTACATCCACCAATTTCCTAATTTGTTTTGTAGGTGTACGTGGCTTTCTCATACTCCTCCACTAAAACACCTACTTTTTTTTATTTATTTTTTCAATTGGATTCCATTATTCAACCTCTCTTTTTCGCCATGGTTGGAAGTGAAAGCAACACCAAGAAACCACAATTGATTCATGACGCATCATCATTCTACTATTTGCATCCATCGGAAAATTCAGGTATGTCCCTCACAAAATACTTGTTAACTGGCGAAAATTACGATGTATGGTCAAAGGCAATTATCAATGCTTTAGAAGGTAGAAACAAAGCAGGATTTATTAATGGTGATTTTGGTAAACCTGAGGATGACAAATCTCCTGAATTTGCAGCTTGGAAAGCTAATAATTCTACAATTTGCTCTTGGTTATTTAATTCTGTTGCTGAGTCCATACAACCTAGTGTCGTGTCTCATAAAATTGCAATTGAAATGTGGGTTGATTTGAAAGAACGATACTCTACTGTAAATGGACCTAGAATTAACCAACTGAAATCCCAATATCATCTTCTTCGCTAAAAAGGCATGAATATTGTGTCTTATTACAATAAATTTAAGGAATTGTGGGATTTGATTTATGGTTCTGAGGATGTCACTTGTGGGTGTACTTGTGATGCTGCTCCAAAGCTTCGTGCTCGGGCTGAAACAGAGAAGATTCATGATTTTGTGATGGGTTTTGACGATGAGCAGTATGGTCCTCTTCGTACTCAAATTCTGAGCATGGATCCTTTTCCAACTCTCAATAAAGCTTTCTCTTTGGCTACTCAGGAAGAGAGACTGATAGGACCGTAAAAGTATATTATTTTTATATATTAAACTCTTGATTTTATATTGGCATTTGATAATTTAAGAGTATAATAAGTAATTTTCTATCTTATACATGAGTTACTACTATTTTATTTATTTGTTTGCAGGAAAGAAAATATCAGCATCAAATTGCATTCTACGCCACTTTGATTAAGAGAAGCAAAATTTACAAGCCAGTTGACTCTCAAATATTTCAAGCCCAATATTGTTTTATTGTGTAGGCTTTTACATTTGGGCCTTGAATGAAAATATCTTCCTACTTAGCTGAGTGAAGAAAAGAGGCAGCTCAAGAACATTTCTCCTTGCTCTAAAGCATAGAGTTTTTCACCGACTTTCACGGAGAACAAACCGTCAAACAAGATGATAAAGATGAAAGTGGATAATTATTGGAGCGAAATACTCGGAGCAACGGAGATGAATCAAAGGCTAGTTCCTTATCTTTCGGTTAGGGAAGTTTTTGAGTGTTATCAGATCCGTAATTTTGGGGAGCAAAATTGAGGGAATATAATCTGAATTTCGGCGGAGAGTTGCGACATCCAACAGTGAACAGAGGTGGTAGACGAGTGAACAGAGGTGGCTTGGTTCTGTGCATGGTTACTCTGATCATCTACTGGAAGCTTTTGATATTTTATATATTTTGTTTACATTCAATTGTCAGCTACTTGTTTTTACTTTGGATTAGCAGTAGAAGTTTTGTTTAGAAAATGGAAATAATAAAGTTAGTGCTTCCTTAATTTGTTCTTGAATGCGTCAGTTACTCCTAGGAATTATACTTTGATTGCTTAATATAATTTCTAGTATCTATTTCTATTTTGCTTTGTTAACTAGTTTGACTATGAATTCTACATGTTCTAGTATGATAACCTCAATATTTGTTATGTTAGGCTAAATTATTAGAGGGGTAGGGAGATCAATTATGCATTGGATTATTGGATTGTGAGAATTGATATGTTGTAGTCCTTGGGTATTATGTTTATATTCTTAATTGGTTTGATAATCCGCTTGAATTACGAACTAGTTGATTATGTTTGAGACCGGCCATCTTTAGTATAATTTGTTAGTTTGACGACTAGAATTTTAGCTTGTGATCCGTAATTGTTCTAGCTAATACCATTAGTAGTGATTAGGTGTGTGATTGGTGACTAAAACTTGTCTCACACCTAAGATTATCAACCCTTTGAGTTGCACAAGTCCGAGCTTGGGAGACTCGTGGCTTAAGTTAACTACTTCCTTGTTATTAATGCGGCTAATTAATCGAGTCTAGAGAGCTTGTTCTAGATTATTAGTTAGTTAGACAATATTCCGAGAGCTCGTTTGGTATATATGCAATTAAGGGAAGTTTTGAATGCTTGTTTGTGTTCCTTGGTTAACATTAAGATATAAATGTAATTCGTATAATTCGATGAGCAATAATTGATACTCCAATGCTATAATACATCTCCCGATTCCCTATTTCATTATTTTTGATTTTATTGTATTTTAATTTTTATTAGTTTACTTCTCCGTGTTTTATTTGTTATCTAGTTAGTAGTTTATTTATTAGATCATATCTTTGTTTCTTCAAAACAGGGGTTTCTAACTTACACAAGTAATAATTTGATAATCCAATTCTCTATGGGATCGACCCTAGCTTACCCTACTACATTTTAGGAGGTTTTAGTTAGGTTTATATTTGGTAGACACGCGACAGTCGTATCAAATTTTGAAAAAAAAGACATCATTCGAGGTCGGGATGACAAAACCGATGCTATGAGCTTCGCCGTGCAGGCAGCTACCCATACTCCATCAAAACAATCTATTCCCCCTGCAATCACACCTATGGTGTGCACTCATTGTGGTAGGCAAGGACATGAAGTTCAGTTTTGCTATCAACTTCATGGCTATCCATCTAATTCTCGTGGTCGTGGTAGAGGCCGTGGCTCGGGCCGTGGTAGGGGAGGAGGACAAGCTGTTCGTGGGCTAGGTTCTTCATCTAATGCGGTGGCTCATAATGCTATGTCATCAACCCCTCGCCGAGGCGACAACAACAATAGTAGCTCCTCAACCGCAGCATCAGTTACATCCCTTCCAGGGCTCAATGCTGAGCAAATACAACGCCTCTTGACCCTTCTTGACACATCTTCCACCAATGATAAATTAAATGGTAAGGTTGATGTTATAGGTGATTGGTTACTTGATAGTGGAGCTTCCCACCATATGACAAGCAATTTGGATTTAATGTTTGATTGTGTTGACTTACCACCATTGCCGGTTAGTTTGCCGGATGGAATTCAAACCTCTGCTCTTAAAAACAGGAAGTGTGCAATTGATGCCAAAACTGATCATACACAATGTTTTATATGTTCCCAATCTCAAATGCAATTTGATTTCTATTGGTCAATTAATTCTTGATATATCTTGTTTTGTGACATTTACTGAACGTTTGTGTATCATCCAGGACCGCACTACGAGGATGGCTATTGGTCTGGGGGAGCTTAGGAATGGGGTGTATGTGTTTCGGCCTGTTATTCAGAAGGTTAGCTCGCATCTCAGCACATTGGATGATACTTTGCTCCTGCATCAGCGTCTTGCTCATCCTTCTAGCCAAGCTTTATCATTTATTTCTAGTTCTAGTCGTAGTAGCAAGGTTAAAAAGGCCTTGGATAATTGTGATGTATGTTTTAAGGCCAAACAAACTCGTTCTGTATTTCCTTTAAGTGATAATAAAGCTGAGAATTTATTTGATATTGTTCATTGCGATTTATGGGGTCCTTACACAAAGTCTACTATATCTGGAGCACATTATTTTCTTACTTTGGTTGATGATTGCTCACGAGCAGTGTGGGTATATTTGATAAAGGAGAAAACTGAGGTATCCTCATGCTTCAGGAATTTTTTTGCTATGGTAAAAACCCAATTTGGCAGGGTTGTTAAGATAGTCCGTTCTGACAACGGTACTGAGTTTACATGTATGCTACCATTTTTTGGTGAACAGGGAATATTGTTTCAATCGTCGTGTGTTGGAACACCACAACAAAATGGAAGAGTGGAGCGGAAACACCGTCACATTTTAGAGGTTGCTCGTGCCTTGCGATTTCAAGCATCACTTCCCATACGTTTTTGGGGTGAATCAGTTCATGCCGCAGTCAGCTTGATTAATCGTACTCCGACAAAAATCTTAGAAGGTAAAACTCCATATGATATTCTTTTTAGTTCTCCTCCTCCTTATAATGTGCTCCGTGTTTTTGGATGCCTTTGTTATGCTCATAACAAACCTCGTCAAAAGGATAAATTTTCCTCTAGAAGTCGAAAGTGTGTATTCCTTGGATACCCTTTTGGCAAGAAAGGGTGGAAAGTAATGGACTTAGAGACTAGTGAGGTGTTTGTTATAAGAGATGTCCGTTTTCAGGAGGATGTGTTTCCGTTTGCCCCAGTCCTTGATGCTTCACTTGCTGCTCCTTCATCACTTCCAACTACTGGGATGTGTGACTGGGAGTTTCAGATAGAATATGTTGCTCCTAATTCCCACATTCCACACTCACAGCCTGTTGTAAGGGGGAGCAATGACCAGGCTGCTGCCCAGCAACCTTTGATACCCAACTCTAGTACAAGTGCTCCTGCACCACAACTTACCTCATCCTAATCAGTTCTTACCCCGATTTCAGTGGTGCGAGAAGATTCTGATAATGCTACTCAACAAAGTACCTCTTCATCGAGTACCGCCTCTCCATTGTCTCCTGAACCTACTGGTCACCCACAGCGTGAACGTCGTCCACCATTCTGGATGGCTGATTATATATGTCAAACGGCTTGTCTTTCACACCCCATCTCCTCCAAAACCCTGCCAATGTCTTCCGCAGGTATGCGGTATCCTATTGCAAACTATGTCACATATAAGAATTTATCTACTGACCATAGAAATTTTGTTGCTGCTGTTTCTTCTAATGTTGAGCCTAGGTCATATAAAGAGGCTGCACGGGAAGCACGTTGGCGTGGTGCTATGAGACAGGAAATAGATGCATTGGAGAGGAATGGCACTTGGGAAATTTGTGACTTACCTCCAGGAAAAATTCCAATTGGCTGTAAATGGGTCTACAAGACCAAATATCACTCAGATGGAACAATAGAGCGAGATAAAGCTCGTCTCGTTTTTCTTGGAAATCTGCAACGGGAAGGAGAGGATTTCACAGAGACCTTTGCACCTGTTGCTAAAATGGTGAGCGTTCGTACTTTTCTTGCTGTTGTTGTTGCTAAGAATTGGGAGATACACCAGCTCGACGTGAATAATGCATTCTTACACGGGGACTTACATGAGGAGGTTTACATGAAGTTGCCTCCCGGGTTCTCATCCTCTTCTCCCAACAGAGTATGCCGTCTCAAAAAGTCTTTGTATGGGCTGCGAATAACTCCTCGAAATTGGTTTGCCAAACTCCAAACTGCTCTTCGTCAGTATGGTTTTCAACAATCATATGCTGACAATACTCTTTTCACCCTTCGAAAAGGGGATGATTGTATCTCAGTGTTAGTTTATGTTGATGATATCCTAGTAGCAGGTAACAATCCCACAATTTGTGCTTCTTTTAAAAAATACTTGGATAAGTGTTTTCAGTTGAAGGATTTGGGTCCGTTGAGATATTTTTTGGGTATTGAGTTTACTCGGTCTGCCGAAGGATTGTTCTTATGTCAAAGGAAGTACACTATGGATATTCTCTCTGAGACAGGTCTTCTTGGAGCACAACATGTAAGTACTCCACTTCCTCAAAATCACAAGCTTGCAGCTTCAACTAGCCCTTTCTTCTCTGACCCTGTTTTATATCGGCGTCTTATCGGACGTCTCATCTATCTTACCTTGACTCGTCCGGACATCTCATACCCGATTCACATTCTTTCACAGTTTATGCAAGAACCACGCCAAGATCACTATGATGCTGCCATTAGGGTCTTGCGTTACCTAAAAGCTCGTCCAGGTCAAGGTTTATTCCTCCGTGCAGATAGTGATCTCCAGCTTTATGCCTATTGTGATTCAGATTGGGCAAGCTGCCCAATTTCACACCGATCAGTTTCAGGTTATTTTATTATGTTAGGGAATTCCCCCATTTCATGGAAAACAAAGAAACAAACAACTGTTTCACAATCTTCGGCGGAAGCTGAGTATAGGTCTATGGCTTTTGCTTGTGCGGAGGTAAAATGGTTAAGGAGTTTTCTTGATGTTCTTGGTGTGTTTCATACACAACCTGTTCGATTATTTTGCGATAATCAAGCAGCTTTACATATAGCTGCAAACCCGGTATTTCATGAAAGCGCTAAACACATCGAGATTGACTGTCATTTTTTTCGTGAGCTTCTTGTGGCCGGTGTCATTACCACAGCTCACATTCGTACTCATGCACAACTAGCGGATTTGTTTACTAAAGCTCTTGGAGAAGCCCAATTTATGACGTTATTGTCCAAGTTGGGTGTTCGGGATCCTCACACTCCCACTTGAGGGGGAGTATTGAAAACATAGACAAGGCCTATATTGTGTATTGGGTCTGACTTATTATATTTTCATTGTATATTAGGGCTCCGCAGTTGTGTAGCCTATATAAGGCATGTAATAAACTTAAGTGTGATATAGAAAAATACAGACAGTCAAATATTTCCTCTTATTTTAACAATAATATAATATAACCCTATTCCGGATGAGGATCATCATCGGTCGTCACCATAGATCACCACCGTAGCGTGCCAGTATTTTTGTTTTTTAGGCCGCATGCCAGTATAGTAAGTCTTTTATTTTATTTTATTTTACGTTACAAATGTCTGTCGTCAGAGACGACAACACCAACAGTGGAGATGTATTTGTAAGATAATATGAACTCCTCGATTAGAGTGATTTCCATTGATCATTATTTATAGGGTTTCAATGAGAAACCTAATCGTATTAGGTAACATAAGATATGTACAGATATCAAAGATAATTTTATACAAAATATATCCTAAACCTAAGATGAGAATATTCTATGGATATTCTATATCATACCCCCGCAGTTGGAGCGGGAGAAAATTGGATGCTCAGACTGCATCTGAATCTGAATCACGCATCGAGAGGTAAGGATTGTATGGTAACCCATGATCAAAAGAGAAGTAGTAGACATGTGCCGGTGATGACGATAAGAAGCAACATCCACGACCCACATAGAGTAGAGATAAGCACTGCTAGGCCGGAGGAGAAGGAGAAGAGCCGCACACAGACTTAGGCTAAGTTGCAGATCCAGAGAAGAAGAAGCTAAGGGATCAAACCATCATCGGGAAGAAGACACAACACTACTACGTGAAATCACAGTTGAAGAAAAACAAATAAAATTGCGCAAGAAAAAGTAGATTAAATTCCACCGTTTGAAATTAATCAATTCTCAAAATATCGAGAAACCTAGGTAGCAAGAATCAATACTCCACAAAGATTCCATGTGCTGCAACAATAAGAAGAGCCAACTTGATAGAAAAAGAGATGTGCAAAAGTTGACCTTATTCTGGTATACCACCACCAAAACAAAATCTATGTGATTACGTGTAGAAAAATCAATGGGGCAATGTAAGAATAATTGTTGGTCATGAGGAGGTGGAAATAGAGTGCGACACATGGAGTAGGTTGGCAGATATGGTAACTGCCAGTAGTGGGAGGCGGTAGTGTATGCAATTGCCACCAATGATAGAGGCGGATTTCTGATGTGTCTATTTTATATAGTATTTTACCCCCGTCCCTTGGTCGTAATTAGTAGTGTTTTTGGCTCTTTAGAGCAACTTTTATTACTAATTGGTGTTTTCTAGTGTTTTCATAGATTTGGTTGACTTTTGCAGGGATTTATACTTTTGGAGTATTTTCCCGAGATATTTTGGAGCAATCACGAACATTGGAGAAGCACAACCAGAATTTATAGCCCAGGGCCGGTTATAGCCATCGAACCGGTGATTAAGGGCTCGGTATAGGTGATACCGGGGCATTTGGACCGAGTATTTAAGACCAAAAGAGGAAACCCAGATTGCTCGAAGAATTGGAGCCCAATCGAAGTCCAAATAGTGGCCCAAATGAGCCGCCCGGCCAAAAAGGCTGGCGCCCGGAGGCGCGCCCGGCCGGGCGGGAGAAGCTTAGTCTGGCGCCCGGTGACGCGTCCGGCCGGGCGCAAGATTGCTATTAGAGACAAAAAAGGCACGCCCGATCGGGCGCGTGTTTTATTAGTTGATGTTTAACATAGTTTTAATTTGTTTTAGCTTAGGATTTTTGTACGGAGTATAAATACTCCTCCGTAATACGTTTTTAGGGGACTTCTTCTTCTCTTCCTCTCCTTTTTACTCTTTCTTTACTCTCTTAATTATTCTCTTAGAATTATTTCTCTAAACTTTTGTCCTTAATTCTTCCATTAATTCCAGATTACTTTTTGGTAACAATTTCTTCCCCTTTAATTTCAGTTATTTTATTTACTCCCTTGATTATGCTTTTATTTATTTATTTGATTAGTTTAGTCATGATGATTTGTGAGTAGTTTAATTTCTAGGGTTTATGGGGATCCATAAATAATATGAAGGGGTAATTTATTGTTGTTAATTATCAATGCTAGATTAATTTCTATTGATTGATTTAATGCTCTGTGACTAGATTAGGCCTATCTTTTATGCATGAGTTTGACAATATTGATTCAAGAATCGAGAGATGAGAATTAATGTTTAGGTCTAGTTTCAATAGACAAGTTAATTTATAAATGGTTAAGTCAAGATTCGAGAGATGAGATTTAATACCGGTAAATTAATTGTGTGATTGTAATACGTAGCGAGAGCCCTTTACAATCTGGTTATTTGATGCATTGATGATTGACTATTATTGATTATTAGTATTGCATGATAATTTCTTATTGGATTGTTTTAATGTTTTACAATTGCGGCTTGTAAAAGTATAGCAATATTAAATTGATGAATCGAGCAGATGTTAATTTGATATTAAAGGCTATTTTCAATAAGAACTTAGATCTAGTAAATTGCGAGAGCCTGTTAGATCTATGTTGGTTAATAAATTGCGAGAGCCTGTTAATCGTGTTATTTATGCAATGTCAATGATTGATTACTATGTTTTACTCTGGAGTATTATTTATTGGTGAACCTATGCCCTAGATCCTTTCATATATTGTTATCTTCCTATTCTCAACCTTAGTAGTTTAGTTTCTTACTTAATTATAAATATTGGTTACTTAAATAATTTAGATTATAATAATTAATTAGAATTAAAAAGACTTGTTTCCCTGTGGAGTTCGACCCTACTTCCCTATCTACTTTAGTTAGAGATTTAGGTAATTATTTTTGATTAGGGGATACGACTTTACCCTGTCAAATTTTGGCGCCGTTGCCGGGGAAACGGTTTTATTTTTATTTCTGATTGTTTTTGTAGTCTAGATTACTTCCCCTTTTGTCTCAGAGGGCGTTAGTTCTCTGAGACAAATCTCACATTTGCTTCTAGTTTTTTTTGTTTATGCCCAGGTGTTCCAGATCAGGTTATATCCCATTCGATCCCGAGATCGAACGTTCCTTCCATAGACAGAAAAATTTCTATAAGCAAATCCTGGCGGATTCTGGTGATAATAACAATAATCACCGCGACCCTCCAACTGATTCCAGCGATTTAGAGGCATCATCAGATGCAGAATCAGAGATGACGGCTCCAAAGAAGCTTAGTGATTATTCACAACCAAAGCTTACGGATTTTCCACATCTCACCCCTACTCCGGCTCTTGATGGGGTTTTTTGAAATTAAACCTCAATTTATAACGATGATAGAGAGGAAGCAATTCAGTGGAGCCAAGGGTGAAGACCCAGATCTTCACATTGCCGACTATTGTCAATATTGCAACACCATCAGGCAAGCCGGGGTCACTCAAGACCAAATTAGGGAGATTCTCTTTCCTTTCTCTTTAACTGGAAAAGCTAAATTGTGGTTTAATGGCTTAAATAGAAATACGCTTGGTATAACTGACTGGGAAACTCTCGTTTTGAATTTCTATAACAAGTATTATCCTGCAGAGAGAACGGCAGTACTACGGAGTGCGATTCAGAACTTTGCCCAAGAATCCGATGAGTCTTTATATGAGGCTTGGGAGAGGTTCAAGGACTTACAAAGAGAATGCCCTCACCATAATTTAGCACAATGACAGTTAATCCAAGCCTTTTATAACGACATTAGAAATTCCTCTAGAATAATTTTAGACTCTGCAGCTAGTGGGAGATTTATGAATCTTAATGTTTGATGATGCAGGTCAGGTTATTGAAGATATGGCGATACACAATTCACAATATGGGAATCCCAGAGGATTTGCTAACAAGGGGAAGCATAGTGTTGACTCTGTATCCTTTTTGCAAGCTCAACTGACCTCTATTTGCCAAAAATTAGATAATCTGAGTACTGCTAGTGTAGCCAATATTTCTGCGGTTAATAATAATTCTAATGAGGCTTTCTATGAAAATTGTGGTATTGTAGGTCATTGGGAGCAGGATTGCAGGAGTTCCGTGGAGCAAGTTAATGCCTTCCAAGCTTATAGGCAGAATAACCCATACTCCAACACTTACAATCCTGGGTATCGGAATCATCCATACCTTTCCTACCGGAGCACTAATGTTCAAAATCCACCACCACAAGAACCACAGGCGTCACAGCAACAACAGCAAAAATATTATCATCCCAATGCTAGCCAGAAGAACCAACCACAACAACCCTCCTCATCTTCCGACCCTTCTCTAGCGGAAATTAGAGCAATGTTGGTCAATATGCAAAAGCACATGGAGAGCAGAGATGCGACAATTGATCAAATTCTAGTGCATAATAAAATTGTAGATAATCAAATTGCGCAACTCTCTGCTACTCTACAAGCCCGCCAACAGGGAGCCTTGCCGGCACAGCCCACTAGGCCTACGGATCAAGCATTTGCAATTACTCTAAGGAGTGGTTCGAACTATGAAGGGCCCTTTATGCCCAGAGTTGATTAACCTGTTTTATCAAATAATGCTAATCTTGATTCCATTAAACCAAACAATGTAGTTGATAGCCCTGCAGGGCTAAAGGATAATACTAGCATATCTAATTCTACATTGCAAGGTACAACTCCAGAGAAGGTGGCCACTCCAGACAAGAATAAGAATGCTCCAAAGCCAATCATCAAACTTCCTTTCTCCAATCGTCAATTGAAGACAAACTTGGATAAGCAGTTTGGTAAGTTCCTAGAGGTGGTTAAAGATTTGAAGGTAACAGTTCCCTTTACTGAATTGATCACACAAATCCCCTCATATGCAAAATTTATGAAAGAGATACTGACGAGAAAAAGGTCTATTAGTGAGGTAGAGACAGTAGCTTTCACTGCAAAGTGTAGCGCCATACTTCAAAATAAGTCTCCACCTAAATTAAAAGATCCGGGTAGTTTTTCTATCCCTTGTCATGTTGGCAATCTCTTGATTGATAATGCATTATGTGATTTGGGTGCTAGTGTTAGCGTCATGCCATTATCTGTGTGCTCCAAGTTGAATATGGGTAAGTTAAAAGCTACCAATATAACTCTACAAATGGCCGACCGTACTTTTAAATACCCCTTAGGTGTTTTAGAGGATGTCCCCGTTAGAGTAGGTAAATTTTATATACCTGTAGATTTTTTTGTTCTTGATATGGCTGAGGATATGCAAACCCCAATCATTTTGGGTAGACCATTCCTTAACACTGCAGGAGCAGTCATAGATGTAAGAAGTGGTAAGCTAACACTATCAGTAGGGGACGATAAAGTTGTTTTTAATCTGAGTAATGCCCCCAAAAGCTCCATGACTGAGGAGAAATGTTTCAGTGTTAATGTGGTTGTAAATTATTCTAACAAGCCCCAAGCTCTTGAAAAAGATCCCTTGGAGGCGGTATCTTGTGTTGCATCCTTTTCAGATGAGATAGACAAATGGCAAAAGGAAGTCGATGCAATAGAAAGAGAACTCTACAATGTTGGTCTTGGTTTCGAGGATGAACAAGTGGAACCGATCGAGCAAGTTGTGCGAATCGAACCTACGGTAAGTGTTCCACCAGATCGAGTTGCAAGTGTTGAACGTAATGACAATTTGAAGCAACATTCGATCAAAGAAGGGTATTTAGTGCGTAGCATCGAAGATCCCCCAATCCAAGTCAAAGAGGATCCACCAGATAAGGCGACTTGGCGTCCCACAAGTTATGTCAGGAAGCCGCATTGCAGCCTAAACATCGCTAGACCGGGTGAGAAACCACCCGATCAAGCGTTAGGCCAAGGGTCCTAGAAATTGCACTTAGTAAGAAGGTCGTGCGGGACCTAGATAAACCAGCGCTTTGCGGGAGGCAACCCGTATTTTTAATGTTTTTTTTAGTCTAGTTTTTCTTTTCTTTTTCTTATGAGAGGAGAGATGAGGGAATTTAATGAGTTTTATGAGTGTTTGTACAGGTTTGAAGGAAAAGAGTTAGCCAAATTTCGGAGCTAAGAAGAAAAAAATAAATTTCGCTAATTTAGTCTCGGGCCCGACCGGGCGAAGCCCGCCCGATCGGGCGCGAGAGCAAGGGTTTGAAAATAAGGAATTTCGCCCGACCGGGCGAGTGGCGCCCGATCGGGCGCGAAACTTGACGTTTACGGACTAATTTGTTCGCCCGATCAGGCAAGCCTCGCGCCCGGGAGGGCGGAAATTTTTTATTAAAAATCGCCCGATCGAGCGAATGGCGCCCGACCGGGCGCGAGAGCAAGAAGAAATTAAAGTCGTCTGATCGCCCGACCGGGCGCGAGAATCAGCACAAAAATTATCCAGATCGCCCGACCGGGCGCGAGCCCATCCGCCCTCTTCTTCTCCCTTCTTTTCTTCTTTCTTTCTCCATTTCTTCTTTCTTCCATTACTTTCTCTCTCTAAAAACTCAAATTCTCTCTACCTTATCTCTAAGATTTCTCCTCCATTTCTTACCCAAATTCAAAACTCTTTACATATTTGTGATCCTCTCTTCGCCCTCTTCACTTTCATACAAAAATTTTTCAGTTTTAATTCAAAAAATTTTAAACCCATTTCTTGAACATGGCATCAAAGAGGGCTAGGTCCATTTTTGGTAGGAGCTCTAGTTCGAGGGAGGAGTACGACCCAGACTTGCAGCTCCCGTATTAGCCGACGATCCGGATCGTGAGCCGGGAACAAAAGGAACGATTGGAGCATTTGGTCGGTCGTGAGGTAATTCCTTCTCGGTGGTTACACCGCCCTACCTTAGAATCATTTGGTTTGTATGATTTTGTTAAACGATTTTTGAATGATATTGGCATGAGAAAATTTGTTGACATGCACTATCCTACATACCGAGAATTTACCTGTGAATTCTTGTCCCCTTTTCATGTTGTTAGTAGTAGGAATGGGCCTAATTTATTTTTCAGGTTAAATAATAGAAATATTAGTTTAACTTTTGTTGAATTTTGTAAAATTTTTGAATTAAATTCTGAATTATCTCACCAGTGGCATGCAGACTATAAAATGGGTGACTTATATTATGCTTTGACTGGTTTACCTACCCCCGACCCCCAACATGCTAGCACGAAACCTATTCACCACCCTGTCCCAAAAATCTGGCAAAGATTTGCGGGTTTGTGTTTTTTAGGTAGGGTCGAGCCTCATAACGCTCAAACTAACGAACTAGCTGTCATAGGACACTATGTATACGGGTTCGGGAAATTGAACATAGGCAGGTTTATAGTTCACCATTTTAGTAGGCATGCCACAGCCAGCACCACTTCCAAGTCTCCTATCCGTTTAGGTGGCCTTATCACTCGAATAACGGTGAAAAAGGCCGGTTTTGTAGTAAACAGACCCCACCAGCTGACCAACTGCGGACCAGATACCTACATGACTGCTAGGTATTTTGAGGATGTGGGGTGGGTTAGACCGGATAGGGAGCAGACACCCTTTTGGTGTATTCGGACTGGGAACGAGCAACCTTTGCCCATTTTTCCCCTACCCAGTCCAGACTTGACCGCCTTTCCCCCAGGGCAACTTTCTTACACTTACAATGCTTTAGTTTCCAACGCTAGGGGGCAGCCGCCACCAGTTCCACCACCCCAGCCTCAGCCCGAGGTGGCTTTCTCTCCACCTCGTATGTCCCATTCCGTCCCTCGTGTTGACTCTGACCCAGTTTGGGATCTTCAGAGTATAGGTCAAGCCCTAGGCCGTATCGAGCATTCACATACTGACCTTAGGAGGATGGTAGGATCCTTAGACCAGAGGTTAGGGTATCTAGAGAGGAACCAGGGTAGAGCTCTCTACCCTATGTACGATGATTATGCTCGTCGGGGCAACATTCCAAGAGATCCAAGAGATCGTCAACTCCATAAGGTCATGAACCAAATAAGGGTTCGGGGATGATGGTACAAATCCAACCTAAAAGAGATTGAACCTGCCCTAATAATAGGCCTCTACTTTATTCTGCTCGTATTCATGTGCGCTTTCTGACTAACATACAATCAATAGGATTAACCCTAAACCTGTTTAATCTATGTTGGTTGAATTTAATGCACAAATAAACTATCATTGGCGATCACTTGAATTTATAATCACAATTAACCTAACAAGATTATTAATTATCTTATTAAGCGTGATTGCAAGTACCAAATTCCCTTTAACATGCAATAAAAGGTGATCAAGCAATAACAATATAAAATACAATATGATACATATCAAGCAACATAAATAAATAATCAACATCATTAATAATAATATCAATCATAATCATAATCATAATCATAATCATAATCATAATCATGTTAAAGCATAGCAAGATCCTAGGCATGATACTAACAAGATTAATAACAAACCCTAGCATGTCACTAAGCAATAAAAATCAAATCTTTAGCCCTAACATGATACTAACATGAATAAATATTAGGAAGAATATAGGAAGCATCGTACTTTTAATCATACTTGATATTAAAGTTACCCTAGACATGATACTAGGAATTAAAATAACAATCTAAGCATGATTTCTACATCATAATATCAATTAAACCATTAAAGTACTTACTTGGATGCCTCGCTTTCTAATAACAAAATACACACGTTAGTAACTTCAAGGAAAATAATAATCAAAGCAATTAAGTTAAATAATATAGAGATTTGGGACCAAACCCTCAGAAATTAAAACCTTTCACGTCTAGGGCGAAGGCAACTTCGAATATGGCTAGGTGTTTCTTGATCTTGTGAATGCGGAATTTTGTATTAAAAAGCAAGAAAGAATATTTATTCTAAAGAATGAATATTATTGAAAGTTGATGAATGAATGAGTGAATGATTTGATTGTAGATGAAGAGAATGAATTAAAAGAATTGATAAATGATTTGTGAATAAAGAGAGTTGATGATGAGAGTTGATGATTGATTAAGAGAGAATTAGATAATTAATGATTGCGAAAGAAAACTGATTGTTGATGAATGAAAACGGAGTTTTTGATACAATATTTATAGAGAAAAATCATCCAAAAAAGATAATTTAACAAAACAGAGTCTGAAGATCGAGAACTAACCTTGGCGTCAGCCCTGGCTAATTGGCGCTAGCCCTGGCTAATTGGCGCCAGCACCAGTGGCTAGCGCCTGGCGCCAATCCTGGTTCCAGGCGCCAAGGCCTGGGGTTGGACGCCAAACTGACTTTTAACGCGTTTTCGAAAATCTGATAAATTTCCCGTACTGGAAGATAAAATAATATAATTCCAATCGAAAATGCTATTTGATCTTGATTAAAACTCTGAAGAGTCCTAATTGAATTAGGAATGATAAGCCCTTCTAGAATGTTCTAGAAGACTAAAACCATTCCTAATTGCATTAGGAATGATAAATTATATTAGACTCTCCCCTAGATCATTGGGCCGTACATAAAGCTCAAACCGGGCCCAGTTTAGTAAATTGGCCATAACTTCCTCAATATTCATCGGAATTGGGCTTATAATATATCGTTGGAAAGGTCTTTGAAAGCCCCATCCAAATACACCATTATTGGACCCATATCATGGACCAAACAAACTATATTGGCTGTTTTATTAAAATAAAGTTTTCAAAAACAGGGCCGTACATAAAATAAATTATGATTGGAGTATATTTGGTTGATGTTAGAGTTGGTTATGTAGGAGATGTATGATCATTATTTATTTTGATCACGGGTTTTATTAGGATATGGCTCCTTTAAGCATAGCTTTTCTCTCACATTTTTTCCAAATTTATCCTACCCTTTACCCTAGGCTTACATTACAAGCTTTAAAGACCTTTCGACCTTTGTGCATAGAATTGTATGAATGTGAAAGTGTTCCTTATCAATGCAAGTTATGATTTGACATATTTAGAGTCGACTAGTAGGATTGAGCGTTCATTGTTTTATACACGCGGGAGTGTGAGTTGGGAGGGCATTGTTCACATAAAGGGGTTGAATGGAGAGCGATTGAGTACATCTTTTACTCGCCACGTAAATGAGAGTTGAGTGCGTGAGCACTAGTCTTGAATTCTATATGCTCTTGTGGTTTGCTCTGTTTGACAATTGTTAGGGAAGATTGGTAATTAGATGGATTTGATTGGTTGACTTTGAAGCATGTTTATTTGATTTACCCTCAATCGTTTGTGCTTGATTTTTACTTTTTGGGGGTGAAGTATATTTATTGATTCATTGATGAGATCTTTGCTTAGAGACAAGCAAAGGTTTGGCTTGGGGGAGTTTGATGTGTCTATTTTATATAGTATTTTACCCCCGTCCCTTGGTCGTAATTAGTAGTGTTTTTGGCTCTTTAGAGCCACTTTTATTACTAATTGGTGTTTTCTAGTGTTTTCATAGATTTGGTTGACTTTTGCAGGGATTTATACTTTTGGAGTATTTTCCCGAGATATTTTGGAGCAATCACGAACATTGGAGAAGCACGACCAGAGTTTATAGCCCAGGGCCGGTTAGAGCCATCGAACCGGTGATTAAGGGCTCGGTATAGGTGATACCGGGGCATTTGGACCGAGTATTTAAGACCCAAAGAGGAAACCTAGATTGGCCCGAAGAATTGGAGCCCAATCGAAGTCCAAATAGTGGCCCAAATGAGCCGCCCGGCCAAAAAGGCTGGCGCCCGGAGGCGCGCCCGTCCGGGCGGGAGAAGCTTAGTCTAGCGCCCGGTGACGCGCCCGGCCGAGCGCGAAATTGCTATTAGAGATAAAAAAAGGCACGCCCCCGATCGGGCACGTGTTTTATTAGTTGATGTTTAACGTAGTTTTAATTTGTTTTAGCTTAGGATTTTTGTACGGAGTATAAATACTCCTCCGTAATACGGTTTTAGGGGGGCTTCTTCTTCTCTTCCTCTCCTTTTTACTCTTTCTTTACTCTCTTAATTATTCTTTTAGAATTCTTTCTCTAAACTTTTGTCCTTAATTCTTCCATTAATTCCAGATTACTTTTTGGTAACAATTTCTTCCCCTTTAACTTCATTTATTTTATTTACTCCCTTGATTATGCTTTTATTTATTTATTTGATTAGTTTAGTCATGATGATTTGTGAGTAGTTTAATTTCTAGGGTTTATGGGGATCCATTAATAATATGAAGGGGTAATTTATTTTTGTTAATGATCAATGCTAGATTAATTTCCTATTGATTGATTTAATGCTCTGTGACTAGATTAGGCCTATCTTTTATGCATGAGTTTGACAATATTGATTCAAGAATCGAGAGATGAGAATTAATGTTTAGGTCTAGTTTCAATAGACAAGTTAATTTATAAATGGTTAAGTCAAGATTCGAGAGATAAGATTTAATACCGGTAAATTAATTGTGTGATTGTAATACGTAGCGAGAGCCCTTTACAATCTGGTTATTTGATGCATTGATGATTGACTATTATTGATTATTAGTATTGCATGATAATTTCTTATTGGATTGTTTTAATGTTTTACAATTGCGGCTTGTAAAAGTATAGCAATATTAAATTGATGAATCGAGCAGATGTTAATTTGATATTAAAGGCTATTTTCAATAAGAACTTAGATCTAGTAAATTGCGAGAGCCTGTTAGATCTATGTTGATTAATAAATTGCGAGAGCCTGTTAATCGTGTTATTTATGCAATGTCAATGATTGATTACTATATTTTACCCTGAAGTATTGTTTATTGGTGAACCTATGCCCTAGATCCTTTCATATATTGTTATCTTACTATTCTCAACCTTAGTAGTTTAGTTTCTTACTTAATTATAAATATTGGTTACTTAAATAATTTAGATTATAATAATTAATTAGAATTAAAAAGACTTGTTTCCCTATGGAGTTCGACCCTACTTCCCTATCTACTTTAGTTAGATATTTAGGTAATTATTTTTTATTAGGGGATACGACTTTACCCTGTCACTTTCGTGGTTGCTACTATCGGTGGAAGGCGCAAGGCTACATAAAGATTTTAAAAAAAAAACTTTGAGAAAAGAAAAACAATAATCTATATGTGTGTGTTTGCGGAAGCATAAAAAATTTGTGTATATCCCGCCGGTGGGTTTAATTTTCTAACCCACTGGTAGGGTGAGAATTTTTGTATATGATCCCAAGATCTCACCTAAGCTGTGATACCATGTAAGATAATGTAAACTCCTTTATTAGAGTGATTTCCATTGATCATTATTTATAGGGTTACAATGAGAAACCTAATCATATTAGGTAACATAAGATATGTACAGATATCAAAGATAATCTTATACAAAATATATCCTAAACCTAAGATGAGAATATTCTATGGATATATTCTCCATCATAATAAAAAGTAAATCCAAACAGCTTGGGAATAATCATCAACAATGGTCGGAGACAACACGTCTCCATTATTGTCACTTCATTCTCTCGAAATTACAACCATTAAACCTTTAGACAAAAATTTCGTCTTATACACCCCTCTCACATCCCTCGAGACAAAAAATTCGACTTATACAAAATATATCCTAAACCTAAGATGAGAATATTCTATGGATATTCTCTATCAATCTTATCCATGGTAGAGCCATCTCTCCCACGATGTGGAGTTGTGGACGTATAATGGAGATTTCCCTACCCGTGGTAAAGACATCGCGACATACATCTCTACCATGGGTAAGAAGTCTCCGACTAATGTTTACCGCCTTTTTTTTTTTTTGAAAAATTTTAAAATCCGAAATTAATTCCTAATGTAAGCATTTGAATTAGAAATTAGTCTGTTTATTAGTTTTTTTTTATCTAATTAATAAATGTTAAATTTTAAGTAAATGTTTAAGATAATAATAAAAAAATAATCACAAAAACGTATGGACGTTTGCATAAGATGTTCGTGCCACGGTATGGAACTATGGACATCTGTAGGAAATGTCCATACCACGGTAAAGACGTCTCCTACAAATGTCTGGTACGTTGTGTGGACATTTGCAGGAGATGTATGTACCACAGAATAGACATTTGTAGGAGATGGGCATCTCCCATCTCCCACAGATGTCCATATTGTGGTGTAGACGTCTTTAACAAACATCTTGATTAGAATTGAAAATTAAAGGAGGGTGATGATGGTGTGGTGGCGGTATGGTGACGGTGGCCGGGTTATTACTCGTGGTGGCAATCTAGATGATGTGAAGTGGTTAGTTTGAATTTTGTGGTTTAATTTGAAGGTGAGTAGGGATGAGGAAGTAATAACAATTGAAAATAAGGGTAAGACGGTCATTAGCAATGTGTGTCTGAGTAATATTTTGTCGTCAAATAGAAGTAGCAATTTATTAGTTATAAATAACAATAAATTCGAAGGGCGTGTTCAGTTCAATTCAGTTCATTTTAGTTAAGCTTCTAATTTCCTTCTCCAAAAAAAATTTTCAGTTCAATTCAGCTCAGTTCAGCTCCAATTAGTTCAGTTCATTTTAGTTTTCAGTTCAACTCATTTCAATAAATGTAAACAAACCCTAATAATACTCCACCTTAAATCAATACGAAGTATGATACATCTGTACAACTTAAAAAATTGAAGAAGGTTTAGTTATATTTTTCACGTGCTTAATTAATAAATATGAGGTAATTGTGTGACAGTTACAATGACCATATATTACAATTTACAAAGCACATTAAAAATAATGAATGCTCAGACTCTCGAGTACGAAAATTTGTGAACTAAAAAATTTTAGGGTTTTTTTTCTCTTATGTTAGCAGTGAAAACAAGTCAGAAGCTAGGTCCTTCTAGCCTCGATTATAGACAATAGCAGACTTACAACATAGACGCATACTCCACAGAGACACAGAACACACCAACAATACAGAAATTTTAGGTGTTAATGTGCTATACACGGAGTATTTATTTAGATGTTGACATGTACTCTATGGTTTTGGCCCTTTTGGGTCGCAATTACCATCCATGAAGGGTATCTCCTAAATTATAAGATAAAGAGGTGTATTTCCTTAACGTTATAAAGCCATTATAAAGCATTTTAACTAGTGTATCCGTAGTGCTCATGCATAGGATAACATATTTTTTTTGGATGCCCACCCGGTTTACTGGAGCTTAGCTCTGACTACGACATCCGGATCCAACTCAAGAGTTTCTGCATACGGTGAAGCTCGAACCCAAAACCTCCCTTAAGCGACATCAAGTTGCTTACCACTTAAGTCAACTCTTGTTGGTGCATAAGATAACATAATATGTCTATTCAAAAAAAAAAAACATAATATGTATATTTAGATATAAAATATTGATACTTTTTCATTATCAACTTTTTATAATTTTTACTTTTACACAGTTATAGATATTTAACATATAAAATGTGTTTTGAGATGCGTAATTTCATCTTTATTGCAATATTATTGGAACGAGGGAAGTATTATTAAGTTGTAAGAGAATTTCAAAAATGAAACTCTAACTTATTTAAAAAAAAAAAAGGGCGAAAATAGTAACTCTAACTTATAAAAAAAAAGGCATGAAGGGAGTACATATGAATTTATCTATCTAATTATTGTTACATTATCTATTAAATTGAAAAAACATTTTGATCTTATATGGACCCCACCCAATAAGAACCCTTTTCATTTAAAGTCATTTAAGCTAAAAAAAATTAGTTATTTAAGCTTGGCCCTGATCCTGACCCTGACCCTATTATCAATTTATCATTGGACTATCCTACCTAATAGGGGTGTCCATAATTTGGATAAAAATTGAAATTCAATCCAATCCAAACCGAATAATCAATTCGGATCGGATCCGAACTTTAAATCGGATCGGATCGGATTGAGATTTTTTGGAAATTCGGATTTTCGGATTGGATCGGATTGACCCTAATTGGATCCAATCCAAACTGAAAACCGAATTGTAAAATTAAGCTTGTATAAATATGGATTTCTGTATATTTTGAAGTTTAGCTCAAATACTTACTACTACATAAAATAAATTAGAGAGACTATGTATTAATTAATTAATGACTTGACGTTGAGCTATTTATTTTAACCATGATTTTGAAGACTTTTATTTATTGTAAAGCTTTATTTTTATAATTGTATTAGGCGCTAAAAAATAATGTATTATAATTCGGATTTTCGGATCGGATCCAAATAACTGAATTCTAATTCGGATTGGATCAAGAGAGAAATTCGGATCGGATCGGATCGGATTGGAAAATTGAAAACCAAATTATATTTCGGATTGGATCGAATTTGGACTAAATCCAAACCGAAAACCGAACGGACACCCCTACTACCTAATAACCAAATCTACTAGTGCCTGTCAGCACATATAGGGAGTAGAGAGGGCAACGGATTGGATCCGAATGGATCTACATCCAGATCTGTTTTTGTACCCTAGATCAAGATCTGATCCGAATTCATCGGGCCTAAATTTTACAAATTCATATTCGTAAAAAAGGATATGGATCTACGGATCCGGGTCAAAGGTGGATCCATTGCCATCCTTAAAAGGGGGGGACGTAAACCCTCCGAACTTCCTAGAAGGCAACAAAGCAAATGGTAGATGAGAGAAACTGAGAAAGGGTGGTTTTAATTTATTCTACAGACTCTCTCTATCTCCTTCAATGTGGAAGGCAAAAAGCAGGGTTCTACTTGTCGGCGTTTCATACGGATCGGAAGCAAATGCATGTCTTTTGACCTTACAATAAATGGGCTTTGGAGAATTAATGAACTGTAATATTCTACTTATGACTACATAGGATCTTGGCGACATTTTTACCATTTGGAGGATTAAATCAATTCGGCAAATAGGGAAGGATTTTATTTAGAGCAAGATTAGCGCAGTCTCATCTTAAGACTTTAATTCATTGTCACATCAGCTTTTTAGATTAAATTTAATTATTTTTTTAAGTTATAATTATGTAAGACTCCTTAAGACTCGATAAAATTTATCTCTTCAACCGCTCAGACTCATTTTTTACATATAAATTAAATTATTAATTTTTTTTAGAATTAAAAAAAAAATAATTGAGTGCTAAATTGAGTCTGAAGTTGAGTCTTGAATTTTCAAGACTCCACTTCAGATTTTATTAAGACCAAACTTCATAAATGCTTTAAAATAATAAAGTCTTGTTTTAAGACCATAAAATTAGAAAATGATGATGTCATCTGAAATCTTAAGACCTAGGGCTAATCTTGCTCTTACTGTGTATGTTCTATTATTAAGGTAGGAAGGGACCAAACGCAACAAACACATGATCTTGTTGTTACTTATGTTTCTTTTTTGTTGTTCAGTTTTCACTTCCTCCGTCTCTAAATATCAGACACGGTCAATATTGCACACATGTCAATGCACTCTTTTGACTTTATTTTTATATGGTTAAATATAAATAAAAATTATTATTTCAAAAATTTTATTATAAAACTTTATATTAATACCTAAACATATTTTATGATAAGATATGTTTTTTTACGTTATTAAAAAATTTATTATCAAAGCTAAATATATAAATAGTGAAAAAAGTTCAATATATATTCTTAAACAAAGGGAGTACTTACGAAAACCCTTCCTAAAACACCGACAACATCAACAAATAAAAATAAGCGTACATATAATGAGACAGTTTATTCCCTACAACGAAAACAAGAAGCAACGCTCTAAAAGCTACTCCCTCCTTCTTTTTTGTAGTTCCCATTTGAAAATTTGATAATATTCATAATATGAGAAAATCTTCTACATTACTCTTAATATATACGAAGTAAGATATAACATAATCATATTGGATTTTATTTGATTTGTCTCGATGAATAGATTATTATATCCAATTATTATATTTTTTTAGTTTTAAGCAACTAACGATATTTATGGTAAAAATGTTATATTGACAAACATGCCTAGTCAAAATGAGAACTATAAAATGGGGCGGAGGGAGTATTAAATTTTGTACTCTTAGGCTCTTAGCACCAACATCATTATTTTTTTCCTTTGATTTCAAATCACTATATGTGTGGTTCTTAAGAGCAAGTTTAGCCCCAAGTTGCCTTAGGACTTGGATGTGACATCATTTTTGGTGGTACCCGTTGAAAATGATGTCATTAAATTTTTGTTAAAACTCACTAACACTTACACAAATTTATCACTTTAGCCCTAAGACTTAAATATTTGACATATTATATGTAGAAAAGTGTAGGGAAAAAAAAAGAAATAATTAAAATAAAAGTAAGGTGTGAATAGTGGGTCCCAATCTCAAGTCTTAAGTTGAGTCTTGCTTGAGATTTTTGAAAAAAAATGAAAAAAAATCTTAAGCATAAGTCTTAAAACTTAAAATGATGATGTCACCCCAAATCTTAAGACTTGGGGCTAAACTTGCTCTAAGCGGACTAAAGTGGAATCTTACTAAAGTACACACAACTACTTACAGATACCAATCATTCTTGGCACATAGCACCTATTTTTTCACACCTATTTCCTCTGTTCAAATTTTAATTTATTTTATTTTTTTTGTCACGCTTGCTATTGCAAAACTTTAACTATTAATAACTTTAATTCTCCATAAGTAAAAATTATATATATATATATATATATATATATATATATATATATATATATATATATATATATATATATATATATATATAGTACTTATTAAGACAAATTCAAAAAAATCGAACCTGAATTTTTTATTCTTACATATTATTCACAGAAGATGGTCAAAGGAGAGGTGGTGAATAGTGTAAAAGTCAAAGCGAGTCAAATAAATAGAACGGAGGAAGTATTTGTTTTGAAACAAATAGGATGGCTATTGACTAAGTTGCAAATATTAATATGAGAATAAAATATCATCTAATAGATAAATAATACCATCAAATATTTTTCCAATGGCACATATAAGTATGTAAAGTATATAAATTGTACATCAAATATTATACTAATGTGAGGCATAATAGTACTACTAAGACAACTCATAAATCTGCAAATATATCTCCTCTCACAATATGATGTATTTCTTTTACTCCCTCCGTTTTTTTTTATTTATTTGTATTACTTTATAATGCACAAAGTTTTAGGAGAGTAATATAACATTATGAGTGGATGAATAAATTATTATACTACCTCCTATTTTTTTTAGTTGCAACTTTGGAATATTTTATATATCACAAATAATAACCCAAAGTTACAACAAAAGAAAAACGGAGGTAGTACTTCCTCCGTGTTTTTTTAAGTGACACAGTTTGACCGAGACGTAGTTTTAGGATATTTTATTGACTTTAATAAAATAAGATGTTAGTTGGGTAGGTTGGAGGAGTGAGAAATGATAAAGTAAAAGAATGTGAGAGGAAGTGGGGAACATGAAAGGAGTGAGAAATGATGATAAAGTAAGAGGTAGTGGGGTGAAGATATATTATTAAAATGTAAGGAATTTCTAAAAGAGGAAATGTGTCACACTGTCACTTAAAAAAAAGGTCGTTTAAGGAAAGTGTGTCACTTAAAAAAACACGGAGGGAGTAGTAAAAGTAAGATGGGAACCAATAAAGAGAACATATGTGAAAGATGAAAGATACTTTTAGGGGACCATGGAAGAGAAAGAAATGATAAAATAATTTGATTAAGGTTTAAAGTAAGAGAGAAATGATCGATAAATATATGGAGTTTTATAAAGTTACCAAATATAGAAGTGTTGCATTTAAAAAAAACACCCAAATAGGGAAGTAATGCAAATAAAAAAAACGGATGAAGTATTTTTTTATATAATAAACGTGAAATAAAAAAAAAAAAAAAAAAAAGTGGCACAGAAATCAATGCATAAAGTTGTGAAAGGAGGAATGTTAATATCAAAAATTAACCTGGGCACCTTCTAATAATATAATATTCATGCATAATCTTACAAAAAAGTACCAACTTCATGCCACGGCGGCTGCCGTTGCTGGTGGTCCGGAGGGAGGGGCGGGAGGGGCAGCAGCACGGGTCAGAACAGCAACAACAACAGCACCGTGCACCTACAGCGCGACACTGCTGCTGCTGCCCTGCGTCGCTGCAGAGCAGCGTACACCTTGCGGTGTACGGCCACCGTGGCTGGCCTCGGCTGGCCACACCACGGTGGCTGGCGACAGCTTTTTCAAAAAAAAAATTATTTTATTTTGGATAAAATCAGATTTTCAAATTTTAAAAGGATAAGTTTTAATTTTGAAAAGATAATTAACAAAATTAAAGTTGTTAATTTTGTTAAGTTTGGATAATTATGGAGCAAAAGATTCTATTTGGATAATGATTGATTAAATAATGTGATTATCCCATAATTATTTATGGATAATAATTGATTTAAAATTATGTGATTGGCTAGCAATTAGGATAGAATCTCCTAAATTAGTTAGGATAACCATGGAAGATAAATATGATTTATCTTTCATAACTAAAATGTGATTTGATTCTATCTCTTACCTTAAATAAAATATATGATATTTTATGATTGGTTAGAAATAATATATGATATTATCTAATTGCAATAATAAATTAAAAATATGAGATATTTTATGCCATGTTTCCTCAATTATGATCATTCGATGTTATAGTTTAGGAAAGCATGATGAGTGATTTATTATGTGGCACTTTATAATATATGATATTATTTATTTCTATATATAAAGACTAGTATGGCCCATAGATTCTAAATACGATCTGCGCATCGTTTCGTATTTTTGTAATCTAAATACGGTCTGCGTACCGTTAAGTATTTTTGTAATTTATTTTATTTATTTAAGTAGTAAATAGAATAGGATAGTATAAGGTTGCAGTTGATCCAAAAGCCAATGAAGTGAAGGCCCAATGGAGCAAGATGGATGAGATCCATGAAGGTTCAAGTGGGAGCATTTTGCTTTATTAGTTTTCTTAGGATTAAGGGGTCATACTATGTCATGTTTTATTTATGCATTAGTAGTTTATGCATGTTAGTTTTTATTTATGTTGATTGATGATGCGCTAGAGTTCACTAAATAATCACAACATAATAAATCTAGATCCCAGTAATATTGAGGCAGCTTTTCCAATTAAAAACCCGATGAAACCTTTGACATTTATGATGGGTCATGCCAAAGCTGGGCATCATAATTTTCATTGGGGAGTGGGGGTAGGACAAATTCTACACTTTTAATTGGTTATACTCAACAGGGTTACCTAAAGATAAAGTTTAGATACCTGAAGCTAAGGGTAATAATTAAACATGTGATGATTAATTATTCAACCAAGAATTACAAGAGTTGTAATCAATAAAGAGTTTACTCACCTTGAAAATGTAATGGTTGATGGCAGGGCCAAAGTCCGGTCAATTATTGCACAAATAAAGGATCTTGGAATCAGTTTATTCAATATGGATCATTTAAAATTGAATAAATGCTTTAAAGTTACCAATAAATTCTGAAATTGCTTATGGTACTTTAAATTTGTAAACATAATTATTGAATTTTGCCTCGTTTTGTTTTGTTTGTAGATGAATAACTTATATGACAACACAGATTTACCAATGAAACTCAATTTAAGGCTAAATCTCATAAACTACAGGCAATGGGAGGAAGAATTGAGAAATGTTCTCACAAGCCACAAGCTTGAAGCTCGTCTGTATGTACCCATTGGGAACAAGTGTGCTCTAGGTCAGGATCCTGAAAGGCATGCGAAATTAGTTTCGGATGCACAAAGGGTCAAGTACCTAATACTGGAATCTATTCCAAACTGTTTGTATAATAGGTTCAGACGGTATGAGGTGACCAACTTGTATCAATGTCTTCGTGCTATCTGTAGAGGAGGCATGGGGGCATTGGGTAGTGGAGGTGTCAACGATCCTAATGTAAGAGAGGTCGTTAACTCGATCCCTCAGATTTACTATTCCTGGGCTGACAGTTTAAGGTATGAGACTTACAAGATTCATGGTAAGATAATGGCAAAGAAACTCTTACCTGGTCAGTCAGTAAGGAACCATGTTAATGAATTGATTGATTTAATCAATCAAATGGATATCCTTGGGAAACCGATCGATGATGACTCTGCGCGTGACATTATCTTGTTCTCGCTCCATGATGGTTTTGACATAGTAAGACTTTCTCATAATGATGAGGGATCATCAGCAAATTTGATCAACATCTTACTTAACCATGCTGAAGAGTACCTGATAAGGAGAGAATGCCAGTGCTTCTATTGTGGTGGATGGCAAGTCCATACACCAGGGTGTCCCCATTACACACCAGTGAAAACAGAAGGTAAGGAGTTACTTGATGTTTTTGTTGTAGAGATTAATTACTTCATCCTCCACTTGGGTATTCGATACCGGTTGTGGTGCTCATATCGTTAATGACGTGCAGGGCTTAAAAGGAAGTAGGAAGCTAGATCCAGGGGAAGTAACACTTCGAGTAGGAAATGGAGCAAAAGTTGCTGCACTTGCTATTGGGAGTTATCATTTGAGACTTCCTTCTGGACTTATTTTAGTACTTAATAACTGTTATTTCGTACCCAGCATTACTAAAAACATTAT
The DNA here is from genome assembly GCF_001683475.1 of Chenopodium quinoa. Classification (NCBI taxonomy): domain Eukaryota; kingdom Viridiplantae; phylum Streptophyta; class Magnoliopsida; order Caryophyllales; family Amaranthaceae; genus Chenopodium; species Chenopodium quinoa. The sequence continues at coordinate 4,101,159 of NW_018744626.1, read as the reverse complement.
TTCAGTTCCAGTTTTAGATACTGAAGGATTTTCATTTGAAATAAGAGACAAGCGTTGTTTTGTTTCGAAAGAAAGTATGTTATATGCTAATGCTAAGTTAATCAATGGCTTGTATGTTTTAGAATATGCAACTCATGTCTACAACATAGATCATAAAAAGCAGAAAACAGATGATTCAAACCCAACTTACCTATGGCATTGTAGGCTTGGTCACATCAACCAAAAGCGCATCCAGAAATTACAAAAGGATGGACTCCTTTCTTCCTTTGATTATGAATCATTTGAAAATTGTGAGTCATGCTTGCTTGGTAAAATGACTAAGTCACCCTTTACGGGTGTAGGTGAAAGAGCAAGTGACCTTTTGGGACTCATACATACGGATGTATGTGGACCAATGAGTTCAAAGGCTAGGGGTCAATATAGATACTTCATTACTTTTACTGATGATTTAAGTAGATTTGGTTATGTTTACTTAATGAAGCAGAAATTGGAAGCCTTTGAAAAGTTCAAAGAATTCCAAAATGAGGTACAAAACCAACTTGGGAAAATAATCAAGGCATTACGATCTGATCGTGGTGGTGAATATTTAACCCAAGAATTTGATGAACATCTAATTAATTGTGGAATAATTTCACAGTTAACTCCTCCAGGGACGCCACAGTTAAATGGGGTGTCAGAAAGGAGGAATAGGACCTTACTAGATATGGTTCGGTCCATGACGAGCTTTACTGATCTTCACATATCATTCTGGGGATATGCATTAGGAGCAGCTGCGAACATACTGAACAAAAGCCCATCCAAAGCAGTTGAGACAACACCATATGAGTTATGGACTGGAAAAGTTCCGAAATTGTCTTATCTCAAGATTTAGGGATGTGAGGTCTATGTAAAACGTTTACAAAACGACAAATTACACCCAAAATCAGACAAGTGTTTCTTTGTGGTTTATCCTAAAGAAACAAAAGGGTATTACTTCTACAATCGCGAAGATAACAAATTGTTTGTTGCTCGCGATGGTGTCTTTCTAGAAAAGGAATTTCTATCTAGAAAGCCAAGTGGGAGGAAAGTGGTTCTCGAAGAAATTCGAGACGAGCAACAAATGGATGTGGATAACACCACATCAGAGGCGAGGGTGCATGAATCGATTAATCATGCGTCGAAGCAAGCTAATTTGACTAGCGAGACTCCTATCGTCCCACTTGAATCTAATTCATGCGAAAATCTTCAAGAAGTTGGAGAGAACATTTCTATTGTTGCTCCTACCCCACGTAGGTCTGCCAGAATCAGAAACAAACAGTTTGTTGAAGTTCTGTTAACTGAGAATTCTGAAATCTTCTTATTGGAGAATGAGGAACCTTGTACCTACAAGCAAGCTTTGGTGAGCCCCAACTCAAATGAATGGCTTGAGGCCATGAAATCCGAAATGGAATCAATGTCTGAAAATGCTGTGTGGACCCTGGTGGACTTGCCTGATGGGGTAAAACCTATTGGTTGCAAGTGGGTTTACAAGATTAAGACAGACAAGGATGGAAATGCCTACATCTATAAAGCAAGACTGGTAGCAAAAGGATACAAACAGATTCATGGTATTGACTATGATGAAACCTTTTCTCCAGTAGCAATTCTTAAGTCAATTCGGATTCTTCTAGCGATTGCTGCATTTTTCGATTACGAAATTTGGCAGATGGATGTCAAAACCGCCTTCTTGAATGGGTTCTTGATGGAGGAAGTGTATATGACACAACCTGAGGGTTTTGAAGATCCAGAAAATCCTGGAAAGGTATGCAAACTTCAGAAATCCATTTATGGATTGAAGCAAGCATCAAGGAGTTGGAACCTTCGTTTTGATGAAGCAATCAAACAATTTGGTTTTCTCAAAAGCGAAGAGGAACCTTGTGTATACAAGAAGTCCAGTGGGAGCAGCATAGTTTTCTTAGTCTTGTATGTAGATGACATACTCCTCATGGGGAACGACATACCAATGCTTGAGTCAGTCAAGGACTGGTTGAAGAGTTGTTTCTCCATGAAAGACTTGGGTGACGCCGAGTACATTTTGGGAATCTTTCATCGAGACAGGTCTCGAAGAATGATTGGGCTGAGTCAAGATACTTATATTGATAAGGTTCTTGATAAGTTCGAGATGTCAAAATCCAAGAGAGGATTTCTCCCCATGTCTCATGGCATTACGCTCAGTAAATCTCAATGTCCGGTTACACCAGACGAGATGAGACGTATGGCGATTGTACCTTATGCTTCGGCAGTAGGGTCAATAATGTATGCCATGATATGTACAAGGTCGGATGTTTCATATGCTTTAAGCATGTGTAGCAAATTTCAGGCAAATCCAGGAGAAGCACACTGGACAGCTGCCAAGAACATCCTTAAGTATTTGAGAAGGACTAAAGGAATGTTTTTAGTATATGGTGGCGAAGATGAATTGGTTTTCAAAGGTTATACGGATGCGAGTTTCCAAACAGACAGAGATGATTTTAAATCCCAGTCTGGATACATTTTCTGTCTGAATGGAGGAGCAGTGAGCTGGAAGAGTTCGAAGCAAAGCACTGTCGCAGACTCTACAACAGAATCAGAGTATTTGGCTGCTGTTGAAGTAGCTAAGGAAGCAGTTTGGATAAAGAAGTTCCTAACTGAGCTTGATATCGTACCAAGTGCTCAAAATGGAATCGAATTGCATTGTGACAACAATGGCGCCATTGCTCAATCAAAGGAGCCTAGGTCACACTTCAAATCCAAACATGTTAAGAGGAAGTATTACCTCATTCGAGAGATCGTTGGCAGAGGAGATGTCAAGATGTGCAAAGTTCATACGGATGAGAATGTCTCTGATCCACTTACTAAACCCCTTCCATTGTCTAAGCATGAGAAGCACACTAGTGCAATTGGATTGAGGCAAATGATGTAATTAAAAGTTGTATCTGTTTTGGAAGAAATAAGTTACATATTTAATACATTCATTTGCAGAATTATGTTTAATCAGAAATTTATTATTTCTCTTATTTAATTGTGGTTTCAATATTAAATAAAATGTCCAAAATAATTATGGATTGATGGGCTCGTCAGGTTAATTTATTTAAATAACCTGGTGAATGAAACCTCACAGGTGAACAAAATCCATACATTATTTTAGTTCCTAGTCTAGAGTCATTAAAGTGGACATAAATGATCTCTTTGAATGGACTAGCATGTAAGATTGATTGGATAGCGCTGTATCTTGGGCTATAGGAGCGTAGTGAAGCTCGGTCAATCACATGGGTATGCATGAATGATGCATGATCGAACTATAGACCTACTCTGAAGTTCAAGCATAGAACTTCCGGATATATTAGTGGATTCCTTTGACATGAGTGGGACATTGATTTCATTCAATGATTGATGTAACTGTGTACATTCAAACGTCTTCCCGTAACTGGAGATTATAAAGGGTGTTTCCTGGTTACCTCATGATTTGAGTGGGAGCCTTGGTTGCCACAAAATTGGATTGAGTCTACCTATTTAATTAGAAATGTGTCTTGGCCCCTTGAGGAGGGAGAATTCAGAAAATGTATGGCCGTACTCAAATGGATTACAAAGTAATCATTTGTTTTGTAATTCTAACTCAGTTTCTCAAGAAAAGATTTGTAGATTAATATGATCACGACATGAGATGAAATCATATTATCAAATCGACACACATTGACTTAAGGAATTTGAATATTGCGCACTTGTCTCAGACAAGTGGGAGATTGAAGGAATTGTGTCTTCCATAAGTGCAATTACTAGATATATCAAGGATCACTATTATGGAGATAATAAGTTCATTCTATTGGGGCGTCATCCTCTGTTGCTAGACTATAAGAGATGATCTTTGGGCTAGTTAAATAGTCCAAATCCCTTTAGAATGGATCCTATAAGGTCACACACAAGGGTAATGGGTTAAGCAAGTTAGAGGCCCATTACTGGGCCTCATGAGCATTTAATTAGTCATAAGTATGATTTGGCTAAGTGTAGTTTGAGTGGGATTAGGAATTGGGTTTTGACTTGGACTACACATGCATTATAGGTACTACGCAGCGAAAATAAACATGAATCATATTCATACAGTACCTAATCCCAAGATCTAATGCATAACACATAAAGAACATATAATCGTACCTTTGAAGCGTGATTCCACGTGCGATCGAACAAGAACAATGGGAGATAAAGAACCTCAAGCGTGATTCCTCTACTTGGTCCACGGGCACAGATTAAGACCTCCACTAATGCTAGTTAGTTGCAATTGAACCCTTCAATTGACCTTCTATGGAGAAGTGCAAGCAACGAACCATCATGAACCACCACGAACCACCACACGCGCCACCAAGGGTGGCCGGTCGTGAGTCCAAAGGGGAAGGAGAGGGATCCATGAGTTAGAGAGGGAATGAGGGTTTTGGGATTGGTTGCCAGCAACCCTAGGCAAGGATCTTATTTATGACTGCTTGCCAGCAACCCTAGGAAAGGATCTTATTTATAGATCTCATCTCTAAATAAGAGCCCATGTCAAAAGCCCAAAACCTAATTCTCATCTAACTATGCTAGCCCAAACCATTTCATGATTAGTTAGTTGCTCATGAGGCCCATTAATGGGCCTCTTACTTTCTTAACTCAATACCCTTGTTGTGTGACCTCATAGGATCCATTCTAGTAGGCTTTGGACTATTTGACTAGCCTAAAGATCATTAATCATAGTCTAGCAACAGATAATGACGACCCAAAAGAACGAACTTATTATCACCATAATAGTGATCCTTGATATATCTAGTAATTGCACTTATCGAAGACACAATTCCTTCAATCTCCCACTTGTCTGAGACAAGTGCGCAATATTCAAATTCCTTAAGTCAATGTGTGTCGATTTGATAATATGATTGCATTTCATGTCGTGATCATATTAGTCTACAAATCTTTTCTTGAAAACTGAGTGAGAATTACAAAACAAATGGTTACTATGTAATCCATTTGAGCACAGCCATGCATTTTCTGAATTCTCCCTCTTCAAGGGGCCAAGACACATTTCTAATTAAATAGGTAGAATCTATCCAATCTTGTGGCAACCAAGGCTCCCACTCAAATCATGAGGTAACCAGGAAACACCCTTTATAATCTCTAGTTACGGGAAGACGTTTGAATGTACACAGTTACATCAATCATTGAATGAAATCAATGTTCCACTCATGTCAAAGGAATCCACTAATATATCCGGAAGTTCTATACTTGAACTTCAAAGTAGGTCTATAGTTCGATCATGCATCATTCATGCATATCCATGTGATTGACCGAGCTTCCTACGCTCCTATAGCCCATGAAACTGCGCTATCCAATCAATCTTTCATGCTAGTCCAATTTATGAAATCATTTATGTCCACTTTAATGATTCCGAACTAGGAACTTAAATAATGTATGAATTTAGTTCACCTGTGGGGTTTCATTCACCAGGTTATTTAAATAAATTAACTTGATGAGCCCATCAATCCATAATTATTTTGGACATTTTATTTAATCTTGAAACCACGATTAAATAAGATTGAAACTTTGTTTCAATTGATAAACATAATTCTGCAAATGAATGTATTACATATGTAACTTGTTTTTCTCCAAAAACAAATATAACTTCTAATTACATCATTTGCCTTAATCCAGTTTCATTAGCATGTTTCTAATGCTTTGGAAATGGAAGGGGTTTAGTAAGTAGAGTTCATGAGACATTCTCATAAACACGAATTTTGCAATTTCTAAATTTTATAATCATATTCATCTCCATACATTAAGAATTTTCCTTCGCCCTTTTGCAAGGAACTTTGGAATTTCTAATTTGTATTCCAACGTTATATTGGATTTTGATTGAAATCTATCATCACTTGTTATTAAAAACATGTGAATCAAATAGACGAGTATAGTCCATGACATGCATGATGCATCCTTTGCAAACTGCATAAGGATCATCACTCAAGACCTTAATTTCATCAACCTTTCTCAAAGTATTGAATCATAAGCATTGTGCCATGTTACATGGGATTGAAACTCCTTTCAATATAATGTTGAACCTTATAAGAATCTTATAAATATAAGTTTCTTAACCAAAATCAAACATCAATCAAAACCTATCTCTATAGATTTTGAATCCCAAATGTACTCATCATTTTCTTCAAGGTTTTTCATACAAAATGCACTACCCAGTACCCACCACTTGACTCTTCAAGCAATGAATAATTTGCTATTTATACTAGACCAAGAAGACTTCATAGCTCCCACTAAACATCTTGTACACACAAGACCTTTTCTTCATTTTACGAGAACATCAAACAATTTGATTAACTCAAAATTAAGAACACTAACTCCATGATGCTATGCATCCCTAGGATTATTAGATCTTCAAACTTTTAATTGTATCATATACAAATCTTCTTTCATGAACAATTTCAATAAAGTGTTTTGAAGTCCATCTACCATATCTTATAAGGTAGTAATCACTAAAATATCTTTAATAGATCTTTGCAACATGACTAATATAAAGTTTTCATCGTAGTCATAGTCATACTATGAATTAGTTGAATCCTTTAATAAGTCTTTGCTTTAGTTAGAATTTTTTTTTTCTTTCTTGTCTGTTTTGCTTTAATGGGTCTCACCCAATTAGGCAAATTATTCAAGTGTCATACACTTGCTTACATATTTAGAATCTATTTCAGATTTCCTGGTTTTTAAACCACTTGGAGTTATAACTTGTCAAATCATCTTTGTTACTTGCATAATCATCATGTTCCAAAATGAATGTTTTAGAACTCTTAGTCAATACGAAATCATATTTCTTTGGCTAAGTTTTACATATGCTAGTAATCATTGTGGGTTTTTATGCAACAATTGAAACTCATACAACAACTTTGTTTAGTTTTCACTGAGAAACGACAATTGAGGATGTGCACTTGGAATGTACTACCTTCGACACATGGTTATTATTCCCATTACACTTAACGAGACCATGCGTTGTCACTTGTAACATGAGGTGAATCATGCTCATATTGTTGCTTTGATTCGATTACTTCTCAAATTTCTTCAAGAATTTCGAATTAGCTTTTCTTGAACTCTTTCAAGGCTCTCGAACTTTTCGAGATTCTTATACTCCCACTTGCCTTTTTGAGGAGGCACTTTTTAGCATAGGGTGAACCAATCATGGTTTGAGCCATGTTTGTTTGTTGCTTTTCTCGAACTCTTTCGAGATTAATACTACTCCCACTTGACCTTTTGGAACAATTTCCATAAGGGCACCTACTTGAGCAACAAACATTTTGTGCTAAGTATGATTTGTGTAGTAGTACCCCGTGCTCTGTATAGGAATTGATCGTGCATTAAACGATTTAATACAACTTTTATTCCTTGCTTTGTAGAAAGACTTTATAAGAACTCTTCTTATCCATATCACATATGAAACCTTTGCTACATTTTGATTTGACCTATGTTTCTTTGTTTAGTTTTGTAGCTTATCTTAAAAGTATATCCCTTGAACAATGGTTGGAAGATAGGTAATTTACATCCATTATCAAAATATATCTTATATAGATTGATAGCTCCCTTCATAAACACTTCACAAGGTTTTCTTTCGGAGTTTGTCGTAAAACGATTTCACAACTCTTGGATGTTCATCAAAGTCTTGGCTTAAATTCTCATTATTACGATCATATCGCAATACTTTGAATGTGTTGCCAAGTATATGTATTGACTTAAATTTTCACAATTACAATCATATTGTAATGCAATCATTATCTTGTCAAGTTGATAGTGAACTTCATACTGAACCTTTTGAACATTTTCAAAATTTTCATACTTATGCTTCAACTAAGCACATGTGATCATATCACAAATGAAGTTTCATTGTCCATCTCTAGCCTTTGAACCTTTGGTTTTCTTACATCGATATGTATTCGACCTTGAGTTCACATCATCATTTCTATTAATGGTGATTTTGTCAATACTTTCAAATTAGAATGATATTTACATATATCAATGGATTCATAATCCAATGATATTGAAAGTCCATCCCTTTGGATCTTTCGCATGCAATGTTCATTTTTCATTCGAATTAATAAACATTTTAGAGACAATTTATATATATAGAAATGGTTTAATAATTTCTATCATATAGAACTTTGAACCTATTTAGCAATCTCAAAACACATTAGGACTCAATGAAGCATAGAATAACATTTATTCCACGTTTTTTTAATCTTCGATGCTTAGTCATTACTAACATTGAATGGTGTTTTGATAATGGAAAAATTGAATAACATTTATTTAATTCTAGCCAATAACAAGGTAAGATGAAATATAGGCTCTACTTGTAAAGTTGCAACTTTTGCTTCCAGACTCGTAGACTCTACTTGTGAAGTAGCAAAATTTGCTTCTAAACTTGTAGATTTATTTCTCCTTTAGCCATACTTCTTCATTTAGTTCAAACTCATTCTCAATGAGAGAGAACTAAACAAGACATCATATGTCCAAGAAGTAGCAATGTGCTAAATCAATTTCTATAATATACTTCTTAAATTGGAACATTTCCATTCTTTTACCTTCCAACTATATGAGGTAGTTTCTAATCCATTGGAATTGGTCCATTTAATTTGATACATTTGCCGTTCATAACAACTTTTAGCATGTAAGCAGTTCTAGGTTTGAGAAGTAGCAACTTGTTTGCATTTCTTGGCCTATAACTTCTTAATGCAATCCTCATATATTCCTAAACCTTTCCCATTTGATCCACTTAGAACACTTCTCTTAGGTTCAAAATGATGATTTGCTTAACTACTTTAAGCACTTTTCATGATTTTGCTAGGTATATTCAATCATTATTTATAATAGAGTTTAATCAACTATTTAACTCTTATATAAAGTGGATGAAGAATAGTGTCATTTGATCAACTTTTGATCATAGAGATTTCCAATCACTTTCTTATATTCAATCATATTGAAGATAAGAGATTTTATTGGACTTCTGTACTTGTCTTTTAGAGGGTTTGTACCTCCCATCTCATTATATCCCTTGAAACACTTTTCAAAATGAAGATGTGTTGGCATTTTACTCAAACATTTTGAATAAAACCAACTCAGACATGTGACATGGATTTCTAAAACTTGCCTTTTAGAACCATTTTAGCAAAATTGGAATATAGGTTTATGGATTATCTTTTAAACTTTTGAGAACGTTTCTCAACTTTATTTTCAATCGAGGAGATTATATATAAAATTAGAACGACATGTTACTTGTAAGTAAACGCAAAATTCAATTATGTTTAATAAAAATTTAAAGTGCCATAAGCGAATTAAATTGGCGACTTTAAAACATTTATTCAATTTTAATTTGATCCCTATTGAATAAAATGATTCCAAGGTCCTTTATTTGTGCAATAATTGACCGGACTGAGGCCCTACCATCAAGTATTGCATTTTCAAGGTGAGTAAACTCTTTACTGATTACAACTCTTTGTAACTCTTGGTTGAATAATAACCATCACATGTTTAATTATTACCCTTAGCTTCAAGGTTCTAAACTCTTTAGGTAACCTTGTTGAGTATAACCAATTAAAAATGTAAAACGTGATTTACCCCCACTCCCCTAAGATATAGTATGACACCCAGCTGAGGCATGACCTGCCATAAATATCGAAGGTTTCATCGGGTTTTTAATTGGGAAAGCAACTTCAATATTACTGGGACCTAGATTTATTATGTTGTGATTAAATAGTGAACTCTAGCGCATCATCACAAAACATCAATAAAATCTAACATGCATAAAATACTGAATGCATAAACAAGACATAGCATGGCCCCTAATCCTAAGAAAACTAATAAAGTAAATGCTCCCACTTGAACCTTCATGGATCTCATCCATCTTTCTCCTTTGGGCCTTCACTCCATGGATTTCTTGGATTAACTGCAACCTGTAATTTTACTCTATTCTATCTACTACTTAAATAAAATGAAATAAAATTACAAAAATACTTAATCGGTACGTAAACCGTTACTAAAATTACAAAAATACATCACGATGCGCAGATCGTATTTAGTAATCTACTGGGCCATACTAGTCATTATATAGCAATAAATAACATCATATATTATAAAATTGCCACATAATAAATCACTCATCATGCTTTCCTAAACTACAACATCGAATGTTCATAATTAAGGAAACATGGCACCAAAATATCTCATATTTTAATTAATGTAATTAGATAATATCATATATTATTCATGACCATCAATAAAATATCATATATTCTAAATTAGTCATGAGATAGAATCAAATCTTATTTTAATCTTAAAAGATAAATCATATTTATCTTCAAAGATTATCCTAACAATGTTAGGAAACTCTATCCTAATTGCTAGCCAATCACAAAATTTTAAATCAATTATTATCCAAAATTAGTTATGGGATAATCACATTACTTAAATCAATTATTATCCTTTTGGAATATGCTCAGAATATCCTAACAAATCTTATCCAAAATTAACCACTTTAATTATAGATAATTACCAATTTAACAACTTTAAATATGGATAATATCAACAACTTTTGAATATTTGATTTTATCCTAAAATAAAAGATTTTATCCAAATAAAACCAATTTTATCTTTTAAAAATACAATATCATATTTTCAAAATATTTTATCTTATCCAAAATAAAACTGATTTTATCCCAAAATAATTAATAATTATCTTGAAATAATTTTTCAAAATAGTTTTTTTTTTTAAAAAAAACCGCAAGCCACCACCGTCGGCCACCGTGGTTGGCTAGCCGAAGCTAGCCACGGTGGCTGGCTGCCATAACAGCAGCCACTGCCGCAAGGCAGTAGCGGGCAGCTGCTCTGGCAGCCGTGGCAGCAGCCGTGCAACACTTGCACGCTGCTGCCCACAGCCATCCCGACCTCCGCCCTCCCCTTCCCTCCCTCTTGGACCACCACCTGGTCGGCAGCCGCCGTGGCTGTGCCACCCAACCGCGGTTGCCGACCAAAATAATAATAATTTTTTTTGTTTTTGTTTTTAATTTAATTAAAATAACATTTATTAAAATTAAATTAAATCAGTCCATAAGATTAAAATTAAATCACATTCAACTTTAAAATTAGGGTTCATCATAAAATTAATCCCAATTTAATTCTAACTTTTAAAATTAAATTGATCATCATACATAAAACACTTTTATGCATAAATCAATCCGATTAAAATTATGAATCATAAAATAAATCGAATTAAATCAAAATCAAGCACAAAAACCATATTTTAGGGCTAGGAATTTCGAAAAATTCGAAAAATAGGGTTAGGGAGTTCGAAATTTTCGAACATATTAGGGCTAAAATCCGGTCTCTTCATGGCTATTTTGAGCATAATTAAATCACATTTAATCGATTTCAAAAGTTTAATCACATTAAATATAATAATTGAACCATAATTAAATTTATCTCCCTCTTAATTGAATTAAAATTGTGGACTATCAAAGAATTATAGTCAATATGCGTAAATGCAATAGGCTAACTGATACCACTGTAGGGAATTATAGGTACTACGCAGCGAAAATAAACATGAATCATATTCATACAGTACCTAATCCCAAGATCTAATGCATAACACATAAAGAACATATAATCGTACCTTTGAAGCGTGATTCCACGTGCGATCGAACAAGAACAATGGGAGATAAAGAATCTCAAGCGTGATTCCTCTACTTGGTCCACGGGCACAGATTAAGACCTCCACTAATGCTAGTTAGTTGCAATTGAACCCTTCAATTGACCTTCTATGGAGAAGTGCAAACAACGGACCATCATGAACCACCACGAACCACCACATGCGCCACCGAGGGTGGTCGGCCGTGAGTCCAAAGGGGAAGGAGAGGGAGCCATGAGTTAGAGAGGGAATGAGGGTTTTGGGATTGGTTGCCTTGATGTCAAAATTCACTGTGTGTGAATTATGACTGCTTACCAGCAACCCTAGGCAAGGATCTTATTTATAGATCTCATCTCTAAATAAGAGCCCATGTCAAAAGCCCAAAACCTAATTCTCATCTAACTATGCTAGCCCAAACCATTTCATGATTAGTTAGTTGCTCATGAGGCCCATTAATGGGCCTCTTACTTTCTTAACTCAATACCCTTGTTGTGTGACCTCATAGGATCCATTCTAGTAGGCTTTGGACTATTTGACTAGCCCAAAGATCATTAATCATAGTCTAGCAATAGATAATGACGACCCAAAAGAACGAACTTATTATCTCCATAATAGTGATCCTTGATATATCTAGTAATTGCACTTATCGAAGACACAATTCCTTCAAATGTAACCATAAAAAATATTATTATAAATGTCAAATAACTATTTTGTTATTTCAAAAAAAAAAAAAAATTTCCATCCTATTTGCAAAGAAAAAATATACGCTCTAAATGGTCTCCATACAAATACATGCATTATTATGGCGAATTTAGTTTTTTTTTTTTTTTTTTTTTGAACGGGTATATAGAAATACTTTTTTTTTTTTGACAAGACGGGTTAAGAAGAAAGAAAAAACAACCAATTCAGGAAAAAACCTAGAAGGACGACCACATTAACAAACGACGATGACGAGCCTGGGTTGCGCGCCAACCAATGAGTCGGAGCCACCCATTGACGAGGAACCTTCCGGAGATCACAGGTACGTAGAAAACCGAGTTATAAAATCCCTGATGTCTTGAAGCAACCATAAGCATGAAATTGATCAAAGTAAAGTAAAATATGTAAGGTCGACTATAATTCATTCAGGTTTTTCTTAGGAGTTTACACCACTATTAGAGCATCTCCAATGGTTCAATTATAAGGACTTGCTTGCAATTTAAATAAAGTTCCTAGCTACATGCTTGTCATTAGAGAATAAAAAATTAAGCAACATGCAAGCAACTGTAGCCCAACCAAGCTACATGCTTGATTGAAAAAAAGACAAATAATCTCCACTCATATTGTTACATGTGTATAATTATCTATTATTTTTTAAAATTTTATATTTTGCAAACTACAGTATGTTGTGGCTTACCATTGGAACAATTTGTTGCTTAAAAAGTGTTGTACGGAGTAGCTTAGAAATTGATGTGGAAAAGCAAGCTACAAAGCATTGTAGCTTGCCATTGGATATGCTCTTAGAGTACGGAGTATTAGGTAAGGAGTATTAGATTATTTGCAACGATTAGACATTTTTCCTCTCTACTTTATGTCAAATCGTTGCAAATAATATGTAACAGAAGTAGTATAAACAGAATAATCAAACCTTACAATTTAGAATACTTAATTAAGAAATATATTTTCCTAAAAAAACACATGTTTTGCTACTTATTTTATAAACAGAATAATCAAAGCTTACAATTTAGAATACATAATTAAGAAATATACTTTCCTCAAAAAAAAAAAAAAGGAAATATATTGGTTTCTCTCTCTCTCTCTCTTTTTTTTTTTTTTTTTAATATATACATTTACATAAGCTTAGTTATGTGTAAAAAAACCTAATGTTTTTTTTTTTCGTAAAAAAAAAAAAAAATTACACATTTTAAAATCACCGGGTCAAAAATAGCACAGGCCCCTGAAATTGAATGAGACGGCCCTGGGTAAAGTAGATTTCTCTACTCTTACTTCTCTATTATTCTATTTATAGTATGTTTGTTTATATTATTTTCATACTATTGCTGATCAAAGAATAGTATAACATGTACGGTTGTCCATAATTCATTTAGAATTTTTCAAGAGTTTTCGCCTCTACTCCGTATTAGTTAAGGTATTCTTCTCTACTATCACTTCTCAATTCTTTAAACCTAGCTAGCATATTTTGGATCGATATTCCATATGATTTTTATACTTGCACATTTTATGTTGACTATTTTTTTATTTTAATTTATTTATTCAATTTGTTTTTTTTTTTTGAAGGCATTTTATGTTGACTATTATTCATGCGGTCACATATATCAGATTATCAAGATCTCTAATGAAAACAAAAATAATCTATATAAATTTGAATATTTGATGTTCATTCCCTTTTTCATTATTGTCTTTACAAATTTATTTTATTGATGAATTTGTATCATTGATGGAAGCTAGGAAAAGAAAGGGATGGAAGATGAAAAGAAGGTGGTACTCCATGGTTTTTATGGTAGCCCTTAGGCTAGATGGGTGAAGATTGCCCTTAAAATCAAGGGCATACCCTATGAATATGTTGAAGAGAACTTGAAAAAGAAGAGCCAAACGCTACTTCAGTACAATCCTATACACAAGAAAGTTCCCGTACTTGTTCATAAAGGAAACCCTATTTCGGAGTCATTGGTGATCCTACAATACATCGATGAAACTTGGAAGAATTCTCCTCATCTCTTGCCATCATCCGATCCTTATTTAAGGTCTATGGTGCGGTTTTGGGGAGATTTTATGCTGAATCTGGTACATACTTTATAATTTCATATTATTTGATATATGGCGTAAACATAACATGTGTTTTTGTTCTATATGTATTCATTACCACTCAATTGCAAATTTATCTTTTTTGTTCGTTGGGATCAATATGCACGTGAATACACATTATTCTAAAGGTTATGCACTTATGCGCAGTTGGTCCATGAAACATTACAATCTTTTATTAGTAAATTAAATTTAGCTATCAGGAAAAAAAAAAATTAAAAATGCAACTAACCACCATAATTTTTGGATGATTGGTATTACGTATTAATAATGATGGTAAAGTGTTCGTACAAACATCATGTAGTCAGCCTCAAGGCAATAATCAGCAATCAAAAGGAAATTTGTCAAAAAAAAAAAAAACTTTTTAAATCCTTGTTGTCAAAAAAAAAAAAAAAAAAAAAAAAAAGTTGTAAAAAACCACTCAATTTAAATCTTAATTATATTGTAATTCATCACCTGCAAGAAAATGAGTTTCGAATATTAACGATTTAATGGCCATTTGTTCATTTATTGGTGGCAAATTATGACAAAAAATTTGTATTATGTGGTCTTTTACAACATTAATTAATTTAAAAGGTGATCACAAAATAAGGATTTAAAAGGTGCTTTTTCACAAAATTTCCTTGTCAAAACGATAATTGTAATTGATTGGCAATAACTCCTAAGCTAATAGGTAATAAGATGAATCAATTTCTTGTGTATTGATACTACTTTATGTTATTAAAAAAATTGACACATTTTAACTTTTTATTTGTACTAATCATATATTAGCTTTGAACATAAATATATCTGAGATTACCATGTAAAAATGTAAGATAGCGCACTTGAATTTATTTTTGTGTTATGAATTGGATGTGTGTGCTAGCTATTTGATGAGCTAATTATATTATACCTAACTATTACATGCATGTAAAACGTACAACAGGTTGATATGTCTTTGAAGAAGGTTATAGCAAGTAGTCAAGGGATTGAAGAAGAAAATAGCAAAAGTGAAGTCCAAATGAAGTTAAATATTCTAGAAGAAAACATGAAGGTTATATTTCCATGTGATGCACCTTCTTGTAATGAAGAAATGGGGATGCTAGACATATTATTATGCGCTTTCCCAAGCATTATCAAAACCATGGAAGATGCCTTCAATTTGAAGATAATGGAACCAGAAAATTATCCTTTGATTACCTCAAGAATGGCATCACTTTTGGGCCTCAATGTGGTAAAAGACACTGCCCCATCTCATGAGAGGTTGGTCATATTTTTCCGAGCTTATAGGAAATTGTGTTACAATTTCTAAGTGCAATTCCCTTTTTGGGTATTTGGAAAGCCATAAGAGCGAGTGGTAAGAATCGATCCCAAGACCTCCGTCCTGATGTGGAAACAAGAGGGGAACGGAGATCTAATCACTTGAGTTATCTCTTACTCTCATTGCAATTCCTTGTTGCTTGATGTATTGTGTATTTGTGACTTTGGATTAATAATAACAGACAATTACGTCTTTAATTAATGTATTCGCGGTTAGTTAATCAATAATAAAGCTTGTACAATAAGTCAGTTTCATAATAACTCTGATTATTATTGTACTATAAATTGATTGGTCTCATATATCATTGCGAGATTGGTATGTATGACTTTTTAAAATTTCAAATGTAATTTAATTAGCTACTTAACAAAACCAATTTCATGGTAATTTTTCTTAATTTCTACTGCCAAAATTTAGGTTAATTAACTAATTAAATATTTGGAATTTTGGATATCACCCATTGTTTCTTTTCTAAATTTTTTTGTCAAATATAGACTGCTTTTGAAAATAACTACTCCGTAATTTTTAAAACTTTTTTCATAAAACAAACCATATCATATTTTATTATTTTCATATTTTCTCTCCTTCAATTCTCTTCACTACTTTTGCTTTTTATAATTTTTCTTCACTAGTTTTGCTTTTTATACAGTAATTTTTTTTAATATTCTTCCACCTTCCCCACTACCTTCATATCTTATTACTTTCTCCAATTTCTCCTACAATTTCACACATGAAAAAATGGAGTAAGTATTTAAAAATTGAGGGTATATATCCGTTACACAACATCTTAGACATTCTTCATTACACAACTTTAAGAAAAATGTAGTGGATTAATTTATTGAATTGTTTATACTCGTACTTTATTTAGGTAAAGTCGGTATGATAATGTAAGTGGAGTGTAGTGGGAGTGGATGCAAATTTTATTGAAATGAGTAAATTAGTAGGCCATACTGGGTCATTCAAATTGATTACTATAATAGATGGTCTAATTTCATTTTTAATAATGTGTCGTATACTATTTAGGGCATCCACAATATAACAAATCGGTTTGTTCACTTGACACGTCATCATTACACAAACCTCTTCCCTAATAAATCTTTTATCAACAATAGATAAACCTGAAGTTATATAAACGGAGGGTTGAGAGACAATAAAGCCATGTCTCACAAGGGTAATATAGACATTTCAGGTGTCAATTTAAAGTTGTCTCATTGAGCAACCAAATGATATCACTGGAGTTTCAGTGGTACAAAATACTCTCGGTGGTACAAAATATAGTCTCAGTGGTACTTCAAAAAGTTCATCTGGAGTTTTAGTGGAACAAATATAAACTCAGTGGTAGTGGTCCCCAAAATTTTTTGTCCGTTTTTGCTCATGATACATGTCTGAAAAGTTTTAGTAGGGCCCACACTACCTTTTTCACTCTTCCTATCACTCTCCTCCTTTCTATCTCTTCCTTATATTTTTATGTTAATTTTAATGATTGTGAGATATTTTCATTTGTCTCACAACCCTTGATTTATACTTCCTCATATAAACCTATTTATAGGTTTATGTAAAGGACCCACTATCAATACAACTAATTAAAAGCATCCAAACCAAAAGTAAAGAAAAAAAGAGAAAAGCATAAAATTTTTACCAACTAAGCAAGTAGAAACCGGTTTGTCTACAAAACCTCTCCACAACAAACTCAACCCACAACAAGAGGTTTGTTCACAAACCTCTAAATTGTTCTTACAAGCCTCTAATTGCTATTGCCCTTACAAAAAATGTGTCAAATAAGGGGATTAGCACCCAACATTTAAATTTTTCAACCATGTAATTCACTTTCTAGAATAGTACTCTATCCGTTTTTAAATACTTGCTCTATTTCTATTTTTTGCACTATTCATTTATCCTAGTTTGACTAATGTTTGTGATTTATACGTAAGAAAAAAATATAGTCTTGTGGGTACTTGTTGAAATCATCTCAATGAACAGATTATTAATTTTAAATTATTAGAATTTATACTTATTGGTAATTAAAGATATTAATAATCAAATATTAACATCGGCATGTGTGTCCAATATAAATAGAACAAGTATTTAAAAAGGGAGGGAGTAGAAAAAACCAACTTTTCTAAGACGGATTTCATATATGATGAAATCGTTAAAATACATTAAACAATACGTAGTATTACGTAAGAATATGTAAGTTCAGTAAAGTATATACCAATGTATTAGGATTGTACATTTGTACCCCACAACTATATAACTACTATAAGGTTATAAGATCAATCTCCATTAGAGGTAACTTGAGTATGAGTTTTTGGTCCAGTTTATATGTTTTTTGCAACAGGTACCTTCAATTCTCTTCCAAAGATATACGAATAAGATATATTTGCAATAATGAATAAACTCAAATGTAAAAGTCAATAGACTTAATGTAATAGAAGCCCACAAGCTAGATGTAGCAGCTAGGTATGTAATTGGTTTCTTAATTAATGTGAAACTACCATTTAATATTTGATCACCCATCTTGTTTAGCAACTTGTTCTTAACATAAAGCTCATAAATGATGTCTGGACAATAAAACTTTTTGGGGGCGTGAATTGGAGAAACGCCACAAGCAATTTGTCACTCCAAGGGGAGGTTGTTTCAACGGTTAGTGAAGGGGAAGAATATGTAATAGGGAAACAGTAAATAATACTACTATTATCATTTTGAATTGTGCTATGGAGTTTCAGTATTGGCAACAATGACTTACAGAAAAGTGGGTAAATTGAATCTTTATAAATTTAGCACCGCCTCAACTCTACAGGCTAAACAGTTTTTAAAAAATATTTTGAGAATGGAAAACAAGGAGTAGGAATTCATTTGGGGGCCCCAATTGATTTCTCTCATAAAAGGGCTGACACCTTTCGATACTTGGTTGATAAATTAAGTTGCTACAAATGTTATGGGTTGGAGCTCTTTGAAGCTTTCGCAATTGGCAAAGTTCGTTTGGATCAACATAGTCCTCATTTATGTCTCCTCTCATGTGATGAAATGCTTTAAGCTACCTATCTCTATTGCTAATGATATCGGCTCCATCATTCCTAGATTCTTCTAAGCCTCGAAAGGGGAAAAAGGTATGCACTGGGTCAAGAAGGATAACTGTATGGAATATTTCAAGCATTCCACACTTGAGTCCCACTGTGATCATTGGGCCGTAGGTAAAATTCGGTTTGAGCCTAAGTAGTTTGACCATAACTTCCTCATTATTCATTGGAATTGGGCTTATAATTATGTATTGTTGGAAAGGTATTTTCAAGCCTCATCCAACTACACCATTATTGGACCCATATCATGGACCAAACTAAAATGGACTGGACATTTTTCATAAATAGGGTACGAATGAATGATTTTTGAAAACAAAAATAAGTATTTTTATTAAAAATAGAGGAATCACAAGACTCTTTCACATTTCACCTTGCTTGATAATCAAATGACGTGAAAGATATTCGTCACTGGGTTTGGTTTTTTGGGAGACACAATAAGGTGTTTACAATAACATTCATCTCCCTAAGAGAATGGGTGGGTTGAGGTTTATATCGGCAGGTACTTTAAATGATGCAATGTTGTTTAGCTAGGTTCAGAGAATGCATTGCAACCCTCAACTTTCGGCTTCTAAAGTGCTCTATAAGAATGATTTGAGTCCCTTGTATACTGGGAAAAAGGTTCCTACGGTGAGGAAAAATCTTTCATGGGGAAATAAGGTTTTGCATAGGGTAACTAATATCTTCTTAGAGTGGGTTTACTTGGAAAATCGATTTCGGGGAAATGATAAAGTTAGCAAATATGAAATTTGGTAAATGGTGTGGTACGGTGCCTGTTCTTGCTTCTAAACAGCCTTTAAGAAGAGTAAGGACGAGTTTGGTTGGTGATTCAATCTTAAGGGGGCCTAAGAGGTGGGATGTCCAAGGTGTGAGAGGTCGCTTTGAATGGGAAAGTGCGAGGGTGACCTTGAATTCAGAATTATCAAAAGTGTAGGAGGAAGATATTTTGTATTATTAGAGGCATCACAAGTTAAGTAAATATACTATTAAGACATGATATTCCACTACTAGAAAAACCTCATTTTCGACAGAAAAATTCCGTCGAAAACACCTCAAAATCCGTCGGAAAACACCTTTTCGACGGAATTCCGTCGGAAAAGGTTGTCGGAAAAGGGTTCGTAGTAAATAGGATCTTTTCCGACGAAAATTCCATCGGAAACACTTTTCCGACGGAATTCTTTCGTCGGAAAGGATTTCGGGCACCGCAAAATCTGTCGGAAATCTCCAACGGACGCAATTCCGTCGGAGATTTTCGAGGGAAATTCCGTCGGAAAATTCATTTATGAAATTAAAAAAAAAATACGCCGTGCCACCACCGGCACGACGTATCACCACCTCCAATCGCGTTTCACTACCCTATCCAACCCTAAACCCACCTAAGCCTAGATCTTAACTATCCTTACATGGCCTAACCCTAAACGGCTAAACCCACCTAAGCCCAAACCACCCCCCCCCCCCCCACAAACGCAGACCTAACCTAGTGGCCAGCGCCACCCACCACACACTACCAACCCACCAAACCCAGATCTAAACCCGAACTACGCCCCACCTAAACCTAGATCTAAACCCACCAACCATGGTCTACCTAAACCCGACCCACCCACCACAGTCCACCTAAACCACCCACCACCGCCCACCTAAACCACCCATCGCGGCACCAAAACAGCCCCAACCACCGTAAATATTAAAAAAAATCGAAAAAAACATCCAACAATTTTTTTAAAAAGACATACATACCTTATTCCACCTCCTAAACCTCAATATTGGGTTTATGAGGCGAAATTCGACCATGAAAACTCTAGATCTAGACTTTTCATGGTTGAATTTTCGCCTAAAAACCTTCGTTATTGCGCCGTTGATGTTCATGTGTGGGTTGTTGTTGTTGATGTTGATGGTCGATTTTTCACCTCGAGGAAAGAGAAGACAAGAAGGAGAAGGACCGAAGGACAAGAGGAAAGAGAAGGGGAAGGACCGAAGGAGAAGAGGAAAAGAGAGGAGCAGTAAGAAAGGAGAGATAAGAACGAAGGAGAGGAGAAGAGGAGAGAGAAAGAGGAGGAGGAGAAAAGGAGAAAGAGAGGCGGAACATTTCTGGGAATTTAGGGCAAGGGAACGCGTTTTAGGTTTAAGTAAAAAAAGTTTTTTTTTAAAAAAAAAAATAGTATTCCGACGGAATTTCCGTCGGAAATTTCCGACGGATGTAAATTCGGTCGAAAATTATAATTTACGACGGAAAAATCCGTCGGAAAGCAATTTCCGACGGAATTTCGTGTCCGTCGCAAAGATTCCGTCGGTATTCAGCAGTTTTCTAGTAGTGTTCTTCCCTTCAAAGGATGAAAGCTTCAGGAATTGATGACAGTGGGCTGACACCAGATTTTTTTAAAAGTGTTATGGTGCCTCAACATCCCTCCAAAGTGGAGTATTTTCATATGGAAATTAGGGCATGTTCTCTTACGTTGAAATTCAGTTCACTTCAACTTAGTTCAGTTTAGTTCAGCTCAGCTCAGTTCAGTTCAGTTTAGCTCAGCTCCTAATTTCCTTCTCTTATAAAATATTCATTTCAGTTCAGTTCAGTTTAGTTCAGTTCAGTTCAGCTCAGTTCAGTTCAGTTCATCAGTTCAGCTCAGTTCAGTTCAGTTCAGTTCAGTTCATTCAATGAGTATAGGCCCTTAGTCATGAATGGACTAGCTGTAAAGGAGAATTTGCATCATAGGGGCATATCTGTACGAGTGACTTGTGATCTTTGTGGGGAGGAAGAAGAAAGTACTCAACATCTTTTTCAAGACTACATACTGGCTCAGTTTGCGTGGGAAAATAACGTCTTTGGTTCTGACTAGGAATTTGCTAAATCTACTTCAATGCGACAATAGATTCGGAAATATATCCTACTTTTTTTATAGCGAGGATGGTATTCATAGAAACATAATCACTATTTTTATAGTGTGGATCTATAGAAATGAAATGGTATTCAGAGGAGACGATAACGATATGGTAGCTCTTCTCCGTCATATTGACAAGGCAAGGGAAGAACTTGAGATTTTTAAGAACATGCCGATTTCTCAACAGGATAGTGTTTTAGGCACTAAGCCCCCGGATTTCCTCTATGCATCTTTAGGGATGGAGGACTTCTAGCTCCAGACAAACGGGATCAGCTCCTAGGGGATTACAATTCTAATTGATGGTTATTGGCAGAAAATTACAGGCAATGTAGGGTTGGGTTGGGTGCTGATGGTGAGTCTCAAAAAGGTGAAGGACACTACTGTAGAGCGGTTTTGGCTATTCATGCGGAAACTATAGCTTTTCTCATGGCCATCAGACGGGCTAGCACTAAAAGCTGGCATAAGATTTTTTTTGTTCTTGGATTCTACTAATCTGGTCAATATCCTCCAAAATTGCCAAGACTTGAACATTGGCATTTTGTGGATAGCAAGTAAGCTACAAACTTGCGTGGTTTGGAAGGTGAGCAGAGTACAAGTACAAGAGCACACTTGGTTGCTAACGAATGAAGAATAAATCTTTCTAGCTTTTCTACTTTGTTTCTTTTTTCTGTTGTTAAAAAAAAAAAAAAAAAGTCATTGGGGAGAATAATACTCTTCACTTACTCAAAACAAACAAATTAAATTTTTAATTTTAATTAAGGATAATTTATCATTTAAATATAAACCCTAACTCTTATTCTCTAGACAACATATCTATATGCTAATGTTCAATTTTAAAATTAGTTTAAACATTCTTTTTTTCAGATCCAATATGGGTTCAACTGAACTACTGAATCCATATTGAATCTTTCACTTAATGTATGTAGTTCTATTCTTAAAATTAAAAACAAAACCATGTACTAATTAAAGAGAGAGGGTCTCTACAATCAAACATGCGTGCTTAATTTTAGTTTGTACCCTCTTTTCCATAACTAGTTCTTGATACTAAAGTTAGTTTCTCTTCCCTTAAAATAAGCTACACTGATCTGATTTTTAATACTTCCTTCATTATATATTAGTTGTAATTTTGGGGTATTATTTGTGAGACATACAA
Organism: Chenopodium quinoa; assembly: GCF_001683475.1. NCBI lineage: Eukaryota > Viridiplantae > Streptophyta > Magnoliopsida > Caryophyllales > Amaranthaceae > Chenopodium > Chenopodium quinoa. The sequence continues at coordinate 4,078,262 of NW_018744626.1, read as the reverse complement.
AATACCAAAGTTGCAACTAATATGTAATGGAGGAAATAAGATGATACGATTTTTTCTAACCTTGTTTGACTTGATTAAACTTTTTATCGCATTTTTACACAAATGTATACTCCGTAAGAATTAACATTAACAAATTCAATCTTATTAATTATAAGATTCGTCTGATCAAGTACTTTTCAAATATGTAAATTTATTTTTCATAAATTCTTTAATACGCAACTAAAGATATATATTTAGAAATAAGAAAATGAAAATAATAATTTTAAGGAAAAATTGCCACCATTAATCCCGGCCCAACTTTACCTCGTCCGCCAATATTAACCCCAACTTTCGTTTATTCCCTATCACTCCCAACTTTATACCATATTAATTTTTATCACCCCCATATGACCTGCAACCGATTAATCATGTTAACATTTGTGAATTAGATTTTTTTTCACACGTGTCAATATTTAATTGGTTGAAAAAATAGAAAATTAAAAAAATGTAAAACAAAAATTTAAATTACCTAAAACTAATCCAGCACCCGCCCCACCTCCACCACCACCGACGCACACCCTCTCCCAGCGCAACCAAAACATCACAGCGCAGCCAAAACAACCCCCTCCCCAAAATCGACCACCAAAATTGGCCACAAATAATGGCCAAAATCAGCGATGTTGGGGTTGAATGGTTGATTTCAACCCTAAATTGGCCGATTTCGGCAGTTTGTGGCCCATTTCGTGGCTGATTGTCGCCGATTTTTGAAGGGAAAAGGGGCGAAATTCGTCGGGGAAAGGAAGGTGTAGGTGAAATCGGCGGGTAATAAGGGGGAAAAATCGGCGGGGAAGAGGATTGTTTTGGCTGCATTGGGCTGCAAAATCAAGGGTGGGGGAAGGGAAATGGGTGGGTTTCGAGGGGAGGGGAGGGGAGGGGCCGGTGGGCGCCGTTTTCCAGCAGCGGGGGAGGGGTTTTTGGGGTTGGGGGCGATTTTCCAGTGGGGTGGGGGTGGGTGTTTTTCAGGATAGGTGTAGGGGCCGGGTTTGGTAGTTTTTTTTTAATTTTTTTTAATGTTGTTTGGACCTATCACGTGTGGACACGTGTCTAGGTAATTTGCTATATCAAGTTAGATGACCGGTTGAGGGGTGATAGAAATTAAAGGTATACAAAGTTGGGAGTGATGGTGAATAAACGGAAGTAGGAATTATTATTGGCAGACGAGGCAAAGTTCGGATTAATGGTGGCAATCTTTTCAAATTTTGATCTTAACATTTTTTTCAAATCTAATCTAATTTTAATAACTGAGTAATTTACATCTGAAATATGTTGATAAACCAAGTCCATATACCTTGCCTTCAAAAGGCATTCATTTTTTGTAATCTCTAAAGTTTACTTCTCAGACGGAAGAAAATGGTATCAGCACATGTTTGATATGCCAAAGTCATGTTGTTATTATTGCTGCCATTATTTGATTTGCCAATAAAAATTGGAGAACGCTTAGCTTGATTTTATTGATTTTCACATTAGTTTGAGTACTTTTTAGTTTTTATAGTGTACAAGTCTAGTAAGAATAATGATTTTATTGAATTCTCATTAGCTTGATCTTATTTAAGGAATCCCATTCACTTCCCTCTTCTGTTGAGCCTTGTTGGGGTTTCTCTAACATTAGTGATTTTACTGTTAAATCACCTACTTGGCTTGTCATAATATCTCATCTCATACTAAATGGGATTTTTCTTGGATTTGGAAATTAAATATTTTTCCAAAATTGAAAATTTTTGTTTGACAATGTTCTACCTAATAGGCTAATTTTGTTCATCGTCAGTTGGATATATTTCTTCTATGTGCCCCTCTGTAATTGTCATGATGAAACTCAATATCATCTTTTTCTATCTAGTTCCTACACTTTTCAATTTTGGAATGCTGATGCTACTATTAGTTGGATTGGTCGGGTCCCTTTAACTACTGGTATTTATTTGCTTTTTAAAGTTTTAAAGGTAATTTCTCTATGTCTCTAAAAAAGGTTATAACTTCCCCTTCCCCTTCCCCATCCCCAACGCTACCACCAAAAACTCATCTGATTGACTAATTCCTTCCCCTATCATAACCACGAAATCCACTAGATATTCAATTTTGTCATATTTAAAATTAACTCCCCTTAAAGGTTATATTATTAAAAAAATAATCAAAAGATTGTATTATTATATTAAAGAAGAATGAGTCAAAGATTGTAATTTTTCCATATTAATATAAAGATAGTCATTTTAAAGATTATTAACATAGAATTTTCAGCATGGATGGATATGAGATTCATATAAGGCCTAAGGGCATGCAGATCAGCTGTGGTTTTCAACTGAAGGTAGGAGTACCTTAATTTATTCACGTGCATATTGAATTTATGGCCATTGGCATGGGAGACAGGTCCATTGCCCCATTGGTACAATGACCATACGTTCACATGGAAAAATAATGGATGCACATTATTCATTTTGCACGAGCTCTATAGTACGAAAATTTGTGAGCAAAAGTACTCAATCCCGATGACAACACAAAAAATATTAGGTGATATGCATACATCATAGTATACACGATTTTCAGGCGACATCATAGGCATTTCGACATGGCAGTTCTTGGACTATTTGGCACTGATTTTAGGATCGGTTTTGGTCAATTTCAGGATGGCTTCAGGTGACTTTCTCGGGAAGGAAAAGGGCAGTTTTTCGGCGATTTTTAGGCGATACTTCCGACGGAATTTCGTGTATTACCTCCAGTCCAAATTACTCGCAACTTTGGGGTTTTTATTTGTGAGATATAAAATATTCTAAAGTTGCGAGTAATTTGGACCGGAGGTAGTATATATATAATGGACTTATAGCATAATAAAACTTATTTTTGGTTGATTGGTAAGTAAAAAGGTTCGACTGGACTAGAATCTCTCAAAGGTTCACCCAAAATGGGTTACGGGCTAGGCCCTTTAAGAAGGGGGAAGGGTAAAGAAATTCCCACCCAAAGCCTCTAGTGGGGCTTAGTTAAACAACTCTAAGTCCCTGATATGCAAAATTAGTATGCACTTTTGTTACTGTTTTTGTATATTTGATTCACTATAACTCAATATCATCTACTAGGTTTTTCAAAAAAGAAAAAAAAGATCATTAGTAGGTTAGAAAAGAGAAAAAAAAATACAACCATTGTGATATTAGGAGAATTGTACCCTAAACAATTACTACCTCCGTTTTTTTATTAGTTGACACGTTTTGACTTTAACACTATTCACACACCTCCCTTTGACCATGTTTTGTGATTTATATGCAAGGAAAAATATAGTCAAGTGATATCTTGTTAGATTCATCACAATGTACATTTTCATAATATTAACTTTTTATAATTTTTTCTTATCGATAATTAAAGATATTAATGATTTAATTTGTGTATTGACAAACGTAATTAAAGAAACGTGTCAACTATAAAGAAACGGAACGGAGGAAGTATTACATAGCAGTTAATGGGTATTAAAAATCACATTTATGTTAATTGAATTGGTATCATCTCTATTATAATATAATTGACATAGTTTGACTTCTTGCCCTTTTTATTTATTATTAACCACATGCATGTATATTGCATGTATAGTGTGTTTATGCAATCACTATCATGAAATTTCATAGGTTTTAATAATAAATCTTTATATTAATTGTCAAACTTGTAGGTTAGATAAATATGTTAAACGGTGTCAGCTATTCAAAGACGTATATAGTAATTTTTTTTGTTGATATGTTACTTCGTATTAATAACTTTGACCATGCCAAAGTTATTCTCAATTGTGTTAGCTTGGTCGTGCGCTAGTCTGTTAAGCTAATTGGTGTGCATGTACCCATTGTAACAGCTTTTAATGTCTTTGATGAGAGTTATAGCGAGTCAAGGGACTGAAGAAAAGCTCATAGGAGAATCTCAAAAGAACTTGAACATTCTAGAAGAAAACATGAAGGTTATATTTCCATATGATGCACCCTCCTGTAATGAAGATATGAGGATGCTAGACATATTGTTATGCGCTATTCCAAGCTCAATAAAAGCCGTAGTAGATGCCTTAAATTTGAAGTTAATGGAACCACAAAAATATCCATTGACAACCTCAAGAATGGCATCTCTAAGGGGCCTCAGTGTGGTAAAAGACACTGCACCACCTCATGAGAGGTTGGTCAAATTGTATCGACCTCGTAGGAAGTTATCTTCCAATCTATAATACCAAGTGCAATCCCTCATTGCATGGTTTATATTGATACACAATATTACCAAGGCTCATATAATTACGTATTCGTGATTTTGTATACTATAAATAAGTGAGTCTTATGATAATACATTATGAGAGTTGTATGACTTTTATTTTCACGTTTAAGGGTTTGTTCACATTTACTGAAGCGAGCTGAACTGAACTGATTAGAGCTGAACTGAACTGAAATAAACTGATTAGAGCTGAACTGAACTGAACTGAACTGAAATTAAGTAAATGTGAACAGGCCCTAAGTTATGACACATTTATTTTATTTTTTGATGTTAAATTTTCTCTATTTCTACCTCTTGAAATTTTTAAAAAGTTTAGCATATGTTATTGTTACACCAAAGTGGTTTGAGGAAAACCTCATTTCTTGATAATGCCAAGGAAATCTATATCTATATTATTATTAAAACTCCAAGATAAGGAGTGTCATTTTGCCATTTGTCAATTCTTTTTTGTCATTTCGCCACATCACTTTAAAATTTTTGCCACGTCACTTTTGCAATTGTAATATTGTATCTAAATAATGTGTTTGATAATAATGATCACTTTAAATTTTTTGCCACGTCACCTTATAATAATGATCAATCAAATATTGATTCCAAATTTAAAGAAAGCTAAGAGAAGATGTTAGTTACTTGCAAACCAATAAGCTAGCCATTATTAGTATTTAGTTTGGTCACAATTGATAAGATGAATAATTAAAATGTTTTAAAATTGCTTTGACCCATTTAATTTGTAAAATATGTAACCGATATGTATTCAATATATTTATCCCTATAAATTAACTATCAAAGGAAATGATATACTAAATGGTCTAAACCTCTTGGAGAAACATTTTACTAGGCCAGTATTAAGCTAGGTAAGTATTTGTTTACTCTACCTACCTTGGAATGCAATGGATATATTTTGCATACTTAACTCATAATTTTACACTTTTAATAAATCACCCCAAATTAATTATGGGCTATATATGTTTTAATAAGTAGCATTTTGGTTTGATGATTGCGTAATATGTAAGAATTGCTATATTTTAATATGAGATTTCATTGGTTGATTTTCTTTATAGTTCACTCAAAGCTCTAAAAGTTAGTGCGTGTAAAATTTTTCATTATTCACTACCTATGCTCGGTGGTTGAATATTGGTTTGATGATCCATTCGTGCATCCAATTTGAAAACAATACTACGGAGTACATTTTTTTAAAAAGGATATAATCCATGTAATTATTTATCATGTACGTAATTGAATATGAAGAAGATAAACAAGCCCGGGCATTGCCCGGGTCACTAACTAGTTCCTTGGTATAATTGTATAAAGTAGGAAAAATAATGCTTGTTGCTTTGATTGTAATTCACATTTATTGAGCACGTACTCTACAGTTCTTTGTCAGTTTTCGTTAAAATTACGGTCATTATATTAATTTTAAAAATTAAATCAATAATTTATAATAAATTTTAATATTAAAAAATAAATCAAAATAAGCTAATAAAAGATTAGTATAATGAACACGTACTTTTTGTAGTGTACAAGTCTATTAAGAAAAATATATTAAGACTTTTTTTAAAAAATAATGAATGAATAATAAATTTGTAGTGTACAAGTCTAATAAGAAAAATACTCTTTATATGTTCGAAACTTATTACATACACTAGCTAGCTTATTATATACACTATCTAGCTACATGGCTACATATATAGCTAGGGCTGGCAATTCAGTTCGAATCTGACCTTATCTCGCCCCGATCTAAGGGAAAAAATCTATTGTGCATCCAAGAAAAAAGTAATTTGAGTCCGACTTCGTTAACGCGGTCGGATCCCGCAAAAAATTCGAGATAAAAAATCCGACTCCAATGGATTATTTGACTCTGATGGATTGTGAATTTGGTTGTGGGTCGTGGTGGCAGTGGGTGTGGATTGCAAAGGCCCAAATAGCCTAATTTCTCAAAATATATATATTGGATAAACAAAAAAAAACTCGTAGTTGGAGTCAAAGGCCAGTTATTGAAGTCGGTGTTGGATTCGAAGTTAGATTTACCCTCCGCCATCCTGTAGGGTCGAAATCAGATTTAACATAATCCATTATACCTATTTGTAGCAGACTAGCAAGTAGGTGGGATATGAGTAATTACTAGGAGTATTTTTATAATGGTTCTTTCAGTTGGAGTTTAGGTAGAGAACTCTAAATAAATTGTTCAAAAGAGTTAATTTCTCCCTTGTCAACGTATTTTTCATTACTTCTAAAATTAAGCCAATTCCTTGATTTATGCTCAATAAGTCAAATTGCTTTAAACTTAATTGGAGTATTTAAATGCTAGCCGTATTTGGTCTAATTTATGACCATATTCGTTGTATCTGGTTCACTCTCATAACTGTATAAACATCTGCTTTTGTCCCCTTTTGGACACAGAAAAAGTGAAAAATATCCTCTCTTAAAATGATTCTTTATGACCTCCTTTTCTATTGAGCATTGTTCAAAGGTATTTTCAATCTAACTCTCTGAGTCCGTGTGTACATGTGCGGGGCAAATTCGACTTTAGGGCAGTGATCTATTGTCACGCCACGACATTTTCCAGATAAACCTTTTAAATACTTTAATTGCTATTAGTCATCTTTCCTACACTTTCCACGTAATATTAAAACTTTGGCGTAACTGAATTTTTTGAATTAATAAATGTCCATACAGCCATGCTGCATTTCTTTTAAAAAAAAAAAAGAGGTTAAAATGTCTGATAAAAAGTTGGTGCGTAATGCGTTAGCCGTTAGCCTCATGTGGAGGATTGTGGAGCATAATATTGTATATTTTCACTACGTGGATTGGTTACTCAATGCAAAATTTGTGGACAATAGATGGCCAAGATTACATGTTGTCAGTTGCAATTCAATTTTATGGATAAAAATAAAGCCTAATTAATCATCGACGGTCGACCCACCCATCATAATTGTCACGTTCATAAAGCATCAAGCATATATCATAGTAAACCAATCAAATTTTAATTACCAAATTTTAATTTTTTTTACGAACAAATTCAACCAAAAATTATGGCAGAAACAAAGGATTTGAAGTTGCATGGAATGTGGGCAAGTCCTTGGGTTAGAAGGGTAACAATTGCCCTTAAAATTAAGGGTATATCCTATGAATACTTTGAGGAAGACTTGAAAAATAAGTCTCAATTGCTCCTCAAGTATAATCCAGTTAAGAAGTTGGTTCCAGTGCTTGTTCATCAAGGGAGACCTATTCCTGAATCACTGGTTATTCTTGAATATATTGATGAAACTTGGACAACTTCACCAAAACTCTTCCCTTTTGATCCTTATCAACGAGCTAAAGTTCGGTTTTGGGCTAGTTTTATCGATCTTCAGGTAGTTATTAATATGCTTGCAATTTAGTTTTGTGTAGTACTATTAGTAAAATGTTGCATTTTAGCCTACATTTATTGTGTTATCTTGTTAAAATCCATCCCACATTGAAGTATCGACTAAAATGCCTTAAAAAAAAAGTCTTAGCTTACGGAGTTAATCTTGATAATTTTAATTTTACAATGGAATCATTTCGGATTTTATGAAGTCACAGTTTAAATTATAGTTAGTTCATGTAACCGATCCCATTATATACCAAAATTAAGTACGTCCTTAATGGTGTATGTGTATGCACAGATATTTGAGAAACTTCGGGATGTTGTCAAAGCCCCTAGCGATGATGAAGAGGATAAAATCATCAAAGAAATCCAAGATAATATGAACAAATTGGAAGCAAATGTAAAGGATTTACATTCAGGAGGTACACATGTTAGTGGTGAAAGTATGGAAATCCTAGACGTTTTGATGATCACTTTGTTGCCAATAATAAATGGTGTTGAAGAAGCTATTTCTATCAAATTCATACACCCTGAAAAATTTCCCTTGGCTTTTTCATGGATGAAATCCGGTGATGGACTACCAATTGTTCAAGAATCTGCTCCAAATCATGAAAATCTGGTCAAGTTTCTAAGAAAACTTAGACAACTATTTAGAAGAGTGTAATTTTCTCCAACTTTTTGACATCAATTTTATGCTCTACTTTATCTTTATGATCAATGAAAGAATTTTGACTAGATGTTCGTTGATTACATACTATGTATTAATAAAATTGTTGTTGTATATATGTAACAGTTTGTCACGTCTCTAAGAAAAATTATGTCTAGTTTGGTAATTGAAGAAGAAAAGAACAAGAATGTCAAGGTGAATTTGAACATTTTAGGAGAAAACAGGAAGGTTTATTATTTTTCCATGTAACTCACCTTCCTGTAGTGAATATATGGAGCGATTGCTATCAAGGATCAATGGCACCTATTTGTGACCTTGCAATGGTAAAAGGCACCACCCAATCTCATGGGAAATTGATTGAATTTTTTCGAGCCTATAGACATATTAATTCCAATATATAGCGTATATTGTAACGTTGCAATTTCAGTTCTTTTGAAGAAGATCTAAGAAACAATAGATATAACAAAAGTCCCGCAAAGTCTAGCTAATTCTTCTATTTTAACTTTTTACACTAGAATATTTCAAAATAAAAGTGTCACTACTCCTTATGCTTTTCCTAAATGGCTTAATCGAAGTGAATATACGAAATATTATATGGTTAATTATTAATAGGACACACTTAGTGGATTGGAGATGAATAAAAATAGAGAATGAATAAGTGGGTTTGCAAATGAAAAATTTAACAAATAAGGAATGAAAATATATAAAGACATCATCTTTTAATACTCGTATATCGTATGAGAGATATGATCGTATGAGAGATATGAGACCATCTTTTAGAGGCGTCTGATATCAAACGAAGGGAGAAGTTGGTGCAGCACCAGCACAATATATTTCCTTATATTGGTTGGTTGCTCAAATACAATTATGTGGACAGCAGAAGGCCAAGGTTTATCTTGTCAGATCCAAGATAGTGCTCATGGCCTTTTAGGTAAGCCTCACTTTAGCATCTATCTACCTAACTAGTCATATCTACCAATATCATAATTGTTACCTTCATAAAATATCAAGCATATATTCTATAGTTTCATATACCAAGTAAAAAATAAAAAATAAAAAAAATTAGCAAAAAACATTATGGCAGAGACAAAAGAAGAGGTGAAGTTACATGGCATGTGGGCAAGTCCTTGAGTTAGAAGGGTAACAATTTTCCTTAAAATTAAGGGTATATCCTATGAATACTTTGAGGAAGACTTGAAAAACAAGAGTCAATTGCTCCTTAAGTATAATCCAGTTAAGAAGTTGGTTCCAGTTCTTGTTCATCAAGGTAGGCCTATTCCTGAATCTTTGGTCATTCTTGAATATATTGATGAGACTTGGACAAGTTCACCAACACTCTTACCTTTTGATCCTTATCAACGATCCAAAGTTCGGTTTTGGGCCAATTTTATCGATCTTCAGGTACTTATACTCACTACGATTTTGTGTAGCACTATTAGTACAATGTTGCATTTTTAACCTAGATTGATTATATTGTGTTATTTTGTTGAACCCCCCTCAACGTTATAGAGCTCATTTTTAAATACATTCATGTTGATCAATGCCTAATGTGACAATATTGCTAATTATACAATGGTGAAAAATTTAAAATCACATAAGCTTATAAGCCTCACTGAGCTAATCCTTAAATTGTCAATTGATTTTATGATGAAATCTTTTAAATCTTGGTTCATGTAACAGATTCCATAATCTACAACTGGCGAGTCACTAATTATGTATGTGTGTACAGATATTTGAGAAACTTCGGGATGTTGTCAAAGCCCCCAACGATGATGAAGAGGACAAAATCATCAAACAAATCCAAGAAAATATGAACAAATTGGAAGCAAATGTGACCGATTTATATTCAAAAGGTACACATGTTAGTGGAGAAACCATGGATATCTTAGACATTTTAATGATCACTTTGTTGCCAATAATCAATGGTGTTGAAGAGGCTATTTCTATCAAATTCATACTCCCTGAAAAATTTCCCTTTGCTTTTTCATGGATGAAATCCGGTGATGGACTTCCAATTGTTCAAGAATCTGCTCCAAATCATGAAAACTTGGTCAAGTTTCTGAGAAAACTTAGACAACTATTTAGAAAAGTGTAATTTTCTCCAACTTATTGACATCAATTTTATGTTCTACAGAGTACTTTATTTTTATTATCAAGGAAAGATTTGACTATATGTTAGTTAATTGCGTATTAATTAAATTAAATTGTTGATGTATATATGTAACAGTTTGTCATGTCTCTAAGAAACATTATGTCTAGACCGATAATAGAAGGATAAAAGTACATCAAGAACTACGTCAAGATGAATTTGAACATTCTATGAAAAAACATGAAGGTTAATTATTTTTACATGCAATATGAGGATGCTAGACATATTGCTTAGGGCCTGTTCATATTTACTTATTTTCAGTTCAGTTTAGTTCAGCTCCAATCAGTTCAGTTCAGTTCAGTTCTAATCAGTTCAGTTCAGTTCAGTTTTATGCATTTTAATTTTTTCAGTTCAGTTCAGTTCAGCTCCAATCAGTTCAGTTCAGTTCAGTTCAGCTCAATTCAGTAAATATGAACAGGCCCTTAGTCCTTCACCACACTCCATTTCTTGAATAGAAGGCAACCTCAATACGAAGTTAATGGAATCCGGAAAATAACCATTGATATTGTCAAGGATGGCATCTATTTGTGGCCTCGCAATGGTAAAAGGTGAAGAAGAACCTATGAAACAATGGATATTGGATATGACAAAGGCCTTGTTTGGGTAAAGAGCTTTTTGAAAAGCTTGACCACTATTAGAGGTTTGACCATTTTAAAAAGCTAATTTGGGTGTTTGGTAAGTAGCTTATTTAAATAGTTTTTTGGATCCAAAATGAGCTTTTTGCAATTAGCTTATTGAAGAATTAGCTTTTCAGGTATTAAATACATTAAAACAGCTAATAATAAAAAGCTATCTACCAAACACTTTTACACAATCAGCTATATACAACTAGCTAGTCAAATAAACTAATATAACCGGCTAGTCAAACTTATAAATACAATCAGCTAATCACCAAACACGACAAACATCCTGCAAAACCTAGCTAATTCCTCAAATCATCACTATATTTTGACATAACTTACGAAAGATTATATTGTTGATTACTAAATTATTGAGGAGGAGAGGAATAGAGATAGAGAGCAAGTGGGGGTTGCAAGTTGAAAAACTTAACAAACAAACAAAGAGATAATCTTTTAAGGACACCATCTTTTGGTACTCCCTCTATCTCAAAATTAATGATCTGACATCTAAAACTTGGAATACATGTCAATGTATTAGTTTTTTGTCTCTAAAAGATTGTCACATATACTCCATCCGTCCCAAAATACTCGCACGTTTGACATTTTTTTCATTATTTATATCTTGTCTTTGACCATAGGTTTCTAATAATATATCATATACAAATTGATATCAAATTGGAGGGAGAAGTTGGTGCAGCACGATATATTTGACAATATTGATTGGTTGCTCAAATACAATCATTGTGGACAGGATGGCCAAGGTTAATCTTGTCAGATACAGTATTATCTCATGGGCTCATGGCCCCCTTTTAGGTAAGCCTAACTTTAGCCTCTACCAAACTAGTTATATCTACCAATATCAAAATTGCCACATTCATAAAACATCAAGGGAAGCATATAATCTATAGTTTCATATACCAAGTAAAACAATATTAGCAACAAAATTATGGCAGAGACAAAAGCAGAGGTGAAGTTACATGGCATGTGGGCAAGTCCTTGGGTAAGAAGGGTAACAATTGCCCTTAAAATTAAGGGTATATCCTATGATTACTTTGAAGAAGACATGAAAAACAAGAGTCAATTGCTCCTTTAGCATAATCCAGTTAAGAAGTTGGTTCCAGTTCTTGTTCATCAAGGTAGGCCTATTCCTAAATCTTTGGTCATTCTTGAATATATTGATGAGACTTGGACAAGTTCACCAAAACTCTTACCTTTTGATCCTTATCAACGAGCCAAAAAGTTCGGTTTTGGGTCAATTTTATCGACCTTTAGGTAATTATACTTAATATATACTTCGTATGTTTGTTGTTTAAATTATTGTGTAGCACTATTAGTACAATGTTGCATTTAATTTGTAACCTAGATTGATTGTGTTATTTTGTTGAACCACACTCAACATTATAGAGCTCATTTCTTAATACATTCAGCTAAACTTTCGTGTAGATCAATGCCTAATGTTGACAAAAATGACGTTCAATATCTCTAATAATCACATAAGCTTATAAACCTCGATGAGCTAATCCTTATATTATCAATCGATTATATGATGAAATCTATAAAATCTTGGTTCATGTAACGGATCTACAATTACAGAGTCACTAATTATTTATGTATGTGTGTACAGCTATTTGAGAAACTTCGTGAGGTTGTCAAAGCCCCCAATGATTATGAAGAGGACAAAATCATCAAAGAAATCCAAGAAAATATGAACAAATTGGAAGTAAATGTGAAGGATTTATATTCAGGAGGTACACATGTTAGTGGTGAAACCATGGATATCTTAGACATTTTGATGATCACTTTGTTGCCAATAATTAATGGTGTTGAAGAAGCTTTTTCTATCAAGTTCATACACCCTGAAAATTTTCCCTTGGCTTTTTCATGGATGAAATCCGGTGATGGAGTTTCAGTTGTTCAAGAGTCTGCTCCAAAACATGAAAATCTGGTCAAGTTTCTAAGAAAAATTAGACAATTTTTTTAGAACTATGTAATTTTCTTTAGTTCCCACATCAATTTTTTGCTCTACTTCCATCTTTATGATCTAAGAAAGAAATTAGACAAGGTGTACGTCTACGTGTTAAGTACACTATCAACTAGATAGGCAGGCTAAGCTGCTTTGATAAAAAAAAAATTAAACAAAATGATTGTTCGGATTGGATTTGATTGAGTTATTTAAATTGAATTTGAATCAGTTTAGCTCCATTCATTTAAATTATATCCGTGTTTTTTTTTTTTTTTTTTTTTGAAAACATATCCGTGTCTATTTTTACTTGGTTACTATGAAATACTATTCATAATTAGGCATTCGTTATTAAGGTCGGGCTACTTAATGCTTGAATATGAGCATATTTCCTAGATTTAGTGAGGAAACAGATGATTAATTTAAGACCATAATATATTAAATATTCATTAAGATTGTACTACTAAATTATAATGCACTAGCATATTACTGTAGTAGTCTTACTATGGGAAGAATCATAAGAAAATGATTGTTATCAAAACCCAATGATTCATAACCTAAGCCATTTTCTGATATTCATCATCAGAACAATGATTAGCAGTTCAGTATACCAAAAGATATTTAATCATGAATTCATGATTGTCAGGATCTTGTTCATAATGTACTAGTTTCACTTAAACTATATGCTAAGAAATAGTAACGTATGAATCAATCAAGTTTTTGACATAAAACTAATTTAACTACAATTTATAAGCAGATACAGAGCATGCTCTGGCCCTGTGATCTTTAAAATTTTGGTTTAAGATATTATATGGTATTTAGAGACTGTTCCACACAAAAAACTTGATTTCATTAGCAAACACAACACTTCATACAAAGCTACAAGCCCTCGACGTATGCGTGCTTATGCACAATATTGCACATGACTAATCACACTAAATGACTTGTACGAACAAAAACAATTACCAGTTCTTATGTTATTAGAAATACACATCACCTGTTCTCAGCATCAGAGAATAAATTAGTTACTATAAGACTCGAGACTATGATTGCAAAGCTTAATTTTCGCTAACTAGCACCCCTTCCCCTTGTGATGCTTCCCAAGTTTATGATAGTGATTTTTTTTATCCTTTTTCGTTTTCCTATTGGGTGATGAAAGTGGAGGAATACTCTGCTCATGCCTAAAGAAGTTCTCTGGATCGAATTTCGTCTTGATTTTCACCAACCTATCGAAGTTATTCTTGTAATACTTCAAACCCCAAGCGCGAGCCTCATTAACATTAGTGTTACCATCCTTGTTCATACCCAAATCGAGATCCCTATAGTTAACATAAGCTTCCCTAGGGTTCTTAGACACATAAGGCTCCATAAATTGATACAAGTCCCTAATCCAAGCCATGCTTGATTTCGCGCTAACCTCACCATCCATCCAGGTTGCAACATACTGGATCTTGTAGATAGTCCCCTTTCTATGAGGGAACGGGGTGTCAGACTCTGGTACCCTACTCATCATCCCACCATAAGGATTCCATATCATGATGTAGCTTTCTGCCTCCATCAACTTCTTCCATAGTCCTTCAAGCCCGGCCTCAGGGATTGGTTCCCTAACGAAATCTGACTTGGCCTTAAAGTAGTTCCTAAACAAAGGTTTCGCTTGGAGCAAAACATCAGTGCTAGTCCCGGTAGGGTACCCTCCAATATAGACAACTGACTCGATCCAACTCATTTCATTGCAGTCTTGTTTAGTCAGGCCTAATTCAGGAAAAGTTTGGGCCATGGACCTAAGCAATTGATTCGCGCTGCCTAAATACAGCGCGTTAAATAAGGCTTGTACAGTCTTCTGAGTGGTGTTGGGGATTGTACCAGGCATGATCTCTACCCTGATAAAGAGATTTTCATCAAGTTTATCAGCTGCCACTTGCTGCCACTTAGTCAAGAGCTTTGTCAAACCTTGGTCTAACGTTTTTATGACTGTAAATGTTGTTACAGTCTCAGGAACAGGTACAAGTTTAACCTTCCATGCTAAAATTACCCCAAAACTACCACCACCAGCACCTCTGACAGCCCAAAACAGGTCCTCCCCCATTGATGCTCGGTCGAGGATCTTCCCGTTAGGATCCACCAACCGAACATCAATCACATTATCAACTCCTAGACCATATTTTCTCATCATAGAGCCATAAGCTCCACCAGTAATATGACCACCTATACCCAAACTGGTGCACAGTCCTGCAGGAAATCCGTGCACCTTACTCTGCTCAGATATCCTATAGTAAAGCTCCCCAGTCGTAGCCCCAGCCTCAGCCCACGCACTGTTATCGTCGATATCAACTATAACAGACCGCAATTTCGACATGTCAATAACAACAAATGGATCACCCATCTCAGAGGCATAAGAAACACCCTCATAGTCGTGCCCCCCACTACGTACCCTTAGCTGAATCCCAAGCTTTTTGGCACATACAACAGCAGCTTGTACATGGGATTCATCTAAGGGCATGTAGATCAGCTGTGGTTTTTCAACTGAAGGTAACAAATACCTTAAGTTATTCGCGGTCGAGTTGAGTATAGCAGTGAAGGAATTATTGTTAGGAGTGAAACATGATGTAGGAAATGGGTTGGGTGGACTAATGTTCTTAGAAAGACAATGAAGAAAATTAGCTTGGACATCATTTGAATATGCTAAAGATGAACATAGTGAGAAAGTTAGGAGCAATGTTAGTGGAATAACACTACTAAAAAAACCCATGATTTTATTCTATGATATGATCTTAGCTTATGTATTTTTTGAGGGAGAAGTTGTGAATAAAATTGGTTATGGTAAGGTAGTATTTATATGAGTTTTATGATGACTTTTAATTGAGGTAATGCAATCGTCATGCTTTGATTATTATTACATTGGTGTTTAAATTTGTGTTTTATAGTCAATGTTATGAAAAAGTTGTGAAAATGGAAAAAATGGATGGAGTTGCATGTATGTCCACTTTAAAGTGGGGATTGTGGGATAAAATTTGGTCAATAGTTTATACAGTGGTAAAGAGTGATTGTAATCATGGGTTGTTATAATATTGTGATTAATAAGATAAGAAAATTTGGAGTGCAAGTTTTCCCACAATTTAGGCCACAATCTTGAAGCCTCCAATCCAACTTTGGTAATGAGACAATTGAGTTCCAGACTATGATGTCAATTGTAAAGTGTTTTCGATTAATTATTTCATTTATTTAGATACAGAGGGATATTTTTTATTTTTTGTTTATTTGTCTCGATAATTCTCATTATATTTTATGTTCTTTTCTCTTAATATTAGTATTTTTTGTAAGTGTTTTTTAATAAAAAAATTCGTCTCACTTACCAATGTTATTATTTTCACTTCGGTTGAATTGCATGTTTTTGTGTACCCAAATTTACTCTATTAATTTAAATTATTGCAATGTTGTTTTATTTATTGATTATTATTTTCCAACTTTGCAACAATAATATCAATTCTTTGAGTGGTGTCAAAGAAATTGGATAGGCTTTCATTGCACAAGTTCATGTGAAATATTCAAATCCTTTGATGAATGATTATTGTCATCATACTACAAGCCTATAAAAGTCATGCAGAAGTGTTAGATTTTATGATGTAAATTTGTTATATTAAATTCATAATTGATCAAATTTTATGTTTATTGTAGTAATCATATATATATCATTGGAAATCAAAGAAAAAGATTTAGATAAAATTAAGAATATAATAGTGCATAAGGTGAGTGTAAATCCACAACTTAATTAAGTAATGGCCTAATAAATAATTTTATACACTTGCTAGTATTATATATGTTGATCCCATGCGTTGAAGACAAGAGATTATGGCATAATTAACCTTTGAGGTTTCTTGGGGTTGTAATTTTGTAAGTTCTTATCTATAAAACATTATCATAATTTGATGCTAATTAAACTAGATAAAGTTGTAATTAGTGGAAGTTGGTTTAAGAGATTCCTCAATTCTTAATAATTTCCAAGCATTCATTAATTTAGATTATAGTATCTACCTTAATTTTGGACCATTGTCATGTGCACAAACTCCACTTATCATTCTTCCTTTACAAGTTCACGCTAATCACCCAAAAAGTTACACCAATACTATTGTTAATGCAAAATTATCTATGTGATGTTTCTTGCTAATTATGTTGTTGGTTGATTGATGAACTAATAAAAAAGTTACGTGCACCAAAAAATATTACTAACAGTTAGCTAAATAAGGAAGTTATTATAGTTTATTAAGCACATCGCTGTTTGATGGTAATACGTACAAATGAATGTAGCTTTTTGTATATATATTTATATGGTCATATGATTAATTATTTGATTTTCAATTATATGAAGTGGAAATGTGGAATTACATGATAAGACCAGGACCCTCCTCGTGAATCCCCCAATTAACTTTAAAAAGATAATTCTAGAAAAATTCAGGTGTCATATACATAAAATGAATCTGTTAATCTGCTATGGATGTGTGCTTCATTATTTCTAAATTTACAAGGATTGATTATTTTGAAAGAATAAGTGAATTTTTTATGACATTTAAATATTTTAGGTGGATACTATTATCTCACTCCTTAGCATATATATTACGTATTACAAAATTTTTTAATGCGGCAGGAATTACTTGAGTTTTGGGGTTACTTGAGTTTCTCGCTTAGGGGTTACTTGAGTTTTTCGATTAGGGGTTTACTTGAGTTTTCGGAGTTACTTGAGTTTCTCGGTCATGAGTTACTTAAGATTTTTGGCCAGGGGTTAGTTGAGTTGCCGGGATTATTCAAGTTTCTCGATCAGGGGTTACTCGAGTCACAATTTTTGTATGCGGCCTGACCGAAAAACTCGAGTAACCCCTGACTGAGTAACTATTAACCGAGTGAACCCCTATCCGCATCCCTCATGTAACCCTTGACCGAGTTCCTCAAGTAACCCCTGATTGAAAAACTCTGATAACCCCTAACAAAAAAACTCTGATAACCCTTGTCGCATGATATAGCCTGCTGCACCAAAATATTGATAATTACACAATAGAGGTTTCCGTGGAGAAATAGTCGTGACTCGTGAAGTTTTATGTTCTTGCTCCTATATTATTACTCATTTTTCTTTTGTTCTATTTTACTTTTTGTCATAGGGTTTTTTTCCAACCTTTTTCTACCTTATTTTTTTTTAACAGCCAATTTTTTAACCCTCTTACCCCATAAATTCACCTTTTCACTAAATTTCTTTAATTTGATCTTTCTTACATACACATACCCAAAAATTTTAACTTTGTCTCTTTTACTGTATGGTAGTATGTCTATAGTATTTTAGTGTATTGCACAGATCAAATAACCAATTACTTGTGTGTTGTTTTCCTCAAAAAATTACTTGTGTGTTGTTGAAATATTATATTTAAGATGTGTTGCATGCATACGCGATAAGGTCCACACTAATTTAAAGCCAAAAACCACGGCAATTAGAAAATAAAATTTGGATGATAAGGGCTGATTGCAACTTATTAGCATTCATTAAGTGTACTTGATAAGGTAAATTTGTGTTCTCATGATTGAAGACTAGTCCATTAAGCCACCTTGATGAAGGGATTAAAGAGGTAATTATTGCACATAATCCAAGTGTGCACTCATAACCAAACTTTGTAATTGATAAATTGATGAAATTTTTTTATAATCCAAAAAATTAAAAAGTAAAAGGATGTGAAATGACTTAAACTTTTCCTGGGTCCCAATCTTCCAAACATAGTCATAGAGTTAGACTTATAAAGGTGAATAAACTTGTTCGTTTTCCTAAGGGTGAGGGCCTAATATGTTTTACAAAAGCATGTTATTTTTAGAGAAAGATCAACCTTCAATAATACTCCTCACCTACTAAAGAAACTAAATTGATGTCTTTCACATTTATTCCCCAACAAGGAAGCTATGGTTGGCTTTATTATCTTCATGTAATTATAAATTTTAAAGTATTACATTTTTATATTGGCAAAAATGTTAAAGAAAATAAATTTAGATCATTAAGATTGTGTTTATACCTTCACAACTTTTGACTCAAATTTAATTAATGGTAAACATTGTCCCATGTTGTGTATTGTTATATTCTCGGCCTTTATGTTAATTTATTCACAATAATAATTTTAGTTTGACATGTAGTATAAAGATATTGTAGGGTAGAAAGACGGACAATCCTAGAGAAAATATCATAATATAAAGTATAGTTAGTGTTCGATTTATTGTAGTTCTAAATTGAATTCAATCTGATATTATTAATCTACACCCTTAAAACTAAAAACAGAGTACAAAATATGTTAGACATAGACAATCAAGAAAACAGTTAATGAAATTAGCTAAAAAACACAAACATAAATAGTCAAAATATAATTGGTTGTCAATGTCAACAAAAGATTTTGGATACCCCTTTTCAAATGGGGTGGTCCAAAATTGGTACTATACTTCAATTGATCAAACCCACATAAATTGTTGTGCAGTAAAACTTTTAGGTGAAATACCAACATTCTTTGTATCAAGTTTTAACTATTTTTAAATAATTTATTAAATTGTGTTATGTGGACTAGTGGGAAATGGACACAAATATAGGTCCATGATACACTCTTGTAATAATTTGGCGCATCTTAAATTCCAAAATCATCAGCGTATCCGTTAAGCATGGGAGGCTCCCCCCGACATGGAGCTGGAGAAAAATTGGTATGTACCATACTAGTACAACTACCATTGGACTATTGTACACCCTTTATGTCTCGGCAACCGTATTTGTATCTTTGTGTAATTTTTAAACAACTAAAAATACCTTCCAATTCGATTTTAGAATGCATAAATTTATACAGTGTCTATTTTTTTACGGATTAAGAGACCCTCTTTACTAGAGGAACTCCTAACGCCACTATTTTTTGCAATAGTGCATGTTACTTTTACTATGTTACATTAATACGGAGTAGTATATAATGATATATTATACATTTACTATAGAATGTTCGTTACAATATAGGAGTAACTCTTACTCCGTATAAAGCAAACTTTGATGAAGCAAAGCATCTGCCATTTGAAAATGCACTAGCTTGAGTGAAATTTAGGGTGCAAGATGTTGTATGGCAACTTTCAAAAAAGTAAAGTCTTTCTTTTTTAAATAAAATGTGTAGAAAAAGAAAATCTTGAAGTCTTCTAAAGTTCCAGCTAACAAAGTCATCCAGTGGACAACGTGTGGAATTAAGAAAAAGAAGAAAAAAAATATCATGGAATTAAGTAATTTTTAAAGAAAATAAACCTCAATTAAAGTTGAATCTTAAGGTTGTTTTCCATGTTCAAATCCAAATTTGATGTTTTGGTCAAAAAGTATGTTCTATGTTATAATTTTGGCTTTTAATGAAAGATTAAGCTTAATGTCTATGATTATTATGGCTTAATGGGTTGCCATTGTAAAATGGTTACATCCTCAAAGTCAGTCACCTAATAATATGTCTTGATTTGATGTGATTTTACCGCAGCTCATCATGCCAGATTGCCCGGATGCTTACTCAATGCATGTTTTATTACTGACCTTTGTTGGCCTAGTACTCCCTCTGATCCACAAAACATCTAGTTGTGAAATACAATTGGAAACTAGCATTCTTTTCCGGTTTGAAGAGACAGGTTTAGTTTACTCTTCGAGAGAGCTTCATATGTCTCCACACTACAGCCTTCTATCAAGAGCTTGGCTGTGTATAACGTAATCATTTTTCCAAATAAATTTTGTAATAAAAGTATCTTTTAGACATGTAGTAGTCACTATTCAGAAAATTGTTTTGACTAAGCAAGTATAGCTTTACAAGGATTGAATTTTGCCCTAATTTTTTAAATTCTTAGCAAGTACTTTACAAAGTACTAGTTATTTCTGAAGTGTGGTAAGCAGTATTCAGCTAATTTATCTAATACCCTAGCAATAGATAGCATACAATTAACACAACATAGAGTGATAGAATTATATGCATCTCGTCATGCAGATAGATATGAGCTTTTCCCGCTAGCATACCTGTATGGGTTGCTGCATCTGCTTAGGCTGCGGAACCAAATTTGAATGTCTGAATCTGCTATGCTATCAATCCATGCTGCTGCAGAGAATTGGGTTAGCCATAGTAACCTGATGATCTAACCCATGGAGATCAAGCACTCTTCAACTATGAGTAGCTTGTGCTTTCCTCCTGTTTGTTTCAACATGTTCTGGCAAACGGTCATATACATTGACTGGTGAACAGTTGAGCAAGGAATCTGACAAAAAAAAAAATCTCAGATCGGGATAACAAGATAAATGAGATAATAGGGGAGAGAGTGAGGGAGGGGAGACTTAAACATTAAGGGCCATACAACAAAATTATTTCCACAACAAAATGCAATGATAATGGGATTCAACCCACAAACTCATGGTTTGAGATAATAGTACCAAATGACCACCCCACAGAACTTCCAGTCCATACTCATAGGCTTGTGTGATTAGTCAAAACAGTCTTATAACACAGATTTTCCTTATTCCAAACTTATTTAGTAATACTCTAATGCACTTATGCTCAAATCATCGAGTAGCAGTTACCTCATGTACACAGATTGTAATTCTCGGAAGCAAACAGATTGATACAGCATTAGTTTCCAGCCTCCATATAGCCTCTGCATTCCAAAACAGTTCTAATTATAATAAGTAATTAGGTATTCTATACTCATATATGATATTTTTTACTCTTAATAATTTCATATGACAATGCAACTTGAAAGAGAAATAAATTATAATCAGTAAATGTCCCTTATCAAATAGCTTGACCATTTTCTTTTAAGAAGACACCATAAGTTCTGAAGTTAAACCATATTAGTATCCATCCAGCTGAACAAATGAAGAAAATTAAGCAGTGTACAATGCTACAAGCTTACTTAATAAGTAATTATGGGAATCAGAAGCAGTAGGGTCCAAATCATGGCAACCAGGTCCAACACAGCCAATATATTCATCAAACTGGAATGAAAATTCTAGAAGGGAATTCATGCACAAATGGCATAGTTGATATTTACCTATTTGAACATCTGCTACCATCCAACAATGAGATCCTTTTATGATAGCTAATGTCATGGTAGCTTCTCCAAGGAAAAAAAATCAACCAATAAAAGACCTTCATACAAGGAAACGGCAGTGACTTATGGTTGCTGAATTTTGAAGAAACAAGCAAGACAACCACAGCTAAAGAAGATATAATTAGATAACGAATGTTAGCATTACCCCCATCTTCGTTCATGATATAGTTTTTTGTGTTCCAGGAGCATATGAAGGAAATTGTGCATAGGTTCCTAGTGCAATCATCAAATGACAATATCAAATGCTCACGAAAATCCTGCTGGAAGACACTTCAGAAACCTTCATGGAAGAATTTTCCTCAAAAGCTTTTTGTCTCTAACACCATCATATAGGAGTTCATATGTATAATAAGTTATATAGCTCTTCTTTAGCAAGTTCTCCACAATAATCTTTGGTGCTGCTATCTCCCTTTTAGTAGAGCTGAAAATACCCTCCACAATATCTGGAACAATACCTTCATGCACCATAATGTGGATAATTTTAACAGCTTCATGGATCTTTTGTTTCAAGCAAAGACAATTGAGTACCCTTCCACATATTGTGAGTGATGGCGTAAATCCCTTCTCAATCTTCTTCAGGAAGAATTTGTAGCCAGCATCGTCATTACCTGCCTTGCAGAATCCATCTACTAATGCACGATAAGTATAACTGTCTGGAGGGCAGCCCTTCTCAATCATCTCATGAAAAAGCCTCTGAGCCATGTCCATATTCAGTCTTTCACCAAATGCATTGATCACAATGTTGTATGTTGCTGTTGTATGTGAAAGTCCATATTGCTGGTAAATCTTTCTAAAAAGCTGGTATGCTCCATCCAAATCACCCTTCTTGCAATAACCATTTATCAATGTGCCAACAACTACAAGATCTGGTGTCAGACCCTTGCACCTCATTTCCGACAGCAACGCTAAGGCTTCATCTAGCTTATGAGCCTTGCAGAAGCTGTCCATAAGTATATTGTATGTAATACGGTTAGGGATGCACCCTTTTTCCACCATTGTTTCAAAAGTTCCCATTACAGCTTCAAATTTTGCAGCCTTGCAAAGCCCATCCAACAGAGTATTGTATGTAATAACATCTGGAGTAACACCATGATCCCACATTTTATCTACAAGTTCAATCGCCGTATCCAACTTCAACTGTTTGCAGTACCCATCAATTAGAGTATTAAAAGTGAAAATGTCAGGTAAACATCCTCTTGCAATAGCGTCATCCACCAGGTTATTCGCATCAGACAAGCAACCCATTTTGCATAGTCCATTTATCACTGTATTATATGTCCATATATTGGGGGAGCAACCAGCTCTCGCCATATCATTTATCATCTGTAATGCTTCAAGAATCAGACCCTGTTGTGATAGGCCTTTGATCAAAGTGTTGTACACAATAACTTTTTCCTTCAATCCCTTCGTCTCAGCCTCATTGAATATGAACATGGCTCTCTCAACATCACCATTCTTACATAAGCCATCAATTAAAGAGCAATATGTGTATTCATCAGGTGCAAATCCTCTGTATTTAGCATTATGGAGTACCATCTCTGCATTTTGTACCATGTCTAGTTTGCAGTAAGCATCAATGATGGAGTTGTATGTGAAAGAATCTGGATCAAACCCTTTATTAATCATTTGATGCAGATAGCGTTCAGCATCAACAGCCCCCGTATTTTTACATAGTCCACGTATCAGTAAGTTGTATGTCACTACATCTGGAGTAAAACCCTCAGTCATGATGTTATCCAGTAAACCAGTAGCTTCACTGACTGAATTATTCTCACAAAAGCCTTCAATAAAGATATTGAAAGTAAACAAATTTGGTGAAGTCCCCCGCTTGAAAACCTTACTAAAAAGCCTTAGACTTTCTTGGACATCACCCTTCCTACAGAGAACATGTATCAGCTTGTTAAATGTAAAAATATCAGGGCAAAGTCCAAGGCTAAGCATCTGACAAAACAACTTTGACGCTTCAACTCCATATTCTTGTTCATAAAGACCACCAATGAGGGTACAATATGCAACTGCATTGGCGTCGCACCCATGAGAAGGCATGTTCTTAAGAAGCCTCAAAGCAGCATTAAACTTCTCAGTCCTACAAAAATACTTAATCCTGATAGTATAGGTGTAAACATCAGGACAAATCCCTTTATCTCTTAACCTCAAATAAACTTTATGAGCTTGATTGAAGTAACCATGTTCAACCAAGATATTCATGATGGCATTATACGACATAACTGACGGTTCACATTCGTAAAAATCCATCTTCTCAAACACATCAACAGCCTGTTGAAGTTTCCCTTTCTTTCCATAATTCTTCATTGCCCCAATGTACACTCCTTCCACAATCCTATTATCAATATCCATTCTCATATCCGAAAGCAAAGCCTCCATAGCTTCAAATTTCCCATATGAACCAAGCTTATCTATCATACATTTATATGTCAGCAAATTATGCTTGAACCCCTCCTCATTTTTAACTGATTTAAACGTTTCGAGCGCCTTCAAAGGATCTTTCTGATGTTTTATAACAGCTGCTACATGTTTTGCTAATAAGGGTCTACTCATTACAAAGAAAATCTCCCTAATCCCAAATTTCAAGCTTCACCCTTTTTAACCATTCAAAACCAATACCATGAAACAGGGCAAAACAGAACCACTGTCATTTCATCGAACAGGTGGTGGGCACAAATCCAAACAAGAAAAAGCAATAGAAATCACAATTAGCAATACCCAGAAGTTATTTCTTCTTGATTAGACATTCAATTGAACGTATATAAATTGATTTTCGTAGAATATGGAGTTTTCGAGTTTAAAAATGATAAACAAACAGGTGAAAATTCAAAATTGAATCAGAAATTTAGAATGTACCTGGAATTAAGATAGTGAGGTTTATACCAATAAAAGAAAGTGGGTAATTGAATGAATGAAGCAAGATGAACTGAAATTAAATTGATGAAAGGTGGAAATACAAGTTCAATACCGAGAGTGAGGCAGAGGTTAGAGAAAGCTTAGAAAAGGGAAACACAGAGTATACAACGGCAGAACTTATTGTTCAAACCAAACACATGAAATTGAAACCGGTTCATCTTGGCATTTTCGTAAAATATCAACAAAACATTTCACTTAGCATGACATCTTCGTAAATAAGTTAACAACTTATATAAAAATGGGTCCCATAAATATTGACTTTTATAAAAATGAGTAATTGGAATGTTTTGTTGATTTATTTACAAAAATGTTAGATAAACTTGTATTGTCTTGGAGATGAGACCAATAAAATCGTTTTAACTAGTTATAGCCTTATAGGATTTTTTTTCTATACTTGGAAATTCTCCTAGGTATGAAAATAGAGTGGTATAAACTTTGAAACACATACAATCATTGTATTTTGTCCCTATATACAACACCATTAGAAATTTGACACATCATCAGAAAAAGGGAAGAAAATTAGAAATCAAATATAAATTGAATGTAATGGAACTTGGGCCCATTATTCTAGCCAATAAAAATATGACAAATTAGAGTTGTATGTGTAGCATTTTCTATTTTTCCTTATATGGCCTTAAACATTTATTTGGGGAGCAAAATGTTAAGAAATTTTCGAAGTAACAAGCACAATCAACAAGGAAATTCAGGCGAACTTAATGAACCAAACAATACCGCAAAAATCACAAACCCCCCAAAAGTGCCCAAACTTTAAAGGAAAAATTGTCCGCAATAATCCAACCTTTTGCCCGTCCGCTGAAAATAATCTCACCTTTGGATTATTTTTTAATAATCCCACTTTTACCCCCCGATCTTTTTTATTGGTCCCAACCGGTTAGTTAACTTGTTATAGCAAGTTACTAGCCACGTGTTGGCACCCAATTAGTCCAAAAAATAAAATTTAAAAAAAAACAAAAAAAAAACAATTAATTAATTTAGAAACCACCCACCAGCCAAACCACCTCCCCTGCCACCAATCCGGCGTGCCGGCCTCCCCTGCCACCAATCCCAGCGCGTCGGCCTCCCCTGCCATCCCTCCCCTGAACCACAGTCGAACCCCCTTCCCTGAACCACCCTCGAACCCCACCCTCCCTCACGAACCTCCACATGAACCACCCTTGAATCCTCACGAAACCAAGCCAACCCCCAACCGGCCAACCCCATTCACGCGGCTCCGGCTTACCCTCCCCCTCCTATGAACCACCAATTCTCTCCCTCACTCTTACCCCCGTGAAAACCCAACCCTTAAACCCAGGCTCCGTCCGCGAAAAACCCACCAACTCCCTTAACCGTCGTCCTCCCCATCCCCAGATTCTGGTAGCGTCGCGTCTCCCCCGCCCACCGTTTCCAGCCGCGTCGTCGTCGTCCACAGAGGAGGGGTTAGGTTAAATGGTTAATGGGGTTAAGGGGTTGCCGATTGGGTTAATGGGTAATTGGGTTTAGGTTGGCTTGGCTCGGTGGGATTCCAATCATCTTGGTGGTTTCGAGTGTGGGTGGGATAGTGGTTCTAAGGTTTAGGTTGGGTGGTGGTGGCTGAATTGGGGTGGCTTAGGTGGTGGTGGTGGTTTTTTTACTACTTTTTTATTTTTATTGTTTTGACTAATCAAGGAGCGACGCGTGTAAATTCTACTTTTTTTATAAAAAAAAATTACCTGCTCAACTGGTTCCAAGTAAAATGAGACCATTTATAGCGGAATGGGTATAAAGGTGGGAGTATTAAAAAATAATCCAAAGGTGGGATTATTTTCAGCGAACAGCCCAAAGGTGGGATTATTCCGGACAATTTTTCCAACTTTAAAACCCATAAAATGTGCTTAACAAACTTTCATATTTCCCCATATTAACTTAACAAACCCTGATTATAACAAGGAAAAAAAATACATTAGAAAGCATCAAACTGCAAAGATCCATTAAATAGAAAACTAGTTATTGGCCTGGGCGATGCCCCGTATCATTATAATTTTATAAGTTTGATCAAAACTAAATTTATAACATTAATGTTCAGCCAACTTTATAATTAAGTGAATGAATATATAATAATAGTAATTATTTAATTGCATTGATATATATAGGATGTATCAAATTTTTATTATTTCATATATCTGCTACTAAATATTACTCTATACCTACTGTATATGATAAAATGCACATAAAAATAAAGATGCATGACTCAAAATTTTAATAAAATATCATGAGCGAATATTATGCAGGGGCGGATCTATTAAGGTGCACAGTGAGTCACGTGACTCACCAGCACACAAAAAAAAAAAAAAAAAAAAAAAAAAAAAAAAAACACTAAGAGACCGTCTATTACAGATAGGCGGTCTCTTTGTTTCTTCTATTTGAGATTAGTCCACTGTCAGTTTTTTAAATATCAAAGAGACCGCCTATTAAAATATCAGATAGGTGGTCTCTTTGTTGCTGCTATTGCCACCACGTCATTAGAGACCTTTTCTAGATAACAGGTCTCTTTTTGTCAGCCATTAGAATAATTTTTTGCGCTGCTTTCATTATCATTAAAGAGACCTGTTATATTTAATAACCGGTCTCTTAAGTTATCTTACTTTTTAAAAATAATTCTTATTTTTAAGTAAAAAATCATAAAGTTAGTTTAATGTAATAGTTTTATAGTATGTATTTTTATATCCTACTAGCATAGTGCCCGTGCGATGCACGGATTATAAATCAAATTATTAAACTCGTAGGAAAAATAAAAATAAAAACAAAGGTAATTCATTTACTATTAAAGGACTTGTACTAATGGTCAATAAAAAAAATTAAAGGAACGTTATTTGAATAGTATTTTATGTTATTTGAATTTCTTTTAATTTTTTATAATGTTATTTTATTAATTGAAAAATAATTGAATAATACTCCACATAGCTATATAAGAAGTGGACTAATTTATTTATATCTCCCGTTGAGAAAAAACTAAAATTTTCTTATCATACCATCCGCATCAGTTGCTACAATCAATCTAATATATACATGTTTTATTTACCCGTCTCACTCATTAAATCTATAGACACAATGATAACCTTATATTTGACCTACCAGAACATATATTTTCCTAAGTTAAGCATTGTGCCAAAACATATATATTATATAATAGTCATATATATAACCAACAATTGATTAAATATAGTATACGACACAAATACTTCGTATATAGGTATGGATACTGATAATTTTATATAAATAAAATATACGGAGTATATATTACTAAGATTTATCCCTACCTTAATTATAAAAAGGTTAACAAAACTCTTATAATAGTGCATGGACAGTTATATATCTAAAAATGTTCTTTTTACATATATTTTCCCCCATTTAATTTTAAATGCCTTAAAATTGTCTCTTGAATTCGCTAAATTGATTTAAAAGGTTGTGTTTATTTCAATATTTAAAGCCATTTACTATTTTCATTTCCTTTTGTTTTAATTTTTCTATTTAGAAATTATTAGACTATTAGGTTTCAAGATCGAAGTCAATATCTTTTTACCGTACAATCACTAAATCAAAGTCGCTCAACTAAAGTTTTGGACATTGCATAGCTACACAACATCCAACACATTTAATGATTACATGCAAATAATTTTAATAAAACTACGCATTCGATATAAGTTATTAAACAATTTAACTATATATACATTTTGATAGGTTTATATCTTTCATATTAACAAAAATTTACAAATGTTATTATCATATTTTGAAAAAAAAAGACTTTGGAGTTTTGTATAAGATAGATAAAGGATAAGTTAATTCCCGTCATATATGCATTGAGTTTTGGGTGTTCTATCCGGTTCACCCTTTGGGCTAATCCAGATTTGAGGATAAGTTCTAGGTTATTAGGTTCCACTCCCTTTTCGATTGTTGTTGCAGGGGAGCACACAGGTCCTCCCTACCAAATGTAGTCTCAATCACCACTACACCAACAACCAATTGGTGTAGTGGTGATTGGTACTACACTTGGAATGGAGGACACGTGTTATAAAATATTATATTATATACATATACTTTTTTATATTATAAAAAATATTATATTATATACACATACTATTATAGTTAAAAGTATTATTATGTATAAAACAACATAAATTATTGCACATGATTGTTATATATCTAGTATAGTACATGAGCAATGCACGACTTTTAAATTAAATCAAAATGTTAGTTTTTCTAAAAAAAATCATAATTAATAGCATTGTTAATACGAATATTACAATTTAAAACATGAGTAATAGTTATAATACATTTTATATCTATTCCTTTTCCGTCAAATGTCTAATTCAATTTAACTTTTATTCCTCTTGTTTAGATTGGTTATTGGTTCAGGTTTTTTTTTTTTTTTTTTTTTTTTTTAATGCAAGAAAAAACAAAAGGTCATTGTAAAATATATTGTATAGAAAATGAAAGGCCGATTAAAATTAAATTTATGTTCAAGATTATGTATTTTTTTCCAAAACAACATTTCAGCTCAACATTCAGTGTTTGTCAAGGAGTACAACAAACAATAAAAGTAATTTTTACACTATTTTGTATCTTTATCAAAAACTTTTGTATTCATCCGATTACTTGAATTGAATTTAGGATAACTTGTAGACTATTTTGGGTAACTTTTATCAATAAAGCATAAATAACTTTCATTCATTACAGGGTAGCTTTTATAATAGGTGCACAATATTTTATTGTACATCTAATTTTTTTAAAATGTTTGTATTTATTTCATAATTGACGTCAAACTAAATATTATCGATTTTATTTAATTTTCATTAAAAAAAAAACAATATTAGCCTTTCAAAATGCGAAATATTTGTTTCCTTAATTATGCTACTTTAATCATATTGCTTCAAATTAGTTATTATTCTTTAACTTAACTATAAATAAAGATTGGAAATATTTTATGGATTATTTGTAGTATTTTTGTCAAAAATAACACCACCTTTGGACGGTCTTCCCAAAATAAAACCACCTTTTGATTATCCCGTAATAACACGACCTTTGATAACCATCTGCCAAAAATAGAATGCTACCGGCTGATAACCTATTGAACAGGTTGATGAGACACGTATAGCAATGCGATAGGTTGGTTTTTTTTATATACAATTTATTTCTTATTTTTAAGAAATGATTTTAATAATAATATTAAAAAAAATCACCACCCCTGCCATAAACCCAGTCCTTCCACGGTCAGTGAACTCAACCCCAGCCTTCGCCATCGTGAACCCAACTCAACCCCAACCCCCAATCCTGACGCCAACAGCGAAAATCCAGTCCAACTCTAGCATATATTGGCGAATCGCACTCCAACCTCCATTCATTTTTGTGTGAGATTCAACGATTGGGGGTTTAGGTTGGTTAGTGGGTTTGTTTCGGGGTAGTTTTAAGGCAGTTTCAAGGAGATTGGGTGGTTAAGAGGTGGATATAAGGTCGGTTTTAGGATGTGTGGAATGGGAGAGGGGGTTTTAAGGGAGTGGTAATGGTTTCGGGGGTGGCTGGGGGATGGTTTCGAGGGGGCTGCAGGAAGGTTTTGTGGATGTGGGGTGGGTTTTACGATGGTTACGAGGTGGGGTTTTGGAGTTGCAGATGGTTGAGTGGTGGCTGAGAGGAAGGGGATCGGAGGGGCTGCAGAGGTGGTTAGGGGGTTGTAAGGTTCAAAGGGAGATAGGCTTTGGTGGTGTTGTGGGCGGTGGCTGACTGTTAGGGGAGGGTAGGAGAGAGAATTTTTTTTTTTAATTGTATTTTTGTAATTAAAAATCAATTCTTTTAAAAGAAAATTGGAAAAATAATCTTAGCCAATCACAGTATGACACGTGTTCGGGCTTAACCTTTTAAGCAGGTTACAAGTTTTTTGTTCTATTTTGAGCAGATGCATGTCAAAGTTCGTTTTATTATGGAATAATCAAAAGGTTGTTTTATTTTAGGAAGACCGCCCAAAGGTGGTGTTATTTTTGACAGATTTTCCATATATTTATTATAAAAAATTAAATCAATATTTATGTTAGGAAATCATGAAAATCTTATGCATGTATAGAAACTTGCTTTTATTGTTTGAATTTTAACAAAAATAACTATGCTTAAATATGTAAACAGTAATTATATAGATATATTTTATACATAAAAGATAAGCCAATGAGAGAGTGACATTTGTCATCCTCACATTGAGGCGCTTGTCTTTTAGTATAATATATATAGATAGATAGATTTTTGGATTGAAATCATTTTGGTGAAATATAATTTATATATATATATATATATATATATATATATATATATATATATATAATTTTTGGATTGAAACAAGTGATCAATTATTGATGGTGACTCATAAGTTCGAAAATTCTAGATCCGCCACTGATATTATGTAAAGTTAAAAACAAAAGGTAATGGAATCCGAGACTATAAACTCCATAGCTAAGCTAATTCATACATATATTTACACAATCATTAAAACTAATATGTTTGTAAAAGAAGTGTAAACCAATATAGGCTAAAGTTTATTTGCATTGATAAATGTATAATAACATGAATACAAAAAAAACAATTCACCTATTGCATGTCAAGACAAATAAGGTTGTATACAAATAAGAAGTCAAAATACTCACCTAAAAAACTTGTTCTAAGAGGCCAGAGTTAGTGATTGTTTCCAACGATTATAATTTGAGTTTAATTATTTATAGTGATGAACTTGTAACTAATTACTCATTAATTACTCACCCATTCATTATTCAGTTGTAGAATTTCAATTGATTGACAAATGATCATCGATTACAATTTACAAACTGCTCCAATTCAAGCAATTCAATAATGATATAATAATTCATACAGAACAATCATTAAAACCATTATAAATATTGTCGGTTACAAACTTTGAATTGGAAAAACTTTTATTTTACTAATAACTAGTCTTCTGTCCCGTGTAATACACGGGTTGTTTATAGATATACAATATAATTTGTTATTTTATAAAAATAAATAGTTCATAAAGGAGAAGAAGGGGTGAAAAACTGAATGTAATTTTAGAAGATATTAAGTTTGGGAAAGTGAACCATGCAAACAACATTCATTTTTTTTTTCATACATGTATTTAAATTAAAGTGTTTTTAAAAAAA
Organism: Chenopodium quinoa; assembly: GCF_001683475.1. Classification (NCBI taxonomy): domain Eukaryota; kingdom Viridiplantae; phylum Streptophyta; class Magnoliopsida; order Caryophyllales; family Amaranthaceae; genus Chenopodium; species Chenopodium quinoa. Next base: position 4,046,043 of record NW_018744626.1, on the reverse strand, counting down.
AATGAGAAAGGGGATTAAAAAAAAAAAAAAGTTAAATGAGGTGACATGTGGCATTGGTGAAAAACAAAATTAACATGTGGCTTGATGAGGATGATGGTTTGTGTTTTTAAATACTAAGTATAGATATAGATATAAATTGAAACATCATTAACATGCATTGCTTATGTGGCAAGTTTATATGTTGAAAAGAAATGATGTGGCGAGTTAAAACAAAAAATTTGACACATGGCGAAAAAGCACTCCTTACCTTGGAGTTTTAATAATAATATAGATATAGATTAAAGCATACTAATTAAGGAGCTTGAAACTAATTTACTAAATTTCTCCTTATTTTTGTATAATTAAGACACTTTCCTTTATTTTAAACTTTTCCTTCATTATGATAGAACCTCATAAAAGACAAATCAATTGATTTTGCTAGTGAAATTTTGTGTTGTGAACTAAGCATTTCGAATAGAGAAATAAAAAGCTAAGGGTTTATGACTTTATGTTGAAGAACAGGGCTTGGCAATGTCTGACCTCCGACAAGAGCTAGGGTTACCACGGTAAAATAACAAAAGAAGTTTTCCATTATAGTAAAAATTTACAATAATAATCAAAATAATTATTTTTAGAATTCACACTCCATTCGTTCCTATAAAGAGGAATCAAACAAGATTAATTACCCATAGTCCAATGCACAATTCATCCAAACAATAGGTGATCAATTTCGACTCGACCCGCTAGCCTAACCCGAGAATAAAGCAAGCTTAGCTACTGCCAGTGCGCTTTCTCCATTGGGATTAATAATGACCATGGAAGGGGAGGAAAGAGAAAGAAACAAGAATAAGTTTGCTTATCCAATTCTTGCAATGCTCTAATTAGGTTTCCGAAACATCATCCTATGACGTTACTTTTGAGGGTTACTGCAGTTACAAATTTACCTACACAATTATCAAACACATTGTAACTTGTACAAATACTCTTCACTATATACCAAAAAATGACAACTTTACCCCTTCGACCTCAATTGTCTATCAATGTGATTAACAATTAAGGTCTCATTCACTTCACCTTATTTTTGCTGAATTGAAATTATTTTTACTGTGATGAAATTATTTTACAGAACTTAAATTAATTTTACTAAACTGAAATATTTATGTTGGACTAAATTTATTTTTGCTAACTCTCAATCATATTTCTTCTTTATAATTACCGTTTCTTATTGAACTGAAATTACTTTTATTAAACTAAAATTATCATACCGTATACTCCCTTCGTTTTTTTTTATTTAAATCACTTTCCTTTTATGTTTTTTTTTTTTTAATTTTTTTTTAATTTTTAATTTTTAATTTGCATCACTTCTATATACTACCTCCGTTTCTTTTTAGTTGACACGTATTCTTTTTTAGGAAGCTTTTTTTAGTTGACACATTTCCTTTTGGGGTAAATTTTTTACCTTGCATTTACAAGGTACCCCACTTAGGCCCTGTTTGATTCACCTTAAAAAAATAATATTAAGAAAAAATAATTTTAATTCAGTAAAAATAAGTTCAGTTCAGTAAAATTAATTTCAGTTCAGTAAAAATAATTTCCGTTCAGTAAAAATAAGTTCAGTTCAGTAAAATTCAGTTTTCTTAAAGAAGAATTATAATAGAAAATCAGTAAAAATAATTTAAGTTCAGTAAAAATAATTTCAGTTCAGTAAAATTAAATTCAGTTCAGTAAAATTAAGTTCAGTTCAGTAAAATTAAGTTCAGTTCAGTAAAAATAAGTTCAGTTTAGTAAAAATAATTTCAGTTCAGCAAAATTAAGGTGAATCAAACAGGGCCTTACTTTTTCATTCTCTCTCACTCTCTTTTCTCTTCTTAATATATGTGCTTAAATCAAACGCGTCAACTAAATAAAAACGGAGCAAGTATAATAACTTTACACTATATTTTATTATTTCTCTCTCTTACTTTAAACCCCACTAAAATTAATTTATCATTTCTCAATCTCATGGTCCCCACTACTCTCTTACATACTTTCACTTTTATGGTCCCCACATTACTTTTACCTTAATAAATTATTCATCCACTCACATTATTAATTCGTTCTCCTAAGACTTCGCTCACTTGCAAGTGATGCAAATAAAATAAAAAAAAAACGGAGGGAGTAAGAGCAACTCCAATGGTTGCTTTTATGGACTAGCTTGCAATTTTAATAATTTTCAAGTTAATAGCCAAACCGTTGGAGAGTAGTTTAATAATTAGCTTGGCCAAGCTAATGCCAAGCAAATTAGCTTAGCTAAACTAATTAGCTTAGAAATTAATTGTCTCTAATAAAAGACTAATTATTTAAAAAATAAAGCTGAAAAATCTAAATGCTAATTAGCTTAACCATTGTGGCATAAATTAGCTAGAAGGAAGAATACTTTGCAATCGTAGGTGACATGGCAAGCTAAGGCTAATTTGGCAATTAGCTTGCCGTTGGAGTTGCTCTAATATCATATAACTAATATATAAAGCTAAACTTTTAGCCAGGCCATGACGTTGCGACACTTGGCGTTCCAACTTTTCGCCAAGTGTCGCGCAACGTTGGAGCAATTTAAATAAAAGATAAAAAAAAAGAATTTTAGGATAAAATTTAAAGTTTAGAATTTTATTTTCGATAAAAGACCAATATTTAAGAGATACAAATTGAATATAATTTTATTCAAAAGAAATTATTAGATTATAATTTCTCAAAAAAAAAAAATTATTAGATTATAATTCTTAAAAATTATCATAAAAATTAAATTTTTTTATGTCATAATATTTTTTTTGGAGCGAAGGAATTAGTTTAAAGTGTAAAACATCTATTTATAATATATACTAAGGTTAAAATAATATACTTCACAACTAATATAATTTTATTACTACATAGACCTGTCAATTAGGGTTGAGTTATGAATCATTCGGATTGGGTCACTTTAGGTTACGAGTCAATAAATGTTCAACCCTTGCCCAAAGTTTTGGGTTCGGGTCAACCCAACGGGCTTTGAACATTTATCTTATTTAATTTATTATTTGTTTATTTTTTTAAACTATTAAATCGAACAATTCACCAATATTAGTATTAGTCATTATATGCCTACTAGATAGTAAATCGTCACAAAAACATATCAATAAACTAATTATTTTATCTTTAAATTCAATAAACAACCCGGACATTGCACGGACACAAAACTAGTTTTTTTTAAAAAGTAAAGTTAACCGGCCTAACATGGCTTCGACCGGGACTCAAGTTTATTTTTTAAACAAGCCAATACAATCTCTCCTCACAGGCACAAGCACTAGCACAAACTGCACAAGCACTAGCACTAGCACTAGCACAAACTGCGCAACAACCAAAATCGCTAATCAACAACAAAACCCGCCACCGCCGTCGCCGTCGCCATCGCCATTGCCGCCGTTGTAGGAGAGAGAAATTGAAGAATGGAGTCGCCGGGGCAATGGCTAGAGAAGGAATTGAATGAATTGTGCAAAAAAGTAGACACTCCTTTTGACTTTGATTCTGATATGATTTCCGGCCTTGTTTCTTACTGTGAATTTGCTCCTCCGCTCGACGCCAAAGAATACCTTGATGTAATTCCATCTTCTCTCTCCTCTCCTCCCCTTTTTTTCTTCCATTTTTATCACTACTCTTTTCCCTGTCTAATTTTCGGGAAATTAACATTTTGTTCGTTAGCTTTTTTTTTTTTTTTTTTTTTAAATTAATATAATGGGGTGTTTCTATAATTGGACAGTTGATTAGCTTTATGATTTCTTATTGTTATTATGCTATGGTTTTATCTTGATTTGTGAATTTTTCTTGTAAAAACCTAATCTTGTCTATGGATCTTTTGTTGAACATGGGTTGATTAAGAAAAAGGTTATGATCATAGATTATAATTTGCAAATTACAACAGAAATATGGAGATGGGTGTTTAAATATGTTGTTTGTATTGCTTCAGTATGTCTGCATAGTTCATCAGAAATTGATATATTCTCAAAAAAAATTGAGGAAAAGAATGAATTGGAACATATGAACTGAATTCCAGATTGTGTGTTTGTATTACTTGTTGATTTAGGCTTGAATTTCTTTGAGCATTGGAGAGGACACCATTAATGGTCTGGAATGGTATGAGAGCTTGGGCGTTAAGATTGTCAGTTTTGGCTAGAATGCATTGGAACATATGAATTAAATTTAACTCTCAAATCCCTTGTCTTAACTCATGAAGTTGAATGGTCACCAAAAATAGATTGCTGGGAATGCAATCCTTTTAGAAACATTGTACATATACTGATTTACGTTGTACCTGCATTGTAGTTTTTTCCAAATATCTAAGCTATCAGATGTCAGGAAAGCTTATGGAAGCAATTGTGTAGAGAGCTCTGAATTTTCTGATAAAATAGAGAATGAATTATTATTCTTACTTTCTTGATTGCTGGGGATTTCTAATGTTGAAAGAAATAGATTGGTTGTAGCAAATGCTTAAGCTTCTCACTTAATGTTTTTCATTTTGTGATGACTTCAGAACATCGTTGGTGAGGAAGCAGGCAAAACTGTCATACAAGAATACTTAAGACGAAGGGGCTACTCACCATCACCTGAAGCAGTTGGTGCTTCTGCTTCCAAATTACAGGCGTATGTCAAGCCAAGTGCTGATGAAGGCTTGACCAGTGGAGCCAAGAAACCATCCAGGGCACAGAAAGAGGCTTCAGCTTCTAATAACCAAAATAGTAAGGTAAAAATAGAGGCTGCAGAGTCAGGAAACAGGCAACAAAATAACTCTAGAAAGAAAAAGGGTGGGAAGGTTATATCACTTGCAGAAGCTGCCAAGGGAACTATCGTATATCAGCAAGGCAAACCATGCTCTTGCCAGGCACGTCGACATAGATTGGTGAGCAACTGCTTATCTTGCGGTAAAATAGTATGTGAACAGGAAGGGGAAGGGCCTTGTAATTTTTGTGGGGCTCTAGTCCTGAAGGAAGGAAGTACATATGCTGGTTTGGAGGTGTCTGCAGTACCTGAAACGGAAGCTGAGGTAGCTGCAAATGCTTATGCCAAGAGGCTTGTTGATTTTGATCGGAATGCAGCTGCACGCACAAGTGTTATTGATGACCAAAGTGACTACTATGATGAGGGTAACAGCTGGTTGTCCATGGAGGTATATGATCAAATTCTACAGATATTTGTATAACCTCCCTCTTCATATTACATGAATATGAATGCAGATTTTCATTGGATAATATATCCTTTTGCAGGAAAAGGAACTTTTAAGGAAGAAGCAAGAGGAGATTAAAGCAGATGAGGAAGCAAAACGAAAGAGAGTAGTTGTGGCTTTTGACTTGGTTGGCCGTAGGGTAAGTTGATCTCCCTTCAAATATATGATGAAATTTGGTTGATTTCTGCTGGCTTATGTTCTCAAGCTTATGGGACAGATGGACATATACCTAGCTACCCCTTTACGGCTCCTTTCAATTCTGAGATCAGGATTTCTTGTTCTTGTGGTGTAAATGATGTGGGATAATGGAATTGGTATTAGGTCAAAATTTGGTTTCTTTGACAAGAATAGGTTGGATCTCTTGGGGGTTACCTTGGCCTCAAGGTAGGAGATTTTTTTGAATATATGTGGTTTTTGAAAAAAGTGAGAACCTACATAAGATGTGAACAATTTGGTCAAAGAAGCCTTACGCTATGTGTCTTCTCTTGAAGTAAGCATAAGATGATTGCTTTCAAATGACACCTTTAATTTCAATTGACTTGTATTATGTATTTGCTTAGGTATTGTTAAACCAAGATGACACTTCAGAACTTGAAACTGGACTCAACATTCTAAGGCCACCTGATCAGAGAGAAGCAAGCCGAGTCAAACCAAATCCCACCCTTCAGGTGCAACCAGTTTTCATTGATCCCGGCCCTAGGGAAAAGCCTCTCAAGGACAAGCGCTCTAACAAAGGTCTAAACAAGGGACTGTGTTTGGAGATCAGTGGAAGGGTGCAACATGATCGCAGTGATTTCAAGCACTTTGTGGAGGAACCTCTTGGATCTTCTTCAGCAAATGATTATTTGCAAGGGCTAACTTGGAATGGTGTCACACACATGGAAGATGATGCTGAGTGCTCTGCATACTAGTATTACATAGTGAGGTTTAGGCCCCTAACTGTACTATGGTATGAGCTCATTCTGTCTCTGAATACTTGTTTATCAATACAAGTGTATATTCTGTTGTCCTGCCAAATTTCTCCAGATTTTACGACATGTGCATATCTTAGTGTGCACCAAGTTATACTATCCGATCATCATGAATAAAATAGATGGCGAGGCCATTACTCAAAAGTCATGGTGTCATATACCAATTTGTAGCTTTAATATTACCTGTATGACTGTATGTGAAGGATTTTGCATTTCTCAGGTTTTGGTTTTGTTTTGCATCTTACCATTAATTACCAGTCATTGCATTCACTGGGAAAATTATAGTTCAGATGTTCGTATGATTGGTCTGCAGTTAGTGTAAAACAGTATTTAACTTCCTCACAGTTACAAATTTATTTACAGTTTCACTATAATTTACGAAGTATTACTGTTGTTAATCTTCTTTAATTTGCCATTCTACGTAGGTCATCTTTTTTTTTCCCCAAGTGGAAAATTATTCATTACCATAATTATTTAATCTTAATTTTTTAGCTGTCCTGATGACATGGTATAAGAAAATGTGTAGCTCTAGTAGAATCAGGTTGAATATTAAGGGGTAGGGTGTCTTATTACTCTTGTACCAGTTGTTCTTCTGAGAATACCAGTGTTTTTTTTCTTTGCTAATAAGCAGGGCCTACTACTGAAATCCATTTTAAGGGTAGCCGATTGGATTTCAAGCCCTTGGGGTAGGCATTTGACCTTTTTTTTTTTATTTTTTTTTTCTTTTTTTGTAAATTAGTTTGCCGAGTGACTCTTACCTTCAAAGAATATTGCAAGGCCGACTTCTTGATTCTGTGGAAGCACTTTGGGCCTCCCAAGTGTTGCCACACCTAAGCCTTGGACTGCCCTTGTTGAAGGGATGCAAGGTAGAACTTGTAGGTGATTAGTTTTAGGGATTTGGGCATTTAGCAACCCAGAAAGGTTGCAGAAGAGCATGGTGGAACATGCAAATAATCTCTGTATTGTGTTACAGAGTAGTCTAGGATAAGGAGTAGTGCTAGAAACTTCACATACATTGGTTTGTGGTATGATATTATCTTACATTTCATGACCCAAGTTAATTTCAATTTGTTGTGTTAGTTTTCAAAATTGACATGATATATCTAAGTATGATTGTTATATGATGTCATATACGGGGAAGAATTATCGGACAACTTGTACAGTCTGTAGTAGATGCAATAAGATTTTAATAAACCCCTAATATTAAACAGATCAATATCATCTTGTGATTACAATAGCACTCTCATCCAATAGAATTGGGTAGTACAAATACTAGTACTAGTTGATGTACATCAGTACATGTACTACATCTCTTTGGGCCTTTGGTGTAGTACTATGAATTTTTAAATCTGATCCAACTAATAGTATTAAAATTCTAATTTTAGGAATATGTCCCATGTTATATCTATTATCGGCTGCTTTGTTTTATAATACTCTTGTTGGTTACTATTCGTCGTTGATGTGTTACTCAACTTTGTCTATGAAAGTCATCTATTTTTGTGTGTGGCCGGTGGTATGAGAGTTTTTTTTTATTTGCATATACCAAGTCAACTTAAGCATCTTATTTTTGTGGAGGTCAAATTTGTAGCTCTCAAGTTCCCTAACTACAGCCAGTGTGCTTTGTGCTTATTGTTATGGATCTTTAGCTTGTTTCAGGCAGCTCCGTTACAATAAGCACAGTGCACGTTGGCTTTTCCGTTGGGTTTGTCGAGAGTTCTGCAACATTGAAGAAGGCTAGGAAGGAATAAAAACGTGCTTAATGATTTCAGGGTTGGTGGTCAAGGTACGTAACTATGTGTTGTATCCAGTGCTAGACTGTGTTAGTTGATTGTTGCATGATCGCTTGATCAAATTACTAAGTTTAAGGTTTGAGGTATGTATGCTTCTCATCTGCCTAAAATTCAAGTAAATTGGTATTATTCTATGCTTTCTGGGTTGATATTGAAGTTTTTGGAAAAAATTCATTCTAATTTGGATGCTTTGTTATGCTTTTGTTCTTAATCAATTAGTGGTATACATTCAACTTCTTTACTTGAGAAAATGATACTGGTAATTTGATTTGTATTATGTGAATATATGTATATTCATATTAAATTTCATGTTATGTTTGTACAATACATTGTAATGTTTTTCCTTGTATATGAGTGAAAACAATGTCAAAATTGATAAACTACGACTTTAAGAGGGGAGGGGGCATCAAAATTGATGAGAGTTTAATTAGTATAACAATAGATTCACTATTTTCCAAAATGCGTTTATACACATGCATACTAGATAGCCTGCGGTCGGATTTTCATTATTTTGCCCATCACTTATAGTTGTCAATAAGGTATCGATCATGCCCGGAGAAGAGGGAGGGGGCTGCGAGTGTCTGTGTGCCTTGTTAAGGATTGAAACTTCCAACCTCATGTTTGTGAGGTAAATGTGGTACAAACTAATTGACTATGGCACACCTACCACACCCTCAAAAATTGTCCGTTTATGGCTAGGAACCAACTTTACTCTTTAGAAGACATTATCTCACACTTTTGCTTCCGGCCGGCACCATCAGATTCTTAAACCATCATAGATCATCCTCATCGTCTTCAATATCATTTTGATCAACACTCTTTTTAGTCTTATGAGGTCGCTCTTGCACAACTAAAACCGAAAATTCAAATTCCGGAGAAACTAGCATATCTCCAAAAATCCCTAACTCCGGATACTCACACCATCGGTCCAAAAGCCCGAATAAGGGAGTACATCCAGGCTCATGGTATCTGCCTACTACCGCTAAATCTATCTCATCTTTCATGCTTACAACAATATCAGTAGTTTCTCCACCATCGTTAACCGTTACCTCTACGAATGACACTCTATTGTTATCTTTACACTGGCACTGGAAATCTTGGATAGCATTATAGTCATTAAAGGTGTTATATGAAGGCTTCAGCGAATTTAACCTAATTACGCTGAGCCTAATATTTGGATGATTCACGAATATAGTCGCATATGCTAGAGCCTCTTGGTCATCCACCCCGCCTATGAAGAAAATAGCAATGTGATAAACATCGCTAAGGTGAGTCTGATTTTGATCACCTCTATCAATTAGCATGCCTATGGAACATGGCGCCTTTTCTAGAACCATCTTATTGACGTCTCTTATGGGTTGAGATGCATGTTGGAAACCCATATCGTTAGTCCATTGTGCGTGGAAAGGTAGGATTAGTAGACTCACGTTATGGCTATGTGCAGTGCTGCATATATCATTGTACATGGCCGTGTATGAAGACACTGAAATGTAATGATGTGGGCGAATAGTACCATTAGTTTTACGTTCAAGGTTCACCAAGGCATTTACTGTGCGGTTGCAACGAGAGAGGTTGGAGCGATAAGCAGATGAGGATTGGATCTCGTGTAGGGGCGCTAGGATAGGGAGGGAGACGCGGCCAGCAGTAAGTGGAATAAGTTGGAGGGCAATGACGGGTAAAGGCTTTTGTTGTGTAGAGTGGAAAGCTTGAAGAAGGCGTATAATTCCGGGTAGATTTTCTTCCTTATATATGCATGATAATACGCGCAAAGTGCCCGTTTCAGCTGATGTAAGTATACCTTGTCTTATAATCGTTCGATATTGTGTTGATGGTTCATATATGTATCTCACTAGGGGTAAGAAGGTTCCAGTGCAAAACAGAATGTGTAGCGACAAAGTTGTGTAGTGTTCTGCGCTCAATATCTGCAGTGTTATGCAAACATCATGTAAATACAACAGATTGTAACTCGAAATTCTAACAATATATTAAATCATGGCTACGGTATTAATCAACTTAAAAAACGCAGGAATAACATGTTCAAATGATATTAAATAAGAGATAATAAATTCATATAAGTTCAAATAAGTATACTGAAACTTAAACTTACAACTAAAATAAGTCGTGATAAGTTCATATAGGAAATTAAGAACAAAAAAGTACGTATCTCACCCCTTGTTCTTGAAATTGGCCAAGCATAACTATATCTAGCAGACCTGCCGAAGACATGATGATAGAAAGGGAAATCGCGGTCCTGAGATGAACTCCGAAAAACATAGTGGGAACAAGAGTTCCCAAGAATTTACCACATACGCCCAAAATCATAATAGTCTCTACTATAAGAGAGTTTGAGCTGAGAGAATTGAAGTCTGCTTCAAATCCATGCATAGCACAAAAGATAGGGAAAAAAACACATGAAGTAATGGTGTCTAATTTTTCGGACAAAATCGAGGCTAGTGGTTCTTCAGGCAGGAAGAATCCAAACAAGAAAACCATGAGAGGGTGATGAACTTGTAAGCTCAGGAAGGCTAATAAAAGAACAATCAAGAGGATAACCATGAAATGGCTGTCTTTTACACGTTCGCCTTCGGGTGTATAGCTAACAATATAAATGATTAATGGCCTACAAACTGCAAACATAAAAATGTAGGTTCCAGAAACCATAACTGGGTGCCAGAATTCGCCGGCAAGCACAGGGTTTATAAGACTGTACATCAGGAAAGTTAGAAACATTCCAAAGATATCAAGCACCAAAGATGCTGCACAAGCCAAGCGACCGAGCTGAGAGTTGCTTATGCCAACTTCATTAACATGGTTACATGTAACCATGAAGAAGGTTTGAGCATTGAGTAGAATCACCTTGATTATTCCTTCTATTCCATCAGAAAAGTTAAGCATTCTTACTCCAGCATAGCTTAATGCCAATGACGCGATTAAGCCAGAAAAACTTATGATGACTGTTTCCTTGTCTATTCTTTTCAGTAATGCTCCTACATTAGTTTCCACTCCTAATATGAATGAGTAGAATACGAAACCTAAGTATGATAAGGTTTTTATCAAGTAATTGACCGTCGGATGGAGTAATGCCTGAAAGTCAAGTATATTCTTGGAACATAGTAGTCCAATTACAAAAAATCCACCCTGTATGGACAAGGAAAAAAACATAGTAAGGGTTAGTTTACCATAGTAAAATAGGGGGAAAAGGCGATACACAACTAGTTACAAACGGTTACAAAGCATGAATGTATAACAGGAGGATTTTTAAGAGCATACAGAGGTATATAGGATGTATAGTGGGATAGATAACATTCCCTTAAATTTATGGTTATTATATGCTATTATTAGTAAAATTAGTTGATGATTGCATTGGATTTGATTGTAAAACATAGGAAACTTAAGAAAGGGAATGTATGTAATGTTTTAGATTGTAATGAAAATTCGGTAACTTACAAACATCCTAGACAATACTGGCAAGCCAAGAGGTCTAAGCAAGAACGAAGTTGTTGAAATGGTAAGCAAGATTATAGCGAGTAGCAATATGCATATTGATGATTCTGAACCTTGAGGATAATATGGGTTGGACCATACACTCGAAGTTCTTAATAAGAAAGGCCATTCTTGGCACATCATCTCGGTGTTGTTCCAAGTAGCCTGACTCCACATTTTGAGTATTCCATTTGAGGTTGATGCCATGTTTAACTTCTTTATTAATTTGTAACTCGATTTTGTTTTTCACATCACAATGTACAAAGATTTTGAGCGAAAATGTGCTTGAGATTATTAGAAGTGTATTGTGAAGATTTTACAAGATTAAAAGAGAGGAAAGGAATAGGCTCAGCTCTTATAATTATGATGATATACATTGTATAATGAAATTAAATTGGGATGAATATTAGGTATAAGAAATAATTAATTAGTTTAAGCTTCCTAAATAAAGAAATATCATGCTTGGAAATGGTTGTACTTTTTGGCATGCATGAATCTAAATTTAGAGTAATGACATGCACCAACGATTTCTAAGGTTTTTCAGGCCAACAATATTTCTAAAATAAATTACTTAAAATTCTTTGCTGGCTTAGCTTGGTGTTGTTAACTGAGTTAAATTTACACAAAGAATCAATAATTTGACGCGCACAATGTCACAACTGAGTAGCCTTGTGAGACGCAAGCTGGAGATTACAATGAAGATCAACTGATTCCGAATTCCAAATCTCTCTTCCTTATTACACATATTTTCTTATAGTTAACAAACTCTAAAAGAATAATTGAAACGACAAAAATGTACTTCTATGTAGGGATGTCAATGCGAGTGCTTCAAGGAGGATGCATAGTTTGTAGCTTTGTACATGGAGTTACAAATTTGTAGCTAATGTTTAGGCTCAATCTAAGTCATATGACCTGATGAAAGGGTTGCATTGGATATATAAGTGATCCGGGGTGGTTCAATTTTTGTGTATTAAACACCTGCAATTCGCGGAGATGGATGCTATTGTTAGTATGGTCATGGAATGAACGCAACTCGATTATCTTTTAATGTTGTGTTCATCATCCAATCGAAGTCATAGGCAGGTAATCAGAAAGGAACCCTAGGTAAAACATTTGTCAATTGTTCTTAGAAAATGACCATGCTACCTGCAAATGATTAAGAAGGCGAAAGATGGTGATTGTGATGGGTCTTACCTAGGAGTAATTATAAGTGAGATTTTGTCCCTTGTTAATTGTATGTTTTGCTGTCAAGTTTTCAAATGTTTTTAGGGAGGTTAATGAAGTGGCACATATATGTGTGGGGCCGGGGTGTGTCTTACTATTATTGAAGATGTAATTGCCACTGATTTTTGTTTAGTCACGCGTAAATGAAAGTTGTGACCCCTTGGCCATTTTCCCAAAGAAAGTAAAAGAAATATAGACATGTAATTGCAGTGGACAATTGTGAAAATAAATATTGCAATAATAAAAGAATGTGATACACATATTTTCAAAAGTTCAAAGATGGAAATTTTAAGTTGCACTCAATGTTAGTACATCATAAATGTGATACATCTCTCGGATTTTCTAAATAAAAACGGTACTATGTATGATGAAATCAAGCATAATGGAAAAAATTAGTTACACTCAATGTTAGCACTTCATACGTTTATCAGATTTTCTAAAATAAACAAAGTATAATGTATGATTAAACTAAGCATAATTATCACATTACAAAATCATCAATTAGGTCATCATTTTCTGTTGTCTTATGAGGTTCCTCTTGCACAACCAAAACCGAGAAGTTAAACTCTGGTGTGACTAGCATGTCCCCCAAAATCCCCAACTCCGGGTACTCGCACCATCGATCTGTAAGGCCAAACAAGGGTGTACATCCAGGCTCATGGTATCTACCTACAACGGCTAAATCGATTTCATTTTTAAAGGCAATGACAGCATTCGTTGTCTCAGCCCCATCACTGACGACTATCTCCTGTACTGACATTCTCTCATTGCCCTGCAGTTTATGGTGAAATTCTTGAATGACAGTATAGTCATCAAAACTGTGGGTGTTACTCTCTGACATTTTCGATTTTAACCATATGACGGTAAGCCTAATGCTTGGATGACTAGCAAATAGGGTGGCATACGCGAGAGCCTCATGATCATCTGCCCCTCCTATGAAGAATATAGCAACACGATACTCAACATCGAGTATGGTAACATCTTTATCCCCTCGATCAACTAGCAGACCTGCAGAGTCCAAATTAAACAGGGGATTGGTAAGTTAATAACATAATAACAAAAAATTTCCTAGAGAAAATATTCTAAAATTGACTCCACAAGTCAGAAACATAGATTCGCCCCTACCTGCAGAACACGGTGCCTTTTCGAAAACCATCTTGTTGACATCTCTTATAGCTTCAGATAAGTGTTCCACTTCTCTATCTGCAGTCCATTGTACATGAAAAGGTAGAATAAGAAGGCTGGTTTTCTTTTCATGCGCGAGGTTGCATATATCATTATGCATAGTAGCATATGCAGACACTGAAATATAATGCTGCAGACGAGCAGCACCATCAGTCCTGCGTTCGAGGCTCAACAACGAGCTTATTATACGATTGCAACGACCAATGTTGGATCTGAAAGCAGCCGAGGATTGAATTTCATGGAAGGGGGCAAGGATAGGTTGAGTGACACGGCCAGTGAGTTGAATGAGTTGGAGAGCAATGACTGGAAGAGGCGATTCGTGTGTAGGATTAAACGCCTCGAGGAGACGGAGAATTCCTGGTAGATTTTCTTCCTTGTGAATGCATGCTAATACTTGCAAAGTGCCTGTTTCAGCTGATGCAATCACACCTTGTCTTAAGATCGTCGAGTATTGTCTTGATGGATTGTACATAAACTTTACAAGAGGCAGAAATGCACATGTACAGAACAAAATATGTATCCCGATTACGGTGTAGTGTTCTGGTTCCATAACCTGCAGTTTCAATGACACGCACAAATCGAAAAATGTTACAATTGTACACATGAAAATTTAATTAAATTAGTACAGAGTACACTAGCTGGATGTTATAAAATGCAACATTTTACAGCTTTACTAGCTCATTTTGCTTGATTTTGAATTGATCGATTCTTAACATTTGATTTATGCTAATTTACTCGTGTTTTTGTCGCATACAATTAACTATCAACTGATGAAAAGTGAAAACAGAGTTTTTACAAATTGATTCTGATTTATACTGAAATTGGATTTTTCGAGTTGAAGTGAACATGGCCTAATTTATTAGCATAATCTCATAATGGGGATTATATAGAGAAGATAGCATGACTTACCCCGGAATGACGAAATATGCCGAGCATTGCAATGTCAAGGAAACCGCCGGAACATAAGATGAAGCCAAGGGAAACAGCGCTCCAAAAAGGTACACCGAAAATCCTTGAAGATATAAAAGTTCCTAGGAACTTGCCACTGATACTCAAGATGACAATGCACTCTATTATTAAAGATTTTTTGCCAAGGTGATTAAAATCCGCTATAAATCCATGCATAGCACAAAAGACCGGCAAAAAGACACTAGAGTTCATGAGATCTAATCGATCGTTTAAAATCGAGGTAAGTGGCTCTTCTGGTAGGAAAACCGCGAATAAGAATACTATCATGGGCTGACCAACTAGCAAGCTAAGAATTGTTAGTACGAGAATGATCACGATGATTGCCAAGAAATGTGAGTCCTTCATACGACGTCCCTCAGGGGTGTAACTAATAATGACCAAGATTAACGGCCTACAAATGAACATCATAAAGAGATAGACCGCGATAACATAAAAAGGTAGCACAAAATGTCCACCTTTGAAAGCTATATAAACATTGAAAATCATGAAAGTCGAGACCATTCCATAGACATCGATGACTAAAGATATAGCACAAGCTAAACGACCGATTTCCGAGTTGCTTATGCCAAGGTCGTTAACATGACTACAAGTAACCATGAAGAAGGTTTGAGCATGAAGGATCATTTGCCTTAAATAACCGGCTTCATCTTCCTTTATATTTAGGGCTTTTAATCCGGAATAACCAAATGCTAATGATGTAAAATAGCCTGAAAAACATATGATTATAGCCTTCTTTCTTACTTTTTTGATTAATGCTAACAAATTAAGTTCCACACCAAATATAAATGTGTAAAATATGAACCCTATTTGTGAGAAACTGTTCATGAAGTAGTAAACTGTTGGGGGGACTAATGTTTGAAAACCAAGGGCATTTTTTGAGTATAATAGTCCAATAATAAAGAATCCACCCTGCACATTACATAAACAAGAAAGATTCATGTTAGGAAATTAAACTTTTACTATATGTTTAATGATAATATTATACTTAAAAGATTTAAAATACATGAATAATATTGACTATCAATTATTCTAATTTTATTACATATTCTTGGTTGTAAAGTTTGGAATAATATACTTGATGTTTATCTCTTATTTTTAGTAAGCTAGTTATTGGTCCGGACGATGCTACAGATCATATTCATTTCTAGTAAGCTTTCTTCTTCTTTTTTTTTTTTTTTTTGGAAGAATGGTAAGCTAATTTATGGAAGCATCACATTTCTATAGAAAATTACAAGCATTTATACTCTCTAATTTTTTTGTTTTTTAAAAAAATATTGTTGCTTTATTCATTCATAAAACAATGTCCAAATTATATCATTGTGCTGAAATAAAATATCAAAAATATATTTATGAGGACATAATGAAGGGAAGTGAAACTTACAAACATTTTGGCCATGGCTGGCAAACCAATAGGTTTAAGGATGAAGGAAGTAAGGGTAATAATAAGCAAGATTATGCAAAAAAGAAGGATAAATGTAGATGAATCTGAACCATGAGGATAAAAACGGTCGGACCATATGGTTGGAGACCCTAAATATATAGGTCGTTCTTGGCATAACATTTCGGTCCCATTCCATGAACCCGTACTCCACAACTTTAAGGGATCATATTTTGATTTTATTGTCAATTGTTCTGCGGCCCCTGGGTCCATAGCTAATTTTTATGTAAAGTTTGATTTTGAGACGGATTTATTACAGGTGGGTAGCGTTAGCAAATTTGAGGGAGAATATGAGAGAAAAAAAGTTTTTAAAAAGAGGTTTAAAGAAATAAGAGAGAGTTTGTCAAAAAAAAAAAAAAAAAAATAAGAGAGAAATGTTTATGAGCTTGCTAGAGAGAGGCATTTTTGGTAGATTAACTATAGATAGGAATTTAGGATGCCCAATGGAAAAATAGTGTGTACAGTTGGGTTTTACCAGAATTACGTAAGTTTTGTTACCTTTTCTCTTTATCTTTTGTGTCTTTACATACACCAAACAATAAATAATATACCTTGATTTGATTTTTTAACATTATTTTTGTTGGAAATACATCAATACAAGTAGTTTTTTTAACTTGTTACAGCAGAACAAAAAAAAAAAAACTATATGTTTTTCATTTATTTTCTATAAATAGAAAAATTAATTAATATCACAAATTAAACGAATTATTGCATTGTAAAAGAAAAAGTTAGATCATTTCTCAAAAAAAAAAAAAAAAAAAAAAAAAGATCATAATCATGATCATGCGACTATGATTTCGTTGAATTAAAAAACAGCAAGAATTTTTTCACAATCACCAGTCGCAAATGCTATTGTGAGTTAAATTTGTAATTTTATTTTTCGAAGGTGTAACATTTTTAATTCTGAATTATTTTTTGTGTAGTAGTTATTGATCTTATTATATGTAACACAATTTGTGGGATTAATAATCCAGATGATTTTGTTTCCTAGATCGGCATAAAGGGATAATTAGCATCTAAAATTTAAATTAATACTAATGTCTTGTATGATTTGAGAATCATCAAATGATTTTTTTTATAATTGTTGAATTTTGCTTATGTTGTTTTGATTGTTGATGGTATACCTTTAGTAACTTGGGTAATGTAATTTTGCCTTTTTGTATGATTAACATATGTTCGTGGGCATAGCTAACACATTACACATTATTAGTGAACCATGTAAAATTGTTAACTTTGATGTAGGTTAAAAAATGGGGACAAAAGGAAACTCAGGAGACAATAAAGCCAGAAGCCCTTTATCAGTTTTCATTGTGTTTGGATTGTGTTGTTTTTTCTATCTATTGGGTTCATGGCAGCGCAGTGGCTTCGGCAAGGGTGATCGAATCGCGGTACAGATCACACAGCAGACAGACTGCAGTATCCTTACTGATCTAAGCTATGAGACACATCATGGAGGTGAACTTCTTAATGAAGTCAAGAAATTTAAACCATGTCCTGATCATTTCATCGATTACACACCCTGTCATGACCAGGCGCGAGCAATGACCTTTCCTCGAGAGAATATGAACTATAGGGAGAGACATTGTCCTCCACAGGAGGAGAAATTGGATTGTCAGATACCTGCACCTAAGGGGTATGTCACCCCCTTTGCTTGGCCCAAGAGTCGCGATTATGTACCTTATGCAAACGCGCCTTACAAGAGTTTGACAGTAGAGAAGGCGGTCCAGAATTGGATACAGTATGAGGGTGATTTGTTTAGGTTCCCTGGTGGAGGAACGCAGTTCCCTCAAGGTGCAGATGCTTATATTAATGATTTAGCCTCTGTCATTCCTTTGGATAATGGGATGATTAGAACTGCTCTGGATACTGGCTGTGGGGTAAGTCTGATTCGTGTTATTCGATCTCTTTTTTGTGTAACTATATATTATACTCCCTCCGTTTTGTAATATTCTATATATACTAAGCTAGTACGCTATAGATTAATATGGGACGGAGGGAGTGTTATGAAGGGTTATAAGCAATTTTGATGATTACTTGTTTTATAAGAGTAATTGACAAATTTTTAGCTAGGTTGCAAGTTGGGGAGCATATTTGTTCAAGAAAAATGTTCTAGCGATGTCAATTGCACCTAGAGACTCACATGAGGCACAAGTTCAATTTGCTCTAGAAAGAGGAGTTCCTGCTATTATTGGTGTTTTGGGAACTATAAAGCTCGCGTATCCCCCTAGATCATTCGATATGTCTCACTGCTCAAGGTGTTTGATTCCGTGGGGTGCAAATGGTAAGTGGATTTTGTCAATTGTTGTACTAACACTGAATTTTACAAACCCGAATAAAGGCCTAAACCCCCAAGCTGCCAAAGAAAACAGAATGAATGAATTGTTGCTTAGTTTGTCTAATATTACAAGTTACTAAGGAAGTGATACTCTGTAGGTGGACTTTACATGATGGAAGTTGATAGAGTCCTTAGACCCGGGGGCTACTGGATACTCTCAGGTCCACCCATCAACTGGGAAAACAATCATGTAGCATGGCAGCGTCCCAAGGAGGAGCTTCAAGAAGAACAAAGGAAAATTGAAGAGATTGCTGAGCTTCTGTGCTGGGAGAAAAAATCTCAGAAAGGTGAAATTGCTATTTGGAGAAAAAGAGAGAATTGCAGGGAACGAGTTTCTCGTGCTACTATGTGTGATCCACAATATGGCACTGATGTTTGGTAGATTTCTATGCATTCTGTTCTTCTTTGCTGTTTTTTGGTAGATTTTTCGACAAAATGAACCTATGACAGACCAATAGCTAGCCATGTTAGTTGGACTTTTGTAGTCGTGTACTCATGTCAGGCATAGATATGTCCATGTTATTAGTTCAAAATGAATTGGCAAATTACTACACTCCACTTCATCTTGAAAGTGTTCAGGATGTAACATAAGTATTTAAGTGAAATGAAGAGTCAGAGTAACATAATCAGAAGTTTTGCTCTACCTCTTAAATTGCAGTACTTAGAATTGTCGTTTGCCTTGTGCATAACAGGTATAAAAAGATGGAGACATGCATAACTCCGTACCCTGAAACAAGTTCTCCTGATGAAGTTTCTGGCGGAGAGTGGAAACAGTTTCCAGACAGACTTAATGTTATTCCTTACAGAATAGAGAGTGGTTCTGTTCCTGGAGTCACAGCTGTAACATTTCAGGATGATATCAAACTTTGGTCAAAACACGTCGATTACTATAAAAGGGTGAACAAACTGATTGATACAGGAAGGTACCGCAACATCATGGATATGAATGCTGGTCTAGGAAGTTTTGCTGCAGTACTTGATTCCCCTAGTTTGTGGGTTATGAATGTTATGCCCACGATTGCAGAGAAGGATACTTTGGGTGTTATTTATGAGCGAGGTCTGATAGGAATATATCATGACTGGTAAGCCTTATGTAAACTTCTGCTTTCTGTTATGTCAGGACTTAGCAATGCCTGTGTGCAAAGTTTGTGTCAAAAGATTTGGTTGCGCTGTTTCATGTCATCTTAGCGTACTATTCTTTCTTCCCACCAATTTCCATCAATTAACTGCTTGAGATTTTAAATTTTTTTTTTCGTGTTAATAGCTTGAATGTTTCGTTCTGTATGTGTCTGCAGGTGTGAAGCCTTCTCTACATACCCTAGGACTTATGACCTGATACATGCAAATCGTCTTTTTAGCTTGTACAAGAATAAGTAAGAAACATTTCATCATTCGTTCTTTTCGTTACATTCATTACAAATAAAGGTAGCCTGTCTTTATTGTTTGTTGTTGAAAATGTTCATGCCTAATAAAAAAGCTATCTAACAATCATTCAATAACTTCTTATAAAAATTTTCAACTCCTCTGTTTAAGCCTGTGTCATTAGTCCACCATATTAGAACTGTGAAATATAATCTGAATAGACAGTATATATCTTATGCAACTCTTAAGCAAATTACACTCCAAGATGTGTTGCACCCCTTAGTGAGGTTTTTGGTCACAAACTAGGCCTATCGACTATTGAGTTTGCGCTATACAGCTAATGATCCTTCGGCTAAATCATGTAATTCATTGTTAAATCTGTTGTAAATCATTGCAGATGTAATGCAGAAGATATCCTACTAGAAATGGATCGCATCCTACGGCCTGAAGGGGCAGTGATATTCCGAGATGAAGTAGATGTACTTATGAAGGCGAAGAGAATAGCAGCTGGAATGAGATGGAACACCAAAATGGTGGATCATGAAGATGGTCCTCTCCTCACTGAAAAGGTGTTGTTTGCTGTCAAGCAATACTGGGTCGCCGGTGAAAACAATTCCACTTCTGTGTAACTTAAGTCTGTAAGTAGAAACAATTTTAGTACAGTTACTGATACAGGCCAGGCAACCACAATTTTCGAGTAATTTTTTGTTCACTTGAGTATGGATATCGAAGCAAGGTCCTCAATGTGCAGCAAGCATTCACACCATCCTTTTGTCGAGGTTTCTTGCACTCCTTGCAGATGCACTGTACGCGTATCTGCAAGTGCACTGCATCTGCAAGTGAACAACTTTGCTTAGTGTTTTTCAGTTTTCTGATGTATACAGATGCCAAGCAGCTATGTTTTATCTGTTTTGTCATCTAAGAAGTATATTGTACGGAGTACTTTTTGTATTTTTTGTGATAGTTTTGTTTGTACTTTACTAGTGAGAGTTCTGTAGTTCCAAATAATTAATTTTTGGTCAATTATTTTGTTGATACATTCTTTAATTAAACATGCTCTTAGGCTTCTTTTGGCCCTGTTTCACCAACTTTTGATCTAAACGTTACTCATTCGATGACCATGACTGATGATTGTGGTGCTATATCGTTCGAAAATCTGATGAAAGAAACACCCCAAAGCTTCTGATTACACCATATTTGAGCTTGATGATTAAAATTACTAGCCTCCTAAACGTTAATGGTCCATCAATTGCATCCTCATTTGATCCTATATATAGAACTTAGGGAAGGAAGCATCTAAATGTCATTATTGTTTACTACAATATTTCAAGACATATATCTTAAAAGCCAAAGAAAATAGACATGTAGATGTTGCACTATAAAGCACGTTTGTGTCAAATAAAAAATTCAAGGTTCAATACTAGACACGTAAAATATTTCCTAACGACCAAACATTTTGAGATAGCCCTAAATAAAAAGATTCACATTAGACATGTTAAATATTTGAAAGAATCCATATAATACTGTGTAAGATCTAATCTATAGTTAAGATTAGATGGATCTACAACATTTTTTTCAAAAAAAAAAAGTTACATATTAAAAGACAGTTAACCAATCAACAACTAAGATTATATGCTATATGTTGGCCACTTTATAATTTCAAACAGCAAATATTTTGTGGAAAAACAACTTCGATAAACTCTCAAAATCAATGTCATATTCGAGCGTCTCAATCACCCCATTTAAATTCCTTATTTATGGCGAACAAAGTCATTTACTTGTGAAAAAGGGACCCTATTTTTAGATATGAATGGCTAATATTCTACTTTTTTGCTAACCACTTGTTATATAACCTATGATGTCCACCCTTGTCAAATTATATCTCCTGTTCAACAAGTGCATTAAATTATATTTTCTACTGTTATCATAATAATAATGTTACTAAAGCATACATTATAATGTTAGCTAAATAGTGTTATTCTTTTTTTAGTATCTAAGTTTTCATCTTTCTTTTTGCAATATCACAAATGACTAGCTTCCTTTTAGTCATGAACTCTTTCTCTTTGTCACTAGCCTTGGACATGGTGGGTCGTTATATTATCCATTATATTTTCTGATAGGGAAACTCGTAAAGTTAGGAATAGCACATATAATCTATTATGTGTATAAGGACAGTTCGATCATGTGTTGTATACATACCGTGTTCATATCTTGTGGCCATAAGGAGTAAGGACAATTTAATTATGTTGGGAGTTAATATTCGAAACTTATGCAAAGTCATGTGTGAGTCGCGATAAAAATAGAGAGTTTATTACATTTTAGTTTAAGGGGTGACTCAAATTATTCAATTACTTTATAGCCTTATGAATTTGAGATTACCTAATTCAATTACTAACCATGTTTATTACTCGTGTATTTTATTTAAACCGCAATTTAACAATTGATTAATGATTTTAGACTAAAACAAGTTGACACAATGTGAATGAAAAGTGTCAATAGTTTATCAAACCTCTAATCAAGACAATTATACATAAATTCTTTCATGCATAATCAGTTCTTAGAAAGATTATAAATCCTACCTAATACAACAGCAGGATCGGATGATCTTGATCATATACATACACAACACTTAATTATGTTCTTAATTGCTATATATTTTTTTTTTCCTAAAATGCACCTAGCTTTATGTTCTACAAATGATCTGAAAAAGTATTTTCAACAAATTATTGACTAACTAAATCAAGAAAAATCAGAAATGAAACATAAAAAAGTCTAATAAAGTTGTGTACTTAGGTTTTTTTTTTTTTTTTTTTTTTTTCAAACAGAGAAGTTGTGTACTTAGTTTAAAGAAAAAAACAGTGGAAAACAATTTTTAAAAAAGGATACCAAAAAAAAAAAAAGTTTGGTAGAGCAGCCATAGAAGATTGTGTCCTTTATGGGGGAAATTTTATAGTGAAAGACAAAGATAGATCTTGGAGGCATTTCATCTGGAGGTAAGGAAAAAGGTGATAAACTGTCATTCAAGCTTCAAGCATATTGACCCCACTTATTTTGTAACTTTACCATCCATTTATTAATTTTACTTGTAATTCTCTCTATTTATATACAACCCTTGCACTAAGTTATTGCTAAGGGCCTCATACAACTTCATTTTGCTTTAAATTATCTCTTCACCTTCTCATCTTCACTCACAAAGTCTCAATTACTACTTTTTTTTTTTTTTTTTTAATCTATGGCAACCGCGATTTTCTCACCTAATTTCAAGGGTAACGAGGGTGGTGTAACCTACCCTCGAGATGTATCGTTCTCCTCGTACCTTGATACAGCCGAGAGGGACTTTGTTAGGAGTCTAGCGGAATCTATTAATAATAGTCCCTCTCCTGCTCGAGAAGTTTCCACCCCACGAGCAGTGATCGTGGGGAGGAACATTTCTCGAGCTCAAAGAAGTGGTGAATCGGATGTTTTTGGAGCCGAGAGATACTTTAATAAAAATATTGATGATGATGAAAAAGGCGGTAGGAGTCGTGTCGTTGTATCAAGAAAGGGTGGAGGTCGTGGTGGCGGGATCAATAGGCATAGGCATCATAGAAGAGAGAAAGGAGATGATTTGTTAGAAGGAACAAAATCATCAAGGAGTAATATTAGTAGTACTAGTAGCTTTAAGTCACCAACTCCAAGTCTTAAATCCGAAGGAAGTTTTAACACCCAAATTGGGTTGTTATTGCCTAAGAAACTTTTCTCCGGTTTTCAATGTAAAGGTTCTTGTTTTGACAAGAAATCCGTTTATACTACAAACACTACTTCTCATCAAAAACCTCAATCTTCTCCTAAGTCATACCAAGGGAATGAGAATGGGTATCGAAAAAGCCGGTCTTCTCATCATCAAGAACACTTTGCATTCCCTATCATAGACACGGCTTCTTTTCACTTAGATCAACCTAAGAAAACAATAGATGTGTTTGGAATTCACCAACTAGGCAAGCAAGAAATCGAACACAACCTCGAGAGGAAGCTTTCGATCCTATCATGGGACGCGATCCCAAACTCTCCTACTACTCCATTCACCATCTCATTAGCAAAGAAAACAACTAGTCCTAGTGTAAAGACCGAAGATGATGAAGATATGTGTAGTGATGCAAGCTCCGATCTTTTCGAGATTGGAAATCTTTCCGGTGTCCCCGGTAGTCAAACATCAACCCCTTATTATGCACCTAGTGAAAGGAGCATCGAATGGAGCGTGGTTACTGCTAGCGCGGCTGATAACTTCTCTTCCTTTTCTGACCTCGACGATGATCACAAAAACACCATCCATCGACAAAGAAGTCATAAGAACATCACCCTAGAAAGGAAAAAAATGCAAAGAAACTCAAATTCGGGTGGAATGTTCCTAGGGTGTACGAGTCACAAAGCCGTCGATGTTGTAAGAAACTACCATCAACCATGAATCGACATCGATTGTACCATATTGTTATTGGTGTATGCCAATATCTATAAAAATATGGTTACTTTAGTATGATTTTCGTACAATTATGTCAATGTATGGCATTGTTATGATGATTAGTAGTACATTATTTTTTACTTTAGTGATATGGTAAGATAAGATATTGTTATTATTGAATTAGAGGTATGAAATCATGTATTAGACCTACCAAAATTACTATGAGAATGATATATGATATGCATTTCTAATATCTTTATAGCAATGATGAACAAGAGCTTTATTCTTTGCTTTCTTGTTAACCAAAGTTAGAACATTTAATGGGACAAATAATGGGAACCCGGATTATTTTTTTTCTTTCATGATTTTTTATAAATTGATATTCTAGATGCACATTTGCCTAACCACATTGCCACACTACATTGGTTCTTTGCCAAAATCGTTTTATTGGCTTTTTCTTGTGTTGTCACTTTATTTTACCGATTATTGTACTCATTTCTCACACGTTCTACTAGTAGAATTTTTATTCTTCCTTTTGGTAGGCTTAGGTGGGTGGAGGTGAAGAGTCTTCAGATCTTAGTAGTACAGTTATTAATTTACCTGCTAGTATAATTTAAACTAGCAATATAACAACTAAATATGGGCGGAGGTACTGAGGTATCATTATTAGACTACTAAGCTAAAAGACATGGCGAAGTCATATGGTTTTAGCAGGGTCCCGGCCCCAATTTTCAGTGTTCAATTTTTTTCATACCCACCTCTGGAAATTTTGTGATACATGTAATAAAGTAATAACCTTGATCCTGATAATTTTTTATTCCTAGCTTCGCCCCTGCTAAAAGAGTACATTATTAACCCATGAAAAAAAAAAGTTTGAAATGTCAAATACATGTTTGTATGAAGTATAAACATGCCCTCATGAGCAATATTGTTAGCAAACAATAATAATGAAGGCGTTCGACACTTATTCCTTAGCCAATTCTAAGTGGGGATAAGTGAGGATAGGTAAGAGATGAGCCTTAATTAATTACAAGAGAAGGAATGAAGAGGGTGGGAGTGGGGGTTGGGGTGGGAGGATACAACTAAAGTACTAGTCATAATAGCTGCTAAAGAATGTCCCTAAAACGACCCACAATGCTATAGCAGCCAGATATATATTTAAGTATACTAAAAACATATCTCAAAGTCTCTTATCTACTACTCTTTATATATGTTTTTTTAATATGAATATATATTATCGTTCAATTATACTTCGTATTCTTTAAGGGTGTGCCTTGCTTTGAAAGCCATGTATGATAGCAACTAAAATCAAGCGCGGGTTGTATATTGTACGTGTACTCTAATCACTGGTTGATTTCGAAACAGGTTGGTTCAAGTGATGATTATATATATGGACCTTATTATAAACAAGTTCATAGAGTAATAAGTTGTTATAGTTACAGGTGAAAGTGATCATAGTATGTATAGAACTATAGGAGTGGTGGAAGATAAGAATTAGGATAGTGAAGTTACGTTACATTGTTTATATATGGGCCAAAGTTTGTAATACACTAGTTTCACTAATGAAGTATGTCACTGTTATCAGTAATTGTGTTTTCAGTAGTGAAGTTGTTTATGTGGAAAATTAAACGGTAAAATGTTTTTCTTAAAAAGTTTGAAAGAAACGTAGGATACCTTCTCCGTCACAATAATTGACAAACGTTTTTCTTTTGGTTGGTTCAGAAGATATAGAAATTCACGTTCTTTTGTTATTTTTTACAAATATCTCAATATACCTGAAATGAGATTAGGTTTATACTTTTTAGATTTTTGAACGGTATATATTGTAAATTCAAAAATATCTCAAAATATATAAACGGAGAAGAAAAATGAAAACCGGTCTAATAGAAACTAATAAAAACCAACAAAAATAGATAACACTCAATAATACTCGCAAATAGAATAAAGAGTCTTCATTGTTTTATGTTCAATAGATAGTGATTTGTCTTACATCTTTTCTCTCCAAAGTAGAGACATATGCTTTACCTTGTTATATTATACTTTACCAACGTTTGGTCTTAATTTGCTTAAAGATAACTACTTAAATGAAGAGATATTCAAGACATAAACAACCAGGAATGTTGTGAAGGGGCCAACTGATCTACATAATGGCAACACACCAATATATAATCTTTAGGTCTATATATAATCAAAGGCTCTATATATATTATATATGGACCACACCATAGAGGTACCACGATAATTGAATCATTCTTGGCTAAAACAATTTGATGATTTTAACAATTCAGATCAACCATCCTAATATTCATGCCTTCATAACTAGTTTGAGTGATGGAATTGTGCTATGTTGAGCCATATGGTATCCATTGTGATTCTCGATTCTCTTTATTCTACCTCTATTTCACAATAATTGATATAATTTGACTGTTTGCACTATTACTCTCGTACTTACTAGTAGTATTCTTTACGAGTGTGCCTTGCTTTGAAAACCATGATACTATATATGATAGCAACTAAAATTGAGGGCGGAGGGGCTATTTATTTTACGTGTACTCCAATCACTGGTTGATTTCGAAAAAGGTTGGTTCATGAGATGATCATAGATATATACTAGTATATATATATGGACCTTATTATAAACAAGTTCATAGAGTAATAAGTTGTTATAGTTACAGCCTTACAGGTGAAAGTGATCAGAGTATGTATAGAAGTGGTGGAAGATAAGAATTCGGAAAGAGAGGTTACATTATACTTCTATTGGTTATATAAGGGCCATAGAGTTTGTTTTTTTTTTTTTTTTTTTTTTTTTTTTTTGTGCAAATGGGCCATAGAGTTTGTAGTTGTACTACATTAGAGCTTCACTACTGAAGTAACAACAACTTCACCAGGCCGATTTCCCCCACCCCCTCTTAGGGTTGTACACCGGTCTAATATCGGATCTGAATGGACAAGGACTTGAATTATTAATTTTTAAGGACCGGACCAGAATCAATACTAGTGTATTGAGTCTTCAATTCCCTTGCTATTTCTTCCATGTGGGACTTGGAATGAAATTCCCAACAATCCTTCCCTCAGACCAAGGACCACATCATCAGTCATGGCCTTCCCTCGAACGATAAACCCGATCAGCTACCATGGTTCGCAAACCACCGGACCATGCCCACTCGCTCCAACCATGAGTTACAGGGTAACCCCACCGGTTACAGGTTCACCGCAAACCATCAGACCATGCCCACTCGCTCCAACCACGAGTTACAGGGCAACCCCATCGGTTACAGGACATCCCCTGGTCCCACCAACTTGACACCATCAAGAGGACTTTCGACACAAAGGGCACAAATCACCAAACTTCGAGGACACACGAGGAACACCCCCCACATAGTACACGGCAGCCACCCACCCCGGATCGAGCCAACCTGGCTTTATACCATTTGTTGGGCCGCCGAAGCATGCTCATTCACACACTAGTACAATATTGTCCGCTTTGGGTCAAGCCCGCACGGTTTTGTTTTTGAGCTCCTTCCCAAAAGGCCTTGTACTAGTGTATTGGGTACCACTTTATAAATAGCTCATTCCCTTGATATTTCTTTCATGTGGGACTTGGAATGAAATTCCCAACACCCCGAACCCTAAATTCAACTCCTAAATTTTTATAAACGAGTCAAAAATTCTAACCCGGCCCAACATGTTTATAAACGGATTGACCTGAACCCGACCCATTTAACCTGAATTTTTATAAAGTTATTTATAACACACTGTAACCGTTAATATTCTTAAAAAATCAAATCATTTAATACGTATTTACAATCACAATCTAATACTTGTACTCCCTTCGTTTTTAAATACTTGCTCCATTTATCCATGCGCGGATTTTTAGGAGAAATTGGATAAATGAATAAAATATGGAGATAGTGGGGTTGTTGGAAAATTAAAAAAATGTAAAAAAAAAAACAAAAACAAAAACAAAACAATAGTAGTGGAGAAAATTGGAGAAGAGTGAATGCTAGGTCCACTAGGTGAGAGAAATTTAAATATTGTAAAAACTTTCTAAATAAAGAAATGAACAAGTATTTAAAAACGGTCGCAAATGAAAAATGGGGCAAGTATTTAAAAACGGAGGGAGTGCTACTTTGTATAAATTTAGTATTACAATTTATACTTAAAGTGACATTGAGTGAGCCACCATAAAGGAGATCAGGAGAGAGAGTGAGTCTAGTAAGGATTAAAGAGTAGAGAGACTGTAAAAATGTAGAATCAATTTCATTTAGGGGTTAGATTATATTTATATGACTATGTATTGCATTGGGCTTGGCCCAGAAAAATGAATTTGCTAATGGGTTAAACAGGTCGTGATCAGGTTGACCCAACCTATATTTGACCTAAATTAGTTAAACGGGTAAGGCGGGTTATTTTCGGGTTGGGATTCTCAACCTGAACCTGACCCGCTTATTTTCAAGCCGGGTTCGGATTGACCCAATTACATAAACGGGTTTAAAATTATAATCAAAACCCATTTATTTCGGGTTGGGTTCGGGTCGATTGTCGAGTCGGGTCAGCTTTTGCCAGCTCTAATTACAAGCGATCATTTTTCTTTAAATTTTCTAAATTACTTTTGAATTTTTCACAGTACTTTTTTTTCACTTTGCTTCTTCAACTTTTATCTATAATTTTACTTTTTTCACTTAATGTATTTCATTCACTTTCTTATCATTTCTTAAATACCGTAATAAAACACAAACATGAACTATAAATTTCGAGGAGTTGAGAATTACTTTTTTACATTGACAAATTACAACACAAACACGTGAAGACGAATAGAGAGACACATGCCTCAAATTCTCCCTGAAGCACAAACTCCAAAATAACCATTTTTTTTTTCGACAACACGCACAAAATCAAGGGAAGATAATTCAGATAAACTCCAAATCTCCCAAAATAACCATATTAGTAAAACGTATCATCATTTTGGCCAACTGCTATTCTGCTAAAGAAGGTTATGCTCCCAAAATTACATTAGAAAAGTTAACTTACGTCATAAATCTAACTGTTGGCGCTGCTTAACCACTAAGTTTTAAAGTAAATTATCATTTTTAACTCTATTGGTTGTAAAAAAAAATTAAAATAAAAAACTTCACTATTTCTTTTTACTTAGGCTCTAATCTCTTCAGCCTATTTTCAGTTCAATGTATATCTTAATTTCCTTCTCTCATAAAATAATCAGTTCAGTCCAATTCAGTTAATCAGATTTGACCCTTAATTGAAATGTTTCTCTTGACATGTGCTCCTTTTTTTTTTTTTTTTTGAAAGAACGCTCAACTGCTCAAGCGAGCAGGATGACACGTACTCCTTTTTACTTGCTTTATTTTTCATTACACATATTCCGATATAAATTTGTAATTAGTAATATCTTTAAATATCAATAAGTATAAATTATAACAGTTTAAAATTAATAATCTATTTATTGAAACGATTCTAATTAATAATCTATTTTATTTGTTAAGATGGTTTGATTATCTATTTTCTCCTTAAATGTATAAGGCTTTGATGGGGAAGAGGGTGGAGGCTTTTACTTTAAGATCAGAAGCCAAGTATTTCAGTCCCAAGGCTTCAAAGCTTGATATTTTACGACATGATCTATATGGAGCTATTCCGCATGCTGATGGACTCAATATTAGTTTGGAAAGTCAGTTCTTTGGCTAATAAATCTTCAAGTTCTTTAGGCAGCCCAGGTGGTGTACTCTTGCGGTGTAGTGGGCCGTATGATCCTAGTATTGCTTGTTCTTTTATGCATCACGATACATTAAGGAAGTACAGCTTGGATGGGATTGCAGAGGTATTGCACCGATTCTATGATAATGATTTCACATGTTGTATTGTGAAATTGATTGTTTGATATATTCTTTGTTTTAAAGGAGATTGATTGTTTGAGATATCGCATGCTTTTTGGTATCATGCAGATGTTAGTAGCACTAGAGAGAGTTGAACACGAACAAGGAGCAACATATGAGGTACTCCGTAATTTTCTTAATCAAACTCATACCTCATACCTACTATATATATATATATATATATGTTATTGGGTTAATATGACAGAATTCACAGCCGTAGTAGAGCACTAGGCCCCCTTGATCAGAAGCCTAGTTTTTTTGAAAAATATTTAACCTATAATAAACAAAATACATATCTAAAATTATGGTAGACCTTTTTTTTAGTCTGCTTTGATTTCCATTCAAAAAAAAAAAAATAAAAAAAAATGAAATATGCATTTATGCATAGCTAGTAGTAAATTATCGTTCAGTAAAATTGGCTTGACTAACTATCTTCTCTGTTAAAATGTAAGGTTGTGATGAGGAAGACCATGGAAGAAGCCAATCATTTCGGTATCAAAGTTTTCAATTTTGATACACTTTATACACTCGTATTAATTTGTTTTTCGTAATTTTTTAACATGATTTTACTGACAATCACTTTTCTATTTTTTCTTATCAGAGCAACATACTTGTCATTCACTGGATTTTTTGGATATTCATTTACCAAAACAATTTGGTGTAAATGGCAATGGGGTCAAAGTTGGACTACTTGATTTTGGGCGTACAATCAAACCGTTCAAACCCAATCCAAATGAATTTTCTGCATTATATAGGTAATTAATCATTATCCCTGCAATATTTTTTCTTTTCATCAATAAATTATATTTGTATATTTATATTAGGTTGTTTTATATTTCAAATAATAGTTTCTAACTCAATAATTTAAAATTGAATTTTGGTTTTTTTTTTCTTAATAATGATGATGTATTTAACTTAAAAGAATATATTACTCACTATATAAAAGTGATAATAATTACAGTAAATAAAAATAATTTGAATGATGACGGCTAATTATGATAGACTATTATTTAGAGTCAATTTATTTAGTTATGATCTCTACACAATTGTTATGTTACTAGAGTGTTAAGACTATGCACTATAAGCAAAAATAAGTGGGCACGTATCATATATATATATTTCTTAAAATAGCTAATAAGGACATTGACAAAATTATTGTTATTATATTTCTCATAAAATATGAAACATATTCGTGGGCCCAATCATGATCTTAAGCTTTTAGTTGAATTGATCTTTTAACAATTTCTTTTGGTAATACATAAGATATGGCATATGAGTATTTTTTTTAAGGAACATGACATGAGTTTTAGCCCTATTAGGAAGAAGAATTTTGTTTTTCTTTTCTTTTCTTTTCCGTGGAAGAAAATCATGGTCTTATAGATTTTACTTTCAATTATTTCATCCCTCTTAATCTCTTTCAATAGATTTATAACTAAAGTCCAAGGAACTTGATAAAACATTCTATAAGATGGTTTATAACTTTTAATAATGTTTTCTAATAAGATTCTAATTAGACCTGGTAAACGAGTCGTTCAAGTCGGGTACGATTCGCATCAATTCGAGTTGGGTCAATTTCGGGTCGGGGTCGGATCGGGTTGGGTCAATTCGGGTTTCGGGTCAATGGTAATTTGGGTCGGGTCAGGTATCGGGTCAACACTTCGGGTTGGGTTGAGTTCCAAACAAGTCATTTAGGGTCGGGTCAATCTTCGAGTTCAATTAACGGGTCAAATTCGAGTTGGGTTGAGTTCGGGTCGGGTCAATTCGGATCAGGTCAATCTTCGTCTATGTCGATGTAAAAATTTGACCAATAACATATGTATTATAATTATCAATAAGTATAAAATATAACAATTGAATATTAATAATATATTCATTAGACATTTTCAACATTACTATATACACAAGTAGAGGTGTCAAAACCGAACCGACCCGAAAAAAATTATCCGTTTTGAACTGTAACCAATCTGATTGATCCGAGAAATTCAAGACCCAAACCTGATCTGGAACCTCAACATAACCCGAATCCGAACTTGACCCAATCTGAACTTAACCCAGCACCGATTTGATCCGACCTGAACTCAACCTGAATCCGATTTGACCTGACCTGAACTCAAACCGAACCGATTTGACCCGACCCGAGCACAACTCGATCTAATCCGATTTGTTTTGACCCGAATTGATATTAACCCGACCGGAGTTTAACTCGATTTGACTTTACCCGATCTGAATTAAACCCGACCATAATTAATTATTGACCTTTTTATTCAAGTTATTATACTACAATATTTACTAATTATTAATAAGTTAACTATTTTCTTTATGTACATACCAATTATATAAAATTACTTTCTAAGCTTTATATTCGTCTCATCTAAAATTTGCTACAAATAATTTGTAATACTTGAACATTAAAACCTCTACTTTCAACTCGATCAAAAAATGATACATGAATTGTAACACCCCCAAATCTCCCTCTACGTAATTACTAAACTTATACGTATACAAATACCGTAGAGATAGACTTGGGCGTATTACCGCCACGTGAAAACGTAAGGCTTTATAAATTACTCAAATTGCAGGGAAAAATAACTAACTTTTATCTATAATATGAATAACCATAATAACTGTTTCAAAATAAACCAATAAAAACTTGTCTATACATAAATAAAATTAATTCCTAACTATATGATCCCAATCCCGACTCTAGTATGCGCACGAACAACTTCACACCTGAAATCAGGACGGCTTATCAAAATGGTAAACAGGGCGAACCAAAACAAAAAGGAAAACAGATTAGCAAAATATGCTAAGTACGAAAAGTACGTGCAAGATAGTGTAAACTCAAATTATTTGCAATCATTCTTTTAAAACCAATTCCAATAATTAATCCAATAAATTAAAAACTCATTATTCCAAAACCGATTCCAATGATTCAATATTCAAAATAATAGTTAATAAAACCAATTCCTTTTAATCCAATTCCTCACCCAAGTGTGCACACCCCCAAACT
This sequence comes from Chenopodium quinoa, assembly GCF_001683475.1. NCBI lineage: Eukaryota > Viridiplantae > Streptophyta > Magnoliopsida > Caryophyllales > Amaranthaceae > Chenopodium > Chenopodium quinoa. Next base: position 4,012,741 of record NW_018744626.1, on the reverse strand, counting down.
AGTCTCTTTATATTACAAGGCTATTCTTGAGGAAAGACCCGGTCATACAAAGTCCAAGGCCTTATCAATAAACCAAATCCGCATAGTGGGATTACTAACATGCTTATAAAGCATTTAATGGTTCAATGAATCCTTTTAATATCCAATAGTCCCAATATTACTCAAACACAATAAGTAATCCAAACCATTTAAAACATGATAAAAAAAAAATCAATCATTCAAATACTTATATTAAAATAAATACCTTCAAACCAGTTACTTTCAAAGGTATCTAGCCACCTAAACGTACCTTAATCCTTGCTAGAAAAACCACACAAAAAGAACCTCAAGAACCTTGATTGAACACACCCTACAAATAAATATAACTTTAATCAATATAAGGTTAACAAATAATCACAAATAATTAAAACCTCCCAACTATATGTACATGAACCTTTCAAAATATGATTAAAACTAATCATGATATTTATTTAATAATAATAATAACAATAACAATAACAATAACAATAACAATAACAATAACAATAACAATAACAATAACAATAATTGAATAAGTGAAGAGAATAAGAAAAGATAAGAAACCAAGGAAAAGAGAAGAATTGGATTTGCGTTGGAAAGAATAGGCAGAACTTGCAGAGGCTATAACTCCTTCGATTTAACTCTGAATTGGGTGATTCTTGAGCCTAACCTCAAGCATTTTTCGCGAGGAACAATCTTCAGTGAAACGCCAATACCCAAAAACTGACCAGAAGTGCCCGAAAATTGGCTTCAAAGATAAACGGGATGATTTGTGTAAAAAGAGGAGAAGAAAAGTAGAGAATTGGTGTGAATAAATGGGAAGAATTAGGGGTCTATTTATAGTGTTGAGGGTGTAGAAAGGATAGAGCTTAAGGTGTGATATGATTACTAGAAAATGTGATAAGTTTTTAGGGTTGTTAAGGTACTTGAATCAAATTAAGTCTAGATTAATAGTTGGGTTAAAAGATAAGAAAATTTAAATGGATATACATATGGTTGGGAGAAGAAAGATAGGAACAAAATGAGATAGTGAAGAAGATAATTAGAGGTTAATTTAAAATATAATAATTAACAAACTAAAGTGATAACAATCACTCTTCAAAACATGATCAAATCACGTTTCACAATTATTTTTATTTATTTTTCTCTTGAAATAGTTAGTATAATAAAATATGGACCGACCTTGGAAAAGATAATTAAACCTATATTATTAATTTAGAAATCCGAAAATAATTAATTATTTAAATGATTAAATACTTATATTTGGCGCCAAAATTCAAATATTATTTGGCTCCTATTAATGAATTTACTAAAATACCCTTTTTATAAAATAATTCATAATTAATTAATTAGAAAATACGTATGAAAATACGGGGTATTACATGAATGACTTGATATTGACCCAAGAATAAGGTAAAAACTCAATAATAACTCTAGTTTAAAAATAACCTTATTGAGATATGTATTGGGTAATCTCGATTAAAATTCAACCAAACACAAAAAGGATTTGAATCAAAATTGACCAATTAATGAATCATAGGATCAACCTTATCATCCGAATCGAACTTAACCGAACTGAAATCATCTATCCAAACTGAAATCATCCCGACCCAAATTCATCCAACCCAAAATTAACCCGGTTAAACCCGTTTTGAACCCAATCCGAATTTATCCAAACCACACATGAAACAATCTGGAGTTGACCCGACCCATATCCGACCCCGACTCGACAGACCATGACCCGAATTTGACTCGATTTGATCCGAGATAAAATAATAATTTTGACCCGAACAGACCCGACCCGAATAGACCCGACCCAAACTCCATTCGGTTATCCAAATTGACACCTCTTTACACAAGACGTACTGTATTGTGATCACTATCATTGAATTGGTCAAAATTCAAACTACTCCCTCCGTGTTTTTTTTTAAATGTTACAGTTTGACCAGCACATAGTTTTAGGCAATTTAATTGACTTAAATAAAATAAGAGGTAAATGGGGTATTTGGAGTATTAAAAAATTGTGAAAGAAAGATAGTGGGGTTAATAATTTATTGAAAAATAATGAATGTAAGAGGAAAGATATAATAAAAAAGTAATAGTGGGTTTGGGTGGGGATCATGAGATGAGAAAGATGTAATATAATATATATATATATATATATATATATATATATATATGTTTGATCCAAATGAGGTTACAAAGACCAAGGAAAGAAAAGAAACAAAACAAGAAAAAGAAAGCAGCAAAACGAAAAAACAAAAACCAACTACTCAACTAGCGAGGGAGGAATTAGACGAGGCATAGCCACGCCCCTAATATCCTCTTCTAAAATACGACCAAGCTCCGTCGGAGCATCATTAAAGAATACTAATTGAGAGTCCTGAATTACTTCGTGGTTGGCCAACCAATCCGCCGCTCGATTGCCTTCATGATACACATGTTTGATTTTAACTTCCCATCTATCATCCTCTATAAGCTTCTGGCAGAAAATGATATCTTGCATACATTCTCCCCTCCTCACCATAAAAAGGTTAGGAGTTTAATAGATAATAAATGTTCAATGGCTTGTAGATCTATGCAACTTTTTCATTTTGTAGTTCAATGTAACAGGTTCTTTATAGTGCCAGTGCAAGTGTTCGTTACAAGAGTAAGGTAGCACGAAAAAGCACCTCAAAAAAGTGGACGAATGTGCGGAATGCTGGGTCTTTGTACCCAGATGATTTCAAAGGGGAGAAAGCAAGTGGTAGATCTATCTACCCAGATGAATGTAAAGGGGAGAAGGCAATGGAATATACTGGTGAAGAAAACATGGTAGTGATGAACAGTTATGATGTGTCATCCTTCAAAATGGATATGCTGAAGAGGTTTTTGGAACAATATTTCTCTGTTTTTATAACAGGAATTAATTTTTTTTTGGCCATATTTTTAGGTGGCTGGGAGGAGGATATACATGCAGACAAGGGAATTATTTATAAACACTCCATGAAGTAAACCCTACCTAGTTTTGGCGGGGGAATTGCATTTTGGAGGGAGTTACCAAAATGTTTTCTTTTTTCGAGTGCACATGTTTGACCTTAGTTTGTGGTGAAAGAAAAATGGTGGGTTTTTGTCCTTACATGTATTCAGTGTCCTTACATGGATAGTATAGTCCATTATATGATATAAATTTTATTTAATAATGTGCAATTATGGCTAATAAGAGGGTTTCATTGTTTAATTGTTTATAAACCGATAACAACAACACTACCTCGTAAGCCATTATTTAATACTAGATTTTCCCATGTCACCAATGAGATTTGATAGTCAAATAAAGGTTAAGCCACAATGATGATTTACGATTCACGATTCTGACATTATTTCACTTTTTATTTAATTTTTTATTTTAATGATACATTTTCAAGAAAAATTTAAAATATTTAATGATCATTTTTCACTAACACTAACTAAAACTAATTTTGTTTATAGTCAATTAAAGGTTAAGCCACTTGTTGCTTACATTTAGCATTTAAAAAAACTAAGATCAATCACACACCGCAATTAATCACAATCATATTACTAAACGAGTCAAGACATAAGAAGGCTATTCATAAGCAAGTTTTAGCAACAAAAGACACAACACAATAAGTTCTAACATACTTTAATGTCTACCATAATAATTTAGAATAATCCTAGCATTGATTAAGCATAACTATTTAAAGTAATCCTTGCATTGATTAAGCACCACCCCCCGTCTTCATCTAGCACCACCCTTCATCATGGATTGAAGGGTCATCATCGAGGCCGGAATTCACTAACCATGCCCCAATGTAATCATAATCGTCATCACTCTCATCCTCGGGCCTACCTTCGCTGTCACTGTCTCTGTTCCGTAACCAAACCGTTGGATCAGTTGCGGGACCCGGCTGATTTTATGTTCAAAATACAAAATAAGGCAATTAGTAAACATAGATTTGTAACCCTAATACTCATTCAGATTCGCAGAGTTGTTGTGCATTTAAGTGACATGAACATAGTAAAAGCACATATTTGACTAAAATTTATTTAATAAATCTTACAATTTACAATCTGATTGATAATTATACCACTAAGTTACAAACCCTAAAATTCAAACTCTTAGTGAGGAATTAATTCATATGGATTTTCAATCATAGTGGAATGAAACACTAGGGGCCCATACCTAATTAATAATGATACCCGATTTTGGTCGAGTACATACTTTGAAGGAATTTCAAACACCCGATTTTGGTCATAAACTCGAATGATATGACGACAAAGAATACCAAAGGTTTCGAACTTGCAGCAATCACAGGACACGTCCTTCGTAACTGTGTTGTAAAGGACACAATAGAATCGTCTCCTGTCAGTTATCTCTTCTTCGCTCTTCCCTTCTGGGATGATCCAAACCCGATCTTCCAGTAGGTATTGAAACATGTTCCCTTCAAGCACACGCTCCTCCCTCCCAGAGCAATGCATAAGTCTACAACACTCTATTTGAATCTCCTGGAATTTAGTGTCGGTGTAGATGTCCCGAAAGAATTGTTCTACAAAAAAACCACTCACGAGCCGCCTCAAATATTTGCCACAGCGAGCATCCGCATCAGTTTCAGCTTTAACACGCCTTCCCATTACCCTAGTGTACTTATCTGGGAATTCGTAAAGCTTTGTCTTCCTATTCACAAACCCGTCAAAGAAACTATTTATGCTTTCGACCCTCTGTGTTGTCTTCATCCCGGCCCAGAAGTGTTCTTTCATAAAAGCTGGGACCCACATGTGCCGTTCCTCAAACAAATCAGCTAACCAGTCATTATCCTCCAGTTCAAAATGCTTGATAAAGTTTATCCAACGACGCTCAAACTCAGCAACTGTAAAGCTCTCATACACAAGAGCCTTTAGAGGGCTCTTAAAGTCATGGTAGCTGCATCAATTACAAAACTTGTTACTCACTTGACAGTTGTCTAATCCTACCAGGTAAACAAACACAAAAAAAAGACTTCCTCACAATTACACATAAGGTTGAAAAAAACATATCTAATGCAGGTCATTCCACAGCTACATACTAGGAAAGATCTGCATTTAATGATGATGTATCTAAAAAATGTACAAGTTTATTATCATGAAAAAGTTACAAGTACATATCTTAAATAGCATAAAAAGTAAATTACATGACTTGAAAATGTAAACCTCTGTTTTTGAGGGATGACAAATATGAAAATGACACTGAATATTTATATTTTACAAAATGCACATAATCAAGACAAAGGGTAAAGTTTAGCTGTAATGACTTCAGTACACACCAGTACCACAGAACAATAGTCAGAGGTATATGTCATAACTTACATCAAGTTAGAACAACCTTTACACAGCAGCAACAAGCTATGCGTTATATAATTGCAGCGGTAAGAAAAAATATAATTGCATTTTCCAAGTTAACACAGCAGCAATCAGCAAAACAGCAGCAGAGAACTTACTGTTCACATTTTCCAAGCTTATCCGGGATTTTCTTCATTATGTGCCAAATGCACCAACGATGTCGAGCATTCGGCATTACTTGAGCTAAAGGCTTGCGCATAACAGCTGCTTGATCTGTCAAAATTGCCCCGGGTTGTTTATTGCCCATACAAGAAATCCATTGCCTAAATACCCAACCGAATGTGTCACAATCTTCATGTGATACAAGGGCGCAGCCCAACAATATAGACTGGCCATGGTGGTTAACCCCTACGAAGTTGGCAAAGGGTAGGGCGTACGAATTTGTTAGATAAGTTGCATCAAAACAAACAACATCCCCAAAATCTTCGTATGCCACCCTACTTCGGGCGTCCACCCACAATACATCCTTGAGTCGGCCCTCTTCATCTAAGCGGTGTGCATGATAGAAGTTCTGATTATCCTCTTGCATACGATCAAAGTATGCCATCATTGCAGCCGCATCACCACCTTCCATTTTCAGCCGTTTTTCCTTAGATACTTCATGCTCAAGGTCCTTAACACTAGGAAGGTTATCATCCCCGGTCTCCGTAGCCATACACCCATGAATTTGCCTTACAGAGACACCTTCTTCATAGAAATTCAAAAGTTTCTTCTTCACATTTGACGTGTAATTCTTCATTCGATATTCCTTAACCAACTTAGCATCACTCGGCTTAGGGGTGTGGTTATCATGCTCATTTTGCAATTTCCTAATAACCCACAGCCCATCACTATCAACCCCGGCATATAACATGGCACCACACTCGCATTTCTTGGAGGTCCTTTTCGCCCGCTGCATGATATCTTCCCCTATTTCACCGTTAACAATCCCTCCCGTGCCACATAATTCCATTAGCTTTGCCCTTTTCTTGGCCTCCCTCCTTGCCCTCATATCAGGTGGACCCCAACACTCACACCTCCAAGTGGCCCCTCTCCGCTCCTTGTCCTTCTTCGAAAATGATGATGCAACACGGGTAACCCCAAAACCTTTCTACTTAGCATACTCTTTGTAGTAGCTTTATACATCTTCAAAGGATTTGAAGACCATCCCTAACCTAGGTGACTCAACAGAAATGTACATGCAAACCTGATTTGTTGATACAATGGTCTCCACCGTTTCAACAGTTTTAATCGGTGACAGGGAAGCTAGTCTCTCAGCTGAGTTGGGAATCTTCAGTGACATACAGTTCAGAGAGGGTAGACCATTAGGCTCACCTCCAGAAGAAATCACTTGCCCCCCACCAACACTATATGCTATGCCAACAGGCTCACCCATTTCACCAGATTCAAAACCACAATCCATAATAGCACCTGCAATATGTTCCCTCATTTTGCATCATACATCAGTAGTGAAGTTCCCTAAAATTAGACTCCTAAAACCAGCAATAGACATACATCTATAGTCAACATGATAGGGGTAATAACACTACAGACCCACCTAAACAAGAGAAAATACCACATAATTCCAGCACTGACTAAAGGATTCATAAACATACAAATGACTACTCATGCCAGAAGCAATCAACAACACCAAGGAAAACAACTAGCAGGAATCTCCTCCAATCAATAATACCAACCAATCAACAAAATCAAGAACAGAACTTGCAGCAATCCTCACTTACATAGTTCCTGTTACTAATTCATAATTCCATTTCCTATTTCATATCAAAAACAAACTAAATTTTTCATTACACAATTAACATCACACCAACAGTATCCAAGTACACACTTTTCTTCACCAATTGCGTTACCCCATCTCAACAATTGCAAAAATCAAATGAAATCCAATTATTTTAGAAAACTACAAATTCAATTTTGCAATTATAAAGGATAAAATTCAATACAATCAACTACATTATAAATTAAATTCTAAAAATGCAATATCCCACCTCATCGAATGCAAAATTTAAAAAGAATTGATTGATTAGCAAATACTAGGGTTTTCAAGCTATAGAGTTTACCAGTCAGCTGGAGCTTCAGAACACCAAGAACGCACTTTCAGGTTGGGTTGAGAACTCCACTCATCAAATTTGTAAGTCGCTCACTCACGCGCTGAGACAAAGGGAGTACCAGCTCGAAAAAGGAAAAATGGAGAAGAGGTCAAAGAAGGGGAAGATTGCTGAAGCTCTTCTCCAGATTACTCGATAACGGGTTCTTTTGATTCCCAAGTGTCAAGACAAAACGGGATTGAAACAGCGTTAACTTTGGACCAACGACGCAAGTTTTCTGCCATGTCAGCTTCAAACACCAAAAACATTAAAATATTGCGAGTTGTTACAATAATAACGAGAATGCCATCATATTAACATATAACGTTAATATTACATATTAACTGGGGGAAGCTCGGGGAGTGCGCTTCAATGGAGAATTGGGAAATAGGGAGAATGAAAGGACATATCACATATGGGTTCATGCGTCTTTTATAAAGTCCGTATAATTATGGCCTAACGTAGAGGTGATCAGAAATCGGGTTGGACCAGGCCCATGCATACAATCTTGTGTCCAAAATGGCAAAATAGTGTCAGGCTTCTTGGGTTAAACCATTAAAGCGGACAATTCAGGCCTTTTTTTTTGTTGGGTTTTGAACTTAATAACACTTGTTTTCTCTCAAAAAACTTGTTTAATTCAACTTATTTTTACTCGTACTTATTTCAGAAAAATAAATTCATATCAGATTAAATATTTTCAGGTCAGGTCAGATCAGATCAGAAAGTACAAATCATATTATTGTTTTATATGCGGTTTTTATCGCTAAATATCTCTAATATTGTAATAAAAAATTATGAAATTACATATTAATAAAAATACACATTATTACTTGTTTAAAAAAAATACACATTATTACAAATCTAACAACACCTCACATGATATATTGTTTCCTTACTGACTATCGTACATTAAAAGTCAAAGTTTGGTCAAATCATATCATATCAGATCAGATCAGACCAGACCAGACCAGATCACATAAGTTCATATCATATCAGACTAAATCAAATAAGTTCATATAAGCAAAAATAAGGTGAACTAAAAAACCCTAAATCATCTTTGGCATTGCCCAAACCCACACTTTTTCGAGTCGGGTCATTGACGATCACTGAACAATTGTCACTACCTTATAGGTAATTATAAGTTTCTCTTATTGATAAACAAAAGATGGTACTCCATATTTTAAAGAATACTCCATATGTTTTATCATTTTGAATTTTTTTAAGGGAATCATTTTGAATATTATAATTGAAATAAATATTGTAAAATTCATATGTTAACTAACATTATCTCTTGCGCGTCAATTCTTCTTCTTCCATTCTCTTTCCCCCATCAATAGCATTCAAAGACCTTTAATGGAGATATCACATTTCCAATGTAGAAATTGAAACTCACAAGCATCTTCATGGAGGAAGAAAACAATCTCTACCCTTTGTGGTTCACTATAAACTTATTTCTCCATTTTCTTAGGATTTTCACTGATGGTGATAAAAATGATGATTCATCACGAGTAGATGACAAAGAAGATGAAGATGAAAAGAAGATGAAAACAAAGGAGGACTATGAAGATGGTAGTTCACGAGCAAAGACACAAAAAAAAATACAAAGGAGTAAGAAGACGGAGGACGAAGAATGAGAAAAATATACTCCATCTGTTTTTTTATAAGATATTACTATTTTCGTCCATTTTTAGTATAAGCTAGAGTTCCATTTTTAGATATCTTTTACAATTTAATAATATATCTTCACCCACTAATATGTGACTCTTTCTTACTTTATTATTTCTCACTCTTCCAATGGTTTTCATTCCCTTGCATCACATTCCAAAAAAAAAGTACGTACGTGAAATCTAAGGATTCAAATTGAACAATTACGCATAAATAACAATTACAAATTACAATTACATATATATATATTTTATTTTATTTTTTTTGCTGCTCACGAGGGGCCAAGCCCGGGGAAATAAAAAAGACTAAACAGAAATAAAACGTGGCAAAGCCACTCCTACAATGTCTTCATGCAAGATACGTCCTAACTCGATAGAAGGGAATTGAATCAACTCTATTTTGTTGTTTTGGACGATACCTTGATTTGCTAGCCAATCCGCAGCTCTGTTTGCTTCTCTGTAGATGTGAATAAGTTGCACTTTCTAATTACCTTCTTCAATTAGCTTCTTGCAATTCTGAATGATGTGAAAACCCTGTCCTCGATGAACCTCTTCATTGTTTAAAGCTGCCAGAACACTCTAACTGTCCATTTGGACTTGTATTTTAGCAGCCCTAATCCTTTTTGCTAACTGTAAGTCATATTCAACAGCATTTAGTTCAACCATAAAAGTATTGCAAGCTCCTATCTTGATAGAGAAACCATGGAGGAGCTACCCTGTGCTATCCCGAATTAATCCCCCTCCACCTGCAGGCCCCAAAGCTCCCTTGGCAGCCCCATCAGTGTTTAAGGCTAGCCAGCCTGATGGTGGAGCTTACCATTTGATATATGCCTCCCTTCTTGCAGCCACAGGCCTTTGCACATTAGTAGCATCATCCCCCAAGATTCTCCAAACCTCCTCAAATCTGGCGAGCAAAAATTGATTGATATCAAAAGGGATTTCCTGAGTACTATAAAAAACCACATTGTTTCTCCAACGCCAAATCCACCAAATAGTAATAGTGAAGTAAGTTGGCCAAATCTCCAAAGAAAGATCATTCCTACTCTAAACTCTGATATTAGTTGCAATCCATTGCCTCAAATTGCCTTGAAAAAATGATGGTGAATGGGCAGGACCACCCACCTGCCTCCAAACCTCCCTTGCAGCCTTACAGTCACGCACAGCATGTAAGGTTGTCTCCTCATGTGTGCTGCAAGTCTTGAACCAAGGGTCATTAGTAATGCTTCTTTTGAACCTATTTGCATTAGTCATAATACGGTCGTGCATAACAAGCCAAATAAAGACCATTGCGAGTTGCCGAGCCTTCAATTTCCAGATCAAATTCCAAGTGTTGTCATTAGCCAAATTGTCATCTTTTCTGATAATTTCCATAGCAGATTTGATAGAGAATTTGCCATGATTCGAGCCACCCCAATACATCAAAGCACCCATACTTGGATCTTTTCAAAGCGCATGTGCTTCAATCAATTGGAGTATGTCTGTTGGTAGCAGGTCAGCGAAGACCTCCCACTTCCAGCCACTTTCCTCATCCCAGAGCTCCTCAACGATAGCACCATCAATTTGATCAGGTATATTACTAATAGCAGCAGCACGGAGAGGACCAGCCATTACCCAATTATGATCCAAGAATAATGTTGTAGCTCCATTGTTTACTGCCACCCTTAAACCTTCACTAGTAGAAAAATTGAAAAAGGCACCGCTCAATGGCCACCGGTTTTTGAAAACCGGTGGCTTAATAAATTGGCGGGATGAGGCAAAACCACATTGCCACCGGTTCAAACCAAACCCGTGGCAATAATGATAAAGGCCACCGGTTTTGAACCGGTGGCAATAACTAATTATATTAAAAAAAAATCGCGTCTTTCCTCCCTCTTTTCTTCCTTCTCTTTCCTCTTTCTTTTTCCTGTTTCATTTACAAATTCACCGCTAAATCGACTAAGTTCACTCTCCAACGAACCCTACCATCACAAAGCCACCGCCACCGCACCACCCTCCACCACCTCTGCGCACCCTCTCCACCACCTGTTCGCACCAATTTCGTGGCAGTCCTGCTCGCCCTCGCCGCAAGAAACAACGACCTTCTCCCTCATCAGCCCTGCTCCATCGAGACAACAGCCCTGCTCCACCGCCACCGCACCACCCTCCACCACCACCACCTTTGCGCACCCCCTCCACCACCTGTTCGCACCAATTTCGCGGCAGCCCTGCTCGCCCTCGCCGCAAGAAGCAGCGACCATCTCTTCTCCCTCATCAGCCCTGCTCCATCAAGACAGCAGCCCTGCTCGCCCTCGCCGCCGCGCCACTGTGCCACGCCGCCGCTCAACACTGCGGTCCCTCCACCACCGACCATCTCTTCTCCTTTTCCACCTCCACCTATGGTTAGTTTTAATTTATTTTGCATTTTGAACAATGTTTAGGCAAATTAAATTTTAAGTTTTGAATATAGTTTACCCTAATTTTTCTGGATTTTAGGTTGTTTTATTTGAATGCCTTTAAGTTTTGTATACCGAAAACAAGACGCATGAGACGATCAGTCATATAGGTGCACATTGATGAACTTTGGGTTGTGGCCTTTCAAAAATTCATGGTTGTTTTATTTGGATTGGAAAGGAGAATATTGTGAGGATAAAGACTGATGCTTGGTCCACGGATCTGCAACAATTGCTGTATCAGACAATTTTGTCAATTTCTGGAACTAATTTTACCTGAGTTACAATGACCCTTTTATGTATTGGTCAATACAAAGCCACCAAGCCAATTTTGTCAAATGAACCTTTTATGACCTTGTTACTTATTTGAATTTTCATAAGTTTTAATGGGTAATTTTTATTAAATTAGAGATTATTAGTAACCTTGTTACTTAATTAGGTGAATTTTGGTAGTATGTTTTAATGTGTAATTATTAATTGGTATGTTTTAATGTGTAATTTTAGGTTGTTTTATAGTTCTTGACAAAATTACTAACTTTTATTTTGTTGTTTTATTTTTTTATTTTTGTAGATTCATATGTAGTGAAGCACAAGTTTATTAGCTATTCAAGTGGGAAGTTCGAGACATTACATCCATTATACTTGTTATATTGGTATGAACTATAAACTTTATGAAGCTATATATATTTCTTTCTATTTATCTATTTGATAAAAGTTTGTTCATGATATTACAAGTTGTGTCTTGTTTAAGAATAAATAATTACAATAATATGTTGAATGTTTGCATCATCATATGCCTAGATACCCGTTCAAGGCTTTCTCATTAGGAGAAAGTCTTGAATAGTCCCCGATTGGGACTGTTCTTGAATGTTTACTCTCACTTAGGTGGTGAATGTATGTCTTTTTTTCGATTTTAAGGAACATCTTGGATGTCCATTTCTTCTCCATGTTCGTTGGGTACATATGTGGGTAAGTTATTATCTACATCTTGTACTTGGAGAACTGGGGGGAAGTGCTGCCGGATTTTCCTTAAAATTAGAAAGTTGACATACATTCACTAGTGAGAGTAGACATTCAAGGATGGGTTAGGTTGGAGTGATAAGGACACTTTGGAAACATGCATTTGTTCACTATATGAATGGTATATTCACGATGTGTACTTGAAGTTGATTTACATAAGATATGTATCAATTGTACATTATTGATAATATGTTGCTATATATGTTTAGAGACACTTTACTAAATGGGAAAAGATCGTGGTTGGATGTATGGTAGACGTGATACAATGGATTTTTGGAATAGGGTTCAAGAGTTTTGCGAGACGGCTTTATCTTATCAGCGCAAAATTGGTGAGGAAGGCTTATACTGTCCTTGTGTTGATTGTAATAATGTGAAGGTGGTCAATAGTGTTGAAATCATTAGAGATCATGTACTTTGTCGTGGGTTTAGACTTAAATACCATGTGTGGATTTGGCATGGTGAAAGTGGAGAGTATAGTGAGGATCTTGATGGGAATGATGTGCATGATAAAAGCAATGAGATTCATGTGGACGAGGAATGGGAGAATGATGAATATGTTATTGATAGTGGTGAGGATGAAGCTGAGGATCATCTAGTGGATGAGGTCGAGGATAATGACGTGGATGAGATGTTGCATAATGTCGAAGGTGATGTGTTTGAATTACTATCGGAGGCTTCCAAAAAGCCTTTGTACCCTGGGTGCAAAAAATACTCTAAACTTTCTGCCGTGCTAACACTTTTTAACATTAAGTCGAAGCATGGGTGGACGGACGTTAGTTTTACTTCTTTGTTGACCGCATTAAGTGAGATGTTGCCTGATGGGAATGAAATTTCCTACGTCTTACTATTATGCAAAGAAGCTTATGTGTCCATTTGGTTTAGAGTATAAGAAGATACATGCCTGTCCTAATGATTGTATTTTGTATCGTAATGAGAATGAACAATTGGAGGAGTGTCCACGATGCAAGCAATCGCGCTACAAGCGCATGAGTTGCAATCCTGGTACGAAGGGACCTCCTGCTAAGATGTTGTGGTATCTTCCTATTATTCCAAGGTTTAAGCGTCTATTCTCAACACCAAAAGACGCTAAAAACCTGAGGTGGCATGCCGAGGGAAGGAAGAAAAACAGAATGCTGAAGCATCCGGCTGACTCCTCGCAATGGAAGAACATTGATTTGAAGTTTATGGAGTTTGGTCATGAAGTCAGAAATTTAAGACTTGGGTTGTGCACAGACGGGATGAATCCATTTGGCACTCTTAGTACCCAACACAGCACTTGGCCTAGGCAACCTGGAAATGACATAGATGTTTACCTTGCGCCACTAATTGACGATTTGAGAAAGATGTGGGACGAAGGGGTTTCTTGTTTTGATGCTCATAAGAACGAGGTGTTCACATTGCGTGCAGCCCTTATGTGGACCATGAATGACTTCCCTGCATATGGCAACCTGTGTGGGTACAAGGTTAAAGGGAAAAAAGCATGCCCCATATGTATTGATGAAACATCAAGCATATACCTTAAGAATTCTCACAAAGATGTGTATATAAGGACTCAAAGGTTCCTTAGGCGTGATCACCCGTACCGTAGGCAAAAAAAGGCTTTCGATGGGACAGTGGAAGAGGAGATTGCGCCTAGGCCATTGACCGGTGTTGAGGTTTATGCTCAAGTTAAGGGTATACGAACAGTGTTTGGAAAATCTGAAAAAGCTCCGGTCTCAACAGCTCTTTAAAAAAAAGAATCAATTTTGTGGAAGCTTCCGTACTGGAAAGAACATGATGTTAGGCACTGTGTAGATGTGATGCATATAGAGAAGAATGTGTGTGATGCTCTTTTGGGAACACTTTTTAATATTTCAGGCAAAACAAAGGATGAAAAGGGTGTACGGTTAGATTTGGAAGAGATCGGGATTCGTTCGGAATTGTGGCCTCAAGACAAGGTTACAAAGGGGAAGGACAGAAAGGGAAAGGAACCGGAGCAAGAAACTGTAAATGTTTCGAAAAAAGGAAAGGGGAAGAGCAAGGGAAAGGGAAAGGCTGCGGATGCTTCAAAGAGTAGAGATGAGGGTAAAGGCAAGGTTGAGAAGAAGTATTTACCACCGGCTTGCTACACATTGTCAAGGGTAGAAAAGCGGATGTTTTGTGCATGTCTTTACGGCATTAAGGTTCCATCTGAGTACGCATCTAACATGAAAAGATTTGTATCCTTAAGTGGAGAACTGAAGCTGACAAGTATGAAATCCCATGATTGTCACATGTTGATGCAAGTATTTCTACCGATTGCAATACGTGGTATTTTACCGAAGCACGTGAGAGAATATATTACAAGCCCATGTTCGTTTTTCAATACAATATGCAGCAAAATGCTTGATCCTTGTACACTTGATGCTTTCCAAACGGATGTGGTTGTGACTTTGTGCAAATTTGAGATGTATTTCCCACCCCCCTTTTTTGACATAATGGTGCATCTCATTCTTCATTTGGTGCGTGAGATTAAGTTGTGCGGTCCAGTTTTCTTGAGGTGGTGCTATCCTTTTGAAATACATATGGGCACATTGCAAGATAAAGTAAGGAATCCGGCTCATCCGGAAGGAAGCATGATTCAAGGGACCGTGAGTGAGGAGATTGGTAATTTTGTGGCCGACTATTTAGCCGTTGCTGAACCTATTGGTCTTCCTGCTTCTCGACATGAAGGGAGACTAGATGGTCATGGCACAATTGGGTCGAAACGAATGTCACCGGATCGAGATCAGTTCTTACAAGCACACCTTTATGTGTTGCACCATGTTACTGATGTTCACCCATATTTAGATGAGCACATGGCTAGTTTGCGTGATGAATTTCCATTGAAAGGTGAAAGGGCACTAATGCAGTTGCATAATAAGAGGTTTGTGAGTTGGTTTAGTCAACAAGTGATGAGTCGCTTGGATGATAGTGTCACCGATACAGTAAGGTGGCTTGCTTATGGTCCTAGGGATGATGTTTGCTCATTTGAGGGATATGACATCAATGGGTACACTTTTTGGATAGAGGGTCGGGATTTGAAATCTACGTCGACCCAAAACAGTGGAGTAACGCTTGTGGCATCGTCAAGGGAGTTTGCAAGTGCTAAGGATAAATCACCTGTCGATGCAAAATTGTCATACTACGGTCGAATTCAAGAAATATGGGAGCTTGATTATTGTAACTTCACGGTTGCTCTTTTCAAATGTAAGTGGGTTGATAATATCAGGCGTAATGTCAAGTATGATGACTTTACTCTTGTATATCTTGGGCACTTGAATGATAGTGCGGAACCGTTCATCCTAGCTTCTCAAGCTAAGCAAGTGTTCTATGTAACTGACCCAGTCGATTCAAGATGGTCCATTGTGCTAGCTGGGAAAAGAAGAATCCTAGGCATTGGAGATGTTGAAGATGAGGAAGAATACGATGCATTTGATGATTCAGCACCTTTCACTGTTCCTAGACCTATTGCATCAAATGACATAGACGACCAGACATGTTATATGCGGTCAGACCACAACGAAGGAATATTAGAATGAGGTACTATACCATTTAATTTGAAATTGTAAGCAATTAAAAGTATTATTAAATTTAATCAGAAGTTAGGTAATTTTATGAATAGTTGGAGGGAAAATGTATGATATTGTTATCTTAGTTGCTAAATTTTCACAAATTCTTGTTAATGAATGAAGTATATCTCAAAATTGACATATTATGATAGAATTTAATTTTTTTAGTGTTATGTCAAAATACATCAAAAATGATAGAATTTAATATTTTATATACTAACATGTATTATGACCTATATGTCAACATTTTTATCTCTTATGGACCTAATATCGTGTTATGTTTGTATTGACAGGTGTTTATAACTCATGGAGGACGATTATGACCCACTAGTAAAGGATTTGGAGGATGATGATGATGGCTATGAGGATGAGGATGAGGATGAGGACAATCCATATGATGTCAACAAGGAGACTGATTTGGGTGAGCCAGAAGATCAGGAACAAGATGCTTATGAGCAAAGGCTTGATGAATTTGAAATTTTAGCTGAACGTGCGCCTGCTATTGATTCTACAATTGTTGAGATTGTTGGTGAGAACACTACTCCTCAAACTCAAAGCCAAGGAAAGGAGCAATTGAACACAGGTGGTGGAGTGGGGGTAAAGGCAGCAGCTAAGAGAAAGGGTAGGGGTCCGACAACAAGTTTTAAGAAGCCAACCGGTCCCATGGTGTTGGAGTATGACAAAAGAGGCCAACCTACTGGCCAATGGATTCGAAAATATGCAAACCAAGTTGGCATATGTTCGCGCAAAATCCCCATTACACTTTCTTGGAAGCAAGTACCTCCAGGCTTGATTCAAACATTTTGGGATGATACCAGGGCAAGTGTTTTATTCAAATGCACATTTACATGTATTACAAATAATTTCACCTAATGTTAGTTTGTAAATGGAAAATAATAATGGCTTGTATTTGTGATTGCAGAAGCTGTTTAGTATTCCTAATGATCCCCAGAAGAGAAGGGTGTTTGATTCTTTACTAGCGGAGAGATTCAGAGGCTTCAAGACCCACTTGACCAGTGGATGGATCTATAAGAAAAAGAAACACAAGAAGAAAGCTTCCAAGGGAAATAAAGGTGAAGGTGGAAATGAGGAAGATGTTGAGGAACAAGACCCACCGTGGAAAAAATGGCCAAGCCACTACAATAAAACAGGGAAATAACGACGAACTACTTCCGACGGACCAATTATTCCGTCGGAAATATGGAATTTTTCGACGGATTTTAATTCCGTCGGATATTTCCGACGAATTCTAAAAATCCGTCGGAAATCCGTCGGAAATTTTCGACGGAATAAAAATCCGTCGTAATATATGGGCTTTCCGACGGATATTTCCGTAGGAAATTACTTTTTCCGACGAATTTTTAGTCCGACGGAATTTTCCGTCGGAATTTTTTTTAAAAAAAATCAACCCTAGAATAACACTCCTCTCTTTTCCGCCTCTTCTCCTCCTTAACTTTCCTCTTCTCTCTCCTCCCCTTCTCTTTCGTTCTCACTCCTCTCTCTGATTCTCTTTCAATTCGTTCTCACTCCTCTCTCTGAATCTCACTCGTTCTCCTTCTTTCGATCTCTGAATCTCACTCGTTCTCCTTTTCTATCTCTTCTCTACTCTACTTTCCCCTCAAATCTCCCACCATAGCCGCCATCAACAACGAACAACGAACAATGAACAACACCAACATCAACAACACCATCGCCGACATCAACATCAACAATAATATTCATCTATTTCGCCCTTACTCTCTCTCTCTTCATGCTTAAAACTAAGGTTTTTGGGTCAAATTCGACCATGATACTCTAGATCTAGAGTTTTTATGGTCGAATTTGGCCTCTTAAACCCAATTTCGAGGTTATGTGTGGTCTAATTAAGGTATGTATTTCGTTTTTTTCAATTTTGATTTTATTTTGTTGTTTTATTGGATTTTATTTTTACAATTTATGGTGGTGGTGGGTGGTGGCTGTTGGATGGAGATCGTGTTTGTGGGTTGCGTACGAATTTTAATTTTTTTATTTTTTTGTTAATTTCTGGATTGTGATGATTTTTGGTGGTGGCGATGGTGATTTTAGGTGGGTGGTGGGGTGGTAAATATGGTTAGGTGGCGGTGGTGGTTGTAGGTGGGTAGTGGGGTGGTGGATCTGGTGTAGGTGGCTGGTGGGTAGGGCTCTGGTGTGGGTGGTGATACGGTTGGTGGGGTTGGGTGTGGGTTAGGTGACTTGGTGAGTTGCTGGTTGTGTGAGGTGGGGGTAGGTGGTGTGGGGTGACGGCTTGCGGTGGTACATCGTGGCGGTGGCCTTTTTTTTGTTTTTTAAAGCATTTTCCGACTGAAATTCCGTCGGGCATTTACGACGGAATTCAATTCCGTCGGAATTTTACGAGGGACTTTGCCGTGCTTGAAAATGTTATTCAAAGAACTCGACCCAAAGCAATTGTTATTCAAAGAACCTGTTTTCTAGTAGTGAGCGTGACAGAGGACGAGTGGAAAGACTTTGTTATTCAAAGAACTCGACCCAAAGAAATTGTAAGAACTACTAAATCTAATGAGAATTGTATAAAATATTGACTCTTTTTGCAGTAATGATGCTACGTTACTATTTATGTAGGAAATTCGAGAGCAAAACAAGGCAAATTCATTGAAGAAGGAGTACCGCCATCGTACGGGGGCCAAGACATTTGGTGAATGGAGGCAAACTTGGAAGAAGAAGGGTATATACCCCGCTTTGACTCAAGGGTCATCCTCAGAACCCTCCAACTCCACGATCACTACGTTGGTTAGTCGTGCTGGCGATTTCATTTGTTCCCTACATACCTTTGATAAGGACACCGAAAAATGGGTCATCAAGGAACCGGAAAAAAAAAGTGGCGGATAAACTTGTAAGCTATTTGAAACTTTAGCATAACTTTACCATACAAAAACATTTTATGTATTCATGTTAACATTTTTTCTTACGCTACAGCTTGAGTACACTACAGAAGTTGTTGAAGGCAAGCTGGTCCCGACTATAGAGAAAGACCCCTTCACCTTGGCTTTGGGAAAGCCCTACCATCCAGGCCGGGTAGTAGGTATGGGAGGGACGTTGCTAGGAGGGAGAAGGTGATGGGTTCAGAATACACAAAAAAGGGAAGATCTCGAGGAAGTGTTAACTCACCGGAAGAATTGGATGCCAAGGTGGCATCCATCAAGGAACAAGTTCGCAATGAGTTAATAGGTGAATTCAATTCTTGGGCGAAGCAAATGAACCTACCCTTGTCGTTCCCCTCGACTACACCGGTCGACTCTAGTAGTCACCCAAAAGGACAAGGAGAAGAGGAGATACATGAGGTAGTGTTCTATCTATTAGTTTTGGCCTAGCTTGTGAGTTACGTGAGATCTAATGTGGCATTATTGATTAATTATTGCAGGTTGTTACTCCCACACATGCGGACCCGAGGGAGGTTGATAATCCAACACCCCATGAATTTCCAGATTTAGAGGTGAATTTAGGATTCGAGGGAGCGTGTTTTGTTTTAACATAGTGAATTTCGTTACATGATCAATTGTGTAGGAAAAGACCCTTTTTGATAATTTCAGTTTTTACAAGTGAATTTCGTTACTGGTGTAGGTAGAGACCGAGTGTACACTTCTAGCCCCGGGGCTATCAAATGGAGGAGAGTTGCAGTTGGTGGCGTGTGGTAGTGCACAAGCAACGACTGGTGATACGGTCCATTTCCAATCGCTTAGGCCACAACATTATTCGGTCGGGACCAATTCTTACATTGCTGGGTTTGAAAACATCCCACTACCGGTGCCTATAGTGGATGATGGGATTACTCTTCTTTGGGAAGCAAAGGGTAGCTATGTGCAATGGCCACGTGCTTGGGTGAGGTTGATCGATGAGGTAATATTTATTTTGATGTTGTGTAAAATAACAAATCTTGATGCGTACTTAGTAGCTTAAACCCCGGCCAAAAATTTTTAAACTCTAATTATCTTTGTTTTGATCAGATTTCGAAAAAAAGTCAACCATCAAAGAGAAGGAAGGTGGTGAAGCCTAAAAGCGTTGATCAACCTATAAAGAAGATGAGTGAACAAGGGTCGAAGAGTGAACAAGTGTCGAAGAAGAATTCTTCGAAAGGTTCAACCATGCAACCTACACCACTTGTTGGAGACAATGTCCTTCAATCGCTCACTAAGGATTTAACTTTTCTACACAATCGTTTTAGTCATTTGCCTAGTGACGATCCCATTGAAATTGCACTTCCTAAGGCAATGTTCCATTATGATGAGGATGCAAGTGTATGGTTAAACAAACAAGATGTGAAGGAATTTTTAAGCGGTTCAATGCTTAACATTTCTCTCATTCAAATATTCATGAGGTACGGGCTCATGCCACTTAAATTAATTTGTTGTATATATTAGTGTTGTTTATCCTTCATATATATGTCAATTAATTTTTCATTGCACATGCACGTAGAGCACTACGGGAGCACTTAAGTGACACTGATTCCCCTAGTAAAGTTGGGTGGTTATGCCCCGAACAGACATCCAAGACTAGAATCTTACACAACTCCCCCGAGGTGATGTATTATGTTAACCATAATATTCGGGAATCAATGCGTGCGGGAGACAAGTTCATATTCGCCCCATGTTATGAGGAGTACGTTTAACCATGTGTAATTCAATTCTTTATACATTTGAATTATTTGTTGTACCCTAATTATTGATGTGTTTGTGTATTGTGAATTTATGTAGGTATCATCGGTTCCTCATGGTGATTTGTCCTGCTAATAACACAATCTTTCACCTTGATTCAGCTCGATCAACAAAGAAGTACCTCGTGATGTCTGTACTACAAAAGTAAATATAGCTACCTAGTGTTGAGTATCTTAACCTAACTCATTTAGTAGTCAAACTAATCAAATTTCATTTTACTTTCCTATAGTATTATGAAGAAGATACATGGTCGTGCTCCACGGGGTCCTACATGGAAATCACCTATGGTAATGCCACATCATATTGTGATTATCTTAATAAACATTGCTAAAACAATTGTGGGTTTTATGTGACATTTGATTCATTTGATTTGTTCCTATGCTAGTGCCCACAACAAGATAATGGAGTTGATTGTGGATTATACGTGATGAGATTCATGCTTGAGATAGCGACTCATTGTTCCAACACCATACATCTTGATGAGGTACGACCTTGAACTTAGTAAAATGCCCTTATTCTGTGATTTCAAGGCTTATCCACTTATAAATAAGTATAATTGACATGTTATGAGGAAGAAATTGGTCATTTGTTGAAAAATGTAGAAAATGGGCAAGTAGAAGTCAAATAGGCCTTATTTTGGCTATTTTGGATGAAAATGCGACCTTAAACTTAGTTAAATGCCCTTTTTCTTTGATTTCAAGGCTTAGCCACCTATAACTAAGTATAATTGACATGTTATGAGAAACAACTTGGTCATTTGTTTAAAAATGTAGAAAATGGGCAAGTAGAAGTCAAATAGGCCTTATTTTGGCTATTTTGGATGAAATTGCGACCTTAAACTTAGTAAAATGCCCTTTTCCTGTGATTTCAAGGCTTAGCCACTTATAACTAAGTATAATTGACATGTTATGAGGAAGAACTTGGTCATTTTTTTAAAAATGTAGAAAACGGGCAAGTAGAAGTCAAATAGGCCTTATTTTGGCTATTTTGGATGAAATTGCGACCTTAAACTTAGTTATATGCCCTATTTCTGTGATTTCAAGGCTTATCCACCTATAAATAAGTATAATTGACATGTTATGAGAAAAAACTTGGTCATTTGTTTAAAAATGTAGAAAATGGGCAAGTAGAAGTCAAATAGGCCTTATTTTGGCTATTTTGGATGAAATTGCGACCGTAAACTTAGTAAAATGCCCTTTTTCTGTGATTTCAATGCTTAGCCACCTATAACTAAGTATAATTGACATGTTATGAGAAACAACTTGGTCATTTGTTTAAAAATGTAGAAAATGGGCAAGTATAAGTCAAATAGGCCTTATTTTGGCTATTTTGGATGAAAATGCGACCTTAAACTTAGTAAAATGCCCTTTTCCTGTGATTTCAAGGGTTAGCCACCTATAAATAAGTATAATTGACATGTTATGAGAAACAACTTGGTCATTTGTTTAAAATGTAGAAAATGGGCAAGTAGAAGTCAAATAGGCCTTATTTTGGTTATTTTGGATGAAATTGCGACTGTTTTTAATTTTCCCAAGTATTTAATTTTTTACATATTAATTTAATTTATTCTAACATAACTTATATATATTCCAAGTTTTGCAAGGGGCAAAAGGGGGATTCGTTTACTAGCAAGGAGCTTAATGAAGTTCGAGACATGTTGGCATCTTTCATCACCTTCAATTTGTAAATGTGGCATCATTATGAATTATACTTTGTTTATTATTAACTTTTAAACTACAACATTAACTAGTTATTAGTATTGTTTGTATTTATTTATATATCACACTTTATTTAATTTGTTGTATTGCATTTGGTTTTTAATTATAAAAGTAGTCTAAATATATATTTTTAATTCTTGTTATGATTATTAATAATAATTATATTATGGCAGAATTTTTAGCAATAATATGGCAGAATATTATAGCAGGATCAGTTGCAGAAATAATTACAGGAATAATTGCAGGCAACAAAAATTAGATCCTTTTATTGCCACCGGTTTACCGGTTCGAACCGGTGGCAATAGTCAGCCTTCAGCAGCAAAAAAACCGCGCCAATTTTTTATTGCCACCGGTTAACCGGTGGCCATAATTAGTATTAACACCGGTTAACCGGTGGCAATGGGGGGTTTTCAACCGGTGGCCATTACCATTTTTCGCCTAGTGCTTGGGAAATAAATTTTGCATTTTCAGAGATTCCTCTCCAAACATTCGACATGTTTGATTTAGGTTCAAACATGTCGATATCACATCGACCTTTGCAGTACTTCGCCCTTAAGACACGAGACCAAAGAGCATTAGGCTCAGTTAAGACTCTCCATCCCAATTTTGTCAAAAAAGCAGTATTTATTTATCTTGCAGATCGAATAGCAAGGCCACCTTGATCTTTCGGCTGTTGCAAAACTTCCCAAGAGAGTAAGTGAATTCTTCTTTTTTCTTCATCTCCTCCCCAAATGTACCTTCTAGTTCGCTTATCAATATCATCACAAATAGTACGAGGTATCTTAGCCGTTTGCATAGCGTAAGAACTCATAGTAGTTAGAGTTGTTTTGGCCAAAGTAATACGCCCTGCTAGAGAAACATACTTTGATTTCCATCCCGCAAGCCTCCGATCAATCTTTTCACATAAATAAGAGAAAGTGTCTCTAGTCACTCTACTTGTAAGGGTCGACATCCCCAAATAAGTACCCAAGTCAAGTGTTTCATCGATGCCTAACGCGTGACAAATACCAACAATTTCATCAGAATCCATATTCTTTGAAAAATATACTCGGGACTTGGGGTAGCTAACCTTTTGTCCCGAGGCACTGCAAAACCGAGCTAATACCTCTTGTATTATGACAGCTTGATCGAAAGAGGCTTCAGCAAAGAGAATGATGTCGTCAGCAAAACACAAATTTGATAATTTTGGGCCATTTCTACTTGCATAAATCGGCTTCCAAAAATTCCCAATGATAGATTCTTCAATCAATTGATTTAACCGTTCCATACATAACACAAAAATGTAAGGTGAGAGAGGATCACCTTGACGAATTCCTCTTTTCGGTTTGAAGGAACTTGTTGGCTCACCATTCCATAAGACTTGCATAGAAGAGGTGGTAATACACTCCATAATAAGCTCGGTAATAAGAGGGGGGAACCGGATTTCATACAAAGTATCACAGATAAAATCCCACTTCAATCGATCATAAGCTTTCTCGAAGTCGATTTTAATAGCCATTAAACCTTTTCCACTTAGCTTATTCCGCATAGTATGTATGACCTCTTGAACAATGACAATATTGTCCGTTATTTGTCTTCCGGGAACAAAACTAGTTTGTGTGCAAGAAGTGAGATGAGGCATCATTGGTTTGATTTGGTTCACTATAGTTGTTTCGGGGTTTTCTGATGTCCTGCGGGAGAGTTACAATTCCGAGACTGGAACCGGACGCCTGTACCTGCAAAACAAACGGATGCTCCGGATGATTGGAGATCCGCCTCCGACGGTCAAGTTAGTACTTGATTAAGGAGTAATTAATGCGGAAATTAAAGTGATTGGGTCTCTCTAGGTGAGAGTGTTTAATGTGCGTAATCTACGTAATCCCCCTTAATGAGGATTAAGGGAGGTATTTATAACCTCGGGAAACGTGCCAATCTAGGTTTAGGTTAACCTTGGGCTGATTGGGCTTCCCTCGGAAGTTGGGCCTAGGTGGCCGACTTCTCCATTAGGCATGAAGTATGCCACGTGTCATGACATAATAGGTCCAGGGTGGACGAATAAGTGTGTGCCACTTGGCAAGCCCTGAGAGGTCCAACTGGGGGACACTTGGCAGGACCTGATTGGCCCACGTGGCACATTCCGATTGGTGGGAGCAAAATCCCCTAATCATTTGCCCCTCACAGGTGGCACGTGACTGGTCACGTGTTACCTGTGACAGGTGTCGCCCTGTAACAGGCGACGGCCTGCTACAGGTGTCACTCGGCGAAAGGCCGAGAGATTCTCCCGCCAAAATTTTGAATTCTGGAAGTGACTCTTTGCCTTCTCACTTCGCCTATATAAAGGAGTGTTGACTTCGGTCATTTTCACACTTGAGAACTTTGTGAGAGAACATTCGGACCCCTGAACTTGCTCTGACATTTTGGACCTTTTCCACCTACCGCCTGCTCTGACAAGCCGACTGCAAAGGATTTTCAGAACTTCATCAATCGTCACTCGTTCAGGTAACCGTCGGTTCTCTTACTCTTAATTTTCTCTTTACTTTATTCTTTTTTGAAATGGCACCACGGAAGCACACGACACGACCTAGGTTAGTGATCAGCCGGTCACCGGGGACGGCTGAATCTAGGACTAGGAGTGCCGCCTGCCCTTTTCTGGACCCATCTTTGCCCTTTATACAAAGTCCGACTGTATCTGTGTCTATGCAGAACATGATGGCCAGAACAAAAAAGACTGTCAGGATCTCAAACTCAGACGGCTCCTCCCACAGGGTGCCGATTAGTGAAACATCTGACCAGGCGCCAGATGTGGAAGTGAAACAAAGCGGCTTGAAAGCCGGCAGTTCTGAGGGAGGAGTCAAAGTGACCCCTTCCCATTTTACAGTTGACAATTCTACATTCTCTCCTGCTCCTTTTAAAGGAGAGGAGGCGGGCCCCTCCGGGAGAGGGGAGGAGTCGTCCTCTTCGGACTCGTCCGAGGACGAATCCGAGTCTAGCTCTTCTGGCCATGCTTCTCTGGACACAGAAGAGAAAAACAGTCGTCTACAAGAGGCGAGGCTTTCTCACGCAGTTGAGAAGGGGGACGATTAGGCGGAGCCATCCGCCTCTCACCGAGAGCAAAATACCCCCTACTACTGCACAGTACCTCGGGGCCGGATCACGGCCATGCAAGAGAAAGTGGGGAGCTTTATCGCAAACCACACAATGGGCCCCGACTTTTTAGTGTTCGTGCCGGATCCAGAAGACACAGTCGTCTGGCCAGCTGGTACAAGTTATGATGGCGCCTGCTTTGGCTGCTACGAGGCGGCCATCAAGGCTGGGCTGCGCTTCCCACTACATCTGGCTGTTCAGCGGATCTTGGATGGGTATGAGTTAGGGTTATGGCAGTTAGCCCCAAACTCCTGGGTCAACGTACTCGGCTATGTGGCCGGGTGCGAACTGCACGGGGTGGAGCCGAACTTCGAGGCTTTCGCCCACATGAACTACCTTAGCCGGACCCCTAAGGCAGGTGGTACCGGCTGGTATCAATTGACGAGCCACAGGGGCTACCTCATGACAAGAGGTAAAGCAAACAAATGGAAGGACTGGCGGAGCACCTTCCTTATCATTGAGAGTTCAGACACAGAGCTGAACAAGCGCTTCAACAGGTGGAACGGGAATCCGCCCCTTCTTGCAGGCGGCCGCAGCATGCCGCCTGTTCCCCCCAAGGCTAAGAAAGAGATCCTAGATAAAGGACTCTTCAAAGTAGAGTCGAAGGTGAACTCTACTTCAGGGGTACGAGAGCAAGTACCCCTGCACTGCGTCCCGAGCTTCAAATGGCTCTACGACGAGTACTTTTTGGCCGCCTGTGGCCTCAGCAGTCGGTGCTCAAGAGGTAGCCGGCCTGTCGAATACTCTGTTGTTCCGTGCATTTCTTGTTATGACTTTTATTAACTTTGCTATTTGTTTTTACAGCGGACGCCATGAGAAAAATTACCGCCTCCAAGACTGCGGCGGCCATGTTGCGGGCCTCCATTATGCAACAGTCTTCAACTGACTCCCCCAACAAGGGGGCACCCTTGGTGGGCTTCGAACCTTTCACTCTTTTTGGAGTTGTGTTTATGCATATACTGACTCTTTTCTTCTTTTTTAGACGGGCGCTCCAAGAGCTTCTTCTTCCCAACAGCCGGACCCCAAGGCCCGGAGGACGACTGTTGCGAGCTCTCCTGGTTCTGCCAGGAAATATGCGGCGGCTGAGAAACAGCCGGCCACTCCATCTAAAACTCCAACTGGATCACCTAGAACTATGAAATCGTCCTTGTAAATTTTAGACTTGCTCCCTTCTTTACTAGGTCTAATCCGTTTGTTTATGCTTGATGCAGCCAGCCCTCAGGAGCCTGACTTGGTCGAGGTGGCCAAGTCTATGATCAAGGTCGTTCCTCCAGCTAAAAGGGAGGCGGTCAGGGGTGTCGGCACCCTTGACCTAGACGGGATTGCATGGGTCCTTGCTGAGGTATACTTAGCATATTTTTGAGTATTTGAATTCCAGGACGCCTGTTTTCTTTTTTGTTTGGAAACTGACGCCTGTTCCCTTTTTACTTAGGCCCTGCTCCGAGTAAACGGCCTTTGCAAGCCGCTTGACCGGAAGAACAAAGAGGTAAAGGCTGCCAAAGCTATGGCCGCCTCTGACTGTGATAAGGCAATGTTTCAAATTGCCCAAAATGAAGTTCTGACAATTGATATTCTTTATTATCAGGCGCAGGCTACCGCCGCTATCCGGGCTCAGTTAGAGGCGGCCCAGAAGAGGAATAGCGAGCTGGAGGCGACCATCAACAACCTCAAGGCCGAGTTGAGACCTCTTCGCCAAAAGATGTCCTCATACGAAACCTTGGAGAAATCCTTGGCGAGCGTAAAGGAACGCCTGGTGACCCAGGAGAAGAGTCTTACTCAGGAGCTCTCGGAAAAGGCCGAGCAAGAAAAGAAAGAGCTGGTCCGGGAGATGATGGAAGACTCTGCTCAAATCCAGCGCATGACTTGGGGCCGCCTCTTCCCCAATGCCGACTTTGCCTCCTGGGAAAAAACGTACCGCCAGTGTTCTGATAGATATAATCAAGAGATCCTGGCGGCTGCTGAGGAAGAGGCGTTGGAGGAGGAGAAGCAGCCGGTAGTGGCGCTTGTGCCGCTTGGGGGTAATGCATCGAAGAAGGATGCATCTGAAGCCGAGTCCAGCAAAAAGAGTGCTGACCAGGCGGCAGCTGCTAATATTGAAGATCTGCCCCCTTCATAAGCTTTATGTCTTCTTTCCACGGCCTGCGTGCCGTTTGTTTGTATTTACCCAGCCAGGGGGCCGGGGCTCTGAATATTTTGCCGGTCTTTAATGACCGGCTTCCTTTTAATGAATATTTTTGTTTTGCTTCAAATTTGTTTAAGTATTGAATATTCTGATATCCAATTGTACACTATACCGACTGTTTTACATAGTAGATAGTTGCAGACAGGTACGGATAGTTAGTCACGCCGCCTATGCCCCTGGACGACTGGTTGTCTGTTTCCAGGCTAGACGATCAGTCGGCCATTTATCCAATCGGTATTCGAACCATTTTAAAGACTGGATCCCCTTTAGGAAGGCGGTCCTGTCATTTGTAAAATTAACCAAGTAGGAAAGTGGTTTCCTACTTGTCATGTTTTTAGGCTAGAGACTTTAGGCCGTCTAGGCCGACTGTTCCCCGCCACATTTAATCTAGTGTGAACAGATGCTGTATGGACACCTTTTTGTTTCATACTAAATTTTTAAGGAGTGACCAGGTAAACATGATTGTTTCCTAGTCACCAAGTGACTGAGTAGTAGAGGTATCAAGCGGTTGGTACCGGTTGCCTCTTTATTCGCCAATGTTTGTTGGCTATTAACTCATAAAATACCAACTGTTCTTATCCCAAGTAGTTCAGTCGGTCGGTTGACCCGGATGGTTACTGCGAACACTTGCTTGACGTGTTTAGTCAGTTTAAGTGAGAGATATCCTTGTCCGGAAAACGGCTACGTGGTTGTCTTGTTTAGACAGTCGTATAGGGGCCGTGTAATGATTTTATAGAACAATGTTCCACCCAAAAGGGAGCTGCTCTCTGCGACGAATTTCATCCGGATGGATGCCGTCGGACGCCTGCTATAACGTTGGGACAGGTCGAATTGAATTTTTATATTTTGATCAGTTGGCTTGACGCCGGGTCTGATCATTTTAGCCATGAGCCTTTGATAGTTCTTGGTGAACTGTATTATGGGAGAGTAGCCGGTTGAGTGAAACAAGCGGCGTGCCCCTCTTAAGTAAGAATAAAAATTAAACATGGAGAGTAGCCGACTGTTTGTCAGTAGGCATGCCCCTCTTAAGTAAAAACGAAAACTAAGTATGGAGAGTAGCCGACTGTTTGTTAGTAGGCATGCCCCTCTTAGTACAAAATTAAATGAAACAACAAACTTTTATTAAGTAGCCCTTGACTATTTACATCATTCAAAAGAAATATTTCTTAAGATTATCTACATTCCAAGTTCGAGGCAACGGTTGGCCGTCTGGTGTTTCCAGACGGTAGGTACCGTCCCTGACCTCTTCACAGATTCGGTAGGGTCCTTCCCAGTTGGGAGTTAGTTTGCCAGACTCATTAGCCCTACCAACTGCTTCCATTTTTCTAAGTACAAAGTCCCCCACTTTGAGTGGACGCCTGTGTACTTTTTTGTTGTATGATCTAGTCATTCTCAGGCGGTAAATTTCATGGCGCAAGACAGCATTGCCCCTCCTTTCAGGGAGTGAGTCTAATGCCAGGCGCATGGCTTCCTAGTTTGCCTCTTCGTCATATAGCATTACTCGAAGAGTCGGCTCGTAGTGTTCTATTGGAAGAACAGCTTCCGCACCATAAGTTAGGAGGAATGGAGTTTCTCCAGTCGCCCCTTTTTCAGTCGTCCTAATGGCCCAAAGAACATGTGGTAATTCATCCGCCCATAGGCCGTCTGCTCGTTCAATCTTTTTCTTGAGACCGTCTGAGATGATTTTATTAAAGGCTTCTACCTGGTCGTTTGCTTGTGGACGGCCGACAGATGCAAAGTAGTGTGCAATTCCTTGGTCACCCAACCAGCTTTTGAGAACAGGCATCTCAAATTGGGGACCATTATCAAAGACCATAGACATGGGAACCCCAAACCGAGTGATGACATTTTTCCAAATGAATGAAATTACATCCTTCGTCTTGATTCCCTTTACAGCCTCCGCCTCTACCCATTTAGTGAAGTAGTCGACTGCAACAAGTATGTACCTCCTTCCGCCTGTAGCAGGCGTATATGAACCTAGAATATCCATGCCCCACTTAGCAAACGGTAGTGGGTTATGAATGGTAGTGAGGTCAGTAGCCGGACGGTGAATTAGCTTGCCAAACCTTTGGCACTTGTCACATTTTTTCACCATCTCCATTGCATCTGCTTCTAAAGTAGGCCAAAAGTAGCCCTGCCGCCTTGCCCGTTGAGCAAGCGTCCTACCGCCTATATGGGAAGCACAGTAACCAGAGTGAAGATCATCTAGTATCTCTCGCCCCTTTTCTGGAGTAACACACTTCAAGAAGGGTTGAAGGTACCCCCTTTTGTGAAGTTCTCCCTTTATCATTTCAAAACTGGTTGCTCGTTTTTTCAGTGCTGCCGCCTGTTGATGATCATCCGGCAGGGTACCGTTTGTCAGATATGCCCTGATTGGATCCATCCAGGTTGAGCTTCTGTCTAAGATTCCAATAGGGTCTTCCTCAATGCTTCTCCTCTCCATTACTTCCCAAAAAACAATTCGAGGAGTATCACAGGAGGCAGATGATGCTAATTTTGAAAGTGCATCCGCCTGGTTGTTTTCTGATCTCGGCACTTGGGTCAGATGGAAATCCTCAAGGGAGCCGACTGCTTGTCGGACCGCCTGTAAATACTTGATCATGGCCGGATGGGTTGCTTTGTATTCGCCATTGTACTGACTCACTATCAATTGTGAATCGGAACAGGCGTCTATTTTTCTTGCCCCTGCCGCCTTGCACATGCGGATTCCGGCTAGTAAGGCTTCATATTCTGCCTCATTGTTTGAGGCCTGAAAACTGAAGCGTAAAGCATACTCGTACTTGTCGCCCTCTGGCGACTGACATATGACGCCTGCTCCACAACCATTTGAAGTAGAGCTTCCATCCACATATACCTTCCAGACTTGGTTTGGAACTTGAGAGTCAGGAGGACGAGTCATCTCAACAATAAAGTCAGCAAAGGCTTGCCCCTTCACTGCTTTTCTAGGCTCGAAAGTAACTTCGAAGCTCTGTATTTCTATGGCCCATTTGATCATTCGGCCTGACGACTCCATGACGGTCAGTGGCCGCTTGATAGGTTGGTCTGTATACACGACGACTGCATGTGCCAAAAAGTAGGGCTTCAATTTTTTAACAGCCATGAAGAGTGCAAGACCAAATTTCTCCACTAAGGGATACCTTAACTCGGCATTTTTCAGTACATGACTGACAAAGTAGACCGGGAGCTGACAGCCGTCTCTTTCAGCAAGGAGAACATCGCTTAACGCATGATCAGAGACGGCCAGGTACATGTAGAGTACTTCTTTGGGCAAAGGGCTGACCAGCCTCGGCAAGGAATGCAAGTGAACTTTCAATTTCTGGAAGGCCGCCTCAGCATCCGGCCCCTATTAAAACCTTGCCTTTTTCTTAATTGCCTGGAAAAAGTATAGGCATTTTTTCGCCTGATCGACTTAGAAATCTTCCCAAGGCCGCCAGACAACCTGTTAACTTCTGAACCTCTCGGATGGTACGAGGCGACTGCATGTCAATGACCGCCTGCACCTTCTCAGGGTTCGCCTCTATTCCTCTCTGATTGATAAGGAATCCGAGAAATCTCCCAGACTCAACTCCAAAGACACATTTCTTGGGATTGAGCATGACATGGTGCCGCCTGAGTGTGGCGAAAGTTTCTCGGAGGTCCGAAAGATGATCTTTCTGAAGTTTAGACTTGACAATCATATCATCAATATATGCCTCGACATTTCTCCCAATCTGATCAAAGAACACAGTGTTTATCATTCGCTGGAAAGTGGCCGGGGCATTCTTAAGACCAAACGGCATGACCGTGTAATAGTATAACCCTTGATCAGTGACGAAGGTCGTCTTCTCCTGATCTTTCTTCCATAAAGGAATTTGATGGAAACCAGAGTAGGCGTCCATAAAGCTCATCAAAGCATGGCCGACTGTTGAGTCGACCAGGTTATCAATTTTAGGTAGAGGGTAACTGTCTTTGGGGCACGCCTTGTTTAAGTCTGTGTAGTCTACACACATTCGCCAGGTGTCATTCGGCTTTTTAACAAGCACCACATTTGCAACCCAGTCTGGGAAGTAACATTGCCGGATGAACCCTGCATCAAGTAATTTTTTAACTTCGGCGGCTGCCGCCTGACTTCTTTCTTCGCCATGGTTCCGCTTCTTCTGCCTTACCGGTTTCTTTTTTGGATCCACGGCCAGTTTATGTACCGCCAGATCAGGACTGATGCCTGGCATTTCATGGACTTCGAATGCAAAGATGTCCTTGTATTCTTTCAATAGTTTGTGAAAATCGTCACCCAGGACCTTTAGAGCAGTCGTCCCAACTTTAACTGTTCTGTCAGGACGCGATTCATCTAAGATCAGGTCCGTATGCTCACCAGCCGGCTGAGGGCGGAATTCATCCGACCGCTCCTCTGCCAATGATTGCTATTTCTGTCTTTTCTTGCGGCCCCCGTCTGGGATGCCTTTCTCTTCTTGCCGTCTGCTTCTTGAACAGGCGCACTCTCCTTGACATTGTCAAGATCTATTTTTCCCCCACTCGACCCAGCGGCCATAACAGTGGGCTTGACATCCGAGAGATAGCACTCTCGGGCCATCCTCTGATCTCCCCTTAGGGACCCGACTGTTCCATTATCCCTCTCAAACTTGAGCAACATAAGAGATGGGATTATAACAGCCTTGGAATTATTCAGGGTTGGTCGTCCCAGAATCATGTTGTAGGCCGAGAGTTCTTCTACTACCAGGAACCGGACTACCATGTGTCTTCCTTCCCCTTTTTCACCCAGGCGGATGGGTAAATCCACTCGTCCCACTGGGTGGACGACTCCTCCTCCAAACCCTACTAAAGGGTGGGATGCCGGATGTATGCAATCAGTCTGATATTTCAGTTTCGACAGACATTTGCTACTGATGAGATCTGAGGAGCTTCCGGTATCTATGAGGATTCGGCCAACTCTCTGGTTGGCCACTTTACATTCAATAACAATAGGGTCGTCATGCGGCCCTCTTACCCCTCCTAGATCTTCTTCAGTGATGACAATCTCAGGAAATGAATATTTGGAGGGCCGTTCTTGGTGAACGGAATTTACATCTAGCCGTCTGATATTGTCTTTGTTGCCCCTAATAGTGGGGTCGCCTCCTGAGAAGCCGCCTGCAATGGTGTAGACGACTGCATCATCTGTATCGGAGCTGTCGGCCTGTTGATTCTTTTTGGCCGACTGCTTTTTCGAGGAAGTGTTCCCCGTAGATTTCTTGACATAAGTGTCAAGATCACCTTGCTCAGCTAGGCGGTCCAGATACCGCATGAGACTGATGCATTCATTGGTGTGATGACCAACATCTTCATGATAATCACAGAATTTTTCTTGGTTCCGATTGTTTGCAGAACCCTTCATGGGGACCGGCTTCTCAATTGAGATCCGTCCCTTGATTTCCTTTAGGATAAATTGGCTATCCTTGTTAAACGCATACTTTGGGGAGTATGGTTTGAATTCTTTTTTCTTCTTCTGGGACGGCTGTTTAGAGGAATCAGTTGCCCAGACCTCTTTTCTCTTTTCGTCTTTGTTTGACGACTGTTTCTGTCGTCCTTCTCTTTTGTCGGACCTTTTCTCGTCTGACTATTTTACCGTACTACAAAGATCAGTCGCATGTATATAGGCTTCCGCTTCAATCAAGGCCTCTTGAAGAGTCGCCACCCTCTTTCGGACCAAATCAAATTTGAAGGTCGACCCGTCTTTGAGACCTCTGAAAAAGTCAGTATAGGCTACTTCATCCGGTAACCCTTGAATATGTATTTTCATCAGGTTAAACCGCCTGATGTAAGAACGAAGCCCCTCCTTCTCGCCCTGCTGAATTGTTCCTAAGTCAAGGGTCGTCTTCTTCGCAGGGATGTTCATGGCGAAGTTGGAGGTGAATAAGTAAGCAAGCGTTTTGAAGTTATTTACACAACCAGTCGGCAGGTTGCCGAACCATTGTTGTGCGATTCCTTTGAGAGTCGCTGGGAAACACTTGCACCAAGTTGGATCATCCAACCCTTGAAGGTACGTCAGGTTGGTGAATGCCATCAGATGGTCTTCTGGGTTAGTAGTGCCGTCATAGGCGCCTACTAATACATTTTTCACTTTGGCCGACTGAGCGGCTTCAGTAATTTCCTTGGAGAAGGCCGACGGCTGTTCGCCAAGTCTAAGCAACCGTAGCTGCCAGTCCATAGGTTGGACATTTTTTGCTGCATGTCCACCAAACGGAGGTGGCTGCAAAAAATACTGTTGTTGCGGTACAAACGGTAAGTTTGGTACCGCCTGGTCGCTATGAAAGCCGGACTGACGGGAGGTGCCGCCTGACTGACTCTCATGATACGACTGAGTATGCCTCATCGAGGTATTTCGCAGACTGTCTTGGAAGTTTGAAGTAGAGGCCGACTCTGACAATCGGTCACTCTTCTTCTGCTCTAGCAGTAGCCGAGCGTCTGTGTATGTTTTCCTCGACCCGTCCGCCTGAATATGACGAACAAGTTTCCTATTTCCTGGAGTAGGAAAACGGTATTTTGTGAAATCAAGGGCAGGTGGCTCCCACTTCCTAGATTTAGGATGAGGGGTCGCCTCTCGCCCTTGAACTGGCTTCCTCTTCCGTGAAGTGGAGGGTTTCTTAGCCGACTGCTCCTTGTCCAGAGCAGGCGGCTTCTTGTTGATCAACTCTTGAATTTCTCCCTTGAAGTCCCTCATGAAGGTCATGAGTTCGTTCCTTGTGATGGGAGCAGACCCATCAGTCGGCTGCTGCCGAACAGGCGGTGCGCCTGCTGGCTCGCTTACAGTTTAAAGATGTTCTCGTTCCCTCCTTTCGGTATGACGGGTACGTCGGGCCCTTAGGGTCCCGTCTGAAGCTGTGTGAGCTTCAACTTCAAATTCATTCTCAGTATCGTGGTCCGACTGAACTAGAGGGTCGTCCAGGGGACATCTTTCTTCAGGAGCGGGTACATACGTGGATGCCATCTCAGAAGTACTCTCTCCACAGACGGCGCCAAAATGTTTCGGGGTTTTCTGATGTCCTGCGGGAGAGTTACAATTCCGAGACTGGAACCGGACGCCTGTACCTGCAAAACAAACGGATGCTCCGGATGATTGGAGATCCGCCTCCGACGGTCAAGTTAGTACTTGATTAAGGAGTAATTAATGCGGAAATTAAAGTGATTGGGTCTCTCTAGGTGAGAGTGTTTAATGTGCGTAATCTACGTAATCCCCCTTAATGAGGATTAAGGGAGGTATTTATAACCTCGGGAAACGTGCCAATCTAGGTTTAGGTTAACCTTGGGCTGATTGGGCTTCCCTCGGAAGTTGGGCCTAGGTGGCCGACTTCTCCATTAGGCATGAAGTATGCCACGTGTCATGACATAATAGGTCCAGGGTGGACGAATAAGCGTGTGCCACGTGGCAAGCCCTGAGAGGTACAACTGGGGGACACTTGGCAGGACCTGATTGGCCCACGTGGCGCATTCCGATTGGTGGGAGCAAAATCCCCTAATCAATAGTCTTCGTAATAATTTTGTATGCCACATTACAAAGACTAATAGGGCAAAATTGATTAGCCAACTCCGGACTATCAACTTTAGGGATAAGAACAATGAAGGTATCATTCAAATTTTCCGATAGGCCCTTTCCATTCAAAGCATCCAAAACGACCTTATACACATTTTCTGCCACTAGGTCCCAATGTTTTTGAAAAAATAGAGCTTGAAAACCATCCGGTCCCGGAGCCTTCATAGCACCCATCTCGAAAACCACTTTTTCTACCTCACATCTAGCAAACGGCCACGAGAGCATGTCCCAATCTCTATTTGTGAACTCGGGAAAAATATCCGTAGGCATAGGGAGGTGTACGGGATATTCTTCTTCAGCAAACAGATTTTTAAAATAAGAAACAATATTATCTTGAATTTGTTCCTTCTCATAAAGCCAATCTCCATTCGCATGCTCCTTAATAGCAGTAATATTATTTCTCCATCTCCTTGCAATAGTGTTAAGATGGAAGTAGGATGTGTTACGATCCCCATCTCTAATCCATTCCACCCTCGATTTTTGGTACCAAAGTAATTCTTCTTGCTCGAGTACCTCATCAAGATCCTTACGCAATTTGGCTTCAAGTTTTATTAAGTCACGAGATTTTTGCTCTGCCAAACTTTTTTGCACCCCTGAAATTCGAGCTACCAGATTTCGTTTCTTCTTAAAAATATTATGGAACACGTTTTTATTCCATTCCTGCAAATCCGAAGCTACTCTTTTTAATTGTGGAATAAGAGGCCCTGACTTATCCCACTTCTCCTCAAGAAAAGGCCGAAACTGCTCATGAGTAAGCCAAGCTTCCTGGAACTTGAATGGCTTATTAATAGAGGAAATAGGATCAAAGCCATTCGGGGAAATCAATAGGGGACAATGGTCAGATTGGACTGCTGGAAGATTTTTCGCTGCTGCATTTGCAAACCTTAGACTCCACTTACCATTACATAATTCCCTGTCAAGTCTGGCACTGGTACGAGTATCAACAGAATTTCCCCTTGCCCACGTGTGACTAGGGCCACTGAATTCAATTTCTAGCAGGCCCATATCTTCAACCCATTCATTAAATCTAGCCGCACGCCTCGAGGTTTCAGGACAACTAGAGCTTCTCTCGTGACTAAAACGAGTATCATTAAAATCCCCGGCTAACATCCAAGGTTTATTATGAGTAGCCGCAAAGTCTTTTAATTCTCTTCAAAGATCAGTTCTTTTGGTCGCCGGACTAGCATAAACGGCAGTAACACTAGTAGAAAAATTGAAAATGCCACCGCTTAAAGGCCACCGGTTTTTATAAACCGGTGGTTTAAAAAATGGGCGGGTATAAGGCAAATATTATTGCCACCGGTTCAAACCGAACCAGTGGCAAAAATGTTTAAGGCCACCGGTTTTGAACCGGTGGCAATATTTGATTAAAAAAAAACCCAGCCCTTCTTCTTCATATAAACCCCTCTTCCCTCTCCTCTCCTCCTCTTTCTCTCTCCTCTCAGCCGTTTCTCTCTCCCCTCTTCCCTCTCCTCCTCTTTCTCTCTCCTCTCTTTCTCATCTCCTTCAATCGGTCTTCTCCTTCGATCTGCACCACCACCACCACCTCTTCTCCTTCTATCTCCACCATTATCTCTTCTCCCTCGATCTCCACCACCATTTCTTCTCCCTCGATCTCACCATCACCTCTTCTCCTTCGATCTCCACCACCACCACCAATTTTTCCACCACCCCCGCAACAATAACACCACCGCCGCTACAATAACACCACGAACACATGCATGAGCAACACCGACTTTAATCGAGGTTAGGGTTTGATTTTAATCGATTTTTAAAAAAAAATTTAATTCGATTTTAATTCTGTTTTACTCGATTTTAATTCGAACTTTATTTGATTTAATTTTAATCTATTTTATTCGATTTCTTCTTTGTTTTTCTGGGTTTTTAAACCCAATTTATCTGGGTTTTTAAATCGATTTTTTCTGGGTTTTTTTAATCGAATTTTCTGAGTTTTTTATTCGATTTTAATTCGATATCTTAGGTTTAATTCGATTTTAATTCTGGGTTTTTTTTTCTGAGTTCATGAAAATCAATTTCGGGGTTTTTGTTTTTATTTTTGTGGGTTTTTTCTGGGTTTTTTTTAAAACTAATTTTAGTTGATTTATTGGGGTTTTCATCCTTTAATTTTCATATTACTTTTTTTGAATCTAGAGTTCTTGTTTTTTCGGATCTACAGACAATTTTTTTTTTTTAGGATTTTCATCCTTTTCGTATTAATTTTTTTATGCGATTATTATTAGGCGAATTTTCTGGGTTTTATTTTGTTAACTGATATTCTATGTTTTGTTAGGCGAATTTTCTGGCTTTTATTAGGCATTTTTTTGTGAGTTTATTAATTTTTGGGTTTTAATTGATGCAGGTGTTAATTGATGCAACAAGATTCAAGACTTTGATTTTGGAATAATGTTTTTGATGTTGTAATTATTATTATATATTTTTTTTGATTTTGTATTGTAAAATAATAATTTGAAGTTGAATTTCATTGTTATTATAATTCATTGTAATTTTTTTTTTGTATTGTACAATTACTGTTATTGTTGAATATAATGAAATTATATTTCATTGCTCTCCTATTGTATTTGCCTGATAGTTTAACTACAATTTTTTATATTACTATTATCATTATAATTGTAGCAAAATAAAAAAAAAATTCAATCATGTATGTTATTGCCACCGGTTAACCGGTGGCATTTATATGTAATATCCAAAAAAAAAAGCAGGACATTATTGCCACCGGTTAATACTTGTTTTTGCCACCGGTTTTGAACCGGTGGCTTTTTAGAAGATTATTGCCACCCCCCAAGTGACCACCGATTCAAAACCGGTGGCATTGGGGGGTTTTGAACCGGTGGCCAATTCATATTTTCGCCTAGTGTAAAATACCAAGAATGAGAATGAATATGTAACTATTATATATATATACATATATATATATATATATATATATATATATATATACATATATATATATATATGAGAATGAATATGTAACTATTTAAATTTAAATAACATTTGTTTAAATACTAGTAAACATTCATCATATTATGCGAATGATCATAAATAAAACTAGAGTAATCTTATCTCAAGACTAAACCCTATAGTAGATCTAAGGTACGAATGTAAATGATCACATACTAACATCATAATGAACATTTATCAACATGAAAATGAACATATATCGAAAAGTCATTTTCAATATAAACTAATTTAAATCTCAGTAAATCTACGAAAACTCAACTAATTCAGAAAATTAGGACAATTATACTCTATACTTAATTTTCATTGGTGAACAATTTCATAATTCCTTATGATTTTTACATGTGTAATACAAAATTTGTAAATTCTATAATAAAATTAACTAAATTTTTCAAAAATAGCACAAAACATAGTAGATTTTAATCATTTTTACATAAAAGTAATTGTAATAATAGCATATTATGTTTCAGAACATATAATATCAAATAAAAATTGAAAAGCTAAGGTTTATACACAAAATTGTATTTTTTTTACATAACAAAATTGTGAACAAAATACTTACTCTTTCTTGGAATGTTGTTGCAATTGAAGAATTTCTTCGCGAATGTCAGACATTTAAAGTATTTTGAAGTAATTTGGAGTAATTTTAGAGTGATATTATTCGAATCGGATTTTTTGGTTTTGATGAGAGAGAAAGTGTAGAAAAATTGATGAAGAAGAATGTTGTAGAAAGAGAAAATGATTTGACATAGTTTTTTTTTTTTTTTTTTGTATGTATATATATGTAGGGTAAGGCCGTACGGGTGGTTAATTGAAGTTAGAGCAACTCCAATGGTTGCCTTTAGGGATTAGCTTGCAATTTTAATAATTTTCAAGCTAATAGCCAAACCATTGGAGGATAGTTTAATAATTAGCTTGGCCAAGCTTATGCCAAGCAAATTAGCTTAGCTAAGCTAATTAGCTTAGAAATTAATTGTCTCTAATAAAATACTAATTATTTAAAAAATAAAGCTGAAAAATCTAAATGCTAATTAGCTTAACCATTGTGACATAAATTAGCTAGATGGAAAAATAACTTTGCAATCCTAGGTGGCATGGCAAGCTAATTTGGCAATTAGCTTGCCGTTGGAGTTGCTCTTACCATGGTTAGTGGGTAATTACTGTGCGATTAGTGGGGGGTGGGTTGTAATTTATCTTTTAGTGGGGGTAAAGGCTATATGGTTATTTTTTATTTATTTTTTTAAAACAAGGCTATGGTTATTTAGTTGAGGGGGTGTAGGCATTAATAAGAATTACACGGTTGCTCATCTAACCGCTAGGTGGGATACGGGTTCTAGTGATGAATTTATTTGTACGAACTCTTTGAGGAAAAGCTTACACGGACCTTGATTTAATAAATTAAGTTTCCTGTGGTGGTCTTAAAAAAAAAAAAAAAAAAGTGTCAAAAATTTTCCATAAATCACCCAACGGCTAAAATTTTTTAGCGACTAAACTCTTTTTTAATCACCCAAAATCACCTCCAAAACATTTCAAAATGACAAAAACAACCTTGATTAACCACGTGTCAGTTTTTCATTAGGTAGGGTTCAAGCTAAACAGAGCACAAAAACCCTAATTTCTAACTTTGTTGCCCAGTTTCTCTCTCCTCTGTTCTGTTCTTTTCTTTGAAGAGGGGGCCTCTGCATAAACCGTTTTTAGGGTTTTAGGATTTCCAGTTTTAGGGTTTTTCGAAGGAGAGAGAAAGTGAGCAGCTGCAGCATCAACAACAAAAAATGGTGGCCGACAAAGGGAAGAAATTGAAGGCTACTGACAAGAATGATGAGGCGAATGCTGAACAGATCGACAGCGAACTTGTACTTTCCATTGAAAAGCTTCAGGAAATTCAAGATGATCTTGAAAAGGTTCGATTTTTATGTCCCTAATTTGGTTTTTTTTTTTTTTAGGGTTTATGAGGGGTTTTTGATGTGGGTTTTGTGTAATTAATTAATTATGTCATTTTTGTTTAAATATGTGTTTTTGTTCTGGTTTTTGCTTGGAATTTTGATGGGGTTTTGTTTTCTGTTGATGGGTATTTATGATTAGCTGATTTTTGTGTGCATGTGAATTGTTTGGAAGTTTAATTGGCTTGATTTATGTGGAATTTGTGCGCAAATTAACTACTTATTATCTGTATAATCGTTTTGTTTGCTTAAACAGGACAATTTGTTTGATGATGTTTATGTGGAATTTGAATTTATACACATAGGAAATGATTCGATTCGTGACAGGGTTGGAATTTTGATTTATTATTATTTTTTTTAAGAAAATTTGTGAATCAATTGATTAATTGATTATGATTGATTAATTAGTTAGTGAATTTGAATTTGGGTTGGATTGGGGGACTATATGAGTAGGATGACCATGAATTAATATTCTGAATTGTTATCTTTGTTTCATGGAAGCATGCATTCATTTATTTTATGTTCATGATTAATATTTGAGTTATTGGGATACTATGATATTCCAAAGAGTCATAAATGTGTCAAGCTGGAGGGGTCAATATATTTATACTTTTGTATCCTTTTTATTCGGTTTTGCAATAATAGATATATGTCTTTTTAATGCTCTTTTAACTTATAGGAAAATGTTCTGTTTCGATGTCTTCGATCATTGTTCCGATGTGTAACAGTGAAAGAATCCCATTTTAGTGTAGATCACTGAGAGGTAGGCTACACGCTACCTTTCTAAGCACCCACCAATTGAGGTTCTATATTCTGAACTGGTGCTTTGTAGTTGGTAAATTTAAAACTTTTGGCTGTGATCTCGGAGCAGCAGCGAATACTGTGGTCTTTTCAGAGATATGTATTCCATCAATATGGTCTCAAAACAAGAAGCTAATTCCTCACATACTTTCCTCAGAATCTCAGATAGTAAGATTTGAACAAGTGCTACATAGTTAGTTTGCAGAGTATACTGCTAAATTAATGTTACTAAAGCGTGAGTAGAGAAATCTACATGATTGAATATGCATTTATTAACTCACAATAACAATTTGGTCATATGTGAGCATCAGCCATCACGTGGCCTACGCCAGCAACAGTTAAAAAAAATTGTCGTTTTTGATGTTATTGATTGATATGAGTGGTGTTATGGAAACCTTATAAAGAAAGATGCTTGTATTTATTTTTCCAGATCAATGAGAAAGCTAGTGATGAAGTATTAGAAGTGGAGAAGAGGTACAATGAGGTTCGAAAGCCAGTTTATGATAAGAGAAATGAAATCATAAAGTCCATTCCAGACTTTTGGTTGACTGCTGTAAGTACTCTACTTTTTTAAGTCTTTTTTAGACCTCTAATTTATTTATTTTTTGTATAATTTCCAGAATTTTGCCTTGAAAAAACCCTTTCTAATCATTACTTTATAATTTATATCTAATGCTAACTTATTTTATATGCTGGTGCAGTTTCTTAGTCATCCAGCTCTAAGTGAGCTAGTGACTGAAGAAGATCACAAGGTACCTATTATCATATAACTTTCTGGAAATTTTAACATGTTTAGATACTTCAAAGGCAAATAAAAAGATGAGGATCATTGAGGTCTCTTAAGGATCTCAGTTTCTTTTTTGAAATTTTGTAGAGTTGTTCATTTCAATTCACTTCATTCTGCTGATAGGTTTTCAAGCATCTAACTTCTATCGATGTAGAAGATTCTAAAGATGTGAAATCAGGATACTCCATCACCTTTGTAAGTACTTGTGAATCATGTATTAAATGTGGCGTTGATTGCATAATGTCTGACTTCTAGATTATATCCATAAATCTCATCTCATTATGGAAAGTAACTAACATCTGTAATATCTTCTGTGTTGCATCCAGAATTTCAGCCCCAATCCTTATTTTGAAGATACAAAGCTTACCAAAACATTCACATTTCTTGATGAAGGGACTACTAAAGTGACTGCAACTTCCATTAAGTGGAAAGAAGGCATGGTAATGTCCTTTTTTCATCTTTCTTCTAAAGGCGCTTCACTGCTTAGTATGCCTCTGACTTGATAATTAACTTTGTTGTGAAAAATATGTGCAGGGAATCCCAAATGGTGTAGACAATGACAAGAAAGGGAACAAAAGAGCCCATATTGAGGAAAGGTAGATTTTCGTTATATGACCTTCAGCTGTACTCTTAAACTAGCCTTTTAGTTGTATTCTGCCTGTCTTTTCTGTTGAGCAGGACACTTGTGGCTTTACTACTCCAGCTTTCTGGTTTTCTTAGATTGTTACTGGTTGAGCCATTAAGAGTGGTAGACGTGGTTTGGGGGATTAGTCTCTTAAGTGATGTCTGTGTGTCTAAGCATCTGTGTGACTGTGTGGATGGTCTTAAGTGCAATGATAGAGTCTTGACTTGGTAAATGGAAAAATCCCATTGATGAAACATTTATGATCAAGATGGTGGATTAAGGTCAAGGAGGAATTTTTTGCTTTGAGAAGTGGTCTACCCAAGTCACTCAAGCAGTCTGCTTGGCTTGGCTTGGCTCAATAAGCTGATCTTTTTATGGTTTGATCCCCATTCTTCATGAGGCAATATTAATTTTCTATACCCCTATTTGAACTTGATTGTGTTTTGATTGATGGGTCTAGTTTGATGCTTCCTTGGCTATTTAGTTGGGAGGGATTCACACTCCTTTTGGTGCTTTATAATAACTGTTTAGTCTTGGGTGTATCAGTGTATGATCACTAAATTGGCCTTGGTGAAACTATGTTTTTAAAAGTTCACTTTGATTTTTTTTCATACCTTTGCAGCTTCTTCAGCTGGTTCAGTGAAACTCAGCAAACTGATGATGACATCCATGACGAGGTAACGGGGTTATTTTGGTGGCCTTTTTTTATCAGTTTGCCCAGAATAATTGAAATATATCAGTAGCTTCTCTCTTTTGGAACTGGCAACTTATGATAGTTAGATGGTACATATGCAGGTCGCTGAAATTATCAAGGAGGACCTATGGCCTAACCCTCTCACGTACTTCAACAATGTAATATTTTAACCTTCATTATGTTTTAGTTTTGTTATTTTTAGGCTAAATTTGATGATGTTTGTACATATCATGACTTAAAATGTGCGATTTGATTTATACTATAGGAGGCTGATGAAGAAGATTTTGAGGCTGAAGATGATGACGAAGAGGTAAATTATGACATTTAATTTTATTCATGTTCTTCATTGAATTCTTGCTCAGCTGTAGAAATATAGCTTATGATGGTTGCATGAGCGTGATAAGGTGTACAATATTCAGTGTATAAAATGGCGTGCCTAGCCGCTTAGACTCTAGGCAATTAGGGTAGAATACCTTTTTTGCTTAAGGCGAGGCGCATGAGGTGCACCTGAGGCGCACATAGACAGATTTTTTAACTTGTTTTATATTGTATGCCTCACGTCAAAGAAGCGCACCCAAAGCGCGCCTATCTTACTCCTAGACCCAAAATTGTTCACATTCCATATTGTACTTGACCCAGCCAAAGCTATCTTCTTTATTATCATTCATTGAGAGGGTGTTTGGTTCATAGGATTTAGGTATGAAGAAGTATGGGTTTAGAATGGTTTAAACTCATACCATAAATTGTGTGGTGA
The DNA here is from genome assembly GCF_001683475.1 of Chenopodium quinoa. Classification (NCBI taxonomy): domain Eukaryota; kingdom Viridiplantae; phylum Streptophyta; class Magnoliopsida; order Caryophyllales; family Amaranthaceae; genus Chenopodium; species Chenopodium quinoa. The sequence continues at coordinate 3,968,729 of NW_018744626.1, read as the reverse complement.
TTTTAAGAGTTTCAAACCCATACTTAATTTTATTTTATGATTTTTTCAACCCATACCTCTTTAGAAACCTTTGGGGAGGGGGGGGGGTGTTTGGCTCATACCAGTATATTTAGGTATCAAATCAAATCAAATAAAAGGAAAAAAAATCCTCTATTCCATAATCAAACCAAACATAGTGTGGTTTTGTCATTTATTATTCCAGAGCTTACATGCCATGAGTTGTTAATTATGTTACTTTTGGCTGTGCATTCTATGTTTAGTTACATCATTTAGAAGCAAGAAATTTGGGTGATGAATCAGGGGACTAATATTTTGTTGACAAATTAGATTCACCAATGTACATGTTTGGTGACTATTGTCAATAGGAAAGGGATAAAAGAGAAGAAGACAAATAAATACCTTGAATTCCTTAATTCTTTCTTAATGATTAATTTACCAAGAAATAAGAATCCCCTTAATAACAAGTCGACAACTCCGGAACTCCCTGATTATACTGTCAACCCTATAATGTTTGTGCTCGATTCACCGTAACCATCTTCCACCTTCCTCTCAAGAAATAATTTACCTTAAATTCCTAAATTGTCTCACTGATTATTTTACTCTAAATCCCTAAATTGTTTCTCACTGATTGATTTACCCCAAATTAGTTTCTCACTTGTTTATTTACCAAGACATAAGAATCCCCTTAATACAAGTCAACATCTCCATGATTAGTTGATTACTGTCAACCCTTATCATTTATGTACTCTATCCACTTTAACCATCTTTCACCTTCCTCTCACACTAATCACCTAAATAAACCTTCTACTTCGTAAGTTCTAACCCAGTCGTAAACTGAAAAGGGTTGAATTTGTACTATTGTGGAGTGTGTACTCTGGTTTCAGATATAGAACCCTTGACCACCGTGATCGAATTCTATCTCAAAAGCCTAATATTGGAATCACACCTACAAAGCTTTTGTCTCACTTATACAGGGCTGCCTCCCCCACTCCCCTCTCTCTCCGTGTGTGTATAAACTGCGATGGATAGACATTAATATGCTAAGTGTTCTTGGCTTTAGAGGGTGAAGGGTAAAGAATTACACAGCAGGGTACAATCAATAATATAATGCATACTGTGAAAATCTAGACAATGTTGTGAAATTGACTTTTTTTCTTAAATGTGATAGGGTAAAGAAGGCTCTGACGACGACGATGATGAGCAAGATGATGACGAGGATGAAGAATAATAAATGTAGCTGGTGGTGGATGGGCCTTCGATTTGAAGATGCTATTGCAGATTTTGCTTTGCTTTGCTTTGCTTTTCGGATTACTATAGCTTTTTTTGTAAAGTGGGTTATTAGTTGGGATGATAATGATGAATTAATAGGTTGGGAAATGACAAATTGTGGCTTTTATTTCAGTGTTAGCTCTGCTTAATTTAAATAGGTATCCGCCTTCTACAGTAACATATCGGGGTTACTAGTCTTGTCTGCTATCTCGATAATATATATGCAAGCTTCTGATGCTGATATATTTTTTCTGTGCTCTTTTATTTTTTTTGTAATTTCCTTAGATGTCTTTGTAACTGTGCTAGCAGGACTGAACTGTATGTCTGTATGTCTCTGCATACAGGCTATTCAGCATACTTCATGAATGAAAAAGGATATGATGATGATGAGTGCAAGAATGGTGTGTTCTTTTTGGCGTGGCGATTATTGGAGCGCAGGTCTAGCCGTGTAGGTGATAGTTCTCTAGCTCTCTAATCACCCGACTTGTGAGATTAAAGCTTGTGATATTATTTTTTAAGTGCTCTATAGCTATCTATTCTACTCTCCAGGTAACACGGTAACCACGAAATCGATGTTCATTTGGTGAGATATTTGAGTGTACTTATATGAACTAGGCTGATGGTGTAATTTTAAGTTTTGAACTTGAAAAAGTAAGCAAATTATAACGTAAATTTGAGTATTGAACATATATATGCTTCACTTGAAGTAAACAAACTATTTCACCCACAAGTTTGGACCAAAACAGTCTGTAGAATTTGCCATGAAACAGACTCCATTGCCATCAAGAAGAATGGATGAGAATGAAGAATGACTTGAAAAGTTTACCTGTTGTATAAGTTGCTCATTTGGGCCTATTCTGCTGCTCATTCAAACCAGATGAATAGTATGATTTTTTTTTCCTTGGGTATGCTTAGCTCTTTGTGTACTCGGAAATAACTAAGAATTTTAAGCCGGAATTCTTCTTGACGATCCGATACCAGGTGACCAATGTCCAAAGGTGGCAAGCATCACTGCATCATACTCAATTGATAGGACAAATAGGCAATAGAGACAATAACAAATAACAAAGAATTTGTGTTTTTACATTTTCCATGTGTTAAAGTCATATAATGTTTACCTCGTAAAATGAAGTACTAAACTTGCTTCTAATACGTAAGCACAATTTGATGCCTTTCTCTTCCAACCTAACATTTTCCCTCAAGAAAATATAATTGCATACACAATGCAACTAAAATGCCCTTCAATCCTTCATCTTGTATTTGTGCTACCTTATCAAATTACTCCCTCCGTCGCATATTACTCGTAACAAAGGAATATTTTATGTCTCACAAAAAATACCCCTTTGTTGCAAGTAATTTGTAACGGAGAAAGTATTATTTTCAGCATTCTACGACTTAGTTTAAGGCTTGAGCAATATATGACCATCTTTCCTACGCCATTCTCAGGCGATCCTCAGTTCCTTGATTTCACCTTGCTCCCTAACATCACCATTGCAACATGTATGCCACAATTGCACCTCTTTTGATATGAGAATAAATATAAAGTGATGCTTGGCATTCTTAACTAAGCAAGTGTTAGAGGTCAATAAACTATATGTGTGCTGCTACCTTATTAAAGCAAAAGTCAAGATCCTTTGCAAAACCCCAAGCTTGAGAATCCTATATTATCTTGAGCTATATATTTATGACCTAAGCGTTTTAATTTGGTCATCCATTGGTCATGCTCTAAGTTAATGAGATTGTAATACGAAAAAATAACAACGTAACTTAATTGAGTAAAAATAGAAGATATGGTATTGTAAATAGGATTTGCATAAGGTAAATTTGTCATATTGTCCTTGGTGGAAACACTAAAATACCCTAATGTCAATCTTTGACTAAATCTCAAGACAACCCACCTAAATCATCCCTATAAAACATATTACATTGTCAATTCTTACAAACACTCAACAATAACCTAATTTTTGAGGTCTTGAATCATAATAAATTTAATCCTTTGTTTACCTCATACTTCATATTAACTCAAGCGTTCGATTATTAAATAGGTTTTTTCTTAACATTATAAGGCTCACTCGATCATACATGACATATTCTTGACATATACTCGATTAAGTTAATTCTCTTCTACTTTCCTTCATAATTTTTTTAGCAAAATAAACATTCATCGCATTCATTAATTTAGTTTTTTGGTGCAAGTTGAACAACCATTTATAGGTTGCCTAGTAATGATTTTTCCCGGCCTCAAAAAAAAAAAAAAAATTAAAAAAAAAAGTAATGATTTTTCCCGCAAGTATATCCAGATGTTCCACCAAGATTATTAATAATTAATAAAATAATTGAAATAATTAATAATTATAATAACATTCAATTTAAAGAGAGAAGTCACTTTCTAGGGTCTCAATCTGGAATGAAGCGTAATTTCCCCAAAAAGAGAAACACAAGATCTTCATCTTTTAAAGTCTTACTAGTGATAGTGCTTAAAGGATTTTCATTTCTATATAATTATACTTAACTTTGACAACTTTTCTTCTTGTTCACTACTTTTTGGTCTTAACCAACTCATTTCTTTTGCTCTTTTTTTAATTTTTAATTTTTATTTTATATTATCTTCTTTCTTAGTCTAATCTTAATTGGGATGCTAATCAAAAAGAGATTTCCACAAATTATCATTGTTTTTGTAGTATTCTTAGTTTCTTACCTAACTCTATCTAGTGTTATTTTCTTTCATGCCCTACTATCATGAGATTTATCACTTGATTTTTGTTTCTTTGTTAGTGCTTTAATCTCTAGTTATCCCATGGTTGCAATAATGTGCCTAGATATAAACCCCTTTTGCCTTAAATAAAAGTTATTTTAAGCAATTTGAGGTTAATTGAAAGGATTGCTTTGATTGGAGTATGGCGTTAATCAACCAATCATACTCTTAAAAATAGACTAGGTCATTTGAAATTCAACCTAAGTTAAACATGAATGATTCGAAATAGTATTCGAAATAGTACTTGAACTACACTCAAAAATATAATGAACTAGGTTTGGTCTTATGCCGCGGACGGTAATTTTCAGTAACTATTCTTAGCAAAGAGCCATTTAATTTTTCAATCATCTATCGAAAAAGCAATGAGCTGCTTAATTTTAATGATAAATAATATCATTAACTTAGTGACATAAAAATTACGGATTATGAAATATTATGTTCTTATTTTGACCATTACCATATGTGCATATATAAAGTGGTCAATTTTTCTCTTCAACAGCCTTTATGCATGCCAATTGTAGAAATTAAGTATTTGGATAGAAACACTTGTTTGAGATCATGTTCGCTTACTTGGAGCATAGACAAGAGACTTATTTACAAAATTATGTTGGAGCACATCAATACCTTCAATAGTATTCCCATAATTTATCACAATCTACCAGATGGAACACAAAGGTGTAAACCAACATTTTTGGAAATATCCACCACCAAATATGACCTAAATGGCCCGCTTTTAGCCTGATTTCGGACCCGCTTGGTCATATGATCAACTAAATTTTATGTCCAACACATATTATATGTTACGACTTACGAGTAGTATAACCAAGTATGTTTAGTCGACAAGTAAAGATGGTGGAAAATTCGCCTTGCTATATGTTTAGATCGAAGGAGTTATCTTATCTTCCTCTTCTACTCTTGAACATTAACATGGGTAATACAGTATTAAAAAAGGGGGGGCATGCATGTTGTAGAAGTTGTTTTATTATGGTTTTATAATATTGACTTTTATTAATTTTGTTAATTATATACGTAGATGTATATTGACAACGGTGTTCATTAAAGCGTTGCACGTTTTTTAGAAACGGAACGGGAAAGTGTTAGTGTTGGGAGCGGTTAGGATATAGATGTATCCTGTCTATCCTACATTGTTTAAGAGATCTACATGGAGCACTTTGATTGGAAAACAATGGGTGTTGTTAGGATAAGATACTCTGACGTGGTCTCTAATCTTGATGGTGCAATTTTGATTCTCAAGGCTAAGTTTTATTGGAAAGAAAAGGCAATGAAAATGACTTATGTCACATTTGCCACTATTACTATTTACGCGTATGCCCACTTCTTTTGAATCACCCTGTATTCCATCAAAGTAGTTTTCTATTCTGTCTATAATACACCCAAATATTCAACTCGTTCCGAGTGATAGATGAGTGTATTAACAAAAAAAATTTATATGTGGCAGAGGTTACTTTTATGATTAGCGGTTATTTGTAGGCAATACTTATGGTTAAGGGTTATGGTTAAGGGTTACTTATTCAGGAGTTAATCGTTTGGTAAGGGGTAAATTTGAGCAACTATAATGTTGGCTAATTTATTTAATAGCTTGGCATACCACATCATCTTCTTAAGCTACAACAATTCAAGCTATTTGTTGCTCCAATGGTTAAGCTAGTTGTAAATTAATTTATTTTTAAATTAATAATATTGTTTAGCAATAAATATTTGCTAAGCTAATTAGCTCTACAAAGCTAATTTGCTTGCCAAAGCTAATCAACAAGATGTGCAACAATGGTGTAGCTACTAGTTTAAGATTTTTAATATTTGCAAGCTAGTCCCTTTTTCCCAACCATTAGAGTTGCTCTTATAAGGGTTACTTATTCATGGGTTACTTAATCAACCATGGGATACTCTCACACAGAAAACTCATTAACCGACTGAGTAAGTTACCCCTGCAAGTAACCCCTCTCCTGAGTAAGTAACCACTACAAGTAATCCCTAAATAAGAAACTCATACAAATAACCCCTATCACACGGTGTGATTAGACACACAGAAAAGTTATTGGTGTATTAATATTTAGCTACCCAAAACCCCTAAATGAACACAACTATTTCAAAATGAACATATGAAGAGCAAATAAAGCTCAATTCAAGTTGAAACTAATCAAAAAAAAAAAAAGAATAAAATAATTTTCAATTATAATTTATAATTAAACAAAATCTTGTACTAGTATATTTAATTCAAATTCAATTTTATAAATATAAATAGTAGTGCAATTGCAATTAAGTGCGATTCATTAAAGGAATTAAAATCCATATTACTGTATTCTTAAGTTGTAATTGATAATATCGTGAATCAATTATCTTACGGTCACCAAAAACAAGCTCAATAAAAAAAGATATTTAACACATACTATGCTACATACTCCAATTATGGCCTATGTAAATACCTTCATTTTATAGTTTCATGTATGAATGATCACTTTGTTAGGGTAAACACTTATACCTTTTACATTGATTATCAACCATTCCACCAACTAACTAACTTCGATATTGAAGGGATTTTCTTTGGTTAATTATGTAACACATTGTGCGATCTTTTATAAGTCGTTAAATTGAATTAATTACGTGTTTTTTTTTTTTGTTTTTTTTTGTTTTGTTTTTTTTTTTTTTTTTTTTTGCCTTCTAACTAATATGGTTAAATACAAATAAACCAATCAATTTATAGCGGTATTTTTTTTTTTGAAAACAATTTTATAGCGGTATTTAGCAACGAGCTTTCTAATCCGATCCAAAAAGTGGAATTGTTTAGCGCAAATAAATTACTACCTCCAATTTTAAATACTTGCTCCAATTCACTTGGACACGCATGTCGATGTTAATCTTTGATCACTAATATTTTTAATTATCAATAAGTATAAATTGTAACAATTGAAAATTAATAATCTATTCATTGAGGTGATTCTAACAAGTATCCACAAGACTGTATTTTTTCTTATGTATAAATCACAAACATTAATAAAAGTAAGACAAATGAATAGTGTAAAAAATAGAAATAGAGCAAGTATTTAAAAACGGAGGGAGTAATCAATTTAGAGCGGTATTTGGCAACAAGTTTTCCATTTGAAAAAGCAGTATTGTGTAGTGCAAATGTATAAACTAATCAATATAGAGCAGCATTTGGCAACACACTTCCATTTAACTTGAGAGTACTTATGATCGACTTTTCCTGCAACATTGAATTTGAATCCAACTAAAGCTCCAATCCTTCCTTACTCAAATACTCACTAAAGAATTTATGACAAAAAACATAAATGTATTGAATTTATTTAATGTAGTGAGTTAAACTAATGCTTCAATTCATATTATCAATCCTTTCTTTTACAGAATAATTTCTTAATTACATGCAGTCCTATAGCATCAACCTTTTTATTTATTTATTTATTTATAACTTACAACAAGAAAGGAACTATAGATAAAAGGTTAATAGAGTTGTACATCAGCATTATTACTATAACATAATAATAATTCGAAGTTCAAGAGGTTGTTTATTCATATAATAATAATTCGAATTTCAAAGGGTTGTAAATGAATAAACAACAACTTGACATCTACAATTCCCTTCACAAAAATATGAAGTATGATACATCAACATGTATTTTGTCCATCAATCTATTATTAGTGTTGTTCGAACCGTATCGATGATGATAGTTCTTCAGTCATGTGAACTTTTCATGTTTATATAATCATCATTTAATAACTTCTCTAGGCAACGTTCCTTTCTTCTCATTAAAATTCAAGACAACAAAAATCTCCTCTAGCGACCAACAATAGATTTGTCTTGTTTTTGGTGTTTTTATATTAATTATTTATTATTATTTTTAAGAGAGGTAATAATGTAATATAGATTTGTCAATTTCTTTTTTTGTCAATAAGGTTCGAATTTTCAAAGCACTCTTAAATTGATGTTATTCGCACTGTTTAACTATGAAATGTCTCTTGAATTATTAATTAATTTCATTGAAGTTTAAACAGACATAGTGACATAAATTTCAATCCAAAAATAATGTGATAGAAACTTAATTGGACATAGACTGTGACACTATCATTGAAACATATGTGGATATAATTCCTTTTATACTAACTTTACTCCCTGGACATTAATAAGGTCTTATTTCTTTTTTGTATTTTTTATTTTTTGACAAAGGTTAACAAGAATTAAACAACACTAATACACATTACTTCTACTATAAAAAAATAATAAAAAAATTACTTCTAAAGCAAATTAAATGGACGATACCGTCTCTTAGCTTGCAATTTGGTGAGCCCTGTAAACATACTCTCTATTTGTCCTGTAAATAATGCAGTGCTGAAAAATGGACCCTAAAAGTTGTATCTACTGCACCAACCAATGATAACGGATATGCCCATGACCATCGTTCGGCCTCGCAGAAGTGTGGCTAGATTATAAGAATCCGTAAATATTACAGTACAAGCAATTGAATGTTAGCATTCGAAGCCCATTATAAGCCATACAAACAAGGTAAGGCTTCTGAATGAAGAGGTGAAGTGCAAAACCCAAAATTACTCCCACCAATAAATCAATAATCCTCTCATTTAGAGGATCTATATTATCGAGACATCAACCCAGCCATTCCAGTTCATCTTGTATCTTCGAATTACTATTCGTCGATCTAAATCTTAACTAAGTTCCAGCCTGTATGATTTTTTCCTAAATGGGCTACATTAAACCTAGGCAGGGGTAAACCAACTTGAATAGTATAAGAGGGAGAAGTCTCCAAACCAACTTCCTCATCCATAAAGATAGTATGAGTGTAGGATATCCAAAATTTGATATTCAATTGGTGTTGTAATAGGCATACGTATGTATCGGGAGTGAACACCCAAAGCGTACCAATGAAGGTGCTAATTTTGGGGCTCAAAATCCCGTCCCGACTATTGAAAAGTCGGATATAATCTTGGATCCAATCTGAGTAAGAAAGGTGTCTATGTACTTCTGAGTGGATGCTCAAACAACGACCTTTCCATGTTTCTCTTGCAATATTGCAATCCCTAAACAGATAGTAAAAATCTTATAATTGTGTAATACAAAGATCACATGACACATCCTATAGTAGAACCATCCTGCAATGAAGTTCACCTTTTACCACTAAATCGTTATGGAATAACTTCCATAAGAATAGTTCCACTTTGGCTGTAAATGAAGGGACCATAGTGTAGGGAATATTTCAAGCGTTAACCCCCTATCTTGAACCCACTGTGATCATACACTAAAGTACAGTGGCGTCCAAAGGGAAAGAAGATAGAGCAAAAGAGTCGCCAACAAGTTTTTTAGAAACTTGTAAACCGTTCACGAGGTGAAGGTTACACCCCTTAACGATCCAAGAGATCGTCAACTCCATAAGGTCTTGAACCAAATAGGGTTCAGGGATGAAGGTACAAATTCAACCTAAAAGAGATTGAACTTGCCCTAATAATAGGCCTCTACTTTATTCAGATCGTATTCATGTGCGCTTTATGATTAACATACAATCAATAGGATTAACCCTAAACCTGTTTATCTATGTTGGTTGAATATTAATGTACAAATAAACTATTATTGGCGATCACTTGAATTATAATCAAATTAACCCTAACAAGATTATTAATTATCTTATTAAGCGTGATTACAAGTACCAATTCCCTTTAAACATGCATAAAAGGTGTGATCAAGCAATAAGAATAAATATCAAGCAACATAATATATAATAATAATCAATAATAATAATAATAATCAATAATAATAATAATCATCATTATAATAATAATAATAATAATAATAATAATAATTAAAATAATTGTAATCATGTTAAAGCATAATAATAGCAAGATCCTAGACATGATACTAACAAGATTAATAACAAACCCTAGCATGTCACTAAACATTAAAAATAAAAGTTTTAACCCTAACATGATACTAACAATCATAAATATTAGGAAGAACATAAAAGGCATCATAACGATCATATTTAGTATTAAATTTACCCTAGACATGATACTAGTGTAGCACCCATTTGTGTCTCCCCAAAACCAAACCCAGTGATGAGTACCTTTCGCGTCGAATCATAATCGAATGAAGTGAAAGTGTGAAAAGTTTAGTGTTGCGAATCGTTTTAATTTCTTTTCTCTTCTCTTTGTTTTTGAAAACTTATTTTAAGAAAACAGTCAATCCAGTTTGGTTGGTCCATGATATGGGTTCAATAGTAGTGTAGTTGGATGGGGCTTGACAAGAGCTTTCCAACGATATATTATAAGCCCAATTCCGATGAATATTGAGGAAGTTATGGCCAATTTACTAAACTGGGCCCAGTTTGAGCCTTATATGCGGCCCAATGATCTAGAGGAGGGCCTAATATAGATTTATCATTCCTAAACTGGGCCCGGTTAGTACCTTCATCCCCGAACCCTATTTGGTTCAAGACCTTATGGAGTTGACGATCTCTTGGATCGTTAAGGGGTGTAACCTTCACCTCGTGAACGGTTTACAAGTTCCTAAAAAACTTGTTTGCGACTCTTTTGTTCTATCTTCTTCTCTTTTGGACGCCACCGTACTTTAGTGTATGATCACAGTGGGGTTCAAGCTAGGGGGTTAACGCTTGAAATTATTCCCTACAACTAAGAATCAAAATAACAACTTAAGAATGAACTCTATATCATAACATCAATAAAAACCATTAAAGTACTTTTTTTTGAATAGAAAACCATTAAAGTACTTACTTTGATGCCTCGTACCTCTTTCTAATAACAAAATACACACGTTAGTAACTTCAAGGAAAATAATAAACAAAACAATTAAATTAAATAATTGAAATAGAGATAACCCTCAGAAATTAAACCTTTCACGTCTAGGGCGAAGACAACTTCGAATATGGCTAGGTGTTTCTAGATCTAATGAATGCGGAATTTTGTATTTGAGAAAAGGCTAGTTTAGAAAAGAGAGAAAAAGTAATCAAGAGAATCTTGATGAGAGTTGGTAGATAATTATTGAAGAGAATGAGAGAGAATTGATGATTGTAGGTGAAAATTGGTTAATGAAATCGGAGTTTTTAGCACGTTATTTATAAAGAAAATCAGCCAAAAAGATAAAATATCAAAACAGAGTTCTGGCGCACGTAAAAACTAATTAGCGCCAATGCTGGCTATTGGCGTCAGGCGCCAACATTAGCGTCAGGCGCTACAGCTGGCGTTTGGCGCTGATCTGGAAATCCACGCATTTTCTTAAAATCAGATAAAATTGCCGTACAGGCGGATAAAATCGTATTTTTCCTCAAAAATGCTCTTTGATTTTAATTAAAACTCTGAAAAGTCAACAAAAGTCAATTTATCAATGCTAATTGAATTAGGAATGAAAAGAACCTTCTAGAAGAATCTAGAAGACTAAAACCATTCCTAATTGCATTAGGAATGATAAATCATATTATGCCCTCCCCTAGATCATTGGGCCGCATATAAGGCTCAAAACGGACTCAGTTTAGTAAATTGGCCATAACTTCCTCAATACTCATCGGAATTCGGCTTATAATATATCGTTTGAAAGCTCTTGTCAAGACCCATCCAACTACACCACCATTGGACCCATATCATGGACCAACCAAACTGGATTGGTTGTTTTCTTAAAATAAGTTTTCAAAAACAGAGAAAAGAGAAAAGAAATTAAAACTATCCGCAACACTAAACTTTCCACACTTTCACTTCATTCGATTATGATTTGACGTGAAAGGTACTCATCACTGGGTTTGGTTTTGTGGAGATACAAATGGGTGTCTACACATAGGATTTTCCAACAAGGACTAAAATTTTGAGGAGTAAACGATTGTATAAGCAGTATTGCTCGTCTTGATCAAATAATTCGCCAAAAGTCAGCCTCATGTATAGCAGGATATTCCATAGCAAGGATTGTGGAAGCGTCTATGGAATGAACCCACTATTATTGTACTTTTTCAACATCCCAGGTGAGAGTTTGCGGATGAATAAAGAAATTTACATTCCAATCCTTCGAAGTGTCTAAAAGGATTCCTGGTTTAAATTCAGGAGTAATATTGTTAACCTAATTAGAGTTCCTTGCAAGTATGGATTTTCCATTGCCAACTTTCTAGCTGTGCCCTTTTGACAAAAGTTTGTCTGCGCAAAGCTGCCCGCGAAGGCCATAAGAGTTTCAGCCCGAGTAGCGTCGAGCAGGATGGGGCGTAGGATAAGTATTTAGCATGAGCAATAAAGATTTTAGAAATAAGCATGAGGGTTGTTAACAATTCTCCAAACTTGCTTTATACGTTCTTATTTCTCAATTGTATTTAGTTTGTATTTGTATTTGTAGCTCCCAAAAATAAGAGTTGAAATTAACATAGTCCTTGTAACACTGTAACAAATATTGTATTTGATTGAGTATTTTTTTATATTGAATTTTATATTATTTATATGATTTACTTTAACAATATTTTTTAATTTTTCTTTTAATTTTTTTTTCTTAATTTACCTACTTATTTGGTACTCATATTAGGTTTGTTCTTATATATTTAAAACACAGTAGAAATAAGTGTGTGTAAACAATTGAGTATAGTATAACAAATCACAAAATAAGTAAAAAGAAGTGTTTGTAAATAGTGTAAAATTTCAAATGTTCCAATTTTTAAATGAAGGATAAAGTGTATTTCCTTATAATACTCAAAATTGACAAATACTAGATGAAGCCCGTGCGATACACGGTTTGTTTGAATTTTTAAAAAAATATATATTAGATTTGGAGAAAATCCAAGTTTATCTCTGAGATGAACCTACAAACATATCTCCTCTCACAATTTAGTAATTTTCTTGTATTTTTAAAGTAATAAAAACTTTTCTTATAAAGAAACACAAAAACAAATGTATTAACTTGTGAGAGAAGATAAACATAAAGGTTAATCACGGAGATTAATCTGGACAAGCTCAAAATTTCGAGTATATTCATAAGCCGGTAGCATAAATGTGACCCAATGTATGACACGCAAACCCGAATACAAATCTGGATCTGAGAAACAAGAGGAGATGCTGCCTCCCAAGTACCAAAACACCCGAGAGGAGTTGTCATCAAATAGAAAGTAGAAAAAACAAGAGAGAGACCAAGCCAACCCCGCTAATGAAAACGACACACACTCACCAATTGGACCCCCAATGAAAATCTGGGCCGGGTTATGTTAGCGGGTCACAAAAAATAATTTTAAATTGACAGTTCAAAATTTTCAAATCCTCCATATTTTAAAGTGTTACACTTATAAAATATGATGATTTTTTAAAAAAGTATTAACTTTTTAACAAATTTGGAGTACATCTTTGTGATATTAGACTTCTCATGATCCCAGTCATACTCGCTATGAATTTTTTGTGCCACGGATTTCTTTTTCTCTCATACTCAGATCTCGATTACATTTTATATTTTTCAATAATATACTATGTTATTCAACTATTTTTATATTAAGTATTTTTTTCACATATTAATTACTGATTATTTCACTCATAGATTCACATCTTTTTATATTAAGTCAATTAAATTAACTAAAATTTTGTATCAATCAAAGTGTAAATCAAAAAAAGAAACGGGAGGAAGTACAAATAATTTTGATTGGGAAATTCAGTGAGGTAAGCCGTCGCATTCATAAAAGAAATAAAAAATAGAAAAAAATGAGTCCTCTAAAATTCATTCTCTATCACTGTGGTTTCTTAAAAGGTAGCAGTATGCCAGTAAGGAGTTGGGGAGTGGGGGCCCATAAATAGCTTATCCTCCTCTTAAAAAAGTGGGGCCCACACCCATTACTGGCCAATAAGTCAAGAATGTTACCACTCACGTGGGTTTCAGTCCTACTGCTTTAGGATACTCACTCACTCACCCGTCTTTTTTTTTGTATCACTACACTCTCTTTCATACAACTATACATCACACGTATTTTTCTACTTGTGGAAAATTCAACGTTTTTCGTTTCGACATAATTTCAGTTTAATTCAGTTCAGTTCGATTCATTTCTGCTAAGTTTGATTTATTATCCTACTTCATTGTAGCTTAATGTGCTTAGAAAAAATATGACTACGATTCTTTTTTTGGAGTTTTTGGGCAGGATAGATCAAACAAGGCAGATTTCAGCAGAACAGGTAGAGCTTCCACACACTGCAGAGCATAGCAAAGTAGAGCAGATTTCAGCAGAGCATAGCAACTAAAAAAACAGGACCTAAGTTATACTCTGTACTTGTAAAACAATGTATAATTCTTGTTCAAATGTGTTTTTTTCTATCTACTACCTCCGTTATAGGTTAAGTGCAACGATTAGACATTTTTCCTCTCTGCTTTATGTCAAATCGTTATACATAACCTGTAACGGAGGTGGTATATTATAACATCTGTTGTTGTCTGGTAAAGATTCTTACTTCAAAATAGAATCATGTTAACTTTTTAAAAATACGGAGTATATCGAATGCATGAGGTGAAAAATGTTGCAACATGATGTTAATTTGCTCTATGGGGTAACTCATCATTAGACAGCAAATGAATTTTTAATGTCAACATAAATTCTCATTTTTCCAACCTTAAGCATGGATGAAAAAGACTAATTATTAATTCCCTTTAATCTTAAAAAATGTTTCTTCTAGTTGATAAATAATGACAACATGATTAATTGGTATTTAACGGAACTTACATGTTAATTCATTTAAATGGATGCATTCCATATCAAAATGGCAACATTAATAAACTAATCACAAGAGTTGTTATCTTGTCAATCGTTTGGCCAACTGCATGACATATAACACTAAATTTCATAAAAGCAAGGGGAGTCGCTAAGCAGCTAAGCAAAGAGCGTCACAAATGTCTCCATAATGTATAGTCTATATTTAGTTGGGGCCAAAGTAAGTTGCTTTCAGTTAATGAGAACGTAATCTAATTAAGTTATATACAATATGTACACTTGTGATGATGATGTGATTCATGGTTGCCAACCTAATGAAAATAACTATAATCATTCATTGAAACAAATCAAACAAGATTCCAACTTATATTAAGCTTTAAGTTTAATTAGACCCGAACATCAAACCAAATCAAATAAGAATGATTTAAACCAAACAATAATCATATATACATAAATACATAATAACGAGCCCTTAAATTCAGATGAAGAGGACAAATCTGTAGGTTACTATAATTCCAATCCGATCCACTCGTTCTTACGTACCCTTGAAATAAACAAATGTGGTTAATCCATCTTACTCAAAAAATATCATATATGCTGTAAACACAGTTCCAAACATGTCAACAACAACCATGTTCTATGTTTTATAATCTGGAGCACAAAGGCCACCATTTTATTAGGGCCTACAAATAATTAGATCCCAGACTGCATCAACATTTTTGCAGCTAATGCCTACAAATGTTGTTAATTTTGGTGATACCTTATTAAGTGTGTAACCTCATTAACATAGAGTTGACGAGTTTAAGTTTACATTTAGGAGACATTTGATTTTCATACCATTATTATACCAATCTTATATATGTGTGAGTATTCAACGTTATGGACCACGTACCTTGACATCCGATTTCGTTGAGTATGTAATTAAATTATTTATTGGTTTAAGAAGACTTAAAATAGATACGAATCAAATTCTTAACCTCTTGCATGCATGTGTAGCTAATAATATAATTATAATAAGCTACATAAACTAACGTTTGTTTTTAATGTTTTTTTTTTTTTGTTAATCTTTCTTACATTTGTTACAACATAATAATAAATAAATTTGAACCATATAAATCAAGCGAAGTTCATGCACCGACACAACAGATTCTCTAATATTTACGGTAAAAAATTTGCAAGTACTATATCATATATGCAGTTCATAGTAAGTTAGGGATTATGAAATATGCTTTCAATTGACAGAAGTAGCTCTGATAAACACACGAGGAATTAAGAGGGCAAGGCAGAAGGAGAATTATTTGAGGCTAAGAGAAGTTACAATTCATACAAGTCATGGTTAGAAAAATATCAGAAAAATTCAGTGTTGAAAGTGATAGTGCCCTATTTATTTGGGCCTGTTACCCTAAATGGTCCCAATTTTTAAGGGGATGTTTAATTCTTTCACCAAGTAAGACATTTCAACAAAATGAAAAAGTTACTAGTATATTATTTTTTCAATATATCTACAGGCTTAATGTTTGTGGTACCATAGATGACAAGTCGCACCATTTAATTTTTGTAGTTTGTCACCTCACATTAATGTATGAAAGACTTACGGCTATTCTTCTTTTTTAATTTTAATTTTTGGATTTAATGGATTGATACAATAATAAGACACTAATTAGGATATACAATAATATAAAATTAAAAAAAAAAAAGTGCAATCAAGATTTATAGATAATTGTATTAGATGATTAATACGAAGTATATGCTTAGAATAAAGACACATAATGTCACTATCATACAATTAAAGGTAAGGAAGTATTCATCATATATCAAGAATCATAATTGAACAATGAACATCATATTAGGGCAATTCAAACTAGCTAGAAGTAATAGTGATTGACGGTTTCACTCAAATTGGACTTATGTACGCATTTTGTTTTCATATGATTTGTTTAATTTAGTTTTTATTTATCAATATATATATATATATATAGGGTGTTATAAAATCATTTAACAAATTTTACCATACATCCTACTTTTTAATTATATTATCATGGCCTCTAATTTTTGTAATGTTTACTTGTATATATATGTGCATACATTTTTAATGTTTAATCAACTACGAGCTTATACCGTAGATAGTTTCAATAGTTAATTATGTCTTGATAGTATAATACTTTATATGTAATTGAATTTACAACTCATTTTCTTCAATTCAAAGGGTGGGAGATCAGAAGTACTGAAGTAGGGTTTGGTGTTTCATTCCTAACAAGATTAACAAGTTAATTATGCATGCAAGTGAGTATTAATTCCTGTATGAGTAGATAGAAGTTAGTGCAAAAGGACAAGAGAGGTAAAGTAGCACATCAAAGAAATATAAACCTTAAAATCTTCAAAAAAAATAAAAAAATTACACCGTGCAAATATATAACAAGTAGGCTGGCCCCTTTTGGCCTCCCTAGAGTATGCATGATCATGATGAACCAAGTTAACTAAATTATAAATATGATGAAATCTACCATTAACTTTTTTTTATTTTATTTTATAAATTTACATTGTTATGCTTTCTTTCTGGTACAAAAGTGCACTTATTGGATACCCATCTGTACTGCAAATAATTAAATTATTTCAATCCATTCTAGACACTACAAAAAGCAATTCACCCCACCTCCTCCTACTCAATAAAGTTGTTCTTGATTGATTTGTGCTCCCTCTTTCCCTCCTCATTCATCAATATATTATCAACTTAAAATTTTAAATTTATTTTTATTTTTATAAAAATATCATGCAAGTATAAGTAATTGATTGTTAGCTAAACCAATACACGAAGTAAGACAGATTCAATCCTATATTAGTTGTATCGGTTGCAATGTACACAATACTCTGTAATAAGTTAGTCTATTGGAAAACTTGTGATCTGAATGAACCACGCTCAAATCCTTGTACTTTTAAACATATTCTCTATACTATAAATGTGATTTAATATGTACTTAATTCATACATACATTGTAGTACTAGTGGTATATTAGAAAATTCAATCATAAAATGTGAAATAAACATTATTGATTGTAACATTTTTGTTTATGAACATTAGAAATTTCAATTAAAAAAAAAAATGCATGTCTTAGACTCTTAGTAGGCAAAGGTTGAAGTAGCTACGACGGTTGAGGTGGTCAGATTAAGGGGGGCAGCCGCCATGCATGTTAAAAAAAAAAACGGCCCTACTTAAGGAATATCTCATCTATCTGCAAACAAAAACCATGCATAATAATATACCCAAGTTTTAACTAATTTAAGATCCTCCCTTAAATATTTATACCTGGATGCCGGTATATATTATACAAGTATGTATTTTATAAAAATTATAATAATCTAAAATATACTACTTGCATAATCTACAAACTAACCCTTTTTCTCATTTCATCACCTAAAACTTTGGGTTATTAATTATTATAGTATACTATTATTAATAATTATATGGAGTACATACTACTGTATATATTGTTGGTATGTAGGATTAATTTTTGTATTGAACGGAGTATAAATAATATTTAGCATGTGGGAGTAAACAGTTGAAACCTGGCAAAGTTTTCAGATGAATTTAATCACCTTTTCACTTGATCCAACATGCAATTTATACTATTGTCTTTGCTGTCATCTATGACCACTCCACTTTATTTCTCATTCTCATGCCCACCTTTCTTTTTCATTTTTAATTTTTGGGATTTAATTTAATATAATATAATTTTTACTATATTTGTCCTTTTATTTGACAATGATATAAGTCATATAATTAATACAAATTTTAAATACTAACCTTGTACTATACATATACTAATTTGTTTTCTCCTTAGTAATCTTATAATTCCCATGTTGTAGGAGAACTAAGCTAATACATGGACATGACGACATGACCCGCAATTAATTAATAAAAAAAATGTTGAATTTCGTTAATGAGAGATTAAACAGTAAATTACGTGTAGTGACTATTTATACTTCGCCTCTTGTCAATTACCTAATAATAGTATAGATAATTGACAGAGAACTCCGAGAAAGATTGAGAGTAGTTGGCCTAGGCTTTGACAGTGGTCGGCGTACATATATAGCATGACGTGTATGTACGACACCAACCAATAATAATGATTAATGAACATCAAAGCTTAATCTAGGGAGATTAATACAACCTAACCACCCCCACCCTCTCTCTTAAAAACAAAAAAAAAAAATAAAAAAGTTGTATTCTATAGTCAAAGCATAGTTAAAGTATCCCAAGAAAAAAGGTACAAAAAGAGAATCACAATTAGTACTAGCAATCAAGCTAGTCGTGTCCTTTAGTTGATCAATAAGAAAGGCCAAAATGATAACTTTTTTTGAAGAAGAAGAGAATTAGTGAAAGGTTAACATCCATCTAATGTAATGTTAGGTTTTTGTTTTCAATTAAGTAGGGTATAGCTTAAGACTTAATAAGAGTAAGCAAATCTAAACTAGAGTATCCTAAAAAATATGGGCAACTTCCCTTAAAATCACCTGAGAGTGGAGGCCCAATAAAGGCCCAGAAAATTGGAGGGGGTCTAGAGAGAGAAAGTTGTGTTCTAGAGAGAGAAAGAGAGGAATCACACAATTCACAAAATAATCTAACAAAGGTGCATAATAAAGGAGAAAGGGCCAAAGGTAGATTGAAATGATTACTTGAATGGAGATTGGGCCCACCTAATAATCTTTCCAAATTTATTTATTTATAAAAATATATTTTTAATAAATTTGAAAAATTAAATTACTTGACTTGGGAAATGGGGCCCATTACCCTTCCCTTACCCGGCCACCATTGTCTTTATGGATTGAATGATAAAAAGAGCACCTCACGTGGATTCTGAACCAAAGGGCCTGTCCAACCACAATTTAAAGGATACCTCCCTGATTACCACCCCCTCTATATTTCATTTTTTTTCAATTTCAGGAACTTTTTTTTAAAAAAATTTAATTTTGTAAAAAAAAATAAAAAAATTCATATTAATAAAATAAAATTCTATGATTGGTCGCATTCATTCTTACTGTCTTGAAGTCATTATATTTTATCCGGAAATATATTTTCATGAATTTCTCAACACGAGTACGGGCCAATTCAGGTAATTTGTTCGATTTTATTGATATATAGTAAGGTAAGTTATTTTTTTCAAAAAATTGATTTAATAGAAATTGAATTAATTGAAGGGAATTATATAACTCCATACCCATCAAGGCAACAACAAATAAAGCAATTTCCTTTCTAAAAATTTTTGCTTTTTAAAGCTCACCCTCCATAATTCCCACTCATTATCTTTGCTCCTTAAAGCTTCCTCCCTTCCTTATCTCCTCTCTCTCTCTCTCTCTCTCTCTTCAATTCTTCTTCAATTCCCTCCTACCTTACCTCACTCACTCATCACCTCCAATTCTCAAACAAAACCACTTGTATTATGACATAGAAAGAGTAAGATATAGATATATGAATAAATATAATATTTTTTATATTTATAATCTAAGAGATCCCATTAGTCCCACCATTTGTATAGGAATTATACTATAACCCCTTCTCTTCTTATTAGGGTATTACCACCCAAAAAAAAAAAAGTGTGTGTGAAGTTGGAGATAATCAGTAGTATTACTACTACTTATCTTCATTTATACATCAACAAAAGAAAAAAAATATAATGGATGGAGATCATCATCATCCGCATCAACACCACCATCATCACGAATTCCACAACCACCACCGGCCAAATTTCCCGTTCCAGTTATTAGAAAAGAAGGAGGAAGAAGCGTGTTCGAGTTCAACCCCATTTAACCCTTCTTTAGCCATATCTCCCTCGGGTGGTTCAGGCCCCGGCCCGTCTACTTCAGCTGGGCCTCCCCAGGCCCAGCCCCCTGTTGGAGGTGGGGAATCGTCTTCGGGGCCGAACTCTAAAAAAGCGGCCCCGAAACGAACCTCCACCAAGGATCGTCACACGAAAGTAGACGGGCGGGGCCGTAGAATCCGGATGCCAGCGCTTTGCGCTGCCCGGGTTTTTCAGCTTACGAGGGAGCTAGGGCATAAATCTGATGGCGAAACAATCGAATGGCTTCTACAACAAGCTGAACCAGCTGTTATTGCTGCTACTGGTACTGGTACTATCCCCGCCAATTTTACTTCTCTTAACATTTCCCTCCGAAGTTCTGGGTCCTCTCTTTCCGTACCTTCGCAACTTCGATCCTCATCATCTTACTTCAGCCCCAATTTCACAACCGCGGCTTCGGCTTCTCGCCGTAACTTCTTTGCTGGCATTGGTTTATCTTCCGACACGTCACCCTCCTCCGCACTCCTCAATTTTCAAACCGCTACTTTGAACTTAAATCCGGGATTGCTCCAAGCTAAGCAGGAATGTACGACTACTACGAGTTCGAGCCATCACCATCCACATCATAACAACAACAACAACAACGCTGGTAGTCCAAGCAGTAATAACAACAACAGTCAGAATAATAGTAATAATAATAACAATAATCAGCTTGATCTTTCGGAGGCGGCCGACGAAGGCGGGGGAGGTAGAAAGAGGAGGTTAGAAGGCGAATACGGAGCGGCGGCAGCGGCTGGGGCAGGAGGGTATGGTCAAATACCGAATTTTTGGATGGTAACAAATGGTGGTAATCAAGGTGCCGCAGCAGCAGCAGCTGTAATGAGTGGTGATCCAATATGGACAATTCCATCAGTGAATAATAGTGCAGGGTTGTATAGAGGGAGTGTTCCAAGTGGGTTACATTTCATGAATTTTGCTACTCCTATGGCACTATTGCCTAGTCAACAACTGGGCCCCCAAATGGGTTCGGGGGCCGGTAATAATAATAACAGTGGTGGTGGTGGTGGTGGAAGTGGTCATAATAATATGAGTCCTGGTGAGCAGGCTCATCATCTGGGTCTGCTCACCGGACTTAACCCTTATCGGAACGTACAAGGAGGAGGAGGGATCTCCGACTCACAAGCGAGCGGGTCCCACTCCCATCATGGCGACGACCGACACGATACAACCAGTCATAGTCATCATTCTTGAGAATTAAGGGACCATACTATTTTTTTTTTTTTTTTTGTGATGATAAACAGCTCTAAGTATATCAACATTTTTAGTCACTACCACTTTATTATCACTACTACTCCATTTCAAGCACCATCGTATCCATACAACAACAACCATCACCGGGAAGAAGAAGAATTTGTGTAGCTATTAATTTGATGTGTAGCACACGTGAGGTTTGATTTTTGTTTAATTTTTTTTTTTGAAATTAATTTGAGGTTTTGATTTTTTATTTTTTTTAAGTGTGATTAATATGATGAGAGGTTTAATTAGGGTTTGATAAGAAGGCACAATATTTTACATTTGGCCTTTTAATTTTTATTTTTTTCCCTTGGTTGTGAGTGATTATGCTTTAATTTTTTTTAGTAATTAAATTATTTCCTCCGTTTTTTTTTTATTGCATCATGGAGTTTTGGGGGCAAAATTTGGTAGTGGGAAAAAGTAAGAGAGAGAGAAATGTAAAAATACAAAATTGTCCATGTAATATAAAATAAAATAAAAAGTAAGTGTGAAAAAGTAAGGGTATGTAGGGTATTTGCAGTGTGAACATAGATATTTTTTATCCTAAAATGGAATTGATGCAATATTTTGTAAACTTCCCTAAAAGGCAAGTGATGCGATATTAAAAGAACGGAGAAAGTATAATTTTTATATTTTGCCCAAGGGAAAAATTAATCATCTATCTCCCCTTAATTTATGTTTTATTTTTAATTTTTTTTTTCCTTTTGGTCCCTCCATAACCAAAATAGTCATCATTGTTTGTGCAATTCTTTCTAAAGGAAAATTTTGTAATTTTTGGCTTTTTATTAATTTGATGAAGATGACATATCTCCAATTATGCATCTTTCCAAGCTAGGGTTAGTATTCCATTTGCTGAATAGAGCTAATTCCAATTCAAGAACCCTTAAATTTATCAATAAATTTACAGTCCCCAAAGTACCCCTTTCTTGCTCCAAAAAAGAATTTAGTATTGCGTATTTACGTATCAATTATTTGACTTAAAGTATCATATATTGTTCTATGTTATCCTATCATTTAACTAGCTTTTTACGTGGCGTTACATTACTATTGTTGAATTCTTTATTTGGTTGATCGAAAATAATTATCATAAATGTACTAGTACATGTTACTTTGTTAGTTTTAGACATTAATGCATTAACTAGCATATTTCAATTTATAAGTTTTTTTAAATTACCAAACAAAAATGTTACTTCTAAGAAGAAACATAATGAGCGTTAATTTTTTGTATTCTAAAATATTACAAAACATGTCACTTTCTACATTTAATAATTCAAAATTTAAACTTTCCGTTGTATGTACAACTGTACAACTATATATATCCGTAGTATGATAATAACCTTTCCTATTAATTCCACCATCTACATTAATACATTTATGAAGATGTACAAGTTTAGAATAAAAAGTAGTTTTGATACATTGTAAAGTTGTACCAAGTCTACAATTCTTCCTATACATATTGGTTGATCAAAAAAGTTTGACCAATAGTCTACAAAAAGTTGTGTATTAACAACCTCCGATCCTTTGGAACAAATATGAATGTTTTTTTTAGTTTGCCCCACTCAATTTACCAGATTTTAACTTCTGCTACATCAGAATTTGACTCGGATTATTACACACCTAGCTTAAGATGAGTGAGTCTTCCGATAAAAAATTTCTGCATTCAGTGAGACTCGAACAAATATAAATGTTATGAGTCTTGTATTCTCTTTAAAATATACTTATGTATAATCTTATATAGTCTTAAATGTATGGTACACGCAACGGATAGTTCAATAGATCAGAGAAGAGAAACTTGCCCCATTATGAACCCCCTTATAGGGAGTATTATTAAGGTAAAACAAATCATGAACAGTAACTTATCGTTGTCAAAAATTACTGCATGCTCTAAAAATCATGTGTGATATTTAGTGAATTTACAGTTAAAATGAATCACACGTTTACAATTACAGCTAGTCTATGATGAAAATGAGAGAGAAAAAAAGGTAAAAAAAGAGAGAAAAGGTGGGGCCCACAACCTTATCAGTTCCAGGTATTGCTCAGGTGGTGAGACCCAGCTTGCTGGTCATTGCCTAAACCAATGTACATTGTCACTGACAAACAGGTGGATCATTCTTTCACCCTTTTTATTAATTCCTTCACCTTTTTTAAAAATATAAATTATAAAAAAATGGTTAAAAAAAGGAAAAGAAATTTACTTTTTGGTTATTTTTTGAAAAATAAAAAATTGAATATTTTATGATTTGGGTTTTGCTGGCACAATTAGATATCAATGGTGGGTTTATAAATGACCCTACTTTGGTGGGCCCATAATGGGCCCATTATACATTGATCTATCTATACCATCAATTTTGTGGGCCATGTATTGATGGGCTCACTGAATGATTGGGTTGGGGTCACTCTGGTAAAATACTACTGCATTTTATGTTAACATAATCTAAAGCTCCCTTAAAATATCAAATAGTAAAATAAGATAAAGTTATGTAACACTATTACAATTTCACTTTATTGTTTTTGTATGAAGTTGGCAACTTGAGTGTTATCCTTTACAAAGAAAAATTGCATTATTGGGTTTGAAATCTATCTGATGCAGATAGAAAGCCAACTCATAAATTTTTATTATTTATTTTCTTTTGGAAATATAAAAAAATAACACATGTATTGTGGGTTTGAATTATTTTATCTTGTATGATAATTTTTGAGAAATAATAATGTTAAAACAAATGCTAAATGATAAAAATATAGTTGTCTTCATGTCCTTCACCAATTATAGGGTGTGCTCATTTATGTTATGTAGAGTCCACATGTAGGTTGTAGTTTTTTGGTGTCCTTGAGCTTGATGTAAGTGATGCATATAAGTGATGTTATGTACTCAAAGTCTCAAACTATAGTATTACAATTTTACGAGAGAGTTTATATACGGAGTAATAATTTTTCGGAATTTTCTGCATGTATAATAATTGAATAGTACAGCGTTTATGTGACATTACTAACATAGTTATTTTTTGGTATTATGAAGTACGTGTGAAAGAAGTTATTAGACGTAAAATCAATGGACATGAGCAAAACGTACGTCTAATAACCAATTTTGAGTTGGTCTGGTCAAAATATAGTTTGATCTTGGTTCATTTTTTATTGATAAGTTGGTTTGCGTTTAAACTATGGTTCGACTATCAATTAAATCAAATTCTATCTCAATTTTTATATACAACTCTTGTTAGGTAAAGAAAAATACCTATTCTTAGAAGAATCTTACATTACCCAAAAACCTAAATGAAATGAGAATCTTTAACACAACTTACCAAGTTGAATAATAACAATACAGTTAATTAATTAAGCCAAGTAACAACATAATTTTATTGTGCAATTTCAACTTGTTTTATTATTGAATCGATCTAGCTTAGAATTCAGTTTGAGCAAAAATAATTCTTATTAAGCTAAGTTTAAATAGAACATTATTATTAAAGATCAAGCTAGCTTAGGCAAGCTCAAGCTCAAGCTCAAAGTTGGTAACATTAAATCAAATTGAGCTAGTTTAATCATCTGGCCCAGTGATCATTCCTATTTAGAAGTTGATTTTGTTAAAAGGAAGTTATGATTTTTAATGAATACCAAGTATATAAATTCAAGTCAAGTACAATAATATAGTTCAATTTGGAGTTTATTTGAACACTACCCTTTTAACATATTCTTTATTTACGTTTACCGGTATACGTAAATACTACTTTTTGTACACAGTCTTCTTGAGAAAGGGATCAAGAATAATATTTACATCAAAGGTGATAATCTCCTAAGTCCTAACCATTAACTTAGTTATAGCCTTATAGGTACTTGGGGCATGTTCCGATTACGTACGGAAAACAAATGAGCTGAACTGATTGAAATTGAAGTGAACCGAGCTAAAATGAATTGTTTATAAGAGAAAGAAATTAGAAACTGAACTGGACTGAACTGAATTGAAATGAAAAACTAATAGTGGTCACTACTTTATATTATTAATGATTGAATTAAATTTCAGTTTAGTAAATTTCCAATATCATATTCCAATATTGTGTTACTAAACTGAAATTTACTTTTAAATAAATTTTTATTAGTACCTTTAATCAAGGAAAGCTTAGGAGCAGGGCATTCTCTTACTTCAAGAATATTCACATTGTGACTTAAAGGTCCTGAGTCACAAGTTCAAACTCCGCTGACTAGAAAATGTTTGGGAGTAGAGGGATACCTTATCTCCCCTCAACTCTCAAGTGTTGACCTGCGGAGCTAATTATTAATAAAAAAATATATAAAAATAAATGTTATGTGAAAAATCAACTATCAACCAGTCAGCATAAAGGCATATTCACATTTACTCAATTTAAGTTCAGTTCACTTTAGCTCTAATCATTTCAGCTCCTAATTTGCCTCTCTCATAAAATATCATTTCAGTTCAGCTCCAATCATTTCAGTTCAGTTCAATTGCTCCAATCAGTTTAGTTCAGCTCAGTTCAGTAAATATGAACATACTCTAATTTTTGACGTTGAAATTCTAATCTGCAGATGATGCAGAAGTAGGCAAAACACTCAAGCTAACTTAGCTAAGGCAAATACTTAACCAGAAATTTGTTATATTTAAATCAAAATTTAGCGGTTTGCATAATGATGATAAAATTTACAAGATATATATTATATACTGTAGTATATTGGAATGTAAAAGAAAGAGACTTAGAATTATTATTATTATTATTATTATTATTTAAAAAAAAATAACCCTAAGTTAAGAATATACTGAGTACTTCATTATTATTTTAAATATCTAAATATAACTTAATTAATAGTAACTTTACTTGGTTAGGTTATAAAGGTTTGTTTCTCAAAAGGTGTATTAGCTAATACTCAATATATAATTTCTCCGTTAATTATTAATTGTAAAAAAGAAATATTTTATGTCTTACAAATAATACCCCTTTGTTGCAAATTACAATTAATATTTAACGGAGGAATTGAAGTACTTTGTATAAATTAGTTCTTGGTCCGAGTAATGCCCTAGGGCCTAGTCCATATCAATGTATTCATTTTTCTAATAAACTTTTATAACGATGAATTGTAATATTAATACGGATTGATTAGGTTTATTAGAAATCGATGTGCTATAAATATTAAAAGTAATGTATAAAATTATTATTGTACTCCAAAATTCATTATCCAAAATAATAAACGAGCTATCATTGACAACTGCGTAACACTGTTGCACGTATCACTTATTTTAGTTGGCCACTCTAGCTCGGATCGGATTACACTTAAGCTAACTTAATGACCTAGGGGACCATGCATGTATATCTAATTATTAAGCATATAAAATGTAAGACATGGTTAGTCCTTTATTAACATGTGGACCAAACCTGATTAATTGACTTGAACTTATTAAGAATCATCAATAGTAATAATTAATAAGGTCTAATTAAGAGGGTTTTTTTAAAAAAAAATAAAAATTGTAAAGGGACGTACTTATATAATTCCTAAATTATGATGTACTACTTCTGTTAAATGTTATGTGAAACCTTTGGAATATTTTATGTCTCATAAATAATACCCCAAAGTTGCACATAACAATTAACGGAGGTAGTATCTTAAATTCTCAACTTATATTGTGGTGGGCAATATGATTTTTGCTTTTTGGTGAGGCCTGTTGCATCACTTAACAAGATGAAACTTTAGTTTGAGGCTTTTTGTTTCATACTTAAAACACTTCTTAATTAGCTATTAAGCACCACCGTATGATTAATTTTGCTTTTGCATCAATTCTACCGTGTTACTTTAGACGACGGATCAAAGTTGTACACAATTGAGAAAAATCTACAAATGCACTCATAATATTATTGATTAATTGTGTAGTTGTAAAGCTGTAAAACTAACTTTTTTTAAATTCTTGATATGTTTGCCACTTTTACGGCATTACAACTCGAAAAATTCTTAAGTTTTAAGATTTCGTTGGGTATGTAATACTACTAACATGATTGGTCGTGTTTGGTTAAAGGAGTTATAATTGGTCAAAAGATAGTTGGATTTTATCACAAAATTTACAAAAATCTTTTGGACATCATTTTATGAAAGTTGTACGTGTCAAAAGATATTAAAGTTAGGACCATTTATACTGTACTCGTTGGATTAGGAAGTAGATCTGATAAGACTCGAGGTTGACTAATTGAAGGCAACACCTACATATTGTTTGGTAGTTCGTTTTCATGGGTGGTCTGATAATGGTAACAACCTTCGTCTCAAAGACACTAGCTAGATTTTTTTGGCGTCCTCTAGTGTAAAAAGTGACCAACTATGCATCGTTTTTAATGTTATTTTGCGTAATAGTTTTAGAAGATCGTGAATATTACTCCGTAGTGAAGTTGAAAATAATTTTGAACGTAAAATTTATTTGTAAACCCCTGGTTTCATTCCGGACATTTTGTGCTGAAAAATTCTATGTACTACGCATTTTTGTAATCCCTTAACTTACAAAGAATTATTATAATTTAGCATGTTTTATTGATATTTAAAGATCGAGTATAGTAATCATAGCTAACAAAATCATAAAGGGAAGCGTTACAAATAAATGATACCCTTAAGATCAGAGAGAGTGAAAGCTATAAGCTTAGAACCAATAATGGAAGACATAATTACACCTTGCTTGAAACAATCTTCAAGGCAAACATAACATAATGCACCTAAAGGGTATTGTTGGATAATTTTCAAGCACAAAAAAGGATCTACGTATTAAGCTTACAATGGCTTAATAGATCTAACCAAACAACTTCATCTACGTAGTATTAATTTGGCTTGAATTTTCTTCCTACCCCTTACTTCTTTCACATGTGGGAATCAATGTCTTAAATACGTACTACTAAATGCATGAGATTCATTTCTAAGCCATATTACGTACTGATCAGAGTAGATTATGTGCAATTCTAATGAACAAAACATATGATAATGTATACAACATATTCGTAGACCTCAATCATCAGTTTAACCTTTTGGTTGAAATGATCTTTTAACAATATTTTCCATACTTGAAAATTTTAGATTAAACGACAAATATAGTATATAATAATATCGCAATACATATACTTGCTTTTTTTTAAGGAATATCGCAATATACTTTAAAGATAATAAATCTATTTTTTTTTATTAGAATAATATAATTTTAGATTAACTATAATTAATCTAAGGCATTTAAACTATAATTAAAATTATATATTTTTTTATTAACTATAATTATAGTTATAACTTTTTTTATTAACTATAATTATAATTTTAGATTATTAGAATATGTTCATTGTAGATACGAAATTTAAAATTAATACTATGATATATTGAAAAAATAATGGTCAAAATTATATAATTTGATCACAAAACTTATAGGACTTACTTTTCAAGAAAGAATAGTATCAGTGACAACAATTGAATGTTCATCAAGGAATCTTTAATTTTTACTTGTAATAGTATAATACTAATCTCTTTGACTCTTAGTTGGCACGAATTGAAACTTGATCACGTAAAAACATTTAAAAAGGGTTAAAGGATATTAATACAGTACAGAAAAGTGTACATATCGTGTGTATATATATATATATATATATATACATATATATATATATATATATATATATATATATATATATCACTACCCTTAAAAAGTAACGCACAAATATGTAATGATGAAATTGATAAGATTCCAGAAAAAAAAAAAGTCCTTTTGATTGGTTGGAGAGTCTCTTTTATAATCTTGAAAACATGAACTAATGGGTTGTCTTTGGAATTTTATTTTATGATATGATCAATTGTGAGGTGCTTACTTATTTGGATTACTACATTTATCTCCACCTCTAGCTTAACTTGTGGACTCAAATACAGTAAGCAATTTTATAATATAAAGCCTAAAATAGAAACAAAATAAATCCTTGTTGACCCTTGTCAATTATTGTAAGGGCCTGTTCATATTTTACATAATTTCAGTTCAGTTCAGTTCAGCTCCTAATTTCCCTCTCTCATAAAATATTTAGTTCAGCTCAGTTCAATTCAGCTCCAATTATTTCAGTTCAGTTTAGCTAATGTGAACAGGCCCTAAATGAATGACTTAATACGGCTTAAAACTACAACTTATAATGGAAAGTAATTGTCATATCAATCAAAGGATGGATTGATACAAAATATTATAATTATAAATTCCATTGTCAATTGTTATAAGTGAATGACTCAATACGGCTTAAAATTACGTATTATATCAGGAAGCAATTTAATAGTCATACTTATTAAAGGATCGATATGACAAATTATAATTTTTTTTTTAATTTTAATTTTTGTGTTGTTCGGTCATGCTGGTACTTACATTTTTACCACTCAACCCAAATGGAAGTATTTTAGGAAAGTCCATCACAATTATTTCGATAGGAAAAGTGAAAGTTTTTCTAGGGCATTCTTTTTTTTTTTTGGTGCAAACGAAGGCAAAGCCCCTTTTTTTTTTGGTGCAAACGAAGACATTCTTTTTCCAGGGCATTCTAAAATAATGTAAATCTTGTTTTCGAAAAAAAAAAAAAAATCCTACATCCATAATACAACATATTTAGGATTATAAAATCTTAATGGAGGGAGTATGATTTATTTATTTTAAAAAAATATTTTTAAAACAATATTTAGCACTTTTTTCACTTTTAGTTTGACACCTATCCAAATCTTATAATTAACAACCTTTATATTGTGTTCATGTTGCACAAAAAGTGAGCTATATATATTACACCATTAGTTGGAAATTTGGAATGACATTTTATCATTGGCCATTGGGACACCTAACTTAGCTTGCTTTACTAGTTGGAAGATCTTTATAATGGAGAAATCTAACACACCTATAATTTGTGTAATTTCCCGCATTTGATTATTAATTTTTTTTTTTTGGACATTCACACTATTTAATCAGTATTTTTAACAACCTTAATTTAGGGAAGATCATAATTTATAATGATGAATCATGAAACATTTTTATTTAACTTCCTACTCTAGCTAGTTGTCATGCTTTTTTAATCATTAGTTTCCGATAAATGTTTTTCGTAATTTCTGTTAGATTAAGTTTTCAAAAATAGCATTCAATAAGGAGAACATCATCATGAGAAATAAGGACAACTAACCCAATAGTTGGAAATTTAGACATTACTTTTGCTTCCTGTTTTTTGGGGACTTTAGACACTACTTTTTCTTAGGAACACAAGTATATAACAATGGGAATTCATCTAATATTTACCTTTCCTATATTAATTCTTTGTGATTCCATGATAACCTTTGTCTACTAACAAAGTAACAAGTCAATTGTAGATCCAAGCAAGCATGATTACTTGCAATTTTAGCTAGTATCAAAAATTGAGATCGGATCTCATTTACAATCACATAAGTTCATGTAATTGATCTCCATGTATAAAATTGTGTATTAGCCAAATAATTTTTTGGTTCACTGCCGTGTAACTAAAACAATCAATTCAAATGAAAAAATCATAATGAATAGCTATAAATATATTTCAACAAAAAACGAAATTAAAGGTACCACACAAATTAAGATTCTATTACTGTAAGCGAGATATCCAATCAAACAACCCATTGTAGACATGTTTTTGTAAAGATGAAGGGTTCATTTTCATATTGAGAGCAATATACATTAATAACATGTATGTATGGTGTTTATTAGGTTAGCATGTAGTAAAAAAAGGGTGTCAAAACCATAATTGTGGAATAGAAAGTGGTCTGTATCGTACACAAATTGCACATGCAACTATGCAAGTAATTTGATAAGGATACAAAAATGTGGTCCATCCTTTGTATCCTAAAAATGGTACCTTACAATTTGACAAGACTTACCCGGCCCGACCCTAAAAACCATCTTATTCATTTGGGTCATTCACTCTCTTTCTTTACACTCAACTCAACAAACTAGGTCGGCATCCCCATTTTGGCAAATTTTGGATGTTGTAAAGTTTATTCTCATGAGATTTTAGATGCTAATTTAAGGTTTGTACAATTATTCTTTAATCCTTCTATTAATTCTTTGATTTATTTCATTTGACCTAGCCTATTGAATTATGAATATACTGGATTGCTAGGCATCTAGGTGTGAAGCAGGTATATATGGCCGGAAGGTGATTTTTCTTTAGTGTATGGTGCAATCAACAACGGTCCTAGAGGTCGCTTAGGTTAACATGATGATATTAGCATGTTATTTAAGTTTTTTAATACTTTATTTATTCTCATGTTCAAAGGATAGGTAACACGGTAGCCCACCTTGTGGCAAGATGGAATACTAGCGGTTACTTAAAATTTATCTGTATGGTTTCGTTCCCGCATAGTCTTGTACTTATTTAGCGAAAATTTGATTTATAAAATGTCTACCTATGAAGTAACATTTTCCTTAAAAAAGAAATAATATCATAACACATGCGGCTAGGTTTATAATAGATATCTGAATTGAAACACAAATTAATTTAAAAGGTTATTGTTTTCCAATTTGGTGGAGTGTTATTGATCAAGGGGTAAAATTATATTAAACAAAAACACTTTTAATTTGGTTAATTTATTAATTGAACTGGTAGCAATTTGATAAGTCTAAGTTAACTTCCTTTTGACTCATTGTAGTTGTAACTTTGCAACCTATCGCAGTGACACAATTTAATAAGTTTTAAAAGAGAAGACTGATTGGAGAAGGGTTTTAGCACTAAAATTTCCAAATTTGAAATGGTTGTATCATATACAAGTATATCATACTACATATTGTCCAACGATGAAAATGAAGTGATGCAACCAAAATGAAATTAATAGAGGTTCTGATGTCAAAATTTATAAGGGTTTGGGGTTTGGGTATGTGATAGAAAAATTGCATGATACGAGTACATTGTAAACTTTAATGTCCAATATTGTTTTGTTGTGAAATACTATTAATCTATTATCATGACATATTGACATGTACGGTGGACTCCACCAATAATTTACGTAGTACAAGTGTACAATAAGCATTAATCACCATGACACCATGTAGAAAAATGTCATATAGTATGAATAATCATTTGGTGATGTACGTCGAGATAAGCAGACCAATTGACCAGATTAGTAAATTATAAATAATATAAATCCTTAATGACGATAATTTGGTTTAAAAAAATGATCTCAGGTGACAATTAACCCATTATATATACACATAAATTTTCGACAACTTAGGGCCTGTTCATATTTACTTATTTTCAGTTCAGTTCAGCTCCAATCAGTTCAGTTCAGTTTAGTTCAGCTCCAATCAGTTCAGTTCAGCTCTTAATTTCCCTCTCTCATAAAATATTCATTTCAACTTAGTTCAGTTCAGTTCCAATCAGTTCAGTTCAGTTCAGTTCAGCTTCAATCAGTTCAGTTCAGTTCAGCTCAGTTCAATAAATATGAATAGGCCCTTACTCGTAAATGCTTAATTTAGTTTGTTTTCCATGGTTTTTTCTAAAATAAAAATAATTTTTCCACCTAATTTTCCAACCATTTTTAAGGAAATTACGATTTGAAGAATAATTTTTTTTTAATATTAATTTTAACTTAATTTTCCTACATCTTATAAATATATTTTTTTTTATAAAAAAAAAAGTGGGTTGAAAATAAATTTAGTATCGGAATTTAGCAAAATTTTATAGGAAAAATTAATTAAAAAACACAAAAAATAAAATAAAATAGGGGTATTATTAAAGTATTTTTTAGAAAAAATAGCAATTTTCGTCATTGTCGCCTGAGTTTATTGTTTCTATCAAACTGTCGCATATGGTAAGTATTTTATTTATTTATTTATTCACTTTTATTTTTTTTTATCAAATAATCACCGGAGTAAGTTTTTTTTTTACCAAATTGTCACTAGAGGTTCTTTTTTTTTAATTTTTTTTTTACTAATCTGGTCAATTGGATGTGGTAAGCAGAATATATACTTATATATTAAATCGCGTTCCTAAAAATATTTACGTGCCACGTAAATCCTCTTTTGTCGACTCAAATTGAGCCAAATTAAAGACATAAGATCACACTCGTTACCATCTTAGCCGCCTTTAGTATTTCGTTATCGTCACTATACACACATAAATTAATATACTTGTATTTTTTAAGGACAAAAATATTAACAAAAATAAATAGTCATGTAACTTGGAAAAGTAAATAAATTAAGAGGAATATTCTCAGCTATTCCAATACAATGAAAAATAATTCTCTTTAAATCTTTTTTTTTTATTTTTTTTTTTTAATTTTTTTTTAACTATGCTTATGTTTTAAAGCATTAACCCGATAAAAACGATCAGGCAACACACTAGTTTAGACTCAACAATGAGAAAATAAAGGTCTAGTTTAATTAATGGAGCTAGCTAGTATATATAATTATGCGAGACAGCCCTTAGCTTATTTGGTGAGATATATATAGCTAGTTTATGTTTGTTACACAAATTTTACACTTTTATCTTTGACATAAATAAGAATCTAGGTTCAATTTTCCTCGATCTCTATTATCGTTGTAGTTTAGACTTAACTTCCTCTATCTAAAGTGTCTAGCATTTGTCAAAAAAAAAAAATAATAAAAAATAAAAATAAATAAAAAAAAAAAGTGTCTAGCATAGTCATAGTTTGTGCGATTGCAAATGATAAATCGATCATAGTCGATCTATATTTATGGATGCATGCATGATCACTGATGTGTAATTACTTTGCTTTTACGAGTTAATGTTTAGTAACTTTCATAACTGCTAAGAAGTTTAGTTTTAGTGTTTTACTATGGTATCTTTATAACATAACTTTAAAATGATACATCACGCATGCATTATTGTTCAATATATACAACTTTATAATGGTGAAATAACGGTCTATTGTATAAAATAATACTACATCTATTAATTATTATGTGTAATAATTAACGGAGGTATTATAAACTATGAAGTATATCATCATTTGATAAGTCAAAACGTTGCGAGTAAAATAAGACCCAAAATACATATCCAAATTCCAGAAACATGAAGCATCTTCCAACATACACAAGTAAGTGAAGTAACACAACAATATATCGGATCGATCATGCATCATGGAGTAGCACTAACTAAACAAATTGGATAATTGGACCCACTTAAGCTGACGTTCTTTGTTGACCCAATTAGG
Organism: Chenopodium quinoa; assembly: GCF_001683475.1. Taxonomy (NCBI): domain Eukaryota; kingdom Viridiplantae; phylum Streptophyta; class Magnoliopsida; order Caryophyllales; family Amaranthaceae; genus Chenopodium; species Chenopodium quinoa. The sequence goes on along the minus strand of NW_018744626.1, from coordinate 3,933,750 downwards.
GAGGTCAGTCAGTTTACAACTTTACACTGTACATACACTTAATTGTTGAATTAAGATGTTATGTTAATTAGTGATTAATCAACTTTAATTTAATTTGTCCAAACTTTTGAGAACCTTTTTATTAGGATTTGAGCGTGGATTAATATTTAATTTAATAAAATCACAACATAAGTACTACAGCTAATTGTGTTTAAGTGGGACTTTGTTTTTGCTACTCAAATCATTGCTTGTTCACGTCCACATTTGGCTGATTAGTTTTTGGGAAAAAAGACATTTTTGTTGATTCTTAAGATGTTATTATAACATACAAATTTGTACGTCTTAATTAATTAATAGTGATTAATCATTGACCCACCCTTAGATTATTCCTTGATTTGTTGGTTATCGTTAATCACTACGCAAATTGTCGTGTGTTTTATAATTGATTTTATGCAAATTGTTGTTGTTGGTTGTTAATTGGACATATCGTAATCATTATTGGCTTTATTCTTGTTAATTATATTTAGCACTTAAATCTCTCAAATTTTGATTTAGAAATTGTTAGTTAAATTGGCATATAAAATGAGTGTGAGTAAAACAATACCCTTTTTTTTTTTTTATCAGGTGAAAATGTATAAAATCAATTTAATTTTAATCGGTATTGGGATAGGTAAAAAAATATTTGATTTAGGGAAAAAAAAAAATTCTGATTAGAGTTATTAGCTAGGACTACCCAAGTATAGGTTACAATTAATAATAGAAAATTTGAAAATTTCTAATTAGATTTAATAAGTTCTAATTATTAAACTTGAATGACTAGTACTCATCCATAACCTATTACGGAGTAAACTAATTTAAATTACATAGAAATTTGTGTTAAAACTTATAAGACATGATACAAGAGATAATGAAGCAAATGGATGTTAGCTCCTCTCATTTCATCTACTCGAGCAAGAATTGAATAAAAAAAGACGGATTTTCTATAAACAAAAAGATAAATATTGAGTTAATAAGAATAATTTAGATGAAATTTTCATGATTTGAGCACATATACAAAGTATCAATGTACTATATAAGATCCAGAATATCGATATTCTTGAAAATCCCTTATTAGTAATCACTCTCCTCATATTTTGATCCCTAAATAAACTTTATTCTCACATGCCAAACGGGCGTTGTTAAAAATATTGAATTTTCCCCCTCCTCCCTAGACAAGTAGAGGGTAGTTCACTTTGAAAAGTACATGTAGAATAGTCTTAACATAAAAACAATGATAGGTGTGAGTATTATAGTCTATGGACCTAAAATAGTTGCAACGCAGAAAGTGGGCCTATGGTCCAACTAAGTCGTCGGCAAGTGAAGATTCAACTTTCGGACCATTTCTAAATTTGGACCCAGTTCAGCGTCTATGTCTTTGTACGACACTCTAGCCTCTCACGTTGTATACACTTGTACAACTATTACTAATTAGTATGCCCTCTTTAGGCGCTTAGCCTTTCATTTTTTTGATTGACACGTTTTGAATTTAACATTAATACATTATTCATATACTTTTTCTTTAACTGTATTTTGTGCTTAATACGTATTGAAAAATATAGTTGTTTCGAGTATACTTTGGTGGAAATATTTGAATCATTGATTGCACTGTTGAGGTCTCGAGCTGCTTGTTGGGATCTCGGGTTGCACAACTGGAGTCATCGGCAACGTCATTGGAGGACCTGTAAGAGGAAGAACGTAAACTGCTCTCGGGGTTGTTTCGAGGAACCCCTCTCCGATGGCTAACTAATTGTAAAATTTTGTTAGATTATTCGTTACAATATATTTTCAAAATATCATAATTTTGCTTATTAGTAATTAAAGATATAATGGTTGAAATTTTGCATTCGCAAACGTGAAAAATTCGAAACGTCTCAACTAAAAAGAAATGGAGGAATTACTCCGTAGTAAAATGTGAGTACTCCCTTTGTTTTTTAAATAAGAGCTCCATTTTAACTGTACATTTGTCAATGCGTTAATATGACTAATAATAGTATCTCTAATTAACAATAAGTATATATTGGAGTATAACAATTTGATATTTGAAAAATATACATTAAAATGAATCTAATAGTAAGTTACACACCTGACTATATTCAATTTTGTCTATAAAGCATAAACATTGGTCAAAATAGTGTATATAAATTGTGCAAAAGTTAGAATGAATTCCTTTTCAAAAAACCAAGGGAATATCAAACTAGTGAAATGTTTATAAAAAAACTATCAAACACTAAATTTGTTAACAATGATTGATTATTAGTTGATATCTCTGGTGGATCTCAAGCCCAATAAGTAACAAAAATCTAACTACCAACCCTCCTTGTGTCCTGTTGAGCGTTGGCATCAATCATTTGGTTGCACGAGGACAAGGGTTTAAGGGTTCAAGGGTTGGTAAATAAGGGAAGGGATGCAAAGAAAGTAACACAAATTTAACTATACTTTGTATCTACTAATTCAAATGAATTTGGCCAGGTAGTTTTTCTTTTTTTATGAATAGATTTGGCGAGGTAATTGATGATGAATTGATGACATTTAATGGGATGTTATTATTCACTCACTTATTTAGATATTATCTTTACCGGTCTAAATTTTATGGCCACTTTTGATGAGAATACAAAACCTTTAATATTGAAACTCATATTGAAATCCTAAGGTAGAATTCAGTGTTAAACTCTTAAAAGAAGACTCCCTTAACCTTAGTGTATTTTTAAGAAATAAAATTAGTTGGCATCTACATTTCTTCGTTATATACTTATATTGTTCATTGCACCTTTTTAATATGGTTTCAATTATGATTTGTCCAATATATAAATGGTTGCAATGAGTAGATGAGACAAGAAAACTATATCCATATTACTATAGTCACCCATTAATCGCTAATGGTAAATACGATTCTGATTCCAAATCAATGAGTTACTTTAGTACCATAGCGTCGAATACTCGAACTTAGACTAATACAGTAATACTTAAACTTGTTCCAATTGGGAAGGATCGTATATTTGCATTACAAAATATTTCTCTCCTTATCCACTTATCATTATCAACATCATCGTAACATATGTCACGCCTAAAAATGTATTCTTTGTATTAATAATATGTTTTTTTTTTAATTGATATAGTTAAATAATGATCTTAAATATTGCGCTAAAGCCGCTAATTAACTAAACTATCCAACATATGAACATACCACATACACGAATTTGACCCCAAAATTACCCGACGGGCACGTCACGAATAGATTATGGACCAACAAAGAAAAACTTGAACGTTGAATGTTAAAAGTTGAAACAAACATTCTCACAACTTGAGCAATTGAGTGTGAAACACACTGTAGGAAGACTGAACAGAATAGCTAAATAAACCCATGTCCACAAATTCAAAGAAGAAGAAAAACCGAAATTTATGCACTTCAATGATCTTGGCTAACGCCTAAATTGGGTAATGGCAAGGTCTAGTAATTGTTGCATGTTCCCAAAACGCGTCATTTTGATCTGGGTTTTCTGTATTTTCCTCTTCTTTTGTGCATTCAAGATGATCCTCAAGAATCCCTCACTTCATACTTCTACATCATCATTATCTTCTTCTTCTTCAGGTATAATCTTTATCATTATTGATAATTTTATGTATAATATTAATGTATGATTATGTGTCAATTTTTTTGATCTGGGGTAGTTTGATTTTGTGATCATCGGCGTTATATATGGAATTGGGAAGATGGGTGTGAGTTTATGGTGATTTTGATTTCTGGGTTTTGCATTTCTTTTGGTGGTATGCAATTGATGATAGTGAGTGGTTATGTTTTGGAAATTTGTGAGATTGTTATGTGAAATTCGATTCATAGGTGATGCTATTATGATTTATGAACTGGGTTTCTGTAATCATGGTGCTAAGGTTGCATTTAACTCAAACTTTTGCCGAGACGGTGAGGCGTGGATGTAACCTTGTTGAATTGCAAGAGTACAATAAACTAGGAAAAAGATTGTTAGTTATATGTAATCATGGTGCTAAGGTTGCATTTAACTCAAACTTTTCTATAATGAGTTGTACTACCTCCGATTTTTATTGGTTGCAACTTTGGGGTAGTATTTGTGAGATATTATTTCCAAAGTTACAACTAAAAAAATCGGAGTTAGTAATTGTAATTAGGAAAAAGATTGTTACTTATTAATTAGGAAAGAAATCCAGGTGAACTACCTAGAAATGATGACTTTGAGACAATTATAATGAGATCAAAGAGTACAATAGAACTACACTCATGGAAATAAGTTAGGTAGTTGGATTTTCGTGTTTTCATGAACCTTGCAGGACAGAAAATGGGCAGCCTATAAAGGCTGATGAATTGGTGTGTGATGGTGTTCCTATTTGAACTAACAACCATGTGTAGAGTTTCGGGTACTTGGAGGAGATTCAAGAATTAGTAATTATGTTGCACAATCACAAGGTTATATCATATTTGAGATACACAATGTAATATATCAGTTATATTTGGTATGCTTAATAGAAGAGAAAGTATATGGGTGAACCTTTTTATTTAACACTTCTTTTAAATTAATTCCAAAATTTGTACGGTTTTATATTGCATTTGAGGTGGAAAATTTGGATCCGAAAATGAATGTCATGCCGGTGTCTTTTGAAGCCACGAGCCTAATGGATTGTCTCAATTTACTTAATTTGCCACCTCTATCTTTGAAATCTGCTGAGGTGGCTTTGTTCTCTTCTCCTTTGCTGCTATAAGGTTTTTAGTCAAAAAGTTATAAAAATATGGTCTAGTTTTGTCCGGTCTGAAATTTTGTCTAATCTAAATTTTTTTGTCTGATTTGAATCTTGGGTGATTAGTTTAAGGTAAAGCATCTGGTCTGGTCTGTTTTTATCTTCCACACAAGTTCCCGAATTAAGGCGAAGGGAAGTATGCTGTGAGTTACAGCCATCTTTTAGTATACTACAGCAATCTCATCATTTTAGCTCCACTACATAAATTTCCGCTTTTCCCAAAGTTTCCTTCATCTTATAGTTCGTGATGGTATTCATGCCCCAATTGCCCATCTATTCACTGTCTCTCCGTGCTTCTTTAAGGATGCATGTTTTGTACTTGATAAATTCTAGAAATATAATGTTGACTGACTAGATACCATGCGGGGAGTTTTTACAGCTGTAGTGTTTATGACTTGGAGCTTAAGCTAAACATAAGAACCTAGTTACCATAAACTAGATATAAATTAGGTAGCAAAATTATGATAAGGAATCAAACACATGCTATCTAGATACACCCCAAAACTACCAAAGTTTTATCCACAATAGTAGTCCTTTCTCCTTTGAATCCTTAGAGTAAGGAGCGTTTCTCCTTTGTCATTCTTCCAAGCTCCAACTGTACTCGAAGGATTGATAAGTACTCGGTTGGAACTGTGATGAGACTAGGAGTGGACTAATTTGAACAAGGAGTTGAAGTGGAGCATCAATGCTGTCCTACTAGCATAAATTAGCTGAAGCTGTCCATAGGGACGACATTGATCTAGCTTGTCTCTCCAATTCCCAACTTTTCTTCACTTGGTAATTGGTATAGCTTTGGGGGTTGGGTGAACTGTTTTAGTCACCTTATTGTGTGAGTTCCAATCCCAATTTTATTACGTTAGTCATGTTACAAGGTTGTAAGATGTGCCCATATCCACAAAGGCACGGGCCATACCGCCATAAGTACACAAACATAAATTTTTAGTGCTCATCATTATCTTCACCAGGTCAACTTCTCATTCTAATTTTCAAATTGTGTGTGCACAACTAATCCTCTCTTAGACAAACATTATGACCATAAGAGCATGCTAATGGAATTTTGTTTACACTTTTAAGGACTATAGAGCTGTTTTAATTACTTTCTCATTCATCAATACATACAACTTTGTAGCTTTTTGCACTATACATCTATCTACTAATCTTGACCACATTTTATTATGGATATGTAAAAATAAGTGTCAATAATTTGATTGTTGGTTTAAACTTAATGTATATTTTCAAAATAACACTTTATTCTAAAAAAATTCTTAATACTCCATAGGTGTGTGTGTGTTTTTTTTTATACACTTTTCTAAAGCAAGCGTTTTTTGTAAGTGACACTATCGAAAATTGGAAAATTTCTACTTATATTTTTAATTATATTTCTCTCCTCTTCGGTCTCTACATGTTTAATTTTTTCTCTCTCCTCGTGATCCCTACTACGTTCTTTATCATTGTTTCCCCTAATATCTTTTAGTTTTGAATAAGCTTTTTATCCACTATCGTTTTCTCACAATATCTAACTCTCCAACAATAATCATATACATAATATGATAACCAACCTACATAAAGCTCCTATACATATGTTTATGGATCAGAGATGAAAATCCATAGTTCAAAGTCAACAGATATTTCTAGATGTGATGCTTTTATAGGGTCATAGGGATTTTGGGAATGAAGGAGTCCAATCATGGATGGGACATTTGCTATGTATGATTATTTTGAGAGTGGTACCAACACTGATTCTTGTTTATAGGTGTTCCAATTTCAAACATGGAGAAGAGAGCGAGATTATATGAGAAAATGGCAAGGAATTTGGATGAAAATGGGCCAGCTTTCCTTAAAAATGGAGAAACTTCCCAGTCATTGTCAATTTCTGATTTGTTTAGCGTAAAAGATGGTGCTGTAATACCTAATCCCAAGGTGAAATATTTAGGATGTTCTGCCGTTCTTATTAATAGGAAAGGATCTTGAGCTCTTCCTTTCTTGGCATGCATGCCATTGACTTGATGCTGTTTGCAGGCAGCTAATCCTCCTGTACGAGCAAACGTTTTGTATTTGAGTACTGATTATTCAATTCCCATATCGTAAGTTAATTTCATTGTGCAGTGTTTTCTTTCTCTTTTCAAACTGTGATGTTCATATTATTTATTCCGGCGTTACCTTTTGCAGAAATGCTGTAAAACTGGTGTTTTCACCTTACTTTGACAAAGGTAACAATTCTGTCATTTGCTGTATTTGACATCTGTTTGTTTGAAACTTTAACAAATCATATCTACTGTCATTGAGTAGTTCAATTATTGAGTAGAACTTAGGCAGCTTTTATTCTGTAAACATAAATTGCCCTTTTCTAATGAATTTCTTAATGTTCATATTGTTTGGTAACTTTGGTTCATACAGGCTTGAACATTCAACCTTTTGCTTTTTTGTCTTACGATGTATACATGACGTAGAGTAGTCTGACTCTTTCTTGTTTGTTTCTATATATTGTTCCATGTTCCTCATTTATGCTTTGAATAGCAATCTGGTTTCAGAATTCAAGCTTGTACCACTTTAGTATGTTCCACGCGTCGCATCATATTCAACCTGTTCCTGCTACTCATGATGAAGTAAGGCTTTATTAATCATTTTTTAAATTCTGTTTATTCTCTGCAGTTGTAACTTGTAGCTTTTCTTGGCAAGTAACATTGTATCTATACATTAGGTTGAAGCCGAAGCAAAGGCAGTTAAAAATGTTGCTGAATCGCTTTGCCCATTGAAAATCGTTCTAGATCGGGTGGTTTTGACTTCAAATGGTGTTCTTCTCGGGTGTTGGCAGGTGCCGTTAATAACTCTTCCGACTTTCTGGAAATACATGGATAATATATGAAATTTGTGCTTCCCTTTATGGTGCTTGTTTAGTGAAGTTTTTGTTGAACCACTTTTTTTCTCAATTTATGGAACTTTGATGCGGAACTAGCAGAAGTTTCTAAATCTTGAAGGGTTGGAAGTGTTTCATTTTAGTTTCAAACACACGCGTTGTAGACCACAAAGCTTGCTAAAAACTTGAGAAACTTTTTGTCCATGAATGGGAAACAATGTCATGAAATTTACTTTTGTGATGAGTAGTGGTTGTTTTTGCTTGAGTAAATGCTTTCATAGTTCTTTTGTAATGAACTGTCTTAAGGGAAGGGTATTATGGGTTGTTTAGTTTGTTAATAGTGATCAAATGTAGTACATGAGAAGGGTAAATAGGCAATGCAGTAAGAGATGCCACCTGTGCACATGAGACGAAAGAAATTAGTCTAGAATCATCCTAGGGAGAGGGAGAATGTAATTATAAAAAGGGAAGAGGGATAATGAGAAAGTTGGCAGAAATTTGTATTGAGGGAAACCTTAGAGAATCATCGCCTAAAGCCATTGTTGGAGAGTTGTGAGCTAAACTCACTATTGGAGATTAATGGCCTTAAGCTATTAACCTATCTTTTGTAATCCTTTCATCATTATCAATCAATCTTAAAGCTTTCATCTTTATTGTTGCATTATTAAATCAGAATATTAAGCCAGAAAATTCGTTCATTACATCTCTTACCATCCAACAGCAATTGTCTGCTGGCAATAGAAATTCAGTACCATGATATTAAACCTAGAATAAGTGTCATGCGATTAGTGCTTCTCTTAATGTTTTGTAAGCCAAAATATGTTATTGCTGTTATCTTCTGTTATTCAGCTGAATTCTGTGCATGGGCTGCAATTTCCGAGATTGTTCCTTAAATTAAATATATATGAGTCTTTTGGGAAATGACTAATAAGCGATTTGACAGTTCAGATGATGTTGGAATTGCTTAATTGTCTTAGGACACTCTGATTATAATTGTGACCATATACACAATTAAGACCTTGAATCCCTTTGCGCTTTGCCTGTTTCTCGCTCTAGTCTTACTAGTTACTACTAATAAGCTTAGTGATTCTAGCAAACTAAAAACAATTTTAAGAGAAAAGATGATAGATCCGTGGCATTGTGGACCAGCCTCCAATGTATGTAGTCTTTTGATAAATCTTATTCTTAACATCAATAACTCTTTTTTGTATAGGTAACTTCTGGTACTGATCCCACTACTGTACGCGCTAAGCTGAGGACAGCCCTTCCACGTGCACCGGAAAAGCAGCTTGTAAGAGAATTCCAAAACGTTGCATATTTACATATACAGGCAATACAACTATGATAATATTTTCAAATTTTAGGTCTTATTTTTGGCCTTGGATGTATGAAGATGTTTCTAAGCCCCCACAGATTGGCTTTTGGTTCATGAAATTTTCCATTTAAATATGAAAATCCACACAGGCCAATATTTTGCAAGTTTAAAGTACATACTATGGTGTCCATCAGTTCATGGTATGCTAACTGAAAAAAAAAAGCTGATAGTGAGGAATAATAGCATCATATATTCATGTGGTCGTCTCCTGTGAACGCCACACGGATGCATGATAATATGAATATGCAATGAACTCTATGGCTCTATCAATAACTCTACCTCTCTTATATGGTTACCTTCAATAGTTATCCAATTATGGCTTGATGTTGTTATTCCGGTCATTTTCCATCTTCTTGTTCAATTTTGTCATTTATATGATGGAACTCCAAGTGCTTGCTTCACAATTCATCAACTAAGCATGCATCTTGTCTAACTTGCTGCAGTATGATGATGCTATACTTCATACTTCATTTGCAAGGCTATTGGGTCCTCCAAGAATTCTAGACAAGGTTAGTAACTTAGTATCAAGTGTTGCATGCTCACTTTCTTATTATGGCGATTTTTTTTTTCCAATTTAATTTGCTTTACTTTCTGTGAGAATGTGCTTCTTCCATCCTGTTTAGCCTGAGTTTGGGGTTTGTTGCTGAAGCTGGTACTTTTCAAGGTCGAGGTGAAAGGAATGAAGGGGTGGGTAGGATGGAAATGTGAGTCTCTTGAACTGTTGTGTTTAATGTGTGTGCATGATGAGATCACCCCTTCTTTTCCCCTAATACTTTCCACCAATTTCAGGATTATAGATCCTTATTTGGTACCTGCTGTGCACCCACCCACAAGCTAAGGAGAGTAACCGTTGTATTCAAGTTACTTGGGTCAACCTTTTGAACTGGGTTTATTAGTGGGTAGCCAATTAAGGGAAAATCTATGTATTCTGCTTCTAGCCTTCTAGTACATTAGTAGCCTGTAGTTTTGAGTTCCAATTGGTTCTAAAATGTAAAAGCAAAATGTGGGTTACAGTGGTCCTCTAGGTTTCCAACATAGCATGCAGACACTTTTTTGAATGAGCAACTGCTGTGGAAAATGCTGAAGAAAAATTACTTAACAATATTTTTTTTTCTTTTTGTTTTTGGTGATGGGATTAGATTGATTAAACTAGATCTAAATGCACATGAAGCTTACTTCACATTTCGAAAAAAAAATACACAAGAACTCATATTATATTAGCATTGAATATATTGAAGAATACATATGTATAATAGGTGGACACCAAACACCTCGAGAGTTGGCCTATATAATAGAGATATTATTCCACATGATAAGTGATACTCCATATCTTCTAACTTGCTAAGGAAGATTTATGAGCAAATATTAAAGTATCTTAATTCTATATTTCTAATCTAGATCATTTTGTAACAATTGTCACTTTCTAAAATGGCGAGGAGCCCAATGACATGGGTTAGGAATCCTTTTTAAGCTTAATCAACCTAATCCATTTGCAGAACCTATATGTATTTCTTTACACTTAACCGAAATTTTGATGTGACTATTATAGCGGCCAGATTACAATACTACAATGTGGTCCCTGATTCTTTAAAATTGAGCTCCATGCGATTCTGTGATAATCTTGGTATTCTGAGCTTACTAGTGGTGTTAGCTATCTGAAGTTGACACACGAGGGATGCCTATACTGTCTAACTAACTTACTTCTGGAGTTACATAATCTGTTTTTTCCTTCATGCTTGATAAAGTTAAATATTCAAGTTCTTAAATCTAAGAAGCACAAGCACTCCTATCATAGATCCAAGAAAAAAATACTCAAGCGCAGAATCAGTTCTTATAAATGCAGGCCTTAGTTTCCTGAGAAAAGCGAGTCATGATATGAATTCAGTCTGTGGTGAGGAGTTCATCCTCATTAAAAAAAAATTGGTTAGCAAGCTTGCATAGGATGCAAACAGGGGAAACAGCCACCCTTTAATAGTTTAATGCATCAGGTATAGGGGACAGGGACATTAGTAGTTGTCATTATACTTCAGCCATGCTTTGTTTGGATATAGTAAATAAGGAAAGTCAGGAGAGGGAAAGAAGGGGGAAGGGGGAGGGAAGGTAAAGTTGAGTGCAATTTTCCTTCCAAATCTCTCCAATTTTGGATGGATACTGCTTATTAAAGAGAAAGGGAAAATGGATCCCTCCCTTTCCTTCCCCTTCCTTCTCCCTATCCTTTACCCAAGTAAGAGAAATTGCGCACCTCCCTTTCTCTTCCCTTCTTTTCTTTCTATCCAAACAAAGTGTTAGAGCTAGCTTGAGCAAAGCAAATGGAAACCAGCTAGAGGAAGGATTCAGTTAGTGGAAAATTGCTGAGTTCTCCTTACTTCTGTTTAGTTTCAGTTTGTATTTGGGAGAGAATCAAGCTTCTACAAACCTTGAATATTCTCTTAATATGTATTTTCTGTAATTTTCAGCCTTAATTGCACATGTTTATCTTCCTTTTCAATTTTTCTGCTCAAATTGCAGTTCATAAACACCCATATATGTTTATGGCACAATGTACTGATAGATTCTCATGATTTTACATATTCATATTGGTCTTTCTGTGCATTTATTCCTTCATTTAATATTCCTTTTCTTGCCTTTTCTGAGTATTGTTTAAATGTCATGTGCAGGAGGCAGGTAAAACTTCAGACAACATTCAATTGGTTCATAGGCTGGTGGCTCACCTCAACAATCAAATTAGTGGGTTTCAGGTAAGTGATTGTACGTCTTATTGTTCGGAATTTCTATGCATCTCTGTAGATCTGTAGCTAGTCTGTTAAAATTCAAAACCGAAGGCAAAATTCACTAGAACTCACTTCAATCCAGAATGATATTGACCAATAACATAAGCGAGGGTAGTAATCATCTACGACTGAAAGTTGACTTGGTCAGCCAGAGATCTGAATTTTGTTTAGTGCCACAGGATTGTCTTTGTAAGGTGCTTCCCACAAAAAATGATATTCTGTTATGAAAACCTTTCGAAACCTATCAGGCGGGACATTTGATTTTTCAATGAGATCGGTTTTAAAAGTTCTAAGAATCAGATTTGTTGTGGAAGCAATTTGAACTCAGTTTACCTGAAGTTACAAGGCCTTCGTATAAATTTCAAAATTTATCAAATTGACCTAGCATCACATAATACTTTTGTGCTTGATTGTTCATGCTTTGTACGCTTCAATTGAGAAATTCAATTTAAGCATTTTTTTTTTGTCGAAAAATGGGGCTTGGTCAAATTTTTTGATAGAAAAATATTATATTAGACTAAGAAATGTATCCAAATTATTTCAAATTAGTTATGGAACAGGAATGTCCTAACCCCCTGCGTACTATCGTCCTTTTCTAGGTTTGAAGTGTGAATATTTGTATATAAACTAACTCTATTTAGCTTCGTGAAGAAACTTGTGTGGTGTCAATAGACAAATATTAATCCCGTTGTTTTCATCTGACAATCTGACATACATCAAATTTCGACCTGCTATCTATTTTCTTTTACTTGTGAATCATTGTAGGCTGTCGTTTCTGAACTGTGGTATGTAGAGGAACTCGATGTGCTTGCTCTTGGATTGGATGGAAGAATGAAGGTTCGACGATTTCATCTCGGCTGCTCTAACACCTGAGAGTATCGAATTTAAACACAGCCATATGACTAGTGATTACCAATTTTTTCTTGGGCAATATCTGGGAAGCCCTCTTCAGAAGATACTGCAGGTTGTTAATAGATACTACGGGATATACATAGCATATTGAGTGGCATTTGGAATTGATCAGATCCTACTGTATATTTGTAAAACCCGTGAAGTCCCTGATTGATACAGAGCTATTCTGTGAGTTCGACTTTCTATCCCATAAATCCTCTAATGGTAGTAGTACACTTGTACTGTATAGGTCTGTGTCATTTTGTCATACTGATGCTCGAGAACAGAAATGAGCGTTCTTTCCTGCTGTTTTAGGAGCGTAATTTTGTTGCTAGTGAACACGAATGTACAAAAGGACATGAGTTTTAGAAATGAATGCTGATTTGAACATTCGAAACACATCAATATTGTATTAGCTTTATAATATAATTCTCAGCATTTTATGGTGTATTTGGTACGTCAAAATCATAGTGCCCATCTCATGGCATGCTAAGAAAGTAGCTGGACTATACATTCTTTTGTGGATCTCATTATGTTTTTGGTTTCTGCAAATGTAAGCCTTGTATCCAATTGTATCATTAGCTTTAGAAGGCCTGAATCCAATAATTGCTGGCTTGGATGCTTGAAAATACAAAGTGTAAATTTGGAAATGTGAGTCTTAACTTTTAACCTTGGCGTAGGATGTATACCCTGATTCCTCGATCTCAAATTTACTAATTGCTCCTTTGTTTTATGATTTTATCTCCAATTTCAATAACGTTCGAGTTCAAACTCCCTTTATTTCATCTAATTTCACGTAACAATCATCGATATTACATATCTAATCATCAATTGTAGCAATTATATAAATTTTTGATGTTATGAAAATATAAAATGAAAGCAATCTAACTAGGGTTCACGTAACTATTTTTCATCGAGTATTAGAGGAAGTCAAAGTACCACCCTTTTTTTTTTTTTATGTAGCAATTTTCACCTAAGTTTGATGGAACAAAAAAGAAAGTTGAAGAAATCACAATGGATGATCTCATCTCTTAATCAACCCTCCACCTGCTAAACTAAACTACTGCTACTCTGTACCTGTCACATAAATGATAATTCTAGTATATGCTTCTCTATGACAAACTCATCCCACGTCATCCTCGAAGTTGATGTTGCCACGTATATAAACCTATGTAAGTACTCCTTGTCTGAGAGAAGATTTGGATTGAAAAGAAAGATTATGACTTTCTCATCCTTAGTATTTGGCCTTTAAAATAAAACAATTGCTAAATTTCCTAAACAGAAATATCATAATAATTGCATTATTAAAGTAATTCTTACATTTATCATAGTGCATATAAAGGTAGATGCATTCAAGAATATATTATGTTCATTTGTTGATTACAAAATAAAGTACAATAAATACAATATCAAATTAGCTGAAATATTCAATTAAAATGTGTATAAACTCTAAATGCACCTAGATGCAATATTGCAATTTTCATGTACAATTTCTTACAACCAAGCAAAGCTTGGTCGAATTGGTGGAGAACTCATCTTATGACTTTGAGATCACAAGTTCGAGTCACATTAACCTTGAACAGAACTGAGCTGAAATAAATAGAGTTGGATTGAACTGAACTGATTGAAGCTGAGTTGAAATGAAATTAACTGAAATTAATATTAAGCTGAAGTGAACATACTCTAACTACAAAATGCTTAGGAGTAAGGGGATTCTCTTACCTCCCTTTTCTACTCTGAAGCGTTAACTAAACCTAAAAGAGATGTTGATTCACTAATCAATGAAACTAAAGAAAATAGGACAACATATTAATTCCGTTTGACCTCTCTCTCACACTCTTCCTTCTCTCTTTTCTGTGTTTAGTCTATTTCCTATAAAATAATTTGAATACCAAACAAGCTTATGCCACACAATCAATCACCTACTTTACCATTATTTTCATTTCCTTTTTTATACTTCTAGAAAAATAATGTCATTTTCACCTTTCATTTAGTTTTCTTTCTTTTTCTTCCCTCAAAGTCTGTGCATTTCTCTCTCAACTGAAGCCCCCTATCAAGAAATCCTTTACTCTAATCCTAAATTTGCTAGATTTGTAATTTTCTCCGAATAAATTTTTAGCCAAGAAATATGGGAGGAAGTGGGGGTGTTGCTTTTCTCAAAGTTGTGCTTCAGAACTTCGATATTCTTGCTGGGTTTGTCCCTCTTTTTCTTTCCTCCTTTTTTTTTTCCTGTTAAAATTACCATCAAATGCTTGGAATTTGCTATTTTCTGCACTAATTTTTACATTTTACGGCAATTTGATTACTCATTGATTGTAAGATTTAAATTCTAGGCTATTATTATTGCTTGATTTCATTTAATTTGTTCACTTGTGTGAATTTTGAGTGAAGAGCATATAATTGATTTAAATTGTATAAATTTTTAGCAGCATAATTGTTGGTTTTGTTGAAAGAATCCACCTTAACCTCAATATTTTGCTCACATCATGGGTTTTCTGATTCTCTGTTGTAATTTTTATGGATTTTGATATTTTTGTGTGATTTGGGAGTGTCAAGCTTATAATTGATCTTAATTTTAAAAAAAATTTGGCAACCCAATTGCGCCTTTTTTTGGTTAAAACATTACATATTTTCCTCAATTTCTTGTTCAGATTTTTGGGTTTCTGTTTCATTGTTAATCAACTTCACAAGTTCACACTCGATTATGTCACGCATTCCAAAAATGATACATTGTATAATTTTAGTAAATTTTAATGCTTATATGTATAGCAAAACCCTTTTTGATATGAATGTAATTTTTTTTTTTTTAATTAATTTTATTGGATGTGATTGTATTTTTATCTAAAATAAGGTTTGTTTGTGTTGTTGCAGGCCTGTGGTTAGTCTTGTTTATCCCTTGTAAGTATTTTTGCTTTACTCTTCATTAAGTTATGCTGATTTTGGCTTGGGCGATAGATTTTGAGTGTTTATTTT
Organism: Chenopodium quinoa; assembly: GCF_001683475.1. Taxonomy (NCBI): domain Eukaryota; kingdom Viridiplantae; phylum Streptophyta; class Magnoliopsida; order Caryophyllales; family Amaranthaceae; genus Chenopodium; species Chenopodium quinoa. Next base: position 3,918,098 of record NW_018744626.1, on the reverse strand, counting down.
GATTGCGAATTCTAATAAAATGATGGAAATGGGATTCTTTTCATATAAAGGTTTCTGATCTTTTAGTCTATCCTGAGGGTTAGGCATTCTGATGGGAAAGATTGTTAGCAATGCAACAATAATTCTGATAATGGATTTTGACTATTCATTTTGCCTGGAAAAAAATTATCGGTGTGTGGTACTCCATAGGCTGTACTCAGATATGAGAACTACAGTATGACAATTTAATTCAGACCTAGAATTGCTGATGATTTGAGGCTGATTTGCCATATATGTGTTGAGATGGGTACATAAGTCCTTGTAATTTTAGTGCGAGTCAAAATAGTAGTAGGTTAGTTTAGCTAATTTCTATTCCGTGTGTTTTATTTGTCTATCTACAAAGTAGGAGTCCAAAGTTCTAGTCAGTTATTAACAACTTTAGTTGGTTTACATGGATTTAAGATATAAATTATGATTTTCTGTTAGGTATGCATCAATCAAAGCTATTGAAACCAAGTCTCCTATTGATGATCAGCAATGGCTCACTTATTGGATTCTGTATTCCATGATCACTCTTTTTGAGCTCACCTTTGCAAAGGTTATTGAATGGTAAGTTTCCTTAGCTTTGATCTCTTTGTTTTCAGCTGATATTTTTTGGTTTATTTCGATGCCATACTACGATAAATATCATCTATAGTGGATTAAAGCAAGCTGTCTTGGTAATCAACTAAGTCTTTGCTCTTTGGTGCTATGTTATCTGGATGTCAGTATCCTGCCCATGGAATGTCAGTTACTGCTAATCGGAGCATGTCTTCTCATATTCACTGTAATTCTAGCATACCCTGAACTGATTTTCTTTGTTAATATCACTCTTCTCAAGTCAAGACCTTTTATGTTCCGTGAAAAGTATGGTCTAAAACATCATTACACTACCTCTATGCTTCTAACTAAGCACAACTATTATTAGAGGTAGGGATTCAGATGTACATTGTCTTTCAACTACAATAATAGAGAGGCTATTTTCGGTTGACCATTAGTTTGATAGACGGCAGCTGTTTGCAACTTCTCAGAGGATAAGAAGTGCTGATCATCTATTTCTTCCTTACCCTGCCTTCTGTTGGAGTATCAGTTGAGAGGCATTAGGGTAATCTTGATGTTGATGAGGAACTTTGTTAGTATTTTAAAATGCAAAGGAGTACTATTTGCTGCTGACTTGAGTCTTGAGTTTGATATGAGTAGGTCAAACTTGGCAGGATTTGCTTTTTCGAATTATGTGTATATGGATTTGGGAATAAGTTTTTGTTTTCTGAGTTATCTGTAGCATATTTTGGACTGTCAGGTAGCCCATCCACAATCTAAAATTGTTTGGGATTGAGTGGACTGAAAAAAGGTTGGCAAAGGAAATGGTAAATCTTGGAGGCATATTGAGAATCATACAAGTCTTGGAATATCAACCAATACATGGTCTGGTTGTCTAAATCTCACGTTGCTCCTGTAGATACCCAGCTTGCCTCATTTTGTGAAAGCTCACATTCTTATTTTGCCATTATCTTGCTCTCTTTGGACTACTTTTTTTACTCTCTATCTCTTTAGTCTTTTATATTTCTGAAGACATTCGGAACTTCAGTAGGTGCAGCTGCTTTAACTGCCCATCTACCCCCCATACTGATGCTCTATATTGTTTCAACGAATAACATAGTAAAATATGTTGTCAAAACTACCTACTCAGAAATTTATCTTGATTAGATACCATGTACATTTTTATTTTGGTTGAAAAACATTCCTGTACCCTAGCAGCTTATTAGCTTATGACATTGGATTACCTAAATAGCTTATGAGAGGCTTGCTACTCTTAATCTACCTGATCAAATTGCTTATATTTAGGACTAAATTCAATGAGAATCAGACAATGGCCAGACGCCCAGACCACACACCTTATCCTGTCTCTTTGAGCAATCAGAACTCACAGGATTCACGAGATGAATGGATTATATCATGATATCCTGATAATATTTCTTGATTGGGAGTTCTTGATGAAAATATTGCATTCGTATCTACAGGATCCCTATTTGGTCATATGCCAAGTTGATTATGACTTGCTGGCTGGTGATACCTTACTTTAATGGAGCTGCATATGTTTATGAGCATTTTGTAAGACCAACATTTGTCAATGCCCAGAATCGTACTGTCAACATCTGGTATGTCCCAAGGAAGAAGGATGTTTTTAATAAGAAGGATGATATTATAACAGCAGCAGAAAAGTACATACAGGAGAATGGAACAGATGCTTTTCGAGATCTAATTGACAAGGTAAATTCACCATGAAAGAAGTATAATCATCTACTTTTAGATGTTTTACTATCTGCAGTACAATTTTATTACTAGTTGGATAGATTGCTTATTACGGCGCTACTTGTGAAATCTAGCACAAAATAGTATCAAACTATCAATTAACTTGTCTTGAGAAGCTCGGTTTCCATTAAGTTACATGGCTTGAGGAATTGAATTGACCTTCTGTGACTGACTTATATATGTTCTGTTTATTGTTTTTGGTAGGCTGATCACAAAAGTACGAAACCAAACACTGATTATGGCATTTTTGAGAATGAACACTACTACTGAGTGCTGCAGTCTGCTGATTTTCCAATAATGTAAACTTTTTTCAACCACAGTTTAGTTTGTGCCATGTGTTACCTTTTTAAGCCGTTTGCCACCTCTGTAATTAGCTTGGTGTCTTTTATTGTGTAATTATGATGGCATTTCATCCTTTTTAGTGATTAATGGTAGTTAATTACTGTACAATACATCCTTGTGTGTCTTAATTTGTCTGGAAATACTCCAGCAGCCTAACAGAGAAAAGAAGAGGGAAAGGGGTGCCTTCTATTTTGTACCTTGTTGCTTATGCATTCTAACACTTTTGCAGCTAAGATGGACTGGTATTGTCTATACTTTCCAAGAATTCGTCGTCATTGTGACCTTTCACTCTCATTTCTGTCTATACTTTCTTGTGGTACTCCGTCATGCAGATTCAAAGTGGTTGCTAAGGTTATGGCCTAATGTTATTTTGGACACGAAGTGTCAATTAAATTGAGTTTTCAGTTCTCGACTTCTCATAAAATCTCTTGTGAACTTGTCAATTCACGGGACTGAGAGATTGTTGCTCATAATGTAAGCAGTTTATCAATTTTTTTTACTAAAATACACAAAATTTCCTACAAAATAAATTTTGATTCCACAAGCTATAAGTTTATTACAAACAATTTCATACAACTGAAGTTAATATCAGACTTTCGTCAAAGGGGAAAAAAAAAAAGGTTAATATCAGACAACTTCAGATTATTTCAGAAAATTTCAGACAAATAAGTTTTAAAATTTCAGATAAATTCCAGACAGAATCAGATAGCTGGCCTAAAATTTGAGTAATTTATTGCCTATTTTCATAATATCAAAATTTTATACTCCGTAATAAGTTTTACTAATAGACAATTAAAAATAATTTTGGTCAAGGTTAAACTAGTACAAGAGCTTTTTGACGGGAAACTAAAGTTCAAGTTTCCCTAATAAATTACATAGTTATAATAAAGGATAGATATATCTGGACATGTCTTCAGAACTCTTGCGCCATTTGAATAACCGAGTTATCTTTGTTAATGTTCCACCACCTACAGCACATCAGTCTGCACTCTAATTGTCATCCTTGAGATCAGCTACACAAGAATCATGGGATGCTGACAGAAGTTGCTGAGCTTCAGAAAACGCAGATTCGTTCTCATCGGCAGAGTACAGTATTTTCTTAATCGCAACAGCCAACTGCAACAGGTGACAACAACAGGAGAAACGTTACAGTTAGCCAATCCGAAAGCAATCTAAAGCATAGATAATTTACATAGAGAGTTCATCAATTTTTAAGGGTGGACAAACTTCTCAAACTTCTTTCTCCCAAGAGTCCCAACACTTTAAACAGCCCTAATAAATAAGCTAGAAATCACTTTAAGATTTGTCAACAAACCACATTTAAAGATCATTTATCACTACTTTTTAATATAACACCCCCAATCTTTTGGACCTAAACTATACGAGAATTTGGCTCAGGAACCTCAATTTCAGACATCTTTTAGTAAAGGTTTAACCATCAGTCAGATTTTGATATGGTTCTAGGAATATATTCCAGGAACATTGATCGACAAAAGACTTAAGAAGGAAAAAAAATTGAAAGCTGGTAACGCTGTAATGTTGGAGAATAACAAGGCTCAATTACTTCATTAATCACTCAACTAAGTCCTAAAACTCGCAATAAATCAAGCAAATTGCTTCATCCCAGATCAGTTCACAAAGAAATTCCGTGCTAGCCATCACTATCTTATTCCATATAAAAGGTCTGAGCCAATAAAATCCTGGAATTTCATCATGAGATAGTTGAGACTGGGACGATCCAAGATTCCAAGGGGAAGGGGAAATCTCATAGCTACTAGTGGAGTCGAAATTCTTCCAATCCTCGTTAATTGTGACAGAAACATTAAGCAAAGCCTGATACGAGTACTACATCTGCACCCTACTAAGCCCCTTCCTTAAAACTGGCTTAACTTTCTGATCACTGTGTTGAAATTGGAACTTGGAAGCACATACCATTTGACAATATACAAAATAAACAATCAGTCTGAATGACCATGAGAAAAGTTTGTATTTTTAGCAAATTCTCACCGGCAGAGTATCCACTTCAGAAGCCTGACAAAGCATTTCAATATCCCTCAATTTTCCAAAGTAGAAGTCTCGTTCTTTTTCCAACAGGTCCGCTGAAAGCTTTAGATCAGTAACCTGTGTGAAGAAGTTGATTTTAGCAAAGAAGCCGGGATGTGGCTATATTTAAAGATAGTGACCATTTTTACTCAAATTACAACTACATTGAATACAACTACATCGAAATGAGAAATCAAAAGCATAAAAAGGCCTTCAAGCATGATTGGGAGAAGAGCCCCACACTATTACTTAAGTGACCATTTTTACTCAAATTACAGCAACCAAGCATGCAAACACAGGCATGAGTGGGAGAAGAGCCCCACACTATTACTTTAGTGGCTTTCTCATTAGTATGTTAACCAAAGTATACGTGTGACACTGAACCAATTGTTTTAAATCATCTAAATCACACAGTTAACAAGCAGCTAAATAGAACTATCATACAATACACCAGAATCAGCATTATTACAACAGAAAAAGAACTTCCAATTCTATAGAAAGCATTAAATTAAGGAACCTGAGAAAGAGGGGCAAATGAAATGAAAGAAGCAAAGTGCTGTTGCAGTTAAAGAGAAAACTTATACCTCCTGAGTCAAATTCTGAACTTCTTCTGAATAGTCAACCTCACCAGGAGGGGAGGGAGCCTTCCCTTGTTTGAGGCCTATAAGAAAGGACATAGGTAAAACATGCAAGGGATTCAACATGCTGAGTACTCGTAACTATAAGAACAGGAAGAAAGATTTGGTGGTACAAAAAAAAAAGCAAGGTATAGGCTGACCAGCAGTTTTTCTAGGACCAACTCTATCACCAGATCCAGAATTAGGCAAATTGTTTCCCTGCAAAGACTTTGAATTCTTCTGTGTTGTCCTCAAAGGTCGATTACCACCCTTACATCTTCGCTCTACTGGGTCATAGTTCCTGCATAAAGAACAAATTTGATAAAATAGGGAATATAAATTCATCAGTAAATAAATACAATTGTAGATACTAGATATTTAAAAGCACAACTCATGCAATAAAAAACAGAATAAGATTGCATACTCATTCATCATTCCACCATTGATGGAATCACAATAGCGCTTCAACCACTGCAGAAACTCCAGATTGTCCAAAGTTCGAGCTTTTACAAGCTTATTAACGTCAATATGCTGAAAGTATTAATAAACAAAAGTCATATTAACTACTTGAAAAAATGCTTTTCCATTTATTATGCAACCTAATTTAAAATTTGGTTACAGCTGAAGGCTTTACAGTGTAGGAACTGGGAACAGGAAGTAACAAACCTAAGCTATATGAAACCAACTACTTGGAAAATCTGATGGATACTGACATATGAGACTATCAAGAGTATGAAAATATCCAACAAAACATGTAAGAGGGGCCATAAACTCCTAAGAAGCCTTTAATAGAATTCCTCATGTCCTCGTATGAAACCCACAATTTGCAGGAAAAACATCAGATTATCATGATAACTCGTTACAAATGCAAATGAGTTATAACATGTCTCTTAATCACCAGAACAGTATTAACCATGCATTATTGCATTCTTCTATTTTCATGGCAATTATTTCCAATGAGTTCTTCAGCTTCATACAGCTGAATCATAGTAACTGACTAATTGTGGTCTCACAGTACTTTGAGTGACAATTCATATTTTTCTTGTGCATAGTAATTCAAGGCAACCACAGTGCAATGCAGGTACATATATCGATCTCATTGCTCCAATCAGATTATATTGCATTGTACAAGTTGGGAAAGAGAAATCAAGAACTAGGGGGCATATTGATGAGAAGATAATCATGAAACATCTATAATTACCTTATCAATTTTTAACTTGCTGAAAACATCTTGCAAAATCTTATAATTCTGGATATAATCATATTCTGTCTTGCCATCAAAGTTCACCTACAAACAAAACAAACTCCGTCAACTCCATTGAAGGTATACCGAATGGATTTACAAGCTTTGTAATAAAATCAGACAAAGAAAAAACTTCATACCTTGTGCATGGGAACAACTCCTGGATATATCATGTCCATCATTTGACATTGCACTGCGCCAGATGCAGCCTATTCACCGCATCATAAATACATAAATGTAAAACAAATTATATTAATGGGGATAACAAGAAAAAAGATGCAAACACATTCATCATATACATTATACTCAAAAGAATGAGATAACAACCGGATATTGAAACCTTATATGGCTATGGGAGGAAAAAGACTATGCCAGCAGACAGTATAGCTAGCACTCACATTGTATTCAAATTAACAGAAACATAAATTTCCATAAACAATACTCAGGTGATGTATTCAGCTTTAGTGCTTTTGTTTAAACCAGCAATACTGATGGAATAAAGCAGAGAATCTGATGATCTAAGCACGTAAATCTTCTGTCATTCAACAGTCATGGTCCTAGTTACTCTTCTCCAAAACCCCAACAAAGTTACTAAAAGAAACGAAATAGATCTTACTATCCACCATTCCAATTCACACAGATCTCCACTTCTGCCAACTGAAGAATTCAAACCCATCATTCCACAAAATATCCATCACAAAGAACATGTCTTCAGCAAGTCTAAAGCATAACATTTCCCCATTTGGGGTGGATTTGATAGTTGGCTTTACTATGAGTAAAAAATATTACCAAGTTATAGCCTCTAACACACTATTAAATGACAATTACAGCCTCATTTTCCTTTGTTCCTAAATCTTAAAACTTAAATTTCATGTAACAGTAAAGCACTTTCTAATTAGAATTTTTCTCTTACCAAAAACCATTGTGCAACGTCAATAGGGTCATAAACTCGTAATGTGGATGCCAACAAGCTTAGTTGGTTAAAGGTTTACATGCATTACCCAATACAAATCGAAACATACCGACATCACTACCTTTAGTACAAAAAACACAACAAACAAAACATAAAAAAAGGGGTCATAATCATGGGAAGTGGCACTAAACTAGGCACTCCTTAACCAAATATGCAAATTCTTTTTTTTTTCAGTGTTTTGAAGGTGGAACTCAAAGTCCGGAGATCGAATCCCGTCTACATAATTGTTGGCTTTCTTTACTCCAAAGAAACAATATAAAAAAAGCATTTTTTTACATAGACTAACAATGTACATCCAAAATCTGAAACCACCCAACAGAAATTCCAACACCACATTCCTACATTTACAAAATTCCAGAAGAAAGAACAATTAATAAAAATTTGAATCATATCAAAATTCCAAAATTCTTATAAAATTCAAATTTCAAAACAAAAAATCAAAAAAAAAAAAAAAAAAATTGAAAGGAAGTATAAATGTATATACCTCTTCAATTCTAGAGAGATTAAGTTGAAGGCTGTTATTAATCCATTGCAAAATCTCATTCCTCCCCACAAAATATGCACTGTCCATCATTCCAATATTCGACGCCATACTTTCTCTCTCTTCTCAATTCTTACCAAAATGTGCAACTTTCTGAAAAAACCCAATTGAAATCTGGGTCTTTTAATACAAATTCTAAAACCTCCAACCCAAATTCTGAAAAATAAAAATGGGTTTTAATTGTTGGGTTTATTTAAATCAAAAGAGGAAATTTGAGGAATGGGAATTGAATAGAGGAGACCCCACGCCTTTATTGAAAAGAACGTTAAAGAATTATGGGTAAGCGTTATTAATACAATTAATTAATTTAGGGTTCCGCCATTATTAATTACATTCGAGAAATGATGTGACAATTGGGTTTGTATGTGAAGAGAATGCAAAGAGGGACAAAAGGCTGGCAAACACCCGGTAAAGAATGAAGGATGTTTACAACCCACCCATGAGATGTTCAACTTTTAATTTTTTTTTTTTTTTGGTACGGAGAAACTGCTAACGGTCCGTTTGGTAAGTGATTATATGTTGTAACAATTGACAGTAATAAATTGATAATGCAAATGATTTCTTAACATATTAGAATTATCTTATTGGTATGATGTTTATATGATTTTTTTTTCCGAGGAAAATCTTCTCCTATAATGAGTGGTGAGAATCAACCTTTGAAAGTCGGAGAACTAGTCAACTACTCTAGTCTCCTATCCCATTGATATATGTATAATAATTTATACCTATGTAGTAATATAAATCCAATTTGAACTTTATTAACTAAAGTAGTTGGTATCCCAAATATCCTCTATATTCAAACTCTAATAAGTTAAGGCTATGTACTCTAAATAAGGAGTACAATACAAACATGTTGGTGGAATGACTGGAATCTATACCTTGATATAATTGCATGCTTGGATCCCAAGACAGGAATTCTTTAGAGAGTTGCTTGTTAAGTGCATCATTACTAGTCATGTGATATTGTGAGAAGCAACAACACAAGCTTCAGCCTAGCTAAAGTTTATAGACATCACAAGAGCAAAGCAAAAAAATGTTAACAGGCTTTAATCTGACTCATACAGCCTTTGACAGTTATAAAAATATCATTCATAAACTTAACAATTATTCATATTGTATAAAGTATTAAAGTATAATTATCACTTTATCAGCAATGAATAAGAAAGGAAATTATATATATAATATATAGAAAATGAGAATGTTGCTCCAGATCCGGCACTATGGGATTGTGGAAACTTCCCTTTTAGGTAATTAATAATCATTTAGACAATTAGACAGGTAGGTCAACCACCCCCTTCTTTAAGTTTTACAAGACTTTGACCTCATAATTATGTGTAATAATGATACTTTTATTAATAAGAAATGTACTAATGTATGTTGATCTTATCTAATGATCCCTGCTTTGAGAGAAATGCTTAGCAATTCTTGCTAACATTAATCATCTTGCTGATAAGTTCATCTCCTTTCAACAAGGGCTTAATTTGAAGGATTAGTTGTACTTGTAATGTAAGTTGTAATCTTGAAGGGGAAGTTGTAGGATTTGTGTGATAGTAGTAATGAAAGCTGTGCTACTTGAGCATGAGTCTAGATTTTTATGAGTTAGCACAATTGAGGGTTCGTTGTGTTCGTTTACTTGAAACAAGTTTTTATGACTAATTAGGTGCAACTAGGGCTGGTTAGGTTCAATCAGGTGTAAACACAAGGTGAAATTTAAGGTTAATTAACTCTAGATAATTAGGGTCTGTTCTCATTGAATGAACTCAGTTGAACTGAACTGAAATGAATATTTTATAAGAGAAGGAAATTAGGAGGTGAAGTGAACTGAAGTGAACTGAATTGGGCTGAGTTGAACTGAACTGAATTGAATTTCAACGTATGAGAATAAGCCCTAAGTTTAGATGATCTTAGGTGAAGAAAATGCCCCTTAAGTTCAACTTAAACTCGTTAATTAATTCAAGAATGTTTTAAGCCATGGTATATTAGTCATTTAGTCTATTAGACGGAATTCAAATCATACTTAATTCTTGTTAAATCATTCTATGGTATATATAATTTCTCTATACTAATGATGACGTGAAATTAAAGTTGTAGGAAACTAGGGTGAGTACCAAAATAATTGTTTACAAATTGTTCGAAATCCATTTGGTCATAATTTGCTTACTCGTGTAGTCATTTGTAAAGCTATATTACTTATACACTCGTATATTGAATAGTAAAAATTAAACAAGTCAAATTAAAACATACAAATTATTATTTGAATTTTACAATAATTTTTTTTTTAATAAAATGATGGTTCTTAAGTTTTCTTGTCCCAAATTAACTTCTTAATAGTTTGAATTAGATTAAACCCGTGCGATGCACGGTTTGTTTGATTTTTAAAAAATAATTTTTTTATATTAATTTGCTAAAATTTGTGATATATTTAGATAAAATTCCTAATATTAAAAGGTAATATATAATATTTAATTAATTTAAACTTCGAAATTTCATTTGCCAATTTTGCCTACGTGACATTTGAATTATTTAATTCTAAAAAAATTTAATAATCTTGGTTTCAAAAAAAAAACAATAATAATAATCTCTTATTTAATTAGCTACAACAAAAATTTATAATCCTACATGACGCGCTAAGAAAACTAAATCCCACGTGGCTCTTCAAAAACTCGGGAAAAAACTCCCCTTTATATATATATATATATATATATATATATATATATATATATATATATATATATATATATATATATATATATATATATATATATATATACTAGATGAAGCCCGTGCGATGCACGGTTTTTTTTTTTTATTTGTGAGCTAAAATTTGTTATATATTTAGATAAAATTCTTAATATTAAAAGATAATATTTAATATTTAATTAATTTAAACTTAAAAATCTATTCGCCAATTTTGCTTACGTGGCATTTGAATTATTTAATTCTAAAAGAAATTAATAATCTCTTATTTAATTGGCTACTACTAAGATTTATAATCCTACATGACGCGCTGAGAAAATTAGATCCTCCGTGGCTCTCTAAAAACTCGGGAAAAAACTTCCTTTTAAATATATATTCTAGTTTTGTACCCCGGCGATGCCCGGGTAGTTCATGGACTTTTAAGATAAAATTATACTATTATAAGTCAATTTGATTGAATATAGAATTCTAAATTAATTTTTTTTTTCTACAAAATCAATCTACGTGGTACGATACTTGGCGAAAAATTAAAACACTAAATGATGTTGTCTTGTGGCCTAATTATAAATTTATTATTTGATATTTTATCGAAGAAATAACTCTAAACTAATAATCTTATTCTAAAATTCTATCCTAATTTGATTGAATAGAATTCTTACCTAATTTTTTTTGTCATATGAAATCTATCTAAGGTGGCACGACACTTGACGGTTTTTTTTTATCATATGAAGTCTATTTAAATCTATCCAACGTTATTTTGTATAGATCTTGTGAATGCGGAGTTTTGTGCCCCGTGCAATGTTCGGGTTGTTTATGAAATCTATTTAAATCTATCCAACGTGGTGCGACACTCAAATTTTATTTTATCAAAAATAAAACTCTAAACTATTATCCTAAAATTCTATCCAAATTTGATTCAAAATAGAATTTCAAACTAATTTTTTATTTTTTTTTATCTTATGGAGTCTATTTAAATTTATCCAACGTGGCGCAACACTTGGCGAAAAGTTAGAATGCCAAGTGTCGCTGCCTCGTGACCTAGGTAAAAGTTTAACTTTATATCTTAGTTACTAGTTTTATGTCTCGTACGATGCCTGGGTTGTTTATTGAATTATAAAATAAATTTTTAATCTTTATACGATTGTGAAGTATATTATTTTAACCGATTAGTATATATTATAAATGTATGTTTTACGCTTTGAATTATTTCCTTTGCCCAAAAAATATTATGATACAAAAAATAATTTATTAATTTTTAAGAATTATAATCTAATAATTTTTTTAATAAAATTATAATTGAATTTGTACATTTGAAATATTGGTATTTTATCGAAAATAAAACTAATTTTATCCTAAAATTCTATCCAAATAGAATTTTAAATTAACTATTTTTATCTTATGAGGTCTATTTAAATCTATCCAAAGTGGCGAAAAGTTAGAACGCCAAGTGTCGCAGCCTCGTGACCTGGCTAAAAGTTTAGCTTTATAGTTATATATGATTAGATTAGATTGAAGTTAGTCGGTATTATATCATTATTTATCAAGACAATTACTTTTTACTATTATAGAGTGAAGATACATATTGAATTGTGCTCGATATTTTTTATTTTATTTTATTATTAATAGCAAGCTAATTTAGCTAATCTCAAATATGTTTTGCTAGCCGGAATTCGAACTTATAGTACATTATGAAATTTAAATTTTTTAGCAAAAGTATTTCAAATTGATTCAATTTATGGCTTGATATTTTTTGTCGTTTAATATGTGCTCGATATATAAATTATAAAAATCGGCATGTATGTTTAAGAAGAAATTAGGCCTTCATATAATTTTTTTACTTTTTCAATTGAGATAGGTTAAATAAGTTTCATTTATTTTGCTACTTGTTTTAGTTTTTGTTGCTTAAAAAACCAAACCTCTTTCCAAGTTTCATTTATTTTAATTTGCTACTTTTATTTTTGAATAGTTTTAATTTGCTACTTGTTTTAGTTTTTGTTGCTTAAAAAACCAAACTTCTTTCCATTGAAGGAGCCCTTATTTATCTCTATGATAAACGAAGAGGCAAAATTGGAAAACTCGCTACTTTTTACTTAAAGCAATAGTTTTACCTCAAACCACTATTTTAAATAATGGATTTACTTATAGACATTGCAAAATCACGAGTTTATTTAAGCCCTATTTACTTCACCTTAAAATATATATTAAAAAAATAATAATAATTTTCATTCAATGAAAATAATTTAAGTTTTAAAAAAAATAGTTCAGTAAAAATGATATCAGCTCAATAAAAATCATTAATTTTAAAGAATAAAGCTCTGTTCACTTCATTTTATTTTTGCTGATTGAAATTAATTTTACAGAATTCATTTTTGCCGAACTTAAATTATTTCACTGAACTTAAATTAATTCATTGAACTAAAGTTATTTTTATTGATAATCTATTACTTCGTATAATTCTTTTATTTATTTATTTATTTTGAAAGATCCTATAATTCTTTTTTAATATTACTGATATTTACTGAATTGTGAACAGACCTAAATATTATTAAGAATTAGTGAAAATAATTTTAAAAATATTTTGATTTAGTAAGATTAATTTGAGAAAGTAAAAACAATTTTAAATTTTTAATTCATCACTAATAAAGTGAAGTGAAAAAGGGTTAAAATTTTGCCATTTATTACGAGTTACAACTATAGACACTCCGTCCCACTTTCGCACCAAACCAAAACCACACTCGCACCTCTCTTGTCCTCCTCCGCCGCCGCAAATGGCGTTCCTCCGAGCACGCACCACCCTTCTAACCACCTTCCGCCGCACCTTCTCTTCCTCCTCCTCAACCCCCATCAACGAAACCAAACCCCCAAAAATGGCCGACTATCTCCTAACCAACGATCTCGCCTCCCAAATCGGCACTTCAATGCCCATCTCAATGATGCGAATCGGAACCCTAATCCACAACATCGAGCTCCGACCCAGTGAAGGGGGCAAGCTCGTCCGCTCTGCCGGCACCGTCGCTAAAATCCTCAAGGAACCCTCGTCCACCCGCCGCGTCCTGGTTCGCCTCCCTTCTGGGGTTAGCAAGCTTATTGATACTCGATGTCGCGCTACAATTGGGTCTGTTTCGAACCCTTCTCATGGGGCCAAGAAGCTCAAGAAAGCTGGGAATAGTCGGTGGCTTGGAAGAAGACCGGTGGTTCGTGGTGTTGCTATGAACCCTATTGATCATCCTCATGGTGGTGGTGAAGGGAAGAGTAAAGGGCATTTGTCTGTTTCTCCTTGGGGTAAGCCTACTAAAGGTGGGTATAAGACTGCTTGTCCTAAGAAGAAGAATCGCCTTATTTAGGATCCTTTGATTTTGGGTAAGTTTGATTTTTTTTTTTTTGTTGAATAATTTGGTAAATTTTTTTATTTTGGTGAATTTGATTTGATATGAAAGTTATAATTTTGAGGTTCTTTTTTTATGTTTAAGTTATAATTATCATTTGGTTTTGTAGTTATTTTTATTTAAGCTGGTGGATTTTGGTTGTTTAGTTCAGTTCAGTGATAAGTGGGGTTCTTTGGTTGTGATTGAGAATATTTTACTTTTTTCCTATTTTTGGTGTTTGGTATCATGGAAATGATTTGAATGCACTGAATTCAATTCAAGCCGGTCGAATTTCTAAATTTGATCTTAATTTCATTGTGGAGGGAGGAAGTGGAAGTTTATATTGGTGATTGGAGAATAAGGGGTGAATTAGAAGAAAATGGCGTGGAGATTAGTTGAGGAGGGGTTTAAAATGACATTGGCTGCCGATCCAGCTGCTGATATCTCATGGATCATTCACATTCTGGAGTTACAAAGAAAGGTTGATTATATGCATTGTTTTATTGTGTCTTGTTATTATAACTACTTCTATTAGTTTTGGTTTTACATTGCCCCGTTTTTGTAAGGTTCTTAGCTTGATCGTTGGGTTTTTGTTCCTATCTTAGTTGAGAATGCCTTGTATGAGTATGATGATCAATTGGGAGCTTATTGTATGAAGGCAATCGTGCTTAATTTTGGTAGGATCTGACAGTTTGACAGTGAGTTATGCCAGCTTGCCAGGAGCTAGACTGCTAGAGGCTGAGCTATAATTATCATTTCGTTTCTCTAGTGAATTTTGGTTGTTCAATTCAGTTTAGTGATTAGTGGAGTTCTTTGTGACAGGCATTGCTTAAAATTTTCGTAATTTTGTGTTTGATATGAAGGAAGTGATTTGAAAGTGTTGAGTTTGATTCAAGTCGGTTGAATGTAGGAAGCTTTGGATGTTTTATTTTGAAAATAAGGGGTGAATATTAGGAGAATAAGGTAGGGTGATTAATGGAGGAGGGGTCTGAAATGGAGATACTGTAAGGATGGAGATGGAGATGGAGAATTTTTCAAAATTGTAAGATTCCCATATTAACTTATTCTATACCTTCTTATCATGGATTCCTCAACTGTTTGATTTTTGTTGAGGTCTTTTGGTTCCTATGGGCTATGGCACCCTGTTTTCTGGTCAATGCTTTAACATCACCAGTTCCTTATTTCTTTCAGCTGCTAATAAGTAATAAATACCTTGGATTTGATGATTTTAGATAATGATTCTTCTGACTTCCTTCACGGCAATAGGGAATTAGGGATAGGGTTGGGTTGGGTTGGTTAGTTCCAATGCACACAGACATTTATGTGCTGTAAGATGCGGTGATTCTAGTTTCAATACGTGTGGGAGTTGCCTACCTGGGGCTCCTTTAGATTATGGTTCTTGACCTTTTTTTTACTTACTAGTTGTGGGAGCGCTCCCTTCCCCCCCCCCCCCCAACCACCACAAATTTGCGTAAGTAAACTTTGGGAAATGCTAATCGCGGTTGGTGAAGGTTGATTAAAATGCATGGTGGTTAGAGCATAAATTCACCTAATCGATATCAGTGAGGATGATTTTTTATCAACATGTTTATTGGATATGGACTCAAGGTATTCTATGAAAATCATTATAGGATAGTTGATAGTATGACCCTCTAGTCAAACAAAAGAATTCACGAATGAAATAATCAGTGACTATTATATCTGAAACAGATGAAACATTATAAGAAATCTAATTGTAGGAATTAAATAATCGGTCTTGTCTTGGGAGATGTTTTAATGGATTTAACGTGTTTGATTTCTCTCTCCTTGTCTTGCGATATTGCTACAATTCCAGTAGATTAGAAGGAGGAGCAAAGATTAATAAGCTCACATTGGCTGGTAAATTCTTGAGGACGATCATGCAAAATGGTTTACAACAAACATTCATGTTCTCTCTACTAGCTTATTTATCCTCATTTAAGTTCCAAAAGAGAAGTAAGCCAGGTTGTTTTTATTCATTTTGAGGGATCTTTCTACAAAGATTTCATATGGGGCGCCTTGGAGATTTCACTGTCTAATATGTGATTTAATTGGATCACGCTACAAGAAACTCGTGGTTGATGTTATGTTTCCTCTACTGCAGTGAGTAGATTAAGATATCATGCTTCCCTTCGCCATGCGTAATTCCTGTAGAATGGGCTGTTAAATAATTATTACGGAGGTATTATTTAAGCTACTGGGTTTGTTTGTTCAATTTAGTTTAGTATTAGTGGGGTTCTTTGTTTGTGATTGGGAGTGATTTTTTGTCTTATTTGGTGCCTGACATGATAGAAATTTGAAATTTGATCTCAAATTCATTGTAGAGGGAGCTTTGGGAGTTTTATATTGGTTTTTGGATGCCAAGGGGTGAACATCCGGAGAAAAAGGTGTGGAGATTAGTGGAGGGGTTTGTAATCAAAAGGACATGGGCTACTAATCTAACTGAAATATTATGGATCATTCACATTTCGATTTAACAAAGGGAGTTTAATTTGGTGTAACACGCATTATTTTATTGAGCCTTGTTAGTTAAACTGTGAGCTTGATCATTGAGTTTCTAATCATATCGTAATTGGGAGTGATTTGTATGAGTATGATGATCGAATATTTGCTCGTTATCTAGCAGCTTATAGTGAAGATACTTGTGTTTAGTTCTGGTAGGAGCTGGTAGTGAGTTATGTAAGGAGCTATATAAGTGGTGCTCACTGAGGCCTTTTTGAAAAGGTTGCAACAATTGATGCTTCAAATTCAGGTCTTTAAGTAACATTTATGTTTTATGGAAAGCAGATTGGGGGTATTTGTATTATTGTATAGAAAGATCAATGATGGTGAAAATTCCATAATGTAACTGAAAGTTATTGGTTATGTCTTTGGGCATGCATTAGCTGAGGATCAAGATAGTGTGCTGAATTTTTAATGATTTTGTGACTAGCACATTTAGCCTGAATGTTTTCTGTTGCTTCTTTTTTGTTTTTCATTATAAGGTTAGAGAATTGTTCCCAATTTTAAAGATTCTCCTTGTCACGGATTCCTCCTCTGAGTGATTTTGTAGGGGCCTATTGGTTTCTTTGGTGCCCTTTTTGCCAACCCTCATCTCTTGGTTCTTTTGGTACATAGGTAATATTATGCTTTGGATGAACTTAGATTATATTACTCTTTTGACCCCCTTCGCGGAAATGGGGAATAAGGGATAGGGTTGGGTTGTTTGTTTTAAGATGTGATTCTAGCTTGATAACTTGTGAGAGTTGCCTACATGGGGATCTTCTCAATTATGATTCTTTTGACCTTTTTACTTATATATGGGGATCTAGGATAGGGGTATTGTTACTTTGACACTCACTCATACTATGGTTTATATTAAGATGTCAAGTGATTACTCTAACAATAAATATGAGTTGCCTAAAATAGATTTCTTTGGTCATCATTGACTTCAACTATGGTAATTTATGGAAGTAACAGAGGTCACAAAAGGTTGCAAAAATGGACCTAATAGAAGCATTTGAGTGTCGTGGAAAAGCCTTAAAAGAGAGCACGCAATCATTACTTGGGAGGCAGATTGTGGGTGGGATATGCAATGTTTGTATTGAAGATCTATTGATGGCCAGTGTTTCTTATTGAGGATTTTGATTTTTTGTGATCAGGCATGCGCTAGTAGATTACCAAGATATTGTTTTAAACATTCTATGTTTCCTAGTTTAATGGATGCTATTTACGCTAATGGTTACCTTGTGTAAATAGAATGTAGTGCTGAGATGTGTGGAGGTGATTTTTGTTCCTTTTGTGAGGGATCTTGTGACTTCATGATTTCACTTGATCACGCAACAGAGGTGGCTTGTATTTCACTTCATGAGTTTATCAATGTTTCAGATTATGCTTCTTTTCGGGGGTTGAGTATAGGAATAGGATTGGCTTGTATTTCACTTGTACACATCTTTTAAAAAATTATGTGGTTAGATTTCTATTGACTGTGACTTTAGTTGCCTTTGTATATATATGATCCATGAGAAGTTACTCGGTGTTTTGTTAAAAGACTTGGAATTCTTGCATCTTATGTACCTCAAACTGTTTTAATTTCCTGAAACCGTTGTTTGTATTTAATATTCTGCAATGCATCTTGATCCTTCAAAAAGACAACACCCTTTTTTCTTGAGAACTACTTCGTGCCTTCACTGCATATGAATTCACTATCAGTAATTCCCATGATAAATGAAGCATTTCCACATTTATAATTACTCTCCGATCTGCAGTTAGGTCATTCCAGCAGCTGCCATGTAAGTCTATTAGAACATCTTCAACTTCTGGTAATTTAGGAAGCGTTGGAATTCCAATAGAAGGCCTGATAGACATCCGTTGTGGCTTGTTCTGGAGTTGTGAAATATAACCAGTGTTAAGTGAGCTTTTCTGATCAACATACGTGACAGATCTAATGATAAAATACTTTTACATGTTCTTGGTTCTATTTTTTTGAAGATAGCTATGGTAACTAGTAAGTTTGGCTATGCTTCTTTGATGGAATGACGGTATAGTTTCTATTCTGTGGCCGGTCCTTTTAAGGTTTCCTTGCCATATTGCTTGATTGCTTCTTTCACGGTCCTGTTATCCGTTAATGCTTTCCTGTTTGGGATTTTGCTTCAGGAGAATATCCTTAGGATTAATGAATAATTTGATCCTGAAGTCCATTTTTTGTAGGTATTTCTTCGACCATCTTTTGGAAAAATTAATTTGGTATTACCTGCTAATTCACTAAGTGCTTGTATTGTTCATATTTATAGTACTGTTACTTCTTCCCTAAGGTGAAGGTTTAATAACTTGGATGTTAATCGATGACATGTGAGTTGTGACGAAATTGGGGGAATAACGAAAGTCTTGGTAATGTCAGTGTAAAATTTTACAATATAAATTTCTGTTATATTTTTATAGTCTAATATGTATTGTAAGTTGTAACAGTTTAATTGATGCATTTAAAAAGAAACTATAAAATTAACTTGAAGAAAAATGAAAATTTTTACTGAAGTGGAAATGGTTAGACTTGCACATAATTTAATAATTTGCTACTTATCACTTTGTACTACCATGTATTTTGCAATATATCAATAATCTTCTGCCTTAGGTTTAAAGTTAGCCTTTTTTTTTTTTTTTTTTTCTAAAGTTTTAATGTTTTACTTGTATTATATTGGAGAATTCTTACCGATTTATAAATTGATATCTAAAAACTGATTGATAATCAGGATTATTATTATAATATTTGGTGGACTTTTAATAATCAACTCAACATTCCCTTTATAGACTAAACTTAACACCGAATATTTTAAGCATGAAGTACTGTCATGTTTACTGAGAACAAGACAAATGTACAAAAGTCCAGTTTTCTTTCGTTTTAATATAGTTATGTACTTCAATTAAGGTTACATAGATGTATAATATTGTCTTATATTACACCAACAATTTATAAATTACACCAACAAAGAGGGAGGAGGAGGGACTACTGCTGCAAGAGGGATCTAAGAACATCTGCATCAAGGTCTGTAGAAGCCAGCAACTGAGAAATTCTTTCACTCGTGTCGTCTACTTGTTTGTGAAGTTTCCTGATGTAGCTGCATACTTCTTCCAGAACTTCATCCCTTGAAACCTTAACATACAGATAATCAAAATGTGATCATTGATCAGCACAAGAAATCAAGAATGGACTATATACACATCTGCAAGCACTATTATCAAATCCTATGACCAAAGTCGACGATAAACATATATTGTTAGTCTAAAGGTTAAATGTAGTACGTTGTTATTGTTATTGTTGTGGTTTATGGTTGCATGAAGAGGAAGAAGAATGGACTGTTATTTTTCATAGTAGCTAGAATACTAAATCGATTCGAAAGCCCTACAAAATTCTTTTTGAGATAGTGAAAACAATAGGTTTCATGCATGTTTAGAGACAATAAGCTTAGAAACGAAGTTTGGGTAAATTTTCTTTTTTACATACCCTCCTTAAATGCCTACACCTTCTCTCTGGTAGCAATGCTTGCAGTTTGAAGATTAGTTCACTAATCTCATCTTCCCTAGGACATCGCGATGATAACGATTTTCGACTCGATGACATTGTTATCCACAAAGCTATTGTGCTATACTCTTCTTGCTTATGCCAGGGCATGCACTTGTAGTTCTCTTTGCTGAAGGGAGGAAAGATTTTTTTTATGACTAATATGGTGCAAAAGTGTTGTTTATATAGGAAGAAGATGATATTGGCATAATTAACACAACTTTGTCCAATAGGAATAAGGTTTTGGGACTTGGGCCCATGTGTTTAGTTACTGTATAATCTAAGGGCCCACAACAAACGTGGGCCACATCTTATAAAAGAAATGAAGATTTTTTTTGTCAAAGCCCACAATTTCACTAATTATTCTAATTTAGGTGAATCAAATTAGCAAATCTAGTGTATATGCAATGTACAAGAGAAGTTATATGAATAACATATGATTTGTTAATTTGTGCTTACATAATATGATCAATTCAGTTATTAATAACTATGATTATGATAATTTTATAATTTAGCTTGCCAAACCACATTGTCCATTGGTGTGTGTGTTTTGAGCATTTATATCTTGGATGGCTACTAGCTACCAGAAAGATACCATATTGTTCATTTTAATGTTTTGGTTGAAATTTTGTCTGCCCAAAACTTCTTACCCTTTCTTTTGTGACTTCTTGATATCTATTGAAATTCGTTAAAATGTATATACTACGTATATGGAATATGTTAGCTCTAAGATGTATTTTTGAAGTATTAACTTTATATAGTTTAAACGAATAAAACTATATAGTCAAAGTTTTATACATACAAGCATTAAAAAATGGTGTTGAGAAGTTTAAAAAATACAGAGGTAGTGTGTTCTATGTAGGTTGATTTCTCATTAGTTATAAGTAGCAATCTTCATTATTGTTTCGATTGTGGAGCAGCTCTATTAGATTTTATCAATCGCAAGATGGTTCTAGGTCACACTTGCAGGTTTATGAGGAGAGTATGGTAATAGTTATGAGTTTAACTTTTATAGAGAATTTATATTGCAATGGAATCATTGATGTTACCAGTCCTAACTTAAAGTCCTAACACTTAATTAAGTCATGGCGGTCTCAATTTTTGGGTTCTTTTTAAAACAGTCACTAACTGATTATGATTGGGTAAACCAATTAAATTGCCATGTGTTGAATATTTTGGTATGTTTTTACTAAATTACTACCTCCGTTACATATTAGTTGTATTTTTGGAATATTTTAATATTTTATGTCATACAAATAATACCCCAAAGTTGTAACTAATATATAACGGAGGTAGTATGTGTTTAATGGTGAACAAAACAAGGGCTAAAGGGAGGGGTTGGGTGTTTGTTGGAGGATGATTTTTATTTTTAACTACAACTAACGAGAACTATAAACCTATCAAACCAGTGAAACCATGATAGGGACTATTTTGAGGACTCCCCTATAGTTAAAGACCTTCCTAAGTTAATTGATACTCGAGAGTCTTGAGACCTATTTTGCCACTTAATAATGCAAAAAAAAAAAAAAAAAAAAAAAAAAATAAAATAAAATAAAATTAGTTGAGTGTTATTATTACTTCGATATTTATTCCCTATCAATCCTCATCACTAACCAAACAAACAACGATCAATATTTTATTAAATTCTCAAGGGTAGTTCTCTGTTTCTCCTTTTCACACTCTCGGATCCCTTAACTCCTACTCTCGTGTAACAAGCGTCTCCCGTGAATGTTGTACTCATATCGAAATATATTTCTTAGTATTGTGGTGTGGACAAAGTAATTTTAAAAGATAAACGGGGTATAAAACTATTAAAAAGTAATGAACACATATCTAAAGTAAAAAGAACATATTTATATTAAAAAAGAGTGAAAAGAACATATGTTCATGTTCTTTAATTGTCAGTGTAATGTACTTTTATTTGTGATATAATGTTAATTACTTATTGTGAAATGTTCTTTGATTTTATTTATTTATTTTTTAAATTATGGTGAATATACATAAATCATGTTCATTATAAATATTAGGGATGTTCTTTAGATGTATAAAAAAACATAAAATTAGATGGTCTTTACAAAACAGTTATATGTTCGTTACAAAACAGTTTTATGTTCTTTAAAAAACTGCTACATGTTCTTTTCGCGTTTTTAGCCTGTACCTTGCTAGGTACAGGCGACTGTACCTTAAAATTTTGGTCGGGCACAAAAGATAAGCTACAAGCTTATAACAAGACCACCAATTAGAACTATTACGAATTCATAGAAGGTTAATGAATTGATTCCAAAAATCAATATGTGATAGGAGTACTAACTCTGTATCATAGTGTGGAGTTTGTAAGTTACAAAAAAAAAATAAAAAAAAAATAAATAAATAAATAAACTTCTTATACTAAAGGCCTGCTCTCATAGACTAAACTCAGCTGAACTGAACTGAACTAAAATGAATAATTTATAAGAGAAGGAAATTAGGAGTTGAACTAAACTGAACTGAGCTGAAATGAAAATAAATGTATGAGAACAGGCCCTAAGTACATACTCCATGTTTCATATAATGATAGAGATAAAATCGTCAATGTCATAGTTGACCCATGGATGGGTTGTGGGCACCATTACTCATGTTGTTAATCAAGCCTTTCTACTTGTTTTCTTCACTTGAAATAAGGAGATGTGGTCTGATTTTCATAAGATCAGGTCTGGTCTGATCTGAATTTTTATTATCTGATCTGGTCCTATCTGATTAAATAATTTGACTAAAATTTTATCGCATTTTAAAATTTTAATACTAATCTGTAAAGAAAAACATCATCAAAATGGATTTTGTTAGATTCGTCTCATTATGAACTTTTTAAATATGTAATTTTCATATATTTTTTTTGGAATACGCAAGTTTAGCAATAAGTAAATGATTATTAAAAATTCTTATGTGATTTGATTTGAATGTTTCTAATCTAGTCTTATTTAGGCCTTGTTCCATCAAATTATTTTCAGTTCATCTCCTAATTTCCTTCTCTCATAAAATATTCATTTCAGCTCCTAATATCCTTCTCTCATAAAATATTTATTTTAGTTCAGATCAGCTCCAATATGGGTCTGTTCTCATACGTTTATTTTCAGTTCAGTTCAATTCATCTCCTAATTTCCTTCTCTTATAAAATATTCATTTCAGTTCAGTTCAGTTCAGCTCCTAATTTTCTTCTCTTATAAAATATTCATTTCAGTTCAGTTCAGTTCGGCCTATTAGAACAGGCCTTAAGTTCAGTTTAGCTTATTTCAATAATTAAGAACAAACTCTTAATCTGAATCTATTAAGAAATAAGTAATAAATACCTGAAATAATTGAAGAGATGTCCTTAGGCTGTAGATTCATCCCTTGAGTGCAGTGACAAATTTGGTTGGCTTGTTGTTCTATCCAAGTCTAAGCAATTAGAGTATATAGTAGGGTTTTCAGTTTTCACATGGATGTGCTTTGCTATATTTAGCAAGTCTTTGTCACAATGCAATTTGTTGATAGGTACATCGACTTTTAGATGTTTTGAGTTTTTTTTGACCCCTACCTCTTTTATTTCTGTCACTCTAAATTTAAACTGCTAATATAATTTACGAAATACTACCTCTTCTGTTTTATACATACGTAATATTTCACTCTATTTACCCTTATATTTTCCTAAGACTTTGTATGTGGTTTTTACAAAACAGAGAAATAAAAATTATTTTTAAAATATGGTAAATGGGTGCTACAATATGTTAGCATTATAATATGAAACGAAGATAGTAATCCGATAGAGTTTATTGTGACTTTACTCTTAGTAACCATGTAGGGTAGAAAGAGCTTGAAATTAAAAGTGTAAACTGTTATAAAGTACAAGCTGCAGCTTCCAAAGTGAAAAAAAATGGTGCCACTTACTATGATTCAAAGTAGAAGTAGTACTATGCCTCAAAAAAAAAAAAAAAAAAAAAAAAAAAAAAAAAAAAAAAAAAAAAAAAAAAAAAAGTAGAAGTAGTACTACTTGAGGAAATCGACAAAGCTTATAACTTTTCAAGTGACAACAAACATCACATGAGACTAAACAACTATGAGACGTGATTTTTGTTTTTAACTTTTTCAATCATACCACCTAAATTATTGGCCTGGCTTAGAATTCGTACTTCGTATGTGAAGGTGTAGAATAAGAATAGTTGGAAATTGCCCAGATCTCTTGAAATGAATAGAAAATGATGTATTACTACAAAACAGAATTATCACGTGTCAAAGATCACTACAAACAAACCAAAATAAATAAAAATAAAAATAAAATTACCACATCATTCACATGTCCAAATTTGATAGTACGGATAACTTAGATAAGTTTATCCCGCATATAGATTAAGGGTCAATATGACAATATGTTTACATTAGTTAACTTTGGTATCAATAATAATCATATTTAATTCACAATTACAATAAGTTCACATTTAAAAGCTATAAGTATTTCTTTCAAAAAAAAAAAAAAAAAACATAGCTACAAGTATTACATAGATGCAGGATGAGAAGCTATTATCGATCACTAATAATAACTGTAAAAATAAAACATTATAATGATTTTGCTTCTTATTTTGATATTTTTTTCAGCAAATACTTGGATTGCAATGCTCATTTGCTCAACACAAACTAAATCAAGATTAAATCCAATCATAATTCCTATTTCTACTTTGGAGCTAAAATTATAAATGGAATCAGGAATAGCATTTTTTGTTAACATTGGTCTTAATTCACTAATTTCGTTTTATATATTCAAAACATTTATAAAATACAACAATAATTAAGAGATAACATGCTACTTTGTATCTACTTTTTATAAGTTTTCGCATTATTTGACCCTATTTATTTTTGTCCATCTTAGATCTAACCTTTTAAAAATATTTTTTTTTATATTTTACGCATTGTTTAGGGCCTGTTCTCTTACGTTGAAATTCAGTTTAGTTCAGTTCAGTTCAGTTCAGCTCAGCTCCTAATTTCCTTCTCTTATAAAATATTCATTTCAGTTCAGTTCAGCTCAGCTCAGTTCAGTTCAACTCAATTCAGTTCAGTTCAGCTGAGTTCAGTCAATGAGAACATGCCCTTAGTCTAAGTTATGGGGGTATAACCACACATTGCTTTTCTCTTCTTCTTCTTCTTCTTTTTTTTTTTTCCAAATAATCTATCAAGATCCAAATTAGATGAATAAATCCATCCCAAATTGCTTTTTACACTTTTACATGAAGGTAATTCAAAATTGTTAATTTTTCTTTAGTCATGATCTCGAGGATTTAATCTTTGAATATAGGGAGAATGTAGAAGAAATCGAGAGAACGAAAAGAGACCCATGAAGAGCCTTCCTCCACCATTATATGTCCTCTCAACAATTCAAATTGTTGAAAGTGGACCACTAGAAAAAAAAAATAAAGAAGATGCTAAAGAAAGAAGAAAGAGAGGGAGAAAAACAAACACTTTAAAAATGATTGTATGTAGCAAGAATCAAGTTACTAGGTAGTGATAAATCTGATAATGGGATGTCACCTTTACAATTATGGGGTTTTTAGTTGGTGCTCAATGCAGTTACAACTTACAAGGAATAAAGGGGCACAAAGCACTAGCATTTATTTAACTATACTATAATCTTATATTAACATAAATTCGTACATTTATGTCACGACAAATTGAAATATGAGCCATAAAAATTACAACTATATGATTTGTGACATACAAGAATCTCATGAACACAAAACATAGTACGTTAACACAAAGTATAAGTACGATTGTAAATTGTTTCTTCCACCACATTTGGCTGGACTTTCAATAAAAACAACAAATCTCAATGGCATTCAACAGTAATATATTTATGTTATGCTTCATTTATCTTATAAAATAAATAAATAAATAAATAAACTTAATAGACATTTAATAATTTGAGATTTAGATGATTTAGTGTCGTTGAAATGTTAAATACCTGTACTCCATATATAATAGGAGTTATTTATACGAGTAATAAAAAACGCGTCCACACTTACCCTGATTGT
Source organism: Chenopodium quinoa (assembly GCF_001683475.1). Classification (NCBI taxonomy): domain Eukaryota; kingdom Viridiplantae; phylum Streptophyta; class Magnoliopsida; order Caryophyllales; family Amaranthaceae; genus Chenopodium; species Chenopodium quinoa. The sequence continues at coordinate 3,891,856 of NW_018744626.1, read as the reverse complement.
AAAAAGCGAGCAATGTTTGTTATTAAGTACAATACAAGGTACAGTGGTACACCCTTTATAGACACAAGTTGGGTTGGAGATAATTGTAGTATGGAGTACAACATAACAAAGACAAAAATTAGGAGCAAGAGTCTAACAGACAAGAATGCTACTGTACTGGTGTAATTGTGTAAGAGTACAAATGGGGCGCAAGAAAGTGATAACTCAGTGAAAAGATTAGTTGCGGAGCTATAAGGGAAGAAGCTTGGATTAATGACAATCTTCTTGCTTATAACTTATGGAAATAAAATTAAAAAAAAAAAAAAAAAAAAAAAAAAAAAAAAAAAAAAAAACCAATGGTACACAAGTAATTCGAGCATTTTCGATGAAATCTAAGGATCTATAGAAAAGACTAAAGAAGACGACAGCATGTATATACCCCATAGTTTTTGAGAAGAAGAGGGTTGAACTGATGTTTTAAAAACTAGGAGCTTAAGGAAGCAAGGAAGCACGCACGCCAGCACGGAAATTCGGAAATCAGTACCAATCTACCAGTTACTCAGCATATCAGGGTATAGATCAGCTATACATGTAGGAAATCTGCAAGCTCAGGACACTCGTATGATTCTAATTCTAGCGAAGCTTTCTGAATGATCATTACGATAACCCTGCCTTGACAATTACAGCCACAAAATTTGCGAATATGGAAACTACACTGAAGTTTCTAACATGCAACAGCTCAGTCGTGGGTGGGGTAAAATATGATAATGATGCAGAACTTTTGACAACTACCAAAAGAAAACATCGCAACTGCTTAATGCATGTAGCAATCTAAAAATCCAAAGAGCCCTATACGAAAACGACGCTGTAAGCAACAAAGAACTCTATTATGGCTAACAAAGAGCGTCCAACTGATTTCTTCACAATTGGTAATAGCACAAGCAGGATTGCCAACATTTGATGCAATGTCAGTCAAAGGACAGCAGATCACAGTACATAATGATTAGACAGGTTTAAAGAAGAAAATGAAAATAAAGGCCACTAAAGATATTACCTAAGTTTTCAAGGGGAGAATAACATTCACATAGGGTTTATTGAAGGAATTCAAAATATTCAAAATATTCAAACTATCAACATAAAAGTTATCTTGGTTGAGTTAGAAAGCTAACAGCAGGCTGCTGAAATGGATTCTGAAACTAGTTTGATTTCTATCACAGTCCATTACAGCAAAAGTCTCGGTGAAAGACATCCAAACAATGATGTGCAACTGTTCTCTAACAAGTAAATACAAATTCAAACACATACACACAAAGTGATGATTAAAAGTAACAAAAAATGCAATCACATACTCCTATATTCTCAATACATGATAAGATCATACCAGATCTACTCACAAGTTCTCCATTTCCACCACAAATACTCATCCGATGAATAAACTAGTCGAAGATACTTTTTCAGCCATTGCTAGATCATTCACAAAAAAGAAACTGAAACACAGAACAATCATAAAGATCGAGGACACCTAACTTCATGGCTAGGTGATCAATGTATTATCAACAATTAATGAGCAGAGAAAACATAGCCAAACTATAGCTTCAAGAGAACAATGAATAAGCAAAACACAGTCAAGCTAAACTGAAGTTTTATAAAATGGAGTAGTAAACAGTCAGATGCTGACGAAGAGAAGGAAAGTGAAAGGAACCCCTCAATTCACGAACAATAACTTTCTACACTAAATTGACGCCAGACTAAATTGGCTCACTGCTTCAAGTTATTGATCCATATCTGTTCAGCATGAGACTAATGCTCAACATACCCTCCGGTGATGCTGAAAGATGAATATGCAATTGGTACAAATTGAAACTCAATGCAGAATGGCAAGAACCTTTATAGCAAAAGAAAACTTTCAAGGTGTCAGCATTTGGCAATCTTAATTATAGAGCACCAATGTGGTGCATCCTATAATCTTATTAGCATCCCATTATGGCACAGTTGTACACGAACCCCCCAGGCTTTCTACCGAGCACAGTCCACTGTTGTGGGCTTTCAGACGGAGCCCAAGAATTCACCTCGATGTAGCCTCCTTCCAAACCCCTAGGTCCACCTACAACAATTAGCTTATCACCACAACCTCGAAATGCTAGACCCCATCCATGCATCGAGACTACCCTCTCAGGCAAACTTCCAACAGTAGCCCACGAGTTCGAGCTTTTAATGTATTTTCTAATTTCTTTTCTAGCATAATCAGCTGCATAAAGCTCGTTATTCACAACTGCAATAAGAGGGGGTGCCTCTGACATAGCAGATGCCTCAGGGGCACCTGGCTCAACATCCCTCAAAGGAAACATATTTGGTATCAAGGTCCAAGTCCGTCTCTCCAGATCATAAACCTCACCACAAGTCAAAGGATTTGAATTTCCGGCCCCAATTCCCCCAATAACATAAAATTTCCCATCCATAAAGACAGCAGAGCATTTTTTTTCTAGCTTTATTCATGCTTGGGAGAGTTACCCACATTCCAGTATCTGAGTTATATAGTTCGGCCGAGGAAAATACATTCCTTGAAAAGTCACAACCACCCGCTACAATGGCAATATCACCCAGTGAACCAGAACCAAATAAACACCTAGGAGTGTTCATCTCCATGCCTACAGACCATGAATTCGTCAAAAGGCTATACTTGTATATGAGATGAGATGTTATACCCTTTCCAAAGACCAAAAGCTCAGTACCAACAGCCAATGACTCCTTGTCAGAATGCATGAAGCAGTCATTGGAAGGCATAATTGGCAAGTGCTTCCATCTAAGCCGAATGGGATCAAATACCTCCCACTCAAGCAGGCTGCAAGAGAAGTAAATCCAATGTTCTTCAATCCCCATTTTCTGCCTTAACTTGTACAGTTCTTTACCCTCAATCAAAGAACGAAAGCTACGATTCACCAAAGCAATAGACCCATAGTCGGACCTAGAGCAGCGAGCTATACTATCAACTGAGTTGTCCCTTCCAATTTGGTGAATAAGGGAACTAGTATCAGACATATCCCCACCATTGTCGATGCTATCAGACGGACTTACAACTAGAGGAAGGGAAAGGCTTAAAAAATCGACTTCCATTTCCCCCATTTTACTGATTTTCAACAGCTTAATTGAGTTCCCAAGTTTACAATCATCCCCATCTTCCGATTTTCGCTTGTAATTTGAGTTTTCCATTAAACTAAATCCATCAAACATCCAGTCATACTCTTGCTCTAAAGCAATAGGCAAGTCTCTTGAGAAAGGAATTGAAATACCTTCCAACATTATGACAGACTTAAAACTCTAACAAACCACCACTAAAACCAATCCTTCTGCAAAACAAATTAAAATCCAAAACCCCAATTACTTATAAATCCATCCAAACCAAAACAAACCCTATAAATGAATAATCAATTCAATTAAACCTAGAAATCATACCACTTACCATATAAACCAATCAATCTAAAACACGAAAGATCCTAACTTTAAGCATGAAAAAAAGAACCCAAATGTTCAAATTAATAACATAATCAAGCTAAATGAATAAGAATAGCAAACAAAAAAAGAGGGGCAAAGAAACCCAGAAAAATAATATAAAATTCAACAAAATCCCTAATTCAGAGAAATACCCAGTAAAAACTGCGAAAATCCCAATAAATCAAAAACACCCAATTGGTCAAAATAATCACCCAATTAAGATCGAACAAAAAACAGAAAATTAGTGGGGACCCATTTCATAAAATAAACAAATGATGATCATGACATAAACATAACTATGGTTGAAAATCAAAAGAGTGGAAATTACCGATTGGACCGAAGATTGCGAGGATAGCAGAATTAGATTCTTGAAAGAATAATAAATAAGATTTGTGGGTAATTTTATTCTGGAGTTGAGTATGCTAAAAAGTGCGAATCACACAGCATAAACTACAGAGTGTGCTGTAATCTGTGTCATTTTTTGTTTATGTGGGTGTTGTTGGGAAGGTGGGGCCAGAAACGGCTGTACAAATGAGATTCATGAAGAAGAGAGGAGGAGAGAGGAAGAAGAGAGAGAAAAAGGAGAGGATGGAGGAAGAAGGTGGGCGGAGGTGGAAGAGAGAGAGAGAGAGAGAGTGGAGGAGGCGGCGACTTTGACAGAGATAAACAATTTGACGGCCGATTTGCCCCTTTTTACACGTGGTCTTTCTTCCTACACAAATACACATTTTGCTTTAAATTTAAATAATCTCAACTTTTTTTAAAAAAAATATTTATTTTATTTTTAGAACTTTTTTTTTGACGTAATTTTTTTTTGTTTATTTTGTTTTGTATTTGAGGATTCTATTTACTCCATTCGTTGTATATTACTCATAGTAATAAAGGAATAGTTTATGTCTCACAAAAAATATGCTTTTGTTGCGAGTAATTCATAATTGAGGAAGTATTTACATAACAATGATATTGTGTTATACACTTATACACGAGCATCATACAGATTGGGTATGTTGGTCATTTACAATCTAATATATATACATAAAGGGGAGTTTTTCCCGAGTTTTTATACAATTAAATAATTCAAATGCTATGTAAGCAAAATTGACGAATGAGATTTTAAAGGTTAAATTAATTAAATACAAAATATTATATTTTGATATTAGGAATTTAATCTAATATATTAAAACTAATATCTATTCAAAAAAAAAAAATAGATAATAACAATTTTAATCCCAATATGAAAAATATTTTTTTAAAAATACTAACAAACCTTGCATCGCATGGGTTTCATCTAGTATATTGTATATTTTTTACACCATTAGAAACCTTGTATATTACGTATAATATTATAGGAGTCTTAATGATACCATCAAATACTGCATTAGTTTCACTGAAATTTACCTTGGGATAAATTAAGACAAATTCTCTCCGTGTTGAATTACTTGTTTCATTTGTTATCGCGCCAAAGTTTAAGGAGAAATTGAAGAAGTAATAAAATATGGAGGTAGAGGGGTTGGTGGGAGAATAATAAAATTGTTAAGTGCAAAATAGTTGAGAGAATTGGAGGAAAGATAAATTAAAATTAATAAAATATTACTTTTGTTAGATTCACATAAATGAATTAAATATTGTAAATATTTTCCAAATAATGAAATGAAGCAAGTAATTAAACGAAAATGAAAAGTAAAGCAAGTAATTAAAAACAGGGAGTGTAAGATTGAGGGCTTGTGTACTTCTGTACGATAGGTCACATGTTCAAATCCTTTGTCCCATTCATATATAAAATCATTAAGTTAATACCCCTCCAATCTACATGATGTTTGTACTTTTTTCCAGGCGTTTTAAAAGTTATTCCTACTTTGATTCGTTTCTTTTATAGTAGATAGTTTCCCAGATTTACCGTTATTATTAATTAAAAAATCAAACATATCCTGCTTTATTTTGGGGTTGTTATGACTCATTAATGAGTATCGACGCCTAAAATTCCTTAATTCATTGGTCACTTATATCAATCCATGTACTTTCTCTCTTTTGGGGGTCATTTCACTTTTTTCTATCTTCATCTTGTTCTTTTGTAAGAACCCTAATATTCTCTCTCTTTTCACATTTACGGCATGGCTTAGGGTTTCAAGCTTTTTTTCTTATAAATTTTTCGCAATAGCAACACCTTTTTTGTTCTAACTACAATTTAAAGAATTCATACTTTCACTCTCCTAAGATTCAAGGTACATTTTGATCTTTGTGGTTGTTTCTAGGTTTTGTTGATGTTTTTCGTCACCCTCATCAAAAGCCTTAACTCAATCTGTTGATAATATCACTTTACCTTTCTTAATTTATTTTCTCCATCTTCGAGAATTGTAGATCTACGTTATTTGAAATCCACAATCACTTGATTGTCTTAGATTTTACTTTTGATGGTAAATCAATCAAATTTCTTAACTTTCTTAGTTCTCTTTCTTCTCGACATTCAGTTTCCTCATTACCTAGATTGTTCTTTCTATTACACCACATGAATTGTTGGACATTTCTTATGTGATTGTCATCTACTCAGACACCATTGTGTGCTCAGATCCAAATTATGACAAACGTTATTAATGTGACAGTAATCAAACTTTCAGTATGAAGGTTGGAGAGCCTATTATAGTTTCGTTATCGGGATTTAGGTACTATATTGCGGAATTTCACGAATCATATACGTTTTCAACTAAACAGGTCGGATCTACAAGCATAACAGATAAAGAAACACATAATTATACCTTTGAAACGTGATTTAAACGTGTGATCGACCACGAACTCTAGGAGAATAGAACCTCAAGCGTGATTCCTCTACTTGATCCACGGGTTAGGATTGAACCTCCACTAATGCTAGTTGGTTGGGCACGAACACCTTCAAATCACCTTCTTTGAAGAGGGGAGGAGAAGAACAACCACAAAACCAGCACGAACCACCATCGTGCACCACTCACACACACACCCCAGTGTGTGGACGGACGCGAGGAGGGGAGAGGGGAGTGAGAGTGAGGCTAGGGTTTGGTTGTTTGCTTGTCAATTCACAATTAACTGCTTATTGTGTTGGATGTCAAACCCTAGGCTAGACCCCTATTTATACATCACATGTATAATTAGAGTCCAAACCAAGCCCTAATTACTCCCTTTTTAATCCTATATGGCTGGCCACATATTATGAGGCCCAATATAATGATGGGCCTCTTTCATTGTGTGACTTCATAAGAACCATTCTATTGGGCTTTTAGAATATTTGATTATCCCAAAGATCATTTATCACGTCTAACAATAGACAATGCGACCCAAAAGAATGAAATTATTATCTCCATAATATTAATTCGTAATATATATAATAATTACGCTTGACGAAGATAAAAATCCTTCATTCGTATCCGCTGATCCAACTGTTGGAGGTGTTCAGAGTTTTGAAACTACCCTTATTGGTTTTCTTATGGAAATGAAATGGTTTTTCCCTTTGGTTAATAACCAACTCATGCGTCCAAGTAGCACATATTTTTTAGTAAGCTTAACAATAAAAAGACAAAAAATAAAAGGATCACATGCCTAGTCGCCACCTAAACATAATCAATTTCCCTAATAAATGCTTCTAAGCTGAATCTAGAGTTGATCAAAAGGCGAGCTGGGCCAAGGGTAAAAAAAATTCAGCCCACTTGGTGGAGCCGGGGTAAGGATTGGGCGAAAATGCTTGCCTAAAACCCGCAAAATAGAATCAAGCCTAGATGGCTTTTTGATTTTTTTTTTTTTTTTTTTCGCGTCAAGCCTGAAAAATAACTAAAATGTTTAGAAATGCATGTGAAAGGATTGAAGGAAATATAGGAAAGGAAAGGAAGAGAAATGGAGGGATTGCATTTCTTTTACTTGGATAACAAATGAGGAATAAAGGGAATTGGGAAGAGAGAAATGGAGGAATAAAATTGTAAAAAATTGATCTCTCCAACAATACAGAGATTTAGAAGGAAAACTCATTATTCTTCTATTCTCTTCCCCCCCCCCCTCCCCTCCCCTCCCCTTTTCTTTATTCAAACAAACAATGAAAACATCATGGTCAAATTTTTTTGCCCAAAGCCCACATAATTCGAGTCGGGTCAAGCCGATCCAGCAGGCAGGGCCTGACATGATGAACTCTGAATGAACCACCTTTTCCTTTTAGTTTACGTAGATGATTTCAAATAGGAAAATCATTAAGGAAGAGGGGTATATTTCATTTTAGATATTCCAAATGTACCAAAGAAAAACGGACAAACAGAGTAAAGTTAACACTAGTAAAATGTGATTCTTGCTTGAAGATGTAAACAATATAATTTAGAGTTATTTGGCTCATAAAATTTTAGCATCATACTCTAAATAGAAAAAGTGTACATGTTAGTTGACTAAGGTCAAGTGTACATAGAAAGTGTCCATTTTGCCTCTTAATTGTGAATTTACCTTAGGTTTTACAGGTTTAGTCTATCAATTTAGTATATTGACTCAAGGACCGCCATGGACTCTAATACAATTAACAATTGAGGCACAATGACTCTAAACGACATTGTATGACCTTAGGACCCTCCCATTACTTGACCTCTTAACTCTCAACATTGTATCTTGAAATCTTCGAAAAGTGCCCAATTTTGTGTAATAATTATGCCTTTAATTTTGGAGAGATTTCAACCACATCAGCACCTCAACAGAGTCAACACCATCATCACTTGATTTTCAACACCGAATCCTAAATTCTCTAAATATAGCAAGGTGATTTCCATAGACTCTAATTCACTCTATGAGACCACGAGATTGTATGAGCCATAGTAATATAGTATAATACTTTGCCTTTTTTTTAACAGCTCACTTTGCCTTTTTTAGACAATCTAGCATACTCAAAAAGGCACGATACAAGTAAATGAAAAAGTGAGAAAGGCCACAAACAAAAATAGTACGAAGCATATCATAGCTGTTTTAAGGGATTTTAATTGCTTCATTGCTTCTTCTACGACTTCAAGTACAACAAATGAAACAATAAGATGAACACCAGAAACAAATTAACAGTGACTGAAGTCGCAGGGAAAAAATCGTTATATGCTGAAAGTTGAACCACAATGAAATCAAAGAAATACATCACTGTTTACTACCGAAACACAACTGCTTAACGCACACTACTACTTACCAATGAGCCCATTGGTATTCCTGAATATTAATCACCCTAGTAATACTCAATCCTATTGGTCATTATTTTTTAACAACAAACTCTTAGTACTCGTCATCACCATCATCCTCCTCGTCATCAACACCTTCAGCCCCAACTTCTTCATAATCCTTCTCCAACGCTGCCAAATCTTCTCTTGCCTCTGAAAACTCTCCTTCCTCCATTCCCTCACCAACATACCAATGAACAAAAGCTCGCTTGGCATACATAAGGTCAAACTTGTGGTCGATTCTTGAGAACACTTCAGCAACACTAGTTGAGTTAGAAATCATACTCACAGCCCTCTGAACCTTGGCCAAGTCTCCTCCTGGCACCACAGTTGGAGGCTGGTAGTTAATACCACACTTGAATCCAGTAGGACACCAGTCCACAAACTGTATGGTTCTCTTTGTTTTGATTGTGGAAACAGCGGCATTCACATCCTTGGGGACCACATCTCCTCGGTACATCAAACAGCAAGCCATGTACTTTCCATGGCGGGGATCACATTTTGCCATCATAGCACTGGGCTCAAATGCACTGTTAGTGATCTCTGCAACTGACAGTTGCTCATGGAAGGCTTTCTCAGCAGATATAACAGGAGCATAAGAAGAAAGCATGAAATGAATACGAGGGTAAGGGACCAAGTTTGTCTGAAACTCAGTGACATCCACATTCAATGCACCATCAAACCGAAGTGAAGTTGTCAAGGAAGAGATAACCTACACAAAACACCATCATTTCAGCCAAAAATATCTCACAATTATAACTTTATAAGTATCTTTACTGTTCAAATGTAAGTCATTATATACCTGAGAAACAAGTCTGTTGAGATTGGTATAACTAGGCCTCTCAATGTCAAGTGACTTGCGGCAGATATCATATATAGCCTCGTTATCAAGGAGAATGGAAACATCAGTGTGCTCCAGAAGGGAGTGAGTGGACAAGACACTGTTGTACGGTTCAACAACAGAGGTTGAAACTTGAGGAGATGGATAAATTGTGAAACCTAATTTTGATTTTTTCCCATAGTCAACTGATAACCTCTCCAAGAGTAGAGAACCAAGACCAGAACCAGTTCCACCACCAACAGCATGGAAAACAAGAAAGCCTTGAAGACCAGTACAGTTATCAGCTAACTTCCTGATGCGATCCAAGCACAAGTCGACAATCTCTTTCCCAACTGCATTCAAACATAGAAATTTCCATTCAATATAAGATAATTGGAAAAAAGGAAAAAGCATGGTAATAAAATATGGAAAAATTCTCCACAAAGCTCCAAGGATTGAGAAAGGGTTTACTATATTTATAAAATTGTATGCTAAAAAGGTGCATAAGAATGTATGATGTTTAGGTGAAAAACTATTTATTTAGCAATCATGGTAATGAATTGGGTCAAACCATTAAAGTTAATGTACAAAACTAGAGACTAGTAAGAGAAATGCCGACAGAATGCATAGGAAAAAAGAACTTGCATGATACAACTCCAACAGGGTATATAATGTTTTAACCTCCAATATTTTATCTAAAAATGGCACTAAAGTTTTAATGAAGAGAGTTTATATCAAAAGACAGCACATATTTCCACATTGCCATAATCATAGATCATAGATAACATTTGATTGAAATATGACACTGACAAAGTCAAGTTGTGCATAACACAATGTGGTGAAATGTGAAGAATATCTAAATTGACAACAGGAAAATCATGATCTGCTAGACAACACACAAACCAATAATCTCCTAGACAGCACCATCAAACAATAAGTAGAAAACCAAACCAAAACAATATTACACAGTATACAAAACTGATAATACTCAGGACTTAAATTCTCAACATAGGGCTCCAAAAACCAACCATAGCTAACAAAATTGATCCAATATCAGATCAAAACACATAACAGAAGAGAATTCCAGCATAAAAACATAATTGAAAATCAATGCCAATCTCGCCAAAAGAAAATCAAAGTCAAGTATGAACATGGAAACAGAAAAGAGAAAACAAACCCAACGCTCATGATAGTCAACAAAACCCTCAACCCAAGCCCTCACGACAAAGCAAAACAAGTAACCCGAAACTGATCAAACCAACAACAAAACCAATATAGAAATAAAGCAGAGGAAACAAAAAAAACTCAACACAAATTGCACACTAACTGTTCGACAAAATGCCTCAATAAATCCTTAATTCACAGAACCTCAAATTAAAGTACCAATCATTCCATAACCAACAACAAAAGGCAATCAATTATTGTACCAATCAATTTTCATACCAATTAATCCACAACCAAGAACATTGAAACAGCAAAAATTCAATACCAGTATAATGTCCACGAGCAAAGTTATTAGCAGCATCTTCTTTGCCACTAATAAGCTGCTGTGGGTGGAAAAGTTGTCGATACGCCCCGGTTCGAATCTCATCGATAACAGTTGGTTCAAGATCAACAAATATCGCTCGAGGAACATACTTTCCAGCCCCAGTATCACTGAAGAAAGTATTGAAGGCATCATCTCCTCCTGCTCCTGTATTCTCGGCTGGCATTTGCCCATCCGGCTGTAACAACATATCATAACAACCAAAATTAGGGTTTATTTCAGATATTCTCACACCATAAAAGCAAAATTTGGATTCAAATCTCAGAAATTCTTACAACAAACAAACAAAATTAGGGTTCATTTCTCAGATTTCCTTACCACATATCAACCAAATTCAGGTTCAAATCAAAGAAATTTATACTACATTCAAACAAAATTTGAGTTCAAATCTCAGAAATTATTACAACATTTCAACAAAATTAGGGTTTATTTCTCAAATCACTCACTTCAAATAAACAAACTAAAGTGCATTACTCAGAAAATCTGACAGCATATAAACCAATTAGGGCTCATTTCTCTAAAACAAAACAAATTTAGGGTTTATATCTCAGTTCATGAAAAAATGAAATGAAAAAAATCAGGGATAAATTAAAAAAATAAAAAATAGAGATAACCTGAATGCCATGTTCAAGACAGTAGAGTTCCCAGCAATTGTTACCAACTTGAATTCCAGCTTGACCAATGTGGATCGAAATACACTCTCTCATTTTCGATTTTCTGGAGATTCAAATTTAGGAGAGAGAAAAATATCAGAGAAAAAGGAGGAGAGAGAAAATGAGGTAGGTTTTTTTTTTTATTTTTTTAATTTTGGGGAGTGAAAATTGAGAGTTTTATACTTTTATGGTAAAGAATTGTAGCCGTTGGCGTTACAATGAAAAAGAAAAGAAAAATGAAAAAATAGTTAGAAATAATGGGGATTTGGCAATTTTGGGGCGGTGGAAATTATGTTTTTTGAATTTTAAAATTTTGAATTGGGACCGTTACGTTTTCTTATTTGGGCTGTGTGTTTTATGGTAAATTGGTAATTGCCCAATTTTGTATGGGCTTGATAAGGTGAATTTTTTAGGTCTAATTAGCCTTTTTTTGTTAAAAAAAGGTGGTGCACTTTTATAACCAAGATATTATTGCGTGGGTGTGTTTAGGATTGGAGTAGAAAGAAGAAAGTCATTCTAGGGAGAGGTTGCTTTTTATCTAAGTGTACCCGAGTGCATTCTTTCATTTATGAATAATTGATACAGTTAAATTTGATATATTTATCAACCCATTAGATTTTAAAATGAGAGAAAGGGAATGTGTAAGATTATAATTAGTAAAAAGAGAGAAAAAAAGGACAATATTGCAAGCTTGTTAATGTGATTGCAAGCATTAACTAAAACAACAAACTTTTGAAAAAAAATATTAATAAATAAATAAATAAATAAGGGTTTGTTTGGCATCAGTTTTGATTTTCAGTTTCTAGTTTTTTTTAAAACCAAAAACAGGAAACAAGAAAAAGGTGTTTCCACTTTTCTGTTGTCAGTTTTCAAAATTATCATGATTTTAATAAGTTTAAATAATTTTTTATTCATTATGGGGCATATATCATATACTTTTAAAAAACAAAAAAAATCAAAAAACAGAAAATCACAGTAATGCCAAACGAACCCTAAACTATCAACTACTTTTCTCTGTTTTTTTATAATTGCAAAACTTTTATTTCACAATTGCCGATGCATTATTTTGATCGCTAATATATATAATTACCAATATGTAAAAATGATTCGAGACGAATCTTCAATCGCTAATATTTCAACATTTGATATTTAAAAGTATAACTCAAAATGAATTTAATAAGATTCCACATTACAATATTTTGTTTAGTTATAAATCAGCAAAGCTAGTTAAAGTGACTCATATGAATAGTGTAAAACTCAAATTGTTGCAAGTAAAATAATGGAGAAAATATATATTGAGCATTTTGAGTGAAACTAGATACTTTATATCGGATTTTCTAGATGGGTACTTTGTATGTTGCAATGAACTTTACGATATTAAAGAAGGGAACATTTCGTTTTTACAAACGTTTCAACAAGAAGATCATATATTTAATTTAACTTTGAAAATCTATACATCCGGAGGCAAGGTGCATATAAGGGTATGTTTTCTCATCTATCTATACTTCTATACTTTAGTATTTAAAAACACAAATCATAATTTTTCATATGACACATGTCATCACAAGTTACTCACTATCACATATGACACATGTCACTCCTTTTGATCTTTTTGTTTAAGTCTTTATACATTCTATAACTTGCAAATTCAATTAAGAAAATGAAGTGTTTCATTTCCATCATAATAAAATAAAGTTGAACCAATTGATATACATCACATAAACATATGAATTGAATTATATAAAAATTGTCTTTTCAACTAATAGACTTAAAATATAACTTAAACCAATATGTCATTTCATATCCTACAATCTTCATGTATATATACGTATCTAAATTCCTTTATCTTTTTCCACAGTTCTACCCTCATTCTTTTTTTCCTTTTAAGTTTTAGCAATGAAACAATTACTTCGTATTTCATATCAAAAGTTTCAACTATTGAAAAAATACCTACATATAAAATAACTTAGATAAGAACCCGTATATCGAACGGGCCATAAGACTAGTTTAATCATCAAATGAATATTAAATACATTTGGATACACCAGGTGTAAATAGTTACCTTCACTTAAAGCGAGGAGGCGAATGTCATTGCTAGTTTAAGTTGCTTTCTTAGATTGTTGGTATTACAAATTTATATCTCATTATCAAAACTATACACCTCGCTAGAGGAAGGTCTTCACATTTATTTATTTATTTTTTTTTTATTTTTTTTTTAAGGGAAGGAAGGTCTTCACATGAATACATGATAGAAGACCAATTTAGGCTGCCTTTCTTTCGCTAAATACTCTCAAATAGAGATTATAAATAAACAAGTAAATAAATAAAGACCAGCCCATCTCAATTTTGGCACAAACAGCCCAGCCCAAATTGGATTGAAAAAGACCAATTTTCGAACTAATTTTCCGTTTGCCCTATAGATTGGTCCGTATTTGACTCGAAGCCCTACGAAACCTAGTCTAGCCCAATCACTTGACCTGAAAACATAATTCCTATTCACTACACCCCCCTTTAGCCATTAATACCTACTCCCCCCCGAAATTACTGTAAAACCCTTACCCCCACTAACCACACCACACTAATTGCATCCCACTAACCGCACTAGTTAGAACTTGCAGTTAATTCTCCATTTCTCTTCAACACCATATTCTCTCTCTTCAAATACTCAAAATCGCTACAATTCAAGAAAAAAATCTTCAAAATTACTGCAAATTGCATCAAAACATCTAAAAATGTCTGACATTTGAGATGAAGTTCGTCAATCGCAACTAAATTCCGAAAAAGAAGAGTAAGAATTTGTTCATTTAAGTAGAATTTTGAATGTAAACCCTAGATTTTATATTTTTTTTGCGTTTTGATATTCTAAAACAAACTCTACTATAATTACACTTATTTTTGTGCAAAATAGACTAAAATCTACTATATTTGGTGGTATTTTTAATTAGTAAAAACGAAATAGAGAAGAATACTTCGAAGGTTCCGTCGGAGAAGACGATTGCTGAACAAATGTTCATTTTCAGTAAATGTTCATTTTCAATTTGATAGATGTTCATTATGATACTAGTATATGATCATTTATATTCTTACCTTACATCTACTAGGGTTCATTCTTGAGAGAATATTACTCTAATTTTGTTCATGATCTTTACATATTAATAAATGTTTACTGGTATTTAAACATATGTTTATTTGAATGTAATTACGTACATTTTCATTCTCATATTGAAAATATCCATATAGATTATACTAATACATGTTTAACTTCATATAACATTATATGCTCATGAGCATCATTTGAATGTTATACTACATACATTTTTGCTCAAATATTGATAGATGCTTATTCGAATTTGATACATAGATGTTCATTTGGATATGTGTATATTATTCACACATATGTTAATGTATGTTCATTCACATGTCTAAAAATGTTCAAAAATAAATTACATATTGCTCATTCATCATAAACCTTTGATGATTCTATTTTAAAATATGATTCTATTTTAAAATATGTTCAAAAATAAATCACCTATTGTCACTTACATTATTTGTGATATATATATGCTTATGTTATTTGTGATAATTTGTTCATTTATATAAAACAGAATGTACATTTTTGTTTTGCCAATTGAACATTTATTAAATTTGTAATATCAATATAATGTTTATGCATATATATTGATTTACAAACACAATATATATTGTAGTTATGTTCTATATAGAGTGAAACACACGTTGCAATAATTTAGAGATGAAAACTATGAGCCTAAATTTATAAGGAGATAATGCCATCAATTATATTGAAAGATAAAAATGAAAAACATAGTAATATGTAGGAATCATATTTTGATAAAAGCATGTTGAACCACAAGTAAGTTAATTTGACATATAGCATAATGTTCATTTTCATAACAATGAATACACACATTGACATTGTAATTTGTTTGACTTACAGATACACCAAATCAAGAAGCTGGGAATACAATACATCGCTCAACTGATGCTATTTGGATTAAACAGAAGCTAGAGGAAATAGAAAAGGAGCAAGAAGATTTATGGAAGCTTATATTACTACAAATATTATTCTTTCGGTTATTTGATCATTTATGGATTTCTAAATGATCAAGTACATTAATATTCATATTTTTTTAATTCATTAGTGCTTGTTATATACATACACACACACACACACACATATATATCAAGAAATTAACGAAATACAATAAAATGTTCATTATCAAGAAGTAATATGTTCAATTACGTAACAGTTATAACGAAATACAATAAAATGTCCGTAACCAAAAAGGCAAATGTTCGGTGTCAAAACAAAACATGTTCAGTTACATATCACTTATCAGAAAAAGAAAAAAAAATAAGCTGGAACAAATATATGTTGTTTCAATCCAAATTCTTACTTATTATTATTTGTCAACCTATTCGCTACATTAGTGTAAAAAAGAAAAAGCTAACAACCTATGATACTTAGAAGAAATATGTTGATTAGCTACCACGTTGAACACTTTGAACATCTCTTGGAACACTTGAAGGAACTTGAAAATTTCTTGAAACACTTGGACGTAATTGAACCTTTTATCTTGGCACACTTAAAGAAACTTGGACATCACTTGAAGCACTTGAATGAACTTGGCCTTTTCTTGGAGCACGCACTTGGACAATACTAAATTCTTAATTTCTTAAAAACATATTCATTGTACGTGCCATAAATTTCTTTTTTAGAATTAAAATATGTAAAAAGTAACTCTGATTTAGTTGCTTCTTCATACAAAATTTTATCACTAGCACCCGCTGCATAAGTTTTAAAAATGAACATAATCAATGACAGATATGTACAAATACAAAACAGTACATATATAAATGATCATTTAGCATTATCAATTTGATTAAAATAATAAAATAAAATAAAGTACTAAATATTTAAAATATAATTATAACATCTATAACATAACATTAGTTTGAATCATAATGATCATTTAGAATTATGAAATTGATCAAAATTGTAAAACTACTTAAAAAAACCACGAAAACGTATATAAAAAAAATCTAGTCAGTCACAGAATACAAATCACAATCAACAATCATTAAGCTAAAAACAGCAAACAAACTTGAATCATAAATCATACTAATCGAAATAAGAGACAAAATTTATTAAAATAAAAACTTCAATTCACTTGAATTATAACACCAAACCAAATTGAACTAAAACAGAGGCTAAATTGATTAAAAAAAACTTGAAAAATCGAATAAAATCAGCAAATAATTTAAAACAAAACAGCTAACAAAATTGAATCAAACAATTGACCAAGAAGCATTAATCGAAATCAGAGACAAAATTGATCAAATTGAACAACTCCAATCAGAGACAAAATAACTTCACAATCACGATCAAATTCGGCAATCGAAGAATGTAGCACTTCATTATCACAATCAACAGCTCTAATCAATGATTCATCCATAAATAAGAGGGAAAAAAGTGATTGAAAGAGAAATAATGTTGAAGAAGAGAGAGAAAATGCCAAAAAAATAAAATAAAAAGCAAAAAACAGAAAAATAGGTTTTGAATCATATATATAAATGACTTGAGAAATAAGAAAGAAAAAAAAAACAAAACAAACCAGAAAAGCATAAACAGGTAAAACGATGTAGTATAATTGGGGGGAGTAGGCAGCATTGGCTAAAGGGGGTTGTAGGTAAAAATTTTCACCTGAAAATATGGCATGATTTCAGCTCGAGCCAATGTTGTATGAAGTACATAGTATATACTAAGCAAGTGTTCATTTGCTATTCTTAGGGCCTGTTTTGATTTACTGATCTGAAATGAACTGAACTGAATATTTTATGAGAGAAGAAATTAGAAGCTAATAAACTGAATTGAAAATAAGCTTAAGAGAATATGCCCTTAAAATATTAAAACTCTGATCATATGATAATATTCAAATCCCACGCCTCTAAAATAAATTTAATTTGAGGTAATTTCATCAATTGAATTAATTGTTTTTTATTTGATGATTATCTCACAACTTAATGAATGTTTGGAATGCATTATGCATGCATGATACATCTAATAAGTATCAAAATATAATGTCTCTTTGAAATGTCAATCCTCACATATATAGACATATAGTCTTACAAATGAATACATACTTGATACTTTGCAAATATAATTCACGCCTATCGTCATATATTATCATCGTATATACTTCATGTGCTACCGTATAAGGATTTGTTCTATCCACCTTATTTTTATTTATTTAAATAACTTTATTAAAACTTGTTTTAGTTTTAATTTCAATTTAGACAATCCTTATCAAAACTTATTTTTCTTGAATTTATCTTATCTTACCAGACCTGAAATAAGTGAAAATAATATAAGGTGAATAAAACAAGGCCTAGCTAATAAAATTATTTTACGTCATGTAATCATAAGTTTGATCTTCTTCTTCTTTTTATTTACTATACCTCCATTTATTTATTTATATTTTGAAATATTTTATATCTCTCAAATAATACCCCAAAGTTACAACTTAAAAAAAATCGGAGGTAGTATTTATTTAAGAAATCGTCTAACACGGGCCATTAATCTAGTCTTTATTCCGTATGTATACAATACACTATAATTAGACCATAGTATCTAAATAAACTAAGTACGCAATATCAAACAAAGTACTTTAACCAACAGCAAATAGCGTATCAACATCACTGGCATTTAGCTCGTGGATGAAGACTAGATCAGATTCATATACCTTGGATTTTACTTGTTAGATGAATACACCTTATTTAATGATCTGTATTGTACAAATTAATAGGATCATCTGTTAATAATCGGACCAAATATAACATGCATGCATGTTTGAATCATATATACGTACTTAATTGTCAAACTTTTCTGGCTAAACTTGAATTATAATTATTTCTAGCTTTTACAGCTTTACTTGCTATAAACTTCTTGTTTTGACGTGTTTTTTGCAATAGAATTCAACAAGTTAAGCACTAATTGTTCGGAACCTACAATTTGTTTTAGGTATTTGACGTCATTATAATGAATTTAACTAGCTTGATTAGCTCTTACGTATGGTCATTATTAATTATTACAATATAGTTGCACGTTTAATGTTTTTTTTTTTCTTACAATAATAATATACACTACTTAAACTTATTAAGTCAACTAGAAAAGAAGAGAAAAAAAGCATCATTTTATGAGATAAGATTAATATCTTTAGCCTTTAATTTAGGTGGATGATAGACTTGCAAAAGCTAATTGTCTCAATGATACACATGATTGTTATAGAGCATAGTCATTGTTTGCCTAAAGATCTATGTCTAATAGTAATGTCATCATGCTCTTGACTCTCTATCTCAAATTCATGCCAAACAATGAAACAAGGCAACTATGATTAACATACACATCTCAATAACTGCTTCAAATCATTTCGGTCATTTTTTCAAAAATATAAATCACAAAGCCATATTATAAATTCAAATGTTATAGTTAGGTTGGTAGTTACAAAGAATTTAAGGGACACATGTATGGATTTGGATGCACATCTATCTATCTATATACTATACTAAAAGAGAAGCGCCTCAATGCGAGCCTGACAAATGTCACTATATAATTCACTATCTTTTTTTTTTTTTTGATTTTTTTTAACGTTTATGCTTCCATATATAAAAACAAGAATATTCTAAGTATGTTTTTCTAAATGACTACATAAAATATTATAGAAAAAAAATGTAATATCACATTTAATTAGTAAAGTCTAGCATAGTGCGTGATAATAATGGTAAATGGCCAGAGCATGATTTTGTTTGTAATATTATGGTAGCATAGCACCCGTGCATAAATATACTTCTGTAATTAGTAAACTATTATGCCACTTCTTATAGTTACATATTTCTTAGTTCTGTTAAAAGTTTACATCCTTAATTCTATTAGTAATATTATGGTAGCATCGTGATATCGTGTATGTATATACTTCCTTAATTACTAATACCTTAATTGGTAAAATGCAATTTCATATCTTATTTTTAAAGTCTATAGATATTATGATAACATGATACAACCATCTATATAAATAATGATTTACATAAATTAGTCAAACATAATATTGTCACATATTTCGTATAAAAAACGGCAAAAATAAAATATAGTTAACATGTAAAATCAAATCATAATATTCAAATAATAAAATAAGATACAATATTTTTTTGTATTATCATCTATATAATACGTTAGGTTAATATAAATAATAGTCATTGTTATATAAGTGTTTACAATTTTCATTTTAAGGTCATATAATTTAAGCCCCGTTCACTTCACCTTATTTTTGCTGAACTGAAATTATTTTTACTTAACAAAAATTATTTTTGCTGAACTTAAATTATTTTTATCGATTTTCTATTATATTTCTTCTATAAGTTTACTGATTTTTACTGAACTGAAATTATTTGTAATGAACTGAAATTAATTTTACTGAACTGAAATTATTTTTACTATATATTATTTTTTTAAGGTGAAGTGAACAAGGCATGTTAATATACTATTATTTAATATGGCATGCACTATGATATCTGACCTCACCCCTCTTAAAAAAATCATGGAGAATAAAGGATGAATTGTGAGGCTATATGGTACCAACCTAAATATTCCAATCCAAATAAATTAGCTCACTTAAGTCAATTCAATTTTAGTTGATGGAAAGGTACACCATAATAGTTTCAAAATAATTTTTGTCTTTAAATTTTCATGTTTTCTTACTCATGTAATGCTCAGATTCAAAATTTAAATAATTCAATATTCAATTTTATAAGTTTTATAACATTCATAGTTACAGTATAAGAATACATGTCCGTAAAGAAATGCATTACATACATGATTGGTTAGTTGGCAAATCATGGGCCTGTTTACATTTTCTGCACTGATTGGAGCTGAATTGAACTGAACTGAGCTTAAATGAATATTTTATGATAGAAGGAAATTATGAGCTGAACTAAACAAAACTGATTGGAGCTGAACTGAACTAGACTAAACTGAACAGATTGGAGTTGAACTAAAATTAAGCTGAAGTGAACATTTATAGTTATATTTAAATGCATAGATGACATCAAATGTTATTGGCTAAGATGGTAAGGAAGTATACCTTGTTTAATTTCCTTGAGGTCTAGTGTTCAAAAGCTTTTTGATTTGTTAATTGGTAATGACGTGTCATTAAATGATGATGTGGCACAATGCTATGAGATGAGAATGACGTGGCACATAAACGATTTTAGAATCGCTTTTTAATAATAATAATAATAATAATAATAATAATAATAATAATAATAATAATAATAATAATAATAATAATAATAATAATAATAATAATAATAATAATCATGGGATCGTGGTCGCGATGTCTGTGTTGATTTGACAGGGTTTTCTCCTTTGACACAGTCAGAGCTATCTGACTTCATTCCTGGGCGGGTTGTGGCTGATGCAGCTCATCGGAAGCGGGTTAAGTATCAAGCTCGATGTCAGGCAATTGGATATGGTTTCATTCCCTTCTCCTTTTCTTCGCTTGGGGAATTAGAGAAAGAAGTTGTTGCGTTACTGAAACGGATTCAGAGGTTCTCGACGACGCAAGACATTGGGGCTCGTGCTGCAGCTCATATCTTCACTAGGGTAGGATTTGCAATAGCTAGAGGAGTGAGGGCCCAGATTGTATCTCGGCTTCCCACTTAATTTATTGTAGGTTGTTTGACTTTTGTTTTTGAGATATAATAATAATAATAATAATAATAATAATAAAGTATAGATTACCGTTTTATGAAGAAAGAGCCCAAAAGTGAAACTACATAAAAATAATTAAGATCTAACCAATACAAGTATCAACAAAATACAAAAGTTACATTACGTACTAATTCATGTTTGTCAAAAAAGTTTATAGGTTTTGGACTTACATCATATATTAATCCTAGTTGATTTAATAAAACAAAGATAGATGCCTAAAAAGGATAGTAAATGGTGGAGAATTAGTATATTCTCTATGAATTTGGTTGCATGCGTTTGCAAATTGCTCCATTAAACTCAAACTTAAGGGTATCGTGTTGCAAACATCGGAGGCCATGAATGTTTCCACGTCTGAGTTATTTGCTTAATTATACTACATTATACTACAGTATATACTATGCGATTATATTATACTATATGGTTGATTGCTTATTTAATTTTGTGGCTCTTAATTTTTAAACTTGGATTTCCGAGAACCATTGAATATATTATATAATGACTTATATTATTTAGGCATCAAAACTCTTACAACTTGCTAAATTTTGCAACTTGTATTATGATGCTACATTCCCATTTGCCGAAGGAAGGAAGTACGTAGTATATGCTTAATTAAGGAAATGAATAATGGCCTTTGAGCGTATTATTTAATTAATGGAGGACTAATTAAGTGCATACACTCAATTATTCTCTGTTAATTATACATTTATCGTCAGAAAAATTAAACTAGTGATTTTTTTTTAGGTTAGCTTATGATCCATAGCAAGAGGTAGACGGTAGTTGCTCGAGCTAATTCTTACTCTTATTTTTTAAATAAGTTTTTAAATGATTTTAAAAAAATAAATGAATTATGTAGCATTAAACTACGAGTATAAGATCAAAATTAATTAGAAACTCGAAATAAGGTAAGAGATTCCTCACCTCCATGAGTGCCTCTTGAAACTCATTGTAACCCACTTATAAGTGTTCCACATTGGAGAAAGAGGAGAGATGGTTTCACTTTATAAGGTAGAGGAGTACCTCCTACTATTGCCAATTGGTTTTAGTATGGAAGCTCCAAAGCCTTGTTTGTGGATCAAACTCTCTTCCTCCTTGTTCGGGTTGCCCAGACCCATTTCATATTGTTTCAAAATTTAACATGGTATCAGAGCCCAGGTTATGGGTCTCTTCTAAACTAACGGTGATTGATCCGGCGGTCCGACCAGACCAAATACTACGTACTTGATTAATATGATTATTGTACACTTAATATATATTTTTCCCGTTCTTTTTTACTTGGCTTGTTTCATTTATCACGATTCCAATGCAGAACTTTAACCACCAATAACTTTAATTTTTTATAAATAAATTAAAAATTATAAAAGTTAAATATTACAATAGTAGTTATTGAGACAATTCTAACAAGATTTCACATGAGTATATTTTTTCTTTCATATAATTCACGAAAGACAGTCAAAGGAGGGTGTGTGAATAATATAAAAGTCAAAGTGGGTCAAGTAAAAAAAAAGAAAAAATATATAGTATATTGCAATGTTTTTATTTACACTAATCAAGTTTAAGTAATACAGAGTAGATTGTATTCACTATCTATACCATAAATATTACTCCGTAATTAAATAAGTACTTAAAAAACGAGTGTGTTGCAAACTAATTTATACTCGTCTTATCATCGTATGGTTCAATTCTCATGACATAATAAGTACTTTAATTTCTCCATTTCTTTAGTTACGTTAATCAAATATTATAAAAAGTTGTATATATATATATAAATATAAGATTCTATATTATGATCCTATTTTTATACGTATAAAACACAAAACCTGATTAAAAAACGAGTGTGTGAATAGTACTAAATTCAAATGTGTAAAAAAAAAAAAAAAAAAAATTGAATAAGCGTTTACTAATTACTATGCAAGTCAACCACACTTCATCAGCTGACATGTGGCATAAAGTAGCAGTAGATGATCAGATGAAGCTATACACGTGCAATAATGCTCTAGCTTCTTTCTAACTCATACGGAGTAGATTATTTACAACCCTATTACATATGTACTCTTCTTAATTAACCTAGCTACTTACCTACGTACTAATTAATTACTAGCTACATACTTATTCATTAATATGATTATATTTCCCATATCTTCATTATAGTATATTTATCTAGTACTAGTAACCTAGGTTAGTCATTGTGCAATGCACGATCGTAAGAGCCTATGAGTAGATTGATTTTTTTTTTTACGAGATAATGTGATGTTATACTTGCAAGATTTTAAAAGCCCTTTAAGTAAAAGGATTTTATATGAGTAGGATATTATTCCTATAAGAGTATAGGGTGTGTTTAAATACTCCATATCATCCTAGGTTAGACTTTTTTATTCTCCCATGATAACCTCCAGATGTAACAAAGTACTTAATTAATAAATTTTTTATAAAATCTTCCTTTTACTATTTGTAATGTCTTTTAGATTCATTCAGATAAAAGAAAAAACAGATAACTCTTGATTAAGGAAATAAATCATCGGTTCACCGACATAATAATCAAGCAAAAACAAAGTTGTAATATTGATTAAGTTCTTGTAAATTATAAACAAGTGAGCAATGTACTTTTTTTTTTGAAGGGAAGTGAGCAATGTACTAATAAAATCATTAAGTAAACTCCACTTGCTTGATCAATTGTCCTAATAATATAATTAGAAGCGTAATCATATCAGAAACCTTGTTTTAATTTCCTAAGAAGACCAACATTTAGTATATTCATAAGAATTTCTTGGACTACTCGTTAATTTCAGAAGCAAAATTTTATTAAAATGTAATGATTCTCGTGATGTCGAGCACAATATTCGCTGTCTACTAGATCAAGATCATGTGCTCCGCGATGCACGCTGCATTAAACCCAGTCTCTGATCCCTAATTAATCAATTCATTAATTAAACTCTTTAATCAAAATGCAGTACTAGTAAATTGAGCACCATACTATATTCGATCATTTACGTTTATCATATATATATAGGAGAGCAAAATTGGTCTAACATATATACACGATGTATATATGGAGTTATGGACAATATGGTTGTAATATTGTATATAAAGCTGTCAATTACTATCATTATATGATAACATGACTCGTTAATTAAGCAAAGCTATTATGTGCCCAAAAGATACGATTATGAAAATACATAGCACTAAATTATAAAGGTATTGGGTTTTGAACACGAAATTTGAAACTGAAATTCGAAATGAGTGGAAATAAGTAGGTTAAAGTGACCTGGTTAAGAACTTAAGATATTTAAATTCGTATAGTGAAGGGTTGGGGTCATTGACCTGGCCAATCACTTCATAACTTAACATAATAAAATCGAATTTGACCAGAACTCAAAACCGACCATTTTGTCAGACGTAATTAAATAACCCCTATAATTTCATGTACTAATTGCTAATTGCTTTTGGTTTTAAATCAATTAAAAGGACGCTATACACTTCCATAGATTCTTCCAGATATTCAAACTATAAATGTGGTCCAAAACTAGATCTATCTTTTCTATTATTATTTCAATATAAAGCTCTCACTCAACCTATGAAACTCCCCAAACCACACTATGACACCAATGCATAAGACTAATATTAGTATAACAAATTTACTATCACCTTACCTTTTTATGTAGTTTAATGGATGCAAACTATTTTATTACAAAGTAGTTAAATTTTAAAAAGATAGCATTCAAAATTTGAAATCAAATATCATTTGCATTATTTGTCTTTAGTGGTAACACAACTTATACGTATCTGTATTTTGAAGCAATTCCGATATAGATCAACTACGTGGACCGAACCTTACGTGTAATGATAGGGTTATGACCTAAGCTTACCGTTCCATGATAGAGGGACGATAATACAAGATTTAGTGAGGTAGTATGATGAGAAAATGATTAAAAATATATAGAAGTAGTACAAATGCAATCTTTTCTTCTAAATGACCAAATCTTAAATGTCTGATCAGCTATTGGACGGTGAATAAGCACGTGTTCAGCCAGTATTCTGTGTGTGATCTGCATGCAACAAGAACAATCTTCTACTTTAACAAATTACATCCAACCGACTTATGTTTTTCGAGATATATTTATTAAATCCCTATATTATCAAAATTTCATATTCTTGTCTAATAATATACTCGATCCATAAGTTAAATGGATGTAAACTCACATGTAATGAGGGTCAGAGATAAGATTAAAAATGTTTAATAATGATCTTCTTGCAACACAAAATACTAACCTAGAAAATGGGAATTTTGATACTTACCTAAATAATCGATCAATAATCCATTACTTGAGTTTTAAGACTTATATTCTTCTTTCTTATATATTTTCACATTTTAAATTAATTGGCTAGCTAGCTAGGTGTATCAATATTCAATAAGCTATATATAAAAAGAAGTATATATTGCTATACTAATAATATAGCACATATAGGAAAATAAATTAAATTTAATAAAAATGACATATATAACGAAGCAAACAAACATTTATCCGGGCCAATCTAAATATATTATTTTCGATAATTCAATTATTAGTATGATAGTACTGTAATGATAAAAACATGTATTTCTAGGCCAGTATTAATGTAAAGGCATTTATTTTAACAATTCTAAAATAAAACGGGAGATGTAAGTTTCATCTTTATCCTACATTGTAGCGCAAATTAGATAAGTACACATGCATTGCTCATTGTGCACACAGTCCATAACAACTCCGATCTAACAAAGAATAAGCTTATGCATTCTTCAATTCTCAATGCACGAAAAGAAGTATACGTTCTTTAATTTAGAAACTGTTCTTTTATGAATAGAGATAAGACATAGCTTCATATTTGGTTATACCCCAAGTAGAGGTCGATCAGGAACTATGCATGTTGAATTCTGTCAAATTAAACGATTTGTTGTTATATGTATGACAAGCCTTCTGGATTCCCTTCATAATAGCTAGATTGTAGTACGTTCTCATTGCTCATCAACATGTGATGATGAACAATGCCAAATATAGCAATTATCTAACTTAGTCAACTTTTTGTATATGTAGCTCACACATGACTTCATTATTATTATTATTCCAATAATAGAAAGTTTGATATAATGAGATGCGTGGCACACATTCGATCAATAAATAGAAATTTAAATAATATTTGGCAAATTAATTCTCAATCTAACACCAAATTAAACAATATGATGAGGTGGGAGGTTCAAATCCACAAAAGGTATTTTGAGGGCTGAAAGGGGAATCCTTACCTATTCCCCACTTTTTGAAGTTGTCTAGCCCGATAACCCTGGACAAATCAACCTTACGCACTAATGTTATTTAATTTGTATATTAATTAAGAACTTGTGTTCTCGGTGGCATGTAATGAGTAAATAGTCCACATTTTTTTGACGGGAAAAATAATAATATCATTAATGTATTTATGTATAGTCATATGATACCGATCTACAATCATAATAAAGTTTTATAAACCACAAATTTAGAGAAAGTAATTTAAAATCACTTTTACAATTAAAATCATAATTCTTTTGCAAATTTGGCATAGCTCACATTCCACCGCTTCAAACTTGACGCAATTACACGAGCAGTGATTTTTGATATCGTCGCATCTTTTCAGATAGAGGCCTTCAGAAATCTGCGCTTATGCTTTGATTGTAAACTCATATGAATCCAAATCACCTTCCCAACTATTATTAAAGCCTTAAAAATAAATTTCTCATCCATAGACGAGAATCAAAACCCCAGAAAATTAGAAAAACCCTCCAAAAAATTAGGACAAACCCTCATAAATGAAGAGAACAAAGCAAAGTAAAGCAGAACAATACAATAAGCAAATAAATCAAAAAACCGAATTATGTTAAATAAAAAAAATCGAATTATGTTAAAGAAAACCGACATAAATGGCCAAGAAAACTAAAGTCGTATCTTAAGTAAATAGTCCACTTTGTAATCTTTAAGAGTGATTAAAATTAAAAGTAAGGTTTATGATCTCTAGTATAGTCCACTTAATAGAAATCTAACTTGACAATTTATTAAAATATATAGGGAGTTAAACATGACCAAATGGTACAAACTATGACTTTTAACTTTTAAGTTGTTTGTTCCTATATATTCTCCCTTGCTTTCACCGTATCTAGAAGCAACCTAAAAAACGTACGTACGATACAACCTTTCCCAATCCGATAAGTATTAAATTAGCGTGTTTATCACAAACATGACCTTAACGTTTTTGGATCACATTATATTCCAATCCAAAATACATGAAACATACATGCATAGAGGTGAGCATTACCTAACTACTACGTACGAGTAATTAATAGTATCTATCACAAAATTTAGTGCCATAATTTGGAAATTTACGGCCACGTAACTTGAGAGAAGCGGTTGATCAATGACATAGTAATTGAAAGAGGATTTTGGAGCCAAGCATATTAGTAACAATCACAATTTCTTACAACTGTTTTTTTTTAAACTATACTTTTTATACACTTATATTTCCAATAATATGATGCGCAAAGTTTAATACGGAAAGAGGTCGGTGTAATGCTTACACAATTACACATAATATTTTAATTTTCATACTAATACCAAGTATTTTATCTGTTTTGTTTTAAATGCATCATTTTTAAAAACATGAATTTTTAAACACTTTTAAAAAATGAGTGATATAAAATAGAAAAAAAGGAGTGCATCTAATATGAGAGAAAAATTCAGAAGAAAAATCTTCTTCTTCTACTGAAACGCCTTAATCTCATAAAGGGAGTCAAGCTACATAAATCAATATTAGGACTTCTCAGGAGGTCACCCATCCTATTACTACTTTCAATTATCTAAAAGAAAAACGATGCATTTAATTTAAAACTTTCTTAATTAGAAAGTAATGTATCCAAAATAAAATTGAGGAAGTATTAAGATTTATCAACTTTCTTAATTAGAAAGTAATGTATCCAAAATGAAATTGAGGAAGTATTAAGATTGTATCTAAAATATGGATGCACCACGTTTCATGTTGTAGCTCTCGACAACCACACAACCACAAAAAATGGTGTTTACAGTTTTCCACCGTTTTTATTTTGACCGGTCAATCCTTGTTGTCTATTTACATCTCTCAACCGCCTTCATACTTCTTGTCCAATTAAAATAAAAATACATTATAATATATAGCTTTTGATGTACTATATCTATACTACACTACTATATACTAAAGTTTTGATTTATACTCAGAAGTCACTTGGACTCATTTTGAAAGGTTGATCTTGATCATATGCATGTCAATAATAGGGAAATTAAATGATTAAGCACTTCATTATTAGTTGATAAGCATATTGTGTAAGCTATAGTTTTAATTATGTTGTCTATAACCCCATTTGTAGCATTACCCTACTTTCCTAAAATGAATTGATTTTAATTCTAGTACTTCATAATTGAGCTAACACAACTTGTTTGATTAAATAGGCTGGTTTATGATGGAATCTTCTTAATCAAAATATTTAGATGACATATGACAGAAAACATCATTAAGTAATATTGTTAAATTTGTCTCAATGTATAATGTTTAAAGTGTGTATTTTAATTTCATAATGATAGAGCATATATATCGATCTTGGGTTTCAACTGTTAGTTTAAGGTAGAGGCCTAGGTTTTATGTTTTATGCTCACATAGTGCATCACTTTACACATAACTAACATTAATTAGTGCTGTTGTCAAAAAAAAAAAAAAAAAAAAAGAAGCAATATTTAGTACTAAGTAATAATTAAGTAAACAAAAATAAGTTTAATTTCCATCTAATTTGATATATGCGAATTATTATTGTATTACTTGATTCTAACAAGAACAAAGATTTTATGAAATAAGGGCATTCCAAGAGAACAATAAAAATTCTTAGTCTTATTTACTAAATAACTTACATGCGTATTAGTTTTGATCTATTTATTATTTATGTGTTTAGGTTATAAATTGATTTGGAATTCTATTATTTGATAGACTTTTCCCTAGTCAAAGATTTCATCAACTTGTTTATTAATTGAGTTATGTTAAAGTCCAAAGGGGTAGTGTATTATCAACCTTCTTAATATTATATAAATAGTTGGCTTTAATCGATTTCGATTAGATCGAATATATTTTCCATATATATAATTTATGATACAATTAAAAAATATCAAGGACAAACTAGAATATTCAATAAGTGTACTAATCTCTTGAAACTACACCTATATATGAACCATACAAAGAATAATAGTATATGATTGTAGAATATCAATAATGAAAATTGAGCTAAAATCAATCATGTATATGTGATAGTACCAAGTTAAGCTATACTTTAGTAGTAAAAGTTGTCACTTGATCATTTAATTTTGAGGTTTCAAGTTCAACTTCTCACTAATACATCATGTGAGGGATGACCCCTTTCCCTTTACCCTTTCCTTCTCCTCACATGCTATTGAACCCAAACAAAGCCATTTGGCATATTCATAGGCTAATAAGAAGGGAGGGACCCACCAAATAATTACCTCTTTTAATAAAATTATTGTACTATTAGGTTTCTTTCAAAGACAAAAACTAGAATAATATATAGTCTTCATGCATGTAATATTATTTTGGATCATCAATTGAAACATGTGGTGGGTTAGTTGAGGTCCTTGAGGAGTTAAAGTTGATGTTCTTTTTACCAAACAATCATAGAATAATGGGTCTAAAAGTACATAAATTTATTAGATATCACTTGTTTATAAGTTTATCAAAACATAACAATTCCTAACTAGCTAGTTGATATTCTTTTTTCATCTTGGGATGATTGGTGATTCGAATTGATGAATCAAAATAAACTCATAACTTCTTTACTTTTTAGGGTATGTTAGACAACATCTTTGATTCTTCATTCCCAATAAAAAAAAAGGGGATGGAGGAAAAATCCCCAATTACTAATTAATCTGTAGTAACTTTAATTTTACAATTATGAATTTAATTACTTAAATTTAATTATATAATTATAAAAAATCTTGATTTGAAATTGATTGAAAAAACTAGTCTAATCTTATACAAAGTAGTAGTACTCCTTATTATCTTATCATGGAATATTATATTGTTAACATGAATGGTTCCATTTAAAAACCGATCCTTTTAAAGTAACAAATGAGTCAAATCAAAGGATCCAATCTCACAAATATGAATTATGATGCACATAGTTTCATTAAACTACCAATGATATATTTTCTATAATTTGAAGTGTACTACAGTCTACAAATTGTACTTAAAAATTAGGTTAATATAATTTTCAGACTAGGAAGTGAATCATATATGGTTGTCTAACAGACAAGCTAAGCTTACTATAAATGGTTTAGTTATAATTAAGTTCCATTTATAGGTAACAAAAATGTAACACAATTTGCGACGTAACGTGTGAAGGGAATCTCAGGTACTTTTCACAGATACTAATCTTAATTATTGGAGTAAAACTAATTATATAATTCGTACCAACTATTATAGCTGCTAGTATGTACTGTACCATAGTAATTTAGAAAGATGCATGATTTTAAATCAATAGTTATGTTATTAATTGGAGTACCATAAAACCATGTACGTGAACAACCCATCCCTATAGAAGTATAGAGAGAACGTTGAGTTTTCGTTTTTTAACTTACATCTATGATTTCAAGTATATAGCGAGTACTCAATAAGTTGATTTAGTGATTAGTGTTAGAGGATCAATAAACATTCGACCAAAATAAATTCAACCAAAAGTTTAAGCTAATGATCGATTTTTTTTTAATAGTTTTATTTACTTTTCACACCCCTTAAACTATATATGTAGATGCAACTTGATCCTTCCTATACAGATGTTGATTTAAGTAACGTTGTAGTGGAATTTATATTAATAATAGAAATTAATAACTCTATTCAAAATTTTGATTGATTGATTCGTTGTCTTTTTTGGGTTGTAAATGCAATCCTCGCTCATTTCAATATACTACGTAATTGTTTTCAAAAGGGATATTATACCATCATAATCATTATGTGATATACAGTTTGAGACATATCAGAAATTTATATACAATTGCTTTACAAATGCAAATTTCGTTCTATTTTTATAAAATTGATACTGTTTGTTAATAAAAGCTAAGAACAATAACTAACACATTAATGCAATATACTACATGAATAATATTAACAACACCGTACCTTTAGTAGTTGGTAATGAATATCGATTGTGATCATACAACCCTGCCATGAAACTAGTATATTTTTTCATAAACTAATGTTACCATCCAAAACCTTCCCTCGAGGGGAAAGAGTATGTCCACATACCTTTAGAAAGATTATATTTTTATTAATTGAAAGCTAGATGGCAAACAACTAGATCACTAATTACCAAAAAAAAAAAGACATATTAACCACATACGTACAATTTGTTAAAAATCAGTAACACCCTTTAATTTAAATATAACACCATCTAATTTAATTGAGAAGAGAATCACAAAGGACATTGACAAAAAAAAAAAAAAAAAAAAGGAAAAAATTGAACAAACACTATTAGTTGGGGGATGGAAGAGAAGGAAAGTTTATTACGAGTACTTGCATATAATTTGTGTACATGTTTATGAAAAAAGATTTTCAGTTTCAATTCAAAAATAACGCCATCTAAGACGACTTGACTAGTTTTAATCTAGCTAGCATACTCTAACAGCCTAGCATGGTATTGAGTGATAAGTCCCAACAAACACACTTCAGATAATGAAGATCTGTCTCCTTACCCCCCCCCCCCCTCCCCACAAAAAGAATCAACTTTCTTATTAGACGATTTTCTATATCGATCATACGGTTACTCCATTTGACTATACAACCCTCTCACAACCTCGACAAAAGTAACTAAATCGAAAAATAAAAAGTAATTATATATTTTATTGTCCAGTCAATAAATAATAGATTAGCTAACCGTATATAATATACAACAGTTGCATATGATATTTTTGTGTAAAACGCGCAATATAATAAAATCAAAATCTCTCCTCTCCATAGAAGAAAGCAAGCCCCCAAGTTTGGGAATTGGGAACACAGCGAGAAGGGTTGCCATGCCATTTTGGCGTATCTTTGAAATTCTCTCTCCTCGATCAGTCTAACCCTAATAACCCTATTTAAATACCCCCAAACTCCCACCCACTTATTTCTCCCATGCAATTGTCTTCTTCACACTACTCCCCACTACTTAGTTTTTTTTTTTTTCTTACTTAATTATAATACTTCACTATATATAATCTTCTTCAAACTCTTCTCTTCATCTTCATCTCCTTATTATTTTTCCTCCACCACCTCTTATCTCTTCTCCCCTCCCATACCTTGTCTCCTAGGCATTGTCCCTCCAAAATTAATTTCTTTTCGACTCGTGTTTATTTAATTTCCTCGACTTATATAATAGAGATATATATATGTACACACTTTGTATTCAGTATTCGCCTCGCTCTCTAAAGTAACACACCACATTATATTTCTGACATATCATGATAGTTCAAGCTTGGAAGCCAAGTGATCATCATATTATAGTGAGTGAATATATTCTATAAATAGAAATTTATATTTTTATTTATAACATTATGTCTAGCAGAAGGTCACGGTCTAGGCAAACTGGAGGTTCCAGAATAACTGATGATCAAATTCAAGATCTTGTCTCTAAGTTGCAGCAACTTCTCCCTGAGCTCCATAACACTCGACGCCCCGATAAGGTAAATCCGATATTGCATGTATCATTACATTACATTTTTTCAAATATATCGACTAATTTAGTTGATTAAAGTATGAAGGTCTTACAAGGAATCGAATCCTATTTACATTATTAGTCATTCGGTTCTTTCTCCCTATGTCTCACAAATTAAATATAATAAAAAAAATATGTTTTCATCTTCATTGTAGATCTACCCTTGAGAAATTATTGATGTAATTGTTTTGTGATCCCTTATATATTTAATTAAATTAGATTTAACCTTATACAGTACTAAATAAATAATATTGATACAATATTACTCCGTACTTGTTACAAAAATTACGACCATCATTTTATATTTGGACTTAATTATTCCCTCTATACCTTTTATTTTAATTTTAAATTAAAGTCTTGATTACGAGAAATTCCAAAATTTGAAAATTCATAAAGCATCTAGTGAATTGACTTTTTGACTTTTTTTCCTACTAGTCCGGAATAATTCATGTAAAAAAAATGACTTGATATTTTGAGTTGATAGTTGGTGTCAGCATTATCAACGATTTACACTAAAATGTGAACAAGTTCAATTTTAGCTTAAGTCATCATGACAAATTCTAAAAAGGTTTTTAAGTCATATTTATTTGTTATCCCGTCTGCATGTATTCGCAAAAGCAAAATAAAAGTTTTTCCGCTTATATATAGAGAGTCACAAATGATAGTAATTGATAAATACAATATTTGATTCTAAGTCTCGGGGTTTCATTTCCAAGATTGAATTTTCAATTAAGGTAATTGACATCCATCAAAAAGATATCCCGAGTAATAATAATAATTAATTTGTTGGTTAATAATTTTGCAGGTATCGGCATCAAGAGTATTGCAAGAGACTTGCAATTACATCAAAACATTGCATAGAGAAGTAGATGGATTGAGTGAGAGATTGTCTCAACTGTTAGAAACAACAGATACCACTCAAGCAGCACTAATTAGAAGTTTATTAATGCAATAGTTAAATTAAGTTTATGACTTAGTGATTTGTGTGTATTTCTCTCTATTTTTTTTTTTTTGTTTAATTTTGGGGTAGTCAAGTCAAGCACTTTAATTTAATTTGAAATAATTACAATAATAATAGTAATAAAATTTGTTTTTATTGAGTTTAATTTTTGCCCCCCTAGGGTTGTGTCACTAGCTAGATGCTAATGGATTAAGCTGTAGTATGGCAGTTGATTAGATTTTTTCTTTTTCTTTTCTGAAGCATACTAAGCTACAATAAAATGGAGCTTCATTGTGTGTAATACGAAATATAATTGTTGTTTTTTTTTATTGTTCGCATTATCTTATTGTACTCGATGAGTAGTTGCTAATTTTAGTATAACAAAATTTAATTTACTTGGTTACAAAAGTTAATTAAGGACATGTTCACATTTACTGAACTGAGCTGAATTGAACTGAATGAATTGAACTAAACTGATTGAGCTTAGCTGAGCTGAAATAAATACTCGTATTTTATGAGAAAAGGAAATTAGGAAATGAACTGAAATGAAATGAAACTGAAATGAACATGTCCTAACTATACATGCAAGTGGTAAGTTTTGGGAGGTTCTAGTAAGCTATGAATGTTGTTTGAAATTCATCAACATGCATGTCTCTTTGTCGCTGAGCACAACTAGGTTTATTGATTAAAACTAATTTTCGTGATTAGACGTATATTTATTCTTGAAACTTGTATATATTGATAAAAAAATTATTTTTACTACAGTATATTACAAATAAAATGGTCTTTACGATCAAAATGAAATTTTACCTTTTTATCAAATATTTTAAATTTTTTATTATGTCGATTTTCCTTGAATTTTTCATCATTTAATTTACCAACTTTGAAATTCAAAACATTGATAATGATCAAACCTGACTTTGCTAATCATAATTGATTTTTAAGTTACAGAAAATAAGGCCGTCTCAATTTTACAACTCTTATTAATCATTTTTTTTTTTTGAAGAAACTAATACCCGGTAAATCAATGTAATTAGTGTTTATATTTTGATGATTTCTTAACTTTTTACGATTTTCAAGTGTAAATTTAATGCTTATATATATAGCCCTAAGGGCTATGTATAACATTTTCCTTAAATTAACATGCATGGTAAGACTTAAATTGATTAGTTAATTATTTACTCCGTATATGGATTATTATTTATAATTATTATATACTTAGTACAAAAGTACATGTTAGCTAGATCAAGTTAAGAACTCACAAGTCAGACGTACCACGATTTTGTGCACTTTGGAATACAATTAGCTTATTATCGCAACAATCATAGGGGTGCGGTTCTCTTAATCACACTGTTCCTTGGTACGTATAGTACATCTAAAGGAAACACCATGGAATGATGATTTGAAGTTTGAAATTCGCTATAGGGAGGACATGCAACATAGATGACCCATTCAAATCACAAGGAAACACCGAACTTTAGAAGGCAATATTAGTCTTTTAAGGGTGGTCCATGAGCATTCTCCACTACAGATTAGAGACGGTCTTATATGTATATTGCACTTATATAATAGGCAGACTCATCACATGCAATAACATTTTACATGACTCAATGAATCATGACCGCCTTTAATTTTCAAGGTTATTAGTCAATTAAATTCAAATGTAATATACAATAATGTATGTATTATGTTTTATGTATTACAATAAATTAGTGTAAGACCGTTGTTTATGTGATTATATAGTTTTTGTGATTTATGTGTTTGATAAATAGCGTGTTGTTTTCTTTATTGCGTAAATGTGTAACGTAACATCATGTTCTATAAGAGGCTAGTATGTAATGTTAGATATATGTGTGTCAGTGTGTGAGTGCTTTCACAAGAGTCTCTTTCGAGATATTCAATTTAGGTTTTGATAAAATAATGTTTCTTATATAATGATTATGTTGATTGAGTTAACGGTATGTAAACCCCTTTTTCATCACTAAATGTATTAATATTTTCTATAATTTGATCGAAAGGTAATTGGTCACGACACGTAGAGTATGTTAAGACTCATTAAGAGTGGCATCAAGGGCATGCAGCTTGCAACTCATACAAGTCTTACAAGGGGCGGTATACTGAATAGTGGTAGCTTTAATGTATGGGACAGGTACCAAGTACCGACCAATTAGGCCTTACCCAATTGGTTATTATCTGATCTATGGGGCCATTTTAAACTACATGGCCCAAGCCATAGGAGGTGGTTAAGTCACGTATGGCCATGCCCCACCTCACCACCCCATAGATAATATTGAAAGATGCAACCCAAGAATTATTATAGGTAGAAGATGAATACATATAGAACCGACAAAACTAATTCAAATAATCCGATACATACTCAAATTGTATTGTATTAAATCAACATGAAGTTATATATGGGATAAAATTACTACGCAATCTAATTTCCATAATGAGCTACTTAATTGACAATAGCCCTAAAATTTACTTGACTTAAACTAACTTGTATTTGAACTAGATCTGGTTATTGGGGGGATCGGGTTAGAGTTGGTGCAGGTCGATTGCGAGTCAGGTCAAAGAGAGTCACATTTTATAGGGCCAATAGTGGGTCAGACTAACGCGGTCAAAAGCTGGCCGATAATGGGCGGACCAACAAAATATCAATTAAAATAGATATTGAACAAAGCCATTACTAAGTATACATGATTATATGAAATATAAATTTATCTATGTAATTACTTTTACAATATCTACTACGTATTTTGTTTGTCTACTAAATTTGAAAATCATTTTTGCCCTATATTGATCCCACCAATAGGATCCTATTCGTTAAAAGCCATGTCCATTAAATGCGATTTAAGCTTGGCCTTGACTCTGTTATCATTGGACTACTCTACCCACTAATCAGCTCTATTCTAAACCAATTAATAAATTTCTTCATATGAAATTCAAACATGAAATAAATGATCAAGTTGCCACCTTCACCTACATGGCCACATGTGAGTTGTGTCAAACATAGTAGTTGAGATTGAACGGTTGGGTGACTTGGGTCAATGGACAATATTTGGGCAATAATCTATAGTATGGGCCAGAACTTACAAATATAACATTGTGGTGCTTATAAGCATTGGTTAGGAAGGACAGGGCACAAATTGAGCTCGCTTGGCATGGGACGTATTGAGCCCACTGTTCATCCAATATAATACATCCATCAGCGGGTTGTGTATTGATATCATTTTCAAAAATTGGCACGAACATGAGAGATTGGTCCACTTAGAGAGGAAACCTACAAGCACATCTTACATTAGTCATAAGAACATAAGCAGTGAGCCCAGCCGTAAATTGTACCTTAGGCTTGCTGAGAGCCTGAGATGCGCGAGGCCTAGCCCAAACTCATCTTTATTAGCAGGCTTCACTTTGTTGCATCAAGTGTTTTGCAGTGTAGAATAGTAGCATGTGCAGTATTTGATCACTATTCTACAAGTACAAATGAGTAGTACACAAATAAATCTAGTTAGCCAACTTTCAAGTAGAAGAAGTGAACCAATTAATTAGATTAGTTCACACTCTACCTTTTAGATTGGTCGATTGGTTAAACTATAAACATATTTCCCAATATTTTAGCCGTTAAGTACATCTCCCCTAAATAGTACTTTACATTTTATGATTTGGATATTGACATCGCTCCACTAAGTAAATCTTATGCTAATTGGTAAATCCTTGATCCAAATTCCAACAAAATTTTCATTCAAAGTTAAATTAAATTACCAAGCTTAAGCAGCCCTAGCAACCTTGATGAAGACATCTTCCAAGGTGGTGTCTGCCAAGCCCCACGCTTGAATCGGGAACCTACCCTTCGCAATCTCCACAGCCTGAAATATATCAGCAATCCTGACCTCATTTTTTGGGAGCTCAAACTTTTGGGTACCTGCAAGGTGGTATATCTTGTGGGCATTAGGGCAGATCAGCTTCACCATATTTTCCACCTCCGCATTGTAGTCTACTGTGGTCGTCATGGTGAACACCAACAATCCCCCATATCGAGCCTTCAACTGTCAATAGAAAGGGTTAAGAACAGGGATAATTGAGAGTTCATGAAGAAGAGTCAATAAAATAACATGAAACATGGCATAACCTTAAGCTCATCTACTTGATTAATCATATAATCTTTATATATAAGACTACCTAAGATATTTTATGCATGACTTCAGACAATAACCCGATCTTAGGAGGTGCGTATGGAAAA
The DNA here is from genome assembly GCF_001683475.1 of Chenopodium quinoa. Taxonomy (NCBI): domain Eukaryota; kingdom Viridiplantae; phylum Streptophyta; class Magnoliopsida; order Caryophyllales; family Amaranthaceae; genus Chenopodium; species Chenopodium quinoa. The sequence goes on along the minus strand of NW_018744626.1, from coordinate 3,853,428 downwards.
AGAGTTTTGAAGAGATTAACCTCTTTTGCATCCGCTATGCACTGCATGTCACCATTGACAAAAATACCTAACCGGTCACAAAGAGCTTCAGCTTCTTCCATAGTGTGCTGTGAAATTGTTTGAGCCATAAATTGTCAGTGGCGATGCAAAACACCAAGAGCTATAGAAAAAGGACAGGTAAAAAAAATTACTAGTAAGAACAATGGCTCGATCTTGCTTTGCACGCTTTACAACATTCCACAGATTGTTTCTGGAAGCCGGATCTAGTCCAGTGCTAGGTTCGTCCATGAATACAACCTTTGAAAAAAGACTTTATATATCACTGATCTTACTTACATGACTACATGAAACAGAATCAGCCTTTGCTGCTTGAATGATTAGAAAAATATACATCGTGCTAAAGAAAAGAAATCAAGAAATACTTTAATGGACAAAAGGGTTATATGATGCTAAGAACAAACCTTGGGATCTCCAATCAGGGATATAGCAACACTTAGTCTCCTCTGCATACCGCCGCTGTACTTCCCAGTTTGTTTGTCAGCAAAACCGCCGTAATATAAATTGACATTTTTAAGAGATTCCTCCACTGCCTAATTCATGTAAGAAGTGAATACTAAAATTAGGAATTAAACTATCTGCCTGTTTCTGCCAAAATTTATTGATCCAAACCCACCAATATACATCCTTAAAAACTTCAATAACTATGAAAAATCTTGCATGGTACAAAGCCATGTTGACATGAAGAGATTATTCAACATATCCATCTAGCAATAATGTTGATATGAAGAGATTATCCAACACACGATTCGTTAAGAGAGATATGCAAGCACCTCTTTTAAGGCAGCATCTCTAAGGCCCTTTAGTCTACCATAAAACATTAGATGCTCCCGTCCTGTTAGAGTTTCCCAGAGAAGACTGCAGTTATCAAGAGAAAAAGAAATTGTTAACTATGGCTTCAAAAGATCCTCAAGTAGGGGACGTAGGACAGAGAGAGTGAATAAAACTTACTTGTCCTGAGGACAAACACCGATCATAGAGTATATCTCATCCATGTTTGTTCTTATGTCAAAACCATTTATGAATGCTGTGCCAGAGGTTGGCTTTGTAAGACCAATCATCTGTGTGAACAAAAGGAGGAAAAAGCTATGCTTAGTAATAAGGTTTATGATTCATTGTATATCTACTTCCGCATCCTTGTTACCAGGATGATAAAGTGATGAATGAAGCTCATATACAATGACCAGTGAAAATTCTAGTATATATAGCCATAAAGAGATCTATGAACTTCTCAGATGATAAGTGAAGAACTTTGGACTAACCATGCTAATGAATGAGGTTTTTCCTGCACCATTCGGGCCAAGCATCCCAAAGCAACCTGATTGAGGCAAAGCAAGATACATTCCTTTGACAGCAATTTTGGGAGGGTTTCCATCTCTTGCTGGATACACCTTCCTGATGTTGTCACAGAGAATGGGATGACTTTCAGCTGACTCGAGTATCGATTGCTTCACTATTTCCCTCTATTAAAGCGGAAGGGGGTAAATGGGGAGTAAGTAATTTGCAAGAAATTTTTTACATATAATTGAGCTAAGAACAATTAAGTTGATTGACTTTGACCATCTATTTGTACTTCAGTTAAAAATAAAAAGTTATAGGCAACAAGAGAAGGAACAGATTAAGTTTAATTCTTTTAGGGATGATAATGACTACTGCATGAATACACACGGAATAAAAGTCTCACCTCTTGGACTACGTCAATTTTCTCTGCATCTAAAGAATCTGGAGATTCATTACTCCGGAAATTAGGTTGCCCTGGAGGTGATGAAAGCTTCCTCCACCAATTTCCAGACGATGAAAATTGGTCGAAAAAATATGCTAAGATTACAGTTACCACCCACTCCACTAACATGATGATTATGACCTCTCTCATTCCATTATCAGGGTTATTCAAGTCTCGCCACTCCATGCCACTTTCACCCACCATACTTCCATCAAAAGCATATTGTTGTAGTTCATATAACCCGCGAAATAATGAAAATCCAGGATACAGCTCAAGAATAATCACCCAGATTCCTGAAATATCAAAATATATATTCAAAATAAGACATACACAAAGATCTTTTGATTTAGTTAGTTGCATATTTCATATTGATAAAACACATTAGACATTAAATTTTAAATCTGACAAATTTCTATCAAGAGCATCCTTTGATAATGAAACTTACTTGGAAACGGTTTTACAAGCAAGCTCTTGAATAGGAAGTTCCCCAGCAGGCCAGTCAAAAACACAAGTAAATACCCCACAACTACATGAAATAGTCTTAATGAGTAATTGAGTATCATGAACAAGAAAGTTATAGTTTACTGCAGATATCTAATATTTTGGGGTGATACAATGTATATTAAATAAAACATTCACACCTGAAGCCGTCTTGATATTGGAGAATAACCCTGTGGCTAGGAAGGCCACAGAAACTTGCAAGTTTATATAAACAAAATAGAACACAAATTGGATGCTGTAGTCATTCAGTCTAAAGAAACTTAGTCCTGCATTCAAAAAAATTAAGTGTGAATAAACTTGAAGTATATGAGTAAAAAAGGTGATGCATATGCATTATTACCTAAAAGCGAACCAACAGCTACAAAACATAGCATATAGATTAAAGAGACAATGACAAAATATCCATATGAAATAGTCCAATATGCTCTATCACCGAGCCCATTCATTTTCATCATCATTCGGAGTTTATGTTGCTTTTCATAAACCAGAGCTTGCAAAATCACCTGAAAAGCATAAAATAATCTTCATGTGAATTAGGAACTTGAAATTTTCCTTAGTTAACAGCATTAATTATTTACAAGATAAATTCACTCTTGCTCTGTGTTCGGTTACATCACATAAACCATCTAAAAACTAACACATACTTAGTATTATTTAATTCAAGCTGTTTCGTTATACTTAGTATTAGTATTATTTAATTTAAGTTGTTTTCGTTAGACTTTTTGATCACTTACTTGCCTTGTTAGGATTGGAAAAATGTTCTACAGCGATTCAAGATAAAAGTTACTTCGTATAATAAGAAGGAAACAATACGAACTTAGTGGCCAATACCTTGAATGCATAACTAGAGCATTGCATACTTTGCTAAATAAAGAATGAGTTCCTGAAAATAACAAGGGACTTACAGGAAATAACCAGACAATAATCCATATGAACAATAGTGTACTCAAGAGTGTCACAAATTTTGGCGAGTTCTCATAGTTATGCGTGGGCATATCTTTCATAAACTCTATTGGTATTCCTGCACTTTTCCCTCGTAAAAATTGAAGATATGCATTGGATACCTACAGATTGCAAATCTTCATCAAGCTCATTGTTATAATGCTAGAGACAATATTAGTGCCTAACATTGAATACAAACAACTCTACAGAATCTCGAAAATGAGGGTCAAAAACTCAAAATGCTTACAACAATAGGCCTAGGACAAATAGTTTTAGTTATATATTAAGTTTTTAACAATTTCAAACCAAGATTAACAGGAGCTATTAGCTTATTACCATATTCAGCATTCGCATAACCTCCTCAGGGGTTTTGTACCATACTACAACATTGAATTGGCTGGTTTCAGAGTTCTGGAGATCAAAAGCTGTCAAGTGAGAAGGAAAAAGAAATTACTCCTATCCGAGCATGTAAAGATAGTAAATGAGTACATATAACTACATCAACTAGGGTAACTATAAATAGATAGCTTATTAAAAAAAATATATCAACTATCACATAGATTTATCATATGGTCTTCAATCAACTGACCTCCAGCGAATTCCTCCTCCTCCTTGGTATTGACATGAAAATCACCCTTATATATTACATCATTGATGTCAGAGTAGCTATTCCTCCACAATGTGAGCCCTTCCATGCATTCCAACTCTGAATAAAGGATTATTCATTGTAAAACAGGAATTCAAGTACAAAAACTAACAGTGAAATCAAGGATGAACGAGCCTCATTCTGAACATGGTTTAATCAATGAGAATAGTACTTGAACCATGCTTTGCTAGAGGAGTAAAGAAACAAAACGTTTTCATATGCAGCAAAATCATACCAATGTTTTTTTCTTTCAAGGGCAAAGAAATCGATGAACTCTTATTGCATTTGTGTTGTATGTAATAGAGTTTTGAGTACTCATAAGAAAGATCATCCTCGTCAGAAAAGGTATCAGTTCCCTGTACCAATTCAACCAAACAACGATTGCAACATTAAAACTACAAATAAAAATAAACGACCTTGCCAATAACTCGAAAACATTTTTTCAATGAAGATAGGCTCACCAAGACTAGGGGTTCAAGGAGGTCAGACGAATTCACAGAGGTGGCAGTTGGAAACATGTCACCAACCACACCTAACAAGCATAATACAAGATATCACAATGAACACAACATCATTTTAACATAGACATTTTTAAGCATAACATCATTTCAACATCCTGCTTAATCAATTGTTGTCATAAATTAAACCAGACGTGATACCCGGCCTGTACATTAAACATTGAACATACAATTCGACGAAAAAATAGCCCCCACATTTTTAGCTTACCCTTTGCATAATTTAAAAGTTAGTAGTTGAATGTGAACAATAGTACGTGAATTGTGCCTAAGAGCACGAGTATAAGTGTATAACGCGATATTATTTCCCTTTAAAGAAAGAATAAGTTATTTAACTCGGGATGTAGTACCCTTGGCAAAAGACTGATTGGAAGCAGTGTAAAGAAAAGTAGCAGGACAGGAAGAGTCATTCCTGCAGGAAGGCTCAGGTAAGTCTTGGAACGGAAGCAATTTGGACCTCACGGCCATAGAATACTGCGACGGAATTTGTAACACCGGTAACCTATCCGGTGGATTAGGAACCGGTGGATTCGGTTTTTCCGTTAGTGATTCTTTCTCTATTTCGTATTGTACCACCACTAGTAATACTAATATCAGCACTGGGAAAACAAACAGACAGCAATTCTGACATTTGTTCCTTTTCTGCAATCACATTATCATTCAAAAACTTAGAATTGCATTCTACTGTAATTCTACAATGTAATCCAATTAAATTAATCACTATATACATTAAACAAATAAAGATTTTTATTCAATAATTCCCATATAATACAAAATCATTCATGGCCCAAGGCCAACCTGATATATCTATACAATTAAAGGATATTTTTATACACCAAGTGAAAACCCAATTGCCAATTTTATGCAATGTTGTCATATTCTGCTCATTAACCCAAGTTCCTATTTTAATCAAGAATTCATTTTTACAATGGAAAAAAAAAACATGGGAATTCAATTGCAAAATTCAAAATTTCCTTTTCACTTAATCATATATATATCAATCACATAATTCATACACTTGTAATCAAATTGCTTAAAATCAATCAAATTAAAAAAAAAATAAAAAAAATCAGAACACTATTTTGTAATGGAGAAGAAGGGTGGACCTGATAAGTCAAGTTCTTCCTTAGCAGGGCATTGGATTGAACCCAATAACTCGCTTTTGAAGGGGATGCATTTGCCATTTTTATCTTCAAATAAAAATTCCAAAGTAGAAAAATGACAGAAAGAAGGAGAATTTTTGCAGAAAAAAGCAGGAGAATTTCAGGGGTTTGATTAAGGTTTTCAGTAGTCTTTTTCTAGTGATAAAAGTCTCAACATTGTATTACGTACGATTTTGTAGCCCCTTGTAACGCATGCCCTTTTCTACTACTTGATCACTTTCTCACTTCTCTTTCAAGTCTCTTTTAGTCGCTAGTTTAAACAACCTCGCGTAGTATACGCATATACGATTGTTAAATAATTATGACTATCCAAATGGCTCATGTTGTTTCGGTTAAAAATTATTTATTTTTTCAAAATTTTAATGGTAATTAATATGTGACTAGCTAGCATGACTCTAATATTTCCTTTTACATTGCATGAAGAAAAATCATCACTATTTCCCAATTTAAAAGTTATTGAATTAATATAGGATGAATGTAGTATACTGTATGCATAATTCCTAATTCCTTTAAAATCTAAGCAATTTCTCAAATATTTGTGACATGCAAAAACAAAATCTTTGTGCAATTTTGAGTATCAACTTATATAATTTTTAAAAGAATTTTTACGTACTAGTACTTAAATTGTCACGAAATGTTTAAACTTTGAGACATGACAGTGATGACACATGACCTGTTTGATATGTACCTCAATACGTTAATAGAACCAAACATGTTTATTACATACTTACATGCAAGTCACATTGAATCTGTTGTAACATAAATACAAATTAAAGCTAGTACACAGACTATACTCATTTCATGTGCATGCGGCCATGACAATTGTCAATTGACATGTACCATTACCAAGCCCAAATTTGATACTTATTGACCATTCACATGTAAAGTACTTGTAGCTCCAATCAGTTAGAATATACAAAGTACAACTGTACAAGTATATGCCTCCATATGAAAAATAAATAAAAATCCAAATATCTTAAGAGTTAAGATTATCAACAAAGATCTAATATCAATACTTTCTTAGGGCATGTTCCGATTGACTGAATTGAACTGAACTGAACTGAACTGAACTGAACTTTTTTAACTACGGATTAGTGATCTTTGATTATTTATTGATTATTTATTACTATACATATGTGTATATACAAATGTACATATTATTATTAATATTATTATTATTATTATTATTAATTATTGATGATTATTATTATTATTATTTATTGATTATTATTATTAGTATTATTATTATTATTATTGTTATTATTATTATTATTTATTGATTATTATTATTAGTATTATTATTTCAATTATTATTGTTATTATTATTATTTATTGTTGATTATTATTATTATTATTATTTATTACTTATTGATTATTATTATTATTATTATTATTGTTAATAATAATAATAATAATAATAATATTATTATTATTATTATTATTATTATTATTATTATTATTATATTGTTGTTGTTGTTGTTGTTGTTGTTGTTGTTGTTGTTGTTGTTGTTGTTGTTGTTGTTGTTGTCGTCGTCGTTGTAATAAGAGCTTAAAAGAATGAAATTTGGCTTTATATCATTAGCAATATCATTAGACGTAAATTAAGAGCTGAACTGAACTGAACTGAACTGAATTTCAACGGAAGAGAACAGGCCCTTAGTGTAATAGTTTTTCAAATTTTCCTTAAAAAGTGGCAAAATGATAAATACCTTAAATTGTGGTAAATTTAACAGCGATTTAAGCTGTAAATTGGAAAAAAGTCCACTATTAGTAAATAGAAGTAACTTCTAGTAACCAATTGGTTGTTGGTGTAGTGGTGATTGGGACTACACTTGGTGAGGAGGACCCGTGTTCGATCCCCCGCAACAACAATCGGGAGGAGACTGGAACCTAACCACCCAGAACTGATCCCCGAATCCGGATAAGGCCAAAGGGTGAACCGGATGGAACACCAAAAAAAAAAAAGTAACTTCTAGTAAATCGATAAAAACAAGTAAAGCTAAAATCAGTTATATGTAGCAATCGATTGCTGGCAATAGACTGAGTAGTGAGTAGTGACTAGTGAGTGAGTACTCTTAGAAATGAACAGGTTCAGTTTTTAAAACGGCTATTTCACCAAATGCCACTGAGCAATTTAAAAATTCACCAAGTGCCATCAGACTTTTCAGAATTCATCAAATGCCACCCAGTTTTTAAAAAATTCACCCAGTGCCATTAATGACCAACGGTCGTTAACTTCGTTAGTAATTAGGGGTTAATCATGACACGTGTCATGATATAATTGGACCATTTATCTTAATTCATAAAAATTTAAAAAACAAAAAAAGTTAAAAAAATAAAAAAAAAAAAATTTTTTAAAAAAAAACCTAAAATTTTCCCAGCCACCTCCACCATCGCCAAACCCTAGCCCCTCCCCTCATCTCGCCGGAAAACAGCCAATCACCAACGGAACCACCTTCACCACCATTCCCTATCCCTCTCCCCCTCCCTTCACGCAACTCACCTCTCCCCAGCCTAGAAACCGACTTGCCGGAGTCGGGATCACCCGCTGTCGCCGACCCCCACCCATTGTTACTCTGACCTCCCCTACCTGATGCGCCACCCATCCAATCTAACCTTAACCCGCGAAAACCACAACCAACCTCCACCTTCACGAGCAACGGTTCTGATTCAACCCCTTCCCGACCACCGCAACCTCGAAACCACCCCCTCCCCTATTTTCCGACTCCTATAAACCCCATTCCCTCACCTTAAACCACCAAAAATCGAATTAACCCAGAAAACCCAAAACCCTAGAATGAAAATGGGATTTCTGGGTTGAACCCGAAACCCAAATGGGTTTTGTAGTGGTGGCGGTGAAGTGGCGGTGCATCGGGGTTGAGGATTTGGACCAATTGGTGCGCGTGGGAGCAGCGAAGGGAGCTGGGTGGTGCTAATCGTGGCTGATGTGGTGGTGCGTGTAGGTGTAGCAAAGGGGGAAGTGTGGTGCTTGGAGGTGGAGTTGCTGTGGTGGCAGTGAGGGAGCAGGGTTTTTGGGGTCGGGACGAGCAGCGTGGGTGGTTTTGGGGGTCGGCGGTGGGTCAGGTGGGGAGCTACATGGTCGGGCGGCCGATTGTTGGTGGTTCCGGTGGTGACCGGCCGTTTTCCGGCGAGATGAGGGGAGGGGTTACGGTTTGGCGGTAGTCGGGGTGGCTGGGAAAATTTTGGGGTTTTTTTTTTTTAAATTTTTTGTTTTTTTTAAAATTTTTATGAATTAAGATAAATGGTCCAATTATGTCATGACACGTGTCATGATTAACCCCTAATTACTAACGGAGTTAACGGCCGTTGGTCATTAATGGCACTGGGTGAATTTTTTAAAAAATGGGTGGCATTTGGTGAATTCTGAAAAGTCCGATAGCATTAGGTGAATTTTTAAATTGCTCAGTGGCATTTAGTGAAATTTCCGTTTTTAAAATTACCAAATCAGGAATGCTTTCCAAAATCACCTATACAAATTACAACCCTCACGCGTTTTGCTTGTGATTTTAGTTCATTGTATTAGTAACCCATCATTTACTCATCAGATATTTCCTTATTTACGATGCACACATTAAATCACTAATTCTTCATCTTATCAAATATTGACTTTGACACATTCAAATTTACAGTCAATATTTTCAAATAAGAAGATTACATGTGGACGGAAGTAACAAGTAGTCATAACTACTATTTTTTTTTTTTTTTTTTTTTGAAACAAGTACTCATAACTTATTAGACTATAATAAAAGATAAAACCCAAAAAACTTAACATCCCAACATAAAGTCCCTTTTCACACAAAAAATGGGGACACTAAAAAGAGGGTTCCCATTGATGATCCAACAAGTAAATGCACTTGTAAAGAAGAACTTATGGTTAGCAATGAGGAGCAAGCGCTCCTCATTCTTACAACTTGTTGCACCATTCATCTTCCTTTTGTTTCTTTTCGCCGTCGACAAGGTTAGCCGTTATTCACCTTCTGAGCCGGAGGTTAGGGACCCGAAGGCGGTTGTCTCGCCGTCTATTCCGCCGTGTGAAACCAAGTTCCACATTCGACGGCCGTGTTATGACTTCGTGTGGAGTGGCGATTCTAGTGACAAGGCACAAGATATTGTGTCTCGTATCATGGCTAGTAATCCTGGACGTCCTATTCCCTCCCACAAGGTAGGTTTAATTATAATACACTTACTTTTTTACCGTCTTTTTCTTTTGTTTTTACCAAGATAATTTTTAGATGAAACACTTTGATTTTTTCACTATTTATATATTTTCGTTTATGTATATGTGGAATCTTTTTCGATTTGCTTACATTTGTATTTTACTCGTATAAATTTCAATTTTTATAATTTTTTTCATTTTAATTGAGATGGTATGGTTGAAGTTATGTGCATGAAAAAAAAAAAAGAAATGTAATATAGATTGAAAGGGTGCTTTAATTAACAAGTTTTTGGGGAATTTGAGTTGAAATTATTGTTTGGTTTTTTGTACCTTAATTCTTGAAATTTGGAGCTTGCTTTGATTTTTAAAGGATTATATAGGAAAAGAAAGGAATAGATTAATGGAATGAAAGGTAAAGAAAGGAGCTTGCTTTGATTAATTAGTGTATTTTTTAATTTATTTTTTTTAACCTTTTATGTAGTCAACAGCTTAAACAAGTAGTTCAGTACATTTCCCCTCAAAAAAAAAAAAAGTAGTTCAGTACATTATGTTTGTCACATGGTGCTCGTCTTTAAATCAGTTAAAATAATTTCAATTCGGATGAAAATAGTCATGCCTAGAAATAGATATTATTTTCGTACCACAGGAAAGATGAAAAATTATAAAGGGAGGACTTATGTAGCTGAATGTTGAAGGTGACTATGAAATTACATTAGACTTTTTCTTAAAATGTTCATTGTGTATATGTATGAACATCCAGGTTATATCATTTAGAACACCAGCTGATGTTGATGCCTGGCTTTTTCGCGATCCCTCACGCTGTCCTGCAGCCCTGCATTTAGTTGAGAAAAGTGCTACTGTTATGGGCTATGGAATCCAAACTAACTATACAACAACAGAAAAAAGTGGCAACATTGAAACTCCTGTAATGAAGTTTCAAATACCACTTCAAATTGCTGTTGAACGTGAACTCGCTAGATCAGTTTTAGCAGGTGATCATCTGCAGTTCTGTAACATTGACAGTCTGACATTTTATGATATCTGAAATGTGTCTTACATTCTGAACATCTTTGCTTTAGATCAAAGTTTTAGCTGGACTGTCGGATTGAAGGAATTTCCACATCCTGCAGAAACTCTTGAAGATAGATCCTTTACTGCCTATGGACTAATTGCTCCGTTGTTCTTCTTCACGGTTTCCATGTTTCCTTTCGTGTTTCAAATGAGCTCTATTGTCCTGGAGAAGGAACTGAAACTGCGTCAGGTAACACTCTAATCTTGCTGAGGATGGAAATAACTCGATTGTAAAAGTCTGAAACTCGAGTTTTTTAGCTTCTGATAATCTGATAATGCATTGATTCTTCTCTTACTGATATTCTGGTTTCTCAGGCCATGAATATAATGGGACTCTACGATTCTGCTTATTGGCTCTCGTGGCTTGTTTGGGAGACCTTTGTCATACTAATTTCATCGCTCTGTATTATACTCTCTGGAATGATATTACAGTTTCAATTCTTCTTGCATAATAGTTTTGCAGTACTGTTTTTTCTGTTCTTCCTTTTTCAGTTGAATATGGTACATTTCGTATCTCTTATACACCAACTTTCAATTCATCCTTTGTTGTTTCTTTCTCTGAATTTTCTCTCATTTGGTTTGGATATGTTTTTATACTAGACCGGTTTTGCCTTCCTGCTATCTGCTTTTCTTGGCAAGACTTCTTCTGCATATAGAGCCGGGTTCTGGATTTTTCTGATTGGAATCATTTCACAGGTACTTCAGTGTTCTAAGTTATAGACCAGAAATTTGTAGTACTTCTGATCACCCTATGTGTTTTAATGCACAAATTTGATGTTGCAGTTTGCAGCTCTTGCAGCTGAGCCCTCTAAGAAATCTCGCAAATTATATTTTCTGCCACCAGCTCTGCTATCCCATGCCCTCGAAATGCTCAACGATGCAGTTGAATCACATAATATCCCTGTGATCAGCTGGAGTAAACGAGTGAAGTGCCCCGCTGGTCAATCTGATTGTTACTTTACAATGGTATGTTTTATTTGCTGGAAAGTATAGTTTCTAACTTTCAATATAATTACATGTTTTTACTACATGACTAGATTGGTGTCTTTTCTATACACCAATAAAGGAGTACATATGATGCATAAGTAAGTTAAAGGCAATATTGTTCCAAAGATTATAAAAACATGTATTTTGTAAGAAATAGGCCGGATCTTTGTGCTTTTGTTCAGCTTTATGCAGGTATAGACTAAATGCTCTCTGAATCTTTTCCTTTTATCATTTGTATCCTTATGCAGAATGATATCTACATACGGCTCCTATATACTTTTGTGTTCTGGTTTATTTTGGCGTTGTACTTGGATAATGTAATGCCTAGTCCCAATGGTACGAGGAAATCATTATTATACTTTCTGAACCTGAGGTACTGGATAGGGAAAGGGGAAAATAAGCCTCAAGGTACAAAAACTTGAGTTTCCTTTTGATATGTATATCTCATAGTATAGTTGGTAAAAAGAACTTCTGACCTTTTTCCCATGATTGTGTCTTTGATCAGGTGGTTTATGTGGCTGCAGCAATTCTGATTCTGCATATGTCGATATTACTCCAGATGACACGGATGTGCTTGAGGAGGAAATTGTTGTGAAGCAGCAAATGAAATCAAATGAAATTGATTCTAACATTGCTGTTCAGATTCGTGGTCTAGTGAAGATATATCCTGGAAAGTTTAGCATTGGTTGCTGCTGTAAGTGTCAAAAGACTGATCCTTTCCATGCCATCAAGGTATCATACTCCAAGACATTCAACTCCAAAGAAACTATTAGCCGATTTCTACCCTTAGTTATATGATGACAATTAAATGAACAAAATGTAATCATTGAGTTTTGGCATACATAAAGGGATTGAAGAGAAAACTTTAATTTGCAGAATGTATTTCTTTTCACTTAAATTTTCTGACTACTTTCAGCTTGTTTTTTTATCAGGGTTTATATGTAAATTTGCCTACAGATCAACTCTTTTGTCTCTTGGGACCAAATGGAGCAGGAAAGACTACTACAATCAATTGTTTGACTGGCATAACCTCAGTGACTGCAGGAGATGGTATAACCTGTCTGATTAATTTTTACTTTGTTTAGACTTTCTTGTTTAAGAAGGATTTTTGATCGACGATCTCTACTATGACTTATCGAATTCACAGCTTTGATATATGGAAATTCCATCAGAAATTCAGCTGGAATGTCAAATATTCGAAAAATTATAGGTCTATGTCCTCAGGTAATACTTTTTTATGGCCCTATCACAATGCTGTAAACTTGTAAAGTATAAAATGAGATTCGACTCTAATACTTTTCTGCTATTTCTCTTAGTTTGACGTTCTTTGGAATGAACTGACTGGTGAAGAGCATCTGCAGCTGTTTGCTAGAATAAAAGGCCTACCGCCTGCATCAACTAAAGAGGTTTTTCGTAGACTTTGATGCAGAACTTTCCTACATGCCTGATTTGTTACATTGTGTGAAGAGCTTATATATTTTTGTGTGTAAAATAAGGCTGTAAAGAAATCTCTGGAGGAAGTGAGACTAACAAATTCAGCCAAAGTGAGAGCTGGAAGTTACAGTGGAGGAATGAGGCGACGCCTTAGTGTTGCATCTGCTCTCCTTGGCGACCCAAAATTAGTGATTTTGGATGAACCGGTAAAATATAGTAGTAATGTTAGTCAGCTAATTTCATTGTCAGACTTCCAAGAAAGTTTTGAAGCATTTACAACTGATATTTTGTTCGAATTGCAGACTACAGGTATGGATCCAATAAGCAGGAGGCATGTATGGGACATAATAGAAAATGCAAAGAGGGGAAAGGTTGTCATTCTAACAACACATTCAATGGAAGAAGCTGATATATTAGGGGATCGCATAGGTATCATGGCCAAGGGGAGACTCCGCTGTATTGGAACTTCAATTAGATTAAAGTCGCGATTTGGCACTGGTTTTGTTGCTAACTTGAGCTTTGTAAATGGAAACTCAGCAACAAATTCAGCTCACAAGGAGACAGTGAAGAGTTTCTTTAGACATGTAAGTTACAGTACTACATATTATTTTTTAAAGGGCTTGTTTTTCTCTCTTTGCAGAAGTAACTTGTTTCATGCACGGTTTTTACAGCATTTGGCAGTCATTCCGAAGGAGGAGAGCAATGCATTTCTTACATTTGTAATCCCCCGTGAGAAAGAGCCCCTTTTGGTGGTAAGCACCCTTGATTCAATGAGTTAAGATACATCGTTACAAACTCCATAACTTGCCCTCCAATAGCAAGCAATTTTCAAGGGCTTTTTTTTTAGGGAACCCTTGGAGAGCTCCAAGATAGACAGCAAGAATTTGGTGTATCAGACATTCAACTTGGTTTGACGACTTTGGAAGAAGTTTTTCTGAATATTGCAAGGCAGGCAGAGTTGGAAACTGCTGCAGCTGAGGGACGAATGGAGACTCTTACTCTATCATCTGGGGCACTTGTTCAGGCAAGTACAATTACAATCAAGACGGTTCTTCCAAATCTGAAAACTTTTATCAATGATCCAATTGAAGATTATTATTCATTTTAGAAATTATATTTTTAGGCACTAAAAAGTTTCATAGAAATGCAGATACCTGTGGGAGCTAAGTACGTGGCGGTTCCTGGATCAGAGACTGCAGACAATCCTCAAGGCATTATGGTCGAAGTACATTGGGAACAGAATGATTCAGGCGCACTCTGCATTTCAGGACATTCAGCTGAGAGGCCAGTTCCTTCAAATGTACAGCCGACCCTCCCTGTGGTTCACCCAAGGTCCTTGGGGCAGCCAAAGGGAGTTGTGGGAAGGGTGATTGATCCTAGTCAACTGTCAGAAAATTGCTTTGATTCATAGGCAAATTATGATCCTTAGTAACCGTGTAAATTGACAGATTTTCTGTAAGACTATAGTCAATTAATCATCACAAGGACTTGTCATTCTTAGAGCAAATTATTGTCATTTTGCACCAGAACTAGTATGAAAACATTTTGTCGCAGACTAGTCAATAACGCCTACACTGTCATTCACTGTTGATTAAAATCGCTTCATTAGATCAATACATAAAAACCTTGGTTTTATGTTACTATAAATGTGGAGCAGCTCAAAACTGTCGTCACATCCAATGAACTGTTTTTACTACAACTTAGGCTATATACAACACCACCATTACAAAAAATACTACACCTAACAGGGAAAAATAGCTGAGCATGTTACACTACCAGCTGGTAACATTGATACCTAATACTTCTCTATTTGAAGATGTAAAGAAAGAAGTCAAATTAGAGCTTAAACATGTAGATGGTAAGAAGAATTACTCATCAGACGAAACAGCTTGAGCCTGACGAGTGACCTTGATGAAGACATCCTCAAGGGTGGTGTCAGCCAGAGTCCAAGCCTGAACAGAAAACCTACTTTTGGCATCCTCAACAAGCTGGAATATATCAGCTAGGCGGACTTCATGCTTGGGCAGCTCAAATTTTTGAGTACCGCCCAAATAGTAGGTTTTATTAGCATTGTTGCAAAGTTTTAGTACCATGTCCTCCACCTCTGTATCATTCCCTTGCACTGTAGTCATTGTAAAGATGAAGTAACCTCCATATCTAGCCTTCAGCTGTCATACACCATCAATACAAGCAAAGAAACCAACAATTTTATAATTTTGTAATGACACGATTAGAACAGGAATAGTTGGGAAAAAGGAAAAAAAAAATATATATATATATATATATATATATATTGAACTAAATTCAACTTGCTAAACTTAAGAAAATTCAACTGTACTGAAATGAAATCCAACTCAAACTAAAACATATTGAAATAATAAAATTAAGTTGCAATGAAACACTAATTAATACTATGAAACTTGCCTCTTTTGGATTTCCTACACAGCGCAAAGCACCATCAACGAAGACTCCTAGTCTATCACAAAGAGCCTCAGCCTCTTCCATTGAATGAGCTGACATATATTACAAAAACTGTCAGAATTAGCCACATCTTAAGTTGACTAGTTTACTTTGAGATATACCTTTCCAAGAAGAAAGGGCAGCATTGATTTATTTTTTTTATTCTTCATTTATTAAATTAACAGTCGAGCTCAAAAAAGAAATTGATCGCTTTTGTTATCATATCGCTTTTGTAAGCATTGATTTATTTTTTTTATTCTTCATTTATTAAATTGATCGCTCAAAAAAGAGAGTTCAACAGATGCAGCCAATGAAAAAAATTGCGTAATGTCAGCAATGTGACGTACATAGCTTCTATTATCACTGTCCATTTCCTAATAGTTTTGAGTAACTCAATACAAAGATGATGTGCCCTGGTCTACTATTATGTCAAGATTATTATCATATTCCACAATGTATAGAAACTAGTAGCTATAGTATTTCTTGAAGCTTCTAATTGCTTAACAGACTTAAGTACGAGCCAGACCCAGGCAATCAGTTTGGTAAAGTGAAGTGAAGAAACGGCAGAGAATATCGTTACTGGTTTGACTAACTTGGCCGTTAGTCAACAAATTTCAGTGCAAACGTCCGTGTGACCACCATCCGTGTAAAGTTATAAAAATACCACAAGCACTTTGATACATTTACCGAAAATGCCACCTGATGTGCATATTACGTCAATCAGGCTGATACACTAGTATATTTCCCCCTTAAGTACTGTCCTAAGAAATCAGTGGTTCTAACTGCTTCTGAGACTAGTGATTATCTTTAGAGTAGATAGATAATTTTTTTTATGTATATGTATAATAATAATAAAACTAAGTCCTAAGAAATTAATGGCTGTAAAGTAGAACTAGATTACTCACTTGTGAGAAGAATTGTTCGATTTTTCTTTGCATGCTTCACCACATTCCATAGACTATTTCTGGAAGCTGGGTCTAATCCAGTACTTGGTTCATCCAGGTAAACAATCTTCCAAAGATCCAAAATAGTGGTATTAGGATAAAACCTTTGGACCAATACACAAGCATATTACAATGGATAGGATAGGTGAACATTAAAAAATTGTACGGACAGAAATCCATTATTGGGAGGAAAATTTATCTTAGACAAGGTAAATCATGATAAAATTGAACAATCGGCAATATAAACAAAAGAGGCCAGGAATGCAAAATTCTTATAGGAAACCTTAGGATCGCCGATTAGTGAAATTGCAACACTGAGCCTTCTCTTCATGCCTCCACTATATTTGCCAGAACGTTTGTCAGCAATACCACCATGGAATAAGTTAACATCTTTGAGAGCCTCTTCAACTGTCTAAACAATAGAATGGAGTGGGAAAGTGTTATTTGCTGTAAAGAAGGCAACATGAAACATTATTAACTACTTACGGTATGCATTCAATGACATGCCATATTTTTTTTTTTTCCAAGAGAACAAGCGAAGTACCCGTGTCAATACAGAACCTTTAAGATTCTTAAGTCTACCGTAAAAGTATAGATGCTCCCTTCCAGTAAGTGTCTCCCACAGTAGGCTGCAGGTGCAAAATATATTAAAATTTCAAGACTTTAACTACAGAACGTGAGAGACAAAAGGTAGTGAAATGCCATTATCCAAGAAAAATGAGCAACTGATCAAACTTTTAAAGCAAAAGGGCAATATTCACACTTACTCAAACTGAGGGCAAACTCCCATGCAAGTGTATACATCATCCATGGAAGTTGTTATGTCTAAACCTTCAATGTATGCAGTGCCTGAAGTTGGATCTGTGAGACCAATCATCTGTTCAGATGTATTAGAAGTTAAACCCCATAAAAAATTATGGCTCGAGAATATTATCTGACACACATTATCCTATCATTACATCCATTTGAAAGGATAATACTACAAACACAACATAGATAAACAGTATTACAGTAGATTTGTACTGACCATACTGATGAATGAAGTTTTTCCTGCACCATTAGGACCAAGCATGCCAAAGCACTCTGACTTTGCTAAAGCAAGAGACAACCCTCTAACTGCAGCCTTTGCTGGATTTCCATCTCTTCCTGGGTAAATCTTCTTGATATTGTCACAGATAGCCGTGTGGCTTGTGCTTCCTTCTTGCATCAATTGTTCTACCTTTTGTCTCTGCCAGAAGACAGAAATGCAATTGTTAAACAAGGCAATTTTTCGTTTAAAAACAAAGGCGCAATAATCCAGATCATTGACAGCTGATGGCATCGATAAAGAAGCTTATCAATATGAATTAAAATTAATACCTCTTGGGCCACATCATTATGATCATTTGAAGAGGATAGTTGAGAAGTATATCTCTGCATATTTTGCTGTGGGAATTTAGGTTTCCTTCTCAAGCAGTGTAAGAAGAATAATGGACTTTTAGTCCTGCCACTCCCAGTGGATACAACCTGGTCAAGATAATAAGCTAACAAAAGCATAACCTTCCACTCAACCATCATGATGGTCATAGCTGTTTTCAACCCATTTCCTGGGTCATTTAAGTTCTTCCACTGTATTCCAACAGCAGCACCACTCCTAGCAAATGAAGCATATTTTTGGAATTCGTACACTCCTCGGTACAGTGCAAACCCATGAAACATCTCAACTAAGACTATGGCTTTACCTGGACAATCAGAATTATACAAATACTTAGTACAACATCAAAATGCTTCAAAATTGAGTTTTATGTTAGCAGCTGCAACTAACATGGTAGAGTAAAAGGCACAGTTTGAGTAAACAAATTTGAAACCAATACAGATCATCATTGAGACAACTATTTCTAGGCATATTATTTGAAACACTTAAATGACAAAAGTAAGGAAATTTCATTCTTAGCTGATTTTTAGGAATTTCGTTTCACTCCTAGAGGCAGGAACGGGATGAACATGTATTATACTTGTACTAACATAAAAAAGGAGCACATACATACCCGAGAGAAATGGAGATCCCGTAGAGTTTACTTACTTGAAAAATCAGAAGATTCAAAAAATTTTGTGACAACATAAAATGCAATGATACAACATAGCATCATGAATGTCGAGCAAATCACTGAAAAGGGACAACACAAGCATGATCATAAATAACTTATAGAGTAGAAGAAATTAACAATTCAAACAAATTAGTAAATGGAATTGTGATAATCAAACCTTGAGCAGTCTTCACTGTAGGCACAAGAGCAGCAATCACAAATGCAAATGAAATCTGCCAGTTTACATGGACGAAATAGAACATAGATTGTACAATGTAGTCATTTTTGGTGAAGAAATATAAACCTGTAAAATTTTAAGCGCATTTACTGCTGTAACTAATAAGACATAGAATGGGGTGAGATTCAAAACGAAAAGTGATGATATGCTTACCTGATAACTTGCCAGCAATGAGAAAGAATTGTACAAAAAGAAGAGAAACAAAAAGGCAGTATATATAAGTAATCGCCCAATATGCTGTGTCACAAAGTCCGTGCATTTTCATCATGATTCGCAAATTTTTTTCCTTTTCATACACAATCAAGCTTACTAAGACCTGATTACAAAGCCATGCTTTGAGTTAGCATGTAGAAATCTGCTTAAGCAGTATAGTCAGTTTGTTTAGACCACATACACAAAATACAGTATTTCAGGAGGGCTGATGCACCTGCAAAGAAGTAAATGATATAATTGTACTTGATCACATCTTTAAACTGTAATACAGTGTAATTACTAAAATCATGCAAATTTTCTTTCTACTGTTTGTGTGTGGTGTACCAGCCCTCTTTTTTTATTAAAATATACTACTTCCGGAAACAACTCTTCATAGTAGCATTGTCTACAAAATATATATGGAGCATTCAAGCATAACCACTGGTAATTCTTTAAAACACTAGCATACTTACAGTAACTGGAAACAGAAGTAGTCCAAAAGTTGTCATACGCAACAATAAATCCACAACTGCTGCTAACAAAGCACTTATTCTAAGTGTGGTTGGTACTTCTTTCATGAACTCAAACAGTATCTGGGTACCAGATCCTTGCAAAGCCTGCAGATACACATTGGATGCCTGCACATGCACATCATCTTACCAATTAGATTTAGCGTTTGAGAAGAAATTAGGGATGTTCAGAGTATTCAGACTGCACCAAACCACAAACCAAACCTTTTTTTTTTTGGGCGGTTTGTAGTTTAGGTGCAATTTCCATTATTTATGAAACCAAACCACAGCTCAATAATGTGCTTTGTAGTTCAAACCTCAAACCATAAATTGCTGTTATAACTTTTTGATAATTATCAAATATCATAACCCTATGCTAATAGCACCACTAAATCAAAATTCTTAGATCTTTTATGGTTTGTTAGCATGAAAAGCTTGATAACCCAATCAATCTTGATGTTAAACACAAAGGGTAAAATTTTTGGAAACAGAATGTGTGGAGCCTTACCATATTCACTAACCTTGGCAAACGAGAAAAATTAAAAGAAGACGCGGATTTAGCTCTACTTGGTTCGCTCCAAAGAGTCACATTGAAGTTAGCTTTGTTGGTATCCGAGAAATCAAGTGCTGCCACAATGTAAACCAACAAAAATAGATTCTTAATTTCTTATCACTACTTAAGACTTATCATCTTAAAAAAAAAAAAAAAGAATACTCTTAGGTATAGTTGTTTGCTTGTTATATCTTATATGACTTCTATCCTCATACAAGAATTGATGATCTTACTTTTGCTTTATGTAAGTACACATTTTATGAACAAAATTAAACTGATTCATAATTTTTGAAACCTAAGGAGTCTTAACTTATATAAAAAAAATATTGAGTTAGAGTAATTTAGGTCTATTACAGCAGCAAAAATGTGTTAAATCAATAAATCATACTACCTGCACCGAAATTGTTATCAATCTTGTTTTGTTTGTTCGCTCCGTTGCCTTTGTATACTTCCTTGTTTATTTCAGATGAGCTGTTCCGCCACAATTTTAATCCTTCCATGCATTTTACTTCTGAAAACATAACAAATTGAAATATAAGCAATAAGGAGTATACAAGATCTACACACACTAATACTAGGAGAAATTGTGATACCTTTCCCAGTCGGATAAGGGAATGAAGAATTGGGCTTCAGGTGGAATTTTCAGTGCTGGTGGCCAAGGGACAGGGTTCCTTACCTCCATCTCCCTTAGACTCTCGCTAGACTCAGTCAATGTCCTCATATAATGCTCCACAGTTGCAAAGAATACTACTATTACCAGCGGAGTCATTAAAAGGCAGAGGTTTTGTGTCCTATTTCGTTTCTGCATTACAAAATCAAATGCTCAAAACCAAAAATACATCAATAGAGGGAAAAAAATTGCTTTCAACCTTCATCATTAATATGATTGGTTGTGTATTCAAAAACTTAATTAACTTATTATTATCTCTGCCTTATCTTTACATCTGATATATTCTATACTAAATGGAAGATATCTGATTATCTTGATATAACATTTTTCTCCCATTTGAATTCATGACATGTAACTTTTATACTCTTCCAAAAATGAAAAATGTACACTAAAATGTTATTTTTATATATAAAATAAATAAAGGCACGCTTAGACCATATTCACTTCACCTTAAAAAAAAATATATATATTAATTTAAATTAATGTGAGAATAATTAATAAAATAATACACAAAAATGGCGCGCATATTATCTTAAAACTAGTCACATGCATCCATTATCAATTTATCATGGAAGTTCCAATGATGTTGCTGGTAATGCAGACGCTCCCATGAATAAAATAAGGGAGAGCACATACCTGATAAGTAAGACTCTTTCTAAACAAAGCATTAGCCTGTGTAGCAAAGCCGGCACGTCCGTGCGTTGAAATCTCCATGACCTATAGATCTTAAACCAGCCCAGCAAATATCTGATTGTTTAAATTGTATTGTCTCTATATTTCCTCCTCTCTTAGATACGATCAACTTCCTAAAATTAAAAAACTTAAAAGATCAGCAGTTTATATATGATTAACAAATTGCTTGTTTATGATTTGTTGTACTTTTTTACGGACAAGAAATTATTCAATATAAAAATTAAAAAATCAGTGGCCAAGGAAATAGCTTTAAATGATAAAAAAGACATTACAATGACTTTTTTACAATATCTGATTGTACTTTTTCGAAAAAGAATTGTCACCTATCCTGAAATGATAAAAAAGACATTACAAGAATTGCCCTATGACCGTAGTTTAAAACTGAGAGGCAAAAACACATTTTTGACATAATAACACTGTTTTTATTTGACAGGCAATGAATATCATGGGGCTTTATGATACTGCCTACTGGCTTTCCTGGCTCGCATGGGAGATTATAATGACGTTCCTTGTTTCATTATTCACAATGATCATAGGGTTGCGTTTTCGATTTAGATTCTTCAAGCGGAATAACTTTCTAGTTCTCTTTCTTGCAATGTACCTTAACCTACTTAGTATGGTAAGTTCATTTATTCTAAGAATCATATATTCATATATATATTTCAAAAAACACTATGAATGGGAATTTACAAATATTATTTGGAAAAAAGAGAGAGAGAGATAGTTCAGTCAGTATAATACTCCGTAGGAAAAGCCTAAAGAAAGGATGAGTGTTCATTATTAATAGGATAACGATCATAATTTGACCTTACACCCTTTTTCTTTCCAAATTTAATCACTAGCACATGTGCACATAGCTATTTTCTTCTTGTATAGGATAACTTAACTAATTTTCTTGTGGGATAAGCCCTCTACATAATAGCATGCCCTTTTCTTTTGTTACACAGTTTTACGTGATAAGTTGTAGCATAACTATTCTAAAAAAAAGTGCGGAAGGAGAGAGTGTTAATTCTCTCTAAATTGAGAGAATTCAGTACAAAAATTAGAAGGCATTTTAGAGAGAAGAAGAGGAGAGAATTTTTATTAATTCCAGAAAATTAGAAATGAATTCATTAGCTAACATCAGAGTCACTAGCTATGAATTTATACAACTGTAATACAGCTTTCTAGAATATTACAAAACTAATAACAAACTAAAAGTTTGTTACAGAACAGGACAAATTCTGTTATATTGCATAACAGAATTTGTTAGAACTCCAGCTGACTTGTAATGCTATGCTCGGATTGATGACTTGGCAAGAATGCTTGAGTCTTCGGATTGCTGACATGGCACACCTTCTAAATCAACTGTGTGCAGTAAGCAGGCTACCAAGGCAGTGATGAGCTGATCTTGACTAGCAGCTGCAGTACATACTCCAATAACCCCCCCCCCCCCTCAAGCTAGTGGGTGATTGAGAATCAATCATGCCTAGCTTGGACAAAATCTGATTATGTTGAGGGATGCTTAAAATTTTTGTAAACACATCAGCTAACTGCTCCTTGGTTGGCACATAAACCAACCCAATCAAACCTTCCAGCACTTTTTCCCTTGTAAAATGACAGTCAAGTTCAATGTGTTTTGTTCTTTCATGATGAACTGGGTTCTTGCCAATGTGGATTGCTGACTGATTGTCACATTTCAGCTGAATAGGACCCAAATTAGGAACTCCTAGTTCCTGCAGCAACCTGACTAACCAAGTTATTTCTGAAGCAGCAGCTGCCATGGCTCTGTATTCTGCTTCTGAAGATGACTTGGAAATAGTCCCTTGTTTCTTGGACTTCTAGGAAATAGGACTCTGGCCTAAGAGCATAACAAACCCTGTGACTGATCTTCTAGTATCAGAACATGCTGCCCAATCAGAGTCAGAATACCCTTGCAGAACAAGCTTGGTAGTAGACTGTATCATGATGCCCTGCAGCTGTATAAGCCACATATCTAAGAAGATGATGCAGAGCTTTAAAATGAGAAACAGTAGGATTATGTAGATATTGGCTCAAAGTTTGTACAGCATAACACAAATCTGGACGAGTGTAAGTCAAAAAATTCAACTTCCCAACCAAACATCTGTACTTAGCAGGATCACTATAAGGGGCAGAATCATCAGAACTCAACTTCATAGAAACTGGTAGTGGTGTTTTAGCAACTCTAGATACATCAAGTTCACAGTCTGCTAATAACTCCCTTGTGAACTTTCTTTGTGTAAGAACCACACCAGTAGCAAGCCTGGACACCTCTATCCCAAGAAAATAATTCAGCTCACCCAAATCTTTAATGCTGAACTTTTGATGAAGAGTGTTTTTCACTGTCTGTATTTCAGTATCATCTGGACCAGTAATCAGTATATCATCAACATATACTGCAATAATGGTCTTTGAAGCCTGAGAATCTTTGAGAAACAAAGAATAATCATTTTTTGATTGAACATATCCCATAGCAGTAAGCTCAGAAGTCAACTTAGCAGACTATTGCCTACTAGCCTGTTTCAACCCATAAAGAGACTTCTTTAAAATACAGACTTTGTTATCAGGATTAGGCACCCCTTCAGGAACTTTCATGTAAACTTCCTCAGTCAAATCACCATGCAGAAATGCATTATTAATGTCCAGTTGATGTATCACCCATTTATTGCTGACAGCAATTGAAATTAAGCACCTTACAGTAGGTAACTTAACAACTGGAGAAAAAGTTTCCTGGTAATCAATCCCATATTTCTGAGTAAATCCCTTAGCAACCAATCTTGCCTTGAATCTCTCAACTGTGCCATCCTTTTTTAACTTGACCTTAAACACCCATTTGCAGCCAATTGCCTTTTTTCCTTTAGGCAAATCAGTAAGCACCCATGTTTGATTAGCTGTCAAAGCATCTATTTCCCTTTGCATAGCTTCAACCCATCTCTGATCTTGTGAAGCCTCAAGGAAACTAACAGGTTCAACAACTTTAGCCATCTCAGACACAGTAACCTTTTGAGCAACAGGAAGCTCATCATAATAAACAATATTACACCAATGTCTGCCAGGTGGAACAGGACAGACATAGTCTTTCATCCAGGCAGGGGTGACATGTGGTCTAGAAGATTGTCTAGTGGTGTTAGGGTTTCAAATACGGATGGAGACTGTATCTGTGGGTTGTCTGATTGGAGTTTGTATTTCAGGTTCAGAAATGGTTTCAGAATGTGTTTCAGATATGCTATATTGTGTTTCAGTGTCAGAATGTGTTTCAGTTTGAGGAAATGAAAAGACATCAGGATATTCAAATGAAGTATCCAGATTTAGGTTTGTGTTTGAGGGTAGAAAAATAGGATCAGGTTTGTTAAGGGTTGTGGAAAGGTGAAAGGGAAGGTGTTTTTCATGGAAATTCACATCTTTAGAAATAATAATCTGAGAGGTTTCCAGGTTTAGCATTTTGTAAGCTTTCTGATTAGGGGGATATCCAACCAGAACACAAGGAACAGCTTTAGAATCAAATTTAGACCTATTAGTCTTGAGTGTGGAAACATAACCAAGACAACCAAACACTCTCAAATGACTGTAATCAACTTTGACCTTATTAAGTCTCTCATATGGGATTTCAGAATCAATAGAACTCAGGGGCATTCTATTGATTAAATAGGAAGCTGTTAACAAACACTCTCCCTAAAATTTGACAGGCAACCTAGACTGAAAATAAAGTGCCCTTGCAGTCTCAAGTAAATGCCTGTGCTTTCTCTCCACTACTCCATTTTGCTGAGGTGTATCAGCACAACTCTTCTGATGCTTTATCCCATTCCCATGATAAACACTTAGAATTCTTCCTTCACACAATTCTTTTGCATTATCTGTCCTAATACACTTAACCTTCAAATTGTATTGTGTATTAACAAAGATTATAAAATTGGACAGAATATCAACTGAGTCACTTTTATTTCTCATCAAAAATGTCCAAGTGTTCCTTGAAAAATCATCAACAATTGTAAGAAAATAAGTACAATTGTCATGAGTTTTTACTCTATATGGTCCCCATACATCTACATGGATGATTTCAAAACATTCACTAGTCTTAGAAACACTAATAGGAAAAGATTTTCTAGCTTGTTTTGCTCTAGGACAAACTTGACACAAAACATCACAATTCTTTCCTACTGTAGGCAGGGTTTTATTGACTAGATGTAGCTTCTCAAAAGGAAGATGTCCTATCCTCAAATGCCAGAGTTTAACTTCATCATTTACTGATACAAGAGCTTCAGACTCCTTCTCCATACAGAACTCCTTATTCTCTATGTCAACTTTATCAGAAACTGCATATAAGCCAGAATCTAGCTTACCAAGAACCGGTGTAAATCTCTGAGAATGATCCTGAATCATGCATTTATCATGTGTGAAAATAATATCACAAGACAAATCTTTACATAGCTTATGAGTAGAAATCAGATTAAACTGAAATCCTAGAACATGCAACACATTTTTCAAGATTATACCATTTCCAATCTTGACATCACCTATGTGTTTTATCTCAGCCTTCTTCCCATCAGCAATAGTGATAGTTTTGACACTTTTATCAAACACAGAATAATCAACAAACCACTCTAAGTTACTGCAAATATGATCAGTGGCACCACTGTCTATTATCCATTTTGAATTAGAACAAGTGATTAAACAAGTACCTGCCACATTTGCAGTATGCTGTTCAGTTTGCTCAACTTCAGATTTCTTGCAGTATTCAAGGAATTGCTGATATTGGTCTGCTGTTATATGCCTGACATTATCATCATCATCCTCTCCTTGAGCAATAGCAGCAAACTTCTTGACTTTGCCTTTGTTACCAAAACTAGGAGGATATCTATGTAATTTCCAGCATCTACTCATAGTATGTCCACCAATCTTGCAATGCTCACAAAAGAGTAATTGTTTTTTCTGTGCAGCAGCAAATTTGTTGTTATCAGACCCAATTACCAACTTGTGCCTAAAATTCTTATTGTAACCAAGATTCCCAGTGTAATTCCTTCCTTCAGCTGCAGCAAATGCCATTGCTCTTTCTTCATTCTGAAAAGTCATCTGTTGTTGTTTCTCATCTTGAATCAGAAGTCTGTAAGCCACTGAAATACTTGGCAAGGGATTCATCATCAAAATATTAGTTCTAACTGAACTGTGCTTGTTATTTAACTTCATCAATAGTTGAATCAACCTTTCTTCTTACTGAATCTTCAAAAATTGCTGAGTCGAATTACAAGTACAACCTCTGCAATTACAGGCTGGTATTGGACTTGCACTACTCAGTTCATCCCAAATCACCTTCAACTTGGTGAAAAAATCAGCAATACTGCTATCACCTTGAGATATCTCACTTAAATTCTGCTGTAAACCATAAAATTGAGGTCCAGAAGTAACAGAATACGATCTTCAAGATCTTTCCAGATTTCTCTAGCAGTTGAAAGAAACAACACACTCTTAGCTAGACCTGTGTCTAAAGATCTAAGCAAATAAGACATATCCATGGAATTACATCTATCCCAAGCTCTATACTCAGAACTAGTAACATCAGAAGGTCGAGGTAAGGATCCATCAATGAAACAGACCTTATTTTTAATTGCCAAAGCCAAAATGATACCTCTCTTCCATTCAGAATAACCTTCACCATTAAACTTCTCAGAAACCAGAGGATTTGCTGGATTTTCTGAAGGATGAATGAAATAAACGCTTGAAGGATCTTGCATCAATGGTAGAACATTTGATCCTGCCATTGATGAGTAGAAATTCAACAGATTCCTCTTGAAACTTTATCAAAGTAGATGAAATCGAACTCTTCTTGAGCTCGAATTTAGGACAGAAATTATACTCTTCTTGAGTAATCAAAATAAAAAAAAATATCAGAATCAAATTGTTTTGTAATTTTCAAAACAAATCAAATGAAAAATGCGGAAATCAAATCGAAAAGCAGATCTCTAATGCTCTGATACCATGTTAATTCTCTCTAAATTGAGAGAATTCAGTACAAAAATTAGAAGGCATTTTAGAGAGAAGAAGAGGAGAGAATTTTTATTAATTCCAGAAAATTAGAAATGAATTCATTAGCTAACATCAGAGTCACTAGCTATGAATTTATACAACTGTAATACAGCTTTCTAGAATATTACAAAACTAATAACAAACTAAAAGTTTTGTTGATAAGTATATTAGGTGACTCGTACTTCGTAGCTTTGTCCGCCCGATCGGGCGGACATTGCCCGGTCTGACCGGGCGGAAGAAGAAGAGGTGCCTGGCAAATTCGTTGAAGAAGCTGCTCTCGCGCTCGACCGGGCGAGCCTTCGCCCGACCGGGCGAGCCTTCGCCCGATCGGGCAGACCTTGCCCGGTCTGACCGGGCGGTGGGGGTTGGATACGTTGAAGCATTCGTATGGAGTTTTCTTCTCGCGCCCGATCGGGCAGACCTTGCCCGGTCTGACCGGGCGGAGAAGGAAAAATGCGGAGACGCGGATTTTACGATTTAAAGTTATCTTTTATGTTATCTTTTTGCCCAAGTATCTTTTATTTTAGGGATTAATATAAAACCTCCCTAATATTAGTATTAGGGTTAAGAGAGAGAGAGTGAGAGCCGTTCTTGAGAAATACAAGAATCATCTTTGTAATCTTTGCAGTTTATAGTGAAATCATTCGATCTCGGTGCCCGTGGACGTAGCTATCACATCGATAGTGAACCACGTAAATTCTTGGTGTTGTTCTTATTGTTTGCATTGAATTTCTTTATTGTTTTCTTGTTTGTTTACGACCTTTGCTTCCGCTGTCGCACAACAATTGGTATCAAGAGCTCAGGTTCAATCCTTGGAGAGTTTCTTGAAGATAACAATGGCAGGAGATTCAACAATAAGAATTGAGAAGTTTACCGGGAAAAATAGTTTCGGGCTATGGCAAATTAAGATGAAGGCTCTGTTAAAACAACAGCAGATATGGCGTCCGTTGGCTCCAAAGAGTACTACTTCGGAGTCAGGAGACGGACCGACTGACTCGCAGTTAGAAGTTATGGAAGAGAAGGCACACTCTACCATATTACTTAGTCTTGATGATCAAATCATCACGGAGGTTGCTGATCAGGAAACGGCGGCTGGATTGTGGCTGAAGCTGGAGTCATTGTATATGACTAAGTCGTTGACCAACAAATTATTACTGAAACAGCGGTTGTTTAGCCTCCGGATGCAGTCAGGTACTTCCTTACGGGAACATCTAGAAAAACTTAACTCTATTTTGCTTGATTTACGTAATTTAGATGTTAAAATTGATGATGAGGATGCTGCGTTGATTTTACTTGTATCTCTACCGTCTAGCTTTGAGAATTTTGTAGAGTCTTTTGTTGTTGGTAAGGATTCTATAACCTTAGAAGAAGTGAAGGCAGCACTTCATACTAGGGAACTCAGAATGAAAGCTACGAGTGATAATGGGGATAATGGTAGTGGGTTATTTGTTAAGTCCGGAAAGTCTAAAAAGAATAAGGGGTTTAACAAGGGGAACAATGCTGGGTCGGGTGCTGGAAACGGCAAGGATGGATCTAGTAAAACTACTACTAAAACATGTTATTACTGTAAAGAACCGGGTCACTTTAGGAATAATTGTCCGGTGAGGAAAAACAAGTCCCAGGCTGCTGTAGTTGAAGAGAAACCGAATGAGAGCTATAATTCAGAGGAAGATTTAGCATTAGTCAGTTCTGCTAGGTCTGATGATTTATCTGATAACTGGGTTCTAGATTCGGGGTGTTCGTTCCATATGTGTCCACGTCGAGATTGGTTTGATACATATGAACCTCGCAATGGGGGTATGGTTATAGTCGGTAACAATGCTCCATGTAAGGTCACAGGTATTGGTTCCATGAGGTTGAGGACTGTTGATGGGCGGAGGTTAACTTTGACTAATGTACGGCATGTTCCTGCTTTAGGAAAGAATCTGATTTCATTGGGTACCCTGGATGAATTGGGGTACAATGGTGTGTTTTCAGATGGGGAGTTGTGTATTTTCAGAGGTTCTGAGTTGGTACTTAAGGGTATCAAAAGGAACACCCTCTATGTTTTTGAGGGTGTTACACTGCCTAGTTCTGCGGTTTGCGCATCTGTATCTCACCAGGAGATGACTAAGATTTGGCACATGAGGCTTGGTCATATGGGGGAGAAGGGGATGCAGCTATTGTCCAAGAGGGGTCTTCTATCCGGGGTCAAGGTTGCCAACCTTGAATTTTGTGAGCATTGTGTGTTTGGTAAGAAACACAGGTCAAAGTTCAGCAAGGGTGCTCACATTACTGATGCAGTGCTCGATTACATCCATTCAGATTGCTGGGGTCCATCTAGAGTTGAAGGTATGGGAGGTTACCACTATTTTGTGTCATTTGTTGATGACAAGTCCCGATACACATGGCTTAGGTTGCTTAAGTCAAAGGATGAGGCCTTCAAAGTTTTCAAGCAATGGAAAGCTTTGGTGGAAAATCGACAAGGAAGGAAGATCAAGAAGCTACGAACGGACAATGGGCTAGAGTTTTGCAAAGACGAGTTTAATCAGTTCTGTGCAGATGAGGGTATAGGTCGGCATCATACTGTCAGGAAGACACCACAGCAGAACGGTGTAGCAGAACGGGTTAATCAGACACTGCTAGAGAGAGTTCGATGCATGCTCTCTAATGCAGGGCTTGGGAGGAGGTACTGGAGTGAAGCTGTGTTAACAGCTTGTTATGTCATTAATAGGGGTCCTCATTCTGGAATTGATTCCAAAATTCCGTTTGAGATCTGGAGTGGTAAGCTGCCTAATTTTTCGAATTTGAAGATTTTTGGTTGTGTTGCTTATTATCATGTTATTGAGGGTAAGCTGGATCCACGAGCCAAGAAGGGGTGTTTTGTTGGGTACGGGGATGGTGTGAAGGGGTTTAGAATTTTTTCACCTTCGGAGGGTCGGGTCATTCTTAGTAGGGATGTTACTTTCGATGAAAACACCATGTATTCAATTAAAAATGCAGAGATTTCAGATTTGAGAAGGGAAGGAGACAATTTATTACAGACAGATGGGGTACTTGAGGTACATCAGTCTACCATTGCTGATTTACCTCGGGTACAATATATTGATGATGATGCTGATGTTCCAGTGCCGGGTACTCCTGAACCTGAGATTACTCCTACTCATTCTAACTCTGGGGATGAGGTGGAGCAATCTAATCAGGGGTCATCTAGTCAACCTGACACCATTCTTGAGATGCCTAAACGAGTTATCAAGAAGCCTGTTAGATTGATTGAAGAGATGGAGGGAAGAAATTGCTGTGTTGATGCGATGACAGGTTATGCATTGAGTGTAGCTGATGATGTAGAGTCATTTGAACCTGCCACATATAAACAAGCAATTAGTTGTAGTGAGTCTGCGCAATGGCTTGCCGCAATGGGTGAAGAGATGCAGTCTCTTTACAAGAACAGAGTGTGGGAACTGGTAAAGGTACCGGAAGGGAGGAAGCTTGTGGGTTGTAAATGGATTTACAAGAAGAAAGAAGGGTTGTCGGAAACTGAGCAAATACGTTTTAAGGCTAGGCTAGTTGCTAAGGGGTTCAGTCAGGTAGAAGGGGTTGACTTTGTTGAGATATTCTCACCTGTGGTTCGACATACTTCTATCCGTGTGTTATTGTCAATTGTAGCACATTTTGATCTTGAGCTGGAGCAGTTGGATGTTAAAACGGCTTTCCTTCATGGCGATTTGGAGGAGGAGATTCTGATGAAGCAGCCCGAAGGATTCGAAGTTCCTGGAAAGGAACACTATGCCTGCAGATTGCTAAAGTCATTGTATGGACTTAAGCAATCCCCCGACAGTGGTACAAAAGGTTTGATTCTTTTATGGTTTCACAAGGTTTTGACAGGAATTCATATGATTGCTGTGTGTATCATAGTAAGCTGGATAATGGTTCCATGATTTATCTTTTGTTATATGTTGATGACATGTTGGTTGCCACAAAGAATAAATCTGATATTGCTAGATTAAAGGAGATGCTTAACTCGGAGTTTGACATGAAAGACTTGGGTGCAGCTAGGAAGATTTTGGGTATGGAGATCTACAGGGATCGGGCTAGAGGTAAGCTTTTCTTGACTCAGAAAAGCTACATTGAAAAGATTCTGTCTCGTTTTGGGATGGAAAAATCGAAGCCTATAAGTACGCCAACTACTGTTAGTTGTAAGTTGTCTTTGTCTATGTCACCTCAATCAGAGGAGGAGTTGTCTTATATGTCTAGAGTTCCATATGCAAACGCGGTTGGTTGTTTGATGTATGCTATGGTCTGTACTAGGCCGGATATTGCGCATGCTGTTAGTGTTGTAAGCAGGTTTATGGCTCGACCTGGGAGGGAACACTGGCAAGGGGTGAAAAGGATTTTTCGCTACCTGAGAGGGACAGCTGATATTGGTCTTGTGTACGGGAATGGTAAGGAATGCTTGGTCACTGGGTACAGTGATTCTGATTATGCAGCTGATGTGGATACCAGGAGGTCTGTGACTGGTTATGTGTTCACTTTGGGTGGTTCTGTGGTTAGTTGGAAGTCTACATTGCAGTCATCAGTTACGTTGTCAACTACTGAAGCTGAGTATATGGCTCTAACTTCTGCAGCTAAGGAGTCTATTTGGCTCAAAGGCCTAGTAGGTGAACTGGGTATTGCACAGGATTTTGCTACAGTGTATTGTGATAGTCTAAGTGCGATTTGCTTAGCTAAAGATCAAGTACACCATGATCGGACGAAGCACATTGATGTCAGGTATCATTTCTTGCGTACTGACAAGAGGATTAAGGTGAAGAAGATTGGGACTGCTGACAACCCGGCTGATTTCTTCACTAAGCCTGTTCCGTTTAGCAAGTTTAAACATTGCTTAGACTTGCTAAATATTGATTACTACGTGATGTAGTAGGCCCTGAGGGGCGAAGTTGGGGAGCTCCTGGTGTAGGTGTGTTGGCATTAAGGTGGAGCTTGCCCGGGGCTTGTGATGCAGGTGGAGCATTATGAGTTGTTATACTTGGAGACGAGTATGTGATGGGTCTTGGTTGAAGACTTATCGGGATGTATGGCTTATGCATGAGTCCTGCATCGGGTTTGGCTTGA
Source organism: Chenopodium quinoa (assembly GCF_001683475.1). Classification (NCBI taxonomy): domain Eukaryota; kingdom Viridiplantae; phylum Streptophyta; class Magnoliopsida; order Caryophyllales; family Amaranthaceae; genus Chenopodium; species Chenopodium quinoa. The sequence continues at coordinate 3,820,775 of NW_018744626.1, read as the reverse complement.
GATGTTTTTTCACTATGTCTTGATGGGGTCGTTTGCTGACTACGAGTTCTCGTCAAGGTGGAGATTGTTGATAAGTATATTAGGTGACTCGTACTTCGTAGCTTTGTCCGCCCGATCGGGCGGACATTGCCCGGTCTGACCGGGCGGAAGAAGAAGAGGTGCCTGGCAAATTCGTTGAAGAAGCTGCTCTCGCGCCCGACCGGGCGAGCCTTCGCCCGACCGGGCGAGCCTTCGCCCGATCGGGCAGACCTTGCCCGGTCTGACCGGGCGGTGGGGGTTGGATACGTTGAAGCATTCGTATGGAGTTTTCTTCTCGCGCCCGATCGGGCAGACCTTGCCCGGTCTGACCGGGCGGAGAAGGAAAAATGCGGAGACGCGGATTTTACGATTTAAAGTTATCTTTTATGTTATCTTTTTGCCCAAGTATCTTTTATTTTAGGGATTAATATAAAACCTCCCTAATATTAGTATTAGGGTTAAGAGAGAGAGAGTGAGAGCCGTTCTTGAGAAATACAAGAATCATCTTTGTAATCTTTGCAGTTTATAGTGAAATCATTCGATCTCGGTGCCCGTGGACGTAGCTATCACATCGATAGTGAACCACGTAAATTCTTGGTGTTGTTCTTATTGTTTGCATTGAATTTCTTTATTGTTTTCTTGTTTGTTTACGACCTTTGCTTCCGCTGTCGCACAACAAGTTTGTTACAGAACAGGACAAATTCTGTTATATTGCATAACAGAATTTGTTAGAACTCCAGCTGACTCGTAATGCTATGCTCGGATTGATGACTTGGCAAGAATGCTTGAGTCTTCGGATTGCTGACATGGCACACCTTCTAAATCAACTGTGTGCAGTAAGCAGGCTACCAAGGCAGTGATGAGCAATGTCTTTTAGTTGTGGAAGGAGAGTGGTAATACAATAGTGGATCAATGGCTTTTATAAAAAGGAGCAAACTAATTTCAGACCAACTAAACAGGAAAGTGAGCACGTTATTATAGGACAGAGGTAGTGATTTGTTGTGAATTGAACAGCTTGGGATTTTGGGAATGATTTAACTATTTAAGTGAAATGTGAAAATTAAAGGAAGAAGATGAACGTTATTATAGGACGGAGGTAGTGATTTGTTGTGAATTGCTACTTATAATACTTCATCCATCAACTTAATTTTTAATGTTTCAGACAGTGGCTTTTTTGGCGGTACAAGTTGGCTTCCAAAACCTGAGATGATCACGCCAGATGATGAAGATGTCCTTAAAGAAGAAAACAAGATAAAAAAATTTATGGATGATGGTAAGGTGGATCCAGATGTAGCAGTTCAGATACGCGGCCTAGTCAAGACTTACCCAGGAAAACTGGATAAGAAGTTAAAGATATCTCCTCCATTCCATTCTGTTAAGGTACTTTGGAAGTATACTGTAGTAGAGTAAAGTCTTGATTCAAGACAGAGGGAAGTTCTAGAGCTGCAAGGCTGCAACTATTAAAGGGGATAGTTGTTGGGAACATGAGTTTGTTGAGGAACTCATTAGAGGCTCAAGTTCTTTATAGGTTGTAACAAAGTAGTTGGCCTAATTGACTGGGAAGTTTGAGTCTAAATTCCTTGGGGTCAAGGTTTTTCACATCCTATTAGGCCTAAGGGAAGTTTTTATCGTAAAATCTCCCTTGCATTGTTTCTTTACTAGTGTTAAGTTCCTTTAAATTGTACAAAAAGTGACTAGCAAGTTTCATACTAAATTTAAACCCCCCCCCCCTCTTGAAGCATTTCATCTATATAACAAATATCATCAATCATGGATAATAAATTAAATGACAGAAAGAAAGAGGGGAGAGAAGTGGGACTGCAATTTTCTTCCAAATACTCCTAACTAGAGAGATACGGTTCCTCCCAGTCTCTTCTTCCCTCCCTGTTTTCACATCTAAACATGAGTGATGGATACTTCAGTTTCCCATCCAAAACAATTATGTTCCTGAGTCATACAGAAGCATGCACATTCTTATTGAGCTTCTATCTTTCATGTCTTTGTTGGGGGGGGGGGGGGGTGTTGCCTAATAACATTATATTATTTTCCAAAAACAAAAAATTAAATCCTGTGGAAATGTAAAAGGTAGCTACCATTTTAAATTTTCTATTTTTTGCTTCATGTCTCATATTTTGTAGGGCTTATGGGTCAACTTCCCTAAAGATCAGCTCTTTTGCCTCCTGGGGCATAATGGGGCTGGAAAGATCACAACTATCAGCTGCTTGACTGGTATAACACCAGTGAGTGGAGGGGACGGTAATATAGCTTTATTAATTTCATAACCTTGCTTCTTCCAATTCCTTATTTATACACACCTATAATCACTTGACTGACATCATATGGCTGACAGCATTAATCTATGATCATTCCGTTCGAAGTTCTGTTGGAATGTCCAATATCCGAAAAATTATAGGAGTATGTCCTCAGGTATTTTTCTAAATCCTCTTCTCCTTTGTATTTTATGTTTATCAATTCAACAATCCTAGTAAATGTTTAAACTCTTTCACTTTCTAGTTTCTACTGCTACATTCTTGAGGATAAATAAACTGACTTTTTTACATCCAATAAAATCCTGCAGTTTGATATCCTCTGGAGTGTATTAAGTGGTGAAGAGCACCTTGAACTTTTTTGCAACATAAAAGGCCTAAATCCTGATTCCATCCCAACAGTAAGTACCCAATATAGCAATATAGATCAAAGTTTTTTGTGACATATCTCATCTTTGTGTACAAAAAAGATCATAAGCATTCATATGAAAACTGATATCAATTAGCTGAAGATTTAAAAGCTTTAAGTAAAAAGATTTTTTAACATCCACCGAAGTATCCAAGTTCATATAAATGCTTCAATAACTCAAGACTAATATGTAAAATCTCTCACAAATTTTCTTACTAAATGTTGACTATGTTGTATTAAATTATTAATCACATTATTGTTGCCAAAATGTCTGTAATATTTCTTTTGTTTTTTGCTTAGTAATTTGTTATTATAAGCTATGTATATACGTATCATGAAATTGATTGAACCTCCATGTACCCAACTCACCTCCTCCCCCCCCCCCCCCCCCCCCCCCCCCCCCCCCCCCCCCCCCCCCCCCCCTCTTCTCATTTTTTATTAAGAACCTTTGTCTAAAGCTTTGATCACAACCAGATTGTTCACAAATTACTAGAAGATGTGCAGCTGGCTAAATCAGCTAAAGTCCGGTCTGGTAGTTATAGTGGAGGCATGAGAAGACGTCTCAGTGTTGCAGCAGCCCTTATTGGTGACCCAAAGTTGGTGATTCTTGATGAACCGGTACAGGAGTTTTTTTAAAAAAAAAATTATTTCTGGCCTAGCTTCTATTTCCTGCTTGTTCAAATTCCACAAGAACAGGTAACTACAGTCAGTATAGTGGGCTAATATTTGAGTTTTTAGACTACTGGTATGGATCCACTTACTAGAAGACATGTCTGGGACATCATAGAAAGTTCAAAAAGAGGGCGAGCCATTGTTCTAACAACTCACTCAATGGAAGAAGCAGATGTTCTAAGTGATCTTATAGGGATCATGGCAAAAGGAAGACTACGTTGTATAGGAACACCAATTCGATTAAAAATGCGATTTGGGACAGGCTTTGTTGCTAATATGAACTTCGACAAAAATGTAGGCGAAACAGGTGACAGAAGCCGAGAGGAGTTGAAGCAGTTGTTTAAAAGGGTAAGTCGCTAAGTTGGACTAGAGTAGCTTTCCAGATCCAAAATGTTCTTCAACCCACCCATTGTTTCGCACTTTGCACTCTTAACATGCTATTTGATGCTACCATGGCAGCAATTGGATGTTGAGCCCATAGAGGAGACTAAGTTATATACTACCTACATAATTCCCCATGAAAAAGAGCCACTATTAAAGGTAAACACTCAGCAAGCCCGACTAGTCGTCATAGAACATAGAATGCTGACATCTACCCTACATACATGTTTAGCAAGAAGAATTCTAAAGTACGGATGATGAACTCATATCCCTATTCTAATTCTTATCCATGATTTTGATTAATTCAGAAAGCTTTTGGTGAGGTCCAAGATAGACAAAGTGAATTTGGTATAACAGATATCCAGCTTGGCCTTGCAACTCTAGAAGAAGTTTTTCTTAATATTGCTAAACAGGAAGAGATGGAAAGTGCTGCATCAGAGGAAAGATTCGTAACTCTGAGTCTGACATCTGGTGCCTCGATACAGGTAAGCACATTATGCTAACATAAACCCTTTAGAATACTATACTTTCAAGGAGAAAAACCAGGCAGGCTTTACTAGTGAATTGTTCCCTATTTTAACTGACAATGTACATGCAGATACCCATGGGAGCAAGGTTTGTTGGGATCCCAGGAACAGAGTCTGCTGAGAATCCGCAGGGAACTATGGTGGAAGTGTACTGGGGAGAAGATGATTCAGGTGCTCCTGAAATATTGGGCCACTCACCCGAGAAACCTATACCTTCTGGCCTAAATTTAAATATCCCCAAGTCAACAGCTACAGAACTTCAAGGAATTGTCATTCATCCTAGCCAAGTTTCTGATGTATCTTTTACCTAGTAATTAAAGTCAGATTTTCCTATTTTAGCTTTGAAAATTAACTCAGATTTATCAAACAAGAACACTTGTATTCAATTTTGTATCATATGTTTGAAAACAGAAAATAGATAAGAAGGTTAGAAGATAGTTTTTTTTTTCCCCTTGTAAATATTTGATTTATAATGGAAGGACTTTGATTTTCACCTTTATTCTGTAACACTTCCCAAACCCACCATATTCACATAAAAGATAAAACCCCATTCTTCAAAAAAGGAACTATAATAGGTGATTTGTTACATAATGGTCTTCGCATAATGGTACATCATTTAGTTGATTCCATGTTAAGAACCTCAGATCAGGAAATATATTTATATACCTATAGCCACCAATCTATGTCAAATTAAGGAATATTCATCGCCTTAGAATTATTAAATCATCCTCCCTAAAATTTTGAACTTCTAGATAAGAGATAGTTTATCACTCTTAATATGCAATGGGTAACTAAACCAACAACATATTATGATGAAATAAAATCTCTACTTAAGTTGGGGAAAACTTGAAGACTTGAAGTGCAATAAAACAAATTCTCAAAACTTGTAAATTAACATGCAGCAGAAGAGCAAGTTATCAAGCTAAATGAAATTTACCTCATCAGAGTAGACCATAATCTCTTATATCATCTCCAAAAATTTTGCTTAGACAGCTTCCTTCAGGAACTAATTCAATATGTCAAAACCTGTAGCAGGGAAGTCACATAAAAATGCCACAATCAAGTTTAAATGAATGAAAGCTGACAGAAAACCTCATCCTATATCCCCTGTCTAAACTTTAAATTGCTTGGTATCATCTCTTTCCAGAAATATGAATTCTATTTTGTCCTAACAAGAAACAGTTGGGCTCAAAAAATTGGATCTACTATATCTAACTTCAAAAGCAACCATATGATTTTGTAAAGTAACTTAAAAAGCAACCTGGGTAGAAGGATATTAATAGAAAATAAATGTATACAAAACATCAGATTGCTGATTCACTATCTGATGTTTTAACGCTTCATAAGAAGAGACAAATGGAGAGAGAATGAATTATGAATGCCATGATACATTACGTAATACAGACATAAAAGGCAAGTAAATTATCTAGGTATGTGTGCACAATATCTCATACATTACAAGTCCATACTTAACCGTTGTTCTCCTGAATTGACGAATTGACTATGTGAGAGTAAAAATCGTGCAAATTATGTGGAAAAAACAGACATATCTTGAAGTCTATCGCTGATGCTTTGACCATCCTATTAAATTACTTGCAAATTGTACACAATTGCACTCATGCTTCTCGGAACCCAGAACTGTTCCAGTAATAAAATGTTACAGCTACAAAACTTTATACGTATATTTGATTGGAGCAGTGGTAAATTGGTAATATACCAATGCCGTATAGGCATATAAGTACTGTTTAACTTTAGAAAACTTAAGCCAAAGCTCCACCAACTGAACTAATTAATCAAAGTGAAGAAACACCTAGAAGCCTACCATATCCCACCATCACCACCACGGAAAAAAATAAAAACCATAAGAAATAACCATACTTCAGAAAATAAAAAGCTATAAGTACTTTATTTCATTATAAAGGCTGCTTAACAAAAGTGTAATTAAAACTTACAATATCAAAGCTGTACAATCTCCAATCAAGCTTTGCTGATGGGTGCTCCAATCTTCAAAATTGATATAAGCTAATATTCAAAATAATTCTCCGTCTCATCCGATGAAACCATAGCCAAGCCAACAGCCACATCATAGATCTCACTACATCTAGGGTGCAATGAGTCAGCAACTAGAAATCTATGCATCCCATCCTCTAGTTCGATCCAACTATATGCTGCAATTTTCTGTACTTTTTTCTCTCTCAGCGTGTTTCTTATTCTTAGATTGTCTTGCCATCTTCCTTTATGGGCATATATGTTTGAAAGAAGGATATAATTGCCTGAATTCTCAGGTTCCAACTCTAGCAACTTTGTCAATGCTACCTCCGCAAGCTCAGTATAAGAATGAATTCTGCAAGCACTAAGTAACGTGCCCCAAATTACAACATTTGGCTTCTTCATCTGACATATGAATTCATAAGCCTCATTAAGTCTTCCACATCTACAAAATAGGTCAACAATGCATGCATAATGCTCCACTTCAGGGACAATATCATACTCTGAATGCATGCTGTGGAAGAGTTTAAGACCCAGGTCAACTAGGCCAGCATGGGTGCATGCTGTTAGTAGTGAACCAAATGTAGCACCATCTGGCCTAACATTGGTTTTTATCATTCTTTCGAAAAGAATAATAGCATCCTTAGCATAACCATTAAAAGCAAGCCCGGTAATCATAGAGTTCCAGGATACAACATCTTTCTCAGGCATCTGATTGAAGACTTGCCAAGCCTTCTTTATACTTCCACACCTCGAATACATACACAACAATGACGAAGCAACATACATGTTCGAGTCCAACCCTTCAGTTTCTATGTACTTTTTAATCTGTTCACCTGTTTCTACAGAACCTAATTGAGCACAAGCTGATAAGACACTTACCAGAGTTACATCATTTGGCTTAATTTTCTCATTTGTCATACATTTGAACAGTTCCAAAGCCTCAATAGCGCTTCCATTTTGGGCATAACCAGCAATCATAGAACCCCACGTAATAATATCCCTCTCATTCATGCGATCAAACACTTGCCGAGCTTCAGGAACAGCCCCACATTTTACAAACATCTCCATTAATGCAGTCGACACTATCATGTTAGAAAACATATTATTATCATCAACATACTTCTTGAGTCTCAAACCCCATTCTAGATCTCCCAGGCTACCACAGATAGAGAGCACAGTTGCCACAGTAAATTCATTAGCTTGAGAATTATCCTCTTGCATCATTTCAAATATTCTCAAAGCTTCCTGATGATCACCACTATGAGCATAGCAGGAAATCATCGTATTCCACTGTTATTTCGGATGATATACTACAAGAGGGGGGGTGAATTGTAGTATGGAGATTGCTAGTCACTTTTTGCGGAATTAAAAGAAACTTAACGCAATAGAGAAATAGTGCAAGAGAGATTTTACGAGGAAAACTTCCTAGGCCAAATAGGAAGTGAAAAACCTCGACCCAAAGGGATTTTGACTCAAAACATTCCACTAAAATAGGCCAACGACTCTGTTACAACCTATGAGGAACTTGAGCCTCTACCGAGTTCCTCAACGAACTCATATCCCCAACAACTATTCCCTCTAATAGTTGCAGCTTGAAATCTTCCCTCAAAGACCTCTCTTCTCACTCAAGACTTCACTCAAAACCTTACTCTTTCTCTTTCTCTCAAGCTTCACTCAAAGCCTTCTCTACATACAAAGAACTCACTCAAGTTCTCACCCTAATACAAGAGTTCACTCAAACCCTTATTAATTCCCCATTACAAGAGTTCACTGAATATCCCTAAATACATATCTATGAATAAAGAGATAAAACTAATATGTTGAACACTCAAGATCTGTCTGGAACTCACTAGACGTATTGTAACCAAAAACCTGATAGGAACTTTGACCAGGAGGACTGACTTAGCTTCGTGGTGAAGGATAAAACCATTAAGCACGACCACTACACTTCGTCAGCCTCTACTTTGAATGAATGCATATGAGCATATTTATAGTACACTCGAATTATTCATTTCATCTTGAAAAAGATAGATTTTCTGAAAAGATAAGTTTAAAAGATATTTTCTAAAAATCAGTTTTCCGAAAATATACCTTTTTGTTAAGAATAAAAACTGTCAATAATAATAAGATAAACTTAGCATAAAATCAGATTTTATTCAAAACTTATCTTTTTGTTTAAAATACTTTTTAAACAATCTTATCTTTTTCCAAAAGGGATTTATTAGAAGATAAATATCTTTATTCAGTAAAACCAAATCCCTAAAAGATATGCACGTATAAGGTAAATATATATATCATTAAAACCGACTTTTAACGACGTTCATACTTAAGTTCCTATTAGGTTCCTGAACTCTGACAGTCTCTGAGTTCCTGACAAGTCAGTTACTCTAATTTCATTGACTGTTTGGAATTCACCTTGGTTCTATATAGACTTGTTCCAGACCGACTTTTATGTCCAACATACTTACATGAATCCTAGAGCAATATACTTCTATTTCTCTGTCTTCATGTTGCTTCTCTGAAACTCTTGTTCTGGAATCCTGTAGTCTTGATATATTCTGGATCTTAGGGTTTTCCCCAGCATTACACCGAAACCAGGTCGTTACAACCCGTTTTGAAGTTCCTGTTAAGAAACTTCTGGAAGTTCCATTTCTGGAACTCTTCTTCTAACTTTACTTGTATCCTCATGGATCCTCTAAAGTTCCTCTGTTTCAATTCCTACTTCAGCCCTCAACGCTTACTGAACCTGCAAACATCACAACACTAGAAAATCCTTATTAAATGGAAGTTTGCTCAATTCTTAACATCATCATCAAAACCTCATAAGGATCAACAAGTTGTCCCTTTTTGATGATGACGAACTGAGCAAACTTCTGAGAATAACAAAGTAAAACAGAAGGTTAGTTTTTTATTTATAAAAACAATAAAGAAAACTAAACTAAATTAAAAGACTCCTACACATACATAACCTATATATGTATAGGATACTTACCTTATGAAGCTAACATATGTAAACACATGTTTACATAGTTACCTTCATGGTCCCTTAGCCATCATCATGCTTATCAACCATAACACTTATCGTTGTTCTTGTTCCTCTATTGCTTATCCTATATTGCTCAAGTTCCTTACATATATACCTGTCATTACTCGGGTTCCTTGTATCCTGTTCCAAGCATAATTTGCTTTTTCTATGCACAACTTAACATACACGTTAGATAGATAATCATCATTAGTTTATAATCATCAAAACCTAATTGCTCAACAATTTCCCCCTTTTTGATGATGACAAACTATTGATGCTCATCACATATTAAAGGATAATCGTTGTACATTTATTCCCCCTTAGTTTTTCAAGGAAATAACATTTAAACAAGTTAAGAACATACACAAGAACTTAATAGTTAGGAACTTAGCAATACACATCATTTATCAATATATAAATACTTTCAACAATCATGATGTAATAACTTTAGACTTAATTACTGCATACCATAAGCATCATACATATTCTTCCCCCTTTTGTCATTATCAAAAAGGGTATTGTTCCACACGTTTGTTTTTCGTAACTTATATGCACTTAAAGTCATATGTCACACCTACCACCATATAATAAGTAAGTATATACTAGTTAAACACTTGTTGTTCCTAAAAGCCTCAAGGTACTCACTTTTCAAACACGGATACCATTTCCACACTAACTTCCAACTCACAATCCAAAGGCCCAACTTCAAAACCCTTAATTGAACTTGACAAATAAGAAGTTAAAATTCAAGTAAAGATCAGAGCTAAAAAGTTAGAAATGGATTGCATGAATAGACCAATTAAAGCGCAAGCTTAAAGGATATATAAAGAAGCATATGGAACAAAATAAGTAGAGGGAACGTGAAGTGGAATTTGTGCTCTTCGTTTAAACCTTTTGAGATGAGAACCGCCACATTGTACTTTATCTCAAACTCTTGAATCTCCTATTGAACACAACACATATTCATCTTGCCAATTGATAACCAAGTTCCCTTACCTTAACCACCAACTTCTTTGAGGAACATTCTCCATACTGGAACTTAAATAGATTTCAGTTTCATCATAATCAAGTTCCTTCGTCGTTTATTATTGTTCCTTCACTAGCTCACCAAGTATACGAGTACACGACATCAACATAGTCAACATTCTTCATATATAGATACCCAGGAAATTAAATATTTGACCACCCTTTTTCCTTTTCTTTCTCTTTTTTTTTTCAAAGGGTGTCATTACACAAATTTTGCATGATTTCCTAGTATAACACATTTTAAATTAATGAAGAGAATATTTACTCATACACTTGAGTTCCACAACCAGATCTGAACCATTTTGAATTCTTGGTTCCTACCTTATTCCCCCTGAGTCCCTTACCATTCTTCTTCCTTTTCAAGTACTTACTTCTTTCTTTTTCTTCAACTTCCCCCTCAACATGTAATCACCCTTTTTCACGTTTCATTGAACCATAAAAAGATGGTGAACAAACTTAGAGCACATGGGAATTAAGAATAAAAAGTAAAAGTGTGTGAACGGAAAGAGGAAATTGAATTGGGTTAATAAGAATCTTCGATTTTCTAAATATGGGACAATTAAAGTATATGCAACACGGACACACAACTTAGAGTTGTAGAATAATGTTGCGATCGAAGATATATGGCGTAGATGCTTGAAAGTTGGCTAAAAGATAGGTTAGTTCCCTCTGAAATTTAAACAAGTGAGTTACAAACGGTCTGGGAACTTACCTGTCTTGTTCCATCAAAGTTTCTTCCATTGTTCCTTTGACAACTTAGGAACTTCGTGTTTGACAGCACCCATAGTTCTATTATGAGACCTCTAATACTCTTAGGCAAGTGAGTATGTCTTTTACAACACAAGAACTAAGTGTGACACATAAAAAATAAGCGCATATTCTTTACTTTAAGTATAACATAGGAACCCCAGCTTGACATAACTTATGGGAAAAAATACTTTATACTCGTGTTATGTTTCATCAAGTCTTGTTCCATTAAGCAATAAACAAGAATATGACAAATCAAGACAAGACCATAAGAGAATCAATTCACAAATTCACATATTGCATTCATACCAAAAAAATATTAATTCAATTCATCTAATGCCGACATGTGAAAAGGAACTTATATCTTATGTAGTCTCTTACCAGTAAAAATATAACTTTAAAGCATTGGTTGAGTATGATGGCTTACCTTGGAGTTCTTGAAGTGGTTGTTATGTTCCTTGATGATCTCGAATCTAATATGAACTTCCACTTCTAACTCAAGTTCCATTGTCAGTGGTTAATCTTACAAATATATTTTCTTATCATAAATTAGCAAAAACCAATTCACAATGGCTCGTTAGTAGTACCAGAGATATATCAATGTAAACAAGTACTAATAATAACTCAGTTAATCTTGAAAACAAAAATTGATACTTTTAAAACTCAATTTTCAAGAAGGAACTTGGATAGGATTCTATCCTAGAGTATGTTCCACATAGACGTCTACAAAAATTCATATCAAGACATACATGACATCCATGTGGTACAACTCTAATCCCATATAAACAGCAAGAACAAATATTATTCAATTTGCTTCAAGTCTAGCTACACACGCAACAAGTTCCTTAAAGACAATACATACCTTTGTATTGGTTGTTTCTTTTAAGAACCAACCTGGCCTTGTTCCATTCACGTGCCTTACTCAACAAGCTTTTGCCAGAACACCTTTTTTAATCTCCGACCCTTTTTAGGTGTTCTAGAATAGGTTCAGGATGTGACATGCATCTTCTTCTTTTTAAGCTTATTAAGTTCCTGCTGCACATCTAACCTGATAACAACCAATTACATGTTTACATCAACCTTAAAAACAGACTTATCTTTTATACAACTATGAGTTATAAAGTCCATCCTTTTCGATTGATATCTCGGGCTCTTCTCAGATCCTTGGTTGTTGAGGTTTTCCCTTTGGTTATATATATGCATGAAAAACACTTTAGTTCCATAGTTTGTTGAGATATTGCTGGTCGGAACAAATATTATCTTAGCTCTGGAACTTTGTTGGAACTTGCTTTCTTGTATTGAGTTCATTGACCTTTGTTGCATGAGTTTGAACTTAACATCTCAAAGTTCCTCAACATATGTAGCTAGCCCTTGCTGTTATCCTTAGTGACATATTTCTTTATTAGGAACTCCGTTAGTTCTTCAAGAACACATGAGTTCATCTTTTATAACCTGTTTGATGGGAACAAACCTGTCAGTCTCAAAATATGTTCATTTATTGCACATTAACCATGATAGTGTTGACTCTTTATGTTTTACTAGTCTAGGCGTTTATGGATAAATCGCCTTGGAACTTATATCATCAAACATCCCTAAGTGGAACATAGGGTGTCTTGTTCATCAAAGATCTATTGCTTCAGTGTTGATGATGTAGCAAGAGACATTGAAAACTATTCCAAAGAACCTGCAAAGACCATTAGCATATAACTTTGTTTTCTCCGTGTCTTTCATGATTCAAAGTTGGAAACTTGTTGTCAATCCTGTGTTCCTGCAACAAACATCAACAATTACTGGAACTAGGTTCCATTTTTAGATCTATACCTTCATAAATGATGAACGCTTAGCCACATACCCTGTGATAGAAAAGACTTTCAACAAACAGTTCATCATCTCTTCTGTTAAGAAAATTAACCAAGTATTCATTTGCTTTCATTACTTATAAACAAGACATATCTTTCAATTAGTCTCTACATATCACATGGTAAACATATTCATATTACTAAGATCCAATGGATTAGTGTTGCTTACCATATACCTGATGTTGACAGAGAATGTAACATGTGTTTGATTCTCATGCTTCTCGATCTTAACCTGTTTGGAACTTACATATACATATACCTATTATCGAGTTCCTACTAGGTTTATCAAGCATGAAAAGGTTTACATGTTCACAGTTTGAAGCATAGAAGTATCTCATCTTCAATAAAACCTAGAAATGTCAGGTTGTTGTTAGGAATCACCTTGAGATCCACAAATGATGTGTTCCCTTTTTGATTCCCTTCATATGTGACATTTCCACTCTTTATTGATGATGTCTTATTGAAGCCATGAAACAACTAGAGTTACAAGCAATTGAAAACCAGAATGTGCATTAAAAACTCGACAAGAAAGATATTCACAATGGGATAGGAACTTGACTTACTAACTTCCTGTTCTGTAGAAATTTTACCTTTCGTGTTAGTATTATAAGTCAAAGTTCTTCCATTGTAGGTTTATAGAAAGAGATACCTTGATTTGGCTATCATCATCTCTTTTGGAACTTCGCTGTCGAGATAATGCGAGTTCCCTCCTATTATAAACCTTCGACTCTTCCATGTTCCTTTTGACATAAAGTTGGAACATGTCCTTCTGGTCCTTTAGACCATTGTATCTTGGGTAGAGGAACGTGTTGATTAAATCTCAAATTCTTCAACACCTTGTCAAAGTCCCTCATATTATCATTCAAAAGATATAACATGAAAGTTCACAACCCAAGAGATTCCTTTGTGCCTTTAAAATGTCAGTAGGTTAGTCAAAAGAGGTAGATAAAACCTAAAGCATAAAAGTGTTAAAACATAAAGTTCCTGTAAGAATACTCCCTTTTAGATGTCGTTCCATCAACGAAATGATGAATTTCTAACACGAAGTCAAATATAATCATCTTAGCTCATCATCCTTCATAAGAGTCTGCTACAGGAATTAATGCTTTGTTCCAAGGAACTTTGAATAATAAGAACTTAACTGGAACTTGAACAAGAATCTTTACAGGAACGTATACGCTAACTCCTATAGCACCTTGATATAGAAGCTTTGTTATTCCTGTATCCCTAATTCGTTTTATCATTCCAAGTTTACCAAGTTCCAACCAATTTAAGCACTGAGCTCCTAATGGAACAAACTTTTGCGCACCAATTTGTCTCAATGGACAAACCTACAAAACAATCATTAATAACTTGCACAAAGCTAGAAGAGAAGTTAGTTTGTCATGATATACATTATAAACATCCAAACAACTTCTCTTTTCATCCATTCACAAATAACCTTCATAATATTAGGGAATTGAATTTCAATAGGACTTTGTGAAGGATTAATACATACTAAAAGCACATGACCAATATTTACAGAGAGATGTATAGGCGACTTACACACTTATCCACTGTCGCTTCACCTACTACAAACCTCTTATAAAGGCTTTCTAGTGAGAGGAATTTGCACATAATTGCTTATATACAAACAACCAAAGATCATCATTATTAATAAGTTGTCTCCACTCACTTAGCCTGCAAAATCGGTCATCTTTTGGCTTTGGTTACCCAATTTATATTAGGTACCTTCATGTTAGTAATAGACATCAATAATCCATAATTAAAACAACTACGGTTAAACCAACTATCTTTACTAACAATAAACACCATGTGTCTACATAATAAATATTCAGAAAAACACATACACATGATAAGGTCATTCTTTGGCAAATATTCAAAATATACGTTCATTACCTTGCCCAAAGAATTAAGTTTCCATACAGGGGTAATCTAGGTTCCAAGAGACCAAATATGCATAATTCTACATAATACGTTCCTTGAACTATTTCCAGTAAACCGATTCTTTAAAAATAAATCAATTTGTAAATTTGACAAATACTTTTCACTCTATAAATCAGATTTGAGGTTACACAAAATTGATTTGCAAACTTTCAAAACAAAATCCAAAATTTAACTAGAAATACTACAAGGAACTTGTACACATATATAATCAAGACTTCAAAGACGAGACACTTACCTCAAAGATGTTCATCTTTGAATCAAATCTGCTTCACAAGCAGACTTTGGTCTTCACGTGGTATTGGGAACGTTCTAGGGTTGAGTTCCATTCGCTGCATTCCTTGTAGGTATCCATCCTAGCCTGGAACTTGCTCCTCGGGGTTGCCCGGTTTATCAAGAGCACCGGCTCTGATACCAATTGTTATTTCGGATGATATACTACAAGAGGGGGGGTGAATTGTAGTATGGAGATTGCTAGTCACTTTTTGCGGAATTAAAAGAAACTTAACGCAATAGAGAAATAGTGCAAGAGAGATTTTACGAGGAAAACTTCCTAGGCCAAATAGGAAGTGAAAAACCTCGACCCAAAGGGATTTTGACTCAAAACATTCCACTAAAATAGGCCAACGACTCTGTTACAACCTATGAGGAACTTGAGCCTCTACCGAGTTCCTCAACGAACTCATATCCCCAACAACTATTCCCTCTAATAGTTGCAGCTTGAAATCTTCCCTCAAAGACCTCTCTTCTCACTCAAGACTTCACTCAAAACCTTACTCTTTCTCTTTCTCTCAAGCTT
Organism: Chenopodium quinoa; assembly: GCF_001683475.1. Taxonomy (NCBI): domain Eukaryota; kingdom Viridiplantae; phylum Streptophyta; class Magnoliopsida; order Caryophyllales; family Amaranthaceae; genus Chenopodium; species Chenopodium quinoa. Next base: position 3,805,109 of record NW_018744626.1, on the reverse strand, counting down.
CACTCAAAGCCTTCTCTACATACAAAGAACTCACTCAAGTTCTCACCCTAATACAAGAGTTCACTCAAACCCTTATTAATTCCCCATTACAAGAGTTCACTGAATATCCCTAAATACATATCTATGAATAAAGAGATAAAACTAATATGTTGAACACTCAAGATCTGTCTGGAACTCACTAGACGTATTGTAACCAAAAACCTGATAGGAACTTTGACCAGGAGGACTGACTTAGCTTCGTGGTGAAGGATAAAACCATTAAGCACGACCACTACACTTCGTCAGCCTCTACTTTGAATGAATGCATATGAGCATATTTATAGTACACTCGAATTATTCATTTCATCTTGAAAAAGATAGATTTTCTGAAAAGATAAGTTTAAAAGATATTTTCTAAAAATCAGTTTTCCGAAAATATACCTTTTTGTTAAGAATAAAAACTGTCAATAATAATAAGATAAACTTAGCATAAAATCAGATTTTATTCAAAACTTATCTTTTTGTTTAAAATACTTTTTAAACAATCTTATCTTTTTCCAAAAGGGATTTATTAGAAGATAAATATCTTTATTCAGTAAAACCAAATCCCTAAAAGATATGCACGTATAAGGTAAATATATATATCATTAAAACCGACTTTTAACGACGTTCATACTTAAGTTCCTATTAGGTTCCTGAACTCTGACAGTCTCTGAGTTCCTGACAAGTCAGTTACTCTAATTTCATTGACTGTTTGGAATTCACCTTGGTTCTATATAGACTTGTTCCAGACCGACTTTTATGTCCAACATACTTACATGAATCCTAGAGCAATATACTTCTATTTCTCTGTCTTCATGTTGCTTCTCTGAAACTCTTGTTCTGGAATCCTGTAGTCTTGATATATTCTGGATCTTAGGGTTTTCCCCAGCATTACACCGAAACCAGGTCGTTACAACCCGTTTTGAAGTTCCTGTTAAGAAACTTCTGGAAGTTCCATTTCTGGAACTCTTCTTCTAACTTTACTTGTATCCTCATGGATCCTCTAAAGTTCCTCTGTTTCAATTCCTACTTCAGCCCTCAACGCTTACTGAACCTGCAAACATCACAACACTAGAAAATCCTTATTAAATGGAAGTTTGCTCAATTCTTAACATCATCATCAAAACCTCATAAGGATCAACAAGTTGTCCCTTTTTGATGATGACGAACTGAGCAAACTTCTGAGAATAACAAAGTAAAACAGAAGGTTAGTTTTTTATTTATAAAAACAATAAAGAAAACTAAACTAAATTAAAAGACTCCTACACATACATAACCTATATATGTATAGGATACTTACCTTATGAAGCTAACATATGTAAACACATGTTTACATAGTTACCTTCATGGTCCCTTAGCCATCATCATGCTTATCAACCATAACACTTATCGTTGTTCTTGTTCCTCTATTGCTTATCCTATATTGCTCAAGTTCCTTACATATATACCTGTCATTACTCAGGTTCCTTGTATCCTGTTCCAAGCATAATTTGCTTTTTCTATGCACAACTTAACATACACGTTAGATAGATAATCATCATTAGTTTATAATCATCAAAACCTAATTGCTCAACATCCACGAAACAATACTTTTCTCAGGCATTTCATCAAACAACCTACGAGCTGCTAAAACATCACTAGATTTGGAGTACCCAGACATCAAACAATTATAAGTAATAGGGTCCCTATCTAAAATACAATCAAAAACCATTTTAGCAGATACCAAATCACCAGACCTTGCATACAAATCCATCAAAGCAGTTTGAACAAAACAATTCGACTCGAGCCCGAAACTAATTATCAAAGAATGAACTTGTTTCCCCAACCCCACCATCAAGAAAGCCGAACACGACTTCAAAACAGGTGGAACACTATAACTAGTAATATTATTATCATTACGACGCATCAAACAAAACATACCCACTGCTTCTTTGTATGAACCAATCCTAGAATACGCAGAAATGAACATATTATACAAACGTTCATCTGGGTTAGGCATTTCATCAAACACCTTGCGGGCATACTTCAACTGGGTCAAATTAAGCAATTTATGAGCAAAATTAGGAGAGAGAAAAGGGTATCTGGTGATAATCAAAGCATGAATTTGCTTAAGCTGGTTTATATGATGAGAAGAGCGCAGAAAAGCCAAAAGACTGCGCTCCATTTTCAAGGTACTTTTGCTTATACAAGGTTGAAACTGGAAATGGAAGGTTTTTGAAATTTGGCAATGGCGAAATGTAGCCGTTAGAAAGGATTTAGCATATGACGGCTGAACTTCGTCAGAATGTGGCCGTGATCACGCCGCCGTCATTTGTAGTTTTATAGTGGACGGTTGCGCGCGTAAACGAGGAATATAAACATTTTTTTTTTTTTGAATAGATAGAAACACAAATACATAATACTCCCTCCGTCCCCGAAGTACGTAGTAGTTAATTTAGCCGGCTTCATTTAAAGTTTTATAGTGGACGGTTGCGCGCATAAATGAGCGGGTGTTAAGAAACTTAATTGCAAGTACAAATGTATAGGAAAACACAAATCAACAATAATTTGCAATTAATATCTAGAGAGATAAAGTCCTAGATGTAAGTTTTTATCTTTATCCTATGCCTAATAAACATGATGTGATAATGAACTAATTTATGTGATGCTTTATTAGTCAATAAGATTAAAGTATTGTTAATATAATTAAAATACACAAGATTGTCAAGGTGGCATTTTTAAAAGGAATAGAAATGAATAGATGTTGGAAAAAACAAATGGGTCATTTTTTTTTGACTAAAATTAAGCTAAATGGGTCGTTCTTTCAGGGACTGAGGGAGTACTTTAGATACTATGTACAAGAAAATTCTTCAAACCCTCGCGTGTTTTTTTTCCAAGTATAACTTATGTATGAGTCGTGATAGCCTTAGGGCTGTGCAGGAAAATCCGAATATCCGAAAATCCGAAAATCCGATTCGTATCCGATCCGTTTTTTTTAGGATATCCGATCCGGTTTTTTTTCGGATCGGATATCCGATCCGAAAAAGTCGGATATCGGATACCAACTCGGATAGTAAATTTTCAGATTTCGGATATCCGAATATCCGAAAAAAATCGGATATCGGATATCCGTATCCGAATTGATATCCGAAAATTAAGCTGGGCTTGGCTTTTTGGGCCTAAAATAGTAAAATCTAAAATGTAAACTTGTATGGGCACTATTTTTCCTTAATCTTGGGCTTTTTTCAATTTAAATTGTTTCTACTTATGTCGACATAACTCCAACTATGTATTTTTTTCTATTTGAACTCCAATTATGTATTTTTGTTGTGTACTAGTCTAGATGTGTCAAACCTTAATCTAAAAAAAAGTTCTAAATGTGTCAAAAATTCACCCGATTGATACAATCTACAAAAATTAAATTCAAATATCGACTTATTTGGAAATAATAATTTTGTATGTCTCAAATTAAAAAATAGATTCGATCCAACTTCACGGAATCCAAACACTTGAATGACACCTCTATGTCCTACTATATCAAGTTTTTTTTTTTTTTTTTTTAGTTTTTGTTTTATATTGGTGGGTAAGGAGAACGACCATACTAGATCAATATCTTTTTCAAGTAAACCAACTTAGTTACGTATAGCAGGCTTTTGGGAAGGGGGTGGGGGAGATAAGGGAACCTCCAGCTTTTAAGAACCACATCCAGTAGTAGGGGTGATTATGAGACGAGACAACTCGCGAGCTACTCGAGCTCGACTCAGTCAAAACTCGACTCGAGTGAGCTTGACTCGAAATGTTAATGAGACGAGTCGACTCGAAAGCTCGTGAGAAGCTCGAATTCCTTTATATAATATCATATTCACTAAAAATTAAATTATTTTGATAAAAAAACTTTTTTTTTATATTAATAATTAATAAATAAAACGTTATTTATGTACTCGTATCATCATATGTATACACTAAAATGAAAACTCGACTCGCATCATAAGCACCCCTAGCCAGTAGGAATCGAAACCCATGAAGTCGTGAGGTGATACTCTTATCAACTACACGTCTACACCAAATACTACCTGGTCACTAAATCTTGCTATTCTCAATACTTAAGTTAATCAAATTAATTGTCATTCATATGGAGTATTATGGGGTTAATGGTAATTATATAACGATCATCAGATCATGTATGTTATTACTGTACTTTTTAAAGATGACTTCTGATCTATTTACTCTGTAATTAACAAAAACCTTAAACTTAGAAGTTAGAATTAATTTCAAGAAATAAATTGCGCTCAATCATGATGAGTAAGAGTGATCATTGATTATCGTTACCGATTTACCGAATCGAATAGTCAATTTAACATCCTACCTTATTGAGTATTCAATAATCAATAAAACTAAAAGTATTCAATAATCAATAAAACTAAAAGGATGCCCATGAATTGAATTAACTTTGGGTATAATGTTTTGATTTTTAAACAAATACGGAGTACATATTTTCCAAATAAATTTGAAAGTGATCGAATTTAAAATTTAATCATCATAATACTTTGAATTATTTAACTAGTATTACCAATTTACGGATTTACCACATGATCTTGACTACATTACTAAAGTCTAAACCAGTAAACCACTAAACCTCAATCCCTCTTTCTCATTCTCAATTTCTCAGTCGCCTCCTCTTCTGCTCTCTGTCTCTCTCAGACTCTCATTCTCGATTTCTCAAATTCTTAGTCGCCTCCCTCTCTGCCTCTCTCAACTCTCATTCCTTCTCGCCGGCCGCCGCATGCTTGACTGCTTCCAAGTTCCTTCTCGCTCAGGTAAAACTCCATCTCTCTTTACAAATTTCACAACTTACTGAAATTAGGGTTTTTTTGAATACTTGAATGCTATATGAAATTTTGAATCACCCATTGATTAATTTGTGTATATCTGAAACTTGAAATGCTGTTGAGTATCTTGAATGTAGGAAGTCTGTTTTTGAGCTGTTGTTGATTTCTTTCGTTTTTTTCATTTTCGTCTTGTAAAGAGAAAGAGACTTCATTCAACTCCCCTTCTTCAACAAGACTCTCAATTAGATTTGCATAAATCATAAATTAACAATTTTTAATCTAGTTTATCTTAATAGTTCTCTGATTCCCTCCTAAAATTAATCAAATGGGTATGTCTGAAACTGGAGAAAAAATTAATCAAATGGGAATTCTTATTTAATTTTGCTTTGATTTAAGATTTAATGATAATATAGAATTGTGCCTACTAGAAAATTTAGTATTTGATGTGTCTTGAATCAAATTATTTTATCACTTGCATGCACACACTGTTCGTTGGATGAGTGTCAGGTTCGTAACGGTTATAAACGATTTATCTATGATGCACATTGTATGTTATAAGGTCTCAATTGAGTCATAGTTGTTCTACCTATGATGAGACTATTTATATGCTTATTTCTAGTATAACTAATTGAACAAATTGATGTCTGAAGTTTGCTGCAGACTCTGTATTTTAATCATGATCTCAAAATGTTATTTTGGAATTTGATTTTGTCTTTGTAGGAGGAGCCATAATTTTCTGCTACTGAATTTTTCTTTTTTTGGGTGTTCATTATTAACAATAGTTGTCATATATGGTCTTTCACATATTAACATACTCTTATAGTGACAGATTTATGGAGGATATGACAGGGGAGAGTGCTACTACTACCCCCTCAAGTGTTAACCCCTCAAGTGATGATCCATTGACATCTACGGCAAATGCTTCACAACCAAAGCCACAAGATGTTCCACCTGATTCGGCGGCGCAAATTCCAACCGAGAGAGCGTCGGATGATCTTAGAGCTCCAAAAAAAGGTAAGAAGAAAAGATCTTGGGTTTGGGATCACTTTCTGTTATTCACAAGAGATGGGGATAAGAGGGCTAAATGTAACTATTGTGAAACTGATGTTTGTGGTGACTCAAAGAGTGGTACAACTGTTATGCAAAATCATCTTAAAAGGTGCAAAGAATACCCTCCTAACATTGATAAATCACAAAAACTTCTTTCTTTGCAAAGTGAGCAAACTGAACAAGTTAAGGGAGATGGTAGTGTGGATGAAAATATGTCGGGGACATTTGTAAATGGGAGAAAAGGTAGATTAGATCTTTGGAAATTTAAGCAAGATGAATGTAGAAAAGCATTTGCAAAGATGGTCATAATAGATGAGAAACCTTTTAGATGTTGTGAGCATGAGGGTTTTCTCTATTTCATGTCATTTGCACAACCTAAATTTGTTTTCCCCTCTCGTTTTACCGTGGCAAGAGATTGTTATCGTATATATGTAGAGGAAAAAAGAAGCTAAAAAGTTACTTTTCCAAGTCTTCTTCTCGCATTTGTCTTACTACTGATACTTGGACATCATGTCAAAACTTGAGTTACATGTGTTTGACTGCTCATTTCATAGATGATAATTGGATATTGCACAAAAAAATCTTAAATTTTTGTCTAATTAGCGGTCATTCTGGTGAGGCTATTGGTAAAGGGATAGAAAAATGCTTGCTTGAGTGGGGCATTAGTAGAGTCATGACTATAACAGTGGACAATGCTAGTTCAAATGATGTAGGTATTCAATACATAAGAAGAAGACTTCAAAGATGGAAAGATGGGGCTGTGTTGGGGGGAAAATTTGTGCATATGCGTTGTGCATCTCATATTCTCAATTTGACTGTGAGGGAGGGTTTGAAAGAAAATGATGAGTCAATAAAAATAATAAGAAATGGGGTAAGGTTTGTTAGATCTTCTCCCGCAAGATTACAGAATTTTAAGAATTGTGTCAATCAAGAGCAAATTGAGTCTAAACATCATCTTTGCTTAGATGTTGAAACTAGGTGGAACTCAACTTACTTGATGTTGGAATATGCTTCTATTTATCGTAAGGCTTTTGATTTGCTTGAAACTTCTGATGGTGGTAAATTTAATGAAGAATTGACAAAGTCTAATGGTGTTCCAACTGATGATGATTGGGATCGTGTTGCTTCGTTGCTCCCTTTTCTTAAGATATTTTATGATGCTACTTTAAGACTTTCTAGGTCCTTATATGTTACTTCTAATGTGTATTTGCAAGAACTTGTTACCATTGGAAAGATGATAAAGAGAAAGTGTGAAAGTAGTGAACTTGGTGAAAGATTAATGGCCCATGGAATGAAAAGAAAACATGATAAGTATTGGGAAAATGTGAATAATATCAATTTGATGTTGTATGTTGATGTTGTACTTGATCCAAGGCGAAAGATGCAATATGTGAAGTGGGCTATTGATGATCAATATGATTTGGATAAGGGTAAAGAGTTGTATGATAAGATTAAGGATGCGTTGAATTCTTTGTACGAACATTATGCCTCTCAACAAACACAAAGTGGGTCAAGTCCATCCAATATGGTTGATTTAACTACAACAGACTTGGAAAGCTTTGAGGATTGGCATGACATGGCTGAATTTGAATTTGAGAGGGATATAGGAAGTCAAAGCAATCTTGAGAAAAAGAGTGATTTGGATAAGTATCTAAATGATGAAAGAGAACCTAACACTATTGGAAAGAGCTTTGATGCCTTAGATTGGTGGAAGAATCGTGGGGAAAGATATCCTATAGTAGCTCTTATGGCAAAAGATGTGTTAGCTATTCCCGTGTCCACTGTAGCGTCTGAATCTGCATTTAGTACGGGTGGACGAGTACTTGATCCATTTCGTAGCTCACTTTCATCAAATATGGTTGAAGCTTTGATATGTGCTCAAGATTGGTTGCGAAATACTCGTGGTCCTTTAGTAGTTGAAGAAAATCTTGAAGATATTGAGAGAATTGAAGAAGGTAAAACATTTTATTAGTTATTATGTTTTTTTTAATTAATTTCCATAATTTAGTTTTAACTTCTAACTAATTTTTTATTCTATATTCTTTTTAAAAATTGTTGTGTAGAGTTATTACCACTCATTGAGCAACCTTCGAGTGGCGTTGTTGATGATTACATGTGACAAATTGAAGATGAGCTTGAAGATTGGAGATTGGAGCTTGAGATACATAGGATGAAGTTGTAATTTTTTTTATTTTGTTTTTTGTGGTGTAATTTACTAATTTGGAGTTTGTGGACTTTTAATGGCTTGGAGCTTTGTATAGATTATTTTATGTGTGTTTAATATGTTTTTGTGTGTTTAATATTTGCTTGGTTAATTGGTTTAGTGGTTTTGTGTGTTGCTTTGCTGTTTTTTTAGTTTGTCTATTGCTGTTTTTTATTGCTGCCAGGTGTTGTGTTGATGTATTGATGGTGTTGTGTTGCTGTACTGATATTGCTGTTGTTGACCTGCTGTTTTGCTGCTCCGTTGTTGCTGCCCTGCTGTTTTGCTGCTCCGTTGTTGCTGCTCCGTTGCTGGCTTGTTGCTGCCCTGGCTATGCTTCATCCTGTAACTATGCTTAACAGGTTTATGGTCGATTTGGTTGCCACTAATTCTGTTTTTCAGGGGAAAGGAAAAGCTCCAGCCATTCGTAACCAGTATGAAATGTGGAAGAGGCCAGGACAAGGTACTCAAAAGGTTAATATGACGGATCATGGAGAAATTCCGGAGAGGCGGGTGCAGGCTGTGTAATCAGAACTCAGAAGAAGCGATGGATCGTGGCTTGCAAGAAAATCCTAGAAAATTATGGAACTAATGAACTAGCTGTCATTTTGAGGGATATTGGAGAATTTCTGAAGACTGATCGTAATATTGACTTCAATTACATTGACATGGAAGCTTGCGATTAATATGGAGGATGATGAAAGACCACATGATGTTGCTCCAACTTGCGTGAATGATATTTATGAGCAAGACCTTCAGGACAATAGCAACTAATTGGATGCAGATCTCTTATTGCTTTAGCTTTTCTATTTCTGTTTGTTCTGTTAGAGACAATCAGGGAAGCTTTGGTTTTGATTTTTTGATGATGCCTTGTATGAACCGTTTGATTAAGTAATTTAATATGCTCCCTTTTTCCCAAAAAAAAAAGAAAAGAACACATTGTATAATGAAATAGTTTATTATAATAAACGGAAAAAATAATATTTTAAAAAATAGTTTTTAAAAATTTCGGATAACGGATAATTGAAGTATCCGATCCGAAAAATTTCGGATATCGGATATCGGATATCCGAAACATTTCGGATCGAATACGAATATCAAATTTGCAAATTTTCGGATTCGAATATCCGATCCGAAATCGGATATCGGATCGGATATCCGATCCGTGATCAGGCCTAGATAGCCTGCTACCAGAAACGATGATACTTAGGGTAAAAATGTAATTTCACGCAAAAGCTTTGTCAAGCTACGCTATAATATATTATAGTATAATTAGAAACTGAAAATAATTTTGTTTAAATGATTATATTTAAAGAAAACCCACAAACATTCTAGAAAATCGAAAATATATAAACTCAAATCAAATTCCAACAACTGTATATGATAGGCGGTCGCACACCTTACAAAAATAATTCCTAACTAGACCTCCTAATTATGTAGTAGGGTAAGTTAGGGTCGATCCCACAGAGAGAAGATTGTTTAACAATCAACTTTCACCAATGACAAAACTAAATAAGAGATAAAACGATGGATTAAATAACTATGACTACTAAAATATCAAACATGAATCAAAAATAATAAAAAATCTAGAATTAAGTATCACCACTAGCATAATCAATACAAGACAAATTCTTACCCTAATCAATTAATTATACGTCTACAAGGAAAGGTACGCCCTATAAAATATCAAATATCTCTCCCGAGTTGTCAATGGCTTTCCTAATTAACAATCAAACCTACTTCCGCGGAATCATGTAAATTAAAGACATTAAGTTCGGCACCCTAACTTCCTAATAATCCATTCTATCTACTTCCGTGGAGAATTTCATACCCTTAATTGATCTTTTCAAATCCATCAAAAACCAACTCCCGTTGCAATCAAGACAATAGAATAATAGCAATACCAATTATCTCTAATCTAGTATTGGCATAAGCACAATCAATTAAGCATGAACAATATAAATAATTAATTGAGAATTTAAAAGAATAATTCAAGTATCAATCATGGTTAGGGTTCAACCTAACCCTAGATTAATAATCTACACTAACATAATAAAAGAAATAAAATAAAAGAAAGAGAACAAGAAAATGTAATACTTGAATTAATAAAATAAACTACAAAGAAAACAAGGGTTCTAAACTAATGGGGTCTTGCAATAATAAAGTCAAGGAGTATTTATAATAAATCTAGGAATTAAGATAGAATTAGGAAAATAATCCGATAATAAGATGATTTATCGTTCCTGCACGGACGTGTTAGCATGAGGCATGTACGTGCCTCGCTGCTGCACGCGTAGCTCTTCTTAAAACGGTCATAAATTGAGCTCCAGATCTTTGTTTATTTGAGGCGTGTAATATATTGTTGGAAATCTCTTAAAGTATAATTTTCAATGCAATTTGAATCACTCCAATATCATTTGTGTATAAAAAGTTGTGATCAAAATAGTAGACGAAACTCATATCCGTCAAGTCTTTCATCAACGCCTTTGCTTCTTTCTATCCTTATTTCCTCTCGAAAACATGATTTGAGATCCTTGAGCAACATAGCTTTATAGTCCATGATTATTATACTCAAGAATAGCCAACTATAATCCATTTGCATCTAAATCACCTGAAATCCTTATCCTATAAAAGCACCAACACACAAAAATTTGGGGTTCCTTATGAACAGTGTACTGACCAAATTACCCCTGTATTTGTACTTGCAATTCCTTATCTACAGTGTTGTGACTGATTTGCCCTCAAAAAAGTCTTGTGGTATCTTTGCACATGATCTTCTGAGGCTCTGAGCATTTGGTCCAAATTCCTTCACTTTTCCCTTCTCACTCTCTCTCTTATTTCATTTTCTCTCTCTACAGATTTCTTCTCACCTCACTTCTCTCTCCTAAATAGCCTCTATGAATTATCAAAAATCAGGAGCAGCAGAACTAATATCAGCGATGGCAATTTTACCCCTAGAAGTATCGGACTCGCAATCGCTCAAGCTGAGAAACCCCTTCACTAAGCTCATCGAAAAATCAAGGTGTTATGTTATGCAAATGAGATTCAATTTTAGGTGACGGGTATTATTCGAGTTATGACTTTAACAAACTAAGCTGATCTCTATTTATGTATGGATGATAAAAATTTTGATTTTTATTAGTGTTGGGATAGTAAAACTGAAGAACAACGTATGGGCTAATTTGGGGCAGTTTCTCTAAATTTCGATTACTCTGTTGCTCAAGTTTTGGGAAAACAAAGCATGATATTGATCCGACAGCTGAATGGGGGGAAACTGGACTCGAAGGTAATACAATAAAACCGCTCATTTTTAATTTTGATTTTGTTTTTGGGTTTTTTTGAATTTTTGGATGATTTTATTTCTAGGGTTTTGTAATGTTGTTGGTTAATTGAATGATTTGTGGTATATTGTTGATGGAAATGTAGAGTCTATGTGGAGATTGGGTCTTTCAGGTCGAGAGACGTACCCAGAACGGCCTGGTGTATCTGATTGTGTCTATTACATGCGTACTGGATTCTGTGGATTTGGTACCCGTTGGCCGCGGTAAGCCCCCTTTGTGTTTTTAATTGTATATTTTGTTGGATTTTGTGTTCAATTTGAGCTGCATTATGTGTTGTGATTTGGGAAATGGGGTTTAATGAGTAATGTGGTGTTGAATTGTGGGCTGATTTTGTAGTGATCTTATGAAATTCGAGCTTTTTCGAACGTTTTACTGTATTTATTGTGGGTTTTAGAGAGAATTTAGTTTACCAAATGTTCGGATCAAAAGAGATTGTTATTGAAATTTTTTCGCGTTTTTTTTTTTTTTTCGTTTGTGTTGAGAAAGACAATGCCTTTCCAGTCAAGGGTGTAGTTAAGACACAATGGTGAATCAAGGGGTGCATAATAATTTAAGTAGTAAAAACCTAAAATGATACGAGGGGTGAAAATGGGGTTGTTTGAATGTTACTTGTGCATAAAGAATAGATAGAAATAATGAGCTTCTCAAGACTTGAAGTTGTGACCTTGAAATTCAAATGCATGTACTAATCACGAGGCCACTAGCGATCAATGTAACCTCAATGAAGTCTTTAATTGTTATAATAATTTAAGCGAATTTACATGTACACACCCTTTTATATGTGGACTCACCACTGCTAAGAAAGTCGTCATTTCTTTTGTGGTTTTGTGAACATTTGACCTCCCTTTACTTTGCTATACATGGAGGCATAATGAATGTGTGGGATCAATGCACAGCTTGCTTATTGATCTGTTTTCTGAGTTTATTATATGATCAGAAAACTTTGATGTTAAATTAACATGTGTAATAGACACAAATACGTTTAATTCTTTCTTGCATGTTAGCATTTGAATTTCAAGGTCACAACTTCAAGTCTTGACAAAGACCAACATTTTCTGATCACAAAATGCATGTATGTTAAATTATGCTAACATTTTCTCTAAATTTCTGTTAGAAATATCATGCTTTGTTTTCCTGATTTTTATTAGTGTTGGGATAGTAATCTTTAAATTATACCTTAATTAGTGGCTAATTTGGGGCAGTAATATTTAAATTATACATTATTTATCTAACAGTTTTACTACCACAAGTAATAATTGGGGCAATGTATGGGCTAATTTGGCTCATCTTTTTCTCTCACCTCACTTTCTCTCAACTTGATTATACAATTTATGTGGTGTTAAATTGAAGCTATTCTTCCAATCACAATCAGGTTATGAAAGCTCTTGGCCATTCGAATCTTCATGAGATTTCTTACACCGTTCAATCTCATCACAAATAGGTACCATCTCTCTTCATTTCTCTTTCGGCTCAATTAAAATGCATTAATTTGGACAGAAATTAGGGTTTGAGTGATTGATTAGGAATCAAATTAGGTATTTAGTGTTGATTTTTTTTAAAAAAAATGTTTTTGAGAATATTGAATACCATCTTCACAATATAATCTTGGGTTATCAATAATTTTATTTGTCGATTAAGAGTTCTTTTAAGCTGTCTGTTTTATTTAGGATTTATCATATGTTTTCTGTATTTTTTTTTCCTGGAAATTTATTGGAAACCCAGGAATCTAATTCATCATGGGGTATCTAAATTGGTAAGCTGCTAGGAGTGTTGTTTCCTTTGTTGATTTTGATCTAAAAGTTGGTGCTTCCATGGCTGATTTTGCTGATGTAAATTATCAAAGAAACAGGGGAAATGTAAATTGGGAAATAAAAACATGAGTTTTACACAATCGAAAACCTTTTGATTCCTTGAGTATCCATGCTCAATTTGTATAGAACTTGCTCAATTCCTTTTTCTCAGATCCTCTGATTTTGATTTTTTTTTCTTTTTTATCATCTTTTTGTTTTTTAGGGGAGTAACTCATCAAAATCTGACTTCATCAACCGATGGAAATCTTCGTCTCGAGGGGGCTAACTTCTCGATCGTTTGGATGAATCTGGTACTCCACTTTCGTTGATTTTTCTTGTTTAAATTTTGTTTTTAGTTTTATTGGAGTGGTATATAAGATGTAGTATAAGGATTTGGGAGGACTAAATTGTTTGTTCCTTTTTATGATGAACCGCTTAGTTATCTGTAGATCTATTGTTTTGCATGCCGTGTAAGAGTGTTTCTCTTTTACAGCTTCTGCTCAAGTTTTGGGAAGTGGGATTAAGGTTTTAAAAAAGATTAATCTACTGTTTGGTTTGCTCAAGTGTTGGGAAGTACGGTTAAGGTTTTAATTTTAAAAAGATTAATCTGCTGTTTGGTTTCAAATCAAAACAAAATCAATTGGCTGTTATTTCTCAAATAAGTATGGCTCTAATTGTAGAATTGTTAATGTAAGAGTGTTTCTCTTCTTGCAGCTTCTGCTCAAGTTTTGGGAAGTGGGATTAAGGTATAATTTACTATCAGTTCGAAAAATAAAAACTCTTAAAAGTGATTGTTATTTCATTATGGTTCTACAATAAAAATAGTCACCGTAGTGCACAAGGCTCTTAAAAGTGATTATGTTTTTAGAGTTTCAAGGGTAGATTTTTGGAATTTGGAGTGCTTGCTCCATTAATCTTGTTAGGAATCAGTCAACCAATCAAAGTCTTAATCCCATAAGTGGGGTCGACTTAACGAACCAAAAGTGATTATTTCGTGGAGTTATCGACAAGGATCTTCCTTCGCCATCCCTTACTATCCAATGCCTTATCCTCATGCAAATCTATATACTTCATATCCTTCCTAAATCCTAATTCCTTCCTAATTCCTTGATTATGCTGACATCATTTATAGTCATCTTTGTTTATCACGTTTATCACTTATTGCCAATTAGTTGACATAATTGTATGAATGCCTTAGACTTGCTGAATTTGTAAAATAAACGAGGTTGTTGTGATCATGTTGCGTGAGGCAATTTAAATCATTGCGTATGTATTTTTAGTCCGATAGGAATGGAAATATACTTAAATTATACTATTTGCATAGTAATGACATATAATTCAAACAATTAAGCATTTTACTGTCTTTTGAAGTACTTGAACATGAGATTGCATTAATGTACTACGAAGTATTTTTAATTAACACATTTTAATCATGTATTTCCTTGAGTAAATTTAAAAAGTCATAAACAAAGAAATCAAAAAACCCCACCGTACATTCTACCCAAAGTAGTGAGAAAATGAAATAAAACTGCCAAATAATTAAACCCATCTATAATCCTTATATTTTTGGATTTTTGCTGTTCTTTGATTTTGGAATTGTTTTTTCAATTTTGGAACCAAGGGAGTAGAAAATTTAGTTTTTGTGAAACAAACTAGGTATATTTCTCTTGTAGTGAAGGAGAAGTTTGGCTCAGCTTGTGTTTATTTATTTAATCTTCTGTGAATTCACGGTAACTTATGTTAAGCGGCTGCAAATAATGGATGATTCCAGAACGATATCAATTATTTGTTCATTGTTGGTGTAGACAAGTCTGACAAATGCTTGAGCATTTGAAGGCAAATCTTATATATGTACTGATATTTGTCTTTCAGTGTTAAATGTTCAAATCCTTCACAATTTGTAGGGACAGAATAAGCCGGAACCGAAAGGGCTGTGGGAAGATCCTTATGGTCGAGCTTCCAACTGGAAGCCATGTGCTTTTTAAGACGTGTTTGATGTTCATTATTGGCGAAAATTCTATTAACTAGGAACCTTGCTTAGCTTTGTCCTCCTTGAGCAATAGTGACGTGATCACCCATAAGCTTATCACTATGAAAAATGTCACTAAATCGATACTTTATGTGATTAGTCTGACTTTCTTCCGGGAAATGGTAGTAATAAGAAGTATTTTAAGATGATACTCTCTGCACTAATTTTTTTGGTTAATTCCAGTGTGGGTACATGGGGCTTTAAACAGTATTCGTGGATTATGAGCTGCTGCTTTCTGTGTTTATGCTTTTCTCATTTTTGTAAGATTTTTGCTACTTTGTATTTTGATTGAACACAATCAATGCTCATGGGGCATCAAAATAAATATTCTGTTCTGAATTTGTGTTTTTTTTTCCTTTTTAGAATTATGTACAAAATTGGAAGGATGAGTTTGGCTACATTTTAGCTTGACATTTTGAAGCAAAGTAAAGTAAAAAAATTCAGGCATGAGATTTGATCCTGAGGCAAGGACAGCTGATTTCGACAGGTAAGCTGTAATTGAAAATGATCATAATTCGTATTTTTGGTCTACTAAATGCTTTGTTAAATTTCAGAGCAAAAGAGGAGATTGAGGAGGAGGAACGAGTTCAAGCTCTTCACCCTCTTATGGAGTGTGCAATGTAGATTTTCAGGTTTTGAGTTTGATTTTATGTGGAAACCATCCGTTAACCTGTAAAACAATTGTTGACCTTGTAATTCATATTATAAATTTATAATTCTCTGTAGCTTTCAAGTAATTACAAGTTTTTCTGGCAGTTGAATGACCAATGAGTACTTTTCTCAATTTCTTGAAGTATGACCCAAATTGGAGGCCTGCCATTGACGAGGAAGGAGGTGAGAATGATACATTGATTGCGTCTGACTTCAATGGAGTGCAAACTGTTCAGTCTTACTAAAGTTTAGGTTTGTCATTGGTGAAACATTGGCTATAATTAAGTTATTAAGGCATGCGTTCATTGTATCCATGAAAGCTGAGGTTTGGAACTTTGAGTTGGATACGGGCAATATCAGCTTGTTTCATGATTTAAAGAATGGTAAAACTCCACCATCAGCTTTTGGAAGCATTGTTAAAAATATCCTCTACTTAGCTAGACTTTGCCATTTTGTTTCTTTTTCTTTTGTTAAATATAAAGGCAATGTAGTGGCACATTGTCTAGCCAAATTAAGTAGTACTTTTACTAAGACTCAAGTGTGGCTTGAGGAATATCCTCATGAAATACAAGGGAAGGTTTGTAGTGACATTGTATGGTCTTGATGGGAGAATACCTGAAATCTTATAAACGGGGGAAGACATTGCGTGATCCCCACTCAGCATCGATCACCAAATTAATAATAACTCTTTATTAATTGTTTTATTTGGAAGTTGTTGTAAAACTTTGAGTTAAATATTCATCTGTAGCATGGGAATCCGTGATCATTACTATTATCAAAGAGAGAAAGATCACTTAAGAAAATAAAAAGACTTAGCTTGGGAAAAGGCTCATTGGACCACTTAAGCTAGCTAATTACATTTTTTAAAGTTAAATTCTGAAGAAAGATCATTTGAGAGAGAGAAAGAGAGAGATTAATTACGAAATAGCACATGAGAGAGAGAAGAGAAATACTACTAGAAAGAAAGAGAGAGAGAACATTAGAAAGATTATTTGAGGGAAACCAAAAGAAAAATCCCTTAACAAAGAGGACACCACTTTAATAAATGACTTATGAAAATAAGTAAAATTAGCTTAGGAAAAAAAAAAGGGTTAGCTTAAAGATCACTTATAATAAAGATCACTTAGTAAAATTAACTTAGGAGAGAGAGAGAAAAAAAGATCACTTATAATAAAGATCACTTGAGAAAATTGAGGCACTTAGCTTAAGAAAAAAAAAATTAGCTTAGAAAAAGGGTTACTAAAATTAGAGAGAGAGAGATAGAGAGAGAAAAAGAGAAAGAGCGAGACCAATAAAGAAAACCCACTTAAGAAATTAAAATCAGGGCAACTAGCTTAGGAAGTGACTTAAACCATTTAGGAAAAATCATTTGAGAGAGACCACTTTAGAAATCTCACTTAACGAAAAGAGGGAAATCACTTGAAAGATTACTTATGAAAATAAGAAAAATTAGCTTAGGAAAAAATTGTTAATAAAGTGCAAAAAAGTAAGAGAGCCACTTAAGAAGAAAAATGACTCAAGAAGAAAGATCACTAAAGGAAAAAAAAATAGCTTAGAACTTAGGGCAATTAGTTTAGGTGGGAATCTTAGGACAATTAGCTTAGGAGGGTAAAAGAAAGAAATCATTAGTGAGAGAGACCACTTAAGAAAGAAAAAAATCACTCAAGAAAAAGAAAGATCACTCAAGAAAAAAGGTCACTAAATAAAGAATGATAACTTAAGAAACTAGGGCAATTATAAACAATTAGTTTATGATAAAAACATAGGGCAATTAGCCTAGGAAAGGGAGAGAAGAAACAATGAGTTAGAGAGACAACTTAAGAAAGGTCAATCACCTAAGAAAGAGGCAATTAGCTTATGAAAATACGATTAGCTTAGGAAAAAGATTTACTCAAATGCTAGAGAAAAAAGAGACTACATAAAAGATCACTTAAGAAAATTAAGGCAACTATCTTAAGAGAGTAAAAGAGAAAACATCCACTTAAGAAAAATCGTTTATGAAAATAATGCCTATTGGCTTTGGAGAGGTGAGACACCAATTAAGACAGACCACATACAAAAATCGAGGCAAATAACTTAGCGAGAAAAAATGGGGCACTTATAATAAAGATTACTTGAGAAAATTGAGGCAATTAGCTTAAGAAAAAAAATTAGCTTAGAAAAAGGGTTACTAAAATTAGAGAGAGAGAGAGAGAGAGAGAGAGAGAGAGAGAGAGAGAGAGAGAGAGAGAGAGAGAGAGAGAGAGAGAGAGAGAGAGAGAGACCAATAAGGAAAACACACTTAAGAAATTAAAGTTAGGGCCATTAGCTTAGGAATTTACCTACCAGAGAAAGAGATAGAGAAAGACCATTTAAGAAAAATTATTTAAGAGAGACAACAACTTTAGAACTCTCTCTTAACAAAAAGAGGGAAACCACTTGAAAGATTACTTATGAAAATAAGAAAAATTAGCTTAAGAATTTTTTTTTATAAATTGCTAAAAAGTAAGAGAGTCACTTAAGAAATATCAAATAAAAAGAAAAATGACTTAAGAAGAAAGATCACTAAAGGAACAAAAGATAGCTTAGAACTCAGGAATTTAGTACGCTTAGGTGTTAATCTTAGGGCAATTAGCTTAGGAGAGTAAAAGAAAGAAACCATTAGTGAGAGAGACCACTTAAGAAAGAAAAATGACTCAAGAAAAAGAAAGATCACTCAAGAAAAAAGGTCACTAAATAAAGAAAGATAACTTAAGAAACTAGGGCAATTATAAACAATTAGTTTAGGAGAAAAACCCTTAGGGCAATTAGCCTAGGAAAGGGAGAGAAGAAACAATGCGTTAGAGAGACAACTTAAGAAAAGTCAATCACTTAAGAAAGATAGGGCGATTAGCTTATGAAAATACAATTAGGCTAGGAAAAATATTTACTAAAATGCTAGAGAAAAAAGAGACTACATAAAAGATCACTTAAGAAAATCAAGGCAACTATCTTAAGAGAGAAAAAGAGAAAACATCCACTAAAGAAAATCATTTATTAAAATAAGGTCAATTGGCGTAAGAGAGGTGAGACACCAATTAAGAAAGATCACATACAAATATTGAGGCAGTTAACTTAGGGGAGAGAGAGAGAGAGAGAGAGAGAGAGAGAGAGAGAGAGAGAGAGAGAGAGAGAGAGAGAGAGAGAGAGAGAGAGAGAGAGAGAGAGAGAGAGAGAGAGAGACCTCCGTTTGTATGATTAGTTTATTGAATTCATCAAATACTATAGCTTAGATGTGATTTTAAAGTATCAAATACGTGCACTTTTTAAGCCAATGCCATTATAAGTGGCTTTGGTGTTTTTCCACTAATTTAAAGTGTGCTTTTTATGTATCAAATACACGAGCTTTTAGCATCAACACAATAAGTATGATTGTCGTTAAACTTAAGGATCATTGAATTAATGATTAGTGAATTTTCATCTGGGATATGAAATAACATAACTTAAAATAACCTAAACTTCTACACATATCAAGTATAGCCTCAATGTATGTAGTTCTCATATATAATATTTTACATAAGTCCTTTTACACGCGACATTTCTCTAGCTTAATCAAGTATTATAACATCCTTTATTATTACTACTAAAAAAAAATTGTAAAACCAATTTTTTACTTTGATCTCACAACACCACTTCTACATTAGTAAACTAATACTTATAAAAAAAAAAAGGGCCTAACACCTAAATTACATTATGAATAATAGCATTAGCATTATTTATTTTATACATTTATTTTTAACTAACACCCAAACAATATTTAGTTTTCTAACAAGAACTCATTTCTTACATTACAATACACAACATAAACTAAATTAGACATTTTGCATTTCAATTCAAACTCACAACATACTTTAATATCAAATTTTTAAAACCCCCGAAATTTCCACATTTTTATATACGTTGAACAAATCAATTTACAAACCAAAAGCGCGCGAAGCGCGCTCTAGCCACCCTAGTACATCAAAACACACAAACGAAGAGTAGTAGAGCATAACCTAAGCAAATAATGTAAATATACACCTTAGACCTCTAAATCCATAAGAAATTGAAAATAGATAAGAATATAATATATGTACAAATTAGGACCAATCAATATACAAATCAATAATAACAATATACAAATAAATAATAACACTATAAAAATTAATAATTGCAGTATTTAAATTAACAATAACTATCATCGACAATCAATTTGCGTCATCTTCTTCAACCCTCCAAATATCCAAATTCAACTTATTTACAAAAACTTGAAAATTCAAGGGACATGGATTCGAGCTCACTAGTTTAGTGTACCAATATTACTGGTTTTCTGATCGATGGTCAGCTCGGATATACGGATTTCATTATTGAGTTGTCCAAATTTTCGATGGTTGGTTTGAATATACGTTCTTCATTAGTTGTTTGACCGCATTATGGTTTTACATGGATGTTTTATTCGAATCAGACAACGAAAACAAGTTCGTAGGCTTAGAGTTTTGGAATGTGGCTATGCAAACCGAGTGGTTTGAGGGAGGTGTCGATGTGAATGGAACTAATCAAATACAACATCACAAACAAGGAGGAAGAAGTGTACATAATTTGCCTAAGATGAATGTAGAATTTAAGGATGTACAAATAACTACGTCTAACCTAAAAAAGGAGGATATCAAGCTTGATATTACCCTAAGAGGGAAGCTAAGTAATTATCTTAGCTTTATATGGTCCGTTAAACACCGTTTCAACATTACGTGTGAAAAAGTTGCTATCGGTTCTCATTATGTTCCATGCAAGTTTTGATATGTTAATGTCGGATTAGTTTAATTATTTTCTATTCTCCATGGCATGCTTGATATTTTTTTTCCAATTTCATTATCTTTCTTTTTTTTTTTTTTTTTTTGTTTTTTTAAATTATGAGATTATTTATAACTATATTGCACGTTGCATGTAACATACATAAGGTTTCGACTTTTTTAAGGTTTTTTTTGGAATGACAATAACTTTTGCAATCTTAAAAATTCTTAATCTTACAATAATATATAGTTAAAATTATAAATATTAAGAATTAATTTAATATAAGTTGTCACCCAATAACATGGTATTTTATACAACTCCGATCCTGCTATAAGAAGTTTCTTATTTACAATTTTTTTTTCTTTAATTATTTATATTCGAGAGCCTACCTATAAAAGATGGGTAGCCTATTTCAATTGTAGAATTATCTATCTCTAAATATTCCAATTAATTGATTTTTTTTAATTTTAATGGATATACAGGAACTATCAATGAAAGCCAACAAAAAAATTTGGTAAATACTCCCATTAATTGGTCATTTTTGAAGCACAACATTGGGTTATAGATGGAATCCTCTACTAAGGCTAATTACATGTGCAAGAGGCTAATTAATTGATTTTTTAATACAAATAAATGGTAGATCGATTGCACTTTTGGAATGCTATTGAATGTTATCAAGAAAAAATAAACTTTAATTTGTAGCTTTTGGTGAGTAATTTTTTTTTTTTTTTTGGAAGATAAAAGCTTTTTTTATTTTATTTTATTGAGGACAAGATAAAAGTTGTATTCTACTTCGCACTTATTATATTATGGATATATTAATTTCAGGATTTTATTACTTTGTAGATATTTTTTAGTAAATATTTTTTTTTATATTTTAAATTAGTTTCTAGTGTCTTTTAATTCGCTACAAGCCTACAATTATTGCTTCTTTAAAAAAAAAAAAAAAAAAATCCTTGAACCACCACTGAGGCCATGTTCTATTCAAATTAATAAAATAATATTCTGTAAAATAATTCTAGTTTTGTAAAAATGAATTTAGTAAATCTAATTTCAATTTAGTAAAGATATTTAAATCAATAATAAAAAAAAGTCCTTTCTCTATGTGTGACTTTGTAGCTATGATCATTTAATAGCGATTGCAACCATGTTATTTAGCAATCAAATTTTATACTTATCGAATATTAATTAAATGAATGTCACACTTGTGACACTATATTGGTATATTATATTCCAATAATAAAGAACATCTAGAAATAAAAACCCTATATATAACAATACCGGGAGAGACAAAGAGAATGAGGAGAGGAGACAACTAAGTTTTAGGATACTTGAGTTTAAGGAGTAGTAATTAGTAAAATAATTTCAATTCATTAAAAATAAGTTTTAACTAACAACATTAACAACTTTATGGAACAAATATAAAAGAGAATTAGTAAAAAAACAATAATTTAAGTACAACAAAAAGTAATGATTTTCAGTAAATATAATTTAAGTTTAGTAAAAATAAGGTGAAAAGAACAAGAACTTAACTTATTTTTGTTGAAACTTATGAGCTAGTACTTTAAAGGTTGAGCTATATGAAAAATTGATATAATCTTGTAGACATTCATTGCTAATAAGGGTATCATAAATGGCAGCCTGAGGTCATTTTATCAGATCTTTTTCTTGAATAAACTATATTCACTAAAATTACTATCAGTCAAATACATAATTGGTTTCAATTATTATCAAAATTATTTTTTTTTCCATGAATCAAAATAATTTTATTTTAATAATTGCTTATTATGAAGAAAAACATATGTAATAATTAAAAATCAACTTTATTAATTAAGTACAATAAAAAGTTTGTATCAATCAACTAAAGGCATCTTTATAAAATCAATTTAATCAATAAGAATATATTGATTATATTACCTTGAGTATTATTACCTTGAGTATTGTTTGTTCTACTCAATTACTATTCATTTGGTCAAACTAAATAAACCTTAATCATCTACTGGTAAGAATATATAAATAAAAAATTTAATTATGTGTGGTATTGTACTCTTGTTGGCATTGTTTCAATGCATATATATATATAGAACCAAGTTATAATGAGAACCAAGGCTAAAATAAAAACCGGAAACTAATCTAGGCCCTTAGATCATGTTAATTGGACAACTCACTACTTCCCGTGTCATTAATGACATTTTTGTAATATTTTAACTATATAAAGTATTTTCCAGTTTCATTTCTCAAAAGTAAATGAAAATTAAAGTAAAAATAAATGAAATCAGTCTTAAAGTAAATAAAATTGTCTTAAAAGTCAAAAAAATTGGAAAAAAAAGTTTGAAACAACGAAATTACGAGAATGTCATTAATGAGAGCGTGTGCAATGTGAGCCATTAGATGGAGTGCGATCATTGGCTGAGATTAGTTCATATATGTGTGTGTGTGTGTGTGTGTGTGTGTAGGGGAAGACTCTCGTGAGAATTTTTCTTATGTGAGAATTTTTCTTATGTGAGAACACTCTTTATGTTCTAAATTTTTACTCGTATGTTCTAAATTTTAAATCTGATGTTCTAAACTTTTCCTTAGGTGTTCTAAATTATATCAAATGTTCTAATTTAGTATGTACTCACATGTTCTAAACCATAAATTAGTTAAATTTGATATCATAAATTTTGAATAACTTGTTCCAAAATTTTAACTTACATTTTCTAAATTTTAAAACGTATACCTTCAGATTTTTAATTATATGTTCCAGATTTTAAAGCGTATGTTCTATTTTTTTACTCGTATGTTCTAAATTCTTTACTCACACTTTCTATATTCTAAATTTTTATTCACATGTTCATAATCTTGTCTAAATTTTACTCATATGTTTAAGATTTCATAAAGCAAATTTTATAAATTTTTAATCACTTGTTCTTATTCTTAAATCAGATGTTCTAAACATATTACTCATACAAATGTTCTAAATTATTACTCATATGTTCAAAATTTTAATTTAAGTCACATGTTCTAAATTTTAAATCAGTTCTCATTTAAGTATGAATTCTCACATATGGACTTATTCTCATCGGATCCCTCCCACATATATATATATATATATATATATATATATATATATATATATATATATATATAGGGTCGGGGTCCGGTGAGAACCACCCTTTATGTGAGAACTACCATCTATATGAGAACCAATACCAACCGTTAGATTATATGAAATTCAACAACTAAGATCTCCATTCTCGCGTTCTCTCTCCTCTCCATTCTCCTCTCCTTTCTCTCCTTTCTCTCTCCTCCTCTCCATTTTCTCACGCATCTCTCCTCCTCTCCATTTTCTCACGCATCTCTCCTCTCCATTGTCTTTGAAGCTTCAGAAGCAGCTCGCTGCCGATATTCTCAAGTGTGGTCGTGGTAAGGTTTGGCTTAATCCTAATGAAGGCAATGAAATCTCCATGGCTAACTCTCGTACGTTCTTTCTCTCTTCTTTGATTTCAATTTTCTTCAGTTGTCTTTTTGTTTTAGTTATTTTCAATTGATAGTTAGATTTTATTGTTTTTCTACTTTTTCTAATGATTATCTAAATCAGAACCCTATAAATTCTTAAGGTAGTTGATGAAGTGCTTTTTTATGTGAATTTTTCTGGAAAATAGTGATCGTTTGATGTTGATCGAATTGTAGGAAGTATTATGAAAACATCGTAATTTTTTGAGAATTATATTTGTTGATTGATTTCATTAGTGTTTATTCTAAAAACTTGAATAAGAAAATGACGATATATTTGCGAATTTTGGTTTTAATTTTGGAAAAAATTATTTAATTGATCAAGTTGAATGATTTAGTTCGTATTATGAATAAGTTATATGTTGTTATATTTACCTTGATGATTTTGTGATCTTGTAATGGTTTTGTAAAGTTTGTGGCTTCATTATGCAATTGAAGTTTATACTATGTTGATTGTTTCGGTAATTAGGTTTATTTTTTTATTTTTTTATTTTTTATTTTTTTACTGTAAGATATGAATGAATAGGAATTTATGTTTAATTGATTTGTTTAGGTCAAAATGTCAGAAAGTTGGTTAAAGATGGTTTCATTATCAAGAAGCCTACCAAGATTCATTCAAGGTCTCATGCTCGTCGTATGATGAAGGCGAAGAGGAAGGGTTGTCACTCAGGATACGGTATGTGCACCATTAACCTGTGTTAATTGTCAAATTTTCTTCCGTCTAAGTTTGTTGGTTTGTGTATTGACTTAATGTGTAGCTGATGTGTATGAAGCTCCTCACATTAAGTAGATTAGCTACCGGAAACACTAATGATCACTTGGAGAGCATTCAACAATAGTGGCTTGTGATTTTTCTAGTGAATTGTTGTGTATTTCCTGTTACATGATAAAATGGGAATCATTTGGTTGATAGCTAAGTATTAAGGTTGTTGATATTATGAAACTGTGCAATATTGAGCAAGATTTTGGTCTATTTTAGGGAATATTGGAGGGATAGTTGAATAGTAGATGCAACTTTTTTGTCAAATTATGAGTTTTGGGGAAAAAAATGAGTTATTTATTGGAACCACAAGAAAGCAGCATTAATTTGTGACTTTGTGAGACTCCTTGCTCAATTATGTAAAGAAAATTGTAGAGATGCATGTTTGCTGAAATTTGCTTTCTTTAGGCTGGTATGTCTTACCATTTCTATTCTTTTGAAGCTTTGAACCTTCGATAGATATAATCATATTGATTGCTGGTAGTCTGGTGGTGATTCTGATCTTCGTTATTATTTTGATATGAGACTCTGACTTCTGGTAGTCTGGTGGTGATTCTGATCCTCATTATTATTTTGATAAGAGACTCTGACTTTCTTGCCCTGATTATAAATGACTCCAAAGTTTTTGAATTTTAAAATATTGGTCTAATATTTCTTCTGGTGTGTCGTGTGATGTCTTGGCTAGTTTCATGATTATTCTATGCTAGATCTCATAGTTTAAACTTCAAATAGTTGAGGGATGGCTGACAAATGTCTTGTGTAAACTTATAATTCTAATTTAAACGTGTTCATTCTAATAGGAAACTCTTTGTGCTGTATAGAGTCATCAGCCATTGTGTCATGGGCTTTGAAGAAAGAGTTGTGGAGCATGGTGATGTGAAGCAAGATGATCAATTAGGGGCTCTCAGCCTGCATGCATTTTCTGATTTGTCATGCGTTTCACCCGTTGTATTTCTTTTTTTATTAATAGAATCTTATATCTATGGTAGTACTTCTTTGCTGCACAATATTATTAGGTGGTAGTTAATCACGATTATTTCTCATGTTCTTTACTCTTCTTTAAATATTTTTTGTGAACTAACTATTGTCTTGCGGACTCTTGCCTTTTCCTGTTTTACTGAGTTACTTCAAATACTTTAATATGTATCATACAGGTAGGCGGCAAGCTCATTTGTTCCTTGTTCTAAAGTTATGAGCATATGAAATTCTGGATATAATCAATGCTGATTTTTTTTTTTTATTTTCCTAGAGCATTCGGTATAGTGCATAGTCATAATTAGTCATGCATTTCTCTTGCTTGTTTACAAATTTTATCAGTTGACAGTTGTTTATTTTTATCAATAAGGGAACTATGATGCTGGCTTGGGTGATAAAAATTGATGTTAATGAGGTTCAGCAAATAGGCATTACAAGTAGAGTAGTAATGTCCAAATTTTACTAATTTATTATAGCCTTCTTTGCCAAAGAAGGTGAAGAGAGGAAGAGGTGACTTACAAACTATATATTTTGGTGTTACAGGGAAGTCTAAAGCGACTACCAAATTCCTTGCTCTGCAACAACAAGTCAATTTTGGTCTATTATAGGTAAGCGTAAGGGTACCAAGGAAGCTATGCTTCCAACCAAGATTTTGTGGATGAGGAGGATGAAATTTCTTAAGAGGTTGCTTCGTAAGTACCGAGAGTCAAAGATTGACAAGCACATGTACCATGACATGTACATGAAGGTCAAAGGTAATGTGTCCAAAAACAAGAGAGTATTTATGGAGAGCATCCATAACACTAAGGCTTAGAAGACTAGAGACAAGACCTTGTCTGGCCAATTTGAGGCTAAACGTGCCAAGAACAAGGCTAGCAGGGAGAGGAAATTGGCAAGAAGAGAGGCGCGTATTAAAGCTAAAACCCTGAGATTTTCTATTTTCAATGTAGTTGGATTTTAAATTTGCAACATGTCATATGTGAACCTATTAGCTCAATTGGTAGAGCACTATGCAAATGCATAGGAGATGTAGGTTCAATTCCTACATAGGTTATCTTTATAAACAAAATTAATTAAAAAAAAATCAAATTCGTACTAATTATATGAGCAAAAAAAATGACTTGAAATGATTTATAACTATATAAACTTTGTTACAATTAAACTCTCATACAAACTTATGTCTCCAAATTACATAAATGAACCTACGTGGGATTCGAACCCACATCTTTTGTGCATTTGCACAATGCTCTACCCTTGAGCTAGTAGGCTAACGTATTTAAAACATTCAAACACACTCACAAATGAGCATTAATTTGACAAAATGAGCATGACTCATTTGCTCATTTGAAAAATGAGCATTAAATAGTTTGCTCATTTGACAAAGGAGCATTGAATTTTTTCGCTCATTTGACAAATGAGCAAAAGTAATTGCTCATTTGACAAATGAGCAAAAAAATTAATTGCTCATTTGACAAATGAACAAAAAAATTAATTGCTCATTTGACAAATGAGCAAAAAATTAATTGCTCATTTGTCAAATGAGCAAATAATTAATTTCTCATTTGACAAATGAGCATTAAATAGTTTGCTCATTTGACAAAGGAGCATTAAATTTTTTTGCTCATTTGACAAATGAGCAAAAAATAATTTCTCACTTGACAAATGAGCAAAAAATTAGTTGCTCATTTGTCAAATGAGCAAATACATAGTTGCTAATTTAAAAAATGAGCAAACTATTTAAAAGGCATGACTTAGCGCACTTTGATGAGCAAAACGTAATATTAATTAACATGTGATAGCATGTTTAAGGCCTTGTTCGAGTTAATTGTAAATTTTTTAGTTATCAAGTAAAAATTAATTTTAATCGGTAGGCTGGCTACAAATGTATGACAAGTAAACTAGTATATCGATCAAAAATTAGTCTTGATTAACAACTAAACTAAGCTGGCTTAAATCGGTTTTAATCATTAATATTTCAGTTTAGAAAAAAAAAGACGGTTAATATGAGAGTATGAGGCCTAAGACTTAGATCAATCTACGTATCATAGAGAATCTTCAGGTTAGGCCTTTCTGAATCAGGACTTAAAACATGTCATTATTAATTAGCACATAGAAATATGTGTAGAGGAGCCTTGATACTTACTTGGATTCTGGTTAGAGATAACAGCAGTCTGGGAGAAGTCACACTGGTAGGGCCTGCAATTGAATTTAATTAGGACCTGAGATTACTAAATAGACACATGTCCCTTAAATTGCAACTTTAATAAAACTGAAGCAAATAATTAGTAACTGGAGCAGAAGCCACTTGGTCTATACACCAGGATTAAGAAATGTAGAGCATAAGTGGTCAGATGTGTACTCTTTAAGTTGAACCTAAAAATCACACAGAAACAGTTCATCTATTCAAGGAAACAAACTAGCAAACTTTTAGCCATTCAAGGTCAAATTTATATTACTAGTCGTCAACTATGTGTTCAGGACAAGGACCCTCCCCCACCTCCACATTGTACATTTCTTACATTGATACATGCATTTGACTGAGAAGAACATTATGTGAGAATAAGGGTTGGACAAAAAAATTCCAGTTTTAGACAATTTGATTTGCCCATCTCTCGTTAGTTCATCCAATTAGAAGGTACGTCATAAAAGTAATACAATTAGAATATGGCCAAGCTTACTTTTTTTGTAAATGAATTCACTGACAAGCTTGTGGTGCAAGCAGACACGTCTCCATGAACACCAACTTTGCCATCCTGAGAATAAGCAGTATTAGTAGGAAAGTAGCAACAAAAGCAAAATTTTACTAGGCTGCCTATAGATCACACACCCATAAAATACTTGGCTCAAACTGACTGTCTAAGTAGAAACTTCACAATAACTAGAGGAGTAAAAGCAACCAATAGAACTTAGGACAAATTTCAAAGTCCTTTTTTACATTTTAAGCAGATCAAAATTAGAATGGGGCCAACACTTTAAGATGGTGGTACTAAGATGGTTCCAGATGCAAGTGCCCCTGAATGCAATTTTAAGTGAAATATTTGGTATCAGCTATCAAATGCTACTGGACTTGCCCCTGACGAATCTACTACAACAATACATGACTAGAAAATAAATCACAACCAAATGATAATTAAAAATTAGTGCCAGTGCCCTGAAGGATGCAACAAACTCAATCCGCATATAAAAAATTTTCACAAGAGGTGTGAATCAGTAGAGAACAATGAGAAGGAAAGATTAGCAGCAAAATCATGCTAAATTTTTTTAAACCAATCATTAATTACCAACATAGTCCAAAAACCTTGCCCCTTCCCATTTTTAGTACTATTGGTGATCCCCATATATTTATATATTTTAAATTTCACAAGACTTTGACCTCAACAAAGCATGCAAAATCAAGCAATTTCCACAAGTGAAGTATAAGCAGTATAATCCTAAGCCGGAAACGAATTACAATCACGGCAGTGTCCCAAACTCCCAACACACAAGTAAAATATAGAAGTATCATTAAAAGCAACAATTACTCAACAAATTGAAGCAAACAATAATCAGTAGAAGATAATTGAAAGCGAAAAAACTCTGGAAATCATCGCCTTGTCAATGAATAAATTTTTGACAAACTCCATACAATCATACAAAACACGAAAGGGTGCAAAAAAAAAAAGTGGAAACAATCAAATGGTAGGGAGCAGGGGAATACCATGTCAGGATACTTGTCTTGGTCAACAACCCTAGTGTTTTCGAGCTTGATATTAAGATACTGATCAACCGAACGGAGGTGCCCCTTATGGCGAGATCATTCTTCAGTTCCACAACCAATTCACGCCCCACAATTTCCTTGAAATACGAGAAGAATAGCTGCCAACACAAAAAACAAAAGCATGGAGCTCGATTAAATTCATTCAGCAATATATGTTAGTACAAAAGTATTGAATTATGAATGAAATTCACCATTTTCTACTGCTTCCTCGGAGCTCTGGATGTGATATCAATCTGTAGCCAAATTACTTTGTAAGTTCATAGGAACAGAACCTAAATTGCTCGAAAAAACACTCTTCTAAACATTTCCTCACATTAATTAAGACTAGATTATGGGAAATAAATTCCATTTTCATAGTTTCGTCCAAACATCAAAGGGTTTTGTTTAGAAATCAAATATGGCATAATTATCAATGTAATTGTTCAATAATTTGAACCCTAAATTGAGCATACTGACAATTAAGTTAATGAAACCCTAGAATGTGAAATTGATATTTAAAAAAAGTATCTTACCAAAGAAGCTGCTTCAATGGAGGAGGAAAGCTCACAAGCCGCTTCAACGAATAATTCAATGGAGTAGAGAAAGAGAGAGAGGGGTACAGTGAAAAAACTACGAAGGATGTGAAATTAAACGTTGGAGGGTTTTTCTTTTTTGACCGATTAATTGTGGTCATTGGATGTAATTGATCCAACGGTTATAATGAGTCCTCACATATAAAAAGGTTCTCACATAAGAGATGTGGTCTCATATGATCCCATTTCTATATATATATATATATATATATATATATATATATATATATATATAGAGAGAGAGAGAGAGAGAGAGACTGCACATAATGCAAGTGAGTAGAATTAAAAAAAATGTGGAGGTATTAAACAATGTGTCAATTAAGAGAATGGTCTACCGCATAGCAGGTTTTAATTTACTTTTTTATTTTGTGGTTAACGATTTCAATCTATAATGTAAGATCTTCTTTAATAATAGAATCTATATATTAATTGCCGAAAATTATGATATAATATACTACATAAGTACATATATAACAAATAAAATAACTTATTTAAAGACATCATAAATAGACGTGTGATGGAGCTAGTATAGAGGAAATTATTGAAAGATATGCGTAAAAAACATGTTTGCAACTAACAACCATCCAATGACTTTATATTCCTAATTGAATTTAAAAAATTCAACGGAAGCTCAAAATACCAATCAAGACTCAAAATTTCTTAACTAAAATCTAATTAAAATGGTGATATGTTTTGAGGCCAATTTTTTATTTTTATTTTTTAAACTAATTATAGGTGAAAAAAAAACACCCTTTACCATTACTTTGAATGAGCTAAATTAGCATAATTCAAGGAAAAAGAATTATATCAAGAAAATAACACAAAGAATGAAAAGCTAAGCCTTCCCGCATCAACGGAGGCTGGGAATGTAGCACCCATGCCACAAGGTACCTCAACCTCAAAACGATGGACAATTAGATATGCACAATTATTATGTGTCATACTTATTGTTGTCCTCCTAACCGCCCTATTCATCGTAGCAATAGTAGTATTAGTTGTGTTTAATTACGCTAAAACACCTCGAACTCATGTTAAAAACATCCATATTTCTGCATTTAGAGTCACAAGTCTAAAAGCTAACATTGATGTTATGTCTAATAACCAAACACATTGGTTATTGGGTTAATTTTTGGAAAGTGACATTTGAAACCTTTTGGTTTAAGGTAGGAGGAATAACTAAAGAAAACAACAAGGTACAACATCTGACACAAAAAGTCCAAAAGACCAAAAGTGTCAAAATAAATTAATGATGTATGCTAAAGGGAAAGTCCAAATATTATCAAGAGTAGTTTTAAAAAGAGGATATGAAGTTAAAATTGATATTGAGAGGGGAACTTAATTTTTATTTTGGTGTTTTGGGGTCTAACAAACATCGTTTTAGGGAGTCATGTAATGGTGTTCCATTGTTTCCTCTAATGTTACTTGCAACACAAATGTGTTTATTGATGACAAAAATCGGTAAATTTTCTTCTTTATGCATGATTTTTCTTTGCATTTTGTAACTTATTATCTTATATATGTTTGTGGTAAAATAGGCAGTGGGATCAATAATCATCCCTAGTCACTTTGTGGTTGGAGTGAGGTTCTCTTACCCTTTCCCCCTCCCCACTCCTTACGGTTTGTTTGGATAGCATAGCAGAAGAGAAAGGTAAAGGAAGAAGGAAGAAGGAAGAAGTAAGAGGAGGGAGAAGGTAAACTTACATAATTTTTCCTTCAAATCTTTCTAACACTAGAAGGATTTGCATTGGTTTATTAAAGAGGGAGGGAAAATGATCCTCCGTATTTGACACCTTCCTTTGTTGTCACCCTTATAGATCAAAAGGTATCCAAGGAAAGGGAGGATGAATCTCTTCTTTTATATTCTCTTCCTATCCCTCCAATTCTTTCAATTCAAACAATGTATTATGGTCCTTGAATTACAAGCTAATTAATCCAAGTCGAGTTAACATGTGTGAGATAGATTTTTATTTGATAGGACGCTTTGTTCTTAGTAAAAAAAAAAATTATGTTTGAAAAAATAGTAGTAAAAGTAATGAAATAAATTAATTATCATTAGGTTTCAAAAAAAATAAAAAAAAAATAATTATCATTAAAATTTAGTTTTTCTTCATATAACTATTCTATATTACTATTTCACCTAATTATCATTAAAATAGTAATATAACTAATCTATATTACTATTTCACCTGATTATTATTAAAATTTAGTTTAAATATATTCACAATGATCTGAGACATCGCCCGAGTTAAAAACCTAGTTCTAAACTCAAAATAAAATGATTATGTCCGGCAAATAAGGACTAGATTGTCCTATTATTTGAATTTATACTTCTTTGAACTTAAATATCTCTTCTTTTTCCTTCTTTTCTCCTCCAAGGTTTAATATTTTTTTGTCATTACCATTTTGGGCATTCTCCTTGTTTTTCTTTAATTTTTATTGTTAATTTAAATAAATTTAAACGAGTAGTGTAGATGTACTAGTCTCCTGTGATGGATGAAGTTGTTAGTTTTTGGTGTAGTTGTTCGTTCCTCTCACTTAATTATTGTGGATAAGGGTTTAATTAAAAAAAAAAACCTATCTTCTTCTGCATGCCCTATGATTGATTTGTTGGTAAAGAATTATGCGGGATTACAAAGGTTGTCAAGTTTCCAAATAAGTTCAAAAGAATCAGATGAAATTCATCCGCTTGGCTACACAGAATCATTAGACCGTCTCTCTGAAAAGGTTGTATATTCCAACGATATGTGCAAGGGATGTACCTCAGTGAAAAATCCATTAAAGGCTTCAATGAAGAAAACCTTTGTTTGTTTTGTTTTTATATACGTATTTGATAAATATAGATTTCAGTTGTAAATGTCGTATGACTTTTTATTAATGATTTTTTTTTGAAAGAGTTGTTAAAAATAGGGCGGACTTGTATATACTACCGCCGTTTCATATTATTTGCAACGATTAGACATTTTTCCTCTTTACTTTATGTCAAATCGTTGCAAATGCGAATTTTTTATATTCTCAATTGGCGAGATAATATCCTCTATGGGATGAATGGTATCATTTATTGGGTGGATGATATCTTCAACTAACTGGATGATATCGTTTATTGGCTATATGATATCCTTTTATTGGCTAGATGGTAATTCTAGTAGCTAGATGATATCCTCTACTAGCTTAATGATATCCTATATTGGCTAGATGATATTTCTTCTGGCTAGATGATATCCTTTATTTGCTGAATGACATTTTTACTAGCTAGATGATATCCTCTATTGGCATGATGATATCCTCTATTGATGACTATGTGATAACATGGCTTGATGGTATCATATAGCCAATAGAGTATATCATCCATCCATGATATCATATAGCCAATAGAAGATATTATATCATAGACACAATCATAAACGATATCATATAGCTAATAGAGGATATCATCCAACCATGATATCTTATAGTCAATAGAGGATATCGATCATCCAGCCAATGAAGGATATGTATAACTTGTTTGAAGATATGTATAATTTGTTTGATAATATGTATAACAATGGTGGAACCTCCATTGAAGTACTCGTACTAAGGTCTTGGGCATAACATACCTTGCTCATTTCTAAACCAAAATACATGCATATGTTACAAAAATGCCCACAATTCAACATACAATCATATGGGACAATCAATTTCAACAGTTATACATCACATAAGAAAGCCCCAATTCAGTTTTTGGGCATTTAAAAAAAAAAAACCGAGAATCTCAAGCTTTCTCTCTCTTCCGCCATGGATGTCCTCGCTGTTCTCCTTCGCCGTAACCACCACTAACTTGTCATCGGGTGGAAATTTGTTCTTTATCACAAGAAGATGACGATGATCTGATACTTTCTTGAGTCTCGATTGACGAAACATTGGGTGCAACTTGCCGCCCCCAATACTTTGTGATAATTATATATGCACTTACCAAACTTGAAATAAGTAAAATTAGGCGAAGAGAACATAACTTGATTGATTTTCGACATATAAATAACTGTATTGTAGGATCCGCCCTGTATTAGACCAACTTTTACAAGAATTTGCTATAATAAAATGAACAAAACAACACACACCCAATTATCCGTTGTATATAAATGTAGCTCGCAAGTGACACTTGAACACCGACATCATTACAACTATACATTTGAATAACATAATAATAACCATATAATGCATGCATTATATTGCAATTAAAAAAGCTAAAGCTTGAATAATTACAAGAAATACTAATAATTAGCAAGAAGAAAGAAAATTAAGATTCCTTCATTGTCATTTGTCTCTTTCTAAGCACAAGTATGTGTTAAGAAAAAGGATATTAAAACTTGTATTTATCGCCTTCTTATTCTAATTAATTCCTCATATAGCAAGAGCCAAAGGGTTGTTCAACCAACTTCCAACATTGCTACGTTTCCCACTTTTTTCCCTCTTTTTTAGCACTTATGCCTCCTTTTCCAGCCTGGCTCTTCATTTACACTCAATTTTTCCTTTTAAGGGAGGGTAAATCTTAAATATAAATTTCTAAAAAAATAAAAATAAACTGTTAAAAATTCATCTTTTTTTTTGGATATAACATATTTATATTATTTAGGGTGTGTTCATTTGATTTCCACAACAAATCGTATCTAAATTTACAGTAAAATCTATTTACCTGACTTTTTTTTTTTTTTGAGGGGAATCTATTTACCCGACTTATTTAAACTAATACTCCCTCCGTTTCAATTTGTTAGTCTCATATACTATTTTGGGCGTTTCAAAAAGATCTACCCATATTGAATGTATTCTACTTTAAACTTAGTTTTTATTTCCTATTTTATACATATTAAATTATGATTGGTTAAATTAATGATTGTGCATTGATGACATGAGTCTAAGTAAAGAAATTATTCCCTTGAATTATGCAATTATACTTGACAGTTTCCTAAAAAAAACAAAAAAAGTTTAAATAAGACAAAACTATTTATGAATTGTTTTTGACTTTAATGTTAGATTCCAAATATTCTTCAATTCTTATTTTATGTAATAGATTCCATATGAGACTATTATATTGAAACGGAGGGAGTAATGAATATAAAGGTGAATTGAACATACCTTATTAGATTTTAATTAAACTTATTATAGTTAAAAAAAATGAAATTTAATGTCTTTTATTAATCGTTATCAGAATTTATGTGTATTAAATTCTAGTAGAACTTCCTCAATAAAAAAAAAGTTGTTTTTTTTTTTTAAAAAAATAATTATTACGGAGTACTCCATAGTACGGAGCATATGATACTGTCTTAACTTATACCGTATATGTAGTATATGGAATACTAAAAATCAAAATTTATTAATTTTACATATTAACAAGGTGTTAATTTTTTTTTTTAGAATAAATTAAGGAAAATATTATCCATAGCCCTTAGGGCTACATATAAGCATTAGATTTACACTTAAAATCGTAAAAAATTAAGAAATCATCAAAATATAAACACTAAAATAACACTGATTTGCGCATATTTTTGTCATAAATTCCTAATTCATAAATTAACAAGCTGTTAATAGTTGAATGTATTGCTTTCCTCAAAAAAAAAAATAGTTGAATGTATGGCATTGATAATCAATAAAATAAATGTTTTATCCGAAGTATTAAAATTTAAAATAGGGAAAATAAATATGGAGAAATAAAACCTGGAGGGCAAAATTGTCAATTTTGTTTTAAAGCCAAAGAATCCCCACACTCCCTTATTTCTGAAGCAAACTTCAAATTTGTCAGTTCCAATAAATAAACTTCTCCAACTCCAAATCTCAGCCGTCCATTTTCATCACAGTATCAAATGACCTCCATCGAACGGCTGTATTCAACGAGCTTACGTCATATTACTATGAACCCGCCCATACCATATTATACCCTCTTTCATTGCCATTAATATTTATTTATTTTTGTCTGCAAAAACCAAAAAAAAATTAAAAAAATTAAAATTTTTGGAGGGTATATTTCAGTGTTTCAGTACAGAGTAGCAGTAGTAATGATCTGCTACATCACCTTCGCTTAAACTCCCAAGGTCTGTTTTCATGGTTTATTTTCTCTCTCCTCTATTTTATTTTCTGCTAAAGCATGTAAATTTTTTGAAAAGATTGGATTTTTTTTTGTTTTTCAGTTTAGTTTATTGTGGGTGTTTTGCTAGATTTTGTGGGTTTTGGTATCTGCATTTGTTTGGTAAGTTATAGATCTGAATGTGGGTAATTGCTAATTAAAGTTAATTAAGTGTTTTAAATTATGGAAACTGTAGGTTTTGTTCATATTTACATTTATTTACTTGTTTTAAGGTAATTTGTTGAATGTCGGTGCTTACTCGTAAGCAGATCTTTACTTTGGTTTTGTTACTGGGTTATTGTTTTTGGTTGGTAATGTTTGTATTTTTATATTTTGATGTTTTTATGTTTTGTTGGTTGTTAGGGAATATTGGGGGGAAATGAGGAAAAGGGTTTGAAAAAAATGGAATTTTTTTGAAAATTTTATTTTGGGAAATAGAGAGTTTTGTTTGTTTGAGGTAATTATAATGTGCTTAATAGTTGAATAGGTCACCATTATAATTTTTTTAAAGGATGTTGCGGCATTTCAGGGAGATTCTGTTTAACCTAGTTGTTATAAGGCCAATGGCTCTATGCTTGATAGTGAATTAGTGATCTGATATTCTGTGGGCATACACCTAGATTAATTTAGCGTTGGTGAAGCGTATCGTCGTTCAATTGTACTTGGTTGGGATATGAAGTTTGTACGCATTAGGGAGTATGGAGTATGTTATTTGTGGATTTTGTATAAGAGGTTTAGGATGGACTGGGTATGTACAAGTCTTGGTAACCTTCCATTATGGATATTGATTGGCTATGGCTGAAGAAGGATTATGATTACTTCCTATTTTATTGGGTTTTGATTGTCTCCTCATCACGTTTGGGCTGCTTGAGAGCTAGATCAACATAGGATGAGTACACCATATAGCGGCTGGTCGAGTAATTCACTAGACTTGTATGCACAGCCAAGGGCTTCTAGATTTTCTTTTTCGACTAGGGACATAATCCATTTTTTTATTTGCTTTACGGCAAAGTAGATATTGGTCTTGATTGCAGGAGACCTATGTATTGAGTGATTATGGTGAAGACAACCCATGTCATTCTAAGCTTAAAAGGATTTACAGTTTGTTAATTCCAAGCCTTTCTTCCCTGGCACAGAAAGGAGGTTGAATAGAAAAGAGATGCAAATGCTAATATCCATTTCATTGAAAATGATTATCTAGGAAAATCAAAGGAGTATATAGTTGCTAATTGTATAGGGAGGCAAAAATGTACATCTATTACACAGTATAAAATGGCGCTCTAATGGTTCGTTTGTATGACAAGAACAACCCAATATATATCTTGCTGACAGGTCAGATATACACTAGCTTACTTCTAACCAGTAAAGGGCAATTAAAGAGACTATTAAAGGGCTGTTTCTGAGGATGTTTTGGATTTATTTATTTTATTTTTCGTACATAAAGACAATGTACATAGTATGATGGCACATATTTATTTCAAACTTAAGAAAGATGACTAGTGAATAAGGATCTTTACAAAAACCTGATTCAATCAGGGCTTATCTTCAGGGATGGGTGATGCCATATTGTTGAGTTTGCTGGTTGGAGCTAGGTTTAGATGCCTTGGTATTGTTGATTTTCTTTGCCATATAATACTTGGAGACGCCTTTAGAAGCTAGCTGCTATGTGTGCATGTGCAACATTGGGTTCATAAGCTGTCCTTTTTCTGGTTGTTAGTGTCGACTTTCGTATTACCAAATTTTCTGTGATGTTGAAGTGGTTAAAATCTTATGGAGTTATTGAAGATATTGATGGTGGAGCATTGAAGAAATTGATATGGTTGGTCCTATCTGCTAGGAATTGAAAGATCATGTTTATTGCATTGAGGATTTGTGTCTGAGGGTAGTTTTATTTTGCTTGGATACGTATTCATTTTGCTCGAATAGTTGACTTTGATGATAAATGAGAATTAACTTGAAAGATAAGGACTTTGGTTAGGATAGGTAATTGCATTATTTTATGTTCAGCATAAAGTATGAATCAATCCACTTTTTATTTTTGCACGTAGAAGCAAGTAGTAATGCTGAACGCATTGCTATCCAAGCCTTTCAAACAAACCTTAAGGTTGATTTTATTGTGCTTGTAATGTCGGTTGTTATACACTTCAAAGCAAACTCTCTTGTTGGATAATCCATCTTGTGCATATAGCTACCTTCAGTAAGTTTTAGTAGCACTGATTTTCTATCATGTTCAATTGACAGATCATACCTAGAAAAAAATACTTAATTATTTCTTAGGATATGCAGAACTAGGTTTGTGACCCTTAGCAAATGCAAGCCTTTGTTACTTGTGGAATTGCAGTGCAACATTACAATTAGGGACTTATTGTATCAGTGCCTTTGATCATGAAAATTAAAGTAGAAAAGGGATAAATGTTGAGCCCTTTCACCACTTTTTAGAAAATTACTTTAATTTTTTATCTACTGATTCTGAGCTTCAATCAGTTCAATGTTTGGCTTATGTAATGAAAGTGAAATGATCAAGAGTGGTTTGTACA
This sequence comes from Chenopodium quinoa, assembly GCF_001683475.1. Classification (NCBI taxonomy): domain Eukaryota; kingdom Viridiplantae; phylum Streptophyta; class Magnoliopsida; order Caryophyllales; family Amaranthaceae; genus Chenopodium; species Chenopodium quinoa. Next base: position 3,766,238 of record NW_018744626.1, on the reverse strand, counting down.
ATGAGAGATATATTCAATTAAGGTCTTTTTATGTAAAACTATGTGTCATGCTGACATCAATGGACAAACAGCTGTTTGTGATTTTATATTCAATTTGATCAAGCTGCTTCTGTTATCCCCTGTGGTGTTCATTAAAATTTCTTGAAAATGCATGTTGATATTTTAGGGGGTAGCTTGTACAGTGAAATTTCAACTTACTAGCTTTGATACATGGTATAGCTTAGCTTTGCTGCTTTGACAATTTATTGTCTTATCCATGTGGGAAAATGTACTTTCAGACATGAGGTTGGATTTCTTATCCTACACTCCAGGTTTCATCCAGACACCGGACACCTCAATAATCCTGAATCACATATCCATACAAAGAAAGATAAAATGATATGAGGAAAAAGGATGTGAAAATTTGCGAGAAGTTGATATCTTAATTATTGCAATAATTGAGCTACTAAATCTAAAATTTGTTTATATGTATTTGTAACTTGGCAATCACATTGGAATGTCTTTAAAATCAGGTACTACGTAGATGTTTTGTGAATCAGTGTGTCGCACTTGTGTCCAATTTTAGGACAGTGCTCATGTGATCAGAATTTTGAGCCTTATTGTGTTGAACACTTGGATATGTTACTTGTACCTAACATTCATGTTAGTGTCTGAGTAACAACTTATAAGTTTTGACTATTATAGTGCTCTTTAGTAAAGTAGAACAACTTTCACAATTAACTGCCATATATCATTTACTTTTTTCATTTGGTTAGCTCTATTTGCTCTTTGCCTCTAGATATTATGCGCTGAAGTGATATCTTGTGCTGAAGGTTTTGTTAAGTCAATTTTGGCCTCTCAACAATGGGGAAATCACCTGGAAAGTGGATAAAGACTGTAATTTTTGGGAAGAAACCATCCAAATCCAATTTTGCCAAGGGTAAAGAGGTACTTGCTGAAGACTTACTTGGTTATTACTCTGCTCCCTTAGATGTTTAACTTTTACGATGTAACTACTGTTACATACTATTAGTGCTTCAATGTAACTTCTGCAAAACTGTCTGGTAGGTACATTGCGTTTTTAACACCTTTGTTTTCATACTTTTCTGTTGTACTGTGTGATTAATTTAGATATTAATTATTTTGGCTCTCTGGTACCATGTGCGTGGAAAACTAGAGAAGCTAAAAGTAATGCCTACATCATCAAGATGCACCCCTTCATCTTTTTTGTGATCTATGAACCTATTAGCACTTTTTGAATTTTGAGATCTAGGTGATTGTCCGGTAAATATGTGCCTTTTCTTGTCTAGGTGAAATTATGCTAAAAAGTAATTCCTTTCCTTTTGTATATATTACATCTTAACTTTGAGTAGAAGCTTTTCTTTTTCCTTATTTCACACGTAATTCATACACTCTATAGTGCTCTAATATGCTTTTATGGAGTTTTGTGTCATTTTTTGTGTAAACAGAATATTAGAATAGGATATTCAGATCTGATACTCTGGTCTCTTAAAATATGTATAGATATAATAGAATATATTAAGTGGGATCTGTCGCATTTGTGTATCTGACTGCTGGAGTAGAGTATATGTGTTATTGTGTGTAGGTGGCGATCGCCGTCTCTTCGCTGAGGATTATTTTTTTTCAAATTTGATAGTCTTCATGTGTTCTGCTCATTGACGCTGTAAAAATTTTCGACCTCAATATTCTACACAAAAAATAAAAACTTGTAAGATAGATTCATTGGATAATTACTTTGGCTTGGGCTGCATGTACTTGGAACCTTGTTTATTGTCTAGACCTCAAGGTTCTTTTTTAAATTTAGGTGAGATGAAGTCAAATGAATTTTGTTATTAAGTCCTTAGTTGGTGATAAACCACACCATCACATATAATTTATCGGTTCTTTTTTTTTTAATTGCAAAGTTGGGGTTTTCACGTTTGCCAATGTACATTTTATAAAATTAATATTTTTAATTATACTTAAGTAAAAATTATAAAAATTAATATACCAAGTATTTGAAAATATAAATTGAGACGAATCTAACAAGACCCCACATGTCTATTTTTTTTCCTAACATATAAATTACAAAAGATGGTCAAAGTAGTAAATGTGAATAGCGTAAAATTTCAAAAGTTGCAATTAAAAAGGAATTGAGGAAGTATAACTTTTACACAATAGAGTTTCAGAATCTTGTTTAGTTTTCCTACATTAATATTATATATTTAGTTTTATGAGAAATTATTGCGGATTGCATCAATGAAGCACACTAGTGATTTTCAAAACTTAGTTTAGGATAAGCCTGTTCTTACTTTTTATTTATTTATTTGTTTTTTCACCTTCTGATTAATATATATTTTTTTTACTGTGCTAAGAAATCCACCAACGAGAAAGAGGTGCATGTTCGTGTTAGGGCTCCTGAAACTGAATCAACTGATAATGATGCTAATCCTCCAGAGGTATCAAGTGCTGCTATAGATGCAGTTCATGTGGATGACCAAAATTTAAGCTCAGAGTACGAGGAGTCTTCTCTTGGCCAGGCAGATGGGGATATACCAGTATCTGGAGATCAATGCACTGATCCAAAACCGACAGAGGAAACAGATATGTTAACTGACGAGGAGAGAATAGAGTTAGAAATGGCTGCAACTAAGACACAGGCTGCTTTTAGGGGCTATCTGGTAAGTTCTGCATCTGTATTGACATGATAATTAAGAATATCATGTTCGTACTTATAAAAACTTTTTATATGTATTCATACTTTCTGCTACTTGTATTAGATAGTGATACATAAAATAATACTGTAATAATTACTTCATAGTTATTAATTGCTAGATGTTCTGGCTGATTGATTAAGCTTTCTATTTTCTGTTGGCATGTGTATGTTTGCATATGTCTTGGTCCGTTTCTATGGTATATCAACTGTGCTTAATTTACCAGAATTTGTTGGTACTTGATAACTTTTTCTAATTTGAGCATATTTGTGAAGGCTCGACGTGCATTCAAGGCCCTGAAAGGCATTATAAGGCTTCAGGCTCTTATTCGTGGACATTTGGTGAGGAGACAAGCTGTTTCAACCTTGTATTGCATTATAGGAGTTGTCAAGCTGCAAGCGCTTGTTCGTGGATTAAAAATTAGGTGTTCTGATGCTGGCCTTGAAGTCCAGAAAGTCTGTATAGTGAAGCCTCTGGTAATTCCCTTAATGGTTATTTAAGGTGTTTCTTTTTCTCTAGTAAAAAAAAAGGCGTTTCTTTTTCTGGTTACTTATCTGGAGCTGTTAAAGAGGGAATCTTTGTATGAATTCACAGAGTTGCTTGATTTGCAGGACTAAATTCCTCTTTTTGAAAATTGTTTGATTTTGCATGCTTTGTTTGACGTCAAAATCTTGTGAAATTTCAATTTTAAAAATATATGTTTATCACCAATAATAATACAAGTACTAAAAATTGGAAGTGGCAAGGTTTTTGGACCGTGTTGGTAATTGATGATTGGTTTAAGGGATTTAGCATGCTTTTGCTGCTAATCTCACCTTCTCATTTTTCTCTACTGATTCGCACCTCTTATGAAATAACTTTATATGCGGATTGATTTTGTTGCATCCTTCAGGGTACTGGCACTAATTTTAATCATCATTTGGTTGTGATTTATTTTATAGTCATGTATTGTTGTAGACATGTAGAAGATTCGTCAGGGGCAAGTCCCATGTAGTAGATTCGTCAGGGGCAAGTCCAGTAGCATTTTATAGCTGATACCAAATATTTCACTCTAAGATTGCATTCAGGGGCACTAGCATCTGGAACCATCTTAGTACCACCATCTTGAAGTGTTGGCCCCATTCTAATTTTGATCTGCTCAGAATTTAAAAAAGGACTCCAAAGTTTGTCCCAAGTTCTATCGGTTGCTCTTATCCTAGTTATTGCGAACTTTCTATTTAGACAAACAATTTGAGCCAAGTATTATATGTTTATATGGATGTGTGATTTATAGGCAGCCTAGTAAATCTGGCTGGTTGAACACATTAAATGATGAACTTTCTGTTTGGATCAGTTATATTCTTTAAAATTCAGCTCACATGAAAGGCAGGGAGCTGTTTGATTTGTTTTTTTTTTAATAACTTTTTTTGCTAATAGTGAAGGTTGCTTGTTTTGTTGCCAGTTTGCCACTTTCTTACTACTACATACTGCTAATTTTCAGGATGGCAAAGTTGGGGTTCATGGAGACATGTCTGCTGGCACCTCAAGCTTGTCAGTGAATGCATTTACAAAAAAAGTAAGCTTTGTCTAAAAGATATAAAACTGTAATGACATACCAATATTCGCTTAAACTTTGTCTAAAAGATATAAAACTGGTTTTTGTCCAACCCTTTCTCTTGACATTATTCTTCTCAGTCAAATACATCTATCAATGTAAGTAAGGTAAAATGGAGGTAGGGGAGGAAATCACAAATTTGAGATATTATTAGTGTGGAAGGTGAAATCTACAAAAATTTCATGGAATTAGTTTTTCTTATTTTTTACTATTGTTCAATACAGCTTCTAGCTCCATCACCTGCAGTGATGGCTCTGCGAGTCCAATATGATGTGACAGATTCAAATTCAGTCCAGAATTGGTTGGAAAGATGGTCAATATCCTGCCCTTGGAAACCAGTCTCTCCCCCTAAGAAAGTCACTAACTCAAAGGTCCAGAAAAAGCAAGGGAACTCACTGGCCATTGATGGGGATACAGGTAGGCCTAAGCGCAGTGTTCGCAAGGTTCCTTCTCTTTATGATAATGTGTCAGCTCAGACCACCTCTGAAATAGAGAAACCACGGCGAAATCTGAAGAAAGTTGTAAGCCAGCCAGCAGATTCTGTACAAGATAATCCGCAGTTCGAGCTTGAGAAGGTTAAACGTAGCCTTAGAAAAGTTCACAACCCTGTGTCTGAAACCCCTGGTCAGCCTCAGACTGAGATAATTGAGAAGCCAGTTCAGATCCAAGGGAAAGTAACTGCATCCGTTGTACAGGCTCGGACAGAGGTAATTGAGAAGCCAGTTCAGAGCCAAGGGAAAGTAACTGCATCCATTGTACAGGACGTTTCGGTTCCAAATGAGGTCAATGTTGTTCAGAATACCAAAGAAGAGACCAGCATGACTGTTAAGGAAGAGCCTATTGTTTATTCTAAGCCAGACGAAGAGGAGACAACTGAGGAGCCGTTAGAGACAAGTCAGTCTGCTGAATTCTCAAACGATGATGGAACCCTGGTCAAATCAGAGTCTTTTGAGAATGACAAGGATGAAAATACTCCTGTGCCAAATGGTGTCTTGAAAACTAAGGAGGATTCCGCATCAAACGAAAATCAGAAATCCAATAGGAGGGCTTCTTTTCCCGCAAAACAGGAGCATGAGGATGGCTTGCAGAATACTCCGAAGCTTCCTAGCTATATGCAAGCTACCCAATCTGCCAAGGCAAAGTTAAGAGCACAGGGATCCCCTAAAATTGTACAAGATGAAGCTGAGAAAAACAATGCGACCAGACGTCATTCACTCCCATCTGCACCAAATGGGAAAGTCAGCTCAGTGTCACCAAGGACACAGAAACCGCTTCAAGGTAGTGGTGGAAAGAGTGGAAACAAAACTGAGAAATCTTTGTTATCTTCTAGAGATGGAAGTGGTAAGCCTTTCGAATTTTTACAAATTTTCTTTGTGTGGGGTCTTAGATTATGTTTTTTCAATGAAGTGAGATTCTCCTGAAACATTTTTTTTTTGACTAACCTGAAACATGTTGGTTCTTAGTACACTAAAATCCACACTCAAATGATATCAGGTTGGTCTGTGGGTATAATTAAAGTTTGTTCACTGGCAATACCACAATTTTAGAGCAAAATTTTTAAGAGTTCTTCGTTTTGCACCATTACCGCCTTGAGAATCTCTTTTTTAGATTTTCAAAGTATATGTGTATTTGTTTGGTGCCATGACTCAAGGTCAAAGTATCCATGTTTGACTGGTGATTTAGTCAATTTTCAATAATCTGCATTTAAAATCCTAGAAGCATGAATCATGTGCATTGGTCCCTGTTTTGTAACTAGCATTTGTTTTGTGTTTTCAGCGAAGTCTGGCCAAGCACAATGGCGAAGGTGATGGCATTGCGGACATGACTCAGGTTCAATCATGGTCAAGGTTAAAGTTTCTTTGCAGTTTGTGATGTGGCCCTTAGTTATGTTGTTATTTAGGTTAAGAACTTACTGGGACTTACTAATATATTTGGTGTGGATACCATAGCAGCTTTCTTGTGTAAGTTGGGTGCCTTTTGAGTGAATGTAAATTGCAGGCTTCACTGTTTTCATTCTGCCTAGTAAATTTAGCTTTATGAACTATGTTGTCTTGTCTCATTGTGGAATTTGCAGTATTAAGGTTGTGTATAGTCTATACTCTTTCGAGTTCGTTCTTCCTCCATATTTTTTTGTTCTAGTTTGTTCATTCTGATTGTTTGTGGTTAATTATGCTTGAAATGAAATCTACGAGCTGTATTAATCAAAGGATGTAGTGCATATTTGCCTACATATGGTCATTACCTGAAATAGCAAACTGTGTGTCTGCGTGTCCTCATCTTTATGTATGTCTAAATTCATTTTATAATATTAAATAAAATTAAGTCAAATACAATATGCAAATAGCGAATAAGTCAAAGTGATGTAACTATTAAAAAAATGGATTGAGTAATAGGTAATTTCTTGCTTGCGTAAAAATCGGTAGAACAATATTAGCATTACCAACATTTCTTCTAGTGTTCTAGTCGATTACGCTCTTACATTATCCCTTTCCAAATCTTTCACTCTTTGCATTACAACCCAAGCTTTTTCATGTGCTCACAATTCACACTCTTTGCTCACTTCCCCCATTCCAAGCAAATGTACCACCATTTGTAAGTGTTTACTTCATTTATTAAAAATCATGGAATTTGGTACTCAATTATTTATATTTAAAACATTTGCTAAATCAAAATTCATCTAACACAGTTGTGTGTCTATGTCCATGACATAAAATCTTGCATGGTACAATGACATAACCATTAACGGAAGTAGTAATAATATTTGCTAAATAAAAACTAACATACAATGCCATATTTGCATGTTTTAACTCTAGGCGTGGTAGCCTGATGGTGGTCAGTGGTGGTGGTTTGTGCAAGCCACAAACTATTCGCGTTGGCCAATTTCTTATGGTGTGGTCTCGGGAAAAATAATAGGACGGTGTTAGATAGTTTTTGACAAATAATACGAAGTATTGCTAATTTTAAATCTAGAACTGAAATCCAATCCATAATTCTGTAATCTGGACCAAACCAATTTTTGTTCGGATTTTTTTACGAAACTAAGCGTTATTAGTAAACTATTTACGAATATAGACGCGTGGCCAAACTATTTACGAAATTGAGCTTCTGAGGTAAAACGCTGCCTCGGTCAACGTTTTTCCTCATTTTTATTTATTTAATTTGTTTTGAATTATGTATTTTGTGAAATACAAAATAAAAAATAAAAAAAAAACTGAAATACACAAAAACGCTGTCTCAGTCAGCGTTTTTGTGTTAGGCTATAACAGGCCTTAAAACGCTGACTCAGGCAGCGTTTCATTAATACTAGAAACACGCTGCCTCAGTCAACGGTTTTTCCTGGTATATTCTTCCAGGCAGACGCAACGCATTCACTCTTCCTCAAAGCTAAAAACTCAAACTCTCTCTTCCACAAAGCTCTGCCGTTGCCGTCGCTGCCGCTGCCGCCGCCGCCTACTGCCTGCTGCCGCCGCGCCTCTCCTCTTCTTTATAATCACATTTTTTGTACTTCTCACTTATTTGTTTTTAAAATTTTAAAACCTAGGTTAGTTTGATAATTATATAGTACATTGTTTTAATTTGATAATGTTGTTGATTATTCTAAGTTAGTTTGATGTAAATTGATAATTATGTTGATAATTCTAAGTTAATTTGTTGTAATTTGATAATAGTTTAGTATAAAAGCCCTAAATTGATGTTAGTTTAGTAAGAAAGTTTATGATGAAATTGTGGGAATGTTTGGTAAAAATGTTGAAAATGTTGATGAAATTGTTGATGAAATTGTTGTTTTAATTTGATAAAATAGCCTACATTGTCGTTTAATTACGAAAATTATGTTATGTAGAATACGTTGGTTGTTAGTGTGAATATGTTCGTTGTGTACTTTGTTTTGGTTGTTATGTGAATATGGTTAATTATGTTTGTAGTGTGAATTTCTTGGTTGTTATTGTGCGAATTGGTGGAGATTGCATGCAATTAAGATGTGTTTTTGGTTGTTGTATAGAATATGGCTGCACAAAACGCAGCTTTGTTATGCCGATGGGGGGGTGAATTTGTGTCTGATGGACCGAATGTCCAGTATAGTGGTGGAAATATGGAACCATTGCTACTTGGACCAGACATGACTTTCAACGATATGATGAACGAGGTTCATAGCATTATTGGCTTAAACCGAATGAATGTACAACTTAACATTCAAATGAGGTTTGAGACTAATAATGCGGTTCAAGTGTTACCTTGTTCTAACGATAGACATTTGAAAGCTTTGAGGAGCGCTGTTTTAATGAGGGGTTATCCACATGAGATATATGTAGAAATAGTGTCTACGTGTACGCAACAAAGTACTCGACCAGATCAACAAGCTACCTATTTTTCCGGTTACACAGAGTCCTTCCGAATGCCCTCACAAGACATTCCATCAACTGAATATGGGATTGGGTCCTTCAGCAGACTGCTTCATGACGATCGGTTCCAGATGCCGTTGAGTTCACATATAGCTTCACCTGTATATGGTGGAACATCCACGACAATGTTTGGCCAATCTGGGCCTTCGACATCGAACACAGTTATATCTTCTCCCATGCAACTCCAAAGTTATTCACCTACGCAGCATGATGATCATACATCACCGTCTCAACCATTGGTGAATCATCTTGAAAATCTACAACATATGGTGAATAACGAGTTGTCTCTGTATGATGCGCTCCGGGAAACAAATGATGAGGCTGAGAGCGAAGAGGAGGAACCAATTCTGGATAACATGGATGTTGATTCTACAGACATGGAAGGTGGGGAGGCCATGGTTAGAACTCCTATTCCTTGGTTAAGTCAAGTAAATGAGAATTATGAGGTTGATCAATATTGGGCCAAATCAGGTAGTCATACAACATTTGTGATCGAGGGGGAGTTTGAGAAGGGTATGTTCTTTGAATCTAAGAAACTGCTTCAGGAAATGGTGAAGAAGTATTCTATACAAAGGAACCAATTCTACACCACAGTGACCTCGAATGAGAAGGTCCTTCATCTGCGGTGCAAGAAGAATTGTGGTTGGTCGCTACGAGGCACCAAAAAAAGTGAGCACTCAGATACCTTTACCATAGTCACATACAAAGGCCCGCACCGGGACACCTGTGTCACTGAAGTGTTATCTACATATCATGCACACTTGGATTCATCCTTAATTTCCGATTTTGTGAAGTCTTTTGTGCAGAAAGATCCATGCTTGAAAGTTGAATTTATACAGGAACTCATATCCAAGCATTTTCAGTTCGACGTTACTTATCGAAGAGCATGGTATGCTAGGGAGAAAGCCATAGCTGAAGTATTTGGAGATTGGGAGAGTTCTTATGGCCGACTTCCGCACTTCATGGAAGCACTCTAACAGTCAAACCCGGGAACCGTTGTTGTATGGAAACACAAAGCTCTGGTAGACGATGTTTATTACAGCAACATGGAAGTGTTTGAACGAGTATTTTGGAACTTCGGCCCTTGTGTTGAAGGTTTTAAACATTGTATGTTTGTCATCTGTATCGATGGGACGCATTTGTACGGGAAATTTAAAGGAACATTGTTGGTTGCTACAGGTGTGGATGCAAACTTCCAAGTATTTCCGCTTGCATTTGCGTTAGTCGAAGGGGAAAACATTTCCAGCTGGTCTTGGTTTCTGGGCTGCATTCGGGTTCATGTCACTCAACGGGATGACCTCTGTGTTATATCTGATCGACATGCTGGGATCATTGCAGCAATGAATGACCCTAACGTTGGATTCACCGAGCCGCGAGCCTATCACAGGTTTTGTGTTCGGCACTTGGCTTCTAACTTGAAGACTCACGTGCGAAGAAACGACATGAGAGATATGTTCAAGGCTGCTGCGTACCAAAGGCAGGAAAGAAAACTGGTAGCTGATATGAGTTTGATCGGTCAGGCGTGTACCAAGGCCATACAGTGTATTGTCCAAGTGCCCTTGCCTATGTGGTCTTTATTTCACGATGCTGGGTGTGTTGTTCGGTGGCAAGAGTGGCAGCCATTTACAGATCATTTACCTGCAGCTGGTAGACCACGACTGGGAGCATATTTGTGGCTACAGCTGGGGCAGTGCTTGTCTGGCGATGTTGTATCGCCATCTGTGTAGAGCATCCCGCCGGGGTTCTCGTGAGATCAGCGGACCGTTATTTTTGCTTCAGGTGACCTACCTATCTGTTAACAATTTAATTCGGAAAGTTCTTACTTAGTTTACAATTAACCTAGTTTTGTGTGTTTGATGTCCAGTATTGGTCTTGGGAGCACATCCATGTAGGCAGGCCAGGTAGGCCTGCTATACATCGTCAGGGGCAGCAGGATCAGGACCAGCAGTATGAGCGGTACATTCCTCCACCACGGCCTTCCGCTGACGAGGCGTACGCTTGCAGATGGGCGGTCCCCAAGCTGACATATGCACATGCGGCGAGGGGCCTGCCGTACTACCGAGACGCCCTTGATCGACTGACCGAGGATCAGGTGAAATCTTTAATTTGTTTATGAAATTGTTATTTATTATGTATACTCTTAACATATTTAATATGCACTAACCTGTTTATTATGTTACTTTTTATGTGTTATCGCAGATGACATGGGACCCGTATGAAGCTGATTTAGTTGCTGCCATGCTTCCACATCTACTAGATCATCAGGCGCAGTAGCGTTCTAGGGTCCCCCTAATCTGTTTTGAGGTCGTCGAGGGTCACCTACCAGATCGAGTCATGCGACAGTTTGGACTACGACAGACTGTCCCCCAGCAGTGTGACACTAGTGCCCGGCTGCACCGCATTGACCGTCGGGGAAAGAGCGACAGGAACTGGCGGACGGAGCATGCCCAGTACATTGACTTGTGGCATCGACGGTTGGAGTTCGTCGTCACTGGTGACCCCATCCACGGCGTTATGGATCCATACGATCCATACATGGAGTGGTACATGCAGATTACACGGCGTTTCATCAACCCCAACTACACACCGCCATCCGCACATTACCATCCATCCTTTGACGTGATCAGGGGATATGTAAGTGTATTTGATTAACTTATTTTTATCAATTTTAAATTTGTATATCATTCAACTAACTCATCCTTAATTACTGCAGGCGTTGGATATGACGGCGATGGTTGACGCACTGTCGGACGTCCTTCCAGGCATACCTGAGCCGCCCAGAGCACAGGTCGAGCGGGTGCGAGATATGGGCATGGCTACCTTGCAGAGATATGGTCACGCCTATCTCGTCCACTCCCGGGACGATCATGGCGGCCACTCTAGTCACTCACAGTTCGAGGCTGGCCAGAGTAGCTGTGGGGGTGATCCTTCGTCATTCACGGGCGCAGAGGAGTACGACATTCGCAGTTCCGCGCCCCTACGTCATCCTGATGACCCATCTTCCAGCCAGCTGACTCCGCCAGTACGCCCGAACCCATTTACCACGGTCCGTCACTACAGCCGTCGTCAAAGGCCGAGAGTGGACATACAGGATAGAGAGCCGTTACACCAAATTGATGAGTCAGAATAGGATAGAATTATCTGATTTATTTGCTGTAATGACCTTCTCTAGTTTGTTGTACATAACACTTACATTACATTATTATTTTAATAATTATTTGAATGAATTTATGTCTTGTTTGAATTTCAAATTCCTTATTTGTCCACGTTTGACTCATTTCATTCAAAATAAATTGTGGATGTGGAGGTGGTGGATGTGGAGGAGGATGGGTGGTGGAGGATGTGGAGGAGGAGGGTGGTGGAGGTGGTGGTGGATGTGGAGGAGGAGGGTGGTAGAGGTGGTGGTGGATGTGGAGGAGGAGGGTGGTGGTGGTGGTGGATGTGGAGGAGGAGGAGGGTGGTGGTGGTGGTGGTGGATGTGGAGGAGGAGGGTGGTGGAGGATGTGGAGGAGGAGGGTGGTGGTGTTGGTGGATGTGCACTGGCTGCTGTTGGGGGCCTGCTGTTGCTGCCTTCAGCCAGCAGATAAAACGCTGACTGAGGCAGCGTTTTATGCTTAGGTGTAAAACGCTGACTCAGTCAGCGTTTTTCTCTGTTATGTATACAAGAAAAACGCTGACTGAGTCAGCGTTTTACCGTATTTCCAATTTTTTTTTTTAAAATTTGTATTTCACATAATACGAAATTTTATAAAAAAAAATAATAACCAAAAGTAAAACGCTGACCGAGACAGCGTTTTGTGTCAGAAGCTCAGTTTCGTAAATAGTTTGGCCACGCGTCTAGATTGGTAAATAGTTTACTAATAAAACTTACTTTCGTAAAAAATCCTTTTTGTTCCTTCTTTGTTGCAGTCAACAAATTGCAGAAACAAGTACCATGCTTATTATTATTTCCCCCATAAATAAATTAAGGATTTTCTAAATTTGAATTTCGAATCAAAAAAAAATACAAAAAGAAGAAGAGGAGCGTCAAAAAAGAATAACAAAAGAATTTGGGTCCCGCCAAAAATCCAACCGTTTAACATCATTAACTTCCTTCAATTTTCAGCTTTCAATCCAATCATCACATAACACGTCAGCAAAAACCTCAAAAAACCCATTTTTTCTCGTTTAATTAATTAATTAATTACTGTATAACGTTTAAGATTCAAAAATTGAAAAAAAAAACAAAAAAAAAAGTGAGAAATTTTCCCGCTCAACTGAGATAAATAAACTGACGAAGTTTCTCTTTCTCTCCCACTCTATCATAACTTCTCTCTCTAAATTCTCTCTAAAATCTTTCTCTCTCTAAAAAAACCTCTGCAATTATGGAAGAACCCCTCAAAATTCAACAATCTTCTGCTTCTGCTGGTAAGTTTTTATTCATTTTATCGAGTTCGATTTCAAGAATTCTTTATTTATTTTTATTATACGGGCGTTTTAAGTTCATTTTCATTACCACTATTTATTACCGTCTACTACACGAGTTGCGAATGTTGTTTCCGAAGAATTAATCTGGTTTTGTTGTGTTTCATTTTATGGGATTTTGGGAAAACAGCAAAATCAAAGCTTAGGTATCCGCTTCGTTCGGCTGCAAAATTGAATGATCAAACTAACAAATCCCCTGAAATTGCTAATAATTCTTCCTCTGCTGCTTCCAAGAGGTAATCTTTACACTATTTAATTATGTAATTGGGTAATTTTACATGAAATTGATTGAATTCAAGTTCAAATTTGATTTATTTACTCACTTTACATCAAATTAAATAGGTTTTTGAATATATATGTTTAAAGTGTAATTGATACGGAATTATTTCAGGAGAACTGGTCAATGATTGTTATGGTGTGATTAGTTGTGTAGTTGCTGGTTATTATCTTCTATGAATTGGTAATTTTTATTGTATCAGAATTCGCGTCATATACAGTTGTACTTTCTGAATTTGTCATGCCAAATTTAGAATTAATTAGAATATACGCATTTTGTTATACCATGTACAAATCTTTCGTGTTGTTACAAAGACCGAGTCATTTGGGCCTAAATAGGATTGTTCAATAAAGGGTACGTTAAATTGTGTTGCTTAGGTATACCCGAGTGCAAAATAGAGGTTTTGTTATTATTTTGGAATTTGGGTCAGTCCAAATACTAGCAGTACTAACTATGATTCTCTTTTGAAATTCTATGTTGTAAAGTACATAAAATCATGATACTTGTCAAAAATGCTGATGAATTTTGTTGAATTTCTCCATAATTGAGAAAAAAAATAAATAAATTGCTTGGGGTGTTTTGATATATTTTTCCTGATTGGTATGATATGTGTTCTTTAGAGGGAGGACTCCTAGTACAAGCAAAAGTGTGAGTGTTCTTGAGCTTTCTGGCAAGAACACGGAGAAAGCTGCCAAGCCGCCGAGAAGGCTGTCAATTCCTGCAAAGTCATCTGTGAGTCCTAGGCAAAGAGCTGCTAGCAACATTACTCCAATCTCGGAAGCTAGGTCCAAGAGATTTGGTAATGGACCGGAAAGATGTGTGACGCCGCTGTCTGATGTTTCTAGATCATCAACCCGTAGGAAGTTTAATATCCTGTCATCTGCATCATATTGGCTGTCACAAATTAAGCTCTCAGAGTCTACTGCTAAACACTCGATTTCACTTGGGTTCTTCAAGCTTGCCCTCGAGGCAGGATGTGAGGTATTACATCTTGGAGAATTGCAGTTGATATTGTGATTGGTGACTTGATTACCATTTCTGATTTATATGTTCTTGTTCAGCCTATGCAGCGTCTGCGTGAGGAGCTAAAATCTTATGTGCAGAGGCACAACCTCGCCGAACTTGGAGAGACTGTCAGAAGCTTATTCGAGGGCTATGAAATCTCAGAAACCTTTGAACAATTGCAAGAATCTGTGACCTGCTCTCTTGTGCCAGAAGATGCAACTACTGTCTCTGGTGAGGATGCTCAGAACAACTCTTCAACCGCGGCAACCAAAAAGTTCAAACCAAAATCTCTAAACACTGATACTCAAGCTTCCTCAGCTAAGGCTTCTTCCAAGAAGGAAAATGTGCCAAGCATTGTTACAGTAATTAAGACTCGAGCATCAAATCGTGACCCTGCTAAGCCAAAGTTAGGCACTGAAAGCGGGGGAAATAATATTAAGAAGAGAGTTCAAAAGCCAGGCAAGCAAGAGTCAAATGGAGAGAAAATCATGAAGCAGGATGAAAAACCAGTCTCTGAAGAAGGTACATTACATGATTCTAGCAAATGGCCAAATGCTATTTTCGACGTATAATCTTGTACTATACTCCACATAACTGCAGTCCATTGATTTATGAGCTTAATATTGTTGTTCGTTTGTGTTCCAGTTGTGGCCAAAGCATTGGACATGGAAGAAACACTAGAGGAAAACAAAGAAAACATGGTATCAATACTTTCTGCCTAAACCTTTTTCTCATCACTTAAAGCTAGCATTTTGTTTACTCTCTTTCTGTACATAGAAAATTACAAATTCGATCTCTTAACATTTTTCACAAATTATGCAGGATGCTCCACATATGGGAGAGGTAAGCGCGACAGAAGTAAATTAGGCGTAATCAGCATCAAGAATGCTGAATATATGGTCATATAAGATGCAGTATTTGATGCTGTTAGTATTGGTTTGTCTTCATAGTTTTTAGTGGAGGGCTTTCCTGTTTGTAGAAAGGTTTAAACAAGCAGTTGTGGTGCAAGATACTCTTTTTCTTCTCCCATTTATTTGTATTTTTTCTACAGGTGGGCGTGAATCTTTGCAAATTTGTGTTTGTCTCTTATCATATAGTGATATGTTAATACTAGTATGTATTTTATCTTGTCATTGGTCTTCCCTGCTCTAAAGGCTCTACATTGAATGTTGCCTTTTAAGGGGAATGGGGCAATCGTCATGGGACGGAAGGAGTAGTAATTAGCTTCGATTTTGTTGTGTTGCTCATCTAGGGTGGTTTGTTTTATTATTCTTTTATACTTCATACAAAAGATTTTTTTAGTTCATGACTTCATGACAGATCCGATTAAGTGCTCAAGCTCAATGCATAAAGCGTTAAGTGAAAATTCCGTAGTATCCTTTCTCTTGAATTACTTGCATCTGAAATCATCTCAAATTATCATAGCACTTCCATGATCTCAAACCTTTATTATTTTTTATGATTAGTTCTCACCTATTTCTTAAAGTGAAAATTAAAAAAAAAATTAATTTAATTTTTTATTTTTAAAACTAAAAAGTCCAGCACTGTCAAAAACCACCCAATAAAATACATCTTATAATGTCAAACCATTGCCCAGTCAAAGCATAGCGTGATTGGCGTCCAATCTAAAATGGAGGGATGGATACAAAACTAATTTGCTTGGCAAAACTAATCAACAAGATGTGCAACAAAGCCAACAATGGTATAACTACTAGCTTAAGATTTTAATATTTGCAAACTAGTTCTTTTTGAGTTTTTTCCAACCACTGGAGATGATATTTTGATATTGGTACCCAACTACACAAAACTTATATGCACAAAATAATACCAAGTATTCAGCATGTTTATATATGCCTGTTTATTTGCCTAATTATGATTACTTAATACTATCCGGAACATCGAAGAAATGGTAAAACAAATAAAAAAATATGATGGAACCCATTCAACTAACCCTATTATGTTATCATCACCAATTGCCCATATTTGCGCCTGACTTTAAAGAATGACGTAGTTGATGGCTTAGAAAAGTCATCGGTTTACGACTTTAAACAACTGGACTAGATTCCCTCCGATTCAAGTAATTGAATTAGGTTTATTATAATAATGCATTACAAAGCGGTTATAAACTAGTACCTCATCCGTTCACTTTTAGTTGCAATATTTTTAAATTTACAATATTTACATTCTTACATAGCTACACTCGACCCTAATTATTGATTTACATGTTTGGTAAAATATAGTCATGTGAGGTCATGTTAGATTCGTCTCAATTTATGTTTTTATAATATTTAATTTTTATATTTTTGTACGTATTTTTTAAAGATACAAAGAAGTAAATTATGCATCAGCAAATGTGAAAATTAAAGTGTTACAATTAAAAGTAAACAGAGGAAGTATATATAGTAGATCGTGTAAATCTCTCTTTAAAGTCCACAAACAATTAAAATTTAGAATATGTTTTGTACTCCATACATGATTTAATATGATGTTTAAACACTAAATTGCTCTATATATCAAGATATGATGTAATTCTCATGTTGAAGTAAAATATTTATAAAGGTAATGATATATATTGTCCTTAAAGCTACATGTACTTCGTATGTATTTCCTAAATTGGTACTCGGTACATTATTAGTTAAGAAATATTTGACAAAATAACAAATAATTGGTATAATTAATGATATATTTTCACTTTTAGCTCTTTATTATATGCAGTCCCTATCATTGGTCTATTATTAAATGTAAAAATTCAATTTAAATTAATTTGCATGAGTAAATTAATTTTCCTATAATTTTCTAAACAATTTCATATAACACAAATTCAAAAAAAATAAAATAAAATTAAGCTCTAATAAGAGTTTTAAGATCAATTTACAATTAAAATAAGGGTCTGTTCTCATTGACTGAACTCAGTTGAACTGAACTGAACAGAACTGAACTGAGCTGAGCTGAACTGAATTTCAACGTAAGAGAACAGGTCCTAAGATTTAACAAATTTAAATAAGTTCCTAAATCAAATATATAAAAATTAAATGAACACAAATATACAATGCATAAAGTTACTATCAACTTTAATGTCTTGTTGAGATGTGGTAATAAAACATCTTAACGCTAAGATTTCTCACAAAAGTCGTTATGTATGTTGAATCTTCTACCCCACTCTTATAGTGTTGTTGTACACTTGTACCTATGTGTTCCAAATTCTAACATCTTAAATGCAAGGCCTTCTAAAATGACCATTTTTAAATTTTTTTTTAAAAAATAAATAAAAGATGCAACATTTCTTTTTGATGAGAACTAGAAAATTTTCAAGCCATGTTGATATTTTAAAAAATAAATAGTAATTATAATATTCCATCATATTATTAACAATAATAATAAAAATAATAAGTACTCCGTAATAAAGTTTCTAGAAAAAATAATGGTTCTAAAAAAAAGTAGAGTTTTAATAATAAAAAATTAATTAAAAAAATGGAGTAATATATTAGTTAGAAACTATATATGGATTAAGTTATTTTTTTAAAAAAAAATTATTTTTATTTTTTACAATGGAATCTTTGGAGATTTATGCAATAAAAAATAAAATAAACATGAGATATTGATGCTAATTTCGTTAGGATTGATTGACTTGGTCTAGTCAACAATTAATTGAAAGTAAGTTATGGTTTTCGATCTACGTTTATAATTCGACATACAATGCCGCGTAAATAATTGATTATTCCACAAGTAGCAGAAAATGCCCTACTCTACCACCCAACTTAACACTATATATAATCTCAATACTCTCAATTATTCCCTCACTCAACTTTCAACCTATAAATCTTGTTTATACTTCTATTCATTTCCTCTCAAAACTACAATCACAATCATTGTTCACAACCACAACCACAACCACGACCGCAACCACAACCACGACCACAACAGTTCTATATTATTTATAATGGACTTGAATAATGCAAATGTAAAGTCAACCTCCACCCGCTCCGATGGAAGGTATGAGAGGTTTCTTGCCAAGGCGGAGGGTTATCTACATAAGTATCAAGCCTCCCACTCATCCCCGGCCTCAGATGCGCCGGTTGTAATAAATGGTGATAATGGTAATAATGGAACTCGTCATTTAGAGTTTTTCAAAAAGGCTCAAGGTTATTTAAACAAAAAAGACAAGGAAGATAAAAAGGATAAGAAGGATAAAAAGAATAAGAAAGATGAAAAAGATGGTGGTGATCATTATGAGAATTTGAGTAGCGAAAATGAAGGTCAACATGATCATAAAGAGCATCTAAAGTTGGCTCAAGCCATGTTGAAGAAAATTAAAAAACATAAAGAAAAACATGGAAGACAAAATGAGGAAGAACAAGTTGAAGAGGAAGGCGAAATCGAAGAAGAAGAAGAAGAGGTAGAGGAAGAAGAAGAGGGTCATTGGTTTACAGAATTAATGGAGGGGGTTAAAGAATTTGTTGAAGGATTAAATGAAGAATGAAGATGATATGCATGATAATTTAATTCATGATTGTATTAATTTCTGTTGTAGTCTAACTTTATATTACAACTTTTAATTGTATTGTAATGATTTTAATTTCTAATACTCGCATTTCATTTTTAATTGTAATAATTTTTTGTTCAAGTACATGAATTATATGATATTTGTATTAAATTTCATTGGTAAATTATTTATGATGAAGTGAGTATATTAATGCATTTTAACTAACTATGCATAATACTTGTATAGTCGATGAATGTTCTTGCTAGACAAACTAATTAGTTAATCAAATATGCGCTTCTAATTAATATTTAGAAAGGGAAATTATATAATTTAATTCTTATTAAAGTTTTTTTATAAATCCAAATGTTGATTCATTTTTTAGTTAAAATAAATAAATAAATGAATAATCGAAATTGGCTACTTCGCCATTTGCATTGCAATATTTTCATAACTAAAAATAAAAAAATTTGTGAGTGGTTCTTAATATCTGATACATCGTGAAAAAAAAAAACATTCGATCATAATTCATTAACAATAATAGTAAAAACTGAAAAGCTTGAGAAATAAAGTAGATATTTGTAAAGTTTTCTTCTGTTAATAAGCTCATATCCGCCAAATTCTCTCATACCTTGATTTATGTAGGATTCCAAAATTTTCTCTTACCATGAATATTTAAAAGTTGACATATAAATACATTGTAAATGAGATACTTCAAATTAAATTATCTCACATTAAAAATTCTACAAATTATTGTAACTTGTCTTTCTCTCAATGGAAGGAAGCCGCAGGGAAAGATATGGAAATATATTAAAGAAAGCTGAGAAGTACCTTCACGGACGTCAAGGTTCCGAATCGTCAGCAACTTTAGCAGCTTCGGAACCCTCAAGTGCGCCTCCCATTAAGGGTGCTGGCGACGATGATGGTGGAAGCAGTTACAAAGCATACTTGCGAAAGGCTAAGGAGTTCATGCAAAAGAAGGATGATGATAAGGAAAATCAAGCTGGAGATGGGAATTCGGATGCAACTGCTGCTGATAAAGATAAGAAAAAGCAGTATGCAGCTATAGCTACCGGTTTGTTGGCGGCAAGAAAAACGCATAAACTTATGCGAAAAGGGAAGAATAAGAATGGGAAGGCGGGGCAGGAAGGCGAGGAGGAAGAGGAAGAGGAAGAAGAGGAGGAGGAGGAGGAGGAAGACGAGGAGAGTAGTGGATGGTTCACAGAGTTCATAGAAGGATTGTCGGAGTTCTTAGGCGAAGTTGAACTTTGATTTGTTTTAATGGCTCTTCCTGCCAACAAGAAAATACTTGTTTTAATACATAGTATTTGATTTCTTTTGTTATACTAGATATTTTGTTTCCCTATAATAATGAACCATCTTTACGAATAATCGTCAATTGTCACATTGCCCTAACTTCTTAGGGTATTTTGTTGTCTCAAAACAACAATGCATGTCCAAATTTGTTTATTCATCTGTTATTTATTCAATGGATTTGGTGAAATTGGAATTCACATTAATTTCGATAATTCACATTAATTTCGATATGTAGATCATCCATCAAATTGTTTTATAGCTCGTATATGATATTAGGTGATAAGGTTTGAGGTCATACTACATTGGTTTTTAACTCTATCAAACGAGGATTTACGGAATAGGAATCAGCCAGCAGGGAGCAGCTCGTCTAGGCTCTAACAAAAAAACCTCTATAGGGTGGTTACTACTGGGAATATGCTATCTCGTGACCTATAAGGCTACACCTATACTGGCCAGGTTTAACAAGGAATTAACTAGTTTTGTCCATGTTCTTTTCCTTCACAAAGTTTCTTGTATCCAAATTAGCACCCTGAAACAATCTACAAAAGGCTGGAGATTGACATTGTTCAACGCCATTAACTTACAAACAAGGGGCGGACTTTGATCATTCATCTACAATTCTACATATATCAAAGCAGACATCCGCAGAATGACAATGTATGAATTTAAATAATGAACACGGTACTAAAATGTATACATATTAGAGAGAGACATGGGAACATGCCTCACAGCATTCCAATGCTGCTCTTGCACCAGAGGATGATGTTAATCTGCTGTCCAGCTCTGCTCCACAATCTCCCGGACTCTCCGGTTGTACTCTCGCTTGTTCTCACTAAACAGTCTTGCAGCCTCTGAATTTGCAGGGGAATTGGGGTTTGGATCACAAAGCAGAGACTGCAGCAACAGGGTAGTATGTCAGAATTTTTTTGAGAAGGCATCGATGTACACAACCACAGAAATGACTAAATATCTATTAAAACCAACATCCTAAAATTTGGGGGTAAGGCAAAGAGCATGTGGTCATTTTGACCAGGTACACCATGAGCACTGTGCACCCGGCCGACTATGTCAACAACTAACTAGAATGAATGCAAGTAGCATATTTATAAACTCAACAACTAACCTGTATGGATGTAAGAATAGCAGCAACATCATAGATTGGACTCCACTGGTTTTGTAGGATGTCCAAACAGATACTTCCGTCAGCATAAACTGGACACATTACAGGAACATGAAGTTATTACTAAGTGAGAAACACCACCTACATGAATGAAAGTTCATACAAGAAAAATGGATGTCACTTACTATTAGGATGGAACATTCGAGAAATAAAACGAACACTGGGGGGCTTATTTGGGTAATCCTCAGTAAACTGAAGTGTCAACTTAAACGTGCCTGAAAAACTCACAAACTTTTAG
Source organism: Chenopodium quinoa (assembly GCF_001683475.1). Lineage (NCBI taxonomy): Eukaryota > Viridiplantae > Streptophyta > Magnoliopsida > Caryophyllales > Amaranthaceae > Chenopodium > Chenopodium quinoa. The sequence continues at coordinate 3,744,590 of NW_018744626.1, read as the reverse complement.
TTGGAGAAACTCACTACATATCAGAAAGGTAAAGAGCTGACATTACATAAACCAAAATTTTACAATCTTATCACAAGGATTTATGATTTAACAACCATATTTTTGCAAATGGAGTATATGCTATTTCAAAATGCAATTTGCTCAGCACAAATGGAAAAGAGAAACAGGGAATTTGCTCTTCAAAATTTCAAAATCTACCCTTCCTAATCCAAGTACTCCAGCACAGTTTTTTACAGTATACTGAGCTCCGAGGCTATATAGAGTAAACTCCCAATAATTGGAACTATAAAAACTCTCCAGCTCACAATTAACTAATTAAGTTTACACCTGGGATTGGCACATAGTAGAATAACATGCTCATAAGTGGGTAAGAGGGCCGGGGGGTGGAGATAGAATTGGGACAGAAAAGTGAAAATTGGTTGATACAACGAGAGAAAGAAAAAGGAAATTTATCAATAGCAAGTGAGACACCCATAGAAAGTAGCCAATTAATATAGGAAGGACTACAATGAACTACCACAACCTACAAACCAATTTTTAGCTTTTAGAACAGACCTACGAAGCTCTTGACAGTATCTTTTTCACAAACCAAACAAGCCACTTTCCCCCATGAAGAGAACTACCATCCAGCATAACAGAAACAAAACCATTTTCAACGAGAGAAGTAACATATGGGAAGCAGGTAATTAGTCTCTACATGCAAAACCTTAGAAGCAACAGCTTTTCAGTATTGGACTCCAGCAACCTGTCTCTACTGGACAACCATCAAAGCAATTACGATGCTCCTAGGCTCTAATATTTCCATATTACTTTCACCCTCCTCACATTTTACCCAACTAAAAGGAAACCTTTAAAATTTTAAATGCCTGACTATTTTCATCACCATTTAACTCACAGCCAACCCAACCCCCATAATTTCTTTCAAAAACCCCAAAACTGCACGGTTCCAATACTAAAAACAGTAGCTAACACTGAACTTTAAAATTCAGAAATTCTTTTATCAACTTTACAGCAAAAAAATTAGCACCAGAATCCACAGCCCACTACAACTCAGAAACTACGGTTTAATTTCAACTCCAAAGTGGTTTCGTGTTAAAACACCTTTGTCCAGTCTTTTTGCCATCTCGATAAAGCCATTGGAATGGGATATATGCATTAGAAAAATGAAAATAACAAATTCTATCCAATAATAATATAGAAAATACCACAAAGGACCCTTATAGATTTCCATGTCTCCAGTCTCTCCACTAGAGTATGTCAAAATTGATCAAACATAATTTCCTAGACCCTGTCAACCACAGAGTACAGAACCGCCCATGCTAAAACTAGAAGTGCATGTTCAGATAGAAGTAGCATCTATGCCTGACATAACAAAGAAATTAAATACTGCTAATTCGTGTGGTATTAACTGTTATATCTGTCTTAACTAGGTGAGAATTTGATGGACATTTTTCCAAAAGGTTAAGAAATGAAAACTTATCAAGGCTCAAAGTGAGCACTTTACCTTAGCTACAAGTGCACTCTTCACCTTTGTTTCTTTGACTCTCCCTCTCTTTCTTACTCTAGTTTCTTTTACTTACCCTCAATCTTTGTAGCTAAGAACTGTGACAAGGGAGAAAGGAATGAGGTATGGGGTGAGCTTAGGGAGAAGAAAGAAACCAATGTCATAGTCTTAGTGAAGCTAGTCTGCCCAATGGGGAGCATCCACTAATAAGATTTTGCCCCTTATTACTTTATCATTTAAGCTCCAAATATCATCTCAAGCAAGCTCCATCTGCTGTCCACAACCTTATGGTAAATCAATTTGTTACATGACATTGCCTAAATTACTTTATAATCTACTTGTATGCATAGCTGTTGTGGTTTCTGTTTTGATTGTGACATCAAATGATCTCCAAAAATCACTAATCTTTGACTACAACCTTAATTTAATATCATTAAGGTCTCCACAAAACTTGGTCGAAAAATAAGCTCGTTTTCTGTTTCTTCAAATTTCATACTCATGCCGTACTTATCATGGCTATAATACATAAGTTATCGAACAGCACATGCTAACCCAAATGGATTTATGAATCATCTCAATAGCATGTGCTCCATCTTTTGGACCCATTTTCATGATTTTATCAACATTTCAAGCCCTCGATATTCCTTTTGCCTTGAAATAGTATCTCAATCCATAATCTAACAGCACGTGCTCCATCTTATTAAACCGTTTTTCATGATTTTCTTATTATTCTGTATTTAATCTAAAAATCACATTTCAAGCTCTCGATATTATTTTTTTCCCGAAATAATATCTCAATTTATTTATCCCAAATAAATGACAATTATAATCCATTTGGTCATAATTCAGAAGTCCTTTGACTTGATCAAATTACTCTCAATAGTCAAACTTAATTATTCACACACACACCACACACTCACTCAAGCACGTGCGACACACACTATAAAATTCGTATCATTCGTGCATACATGTATCGCACACTATCACATAATTACCATTTCATTTTAATTAATGCAAACTTGATTAGTATTCCTTTCAGATTTTACAGGTTTTTATTAACACCAATAGTATCGCAGAATCAAATGCTTTCACATTTATCACAATCTTATAGTGGGTTTATTAAGAACTAGGGTCTACAGCCAAAGTATTGGTTTTTATTCTAACTTTTAAAAATATGAGACAGCTGCCACGCTGCATGAGTTCTTGCTGCAACTACAAAGTCCACAACACATCAACATCAGATGCTGCCTAAGCTGTGATAGACTTGCGTGCCCAGGACACCAATTTCCCCAGGATATTAAGGAGCACCTCCTCTCACTGGAGTACTTCCATACTCAGCTCATTCCTGTACCCCCCTAGATATCCTCTCGTAAAAGACAAAATCAAATCCAAGGATAATAAGAGCTTATTTGGGTTACACCATTACAGGTAAAAAGAATTTGCCTTTTCTTCTTAATTCTCCAAGGAAAACCAGTCAGATCCACCCTAACCTCATTTAAAATCTGCATTATTTTAACTCTCCATTATCCGAACCTGTGCCTCTTGAGCACAGCAATGATTATGCCTCAATTTGACAGTCGATTCTTGATTCTATCCTCAAATTTCGATAGATGCCCCTTTATTTCCACGGTAAATCTCTGTAGGATTCTAAATTTAATATATAACCACACACTTAACCCAATATATACATTTCTGCCACAGTTATCCTATAAACATGACTGTTCCTGAGCTCTACACTAATAAAGATGGTCAAATACTATCCTGGGAAATGATTCTTAAACCTAAAGACAACTAGCGATCACATAGTATTTAAAAATATTTCCATGGAAACCAGCAAAACTTGTTCCAACACAAAAGGCAATAATCTTGATCAAATAATTGTTATGGATGATAGGACTCCAAATTTTCAAATCACTAACCCATAATACCCACCCCACTCCAAACCATATCTAGTATTACTATATCTTGAATTCCTAATTAATATCTTCCTTTGTATTAGATGCGCGCTCCAATTATTCCATTTAGCTCCAACTAACCACAAATCTCGATTCAGCTCAGCCATACAGGAGCTAAATCAACCAGTATATATGATTATAATCCTCAGCAGATGAAGACAAGGAGAAAAATGCCTTTAATGAGCCTTATCCTACTTAAAGGTTGAAATTAGTATCAAGAAAAGAAAGTCAATAATAACATAGTTTTGTGCTTTTTGAACAAGAAACAAAATTACTTCTTCCGTTCTAGTCACAACGCATTCCTTTTAGAAAAATTGCAAATTAATTGCAATAATTTTATTTAGCCAATGATACCGTATATCTCTCTCCACATCACATGGGTCATTCTTTTTATCTCTCCCTATCTCTCTGCTCTCCTAAAATCAATGCATCCCCTCCACGTTGCAGTAAAAAGACGGAGGAAGTATTAGTTAGAAAAACACTTTAATAAGATCAAAGAAGGATGAAGATTATGATGCTATCCATATCCCATTCATCTCTTAATAAAATACTAATGATATGCAATCGTAAAAATCAAGTATAACTAAACAAAGATAGAGAGAGTATTTGATTGTTCAAGCATATTTCTCTGGTTGTCTTCTAGACGTGTTTAAACAAGAAAAGCATGCCTATCAGAAAATTCTACACATGCAAGCAGATATGGAGAGAAAAAAAAAATTTAAAAATCATGCACTCATTGATCAATTTCGCATGTTAGAAGAAAAAAATAATGTATGGTTGGTGCACCCGGGTGCACCATACATAAGATATATTTAAAAGAACATGGGCAAAAAAAGAACATTATATATACTTATAAAGAACATGAGTATAATATTTTCTTTAAATTTGATGATTATGTTCTTTGAGTTTGAACTATATGTTCTTTATATTATTCAATATATTCTTTAATGTATGTATATAAAAAAAAAAAAAAAAAAATCAATCACTCGAGTAACCAGAAAAAAGAACATGTTCTTTAATGTATTATCATGTTCTTTTTGTAAAGACTTTATATTCTTTGGCTAGAGGTGATCAAAGTTAGAACGGCCCGACCCGATTTTGGACGGGTTTTGAGCAGAATTTTTTTCACCTCCAAAATCGGGTCGGACCCGACCCTTAAATTTAATTTTTTTTGGCGGGTTTGGGAATGCGTTTTATGCATTTTAGTTGATTTTTTTACTCGACCCGAAAAGACCGCACGACCGGACAATTTTGGGCACAAAAACTTCGGCCCAAAATTTGGCCCGACCCGAGAAGTGAGCTGATTTTTTAACCTTGGCCCGGCCCACCCAATGATCACCTACATCTTTGTCAAACATGAACATGTTCTTTTTTGTCAAATATAATGTTCTTTTTCAAACACGTTCAACACCTAAATAACCATGAAAAATAATATGTTCTTTTTGTAAAGACTTTATGTTCTTGTCAAACACAAACATGTTCTTTTGTCAAACATAGGTATGTTCTGTTTCTAACACTAGCATGTTCTTTTTTTGCCCATGTTCTTTAAAATATGTCTAATGTTCTTTCCGGGTGCACCATGCGGTGCGGCCGAGTGCACTATACTATTTTCAGAAAAAAATTATATAATCGTTACAATGATGTTCAATGTACCAACTTCTAAGTACTCCTAGACACACGGCCATAATGAAGAACTGAGACGGAAAATGACAAAAGACTTAGATGATGGTCAACAATAACTACATACACAAAAGAACCATCTGCATTAGTATAATACCTAAGACTAACACTTCAACACACACAGCAATCACTTTAGAGCAAAAATAACACAAACTTTCTCATTTTATTTGGGGGGGGGGGTGGTTGACATTTATTTTTGTACTTTAACTTGCTCACCTCCATCCCACGGAGTGTCATCTGGACTGCAAAAATAAACCAAAAACCAAGAAAAGTCAGCTTATTCATCACCTATAAAAAGCGATTACTAGCACATTAATTAGACACAAAAAGGGAGGATAGTTACCCAAATATGACAGCATTCCAAAGCATAATGTTGTTATCATGAGGTGCTCCACTAATGCCTGCAGGAGGATCCTGTTGCAACCTCTTAAAATCCCTCATGAGCCGCTTTCTTGAGGGAGTAGACATCGTAACTACCTGTAAATATCACCATTATTAACAGAATTAAATCCTAATAATACAGCTGCAAAGACACTCTATGATAAGTTGATAACAACTAAGATTCTAAGAACAATTCAAAAAAAAAACTCATTCTCTGATTGGTTAATCGCGCTCATCTCATTAAGGTATCCATATTAACACAATAGCAAACTTCTACAATGAAAATCAATCATCACCAATCAATTCTAAATTGAAAAACCTTATTGGCAATGAAACACAACGCGGTTAAAAATGAACGAAAAGTCAGCTTGCCAGTGTTCTCCCACCTATAATACTCAGCCTACATTTCTCACAATCAAAAAAACAACCACACAATTCCCAATCAAACACTCATGCAAACAACCTCCAAAAACAGATTCAAGAGCTCCAGAAACTCAGATAGCGTTAAAATTCAGCGATAACAGGAATCAAAGCATCAATTTAATCAAATTCTAACCCTAACACCTAAATTCTCAACTTCGATCAAATTACTTGTTTCAAATATACAAAATAGCAACAGCAAATCATTACAAAGCATAAGAACAACACAAAATCAACAAATTTCTGCAATTTAATATGAAATCAGAGACCATAATTATCTTTATCTGAAGCTGAAAAATCAATTGATCAAAAGAAAATTGACAAATTCAAGACAAATAGAAGAGAAAGAGAGAGAATTTACCCCCGATTAGAAGATTCGATGAGAATTTTGCTGCAAATTGATGACTGCTGGTGAAGAAGAAAAAGGAGGAGAGAGAATATAAATAGGGTTTTTTTAGGGGAGAAGGAAGACAATAATAATGGTATGATATCACAGATTCCTAATTCCTTGATATTTTAGCTGATTATTTTGATCAAAAACTTTTGTATACACCCGGTTTACACTAATTTTATTGTACATCGAGCAGTATAAGGGTAACTTTTACCTAATTTTAGGGTAACTTTTTGCTTTTTTTGGGGTAACTTTTAACATAATACAATTTTTATATAAATAGACAATAAGAAAAGTTATATAATGGTAATTTAATTGCATTTAATCACAAATAATTGATTTTTAGTCATTTAAAATGTGATTCTTTACTAATAATTTTTATTTGTATTGGATTACTTTTATGCATATTAGGGTAACTTTTATTTATTTTAGGGGTAACTTTTGATCAATCTAGTCTATCTTTATAGTGGATGTACAATAATTATTGTACACTCGATTTTTTTTAAAATTTGTATATTTTGATTATTGTAATAATTTTAATGCTAATAATAATAATTAAAATGCTAATTAAAGTAGGGCCTGTTTGGCTGATTTTTTTTACAAGAGTGACTGAGAAAGGTTGATGATGATGATGATGTTTCGAACTTTGAAGGTTGGGGAATGTTAGCTTGTATGGCAAGGGTGCAAAGCTTAGCTTGTGGATTAGGGGGCTTGCGCGCACGTAGCAACACTAGTAAAAGTTCGATTTAGAATGGATATCTTTCCCTGTTTATGACTAGAGTAAAGATTAAAGTTGATTCTGATGCTTGTGTGTGGATAATATGACTAGCATGAGGTTGCGGAATGGTTTGGTCATCGATAAGGAAATCAATTGCAGATTATGTGCTTTAAATAAGTGATCACGCAATATCTATAAGCATAAGTATCACAGCTCGACACACACGAACGAAGTATGAAGCTTTTATTACTCCGTATCATTCATAGATTATCATCTATAACTCCATCGAAAGCTTTAATTGGAATTACAAATTTACAATATATAAAGTCAATTAATGTCGAATCTTCTATAACTATATTAAAACAGAAGCACCTGGCCTAAGTGATAAAATAACACATGTTACTTTGTCATTCAATATTTTCCGGCCCATTTTCCTACTCCAAAGTAAAGCAATCTTAATGATATACTTCAATTTCTATTTGACATTTTTAATTGTTATATATGTTTGAACCTTTAATTCCATAATTATTATAATTTATGAGGGATGATGTTTTGTTTTGGGTTGCGGCAACATGGTAAGTTTAGATAAGATCAAAAGCCAAAAAAAGAGCAAGCTACCATAGATTTAGGGGGTTTGCGTCGGTGGCGGTGTGGTTGTGGTTGAGTGCAATGGTTAGAGGTGGTGGTCCAATGATGAAGAGGGATGCAATTGTAGGTGTGGTGGAATGGACATGGTGATTAGGGAAGAAATATGGGGAAAATCAAAGCCATAGGTCTCTCACGTAGGTAGTGTTGGCCTAGCTAGAAAATCGAAATCAATGACAAGAATCCGGGCAAAGTTTCTAGTCAACAACAACAAGCAACAAAAAACAATTTGAGGTTCCATAATGTCATTAATTTTTCCTCACAAATGACCAACATAAAAATTACTTTGACAAATTTTCCTAAAATTTAAACATACATAAGAATACAATGGTTTAAAAATCCAACCCTGGACTTGGTTGAGAGTTGAGACCATCCCTTATACGTAGTACTTTCTCTGTTTTTTTTTTAATGCATCACCTTGATTTTTGCACTATTAACATACTATGGTTTACATAATTTTTTCACTTCTATAAAGTAAATAAATGTTATTATAGAAGTGTAATATATTATTAGATCAGTCATAATGTCGTATAAAATTAAAAAAATTTGCGTGCAATTTTGGTCAATATCATTCTGTTAGTTTTTTTTTTTTTTTTTTTTTTTTTTTTTTTTTTTTTTTTTTTTTTGAGGGAATATCATTCCATTAGCTTTTGTAAGATCAAATAGAATAAAAAAAGTGTTTAATGTGTTTCAAGTTTGAGAGAACCTTTAATCTATCTCTCTTACATTGATTGAAAAGATATTAATATCTCATATTTATTTTTAACAAATTAACACATCATTAACTTGTAAAAATATGTAAGTAATATAAGACAAATATACAATTATATTAGCATTATATTAGTACGTATATAGTCAATCTTACAAATTCCCATCCACAATCAAACTAAAAAAAATTATCAAATTATATATATAATCACAGAGTATGTAGAAGAAATAAAGAAATGTATGATTGAAAAAAATAATAAATAGACTAGTTCAAAACTCCTATAAGACTTGAATATTAAATTATTTCACTAAATAATAATAATAATCTACACATCACTGTTAACTTTTTAATTTAACAATCTACAATTTACAATAAGCTTTTCAAATATTCAATTTGTTTGATTTATATTATCAGGGGAGGAAGATGTGCTTTTAGTAGAAGAGAAAGGCAATGAAGAAGTAAGAAACATATGGCTACTTTGAGCTAATTCTGAATTTGGTGCAATAGGAACCTTGTTGGACAAGCTTGAAACACATCCATTAGTGTCCTTATTGCTTGTGGATTGAAATAATGAGCTATTTGTAGAAGAAGTATGGCGACCGCCTCCTTCAAGGTGACTATTGCTTGTGTAATTTCCAACTATTTTGCTATTAGCATTGCCATTATTTCCATTGATGAAGGATGACAAGGTGGCGGTTAGAATTGATTGAAAACTTGGATCTGAAGTAAGAACCTTAGCTGCTTGAGCAAATGTATCATGATTATTAGGAGGATTATTATGAGAGATATTACTCTTTTGCAAGAGATTACTTTGGAAATTGTATGTATTATTATTTGATAATCCAATATTATTTAGTGGACTATTATTTAGGGTATTTTTGATGTAGGATTGAGTTCCATAGCTAGGTAATAATCCATTAGACCAAGAGTAAAGGGGATTATTATTATTAGAATTTTCCGAAAAATTGAAGGTGAGATTTGTGGAAGAATACCTTGAACCTAAATTTGGAGCAACCTTATTGAATTGGTTATTATTTGTGGATGATAAAGGGGTTGAAGTAAGGTCTAGGGTTACTGTAGGGTGTATAGGAGTAGGAGAAAATGTAGAGGAATTTGGAGAAAAAAATGGGTTTTGTTCAGAATTATTGAGGATATTGAACTTAAGGCCTCCATGAAGTTGCTCTCCAATAGGTGTCGTTGTGGTGGTCGTATAAGGGGGTGATCCGAGATTTGAAGATGTCGACGATTTAGACATTAACATGTAGGCTGCTGCTGAAGTGGTGGAAGCCATTGCGGTTGCTGAGACTGGGAGTGGATGGTTGTGTGCACCTTCATATGTGGTGATCAAGATGGACATGTCTTCAGCACATCTTTGCACCTGTATTTTTCATGCAACCTGTTAAAATCGCTCTAGCTAGAAAAAAGAGTTTATATACTACCTCCGGTTCTTATTATATGCAACTTTGGTGTATTATTTGTAAGATATAAAAAACTCCAAATTTGTATATAATATGAACCGGAGGTACGTAGTATAAAACATATCAAAAAGTAAACTAGACTTAAAAAACAAAAAAAATGGCATTATACTTTACGTACTATATATGGAGTGTTACAAAAATTGAACCTGTTTTCTTACTGGACATGATGGAGCAACAGTGCAACGATAATAAGCTCGAGGGCAAGGGTTTCCTTTAGCAATCTTTTGCCCATACTTTCTCCATTGACATCCATCATTCATCTAACAAAATTAACAAAAAAAATTGGTCAATAATATAGAAATAATTATTAACCGTATTAAAATGATATACATAGATAATATAAAAATAATAGTGTATATTTAGTATAGTACTTCATTTATACTTACAGTTGGAGTGTCACATCTAACTCGAACTGAAACTCTAGCTTTCTTCATAGGGGGTTGGTGTACTAATTCGTCGTCTCCATTACTATTACCACCACTTGTAACATTATTGCTCTTAAGAGCTTCTCCATCTTTTGTCCCATTGAGGTTTTGATGATGATCCATCGTACTTGAAGCTTTAAACTTGCACTCTAATCCTAGATCCAAGCTTCTCTCATTAGCTTCCATGTCAACATTTTTGCTATGATTCGTCGCTAATTTGGATGGTGAACTTAACTTACTATTAGTATATCCCTTCTTAGAGTCGAGACTTGGAGATCTACCTAGACTAAGGAAAACAAGGTCTTTATCTGCTTCTTCTTCTTCTTCTTCTTCTTCTTCATCATCACATGAAGCTCGAGGAGGAGGAGGAGGAGTTGCGGCCATAGCCTTGAGTTGTTTTGAGTCTTGTTGAGAGATTTCATAGAATTTGCTTTGTAACATTTGATAATCATTCATCATTTGATTTAGGTATTGTTTAAGCCTTTGGTTTTCTTCCATTACTTCACCTATTTCAGCTTTTGTTGACTCAAGTTCTTTGCCCTATATCAAAGCAATATAATGTGTAAATTAAATAGAATTTAATTTATTAGAAATAATAGTAATGAATATTTCTAGTAAGATACTCCTACAATAATCAATAATCATAAAATCTTTAAAATAAAAGTATTCAATTATTATACTAATTAATCTAAGCTTCTTAGCTTGTGCAATGTTCAACTATCATGTTTTTGTATTGTAGTAGCTATATATAGTGAAGAAGAAACCAAATGAAAGAATGATGGTAAAATCCAAACATCCTATACTATGAAAGTTGGGTTGAATTATACTAATACTACCTCCATTTTTGTTTAGTTGACACGTTTTGGCTTTAGCACTATTCACACACTTGCTTTAGATTTTTGTGACTTATACGTAATGAAAATTGTAGTCATCTGAGATCTTGTTAGATTCGTGACGATATATAGTTATACAATATCAACTTTTTATATTTTTTTTTCTTATAGGTAATTAAAGATATTGATTGTTGAATTTATGCATTGACAAACGTGTCAACTAAAAAGAAACGGAAGTTTTATATGGATAATCTTATTTTTGTTTCATAAATGAATGAAATCGTGTAGATAGTACGAGTAGCATGCTAATAAGATGGGAGAATATTTTTAAACGACTGGTAAATCGTACTAGTATTTAATTTGTGAAAAATAATTACATATAGTCTTTCAGGTTTTTTTTTTTTTTTTACATTGCATTGGTAACAACTACGGCATGCGGAGGACTATAGTACGGAAGTCAAAGAGGGTTGGATATAGGGAGGAAAACAAACAGGGTATATCCATATATGTAAGAAATGAAAACATCGAAGAGACAATATTCAATATTGTACGTTTGATTTTTATAAAAGTATCTGGCAATTTAGCATGTACTCCGTATATATATTGACTTACAAAAAAAAAATCCCAATTATATTTGCTAAAAAAAAGAATTTCAAATGAAAATGTGAACCCTTTCCTATTGTATTAATAGCAATATGTATACTATGTATTTTATAGAATACAGACTTTTTGTATAAAATATAAAAGTTACCTCTTTCAAAAAAAAAAAAAAAAATCACCTATTTTTAACATGTGAAATTTACTCATTTTACAAGAATTACACGTATAAATCACACATTCACTCATAAATAAAAGTATATAACCATGCAAATATTACCGATCATAAAATACAAAGTGCGGAGTATATTTCAATTAAATTACCTTCCAATTAAAAATAAAAAATTATAGTTACCTTAGCTAAATCTAGTTAAAAGTTAACCTATAATTGGCCGATGTACTATTAAAAAAATAGGAGTAATAATTAATGTAAACTGGTCGAGTGTACATACACAAAAGTTTTTACTTTTATCTTGAATTTTATACTAATTAACCTTTTATTTAGGTTATTGAATATCCCATCCTAATCTCATCTAAATGAGTAAATAAACTAAAAATGAATTAATTTAGAATTAGAGGCAAAAAATTCACGGTTTTTGTTTTTGTGTTTTTTTTTTTTTTAACAATAAAAATAATATTAACTTTTTTTTTTTACAAAAAAAAAAAAAAAAACTAAAAAACCTCGGTATCAATTGATTAGTACTAGTCATAGGGGGAAATGAATCTGAATCTAAATATATAAATACCAATATACTTTTTTTTTTTGACACAATAAATACCAATATACTAAGGATTATTTATTTATTTATTTATTTTAATTTTTAGTTTTGCTATCTATCTAGATTTGAAGGTTTCCAAAAAAAAAAAAAAAAAGGGACCATCATGGTAGATTTACAGCATAGGAGTACGTAATACACAAACGATAATCAATTAATTACCTGTTTATTAACGTCGGAATCTTTCTTAATATTATGCTCAACAGTAGATTGTGTCAAACTTTCATCCTCATTTACAATTTCCTTTCCATTATTCCCACCTCCATCATTCTGCAATCAAATATGAACAACAATTGTAAGCTTAGAGGCTTAAAAATTCAATTAACAAATTATATTACGACCTTATTTATCGTTTTAGATGATAAACAATTACGATAGTAATACATCAATATTAATAGATGAATTGGTTTATAAATTATATGTATGTATACCGATGATGGATCAATAACCCTCTTACGACGATTATTGTTATTAGAATCTTTCTCTTCCTTGATTTTCCCTTCATCTTGTGAAGAGTTTGCTCCTCCATGTTGTTGTTGCTTCATACTCGTCGTCGTCATGCCTTACTCTTGCTTTCTCTAGCTCTCTTTGTTTTTGTTAATTGTTTGTCGTGTTCAAACTGTAAACTGTGTGTGTTCGTTAAATTATCCGCCTCTTTAAATTATAGAGGCAAGCAATGCAAGGGAGCCTTACCTGTTTGACTTAACCTATTTTTATATTTCTGATTACATTTTATTAAAATAAGTTGCAACTATATGAGTTATTAATTATTAGTCTATTTTATACGAGTATTCAACATTATCGACTATAATACTATTATACTAATATAATAAGGTTTATGTCCTTGAAAAACTCCCTCTTTCAATTCGTATGTTACATGTTGATCAAGGTACACTTATTATTACCCTCATCTTTTAATTTGTTTAATTTTTCATTTATTACAACTTGTAAGTATTTTGTTTTATAAAATGTCACAAAAGATATATAATGATCGATGTTAAAGGCGAGGTTGAAGGGACCTCTTAAGAATAAAACCTAACATGTACTCGTTAAAATAAACTAAGCTATTTGATTTTCTGATCTATATATTGAATTTAATCTCTCAATAATTAAGTCTGACTTTACCCTCGAGTGATGGAATGTATGCAATATTTGATTACCAAATTTGATCGATACATCATAGTATCATGTATTCTAAAGACATTAATTATTTCAAAGTAAGTTGATCGTAATAATACACAAAAACCCTTACTTATTGTCGAATAAATATTACTTCTTTCAAAGTAAAACAAGAAATGGCGTCTATTGTTATGTCATCGAAAGGGTAACATCATACCTCCCTCATGAAAAGTATAGGTTTTAATGTGGCTCATCTATATAATATACGAAGTATACATTATTCCGATCCATATATACACCATACTATATTACTGTGGAAGATTAATTATTAATTTAAAATGCTGTATTATCAAGATATTAACATTACTTCAACTATAAAACTAGTCCAATTCAACGATTTAAAATTGGATTAACAAAAAAAATCCTATCATTTACATCAGAGTTGAAATTTTGTCAGCTGAAAAATTGGTTAAAGAAAAGAAGTGGTACAGAGAGAAGACTTTTTGTACGAGTGAACGTTGAAGTTTCGTACATTACAGAAGTCACATGTTGCCGAAAGAGAAGGAAGTCGGATATTAATTTTTAAGGTCAAACTTCAACTTCTAAATTCTGTCTTACAATTTTTTAAGCCATTTTGCCTTCTTAATTAATTATAAGGGTTTATAATAATTGCATAAAAAGTAGTATAACACTATGAATATAAATAGGAATAATATAGATTTATTTGTTTTTTTTTTTCTATTTTTTCTATTTTTTTTTATGGCGGCTCTTCTAAATTGGAAAAGGGGTGAGGTTTCAAGTTCTATAAAATAGAAAAGTCTCTACTCCTTAATGCTTATTTATCCTTTGCAATTAACCATTTTGTAGTCTTTGTAATTATATTATTTGTACTTTAAAAAAAAAAAAAAAAAAAAAAAAAAAAAAACTCCATACGGTTTATCAATTGCTTTAGGTATATGTGTACAATTTTCTTAAAAAAAAAAGGTATATGTGTACAATTGTATATAAGTCATAACTTTGATCATTAATTATTTATTATATTTCAATATAAAAAATACAATATAATCTTCCATCTTTATATTAATAGAATTGAATAAATTAGTTATATACACACTTCGTATAATATAAGAAGAAAAAAATAGCCTTCGATCAATTTAAAAAAAAAAATAACTTTCTCTGTTATTTTTTTTTATTGCACCATGAGTAAATTCTCGCTCGTCAATGTATTACTTTATCTATTAATATATTTAATTATAATATACTTTTATAAAATTATGTAGTATAAAATGTTGAAATTTGAAAAGTAGCTAGATTTCGAGACGAACCTACTAGACCCTGCATTGTTGTGTTTTTCTTACAAATAAATCACAAAATTTGGTCATAAAAGATTATGTGATTAGTGTAAAATTCTTTAATTTATGGTTCAATAAAAAAAATACGGAGGAAGTATATTTTTATTACTACCAATTTGGACCATTATTATTAAATTCAAGTGCATCATCCAGCATGGTGAATGAGTAATATAATTAACCTTCATTGCTAATTTTAGAGAAAAGATCTTATACAGATGAGATAATTGTAAAGTAACTCATTGTGTGATGACTATAGTAATAATTTTTGCAATTGTTGTCGAGTTTTTGAATTCTTGGCTATATATGCATGGTTGTTCTTGGTGTTGGTGAACCTTAATTTGATGGAGGTGCCGAGGTGGTCGGGTTCTAGAGGCTGGTAGGTGCTTATACGTCAAAGGTGGTTTAGTGCATTGCGCACGTTTGTAACTTATACGTAAAGCTTGGTGAATTTGAATGCAAGCTTGGGTTGGTGGTGGTAGCCTGAGGTGGTAGGTAATTATGGTTTGGTGGTGGTAGGTTTAAGGATGCAAAATTAGACTTAGTGTAATTTTTTTATTCGTTTTTTTTTTTTTTTTTGGACAAGTAGGACTTGGGGTGAACCTGGTTGAGAGAATCAAGATTAACGCAAAAGGAGGTAATCACATTCACAAAGTGAGAATTACGAAAAATAAAAGGTTTTTCAAACACACACTGGTCAAGGGTTATGAGCTAAGTAAGAAAATTGCCTACTATTTCTTGTACAACCCTATCCAAACAGCTTATCAAGGGTTACGAGTAACCTATCCAACAACGTACAATTGAGTAATTAACATATACTTATTAGCTAGTTGACTACTTAATTAATTAGCTTAACAAGATAGATTGATAGGAATGCTAACTCCTAAGTCTTAACTGGCTAGCTATAGGATAATGTGCTGAACCCTTTATTTAAGCCATGATTAGCTAATCTCATGATAAATTTACGTTAATTGTCAAATTATTAGTATGACATTACTTCTAGTAGTACAATTCCGCACGAGTAAACAATTTAATTAATTCATGCAAACTCCTCTAATTTCTAGCCAATTTGGTATTGGTGGCGCAATTTGCTCTTTGAGAGAATAATAGGGTGTTCACACAATGACACAAGAATATACTTTCCACTTGTATTATTTAATAATTATTATGATACTATATTAAGTAAATAACTAAATATAATTGGTATAGTCTGCTCTACAAATTGTTCCCCATCGCATGACATTGAACCTTCCTTTCGCATTTTATATACTATATATAGCATGCATGATGCCATAATGAAATTTAATGTTGTGTTGTTCATTGCATGAGTTGAAAGAAAAAGGGTCAAACACTTTATCTAGGGCAATTAATTGCACCCTAATTGATAGTACTTGGAGTATTATAAATCATTTTTTCCATGAACGAAGTAGTTAGCAGCCAATTACCATGTCTCCTCAATATATAAATAAGTTGATAATTTCACCTAACTTATCGTGTTCGTTATACCGACATAATAATGTGTTTTTAATTTATATCACTCGATTTGTAATAATATGCATTGGTGGTGTTTGGGTCCAATTTAGTCCAATTGGGCCTAGGCATTAAATGATCCAATTAAAAGCCCAAGGTCAAGGTTCAACTCTCCAATTGTGCTAAAGTCAAAGGTCAGCCCTCAAAGCAAGCCAATTGGGCTAAGGCCCAACTTCTCCATGTATGAAGAGGTATAAAAGCCATCAATATTCAGATATACACATTCATTCACATATTCTCATATATTCTCATATATTCAAGCAAAGCCTCAAGCAACTAATTCTCTTGCATAGTGTTCTCTTTCTACACATTGTACTGACTTTAGCATCGGAGGGGCCTTCCTCGGCAACACCCCCGAGGCTAGTTTACGTGTGTTTACTGTGCAGGAAACCTTCGGCCCAACATTACTTGGACCGAATCCAGTCTTCTCCGTTTCAGCGGACCTTCGGCAAGGTCCCATTGTTTTCACCCGAAACAGGTGGTTAACTTTTCTTGAATCTTGTTAAACAGCTATCAAAATTATGAATTGAAGCAGCCAAACGTTGTATATATATAATTCTAAGTTTCTAACCCTACAATTTTGCGCATATTTATGCTCATCAATTTATGTCTTATTTTAGATTAATTTGACAAAACAAGTTTTAATACTGTAATGTAAATAAACTATATATAGTGCATGCGCTCATTATATATGCTTCGTACATGCATAACATATTGTATGTGTTTAATACTATGATATATAAGTTGAGAATTCATATGATAAATCAAGTGTTCTTATATTCTAGGTTTTTTTTTTTTTTAGAGAGCCACGAGGGCGGGGATGAGAATCGATCCCAAAATCATTTGGAATCGGGGAGAAGCTCTACTATCCCTCACTATCATATTCTAGTGTTATTGCATGATTGATTTTTCTACATCATAATTACATGCATTTTCCATTTTCCTTAAAATATACGAAGTACTTTGGAAAATCTTCTTCAACAGTGATTACAGATTTGTAAGATTTTTGTTGATTAATAATAATGTGAAGCTAAGAATTTAATAAACTGCAAGCGTGAGAAGTGGTAGGAGCAACTTTAATGAGAGCCAAAGTAAGCATTGGGATCTAAGCCGTTGACGCCTAATAATTGACTACCAAATAAACGTGGTTTGATCCGAAGATATTGGTCTTTTCTGCCACTTTATACTATACAAATAAGTACATTATTATGCTACGTACTCTTAAATTTTTTATTTTTTCTCCCTACTCTATTAAGAGTATTTAATTTTAATTTATTATCTACTAGAAGATCTTTGAAGTATAAGTTTTAGGATAAAGATTTATTCAATTAACAAGCTTGATATCGAATGTAATAACGAACTTAGATGGTTCTCAATCTTGTTGGTTGAATCAATTACTCTTTCAAATGTTTTTCTATAATGCAATATTCAATATATATGAATATGGATTTTTCGAGCATGCATGTGAAATTTAATTTTTGACTTCATTATTACAAACTTATAGGATAATATATCCGCTCCTACTTGTGCAATTACGGGTATACTTGTGTGGAAACACTTGTTATGACGTATGATTATAAATCTTTTATGAAGACTAATGATCAAGTCCAACTTTTTTACATAATATATTTGATATGATAAAAACTGACTACTAATTTATTAACTTACGTAAATATGTAATGAATATACGTTGTATATAAAAAGTTGTGATGAATAACTTGTATTACTAACTTGCTTGAATATGTATGGGTTACGGAATATAGCTAAACTAGTCGGGATGAATAAGGGCCTGTTCACATTTATTTAATTTCAGTTCAGTTCAGTTCAGTTCAGTTCGCTCCAATCAGTTCAGTTCAGTTCAGCTCTTAATTTCCCTCTCTCAAAAAATATTCATTTCAGCTCAATTCAGTTCAGTTCAGTTCCAATTAGTTCAGTTCAGCTCCAATCAGTTCAGCTCAGTTCAGTAAATGTGAACAGTCCCTAAGTTTTACTAAGGATATAATAAATCTCCTTATGTATTGTATAAAATTGAAATAAATAGATTAATGTAAAAAATAGTTATAAGTTGACTTTTATTTATTTGTAAATAGATTGACCAATTCATTGAGTAAATTGCTAAAAAGGATACGCCAAGTGATGTAGGAGACTTGTGCGGCTAAATAATGTAGCATGACATTAAGTTGCCAATATTTTCTAAATGGTCAATTAATTTTTAATGCATATAAAAATTATAAGTTGGACAATTAAAGACGAAACAAAAAGAAACGGAAGGAGTCAACTAGTCCACGATTTTGCAATTTGTTTATAAATCATGGATTATTTGATCCATGTGAAAATGAGCTTCCAAGATTGAACCTAGTTGTCAAATTCGAAGCCAATGCACCAACCAATTGCAAGCAATGTGCTTCCATTGACCTAAATATTTCATCAATTTTCTTACAATAAGATCTTAAATCTCACTTTCATACTTTTATTATGCCATGGTCCTTGCGATTTATTTAATCTACAACTAGGATATAATCTTGCCAAATTGTATCATTTGAATTACTATATTAGATTAGATATTGTTAATATTAATTAGTGATCTAAGATATGAGCTACATACAAGTATAAAACATACTTTTCTTGTTTAAAAGTCAACTAAGTGTCTATATTTGTAATTGATATGTCAACCTAAGTTACAAGTCATAATAGGATAATCAGGACGAACAAATCTTGTATTGAAGAAATATATAGAGGAGGAATGAGTTCCATTTGAACCACTTTTGTTGAGGAGTTCTTTATGCTATGTATCGATCGATGAATCGCAGTAGACCACTTTTATTGTTTTAATTAAATTTTTGCCTTTTGAAATGTTACAGGAGTAGAGAGTTTGAACTACTTACAAAGTGTAGAAGTGTACCTTCCCTATCATGCTTATAGTGCAGTTGAGTTAATAATTTAATATGTATCGTATTTTTTAACGTGGGACAAATTTACATGTAGAAAATGTGAGGCTTCAACATTATTGTTTCATTACAATTAATTTAGTATTACTCCGTACTTATTAGTAACTCTAGCATCAATTATACAACAATAACATATCAATAATCTAAAATTTTGGAAGTTTATCATTGAACCTAATTAAGCTAAGGGACCATAAAAAAAAAACAAAAAAAAAACTAACAATGAGCCTAATAAACTCCACATGGTAGCTGGGGACCTTGTGTTAAATAACTAAATATCAAAGGTGCTCAAAATATATCTTGACCACGAATACAAATGGAAGGTTGAAGGTTGTTGGGATTTTAAATGTTATAGGGTCAAAATTTGTACAAATCAAAGCTTGGCTTATTAGTTTACTACCATGAGTTTATAAGATTAAACATCAAAATTCGGTGTCAATAAAAAAAATAAAAAATAAAAATAAACATAAAATTTTAATTGGAGGTTCTTTAGTGGTGGGAATTCAATCCCCTTAACCAACACCACCCCCCACCCTCCTCCTCCTAAAGGGTTTTCGTTCCAATGTCGGGGCTACAATAACACCACAACAATGTGCTCTGTGCAATTTCTCAAAATGAGGTCCTCGATTAGTACTTCCTCGTCTACTTGTCACGTGTCCAATCTCATTTTTGATAAAGAAGAAGTGTAGTTATGACTTATGAGAGCCTGAACTCAAAACTTTACACACAAAATACAGCACCCGAACAATACCTTTAGATTTCTTCTCTTTTAATTTTGGTGAAACTAATTAAACTTTACACACAAAATACCAGCACCCGAATAAAGCTTGGGGCTCTTAATAATTGGGGGTCCTGTTTCATCAACCGTCCCTTACCATAACTCGCTAACTTAGGTCATATTAATGCTCTCACTACAAGAAAAATCTCATTTCGTAGCAATTATTTCGTAGCGATTGTACATTCGCTACAATATGCAAGTATGTTTGTGAAATAATTAAGGATGTCGTATCATTTTTACAATCGCCATGATTTTCCCATATAAAATCGATACAGAAAACATAATAATAAATATCCACACTATTTTTACACATTTATATAATTTTGAGAAATCGTATCATTTACAATCGCCACTAAATCCTAAAAATCGATACGAAAAGCCTTTTCAACACTAGATATATAAATATTGTTTGATAGAAAATACATAAAATATGTTATAGCTTATTGGTGAAACATTTAATATAAGAGTTTAAGGTTGCATGTTCGAATCTTGTAAACCACTACTAAAGGTTAAGGCAACGGGGGATATTGTATCGAATGACCATTTGTTGGGAAAGCTTTTGGTTGCAATTACAATCGATACTAAAGGTTAAAATAATCGCTACGAAAGGTTATTTTTTGTAGTGTCTATTTGGCCAAGCTTTGTAAAACAACTTATGTTTCCTAAAATTAGTTTCTAGAAATTGTTTCTTGAGAAACACTATGAGGAAATAGAAGTATCTCGCTAAAAAAAAAAAAAAAAAACCAAAGTGATTTTGGGATTGAGTTGATTCGAATTGGGTCGTTTTTGAGTTGATTCGGGTTAGGTTCATGATCCTCTAATTTAATTCACAAGAATATCACTTTGAACTCATTATCACTCCCTCTTCTAATTTGACTCACAAGCCCACGGGCCGAGTCAGTTTTTAGCTATAGTCACTTTGAAGAATTAGACTGCCATGCATGTGGATCATGGACGAACTACGGCCCGATTAATCACTGCTCACTACTCAGTAGGATGAAGTGATGAATTATATATGTCTAAATGAAAATGACACCATTGAAAATCCCAAGTATCAACAATTTATTTATTATTACTTGGTATTAATGAAAAAAGTTTAATCTTAATTGAAAACAAAGTCTTTAAGCAAAGTCCATCCTAAGTTAAACACTTGTCACATAACCAGATAATGTACAAATTTGCTTGCTACTCTACATGCGTATCAACCGTTGAATTATTCCGTTAATATAGATCTGATTGTAGTATGACTCACCAACTTATCTAATCCTGCATCAGTCGTAAACAACGGTCAAGGTTTCATAGGAATCCATCCAATCACCAAATCCTGTACTTTAAAATTTTAAAACTTACCATTTCACATGTTACTCATGTATGTTTGTTAGTCATACAGCCATACAGGAACCCAAGATGTTAAGCACTTAAACTGTCTTCTGTGTAATGATATTAACCCGGACGATGCATGTTTAATTATTCATGTTTAACTCGGTATTAAAATACATACAGATTACAAAATACGAAGTAAGAACTTTTAAAGTTGTGTTTATGCAATTGAACAATTTGAGTCGTATTACTTTTGTACTTCATAATTTTTAATATCACAATCAATCATCATCATAATCCGAAAAATAGTCAATCAATTTTGTTCAAGCTAGGTAGGTGGCTCAAATTGGTATTATAGAGTATTTCATTTGAAAAACAGCTCAAACAATTTAAATCTTATCATTTCTACCTAGTTTATATTTAGAAACGATCATCGTGTGATAATTATAATACATGACCATTATGAGATTAGCGAGTTGAAAAACGAGTTTAAATATTATATTTACGAAGAAAAAAACTTCCATGGTAAGGATAGGTCATGGATTGAATAAAATTCATGACGGGTTTAATCAGATTTATTTTAAGCCACAATCTCAACCGAAAATTTTCCCACCAATCTGCGTAGTCGCAAACCGGGTTAAACCCGAATAACCTAATGAATGTTTCCATTTCTATTTAACCTTTTGGTAAATTAAACCCATATTGTTTTACGGAGAATTAGTTCAATTTTTTATAACTCCAAGGAGGAAGTGTCAGTTTCAGTTAACTTATAAAGAGGAGAGAGAAACAGAGAGACGAGGAAAATCGAAATCATCTTTCTTATTCGGAGTATAGCTTAATCATCATGCATAGATTTGCAATTCGCAGAGAAATGAGGACGATTGTTTCCAAAAAAGCTGTTTCTTTGCTTGATTCTTGTAAATTTCCCAGGTATTTTTAAATTTTTATAATTGTAGAATTAATATCAACTGATCAATCAATTATTTCCAAAATTTCAGTGCATTTTGTAGAGAGTTTTGGTTTCTGGGTATGATTTATATGAGTTAATGTATCTGGGTTTTTGAGGGTTTTGTGAAATGATGAGAATTTAGCTTGATTGAGTCATCTCAATATTTTGCTATGTTTAATGATTGAATTTTATTTTGTGATTGTACTGTTTGATTGGTATTAATTTATTACTTTATGATTTTTTGTGTCAATTCTGAGTTTGGTTTATAGGTTTGGGAAATTAATTTAATTGATTATGTAGTGATTTGCTTGGCTAATCAAATGAAATTTGAGAATTTTTGACATTGATAATCATCTTAAGTGAAAAAAACTTATAAATCTATAATTAGCTTGCAAAAGCCGTGTGCACCTTCAAGGAATTGGAGGGATTATATATTTCTTCTAGGCACGTAATATGGTTGTTTTCATAGTAGTTTTATATTATCGTTTAAAAAACAATTAGTTTAACATGATATAACTATTGAGATACCAAGACGTGACCAATTGATTTAGGTTGTTTAGTTAAAGTAGTAAATCAATGTGCAAATACATATGAACAAACATGGTCATATTTATGTCAAGAAGAAAGCAAGAGGATTTGATAACTTCATCATACATCACATATGTCATACTTCCTCTATTTATAGAGACTACGCACCAAAGTGAAAATGTGTCATTTCACCGAGACACATTGTGAACAATTCGACCTAAATGTGTTGGGCAGTCGGGACACCTTGTGAACCGTCTACCACTAAAAAAATGAACTTTCTGATCACACATATATATATATGCCGTATTTGCTAAGTGGCAAAGACTGTAAACAATTAAAGTATCAGGGCAACCATTGTTGGCATGCATAAGGTAATTGTAGTAGTCAAGTAGTTTGCACATTAGAACAAGGTTATAGGGACAGCGGTTGAACCGATAGAAATGCCACCCAGTGTGAGTGCTGCTAAGGAGAAGTTGTAACTTTGTATGCACATTAGTACATACAAAGTTACAAACTTCTTTTGTATATTGCTGTTCTTGTAGCATTGTACTTAACAAGTTGAGCAATAATAGTGGCAAGTATTGGAAAGTACTGTTAAACATTAGTAGTTAGCAATTAACAACTTATCTATATGCCTACTTGGCTTGATCGTACATGTAAGATGTCGCTGTGGTTGGTTAATTAGATCAGGGAAGAAGTGTTTGCATATGAAATGATACCTAATTGTCACAGTATGAGGGCAGATCATCAGTTTGGTCTTTGAATCCCTCAGCCCAGCCTTCCCCACATGTGCAGATTACATAGAAGCACAACTAAGGACGAGAAATACAAACATTATGGGATTTCTTGTGCTTTATCCCCTCTACTAATTTTTTGTTTTAGAATGTCAATTGCATATGCAATAGCTTGTATGGTTGACATGTTTATACAACTATGAGAGAATCACTTTCTCCTTCAGTCTAATTTATCTATAAATCCTTCTTGTGCAGGTATATGAGCTTGGCAGCTTTTCAAACTGTAGATGCAGACAAAGTATCTGGTTCTGAACCAGCTAAAGTGCTTAACTTGGGTATGTTTGAAAAAGTGTAGATGTGAGGTTTTGTTAAAATTTAAATAAACGATTGGGATATTTGCTGTCATTCTTGTCTTTTTAATTCAACTATTTCATTATGTCACCCTCCTTGCCTTGCTGCTACTGACCTTGTTTTCACAGGATTCTGATACTAGTCTGATATTGGTGCTCTTAACTTCTGTTCTTTTAGGATTGGCATTAGTTATTTTTGTTAAGCAGTGTATTCTTAAGAAAAACTTGCACATTCAGTCTAAGCTGTTTTTGATAATATAATTGTTTAATCTTCAGTGAATGGGAAATGGTTCGAGTCTCCTTCCTGGAATACAATTGTGGATCCATTGAACGGTGAACCATTCATAAAGGTTGCTGAGGTTGGTGAATCAAATATAAAGGTATGTCATGGCGCTCTACTTTTTACCTTCTACTAGTGATAGTTAACAGCTTTTTCGTCTCCCCTTATTTCATCCATTCTGTGAAATCATTTCGGACACTATGCATATACTCATCTGAATATCTGATGTTATTATTTTTTCATGCTTACTGCCTATACAGCCATTTGTAGATAGCTTATCCAGGTGCCCTAAACATGGTCTTCATAATCCCTTCAAGGACCCAGAAAGGTTTGTGCTTATGTCATTCTCCTAGTTGTCTTCCCTTATATGATTGTTGCATTATGCTCTCTCCACAGTTTCCTATTGAGTATTGACCGTTGTGCTCTTAATTATGAGATTTTTTATGCTAAAGAGGCTGAATTTTCAGATATCTTCAGTTAGGAGCCATATCAACTAAAGCAGCTGACAAGCTTTCTCAGCCTGAGGTATTCATTGGCTCATTTCTTATCTTCTTATTTTGCCGTCTTTTTAACCAACTAGTTGTTTGATGTTACTTGCCTTTTTTTTTTTTAAAAAAAAAAGAGTAATTAGTAAATTTTTTTGTGTTACATTCCAGATTTCAAAGTTCTTTGCTAGGTTGGTTCAAAGGGTTTCTCCAAAGAGTTTTGAGCAGGCTATGGCTGAAGTATCTGTTACACAGAAATTTCTTGAGAATTTCTCTGGTGACCAGGTATCTGGAGAATTGTCTTAACAAAAACACTTCATTACTAACATTTTATTATTTAATAATAAACTCAGTTTTATGTTTTAGCTGGTCGCAAACTAGAGGCTATGTTCTTGAAAGTGAAAATTAGAAAGCATATCTTGTATTATATGCTGTAAATATATACATAGAAAACCTTGTTATGTTAATTTCTTATCTTTCACAATGATGTTGTAGATCCTTAATCTAATAAGACCTTCTCAGTGGACAACTAATTATAATAGCAACTCATTTATCTTCAATTCGATATGTTTTTGTTGATTATATTTACTTTTGGACAGGTTCGTTTTCTTGCAAGGTCATTTGCAATACCTGGGAATCATCTTGGTCAGCAAAGTCATGGTTTCCGTTGGCCTTATGGTCCGGTATGTTACCATCTTACACTCATTCCTTTATTAATTTTGAGTTGTTTTTTTTTTTTTTTTTTTTACACCAGTAGAATGCTGCATACTGGGTGGAATTAGAGTACCACAGTTTTCCTCACCACAAAAAAGAACAAAAAGTACCATGGTGATTGGAATATGCATTTTTTGATTTGGATGCCAAGGACGTTTTAGCATTATTTGCCACATTTTCTGAAAGTTTGATCGCATTTTTTTGTTGTGCATAACTCAATTGTAGCTAAAAATGTCAAATCTTTGAACATTATTTACTTACTACGTATTTACAATGCCCACAAAATCGAGTTCATGCCTCTAGACAGCTTTTTTTATTAATAATTTATTATTTCAGGTGGCTATTATTACTCCGTTCAATTTCCCTCTAGAAATCCCAGTGCTACAGTTGATGGGTGCACTTTACATGGGAAACAAACCTCTACTCAAAGTGGATAGCAAGGTATTTTAAAAAGGCATTTGTATGGATTTCAAGAGGCTATATTTTAATAATTTTTTAATTTTTGCTGCGAGTTACTGTTGGGCCTCATTCATATTTACAAGAGCTGGTGTGATGTATGAAATTATCTAGCCCTAATTTGGTGTGCGTTGGTGGGGTCACCCTAAATCCTTAATACCCTCCCCCCTCTCATTCTCTAAAAGAAGAAAGAAAGTGATGAAAGAAAGAAAACTACATAGCAACTCTTCCTTTTTCCTGTAGAATATACACAGCGTCTTTATTGATATCAGTTTAAAGTTTAGAGAGAGTCATTGATGGCATTGTATCTTTTTTTTCTTAAGCTATTACTCAGTTTTTTTTGTAATTACCCAATTTGACCTTTTGCAGTATTAACGTACTTTACTTTGACCAATGTTGGTGATTTTTATATAAGAAAAAATACTTCGTGGTAAACTTATACTTCCTCCGTTCTTTTTTACTTGACCCGCTTTGACTTTTACACTATTCATCACCCCTCCTTTGACCGTGTTTTGTGAATAACTAGTTTTAGGCCCGGGCGATGCCCCGGTCATTTTTTGTATATAAAAAATTATAATAAATTAAAGTAAAATCTATTGGTGGTTTTATAATTTAAAAAAAAAAAAATTTTTTTTAAATATTATTGAACATTATTAAAATTCATTAGGAAATTTGCAGTAATCTAAATTTTATAATTCATATTAGTTTGTTTTATTTGTTAAAAGAATTTTTATCTACCGTTAAAAATTTATTCAAGGTAAACACATGTTGCTATGTATTTTTATGTTACATATTTTAAATATATATAACCTATATGAATTATGGATGAGTAAACGAAAGAATGAGATTATATTAAAGTATATATATAGGTTCAATTAAAAATTTAGAATTTATGAACATTAAATTTTTGCGAGGAAACATTGATATCTGTTTTAAAATGACACGACTCTACATCATTTATCAAGTCATGAGTCATGACGACATGTGGCAAAAATTATGACACGTGGCATGATTATAATTCTTTCCATGACTTTTAATATATATATAGATATGTAAGGAAAAACATATTTATGTTGGATCATTTTGAATTCGTCTCAATAATAACTATCATAATATATAACTTTTATATATTTTAATTATGGAGAATTAAAGTTATTAACCGTTAAAGTTTTGCATTGGCAAGCGTGATAAAAGAAACAGGTCAAGTAAAAAAAAAAACAGAGGAAGTATAATTTTTACTTACTAATAATCAAGATATTAATAGTTTAAATTTTGAGCCGGCAAGTGTGAAAAGTCGAATGGCATTAATTGAAAAAATAAAACGTAGGTAATGTATGGCTCTGGTATACCAATTTACCAATGGCCTCTTGTTCTCAAAGAGACGTATCAGATTCTAAAAGAAGGTACTGCAGTGCTTGGACAATTAAGAGAACATTTCGATGCAGAATTTGTGAACCAATTGGCAATGAGACCTCAAACAATAGTAATTATATATGTGACTATGTGTATATATAGATGTATATTTCTTTATAGCATGTGAGCATGACATACTAACATATAATTGATGCCTATAGTTTGCTGCAATTTTTATTTCTCGACTTGCTTCTTAGATCTGTGATCAGAAGTTCACAACAGAATTTTGACTCTATATATATTTCTGCCTTGCAGGTTAGCATTGTAATGGAACAAATGCTGCGCCTGCTTCATTTATGTGGGTTATCTACTGACGATGTTGACTTCATCAACTCTGATGGCAAGACGATGAACAAACTGCTGTTGGAGGTTTCATTCTGCATCACTATTTCAAAAGAATTTTAATTATATTGCTTTTGTCCTGTGGAAAGAGCATTCGAGTTTATAACTTGCCCCACTTATTTATTCCCCCCCCCCCCCCCCCCACACACACACACACAAACGCAAACACACACAGATAAGCGGTCTGTGGAAATTAGTTGTTTTGCCTGGAGCAAAAGGCACGTAGAGATTGAAGCCGCAGTGGGTATGTAAAGTTGATGTTGATCTTTTGAGATCTCCATCAGGTTAGGGTCAGATTTTATATTTCTTTTGGGCAAGGATTTGAGAGTTTAGTTTGCTGTTCATTTATATCTGGGTTAGTCTTTTTTTTAGAGATCAAGACATTGTAGAAGTTTTTATGGCTACTACTGCATAACGAGATTGGAGCAACATTAGGGGTGTAATATCGTTGTTTATTTTGTGGAAATTTCATTAGTGATTAGGGTAATGTGATGAACTATGGATAACTTGTGGTTTAGTAACGTGACAGAGTTGATAGATCAGTTAACTTGTGGTCTAATAATGTGATAGAGAGTTGATAGTTGTAAATTTATTGAATTTGAGTTATGATAAGGGGCATGGGGAAAAAACAGCTAGATACTGAGTAAACATGGTGGCCTTATGACTGTACTGATTACCTGTTTCTTACAGAATTTCAAGTTAGTAAAGTGTTAGATCAGATCTGTTTTTCATAAGTTGCTGTTTTATAGCATCTTTGTACCTTTTGCCTGTGATTTGATTAGTATCATAATTCTATTCATATCTGTGGGTAATTAATTAGACCTTGCTTAAAATTCTGTTTAATCTCCTGCTTTGAGATCCATTAATTGTGCGGTGCTGTCTTGGTTGAAGATTGGGTCAAAGATCCCTAGGACTTGTACTTCCATTCTAATGAATCTGATTAAAGCAACTTAAATTCTTGTTTACAAGCCAGACGTCATGTACAGGCAAATCCTCGTATGACCCTTTTCACTGGAAGCTCTA
Source organism: Chenopodium quinoa (assembly GCF_001683475.1). Classification (NCBI taxonomy): domain Eukaryota; kingdom Viridiplantae; phylum Streptophyta; class Magnoliopsida; order Caryophyllales; family Amaranthaceae; genus Chenopodium; species Chenopodium quinoa. Next base: position 3,715,763 of record NW_018744626.1, on the reverse strand, counting down.
GAGTAGCAGAGAAATTAGCTGATGACCTGAAGGGCCGAGTTAAATTGGAGGATGCAGGATTTGATTGGAAAATCCTTGGCCCTGATGTTCAGGAGGTTTGCTTCTGTCATTCTCCATATGATCTCGATCATGATCTTGGTTTAGTAATTCTCATATCCCCTCTTCTTGTTGGCAGGAGGATTATGTTGCCTGGGTTTGTGATCAAGACGCATATGCATGCAGTGGACAGAAGTGCTCTGCACAGTCCATCCTTTTTATGCATGAGGTAAACCCTATTGAAAATAATGGATATATTTTATAAAAAGGAGTGATTTTCTGTAATTCCAGTGTGAAACCAATTATACATGTATATTTATATGATCCTTTTCTCTGATTTTCATTGCAGAACTGGTCAGCAAGTTCTCTTATTTCCAAGTTGAAAGATCTTGCTGCTAGAAGGAAGCTAGATAACCTGACTATTGGACCTGTTCTTACTGTAAGCTCCATTTGCATAATTTGCATTAGAGATGTTGCAACTCATGGCTTCTGTAGTATTTGGGAATAATAAGAGTCAGTGGGGATGAAAGTTATTATTTGTGTTTGTCAGGATTGAGAATAAGATGCGCGGGGGGTGAAGGGGGGGCTTCTGCTCTTTTTCATGTTCTGAAACCTAGGAGAAGGCTTAGGGTTTTGTTTTTGTTTTTTTTTTTTTTACCCAAATGCTTTATTTGTTTCATTCTCTAACACCTCTGTACTAACATAAGGAATGGAATTTTTGAGTTAGTTTCTTATCCAACAACAGAATAATCAGTCTCATCCCAAATTTACTTATTGATTGCCACAAGACTGTGAGGAGCTGTGAGAATGTCTTTCACTGAGCTGCTCATTATGTCACTGAGTTCATCAAGCTAAACATCAGTGACATCTTAGCAGTTAAAGGTGCTTTAAGAGTTCAACCGGTTATTTTCTATTACCCATGTCATTTCTGTTGTGGAAAATGGGATGCACTTAAGTTTGTCTCATTTGTTCAATTATATCCTTTACCTCTCAAAGCACCTGCCTTTTATATGGAGAGGGGAGAGCCAGAGGATGTTCCCTTCTTTCCTCTGGATGTGTTTGTATAGTAACTGTGTTTTCCTTTAGTTGTATTGTGTGTATATCTGGCTTTTACCCTTTCTTGCTATTGCTTTTTGGTGATAACTTCTTGAGGAATTGATCTCCGTAGTTGAAGTTCTAGTTTGTTGATTTTAATTATCGCTCAGATAGTAGAGAGCTACAGACTACTTACCCTGTTACCCATGCACATTGTCAGAAAATATATAGGTAATATATTGTAGATAAATTTGACCCAGGGGTGACATTTTGTATGTTTTCCAACATCTGTGAGGCATGCAATAACAATTCTGCAGTGACTTTGGTTTAATGCTTTTGATCTTATGCTTTTATCTTAATAATTTTGGTGTTATCACATAGGTCACAACCGAAGCAATGTTGGAGCATGTGGAGAAGTTGCTAAAAATACCAGGATCGAAGGTACTATTTGGTGGTGAGGCTTTAAAGAATCACACTATACCCTCAATTTATGGTGCGATTAAGCCTACTGCTGTATATGTTCCCCTGGAAGAAATTTTGAAGGACACAAATTTTGAGCTTGTGACTAAAGAAATATTTGGACCATTCCAGGTGAGTTTGGTTTATCTTTCTATACCCTTCCCCACTTCATGCACCTTTGGTGTATATCTGCAAATTGAACCTAATATTAGTATTTATAAATGGCTATCCGCCTGTTCTTGAAGAAAACTGTAATCTATTGCTCATGGACTTTGGTACTTGCAGATTATTACTGACTATAAAGCGAACCAGCTACCATTGGTGCTAGATGCCTTAGAGAGGATGAATGCACATTTAACTGCTGCGGTGGTGTCAAATGATTTGTTATTCCTACAGGCAAGATGTGTTAAAAAATTGCTTTCTATTTTGTTTTTCCGCTTTTCCTTTCACAGAACCGGGGACCTGGGCCTTCTGAAAGACATCTCACTAATGTTTATATCGATGTGGTGGTGGGAATGAAAGATTCACTTACAACATTAAAATAGTTTTATGGGTTAATCACTGACGTAAATAAAACTGAACTTGTATAATTAAGATGTATCTAAGCCAAAAAATGTATATTCTGAATAAATAACTTTTGGAAATGAATGAGGGAAACAGAACTTGTTCATTGATCTTTGTAGTCTTTTGCCGCAATATAATCATAGAACGTAGGGAATTATGTAATCATACAAAATACTGATTATGACACAAATATATATATATATATATATATATATATATATATATATATATATATATATATATATATATATATATATATGTATATATATATATGTATATGTATATATGTATATGTATATGTATATATATATGTATATATTTCGTGCATCTGAGTTAATTCGATCAATTGCAGAAAGTTATTGGGAATACAGTAAATGGAACCACTTATGCTGGCTTACGAGCAAGGACTACAGGAGCTCCACAAAATCATTGGTAAGCCCTAAATCCTATTATTAATTATTATATTAATTATATATGGTGCATTGTAATTTCTTATTAATATTTCTCGACCTGAAATCCTCCAGGTTTGGACCTGCTGGAGATCCTAGGGGTGCAGGAATTGGAACTCCAGAAGCAATCAAGCTAGTGTGGTCTTGCCATAGAGAAATCATATACGATGTTGGTCCTGTACATTCCCAGTGGAAACTTCCACAAGCTACCTGATGTTTCAACGCTTTAGCATGGTGGCAATTTAGGAAATGGAGTTGAGTACATTAGCTTAGTTTTCAGAGACAGTGGTTTAGAATAAAAACCGTCATTTTTACTGTGACCAGAATTACATAATCTTAAATAAATTTACGCTCTTTTGGTGTCTTGATGATCTTGTCAGTGTTAAATCCAATCTTATTATAGCAATTTTAATTGAACGATCCGTGAGTATAATGCTCAAGACGAGTGGAGTTTATTTGTCTCTTTTTCAATCAAGCATGTAGCTTGTTTGGGCTACAGTTGCTAGCATGTTGCTCAATTTTTTGTTCTCCAATGATAAGCATGTAGCTAGGAACTTTACTTAAATTGCAAGCAAGTCCTTTTAATTGAACCATTGGAGATGCTCTTAATGGACTAAGTAGATGCTGCCATGTTGGTAGTAAAAGGCTGTGATCTCTTGAATCAGTGGCAATACAGTGCCCCAAACAAACAAGTATTTCCACATAATTTGTCTCTTGGTTTTTATTTATGCAGAAACATGCAACTATGCAAGCAATCAAGAGATATTGGAAAGTTGTTTCAACTATGTTACGTACTCGGACTCGGTACCTATGTCCAACATGGGTACGTGTTCAGAAGTCCAACTCGGCAATTTTGTTAAAAAAATTATTAATTTTAAAATAAAATAAAGTGTCCAAGGGTCATACTTATATCCGAGTGTCGAGAGTTCACATAGGTATTTGAGGTAAAATGAAGAGTCCAAATAATATAGGTTTCAAGTGTACAAAAAGATGGTCATCTTAGTCCGTAACGTAGTATCATTTGAAATAAAATCTAGATAATTAAGGCTCAAGGTAGCACCATTCCATATTTCCATCTTTGTGGGGGTTGCTAGATCCAGAAAAATTGAAAAATTGATTCTAGTTGTGTTGCTTGTGTGCTTGACCATACTCAACCATAACCAAAATTGACCTACTAGAAAATATTATGTTGAGATTAATCTATTTAATTAGCTAATTAACAGCATGAAAGTCACTTGACTCAAGTTTTCATAAACTAAACAATCCCTACCCAAAATGACCCGATCCGAATGGACTCGGGCTAGTACCCATATTGAACTATCCAATTGCTACCTCCAAGGATCACAACTGCTAATAACTCAACCCCCTAACCCCCTTAACAATCCATAATGATTGAAGAAACATCATGGACAATTACAAAAATCAAAATGCTAAGGAATATCTGAAGATGAATTGCAGATGAGTTTCGAGTCAGGAAATGCTACAAGGCAATAGCTTGTACACAGCCTTCTGTTAAACAGCCTAGAAGGTTTCGACTTTTGATTCAGTAAAAAGGTAGCTGTTCATATATTGAATAATCTACAGTACGTATTTCGTAACTGATTTAGTTCAATGTTTTAAAGCCAGATTAATCCTAACCAAAATATGAGCTTCTTCCATGTTCAACAAATTGAATCAGTCTTTTACCTATAAGTCTACAACCACTACAACTTACCATATTGAAAAAAAAAAAAACATTTGCAGCAGTCTTACAGAATTTAATATATTTTGCATGTCCTTGACAAAGTCGCATATTAGTGACCTATGTAAACACCTTAATCTTATTTTTCATACACAAGCAAAACACTCTAATCTTACTTTTCATACACAAACAACACTCACAAAAATACACACTCATGGCTGCCTTATTCTGCATTGTAGTTTTCTTGCTTGCTCCTTTTATCTCCCACACTGCTGATCCTGATCCCTTGCTGGACTTCTGCATAGCAGACCTCAGCTCGTCTCCCTCGTTTTCCAGTTTTCCTTGCAAGCCTGCCTCAAATGTGACCTCTGAAGACTTCTTCTTCGACGGGCTGATGGAGGAGGGCAATACTTCTACCATTTTTGGATCGAAGGTCACACCAGGGAACGTTCTTACATTCCCCGCCCTAAACATGCTTGGACTTTCAATGAACCGGGTTGACCTTGCACCTAATGGGATGAACCCACCCCATTCCCACCCACGATCAAGCGAGAGTGGAGTGGTGATCACAGGGAAAGTTCTAGTTGGTTTCGTGACCACAGGGAACGTGTACTACTCGAAGGTGTTGGTTCCAGGACAGATGTTTGCGATTCCCAGAGGTTTAGTTCATTTTCAGAAGAATGTGGGGGATAAGAAAGCAGCAATAATAACATCTTTCAACAGCCAGAATCCTGGTACAGTGATCATATCCACAACTCTATTTGGCACCCAACCTTCAATTCCAGATCATGTTCTATCCCAAACTTTCCAAGTTGATTCAAGTGTTGTCCACAGTATAGAATCCAAATTTGGATCATAAATTTAGTATGAAGATCATGTCAAAAAAAAAAAAAAAAAAACCTTACTACTCTATGAAGATGAACTTTATTTATTTATTTTTACGATATTTTGAGAATAAGGATTAGAGTTTTATACAATTGAATTATAATCAATAAAATAAATGATGTAGTTTTCGAGTTCGCCTGCTTATTGGCAAGAGAAATCATATATATCTTTGTTTTTTATGCAAACTTTTGAGGATATGAAGCAAATCTTAGGTCACCCTTTACATTAGAAGAAAGGTAATTCTAGATGTAATAAAAGACTTAGCCTTTTAAAGTATACTTTAAGAGTAACTCCAATGCACACAATTTAGTAGACTATATTGCAAAAATTCAGAGTATAAATTAAGGCATTATAACCGATTAAGGTTAATTCAACATAATTGTATTGGTATAGACAAATATTCAACACTTTTAAAAACCTAGGACACTTCAGTCTTAGTTACTAGTTAAAGGGTCATACAATTAGCCTGATGGCTAAATGAAGCTTAAAACATTATTAAACACTAATTTAACAGTTGAATGGAGTTCAATTCCTTGATTATCAAATAAACAAGACACCAGTTGAGTTTGTTTACCGACCAAGCGCAGGCATGATACATTAGCTTTCTGAGATTAATTTCATTCCATTCAAAACTAGATTTACACCAAGCTAATAGTTACACTTTACTAAGTTTATACAGTACTAGGGTGAAAAATCAACTATAATGTGATGTCAAAATTGAATTCATGGTTCACTGTAAAACTTAATTCAGTAATAAACATCTTCATATTTTGTAGCTACTAGGGTGGTAGTACACTAGTACATGTGATATGGAAAAATGCTTGTATTTCTAATGAAGTAATGAGGGCAAAGGGGGAGAAAAGAAGAGAAAAGAACCAGTTCTATAATCGTGCACAAAAACAACTCAACTTCTGTACAGGAGATAGATGTGTTTCAAAGCGCTCATTATAACACCAATCATTAAATCCCTTCAGTGAGTGCAAAGATCCGGCCGGAAAAAGCTGATGGCAATCTCGAAATGGCATCTTCAATTTCCTGTCAAAGCTACATAATTAATAGCTGTATTTTGGCATCTAAATAGAATTACTGACAATACTTACAATAAGTGATAGTACACAATATTGGCAGAGCAGTAACACAGCAGTAGAATTAAATTTAAGGGGTCAGAAGATGTAATTTGCAATTTTAGGTACAGAATCAAGCATCACTTTTATAAATGGAGCAAATTAAATTAAAAATATATGGCTAAGAAAAGGCGAAACTGAGGTACTCTGTAACATGAGAGAGAACACAAATCAAAATCAGGCTGAGAAATATAACTGTATAAGATGACTTTTGTTGTGGTGGGTATGCATACAACAGGACCACAAGGTAACAATATATACACACTAAGCTTAAAAAATGCAGCAGAAAATCTGAATCTAGATGCATTTTTTAACACAACTATTTAATTTTTGCTCCCGAATGAAGATTCAAATATTTTCTCCCTCCATATCTCCATATTTGGAGGCATCAAGATCAGCTCTTCTCCTATTATGGGCCAAATTTTTCGTCCAAGCACATCTGATGCCATTTATTATAGCTAGAAACCCCAAGTTCCTCTAGTATTGCCATTTGCCATGCCAGAAACATGACAATATCCTAACTCAGATGCCCTAGAAATAAGGAAGGACATAAAAGATATTCCCTGGCACAATTAGCACAACACAATTGTTTAACACAGAAACAATTTTTCTGACCTAATACAATCTTCTATGCACAGAAAGCCCAGCAAATTATTCTTCAACACCCTTTTTTAATCAAGAATAATTTTTCTGACGAAGGATAACTTCTACGCACAATTGCACAGAAATCCAAGCAATAAAAAATACACATAATACTCATCAATCTTGCGCTCCAACTACCCACACTACCACCTTAATCCTTCAACTCTAATATAATTACAAGCCATTTCAATCTATAAATAACCTTTACTTCTGCAAGGAAAGCACAGCCGCCAACAACATTACTAACAAGCTCATCTCCTGATTGAAGCAACCTATTTCATTATCAGGAAATTACGAATTCCCCCCACTTCATCTTAACATTGCTCACCAACCTATTTAAGTGTGAATTTGGGAAGAATAGATTGGTATACCCGCTCACTTAAAGATCAATATTATGAAATCAGCTTCAAAACTGAAACCAACTTCAGGAGTTTACATAAATTAGACATCTAAAAAATACCTTCACATTAATGCTACTCTAATCATTTCTAATTAGCTTAATTAGCTGCTATCTGAATATTATGGTGCAAGGCATCAAAATTCAGATGTTTATAACAACTACATCTTGCATATGTTCATGAGAGCCTGAGGGCAGAGAATAATAAGTAAAGGGCAGATATAACCAGGTGTAGAATTGCTAAGCGAAGAAAGATGAAAACCACAATTGTTAGAAAACTATGAAAGGCTAGAAAACAAAGAAGAATTGACAAAGGCAGCAAAAAATCCAAATATCCAAGTAATCTCCTATCTGCGACATGCACTTATTCTAGTGAATATAGTTAATATAGTTACACATCCATATGTACAAACAATAAATCAAAGTATAAACAATTCCAAAGCCACTAGAAAGAGGAAACAATGCCGGATTTTTAAATCTTTTACCTCTACATAGTATCTAGCAGAAAAGTGGATCAGAAGAATTGCCTTATTCAGAAACTTTTCAGCATACTTTACAACCTGTATGATGGTTAAACAAACAAAATCAATGAGAAAATGCAGCATCATTATACAAACATCAGATACAAAAGGATAAAATAATAAAAAAAAAAAAAGAACCTCATCCAGATGTGTATGTCCATAATCTCTTGCATGCACCACGTCAACTGCTTTGTCTAAGAAGGTGCACTGCATGACAACATAAAAGACAGACCACGCCTATCAAATCATCACATCTATTAATTTCCTAAGAAGCTACCAGTGGAGAGAAGAATTGAGAACGAAACAGTAGTTGATAAGAGGATTCAAGCAACCTTAGATATACAAGTACCACAAGGTCCAAATCCACTGAAGTCCCTGCCATAACGGGTTTGGGGATTTGAGCCTTGAGGAAGGATAAGATTAATATAGCTCTAGACCCACAAACAGAGGCTGCTTCTAGAATTAACATTGAAGTTGTGGTGAGCAAAACCCAGCACTATTAATAAGCTTATGCTATGCACATCCAGCAAACTCACAGAGCAAAATTCCAAACTGACCACTCACTAAACACAAAAATATTTGTTGGGAGGTGTATTTTTGTTTTTAAGTAGTACTAAAAAAAAAAGAAGAGGTTGTACCATTTCCAAAACCGTTGACTTTCAAGTTCCAGCTGTAAGTGTTCCCGGTTCCCCTACTAAAACTCTTCAGCCAAGGACAACAAACAAAGAAAACTCAAGAACCCTTGCTTAATTTGCATATTTTCCCAATACCAATCCATATGTGTTCATCCAAAAGTTCTAAGACTGAAAGTATTCCTTTTCCTGGTAAAACTTGTGATAAGAGCATGATGCGCAAGAGAGAGTTTATAAAGACAAGTCCCATAGATCTTACATCACAGTTTACCAATACAAACATCATATACATCCGTTTTGCAGATCGGACAACCAGAAATTCCACAAACAAATCAATGAACAAGGCAGAAGCTCAAATAAATTAAACTTATCAAGAAATATCATTGATTGAACAAGTAACAGTCAATAAATAAATCTGAAAAATCAAGTGCTCATAAAGTGAGTTACCTCCATCACAAGAATCTTTGCCCTCAGCACATCAACATTAGCTGGATCAACAATGAAGTCAGCTGTTGTGTCTCCAGTAAATGCTATCTCAGGTGACGTAGTTGCTGTGGTAATCTGCCAATGTGGAACCAATCTATAAGACAGAAATATGCAGAAGGCAGCAGAACTAAATTGCTGACCACTTATGCAATTGCATAGCTTATGAAACTATTCTAGCTTTAAAGGGTTGGTATTAAGGGGAAGGGGGAGAGGGGATGCAAGAACAGCCCACTCCTAAGACTCTGAAAGGCACGCCGTATCACAAGAAGGCGTCAAATATGTAGCTACAGTTGCAGCTGTGACGGCAAGTGTACAATTTATCAAATTAAGGACAAAGAAAAAGGATTCTAGCTAAATTAATGCTCCAACTGACCCTTAAGATACCAACTGCAGAAAAAGAGGACCACAAGTAAATAAGCAGTCAACAAATACAAATTTGTACTTCAGAATGTTATTGCGTTTGCCTGGCAATTACAAACTACATTCACCATGACATATGACTAAATGGTTGCATGGACGATGGACCTCAATAGATGGATACATCTAAAGTAAGGAAACAATGCCAAAACAGATACAAAGTATCATTTATCCCTTACATAGTCCAAAATATCTTCTTATCATATATTCGGACTAATTACAGATATAAACCGAGAACAGAAACTTACAGTAGTCTCATGATTGAGCAAACAAATTTTTGAATAACAGTCTACCCTATCACCGTAGATGCAACAATTGTCAGTTGATAATACAGTAATCAAACATACCTCCACACCTTTATCCTTCAAAGCCTTGATCTCATGTCCAGGAAGACCAATGTAATCCTGCTTAAGCTTGTGCTTAACGGAATAAATTACATATCCCTGCAACATATAATATGAGTGAACAAAGTATACATGGTTTTAAGCTCGAGGATGTCTTTGATCCACATAGATGAGATCTTAATAGGAAAAATAACTAAGTAATTGGTACCTGACTGGGAATGACATGATATGTCTTAAATGCTTTTACTTTGAGATCCCTCCTAATATAGAATTCTTCTCCTGAAAATTATTTAAATAAAAATTTTAAGCAGAGTAATTAAGTTGGCATGATCATTGAAGAAATCAAGCCTGGATGGAGCTAATACATTGAAAATGTTGATCTAATAATGACATTACCCACGTCTAGACCAACTAAATTATTCTTCAGCTCAGATTGGTCCATTGCTCTGTGTACATCAAAAAGCCTTTCCACATCCTCTTTTATAGCTTTAGGCACAAAAATCGTAGGAGGTTTCATAGAGAACAATCCACGAGTCGCAACATACATCGGTAATCCTCCCTAATATACACATCATATTACACAATACAAATAGTATTTAGGAGATATACACAATTCACAAAATACTCCATAGACTGTCTATTTGAAAAAGCATATGTCAAAAAAAAAGAAGGAAAATCATTTTAAAGAATTCAACTTTAACAAAACTGCAGGATTCATAAAAACTATCCATTAATTTGTTTACTTTATCAACCGATGATTAAAGAGACAATATGTTCCATTTGTTATACAATTACTCCAACAATGGAGGCGCGGGGAAGGGAGTAATATACATCCTTAAAACAAAACATAGTAACTCAAAAACAACCACCAATTCAAAAATCACTGTTATTCCACTCACGAATTTCATTGATACTCATACAAATCTCAAACAGTTCCCATTGCAGTGATTATACATATCAAAATTCTCAATGATTATAAATACAACATAATACAGAAAATAATCCAAAACCCAACATAAGATTATAGCAGAAACTTCTCATAATACATTAACCAAAAATCAGACTAATTCAAAAGCAAGGAAGCCCACAAAATACTCTAAAAAAAAACCCAAATCAAGAATATGGAAAAACTCGACAAAAGTTAACCAAAAATCAAAAATTTCAAAAAAAAAAAACCCATGAAATACAAGAAAAGAAAGATGAAAAAGAGAGCAGAAGAAAAGACATACAATGTGGTCCATATGACCATGGGAGATAAAAAGGAAGTCTTGAGAAATGGCGCGTTGAGGGCACCTTCCGATATCGAAAGCGAGGTTGAGAGAAGGGACGATTATGCATGTTTCTTGACCAGCAATTGATAAACCCTCAATTTGATAGCCTTGTATATTTATTCCCCTTTTCTTCTTTGTTGCTGAGTTTGCTTCCAAGTTCGTCTCGTCATTCTTCGGCACCATTGACATTTTTGATTTAGTATTGCAGCCTTTTGACTAATGCCGACTACCTTTGCCAACATACTCGGTTTTTTTTTTTTTTTTTTTGGGAAAATTTATAAATTGCAGCCATTTAAAGTTCGTATTTTACAAATTACAACCATTTAAATTTTTTTTTTGCAAATTGCAGCCCAAAAGTTCATATAAATTGTAAATTGTTGTTCTATTCAACTTTTTCATCGGTTTACAAGTTGAAAAATCTTTGATTAAGGTTTTATGGGCCATTTTAAACCTTAGGGAACCGAATTGAGCTCGGAATTAGCAAAAAAATAACTTAAATATCTCGTTTTGCATAACAAAAGTGTATCGATTTTTGGGAAACTGTAAATACGAGACACTTACGTTTTTTGTTTCCTAATTTCGAGCTCAATTCGGGACCCTAAGGACTAAAATGACCCCTAAAACCTTAACCAAAGATTTTTCAACATGTAAACCGATGAAAAAAATGAATCGGCTGCAATTTACAATTTATACGAACTTTTGGGCTGCAATTTGCAAAAAAAAATTTAAATGGCTGCAATTTGCAAATTTTCCATTTTTTATATATATTTTAATATTTGTAGGTCAGGTCAGACAGTTGAAAAGAGGAACGGATAAAAAAAATCGATATCTTCAAGTACCCTCACTTGGTAGGATTCGATCCCAAATCTCTAGGAGGAGAAGCTAACAGACTTTAGAGTACTCCTATGTGTTTTTTTAAATGTTCCTAGTTTGGTCACCACATTTGCCATAGATTTTGATCAGTAAAAACAAGTCAATTTTCTATGCAATTTGAACAATTATGGTAAATTTGAATGACCAAATCTCTCCTGCAACTCTTTCCACAATCGAGCAAAAGAATTCTCAAAAAAGAAACACTTGGCTAGATTTTTCTTTGTAGAATTCAACAAATAGCTCATCAACATATAATCATTTCTCAACCATTTATGATAATATGTTGAAACTAACATCAGGTGTAGGAATATTGATATCAATAAAACCTAGCTTTTTCCTAGCAATCAACGTCTTTCTAATTGTTCTACTCCAGTTAATGAAGTTTGAACTAGTGAAAACATACGTTCCAGATTACATATCTAGATGGTTGTCATTCAAAATATAGTAGAATCGTTAAAATTGACTCCAAAACTATGAGAACCAACTCCAGATTCATTCAAAACCATGGTTGAAATCATTTCATCGAAGAAGAACAAATACAATAATACAAATTAATTGATAGAGAATCGAAGAACAAATACAATAATGTAATTTCATTAAAAAAAAAATTGTTCAACAAAAATAAGGTGGAAAAAACACTTTGATCTAAACCATTAAAATTTTAGGAAATCAATAATTCTCTACGCATATTAAATAGTGCAAATTTTTCATTAGGAGAGGAGCCAAATCTAGAAAATTATGAATATAATTGGAAGGAATTATTCTTTTTAAAGAATTTACAAATAATAGAGAATAATAAAGAATGGAAGAACAAATACAATAACTTAGGGTATGTTCACTTCAACTTAATTTCAGTTCAATTCAGCTCCATCAATCAGTTCAGTCCAGCTCCTAATTTCCTTACCTCATAAAATATTCATTTCAGCTTTATCCAGTTCAGTTCAGCTTCAATCAATTCAGCTCAGTTCAATAAATGTGAACATGTCCTTAATTGATAAGAGATAAATTGATTTCAATCAATTTAATTTTAATAAACAAAATCAGTAGCATCGAAGAACAAATACAATAATAGTGAATCAGTAAAAAAAAAAAATTTATAATCCGTATAATAAATTTAATTTGGCAAAAATAATTTTAATATTTTAAAAATGATTTCTATTTAGCAAAATTAAGATGGAAAAAACAATTTTTCATTTAAATATATTTGGAAATCAATAATTCCCAATGCATATTTAATAGTGCAATAATTTTCATTAAGAAAGGAGCCAAATCTAGAAAATTATGAATAACATTGGAAGGAAATAATCCTTTTTTTTTTTAATAGAATTCATTGATAACAAATCAAACTCATAATCATATGTAAAAGAACAATATATTTTAGAAAAGGAAAGGAATCATATAATTATTAGGAAATAAATAATAATATCATAATCTACTAGTATATAAAGAGGCCAAAAGTATGAATTATGAAAGGTTTTTATACTTTAATTATATATAATTCAATTTTTCATCTCCATAACTCTAAATACAAGCAATAAGAAATTATAACAAATGGCTAGAAAGTTCTTTGTGTCACTCATGCTAGTGCTACTAGTTATTCTAGTTTGTTGTAAGTGTTATACATTACAAAGTTTGATAAATCTCCCTATTATGAATTATGATTATACTTTCTATGTTTATATGTAGTAAATCTGTAGAATTTAATCTAATATAATTTTCAAACATTGATTAAAACTTTATATGCTTTAAAGTATTATGTGTGTTAAAATTTAAACAATATTAGTGTTAAAACTTTAAATTATTTTATCCTTAATTTAATTGATTTATTACTCCATAATATTTTACTTTTAATTCATTTTTATTACCAGGTAATATTTTTACACATTTGGAAAAATTAAAATGTGAATCGAAACCAATCCGAATTTTTTCTTATCATATCAACCGATGATATTGCATGTAATCATCAAAGTTACTGATAGTAGTGGTACTCGTATTTATTTATTTTTTGTTATCATATTGGATAAGTGCAGGCTCTAGTGCTATGAGTTCAAGATTTGATAAAGTGTTCCTTCAACACATTGGAACAAACGATGACGACGACGAATGTTCACCTTTTCCAGGTTGTACTCAAAAAGCTCGTCAGACTACATGTAGTAATGAAATTGCTCAATGCATTGGGCCGCCTTTCATTGAAAAATGTTGTTGTAATCCGGGCTATCCGGCATAGTTGCGGTCAAACTGTTAAATAAATAAACACAACGTCTTAGTAAGTGCAAAAAACTCAATCTAAAAATTATAATTATGGACATTTTTACAATGTGTAAAAAAATGTATCATTGCAAGGGCAAGTGAAATTGCAATGCACTCTACAAATTTAATAATGGATGTTTTTACTTTTTACACTGGATTAGTGCCAATGCGATGCACGATAGTAATAATCTTTTTTCATATAACTAATTTGTGATAAATAAATATAAAAATGAGGCAAGTCGTGCAATAATACAAATGCGTGCAATGCATAAAAGAAAAATGAAATAATAATGCAAGAATTATTAAAACCACAATTAAGAAAAATAATTTTATTGTTGATTTGTTGTGTTTAAAATATTTAAAAATATTATACATTATATTAAATTAATGATGCATGTTATTCCCAATAAAACTATATAATGTAGATGTAGTATGACTTTTTTTTTTGAAAAGGTGTAGTATGACTTTTTATCAATGAATTAATTACTATTCAAAAAAAAAAATCAATGAATTAATTAACTTTGTTAAAAAAAATATAAATAAATAAATAAACAATGTACTTCCAAATAATAAGGTAAGTGAAATAATTAAAAAAAAGGATTAAAAGCTGACATCATATTATATACTGGCGGAAATTTTTTTTAACGATAGCTTTACATATGCCCAAAATGATCGGTGTAAGCATGACATATTGTACTAATAGTTAATACGAATAGATTTTTTGAAGGAAAAAAAAAAGTTATAACTTGGTAAAAAGGAAAAGTATTGTGTAGAACGGACTCATGTGAGTCCAATCATACAAAAAAAAAATAATTGTTAAAAATTAGATAATAATGGTCAGATATTAGATAATAATTGTTAGAAACTAGATAATATTGCTCAGGTATTAGATAATAAGTATCAGAAATTAGATAATATTGTTGTAGATAATAAGTATAAGAAAATAGATAATAAGTATCAGAAATTAGATAATATTGGTCAGGTATTAGATAATAAGTATAAAAAATTAGATAATATTGGTCAAAAATTAGATAATAAGCATAAGAACTCAAGCAATCCCACGATGCAGAAGACTTCAACCAGTAAAAATAATCAAATCGTCATGTGTTGATATTCTAGGATAACCAGGCCAAGGACAACCCTTTGATTTGTTATCTACAGTGGAAGCTTTAACAATGCTGTTCAAAATGGTTGCACCAAAGTAATCCAAACCCCCAACAACTACGTGCTACATATGCGGGTCCAATGCTTCTCATGGCATCAGGAGCTTCCTTGTATAAGAACTTTGGTAAAATTATTACAGAAATATATAACGAAAAACTAACTTAATTATATTGGTTCATAAGATTTCAAATCAACACCATGAGTATATCCTTTTTTTTTATTTTTTTCCATTGAACCCATTATTGTACAATTATATATATATATATATATATATATATATATATATATATATATATATATATATATATTTGATAATTTAAATGTTAATAGTGTATTTTTGGCTCCTTATCTTATACTCTCCACCATATTTCAACCTTCTAAATTATATCTTATCCCCCCATAATTAAAAGGAAAAATGGGAAAAAAAAAAATCCAACCTTTGCACTTTTTCCTCCTAAGAATCCAACCTTCATTTTATTCCTCAAAAATTCAACCTTTATACCCCACCTTCTCCAACAGATCCATTACCTGTTGATGACTGGTTTTTTTAAGTTACATGCCACGTGTTAGGTTAATTTTTTTTTAATTGTTTTTTTTAAAAAAAATCAGGAACCCAGCCAGCCCCCCAACTCGTTGCCTGACCACCCTATCCCCATCGCACATCGGCCACCGGAACCCAACAACACCATTCTCCTCTCCACCGGAAAACCCACAATCCCACACAACTCCTCTCGCCAACTCAAGCAATCCCACGATGTAGAAGACTTCAACCAGTAAAAATAATCAAATCGTCCTGTGTTGATATTCTAGGATAACCAGGCCAAGGACAACCCTTTGATTTGTTATCTACAGTGGAAGCTTTAACAATGCTGTTCAAAATGGTTGCACCAAAGTAATCCAAACCCCCAACAACTGCGTGCTACATATGCGGGTCCAATGCTTCTCATGGCATCAGGAGCTTCCTTGTATAAGAACTTTGGTAAAATTATTACAGAAATATATAACGAAAAACTAACTCAATTATATTGGTTCATAAGATTTCAAATCAACACCATGAGTATATCCTTTTTTTTTCCATTGAACCCATTATTGTACAATTATATATATATATCTGTTAATTTAAATGTTAATAGTGTATTTTTGGCTCCTTATCTTATACTCTCCACCATATTTCAAACTTCTAAATTATATCTTATCCCCCCATAATTAAAAGGAAAAATGGGAAAAAAAAAATCCAACCTTTGCACTTTTTCCTCCTAAGAATCCAACCTTCATTTTATTCCTCAAAAATTCAACCTTTATACCCCACCTTCTCCAACAGATCCATTACCTGTTGATGACTGGTTTTTTTAAGTTACATGCCACGTGTTAGGTTAATTTTTTTTAAATTGTTTTTTTTTAAAAAAATCGGGAACCCAACCAGCCCCCCAACTCGTTGCCTGACCACCCTATCCCCATCGCACATCGGCCACCGGAACCCAGCAACACCATTCTCCTCTCCACCGGAAAACCCACAATCCCACACCACTCCTCTCGCCGGCACACACGCTACCCACAGTCACCAATTCGCCACCCACAATAACAATCCCCAAACGCCGATCGACCACCCCTTTCCTCTTTCCCCCTTACCCTGTATGAATTCATCGACGTTATCCAGCCAAATTTAACTGTTGGATACATATCGGCGCGTAATTTTCCGACAAAAATCAAAATCGCAAGAGAAACGAGGTTGTTGCAGTTGGGTGGAATTATTCCAGCAAAGATAGATGAAGATCAATAACCTTACTTTATCTGTTGCGGTGGTTGGGAAGGGGTGAAAACGGGGCTGCAAAACGGTTGGGTGGATTAAGGACTGGTTGGTGCAGGATTACGCGTTTCTCTTGCGATTTTGAAGGGGTGGAAACGGAGGGGCGCGATTTTGGCTGTGGGGATGGGACCGGAGTGATGCAATGGTGGTGGGAATGGGTGGAGCACTGGTGGTGTTTGGAGGAAGGAGAGCGAAAAGAAAAAAATAAATTTTTTTATTGTGGGTGAATCGAACTATGTGGTGGCGGAATTGGTGTTGTGTGGGTTGTCGGAGGCGCGGTGTTGGAGGGTTGTTGAAGGTGTGGTGGGATGCGTTCACGAGGGTTGTTGTGTGGTGGCGGAATTGGTGGCGAGGCAGCTGCTGGTTGTTTCCGTTTTTTAAGAAGAGAGGAGAGAGAAAGAGGAGTGAGAAAGAAAAGTGTGAGAATAAAAAAAAAAAAACTTTTTAACCTGTTTAACAGGTTAAAGGTCAAATGGATCTGTTGAAGAAGGTTGGGTATAAAGCTTGGATTTTTAAGGAATAAAATACAGGTTGGATTTTTAGGACGAAAAAAGTGCAAAGATTGGAATTTTCTTTTCCATTTTTCCTAATTAAAATGTCTTAAAATCTTGTGTAACTATTCTCTTCAAAAAAAAAAAAAAAAAAAATCTTGTGTAACTATTTTAATTAAGTTGAACATGAATTAAAAAGGAATACAATTATTGTAAAGATAATATATTAGATTAGGAATAATATGGAGCATTATAGTTGTATTATATTATATAAATATTCCAAAATAATTTTTTTTTTGCTAAAATGGGAGGGAAAGTTTTGGAGGGGAAAAACATCACCAGAAAGTGACACGTATCATTTTCGGTGTTTGTTGATGATGATTGATTGATTGATGATTAGAAATGGACACTTAATTTTGGGACGGAGGAAGTAGTACCCTAATGACTATCCAGATCTTGTGATTATAGCATAAACAATGTTCATAATACAAATACCATTTAATGTTTGTACATTAGCAAGGAAAAAAAATGAATTGTCAAAGTTTAAAGTATAAATGTTTCGTAGCTAGAGCTAAACTAGAGTTAAGTACAACATTGGGGTCTAAGTTTTTATTTTTTTCACCTTTTGGGACCTAAGTTTTTTTTTTTCACCGTTTGGGACCTAGAGTCCACTTTCCGGCCAAAAAGTAACTAAGGTGAGTTTAAAAACATAGTCCCTTAGTTAAACCTTACTTCAGTTAGAAAGTTGGTAAATTAAAAAACATAGACCCCTATAATAACTTACACCCCTAAAAGAATTTGTCAGGTCGATTAGATTGGCGGCCTTCCAAATAAGGACACGTGGTGCGTGGGAATGGGAAGCGTATGAGGGAAGCTTTTTATGAGGCAGGAGAGAGAGTGAGAGCTTATTCCCGCCCTTTCTACTTCTCACTCTGTTCTTGTTCGAAGAAACCCATTTTCGCCTGAATTTTCTTTGCAATCTTACTCGGTTAAAGGCATAATTCTCACTCAATTCTTCAACAACACTGTGGTAAGTATGTTTAGCTTGCATTTTGGTTGTTTTTTTTGATGATTTTGTTTGAATTTTGAAGTGTTGGTAATTAGGTATTAGGTTTTGATAATTTTTTTTTTAATATTTTACAATTATGGTTTGATTGTTTGGAAATGGTTGTTTAATGTGTGTTTTTATGTGTGGATGATGTTTATTTGATTTGTACTTGGTTCGTTATAGTGTTTTTGTGTGTTTCAAATGGTGTTGTTGGTTAGGGTTTTGACACAAAAACAGAGTAATCCTACTGCTCAAAAAGGACAAGGTTCTGATCAAGGCACAAAGAAGAGGAAACAACAACTGAACCAGCAGGAACATGCCACTCCTAGCACCCAACAAAGTCAAGTAAATGTTCCAATGCATAATAGGGGTGTAGGAGTATACACTTACCCAAATGGCTACACAAGACAGGCTATGGTAAGCATTTGGATTACAATATAACTCATTTCAATCATTCATTATAAATAAACTGTTTATCTTTAATTTGTGCAGCCAATTAATACAGCTCAAGATAGTCAGTCACATTCCAACATTGGATCAAGTAATACAACTGTTTGGTGGTACTAAGGAGGTTAGAAGTGAATGCAAATCTTGCTTTACTTGAACAAATACTCTACACCAAAAATGATTACAAGAATTATAATTAAAATCCAATTCTTTTGTATCATTTTGATCATTTCATATTTCACCTTCCTCACTGTTGCCATTTTTTTTTTCGCAGGATTAGCTTCAGCTTTTGGTGCTAAACATGGAGACTATTTATACACCTTGTATTCTCCAACGGCTAGTTTTTTTTGGATGTTCAATTTCTGTTCGTTGTAAAAAATAGTACTGAATTGCTTTGACAGAAATTAGAAATTATGAAGGGTCTATGTTTTTTTGTTTAGAATTATTTAATGAGGGGATTATGTTTTTTTACACGTTATTTAATGCAAGGGGACTAAGTTATTGCACAGGTGAGTTAAAGATGAGTTAAGTTGCCGGATTTTTAACTCTAGGTCCCAAAAGGTGAAAAAAAAACTTAGGTCCCAAAAGGTGAAAAAATGAAAAACTTAGTCCCCAATGTTGTACTTAATTCAGCTAAACTATTATGAATAATTATTCACGCAAATAGTTAGATACAAGCATACAACCACACACCACAATCTATAGCTAACAACTATCCCCACAACTACACCCGATCTTATCAAATACATCGAGCTAAATGTCACGTGCTAACAATTTCCCAAATAACCCAACACAATAGGTCCCATATGAAGCAAACGAGCAAACCTTCTAATACCTGTGTGCCTTACCGATGCACGCGTTTGTGGTAATATTGTGTCATTTTGCCGTTAATTCCTTTAAGCCCCGGAGATTCAGACGTCGCAAGGGGGGTTATGTGCTCTTCCCGTGACATTAAGCTTAAGCCGTCCCAAATCAGACCATACCAAATCTTTAGAAAACCCAGATTATAATATACACAATTTGATTTTGAAGGCAGTTTTCCATGTTCATCCCCTTCTTGGAGTTTCTACACCCACCCATCCTACTAAAAAGTGAAAACATCAACACATAAATCTCAGAAAATCTTTAATACTACTATTCCTTTCAATTTCTCTATTTCCGTTGTATTGTGTTCTTCGATTTAATCGACACTTTTTTCCTGCAACTTCACTGCAAATCAGAGCTCAATCAATGGATCATTCATGGCGTCCTCACCCAACTATCCAAGGTAACATCTGCCCAACTTGTTCAATCTCTCACTTCCCCTTTTGCCCTCCTCTTCCTCACCCCTCTACATATTCTGCTCCTAATTTGGATCCCAATTTTCGCCCAATTAATATGAATCGACCCGTTTATAATAATACTAATCCTAGTGACCCATATTATGATCCGGGGTTTAGTAATCGGAACCCTGGTTTTCCTCATGTGGGTAATTTTGGGAATGTTAATGGAGGTCCATATTCAATGCAAAACCCTGGTTTTGGGGATGGTAGTTATATGGGGAATGATTATTATAACAATGTGAATGATAGGGGTAGTAAGAGATTAAGGGTTGATGGGAATTATCCTGGGATATATGGGGTTCATGGCGATGGGAATTATCCGGCATCAAAAATTCCGGTGGATGGTGGTGAGAGAAGGTTAAAGATGGTTCATGATCATGGTGGACCGAATCCGGGTTTTGGTTTTGGTGGGGACATGAGGGGGAATGCTCTAGAAAGTTCGGGTTTTGATAGGAATGTTGATGTTCGGGTTCCTGGGAATTCGAGTGAGTTTGGAGTGAGACCGTTGAGCAATGTGGAGATGAGTAACAACCCTGCTGGGGTGGGGCATGGTGTGCATTATCAAAGGGATGGAGTAGAGTATGGATCGCGGTATAGCGTGAAAAGGAGTGTGTCGGAGGTAGAGCATGGTTATCATCACTCGAACTATGGGATGCCGCGTGGTTCAAATGAGGGATTTTATGGTAGCAATGTAGAGCCTATTCATTCTCACAATGCTCCTATACATTATGATCAAAGGAGCAATTTGCCTACAGCAAACCACTATTCCGGTGGCCATCCACCACTTCCTCCTGCAGTGCCGCGACCTGGTCAATTGAGATATGATTATGGTCCTCCACGCCCTTTAAGTGATTTAAGTCCGCCAATTGAAACCAGGCCACCCCCTCCTGATGGTTATCATGTTCCAGCTGGTAATCATATTGCTCCTGCCAGGCCTCATTACGGAGCCCCACATATGGATTACCAGGGTGGTTATGGTAACTCTATTTCAGAAAACACGGGTCATTTTAATGCTTCACAAGGATTTGACATGCAGCCTCCACTTCCAGCTTCTCCACCTCCACCTCTGCCTATGGAGCCACCAGGTCCTTGGCCAACAGATCACAAGCCTTTATCTTCACCACCCAGAGCATCATCTTCATTGTTTCCTGTTCCTGTTGGCTCTTCAGCTCCAGTGCACACTTCACATGCCCCGATTCCTGAATCTCACACACGGGCAAATTCACATCCGCTGAACTCTCAACTTGGACATATGTCTCGTGGTGCCTTTCAACGGGTGAGTGAATCCAAACCTTCCTTTATTTATTGTTTGCTTGTAGATGTCATGGTATAGTCATAGTAGATTTTGTTTCTGAGATACTCAATAGACTACTGGAAGGTAGGAGAAGATATGTACCCAATTGTCTTTTATGCCAATTAGGTTGCTGAGTGATGTAGCTTCTCAAGTCATGGTTAATTGATATCTTGGAATACATGATTGACAGCCTGCTAGACTTTCCCTCCCTCCTAAGGCGAACTTTCTTTGAACTCCTGAAAAATACAAAGTACTTGCATCATCTTTTATGGTGCTGCTAGTTTAATTGAAAAACAAGGGCTTCTCCTATTTGATGATTTGTGATGTTTGTGTCTATTTGACTCGTTTTGTGGAGTTTGCTACTTTTTTTTTTTTTTTTTAATTTTTTTTTTAAAATTTTTTATTTTAAAAATTCTATTGCTTCCCTATTCCAACAAACTGTTACATTGGCGTTCTTTCTTTCTCCAGGATGCTCAAGGAACTTTGACATCATTTGGACAATATCTTGGAGATGGCCAAACAATTCCATCACAGAACACTTTTCCTGATAAACCAAAAACTATAGATGCTACCCACTTATTCAAACCACCTCATCGGAAATCTCGTCCAGACCATTTTGTGATTATACTCCGAGGCTTACCAGGTACTTCCATTGCTAGACCCTTTTGCTGAATCTGACGTTCTCTTCTTCGTGAACTTTTAATTTGGTCTATGGAGTATTTTTTATCTGTTTGGTACTAGATGGATAAGAACTAGAAATGTTTTAAGCAGCAATATTTTTTAAAATATGTCAAGATACACTTTTAATTTATTATTGGAGAAGATGATATACTTCGTATATGTTTGATAGCTCAAATAGACTTTGCAGAATCCAGGTGTTCGTTTTTAAGTTAAACAGTCCAAAATTGATCAATTGATTAAATAAAAATAGGCTACAGATATACTTGAAACACAAGTAAGGGCGAAAAGATCGAGATTAAGACAAAACTATATGACCTTAATCTTAGCTTGATCCTGCATACTGTAACAAAAATAAGTTACCTGAGGCTCATTATCTAGGAAATCACCTGAAAAAGTTATAAAATACTTATTCCTACTTCTAAAACAATTTGAAATACATCTAATCCTCTAGCCATATTTGTAATTTTGTAAAACCCAACCACATTAGCTTGTTATAATGAGTAAGAAGGGGGAAAAAAATGTTAATGTGTATGTGCATGAAATTAGCACAGCACTATGCACATGCACTTAAATAAGTAAACATTATCTCAAAAAATAAAAGGATGTGATTCCTCACCATTGTAATATTTTACACAGGAAGTGGAAAGAGTTACTTGGCTAAAATGTTACGTGACTTGGAGGTTGAACATGGTGGCAGTGCTCCCAGAATTCATTCAATGGATGATTATTTCATGACAGAAGTTGAGAAGGTACAGTTTTGGCTTTTTATCCTCTCATGTTCCACATAAAATGTTCAGTTTGATTTGTTATATGCGGTAAGATATACTAGTTTGATCCTCAAGGACAGTGTATTGGTTTATAGACCTATAAATCATATTGAAGGGATAACACGACAAGCATAATTTAAATTTTGAATTAGAGGATGTTGAAAATTGGATGTGATGAGTATGTGAAAGCTTAGTAAGTGCGCTTTCCTAATTATGGGAAGATGGACTTTCGTTATGGGAAGATGGACATTCGTTATGGGGTGAAGTGTTTTATTGGTTTGGTTACTTTGGTAAAATATCCTTTTACAACCCTAATCCAGTTGAGATGTTTATTTACACTGTTTTAAACTTAAAATCTGAATAATTCATACTCATGTAGCATCTTTTGCTTCATAGGTTGAGGAGAATGATGCTTCAAAATCTTCTGGAAGGTTCAAGAAACCTACCATGAAGATGGTCTTAGAGTACTGTTATGAACCTGAAATGGAGGAGGTATTGCACTAATTGAAAATTATAAATGTCTTTCTCTGTTGCTCAAATGGTCTTGGAATTCTTGACTTCTGAATTTGTTTTTGTTGCAACAGGCTTACAGATCAAGCATGCTAAAGGCATTTAAGAAGACTCTTGAGGAGGGTGCTTTCACCTTTGTAATTGGTATGATTAATGATTAGACTAGTGAATAACAACTGATCTATTTTCTCTTGCATCTTCTAATTTTATACTCTCTTTATAGTATGACTTAATCTTATTTTATGAAACTAGTAATGTATGGTTTGGCTTTCCGTGCTATAAAATTATGCTTTCTATATGCTCTTTAGAAAAATCGTAGGCATAGACATACAAGAAGTCATGAAATAATATTCCTGATTTATATAGGAATTCACGAATTCCTTTGTTGAGTTTAGCTGTGGGTCTTAGTGGTCATGTAGTGCTGTTGCACTGCTTTCATCTTCACTGACATCAGATGCAGTTTTCATTGGCAATTGACCCATTTGTCGCTGATTTGTTGTGCCTCGTCTTAGTGGATGACCGCAATCTGCGGGTAGCTGATTTTGCTCAGTTTTGGGCAACTGCAAAGGTATATTCTGTTTCTTTAAAATCAGTAATGCGAGATTTTGTTGTCTGTTTCATGTTCTTTTGGGGTCTGGAAAAGGATTCTTCTCAAGTTCAGATGGGATAATACCCATGTGGGCCAGTTTGCTACATTTTTTATTGGCCTTGCTTCGCTTGTCTTTTAGATGTTAATTTGTGACTCTTTGCTGTAATAATATTGCAACATCAACAAAGGTTAGCAGATGTTGATGCTGCTTTATGCTCATTGCTATATTGATATTAATGCTAATGGCTTAAGCTTGTTATTTGGTTTGACTTTGCAGCCACTAACTGTCCTTTTGCTGCTTTCATTTCTGTTTTAACTGAATTTCTCCATCCTATCCGAGTTAATACTTGGTACTTTATGCTTTAACTAATGATTGTCTTTTTATTTTTTGCTCAGAGGTCGGGTTATGAAGTTTATGTGCTGGAAGCACCATACAAGGATCCTGCGGTGAGTTTCCTTTAGGCCGTTCATGTATATTGTTGGTCATAGTTTAGGCTTCTCGTGCTGCCTTTAAAGCATGGCCTACAAGTTACAACTGGGGATGATGCATACCTCTTGTGTGAAAACTTTGTCTCTTATACTGTCACAAGTTGCCTCTTTCTCCGTCTTTCTCTCTCCTTGTTCTTTAGCTAAGGTACTGTTGAATGGAAAGAATAAAAAGAAGGGGGTGGGGTGGGGTGAGGGAGGAGGATCGTAGAAAGTCTCTGTTTGTATGGCATTTTAATATATTTTCTTTTTTAATTCCCTCATCCCCTGCGGTCTTTGACGATTGGAATGTTTTAGGGTATTGCATATTTTTTAGGGGTAGTAGATGAGCCATCATTTCTTGACTTAAATACTTTTACTTTTTTTTTTTTTTTTTTTTTGAAATATCTGTAAAAAAATTTCAGGGTTGCACTGCTAGGAATATTCACGGCTTTAATCAGGTTGATGTGGAAAAGATGGCTGCAAAATGGGAAGAAGCTCCATCAATGTACTTACAAGTGGATGCTAAGGTTTAATCTATGGTCCTTTCTATAGCCTTTTTGAATTATGGTTAGCAAGATTGTTCTAACTTGATATGGGTGTAATACATTTATGACAGTCTTTATTCCATGGAGATGATTTGAAGGAGAGCAATATAGAAGAGGTAATATAAATTACTTTAAAAAAAAAAAAATACCGCGAGTCTTTATATTTGTACTTTGTATTATCTTTAAGGGTCATAATCTGTTTGGCTGATTTGGTAGGCCATAGGCAGTTATATATGATGGTAATACCAATGAACCTGTGTTTATTTGCAAAGAAGTCCCCAGTAATGCAACTTTAATTCTGTGTATGTTATGTCAAATTTATTTTCATTATAACATGGACATTCTTGAAAAGAAACACTTAAGTAATTGGTTAAAACTGCAACATGGGTGGATTCACTTTTTTAAATGTGAGTATAGAGATGAAAACAGAAAAAATGTGATGAAGAGAGATAGTGAGAACCATAATCCAAATAAAGTGATTTTACAATCATTTTACTTCCCATGTTGCAATTTCAATGAACGGATGGAGTATAGACTCAATACAATTAGTCAATTACCATCATTTATCATTGTCTAGTACCTGCCAAACTAGCAGTGTAAGTCTTCTTGTTGTGAGTTACTATTGATGACAGTTTCTGCACTCAGGTTGATATGGACACGGAAGATGGGGATGTTGATGAAAGAGTAGCCGAGAAAATTGTTACATCTTCGTCTGGAGACTTTGGGTCTTATGGTATGGTTCAAAATTTATTTTAATAAAACTTTATTACCTTTACATGTTTGAAAACCTTTATTTTTTTTTAATTTATTATTATTATTTATTTTTATTTATTTTATATATATATAAAATTTGAAAGCCTTGCAAATTAACAATGCAGTTGGGAGTGGATTTTTTTTTTTTACCACTGCTTGATACTAGTTCAAGACACTATTTAGCAGATGATTATTTCTTTCATTTGGTGGGATCATATTTCTATGAGCAGTTTATTTTGTGAAAAAACAAAGTGTGATCTGAAAAGGTGCTGGTTGGACACCTTGCACCTTTGATTTTGAGATGTACCAAATGCTGCCTGCTGTAAATTTGGCTTAATGCTGTATTATGCTTGCATTTGTGACCCTTATGTAATACTTCCTCCGTTTTCTTTAGTTGACACATATTCCTTTTTAGGAAAATTCTTTTAGTTGACAAGTCTCTATTTGGTGAGTTTCTTAATGTATAAATCCCATTTTATCCTCGCTAACACCTTTAAATTGATTTGAAATATGGTGGGCAAGGGGTATTTATTGGCTTTTAACATCTTTTGACACCTTCTAAAATGTGTGCCTAGATGAAGTGTGTCAACTAATAAGAAACAGAGGAAGTTATTTTAGTGTTTTCCAGATCTTTTGAATGCTTTTTGGTTCATTACTTCTCATGATTGTATGTTTTTAGCCATTTATACATTGTTATCTTCTTTGCTGGGTCACTCATTAAAAGTTGAAGATTTTGAGAGGGTAAAGGATTATATTGTCATGACTTGCTTTTAGAATTTCTTGCAAATTTTCAAGCTGTTATTATAATCATTTTGGAAGTGACATCAATTGTATAACATAAAAATCCTGAATAGAGAGGAAGGGTTTGTGGTTAACTTTTGGTCTTCAAAATACAGTTTCCCAAAAGGATGAGAGGAACTGGAATTCCCAGGTTGATCATCCAGCAGAAGAAGTCAAAGATTTAGGACGTAGTAAATGGTCAGACAATTTGGATGATGACGATGATGAGATAAATAAAGTTTTGAAGGGCAAGGCCACTGTTTTGTCTGGATTGGTCAGAACATATGGGAGAGAAGGTAAATCTGTTCACTGGGGAGATCAGGTATGCTATTTCTTTTCGTCTTTCAATGTATCTACATGCTTGATCTATAATCGTCTAATTGGTCTATACTCTGCAGTCATGCACAGTGGTTTCCACTTATGTATATTGTTGTTGTGACGTGTATAATTGTCTTCTGCACTGTCTTTCGTTTTGCGAGAGTGAAATCAAAGTTTGTCCATGTTTTACATTTGTATATTTATACTCCAGAAAATCAGAAGTGTTATCTCGAGAGTGGAGTTAATTAAAGGTCTACGGTCTACCATTAAATGGTTATTTTGGTGTCCTTTTAGTTAAACTTTGATGGCTCATTTGTGATAAGTTGAACCTTCCAGGAGTAGTAGCTGTAACCATATCGTGCTTGTTTGTTTTGCCATATCTTAAATTTTTTCTGTTTCTTTTGATAAACTGTGTTTCCGTAGTTATATTTATTGTGATTCACCTGATTTTGTTAGGTAGTTTGAATGTTAAAATTCTATTTTATGTTTTCCCCTTTGACTCAATTGGCAGAACAATGGGGAGAAGAAGTTTCAATCTCCTCTCCTCTCTAAATGTGATGCTGTTTCTTGAACTTGATGGTTCTGCTTGGCATGTCCTTCCAAGGATTTATCCAAGAATTGTGATTGCGGGATATATTGAGTTATGCTGATAGATTTAATCGAGAGGAGTTGCTAATATTTGTTCCTCATTCCCATGCCTGGCTTGTCTAACGATCAATTAGAAAGCTGCAAACCTGCTTTGTCAACATGCTAGCAATTTTCTAATGTGGAGCTACTTCCAAGTCTTCCATGCTTGGAGTTTTGCTTATTGCTTGTGGATTTCCTTCTATACTGTGTGGCTTATTGCTTGTGGATTTCTTTCCATTTTTTGGGTTGCGTGTTGCTGACTTGCTGTATGCTAAAATATGCTGACCTCTGGTTCCTTGTTAACTGGATATAATGCTGTTTTATAGGGTGGCAATACTGGTTTTTCCATTGGTGCTGTCAAGAAAGCAAATTTGGTGTCATTAGTCATTGGCCCTGGTGCAGGTTACAACTTGGTGGGTTTTCAACTTCAACTTCATCGAATAATTTAAAGGACTTCAATTTAGTTGTGTTGTATTAAAAGGACAAGTAGTTTTTTTTTGCAAGAATATTATAAACTTTTTGCCTTATATTCTACAGAAGTCAAATCCACTACCTAAGGAAGAAGCAACAGCCGGAAATTCTAGAGAGACGAAGAAGCATACCATGTTTCAAGAAAGGCAGCGTGCAGAGCAAGAGTCCTTCAGAGCTGTTTTTGACAGGAGGCGGCATCGTATTGGTGGTCTTGATCCTGAGGAGGACTGATGTGTCGCATACAGTTTTGTAGTTGGTTTCCATTTTTCCTGATGTTGTCCCTTTGGATGGGATATACTCATTCCCTTGTATAACATTGTATTGCCAATTTTCCAAGGCTTGCTTGTAATCATGTGTATAATACAAGATCATTTGAGCAAGACATAAAATGAGGTTCTTCAAATGGTAGAATCAACAAAATCGATACTGTATGGTATCATTTTTTAAATGTGCAAATGCTCATTAACTTCTCCTAAATTTCTCTTATTTTGTTCTCAAAATAGAAAAAAAAAGTCATTAATCTAAATTTGATAAGTTAAAAATCTAAGTTTTACATATTCTCTTCAATGATTTTTTTAATTTTTTTTAATTTTTTTTTAAGTAAGATAAAAAAAACATTAGGATGTCCTCCTCACGAAGGGTATATTGAAGCCCCAAATAAGTTGTAGAACTTTATTAGTTATGCAATAGTATGATTTCAAGTTAGTTGGAATGTTGGATATGATGCAAGCCTCTTAATGATCAGACTTCATTTGCTAGAACAACTAAATGATTTAAGTTTTGCTCTGTTTTTATTGAAGGAAATTCAAGTTATTCTCTATTTTTCAAAGAAACTACAAGACTCGATTTATGGTTCACTTTGGTAAAGCACACACATGATTCGTACGAATGTATGCAAGTATATTATGCAATATATCATTTCAAAACTACAATTTTTCCTAGGAACATAATCATGATATACATACTAGTTCAAAAACATTGCCTTTGCTCCTAGATTCCTTGCATTTTTCTCCTTGTTCTTGCCTCCATTTGTAAGCAAGAAGCAAGCCATAAAAGAGGGGTACGTTAGCTAAACCATACGACTAAGTACAATCAACTTTGTTTACGCGTCTCCTACTGCTCACAAATGAGAGTAGCTAACCCCAAGGCCAGTAGTTATTCTAATGGATCGAGAAAAAAGTATAGCTATCTATTGAAGAAGCTAAGCGCGATTTTAGCATGCTTCTCCTTCCTTACAATTAAGAGCACCAGCAAAGCGTGTAAGACGCTTGACATAACTTCCGGGTTTTGCTTTGATCACGTCTTGCCTAGTGTAGGCAAATTTCTTTGTTTTATCTCCAGATTGATTGAAGAAAGCTCCATTCAACATTATATCTTCATCCGACGTCCATAGCCAATTCTTCCACTCACTATATGGTGCATATTCCCTCTTAGTCACCTACATTCACCAACATGTTATTAATAAAAACTTTAGATTATATCCATTTTAAGAGCATAAGCAAGTACTAGTGTTGATAATGTTACTGTTGATAAGTATATTAGGTGACTCGTACTTCGTAGCTTTGTCCGCCCGATCGGGCGGACATTGCCCGGTCTGACCGGGCGGAAGAAGAAGAGGTGCCTGGCAAATTCGTTGAAGAAGCTGCTCTCGCGCCCGACCGGGCGAGCCTTCGCCCGACCGGGCGAGCCTTCGCCCGATCGGGCAGACCTTGCCCGGTCTGACCGGGCGGTGGGGGTTGGATACGTTGAAGCATTCGTATGGAGTTTTCTTCTCGCGCCCGATCGGGCAGACCTTGCCCGGTCTGACCGGGCGGAGAAGGAAAAATACGGAACGCGGATTTTGCGGTTTTAGGTTATCTTATTTTATTATCTTTTTGCCCAAGTATCTTTGAATTAGGGATTAATATAAAACCTCCCTAATATCAGTATTAGGGTTAAGAGAGACAGAGTGAGAGCCGTTCTTGAGAAATACAAGAATCATCTTTGTAATCTTTGCAGTTTATAGTGAAATCATTCGATCTCGGTGCCCGTGGACGTAGCTATCACATCGATAGTGAACCACGTAAATTCTTGGTGTTGTTCTTATTGTTTGCATTGAATTTCTTTATTGTTTTCTTGTTTGTTTTCGACCTTTGCTTCCGCTGTCGCACAACAATTGGTATCAAGAGCTCAGGTTCAATCCTTGGAGAGTTTCTTGAAGATAACAATGGCAGGAGATTCAACAATAAGAATTGAGAAGTTTACCGGGAAAAATAGTTTCGGGCTATGGCAAATTAAGATGAAGGCTCTGTTAAAACAACAGCAGATATGGCGTCCGTTGGCTCCAAAGAGTACTACTTCGGAGTCAGGAGACGGACCGACTGACTCGCAGTTAGAAGTTATGGAAGAGAAGGCACACTCTACCATATTACTTAGTCTTGATGATCAAATCATCACGGAGGTGGCTGATCAGGAAACGGCGGCTGGATTGTGGCTGAAGCTGGAGTCATTGTATATGACTAAGTCGTTGACCAACAAATTATTACTGAAACAGCGGTTGTTTAGCCTCCGGATGCAGTCAGGTACTTCCTTACGGGAACATCTAGAAAAACTTAACTCTATTTTGCTTGATTTACGTAATTTAGATGTTAAAATTGATGATGAGGATGCTGCGTTGATTTTACTTGTATCTCTACCGTCTAGCTTTGAGAATTTTGTAGAGTCTTTTGTTGTTGGTAAGGATTCTATAACCTTAGAAGAAGTGAAGGCAGCACTTCATACTAGGGAACTCAGAATGAAAGCTACGAGTGATAATGGGGATAATGGTAGTGGGTTGTTTGTTAAGTCCGGAAAGTCTAAAAAGAATAAGGGGTTTAACAAGGGGAACAATGCTGGGTCGGGTGCTGGAAACGGCAAGGATGGATCTAGTAAAACTACTACTAAAACATGTTATTACTGTAAAGAACCGGGTCACTTTAGGAATAATTGTCCGGTGAGGAAAAACAAGTCCCAGGCTGCTGTAGTTGAAGAGAAACCGAATGAGAGCTATAATTCAGAGGAAGATTTAGCATTAGTCAGTTCTGCTAGGTCTGATGATTTATCTGATAACTGGGTTCTAGATTCGGGGTGTTCGTTCCATATGTGTCCACGTCGAGATTGGTTTGATACATATGAACCTCGCAATGGGGGTATGGTTATAGTCGGTAACAATGCTCCATGTAAGGTCACAGGTATTGGTTCCATGAGGTTGAGGACTGTTGATGGGCGGAGGTTAACTTTGACTAATGTACGGCATGTTCCTGCTTTAGGAAAGAATCTGATTTCATTGGGTACCCTGGATGAATTGGGGTACAATGGTGTGTTTTCAGATGGGGAGTTGTGTATTTTCAGAGGTTCTGAGTTGGTACTTAAGGGTATCAAAAGGAACACCCTCTATGTTTTTGAGGGTGTTACACTGCCTAGTTCTGCGGTTTGCGCATCTGTATCTCACCAGGAGATGACTAAGATTTGGCACATGAGGCTTGGTCATATGGGGGAGAAGGGGATGCAGCTATTGTCCAAGAGGGGTCTTCTATCCGGGGTCAAGGTTGCCAACCTTGAATTTTGTGAGCATTGTGTGTTTGGTAAGAAACACAGGTCAAAGTTCAGCAAGGGTGCTCACATTACTGATGCAGTGCTCGATTACATCCATTCAGATTGCTGGGGTCCATCTAGAGTTGAAGGTATGGGAGGTTACCACTATTTTGTGTCATTTGTTGATGACAAGTCCCGATACACATGGCTTAGGTTGCTTAAGTCAAAGGATGAGGCCTTCAAAGTTTTCAAGCAATGGAAAGCTTTGGTGGAAAATCGACAAGGAAGGAAGATCAAGAAGCTACGAACGGACAATGGGCTAGAGTTTTGCAAAGACGAGTTTAATCAGTTCTGTGCAGATGAGGGTATAGGTCGGCATCATACTGTCAGGAAGACACCACAGCAGAACGGTGTAGCAGAACGGGTTAATCAGACACTGCTAGAGAGAGTTCGATGCATGCTCTCTAATGCAGGGCTTGGGAGGAGGTACTGGAGTGAAGCTGTGTTAACAGCTTGTTATGTCATTAATAGGGGTCCTCATTCTGGAATTGATTCCAAAATTCCGTTTGAGATCTGGAGTGGTAAGTTGCCTAATTTTTCGAATTTGAAGATTTTTGGTTGTGTTGCTTATTATCATGTTATTGAGGGTAAGCTGGATCCACGAGCCAAGAAGGGGTGTTTTGTTGGGTACGGGGATGGTGTGAAGGGGTTTAGAATTTTTTCACCTTCGGAGGGTCGGGTCATTCTTAGTAGGGATGTTACTTTCGATGAAAACACCATGTATTCAATTAAAAATGCAGAGATTTCAGATTTGAGAAGGGAAGGAGACAATTTATTACAGACAGATGGGGTACTTGAGGTACATCAGTCTACCATTGCTGATTTACCTCGGGTACAATATATTGATGATGATGCTGATGTTCCAGTGCCGGGTACTCCTGAACCTGAGATTACTCCTACTCATTCTAACTCTGGGGATGAGGTGGAGCAATCTAATCAGGGGTCATCTAGTCAACCTGACACCATTCTTGAGATGCCTAAACGAGTTATCAAGAAGCCTGTTAGATTGATTGAAGAGATGGAGGGAAGAAATTGCTGTGTTGATGCGATGACAGGTTATGCATTGAGTGTAGCTGATGATGTAGAGTCATTTGAACCTGCCACATATAAACAAGCAATTAGTTGTAGTGAGTCTGCGCAATGGCTTGCCGCAATGGGTGAAGAGATGCAGTCCCTTTACAAGAACAGAGTGTGGGAACTGGTAAAGGTACCGGAAGGGAGGAAGCTTGTGGGTTGTAAATGGATTTACAAGAAGAAAGAAGGGTTGTCGGAAACTGAGCAAATACGTTTTAAGGCTAGGCTAGTTGCTAAGGGGTTCAGTCAGGTAGAAGGGGTTGACTTTGTTGAGATATTCTCACCTGTGGTTCGACATACTTCTATCCGTGTGTTATTGTCAATTGTAGCACATTTTGATCTTGAGCTGGAGCAGTTGGATGTTAAAACGGCCTTCCTTCATGGCGATTTGGAGGAGGAGATTCTGATGAAGCAGCCCGAAGGATTCGAAGCTCCTGGAAAGGAACACTATGCCTGCAGATTGCTAAAGTCATTGTATGGACTTAAGCAATCCCCCCGACAGTGGTACAAAAGGTTTGATTCTTTTATGGTTTCACAAGGTTTTGACAGGAATTCATATGATTGCTGTGTGTATCATAGTAAGCTGGATAATGGTTCCATGATTTATCTTTTGTTATATGTTGATGACATGTTGGTTGCCACAAAGAATAAATCTGATATTGCTAGATTAAAGGAGATGCTTAACTCGGAGTTTGACATGAAAGACTTGGGTGCAGCTAGGAAGATTTTGGGTATGGAGATCTACAGGGATCGGGCTAGAGGTAAGCTTTTCTTGACTCAGAAAAGCTACATTGAAAAGATTCTGTCTCGTTTTGGGATGGAAAAATCGAAGCCTATAAGTACGCCAACTACTGTTAGTTGTAAGTTGTCTTTGTCTATGTCACCTCAATCAGAGGAGGAGTTGTCTTATATGTCTAGAGTTCCATATGCAAACGCGGTTGGTTGTTTGATGTATGCTATGGTCTGTACTAGGCCGGATATTGCGCATGCTGTTAGTGTTGTAAGCAGGTTTATGGCTCGACCTGGGAGGGAACACTGGCAAGGGGTGAAAAGGATTTTTCGCTACCTGAGAGGGACAGCTGATATTGGTCTTGTGTACGGGAATGATAAGGAATGCTTGGTCACTGGGTACAGTGATTCTGATTATGCAGCTGATGTGGATACCAGGAGGTCTGTGACTGGTTATGTGTTCACTTTGGGTGGTTCTGTGGTTAGTTGGAAGTCTACATTGCAGTCATCAGTTACGTTGTCAACTACTGAAGCTGAGTATATGGCTCTAACTTCTGCAGCTAAGGAGTCTATTTGGCTCAAAGGCCTAGTAGGTGAACTGGGTATTGCACAGGATTTTGCTACAGTGTATTGTGATAGTCTAAGTGCGATTTGCTTAGCTAAAGATCAAGTACACCATGATCGGACGAAGCACATTGATGTCAGGTATCATTTCTTACGTACTGACAAGAGGATTAAGGTGAAGAAGATTGGGACTGCTGACAACCCGGCTGATTTCTTCACTAAGCCTGTTCCGTTTAGCAAGTTTAAACATTGCTTAGACTTGCTAAATATTGATTACTACGTGATGTAGTAGGCCCTGAGGGGCGAAGTTGGGGAGCTCCTGGTGTAGGTGTGTTGGCCTTAAGGTGGAGCTTGCCCGGGGCTTGTGATGCAGGTGGAGCATTATGAGTTGTTATACTTGGAGACGAGTATGTGATGGGTCTTGGTTGAAGACTTATCGGGATGTATGGCTTATGCATGAGTCTTGCATCGGGTTTGGCTTGAGATGTTTTTTCACTATGTCTTGATGGGGTCGTTTGCTGACTACGAGTTCTTGTCAAGGTGGAGATTGTTGATAAGTATATTAGGTGACTCGTACTTCGTAGCTTTGTCCGCCCGATCGGGCGGACATTGCCCGGTCTGACCGGGCGGAAGAAGAAGAGGTGCCTGGCAAATTCGTTGAAGAAGCTGCTCTCGCGCCCGACCGGGCGAGCCTTCGCCCGACCGGGCGAGCCTTCGCCCGATCGGGCAGACCTTGCCCGGTCTGACCGGGCGGTGGGGGTTGGATACGTTGAAGCATTCGTATGGAGTTTTCTTCTCGCGCCCGATCGGGCAGACCTTGCCCGGTCTGACCGGGCGGAGAAGGAAAAATACGGAACGCGGATTTTGCGGTTTTAGGTTATCTTATTTTATTATCTTTTTGCCCAAGTATCTTTGAATTAGGGATTAATATAAAACCTCCCTAATATCAGTATTAGGGTTAAGAGAGACAGAGTGAGAGCCGTTCTTGAGAAATACAAGAATCATCTTTGTAATCTTTGCAGTTTATAGTGAAATCATTCGATCTCGGTGCCCGTGGACGTAGCTATCACATCGATAGTGAACCACGTAAATTCTTGGTGTTGTTCTTATTGTTTGCATTGAATTTCTTTATTGTTTTCTTGTTTGTTTTCGACCTTTGCTTCCGCTGTCGCACAACAGTTACCTCTTTAGCAAAGAGATTAGGAGGTGCTATGAAGCGATTTCCTTGGCTAATGATAGTAGGGTGTTGGCTTCCTCCGATGGCATACATTTCCCAATGAGTGTAGTCATTGTTAACAACATGGAAGAACCCATATCTACATCTTGGCATTCTTTGTATCAAACGCTTCCCAAAATGGTTGAATGCTATTGTTACTTGCATTAATTCATCCAATGTATTACCATCTCTTGCTCCAAACAACATCACCTATACATATATCATTAGATTTACTTATTTACATATATGCATTTGGTTACTAATGTTATGACAATCCAAAATTTCTAATCATGAGACTAGTTGTTATTACATCCCCAGCTCTCAAACCCGAGACCTCGGTTAAGCTAGAATAACTGCTACCTTACCAACTGATCTAAACACTTACTGGTCATATCCTAGATTGTAAGATTTTGTAGATGTAACGAAAAAAGTAAAAATCAAATCTTGTCTACATTATTGTCCTACGTGAGTCCCTGTATAATAGCCAAACATATAGCACACAGGGAGCGTATACTTACATCATTGTGATCGGTGAAGTGACAATTGGAGATGGTGATAGCAGTAGAAGCCTCAATAGCATCAATCAAGCCATCCATACAATTTGACATAGAAACATGATCAATCCAAATATTAGTCGATCCAAAAATAGATATACCATCACCATCACTAGCAGTCCTAAACCCAAAATGGCTCATAGAATCTCTAATAAGCCCTCCATTTCCCTTCTTAATATCATGTATATGTACACTATGTATGATCACATTATCCACATATTGTAACATTATCCCAGCCCCGCCGGCTATGTGTACGTGCCCTCCACGGCCATCTAACGTCTTGTTGCTCGAAACGAGGAGCTCTTCACTTAGCCTAATCACCATGCCATGCTTGAAAGTGATCCAAAGTGGTCCATCTTGGATGACTGCATGGCGGAGGGTTCCTGGCTTAGGGTTTAGTAGGTCACCATCTGAGTCATCGGTCACAACATAGATTCTTCCCTTTTTACCCCCGGTGGTCTTGTGACCGAACCCTCTAGCACAATCAGCTAACTTTTGACGGTTCATGGACCAGTGCTTGTCACATCTCCAACACCGGTCTATAGGGTTCGCGGCTAGGCAATGACCATCATACTTCCCTAAGCCCCTCCTTGTATTGTTGTTGCTCGTCTCATGGTAGTTCCTGTGTCATCAAACATATAATTATAACTAGTTTTTATAGGCTCTGGGCGATGCCTCGAGATACTATATTTATTCCATGATTGAAATCCTTAATTATATTTAATTTTAATAAAATGACATATAATATGGTATAGCTTAGTGGCTGGAAATATAGTTTTGAAACTTGAGGTCTTGAGTTCAAACTTTGTTCAATCCATAATTTTAAGCACGTGAAATAACATGATTAATTGAGAAAAGTTTCATGTGGCACCTAAACTTATTTAGGAAAGCCTTGTAATATATATTATTATATAGATTACTTTAATAAATACTTACATTAGTCGACCTAATTGTGTTTCACTTAATGAACAAGGTTCGCGTTTTACTTTCTTGAAGATAATATTACTTATAACTTATTCCAAAACAAAAGTGTATGTTACATATATCAAAAAAAATTTGTTCTTGTTAAAAAAAAAATAGAATAATTTGAGACTCAATGATAGAAAGCCTTTGAAAAAAAAAAGCATATTGGGTGATAAAAAATAATTTAGATTATTAGGCCACTTTATTGCATCTATAAGGATGAGTTAGATTAGGTTGACGCCTATGCTGGTGATTCAAAATCGACTTGTCTATCTAAATTTAAAAGATTTCTTATTTAGACATCACGTCTAGATTTGAAATTTAGGTCTCTATATGCCCCTACAATCAAACGTCAAATGTGTAGAGCATATTGTAAGAAATGAAAGGTGAATGGTAATAACATACTCGTGAACTTGTTTATTAAGCGTGTGACAAGCTTCTTGTGGATTGGGATCATAAGCCTTAGCTGCATTCATCTTTGCTTGCTGCTCTCGATTTTTCCAATGGTCGTCGAAATCACCAATGTTAGCCTGTACATGTAGGGGAAGGATGATTGAAACAAATATGAACAAGAACATACACATTATTGTAACTTTTGTCATTCTTTTTTCTGTTTTTTTAACTTTCTTTTATCTCCTAACAAATTCCTTTTTTTTTTAATTTTTTTTTTTTTTTTTTATAATAATATTTTAAATTTTTTTAGAGTGTTTTTAATCTATTCTGAATTACCCAAGATTGAAAGTCCAATTTTGTTAGTTGCAAAATAGTGGTATAAAGGAAAGAAATTCTAAAACAAGAAAGAAAAAAAAGGAAATGGGAAGCAGAGAGTAAAGAAAGGTGAATGTGACAAAAATTGGCGAATAAAAAAACAGAAAATATAATAGAGGGTGGTAAAAATATGTACATGTGACAAAAATTGGCAAATTAAAAAAACAGAAAAATTATAGGGGGTGGTAAAAATATGTACACTTTTTGCTCCAATTTTAGCAAATTGTAGACATTTGGCGTACTATACATATGGCCTCGTTTTTAAAGAAGAATAGTAAAACACAATTGATTAGTGCATATCACACATTGATTTAGGGATCTTCTAATGATGGGCACATGTTAACAATAACTCATAATACGTAATAGTACAATATTAAGATAGTTATCTTGCATGAGATGCATGGTCAAATTTTACAAGTATGTTTTGTTTGAAGGTTTTGAGGAAGAGGATATTAAGCTGAATGTCAATGAATCTGGGATCGTAGTAGTAAGCGGAAGGACAAAGGTAGATGATGAGAAACAAGAGCATTTTGAAAAGAGCTTCAATGTGCCAGAAGATGGAGACGTTAACAG
Organism: Chenopodium quinoa; assembly: GCF_001683475.1. Lineage (NCBI taxonomy): Eukaryota > Viridiplantae > Streptophyta > Magnoliopsida > Caryophyllales > Amaranthaceae > Chenopodium > Chenopodium quinoa. The sequence continues at coordinate 3,677,562 of NW_018744626.1, read as the reverse complement.
CATAACAAAGATATTTGACGGAGCTACACTAAGAGTGCGTATCCCAAAGGTGCCGAGAAAGGAGACGATTAAACCTGGTGATACAGATGGAGCTTCAATCAACAACCTCACGGAGAGAAGTTTATATTCTGATACCGCAGAAATGGATTCTTTTAGCATTCATTATATCATTTACACTTGGGGTTCTACTGTCTCAAAGAATACACCCATCATCAACCTAATAATTCTGTTTCTTGTTCTGTTCCATCATAATTGTATTCATTGTTCACTTGTACGATGATCAAGATGTACTGTGTTTATTAGACCTAAGAATAATATCTTCGGGCTGAACATGTTGCGTATTGTAATTATGTAATAACTTAATGTAATACATACAACATTAGAGCTTTAAGATGAATCCAACATAATTATAAATTGAAGTTGTACTAATGACATAAATCATATCCTTCAAGTATCAGATAATGAAGAAGCTTCTATGGGAGTACATGTATGAATATTTCGGATCGGATCAGATATCAAATATTAAGATTTTCAGATACGGATATCCGATCCTAAATCCAATTTTGGATATTCGATCCGTGATCACCCCTAGTTAATACATAATCTCTTAACATGTTGAAATAGAGGGAAATGAATATTTTATAACTTGAATAAATAAGAATTTCGGTTGTAAAAAAAAAAAGAATAAATAAGAATTTCTTAATCTTCCAAATGTGGAAAAGAACAATATTTTTAATAATAATGGAATTCCAATACAAGTACATATCACCTTAGAACTAATTACATTTCATATTTTGAACAATCACCTTAATAAAAAAAACTTCATATGAAGCAGTACAATTTGTGAGTTGACACTAATTCAATAATTCGGCTTGAAATCCACTGATGTATAATAGTTTGGGCGAATATATACACGTGGTCGTCAAAATAATTTCGGAAATTATGAAACCCTAGATATTCAATCATCGCCAAAGGGATAAATAAAGAAAATAAACACACCAAATGATGGAACCACACCATCTCAAGAATGACATCTTTTATTGAAATCAATTAAAAAGTTTTTTTTTTGCTTATTACCAATAGTAAAACACATCATTGGAAGCCCCTCCAAGATTCATAATTGATACCATGAAGAAAAGAGATGAAAGATAATTGGAGAAAAGAGATAAAAGTAGGAATGAAAACCTTTGAAAAAATAGAAAGAATCTAGTAATGGATGTGACAGGCTAAAGTTGTATCACCTAATCAAAAGTAATTCCTAAATCCTCTAACTAATGTAGATAGGGAAATAGGGTCGAATCCACAGAGAAACGAGTCTTTCTATTCCTAATTAATTAATATAATCTAAATTATAAAGTAACCAAAATATTATAATCAAAGGAAACTAAACTACGAAGATTAAGAATAAGGAGAAAACAATGAATAAAAGGCCTAGGGTATAGGTTCACCAATAAATAATATTCCAGGGTAAAACATAATAATCAATCATCAATGCATACATTAATCAGATCATAAAGGGCTTTCGCTACGTATTGCAATCACACAATTAATTTACCGGTATTAAATCTCATCTCTCGAATCTCGACTTAACTATTTATAAATTAACCTGCCTATTGAAACTAGACCTAAACATTAATTCTCATCTCTCGAATCTTGAATCAATGTTGTCAAACTCATGCATAAAAGATCTGCGCAAATCTAGTCTCAGAGCATTAAATCAATCAATAGGAAATTAATCTAGCATTGACAATTAACAACAATAAATTACCCCTTCATATTATTTATGGATCCCCACAAACCCTAGAAATAGAACTACTCACACATAATTAAAACTAAACTAATCAAAGTAATAAAACAAGACATGATCAAAGAAATTAAATAAATAACTAAGATTAAGAGAAGAGAAATCGTTACCAAAGAAGTCTGGAATTAAGAATAGAGTTAAGAACAAAGTATATGAGAGAGAAACTAATCTAAAAGCTAAGTAGAGGGAGAAAATCTAAGAAAGAATTAAGAAAAAGTAAAAGATGATCCGAAACTCGTTTTACAGAAAAGTATTTATACTAAGTAAGAATCCTAAACTAAAACAAACTTAAACGACGCTAATCGTCTCTTAATAATAACACGCGCTCGATCGGGCGAGGCACCGCCCGATTGGGCGCGCCTTTTTTCCTCAGATGTACTTCTTCGCGCCCGGCCGGGCGTGAGATCGAGCGCTGGCCTTGCTTCCCTTGCCCGACCGGGCGTGCCTCCGGGCGCTAGCCTCTTTGGCCGGGGACACTCTTGGGCCATTATGTGGACTACGATTGGGCTCCAATTCTTCGGGCCAATTTGAGTTTCCTCTTCGGGTCTTGAATACTCGGTCCAAATGCCCCGGTATCACATATACCGAGCCCTTAATCACCGGTTCGATGACTCTAATCGGCCTTGGGCTTTAGAATCTGGTCGTGCTTCTCCAATGCTCGTAATTGCTCCATAATATCTCGAAAAAATTGCTCCAAAAGTGCAAATCCTTGTAAAAGTCAACCAAATCTACGAAAATACTAGAAAACACCAAGTAGTAATAAAAGTAGCTCTAAAGAGCCAAAAACACTACCAATTATGACCAAGGGACGGGGGTAAAATACTATATAAAATAAACACATCAGGATGCTAAAATAACCCTTCAAAGAAAAACCCTAAAATTGGTTAGAAAACCCTCTCAAGGAAAACTGTTAGGAATAGAGATATAAAATATCAGTAAATATATGTGTGATATATTTTCCTAGATATAATTAGGTGAATTATATATTTATGATTATTTATTCATGTTAACATATTATTTAGAAAATATATCTTTAGGATTTATGGTTAATTATGTACTCCCTCCATTTTTTAATGTCAGTCCCATATGGAATTAATCACATAAAATAAGGAAAAAAAATATATTTGGAATCTAACTTTAAAGGCATTATAATTCATAATTAGTTTATCTTTTTTTTTTTTGAATAGAAAAAATATTTCATTAATTAAAAGTCATACGACATCTACAATAGAGATTCGACGTTAACAAATACATAAGATATTGAATCAAATAGAATTTTCCTTCATAAAAACTACGATCGTCGAGTAGATCTTGCACTGCGGAGCATCTCCCGCTTATTTCGCTGAAAATTACAGCCTTGTTGGAGAGACAATCTAACGATCCTTTGTAGCCGTGAGGATGTTTTCCTTCTGATTCATCTGTTCGTATTTGAAAACTTGATAACTTTTTCACCAACGAAATAATTTCACGACAATCCGTTAGATCTGCTACCATGGATTCAAAACTAAGAAATTTCTCCCTCGAAAAGAGGAGATAAACCTTGTCTTTCGAAGGAGGTCGAAAAACCCTTGTCTTTCGAAGGAGATCGGAAACCCTTTCTTTCGAGGGAGAAAAGTTCCTCCCAAAAGGAGGAAACATTATTATGAACCTAAAAAAAGCAATAAAGAAACAAGGATTGGGGCTTTCCGATCCACCGATTAAAATCGATGGAAGCCCCTTCAAAATTCAACAATGGAGGCTAAGGTTTTGGAGAAAGAAAGGAGGAGAGAGACTAACTTTTATAATTAGTTTATCTTATTTAAGGGTTTTTTTTTTTATATATTTTTTTTAAGGAAAATATAAGTCATAATGCATAATTTAAAATAGAGATTTATAATTTAGAGCCACGTCATCATTCCACAGCCAATTAATTCCAAAAAAATTAAGTTAAAAATCGAACATATTTTATTTGAGTAGATTTTTTTGAAATGCCCAAAATGATATATGAGACTAACATTATAAAACAAAGGGAGTATATCTTTTAGAAAGATTGTTTTCTATCTTATGATCTTAGCTTTTGTATAATAAAGACTCAACCTAGTGGTGAATGATAATAAAGTCATTCTATAATCTATTTCATCCAAATTTGTCAAAAACCATGGAGGGAACTTGCAAAAAGTGGAAAAGAATACTATTTTATTCTTTGATTAATATCGTTGCATTTACTTCATAATATTCCATTCTTTACTTTGTTGAAGAACATTACTTAACAGTAATGTCAAGCTGAAGGTGGAAAGCTGCATAAAAAGAATGCCAGTCCAAGGCAAAGAATTACACATAATTATAGTTTTAAAACTTACTAAATATTTCCATTCTTATTTTATTTATATTTCGCACTCTTCGGGGTACCTTGCGAGGCGCAGTGTACTTGTTCAATCCAATTGTTGCAATATCTTCGCAATTTGCTGTAAGTTCCCGTGCACAATGTTTTTCATTTACCTTATATATGCAGTATTTTTATATGTTGTCGTATTAGTATTACCACTACGTGAAAATATGAAATTGGCACCGGTTCAAACCCGGCCTAAGGCACCGGTTTGAACCGGTGCCAATGTGGGGGGTGCCAAAAGTGGTTTAATAAGGCACCGGTTCAAACCGGTGCCAAAACTCGGAAATGGCACCGGTTAACCGGTGCCAAAAATGGCCAACAAAAATTATTTTGTTGTTTTTGGCACCGGTAAACCGGTGCTAAAAATGCCCATATATATATATATTGTTTTGTTTTTTCCACCTAAAAATTAAATAGACTACAAATAAATAACAACATCAAAACATATATAAAGCGAATATCAATCATCATCGAAAATTTGCAATATATGATAAAAAAAAAAATTGAAATCGAAAAAACCCAGAAAAAAAATAATTTGAAATCCATTTAAATCTAGTATTCGAATAAACCCAGAAATTGAAAATAATTAAAATAAAAAAAACCAAGAAAAAAATTAGAAATCGAAAAAAATTAAAATCGGTGTTCAAACAAAACCCAAAAAACAAAAATAAATTGTAATCGAAAAAAAATCCGATTAAAATCTGAAAAAAAAAATCAAAATCGAAATTGATTAAAAAAAATAGATTAAAAATTCGATTCAAATGAAAATCGATTAAAATTTAAAAAAAAACCCAAAAATTCGATTGAAATCAAAACAATAACCCAGAAATTTGATTGAAATCGATCAAACCAATAACCCAAAAAAAAAAAAGAATTTAAATCGAATAAAATTTTAAAAAAATCAATTAAAAAATCAATTAAAACAAAAACCCAGAAAATTAAAACAAAACCCATAAATTTGATTGAAATCGGTGTTGCATGTGGTCTTCAAAAACCCAGAAAATTGAGAGGAGTGGTGTTGCATGTGGTCTTCAAAAACCCAGAAAATCGAGAGGCGTGGTGTTGCATGTGTTCTTCGTGGTTGTGAGGGAGAAGGAGATCGAAAAATTAAAGAGAATTAGAAGGAGAAGAAGGAGATCGAGAAAGATAAATAGAAATAGAACTATAGAAGGAGGAGAAGGAGATCGAGAATGGAGAAAGAGGAGGAGATGAGAGGAGAGAGAAAGAGGATGAGAGGAGATAAAAAGAGGATGAGAGGAGTAGTTTTAGGGTTGGGGTGGATCCGTGGGTTTAAAAGGAACAGGTGTTTTTTTTTTTTTATTTTTTTTTATTTTTTTATGGCTCCGGTTCAAAAAGGCACCGGTTCAAACCGGTGGCCTATATGTTTTTGGCACCGGTTTGAAGTGAATCGGTGCCTTTTACTCTGGTTCAGTTTCCCACAAATTTTGTAGGCCATTTTTGGCACCGATTTGGACTGAACCGGTGCCAATTAGGGGGTGCCTTTTTGATATTTTCTACTAGTGTACGTATTTAAGAAATAATATGAATGTAAGATGTTAAAGTCGAGAAAGATGTGGAGAAAACGGTAACCTTTGTATTGATATTATTCATTTATTACATATATAATACCTAACTAGCTTGCTTAAAACTCCTAACGTTAAATATGAACATAATTAACTAAACCGACTCTAATATAAGATAAGCTTTCAATTTAATATTCTTTGATTTACTTTTTAGTTTGTCACATTTACTTTTCCCCATGGCCATAATATAGTTCCTATAATTGAAAGAGAATCATTCTATCAGTGGCGGTTCTGGGACGGAGCGGGGTTGTCAACGGAATAGGGCCTCCAAAATTTAGATATAAGTAATATAGTTTGGTTTAATGTTATTAAAATTGCAGTTGGAGAAGTGGTTAGAGCAAGTATATGATTTGTACGATCCGAGATCGATCTTTTGGGCATACGTCCAAATGCATTGAATGAAATTGCTCTAGAATGCTCCGCCATTGCTTTCAACTGGAGATCGAGGTCGCGCGCTCATCAGGAGAGGCCGCTGCTCCTAGTTTCTTCATTTTGCAAAATTGAGGCAGGAACTTTTGGCTGGGTTTTGAGAGGCCTCTCCACTGACCATCATCGCGCCTAAGGAGAGGCCTCTCTACTCCACCTTCCTCTCTGTTCTTGATTTGAACTCCTTTGCCTTAGCTTCTTTCCATCGTCTTCTTGCTTTCAACCTCGGTTTATCATCCATAGGCTTCAATTGATTGTCTTTAGTTCTAAAATCTCAACAAAAACACTAGCAACATGTGAAGCATAGGATACATAACAAAATTTGTATAGTAATAGACTAAAAGTGAACCACAAAACACCGATTTATCAAGTAATAAAACAAGGTTCAATAGCACTCCAAAACCATATCAAATAACAAGTTATTATGTATTTATGTACTTGGTGGTACTATATATAAATAAAGTGGTACTAACTACGTACAAATATAATATTACTAAATAACCAATGGTATTATAAAAGCTTTCAAAGGTACAATTAAAAGTGACCTCACTTACCTATCTCTATCCTCTTTTCTCTTCCATGTGCTTTCTAATATTTTAGTATTTGTTATGAATTTGCAAATGCATAACAATACAACATTACTACCTTATCGTGATGTAATGTATGTGGCGTAATGAGGGAGTATATGTGACACACAGATGTTTTTATTAACACTTTTTTAATCATAGATGTTCTTATAAGTGCTTTTTTTTTTTTTTTTTTTTTTTTTGAGAAATTTGAATTCATGATATGATGTCTACTATTTCAACTAATTTATTCGGTGATTACTTTAGTATATATATACACCCTCCGTTTCATAATGTTAGTCACATATGAAATTAATCATATAAAATAAAAGAAGAATATTTGTAATCTAACATTAAAGTACAAAATAATTCATAACTAGATTAGGTCCCGTGTCATGCACGGTAATTTAAAATAGCTACCTTTCAAATTAACACTATATCAAATTTTATGATCTGACTTTCATATGTTATATTTATATCAATTGAATGCTAAAGAACAAAATTATATTAATAAATTAAATTATTCAAGAAAATAACAAAAGCATCATTTGTTGATTTAATTTGATATTTGTATTTCATTATCTAAGCGTGTAACTTCTATTAAATAATTAAGAATAAATCTTGTTGTAATTAACGTATGTAGTACATAAAATGTGATTCCTAAAAAAAATAATAATAATCATACATGTTAGAAATTATGTCAAGAATATTACTCGTTTTTATTTTATTTTATTTATTTATTTTTATAAGTTTATATTTGTCAACTTGTTGTTATATGGAAAGATACATTAAGTCTTCTATTATACATTTTAAGTAATTAGTACCTTAGTTTAGGGATGGAAATGGGGCGGGTCGGATGCGGATGATGATACCTCCATACCCACACCCACCTAAAAATCTTATACCCATCTCTGCCCCACCACCCGTGTATAGGGGATTATAGGTACTACGCAGCGGAAATAATCATGAATCATATTCATATAGCACCTAACCAAGGATCTCATGCATAACACATAAAGAGTAAGAATTATACCTTTGAAGCGTGATTCCACTAGCAATTCGAGCAAGAACAAGGGAGACAAAGAAACTCAAACGTGATTCCTCTACTTGGTCCACAGGCACAGGTTAAGACCTCCATTAATGCTAGTTAGTCGCGATCGAACTCTTCAATCGACCTTCTACGGAGAGGTATGAGCAACGAACTAGTCACGAACCACCACGAACCACCGCGAACACCACCAGGGGTGGTCAGCCGCAAGTCCAGGGGGGGGGGGAGAGGGGTGCCGTGAGAGAGAGAGAGAGAGGGAGGTGAGGGAATTGGGATTTGGTTGCCTTGATTCACAATTCACTGTAAGTTGATTGTGTTTCTTCTATTTGCAACCCTAGGCATGGATCTTATTTATAGATCATATCCATAAATAAGAGTCCATGACCAAGCCCAATTCCTAATCCCAATCAAACTACACTAGCCCAATCCTATTCATGATTAGTTAAATACTCATAAGGCCCAATAATGGGCCTCTTACTTGCTTAACCCAATACCTTTGTGTGTGACCTCATAGGATCCATTCTAGCGGGCTTTGGACTATTTTACTAGCCCAAAGATCATCTCTCATAGTCTAGCAACAGATGATGACGCCCCAAGAGAATGAACTTATTATCTCCATAATAGTGATCCTTGATATATCTAGTAATTGCACTTATCGAAGACATAACTCCTTCAATCTCCCACTTGGCTGAGACAAGTGCGCAATATTCAAATTCCTTAAGTCAATGTGTGCCGATTTGATAATATGATTGCATCTCATGTCGTGATCATATTAGTCCACAAATCTTTTCTTGAAAACTGAGTGAGAATTACAAAACAAATGATTACTGTGTAATCCATTTGAGCACGACCATGCATTTTCTGAATTCTCCCTCTTCAAGGGGCCAAGACACATTCCTAATTAAATTGGTAGACTCAATCCAATCTTGTGGCAACCAAAGCTCCCACTCAATTTCAGAAATAACCGGGAAACACCCTTTATAATCTCCAGTTACGGGCAGACGTTTGAGTGTACCACAGCCATAACATCCATTGAGTGAAATCAATGTTCCACTCATGTCAAAGGAATCCACTAATATATCCGGAAGCTCTATACTTGAACTTCAAAGTAGGTCTATAGTTCGATCATGCATCATTCATGCATATCCATGTGATTGACCGAGCCTCACTATGCTTCTATAGCCCATGAAACTGCGCTATCCAATCAATCTTACATGCTAGTCCATTATTAGAAATCATTTATGTCCAATTTAATGATTCTGAACTAGGAACTTAAATAATACATGGATTTTGTTCACCTGTGGGGTTTCATTCACCAGGTCATCAACCTGATGAGCCCATCAATCCATAATTATTTTGGACATTTTATTTAATATTGAAAACCATCATTAAATAAGAGAAATAATAAAATTTCTGATTAAACATAATTCTGCAAATGAGTGTATTACATATGTAATTTATTTTTCTCTAAAAATAAATACAACTTCTAATTACATCATTTGCTTCAATCCAGCTTCACTAGCATGTTTCCCATGCTTAGGTAGTGGAAGGGGTTTAGTAAGAGGATCAGCGATATTCTCATCCGTATGAACTTTGCACATCTTCACATCTCCTCTGTTAACGATTTCTCGAATGAGGTGATACTTCCTCTCAACATGTTTGGATTTGAAATGTGACCTAGGCTCCTTTGATTGAGCAATGGTGCCATTGTTGTCACAATACAATTCAATTCCATTTTGAGCACTTGGTACGATATCCAGCTCAGTTAGGAACTTCTTTATCCAAACTGCTTCTTTGGATGCCTCAACTGCAGCCAAATATTCTGATTCTGTTGTAGAGTCTGCGACAGTGCTTTGCTTCGAACTCTTCCAGCTCACTGCTCCTCCATTCAGACAAAATATGTACCCAGACTGTGATCTAAAGTCATCCATGTCCGTTTGGAAACTCGCATCCATATAACCCTTGACAACCAACTCATCTTCGCCACCATAAACTAGAAACATTCCTTTCGTCCTTCTCAAGTACTTAAGGATGTTCTTGGCAGCTGTCCAGTGTGCATCACCTGGATTTGCCTAAAACCTGCTACACATGCTCAGAGAAAATGCAACATCCGACCTCGTACAAATCATGGCATACATTATCGATCCTATTGCTGAAGCATAAGGAGTGATAGCCATACGTCTCATCTCATCTGGCATAACCGGACATTGAGATTTACTGAGCGTAATGCCATGAGACATGGGGAGAAATCCTCTCTTGGAGTTTGTCATCTCAAACCTGTCAAGAACCTTATCAATATAGGTCTCTTGACTCAGTCCAATCATCCTTCGAGACCTGTCTCGATGGATCTTGATTCCCAAAATGTACTCGGCGTTACCTAAGTCCTTCATGGAAAAACAACTCTTCAACCATTCCTTGACTGACTCAAGCATTGGTATGTCATTCCCATGAGTAGTATGTCATCTACATACAAGACTAGAAAAACTATGCTTCTCCCACCAGACTTCTTGTATACACAAGGTTCCTCTTCACTTTTGAGAAAATCAAACTGTTTGATTGCTTCATCAAAACGAAGATTCCAACTCCTGGATGCTTGCTTCAATCCATAAATGGATTTCTGAAGTTTGCATACCTTACTAGGATTTTCTGGATCCTCAAAACCCTCAGGTTGTGTCATATACACTTCCTCCGTCAAGAACCCATTCAAGAAGGCGGTTTTGACATCCATCTGCCAAATTTCGTAATCGAAAAATGCAGCAATCGCTAGAAGTATCCGAATGGACTTAAGCATGGCTACTGGGGAAAAGGTCTCATCATAGTCAATACCATGAATTTGTCTGTATCCTTTCGCAACCAGTCTCGCTTTATGGATGTAGGCATTTCCATCCTTGTTTGTTTTAATTTTGTAAACCCATTTGCAACCAATAGGTTTTACCCCATCAGGCAAGTCAACCAGGGTTCACACTTCATTTTCAGACATTGATTCCATTTTGGACTTCATGGCCTCAAGCCATTTATCTGAGTTGGGGCTGGCCAAAGCTTGCTTGTAGGTAGTAGGTTCTTCATTCTCCAGTAAGAAGATTTCAGAATCCTCAGTTATCAGAACCTCAACAAACTGTTTGTTTCTAATTCTGGTAGACCTACGAGGGGTAGGAGCAACAATAGAAATATTCTCTCCAACTCTTTGAAGATTTTCGCAAGAACTAAGTTCAAGTGGGACGATAGGAGTCTCTCTAGTCGAATTAGCTTGCTCCGACGCATGATTAATTGATTCATGTTCCCTCGCCTCTGATGTGGTGTTATCCACATCCATTTGTTGCTTGTCTCGAATTTCTTCGGGAACCACTTTACTCCCACTTGGCTTTCTAGACAGGAATTCCTTTTCTAGAAAGACACCATCGCGAGCAACAAACACTTTGTTATCTTTGTGATTGTAGAAGTAATACCCTTTTGTTTCTTTTGGATAGCCCACAAAGAAACACTTGTTTGATTTAGGTTGTAGTTTATCACCTTGTAAACGTTTTACATAAGCTTCACATCCCCAAATTTTGAGAAAAGAAAACTTTGGAGCTCTTCTATTCCATATCTCATATGGAGTCTTTTCAATTGCTTTGGACGGGCTTCTGTTTAGTATTCTAGCAGCTGCTTCTAATGCATATCCCCAAAATGATATGTGAAGATCAGTAAAGCTCATCATGGACCTGACCATATCAAGTAAAGTCCTGTTCCTCCTTTCTGACACACCATTCATCTGTGGCGTTCCTGGAGGAGTTAACTGTGAAAGTATTCCACAATTAATCAGATGTTCATCAAATTCTTGGGTTAAATATTCACCACCACGATCTGATCGTAATGTTTTAATCGTCTTCCCAAGTTGGTTTTGTACCTCATTCTGGAATTCTTTGGACTTTTCAAAGGATTCCGATTTATTCTTCATTAAGTAGACATAACCATATCTACTCAAATCATCAGTAAAAGTAATGAAGTAGTTAAACCCACCCCTTGCTTTTGAACTCATTGGTCCACACACATCCGTATGTATGAGTCCCAAAAGATCACTAGCTCTTTCACCTATACCCGTGAAGGGTGACTTAGTCATTTTCCCAAGCAAGCATGACTCACAATTTTCAAATGATTCATAATCAAATGAAGAAAGAAGTCCATCCTTATGTAATTTCTGGATGCGCTTTTGGTTTATGTGACCAAGCCTACAATGCCATAGGTAAGTTGGGTTTGAACCATCTGTTTTCTGCCTTTTATGATCAATATTGTAGACATGGGTTGTATATTCTAATACATACAAACCATTAATTAATTTGGCGTTGGCATATAACATATTTTCTTTCGAAATAAAACAACACTTGTCTCTTATTTCAAATGAAAATCCTTCTTAATCTAAAACAGGAACTGAAATAATGTTTTTAGTTATTGTTGGTACATAATAACAATTATTAAGCACAAAATAAGTCCAGAGGGAAGTCTCAAATGATAGCTTCCAATAGCAAGTGCAGCAACTTTTGCTCCATTTCCTACTCGAAGCGTTACTTCCCCTTTTGCCAACTTCTTACTTTCTTTTAAGCCCTGCACGTTATTAACGATATGAGCACCACATCCGGTATCAAATACCCAAGTGGAAGAAGAAGTAAGATTAATTTCTACAACGAAAACATCAAGTAACTCTTTACCTTCAGTTTTCACTGGTGTATAGTGGGGACACCCTGGTGTATGGCATGGCCAACTACCGCAAAAGAAGCATTCGCTTCCTCTCCTCTTCAGGAACTCCTCAGCATGGTTAAGCAACAGATTGATCAGTGTCACCGAAGATCCCTCATCATTATGAGTGAGCTTGACAATGTCAAAACAATCATGGAGTGAGAACAAAATAATATCATGAGCAGAGTCATCATCGATCGGTTTTCCAAGGACATCCATTTGATTGAACATTTCAATCAATTCCCTTACATGGGCCCTTACTGACTGACCAGGCATGAGTCTTTTAGCCATTATTTTACAACGGACATTGTAAGCCTCATACCTTACACTGTCAGTCCAGGAATAGTAAATCTGAGGGATCGAGTTAACGACCTCTCTTACATTTTGATCATTTATGCCTCCACTGCCTAGTGCTCCTATGCCACCTCGACATATAGCACGAAGACATTTGTACAATATGGTTAGCTCATAGTGCCTGAATCTTCTTTTCCAACAAGTTGGAATAGATTCTAAAATGAGCTATCTGATTTTCTCTACAACTGAAACAATTTCAGCATGCCTTTCAGCTCCATACTTTTCTGTGTATTTGCTCTCAACAGGAATGTATAAACGAGATTCAAGCCCATGGCTTGTGAGAACATTTTTCAACTCCTTTTCCCATTCCCTGAAGTTTATGAGATTCAGCCTTAAGTTAAGTTTCATTGGTAAGATTGTGTTGTCGTATAAGTTATTCATCTACAAACAAAAACAAACGAGGCAAAGTTCAATAATTATGTTTAATAAACTTTTAAAGTACCATAAGCGATTTTAATACTGGTAACTTTAAAACATTCATTCAATTTTAATTGATCCCTATTGAATAGAATGATTCCAAGACCCTTTATTTGTGCAATAATTGACCGGACTGAGGCCCTACCATCAACTATTGCATTTTCAAGGTGAGTAAACTCTTTACTGATTACAACTCTTTGTAATTCTTGGTTGAATAATTAACCATCACATGTTTAATTATTACCCTTAGCTTCAAGGTTCTAAACTCTTTAGGTAACCTTGTTGAGTATAACCAATTAAAAGTGTAAAACATGATTTACCCCCACTCCCCTAAGATATAGTATGACTTCCAGCTGAGGCATGACCTGCCATAAATATCGAAGGTTTCATCGGGTTTTTAATTGGAAAAACAACCTCAATATTACTGGGACCTAGATTCATTATGTTGTGATTATATAGTGAACTCTAGCGCATCATCAATCAACATAAATAAAATCTAACATGCATAATCTACTAATGCATAAATAGAACATGACATAGTATGGCCCCTTAATCCTAAGAAAACTAATAAAGCAAAAGCTCCCACTTGAACCTTCATGGATCTCATCCATCTTGCTCCTTTGGGCCTCCACTCCATGGATTCTTGGATTAACTGCAACCTGTAATTCTATTCTATTCTATTTACTACTTAAATAAAATAAAATAAATTACAAAAATACTTAACGGTACGCGGACCGTATTTAGATTACAAAAATACTAAACGATGCGCAGATCGTATTTAGAACCTATGGGCCATACTAGTCTATATAGAAATATATAACATCATATATTATAAAATGCCATATAATAAATCACTCATCATGCTTTCCTAAACTACAACATCGAATGTTCACAGTAAAGGAAACATGGCTCCTAAAATATCTCATATTTTAATTAATTAATTACTGTAATTAGATAATATCATATATTATTCATGACCAATTATAAAATATCATATATTTTAATTTAGGTATGAGATAGAATCAAATCTTAATTTAATTATGGAAGATAAATCATATTTATTTTCCATGATTATCCTAACTCTTAGGAGATTCTATCCTAATTACTTGCCAATCACATATTTTAAATCAATTAATATCCTAAAATAATTATGGGATAATCATATTATTTAATCAATTATTATCCAAATAGAATCTTTTGCTCCATAATTATCCTATCTTAACAAAATCAACAACTTTAATTTTGTTAATTATCCTTTCAAAATCAAAAGTTATCTTTAATTTTAATTTTGAAAACTGATTTTATCCAAAATAAAATAATAAATTTTTTTTTTGAAAAACCGCGTCAGCCACCGTGGTGTGGCCAGCCGAAGCCGGCCACGGTGGCCGCACACCTTGCGGTGTGTGCTGCCCTGCAGCGACGCCCGGACAGCAGCAGCAGCACACCTATCGGGGTGGTGTACTGCTGCGTTGCCCCTTTTTCTTGACCCGTGCCCAGCCGCCCTCCCTCCTGGACCACCACCAGTGCGGCAGTCGCCGTGGCTGCGCCACCCAGCCGCGGCTGCCGCACCTCAATACCTTATTATTATTATTTTTTGATTTTTAATTTAAAACAGAACAATTTTATTAAAATTAAAATTAGTGTGGTCCATCCAATTTTAAAATTAAATCATATTAAATTTTAAAATTAGGGTTCTTCATGAATTTAATCCCAATTCAATTTAACTTTTAAATTAAATAGGTTGATCATGAAAAATTCATAATTTATCATGAAATCAATTAGATTAAATTCTTTAAACATAAAACTTTCGAATTAAATCAAAATCAAAAACACAAATTTCACAAATTAGGGTTAATGATTTCGAAAATTTCGAAATATTAAAGGGGGGGGGGGGTTCGAATTTCTTGAACTTGATAGGGCAATTTTCGGATCTATTTAGGGCTAATATGGAGCAAATTAAACAACTTTAATGATTCTATATTGTTAAATCATATTTAATATAATAATTGACCCATAATTAAATTATTCTCCCTCCTAATTGAATTAAAATTGTGGATTAACAAAGGTTTAATACTCAATATTTGTAATTGCAAGAGGCTAACTGATACCACTGTAGGGGATTATAGGTACTACACAGCGGAAATAATCATGAATCATATTCATATAGCACCTAACCAAAGATCTCATGCATAACACATAAAGAGTAAGAATTATACCTTTGAAGCGTGATTCCACTAGCAATTCGAGCAAGAACAAGGGAGACAAAGAACCTCAAACGTGATTCCTCTACTTGGTCCACATGCACAGGTTAAGACCTCCACTAATGCTAGTTAGTCGCGATCGAACTCTTCAATCGACCTTCTACGGAGAGGTATGAGCAACGAACTAGTCACGAACCACCACGAACCACCGCGAACACCACCAGGGGTGGTCGGCCGCAAGTCCAGGGGGGGAGAGGGGTGCCGTGAGAGAGAGAGAGAGGGAGGTGAGGGAATTGGGATTTGGTTGCCTTGATTCACAATTCACTGTAAGTTGATTGTGTCTCTTCTATTTGCAACCCTAGGCATGGATCTTATTTATAGATCATATCCATAAATAAGAGTCCATGACCAAGCCCAATTCCTAATCCCAATCAAACTACACTAGCCCAATCCTATTCATGATTAGTTAAATACTCATAAGGCCCAATAATGGACCTCTTACTTGCTTAACCCAATACCTTTGTGTGTGACCTCATAGGATCCATTCTAGCGGGCTTTGGGCTATTTTAATAGCCCAAAGATCATCTCTCATAGTCTAGCAACAGATGATGACGCCCCAAGAGAATGAACTTATTATCTCCATAATAGTGATCCTTGATATATCTAGTAATTGCACTTATCGAAGACATAACTCCTTCACCGTGGCGGGTATAATATCCACATGCATACCCGCCCCACCGGGTACAAACTAGATAGGATCCATCCCCGCCCCATCACCCACTTGGATATTCATACCTACCTCATATACGCCCCAAAATCGTCCCAAACCCTTTGCCATGATGCTCTATTGTATCACATTAATATTTCAAATTAAGTTAAGAAAATTGGGATTTTCACTATTCAATCTTATTGGGTCTCAGGGGGTATCAAGTTTCATAAATTCTCAACTCTTCTAAAAGAAATATGGTACGGGTATAAGGTGGGTACGGGGCGGGTCTAAAATCCATACCCGCCCCATTACTCATGGCGGGTACACATTTTATACCCATCCCCGCCCCATCACCCGCCAAACCTCCCTCCATCCCCGCCCCACTTGGGCGGGGATGGGACGGGTCTCCCATTTAACCCGACCCACTGTCATCCCTACCTTAATTAGTTATTGATTGATTGATTAGCTTACCTTATTTAAGTGTTTTTTTTTTGGAAAGCGTAAGTCATAAACTCATAATGCATAATTTAAGGTAGAGATTTCCTTAATTAAAGTCATGTCATCAATCCACACCCAATTAATTCCAAAAAAAGTAAGTTAAAAATGAAACATATTCAATATGGGTAGATATTTTTGAAACGCCCAAATAGTATATGGAAGTAACATTATGAAACGGAGAGAGTAGTATATAAATGATTTAAATTTAAAAAAAAAAAACAAATTAAACATATCCTTACATTCTACAATTAATACAGATGGGAAACATCAATCTACAAAATGTAATAACAAAGGAAGACGTGAGGATCAGGTTGCTGGAAACTTCAATGAACTACAAGATGAGATCGTCCTACTTGAATGTTTGCTTTAAGAAGTGCTGCATTTATAAAGTTCATGAGTTTATCTTGAAGGGGCATGAATCTTTTTATCAGCCTTCAATGATGTCAATTGGTCCCGTATACTATAAAGATACGAAACTAGAAAGCATGCAAGAGTTAAAATGGATTTTCTTGGATTGCTTCCTTCAACATCCCGATAATGCTTGTCGAAGCTTGAACACTTACATCGATTATGTAAGAACAAGGGGAAGAGAGATCCGCAGCTCTTATCAGCATCAAAGTAGACTCTCTAGTGACGAGTTTGTTGAAATGATAGTGCTCGATGCTGCATTCATGATCTACCTTTTCTTCATGAGCATCAATAGGCCCTCGTTTAAGTTACCTTTTATGGGGAATAATTTAGCAGCACAACTTAATTATTCGATAATGGATTTATTTCGGTTGGAGAACCAAATTCCTTATTTTGTTCTCAAGGGAATCTATGATATAGCATTTGGTAACGTCTACCAACCTAATACTCTCATTATAGCTATTCTTTCACTTATAAGCAAGATTGGTGTTGGTATCCCCGGAAATACGTACGGCTATCAAGAGTATTATTGTTGGTAATAAAATTACAGATGAAACAAGCATTCAACATTTGTTGGATCTCCAAAGGATGTCTTGTTGCCTTACTTCGAGCACACCACTGCACAACCAACCAAATACAAATAATCGAAGATCAACTGATCCATCATCAGTATTTTGTCAACACCAGCAGCGTCATATCAAGATAGAAAGTGATGATGATTCAATCGGTCGTCTTTGGTACACTGCCAAGCAACTAATAGACGCAGGAGTCACATTTGTGGAAGGTGAAAGTAACAATCCACTTGAAGTAACATTCACTAAGGGGAAACTAACGATTTCGAAACTAAAGATACTAGATTCCACAGAAACTAACCTGCGGAACTTGGTTTATTTTGAACAATGTCATTACGATGTTGATACTTACATCATTGATTATATTATCTTCCTTGACGAATTGATAGACACCGTGGAAGACGTGCAAGTGTTAGTTAGAAGCAACATATTGAGTAATCGTCTAGGAAGTGATGATGATGTTGTAAAGCTTTTCAACAATATTGGCAAAAACGTACTTTTTGATTCATCAAGATACCGTAATTACTCCGATGTTTGCAGAGATGTGAATCGCTACGCTTCATCCCGTCAAAATAAATACATGGCTATTTTGAGGAGCAAATACTTCAATCATCCATGGGCAACTTTGTCAGTCATTGCTGCATTCTTTCTTTTTGTGCTTACTCTGTTACAGACTACTGCAGCTTACATCTACAAGTAGTCCAACTACATAGATAACGGGAATTTCCCTATTTCTCATAATGACATTTTCGTGAATAAATCAACAACTTTTTCATTATTGTGGGCTCCACAATTCAATAAAGTTATTGGTTTATTTACGAAAATGCCATGTTTCTCACCATGAGAAATCGGGGCATCCTCATAGATAACTAGCTCTATCTTGAGTGCTAATGCTTACATATATAGAGATTCTTGCCATGTCTAATACTACTGCAATGAAATTGGAGACTTGAATCTTGCATATTCATGGTCTTGAATGTTTCAATTTTTTTTTTTTTTTTTTTTTTTTTCGGGGGGGGGGGGGGGGAATGCAACCAATATGTAAATATGATATTAGATCGTAATTGTAACTTATTGTTGTAATTTGTTGTTGGTAATAAACAATCCTTATTGTTATATGTCTTCTATTATGAGATTAGTGACTTACCTAGTTTGATATATACTTCTTTCGTTTCTATGTACTTGCAACAATTTGACTTTTACACTATTTATGTATTCCACTTTGACTAGCTTTGATGATTTATAGCTAATAAATAATATAGTCATGTGAGATCTTATTAGATTCGTCTTGGTTTATACTATTTTAATATCTGACATTTATAATTTTTACATATTGCTAATTAAAGATATAAACAATTGAAATAATGCATCACCAAGTGGGAAAGAGAAGTGTTCAAGTATAAAGAAATAGAGAAAGTGTATATTATTTTGACAGGCGTGACATTTGATATTGTTTACATGATTTTATCATAATAACACGTTAGGGGATTTATCTGTGTGATTACCATGTAGCCGAGTTACTCGATCAGGGGTTACTCAAGTTACTCGATCAGTCAGGGATTACTTGAGTTACTCATGACCGAGTAACGTAACTCCTCAAGTAACCCCTGATTGAACCCTTTAAGTAACCCTTGACTGAGTAAGGTCTTGTCTTTTTGAGCTCTTGGCAGCAAAGTAGGAGTCAGTACAGTAGAGCTTCTATACACTATAGAGTAGAACAGATTTTAAATGAGTAGAGCTGAACAACTCAAAAGAACAGTACAGGGCTTAACTCGAGTAACCCCTGAGGCTCTGACTGAGTAACTCGAGTAACACCTAACCGAACCCCCCAAATAACTCCTAACCGAACCCTTTAAGTAATCCCTGACCGAAAGTAACTCGAATAACTCCTGCTACACGATGTGGCCATATGCATCCACATATAAAAATTTGCCCAACATGCTTAGACATAGCAAGTTGCAATTTTAATATTTTAATTGAAAAGATACGATGTCCCTCATATATATTGGTGAAATATGAAGCTATATTAACATACTAACATTAATTTGATTTGTTATAGTTACAATGGTGCTTGGTTTTCATATGGTTGTATTCAGACAATTAATAATTTTCAAGGTAAATTTTTACTCATTTCACCTTAAAAAAAATTCAAATAAAAAAAATTAAATAACTACTCATTTCACCTTAAAAAAAATTCTGGAAAAAAAAATCAGTTCAGTAAAAATAAGTTCAGTTGAATAAATATTAGTAACTTGAGATTAAAAAAATATTAAAAATTATTAAAATTAAGTGTAGTTTTTTATTTTACTAAAAATGATTTTAGTTTAGTAAAAATAATTTTAATTTAACAAAAGTAAGGTGAAGTCGACAAAGATTAAGTATGGGTCTTTCATATGGACGTATACATATATATGGACATGCTATTGAATAGGCCGGACCGAGGCAAAAAAAAAAAGCCCATTTCTCAGGTCAGATTGGGCTGGGCTAAGCTTTCGGTCAAAAAGTATGTGCCCAAACCCACCCAGGCTGTATAGACTTTTTGGGCTGGAAAAAAAATACAACTAAAATTGCATAAAATGCATTCCCAAGCCCGTCCAAAAATTATAAAAATCAAATCGGGCTGGACACGATCCAATTTTAGACCGAAAAAATCTGTCCAAACCTTGCGCAAATTTAGGTGGGCTGACTTTGATCACCTTTCTCTCTTCCTCCCTATCCCTCTCTCTGGTTGCCGTTGCATGCTGTTCCCAAGTAATATGGATAAAACAATAGCTGTGTGCCCGTGTGACTTTTAAATTTAATTTGATTGCATCACTATTTACTACGAAGTATTAAAACTCTAGTGCAATACTGCAATTTGCATATCTAAAAATCTTGTACATCACTCAAGAGTTAAGCAGATTTACATTAGGCATCATTTCTTTTTAAGAATTAATGTTGAAAAGGCCAAAAGGGCTTGATCTAGCTAGTTAGATTTCTGTCAAACTAATGATCAAATTGCAGATTTTTAAAGTAAGCCCTTGAATATAGAAAGGCACGAAAAAAAAAATTAAAAAAAAATTGCACATATATATTAAATACAGGTTTGGAACGCATCCGCTAATTAAGAGAGAGAGTCTACTTCTCAAATCCAAAGGAGATTTCTTTCCAAAACCATGTGTCAATATGGAGGAGTATCCCCATAACCTTATATATACTCTTTCTTCTTTTATCAATGTAGGACTCTTACATATGTTATTTGATTGGACATATTTCAACAAAATGTAATATGTTTGATTACTTATATAGTTGAGACTTTGCGATGCACTACACATTGTCATAGTTAATTAATTGAAATCTCTAATAGATTGCATGAGCCATGTTGAATTGTTTTGTGTTTCAAGTTGCATTCAAAGTCTACTTTATCTTCAAAGGAAAAAAATAAAAACAATATTAAATTTCTAATCACAAAACTAGTTGTCGTTAGGTCCCAAAGTCTCGTACCTGAGACCTTAGCTCAATTGAGGTAGAACTGCTATCTTATTACTAACTGATCTAGCTAAGCACTAATTAGTCATATCCTACATTTTAGTACTATATATAGTATGCAACATATATGATGATAATAGAATTATTCATGTTTTATTTAATTTGACAGATAATGAATTACTGATTTTCTTTATTCGTAACTTTATTTGTTGCTTAATGCATGGCTTGTCTGAAATTTTTGAAGAATTAGTTTTTTTTTTTTTTTTTTTTTTTTTGTTAATTAATAACTCATTTGAAATTATTGCAACATGTTAGGAGAAACTTGTACCACCCAAGCCAAATTTATGGGAACCAAGAAGAAAGATTATCATATAATTGTATAATGATGTCAAATGAGTTTCATAATACTACTATACGTAATATATTTGTATATTTTTTTCCAAAAAATCAGGTGAAATAATGCATGCATTTTAATTTGTTGATAGTTAGCTGAAGAAAGAAGTTGTTACATTTAAGAAGTTTGAAAGCAAAGAATTCCTTTTCCTTTACAATAAACTTCAGTATTCAAACCCAAAGTAAGCTTGGTATAAAGCAATGTATAAAACCACAAGTAAAGACTTCTCTTAATGAAAAACTTGCATGTTTAAAAGTGCACCCAAACACTTTTCTCCAATTTCCATATTTAGTATTAGTACGACGAGTATATAACATTGACACATACATCGCAATCATACAATTCAAAATACAAAACAGACATAAAATCGCGGTTGTTTCTAAGGATTCCTTCAACACTTCAATACATATATGGCAGATTTTACACGGAGAAGATGGACTACACCTAAGATGGCCGTTCCTCTTCGTGGTCCGGTAGATGAAGAAATCAACCCACCTTCAGGGTGGATTAATGAGTTTCGATTTCATTGCCTCCTTGTTGTTCTTCCAGGTTAGACGATTTCAAGCATTTTAATATTCATTTGTACATTGTATTCTCTCTATCGTGTCAAATTCTTGTTATGTACATATAGTTATCTTGCATGAGCAAATTTTACATATAGTTGTTATGTTTATGATACTTTTTGGAAATGTTAATTTTGTTTAAAGGTTTTGAGAAAGGCGATATCAAGTTGAATGTGGATGAATCTGGGATCATAGAAGTTACTGGAAGGAGAAAGGTAAATGATGAAAAACAAGAGCATTTTAAAAAGACCTTCAATGTGCCAGAAGACGGAGACGTAAAGAACATAGAGTTGATATTCGACGATGGTACACTACGAGTACGTATCCCAGGGATGGTAGAAGAAATCAACCCATCTTCAAGGTGGACTGATGAGTTTCCTGGATTTCATTGCCTCCTCATCAATGATCTTCTTGGTTAGATGACGCACTTTAATACTTTTCGCATATGTACATTTGCTCAATCATATTAGATTATTGCATTGTATGATGTATTAGGATATTTTACCAAAATGGTCAATTTTACAAAATTATTTATCAAAACGGCTAATTATAAATTTTAATTCCCAAACTACCTAATTTATTAACTTGAAATGAATTTATCTATTTCTTATATTCCTTTGAACTGGTTTGCTTCACTTTATTGGTTTTATATATATATATATATATATATATATATATATATATATATATATATATATATATATATATATATATATATATATATTTTGGTTATTTGTTTTTCTTTTGGAAATTCTAACGCCATAGTTAAATATCCCATTAATTTGAACAGTATCATTCAACATAGTATATTTGCAACAATTCTCAATTTTTTTCAAAAAATTACACAAAATAAACAATTACTTAAAAAATTGATCCAAACTTCCGGTCAAAAAAAAAAAATATATATATATATATATTTTTTAACACATAAAGATAGAAATATATTAAGGTCTAAAGGCCCAAAGTTTCTAATGCACGCACTTACAGGGAGAAAAAGGTGCATTAGAATAAGATAAAAGCCTATAATTTAGAAAGCAAGTTGGAACAATCAAGTCTTGAATTTAAATAACTAAAGTTATACAACTATTAAACATAAAATCATTTTATTTGCTCTGAAAACAACGAATATAAAAGCTTCTACTACAAGATTGAAGATAAGACACCCAAATCAAGCTACAAATACAAGCTAATAGTGTATTTATAATTATGCATATACCTCTAAAATAAGTAGTAATAAGTTGTATATATAGCTAATAATTTATTTTTTTGGTTTTATTGTAAAAAAATCTGTAAGAAAAAAAAAATAAAACCAAAAAAAAAAAAATAATAAAGTGAACCAAACCGGTTCAAAGAAAAATAATAGATAGATAAATTAATTCCTTCAAAATTAATAAATTAGCTACTTTGGGAATTAAATTTTATAATTAGCCATTTTGATAAATACTTTTGTCAAATTAGCCATTTTGGTAAAAAAATCCTATGTATTACAGTAATTAAAGGGGTTGATATTACATATTTGCTAGGAGTTGAAATTTACCAAAGGAAATAATTATGGTCTGGGGTGATATTGATGGTCACAAATTACATATATACTTGGTACTTGTATAATTTATGATGATCTGATAAGCTATATTTGGAATGTATATTGTTAGTTGAGACGAATACTGCAAGAGGGGGGTGAATTGTATGTGAGTTCCTAGTGGCTACTTTCGTGAAATATAAAATAGAATGTAAAGGAACTTGCAATGCACACAGTACAATATTTTACGAGGAAACCTTCTAGGGTCCAACTAGAAGTAAAACCTCAACCCTTCTAAGAGATTTCCAAAACCAAACCAATTCACTATAATAGGGCAAACACACAAGTTACAACCTATTATACTCAGACCTTTACTCACAAGTTCCAGACTGAAGTTGCTACATAGTAGGACCCTATCCTACCAAACCTAAGTCCCTGGCTTAGATTAACTTGTACTCCCTGAGCACTACACGCTCAACTTCAACCTAAAAGCCTACACAACTGTATGCAAATACAAATTACACACACACACACACCCAAGAACTCAACCAATACAAAATATAGACCCTTAGTATATGAGAGGCAAGCTACGCATGAAACCCAAAACTAATATGACAAAGTTATGGACTTGGCAAACTTACACAATTAAGCACATTTCGATTTCTTCACGTATAAACTCACAGAAAATAATGAAATGGGATTTCTACAATTTATACAAGACTTGCTCGTATAAAAAGTAGGATTTTCAATAGATAAATATGTTATTTTACCAAAATCCCAAATAACGGTTTTAATTAAGTCTGTTTTGAAGAAAATCTTTTTAGAAAAATTATCAAAGATAAATTATCAAAAGAATAATATCTTTTGATAATTCTGTTTTTAAGAAGTAAATCATTTTAGAAAAATTTTTCATAAAAACTTATCTTTTATAAATTTTCCTTTTTTTTAAGCTTGCCAAGCTCATTTGTCACGAGATTTCAAAAAAAAAAAAAAAAGCTCATTTGTCACGTTTCTAATAGATCTCACGTGTAACCCTAACAATCATATTTACAGCAAATCTAAAAGATTAAAACTTAACAAAACTAATTTGCTTTGCCAATATTCTGTAAACTAGGATACTTGGGCTTCACGCAGTCCAGGACCAAGTTCCTGCTGTCAGTTGCCACTACTCGAAAATAGGTCATTTCCGACGGAACGTTTCCGATGGACACCAAAATTCGTCGAAAAGTATGAAATTTCCGACGAAATTTTAATGACGGAAAATCCGTCGGAAATATTCTATTTTACGACGGATATAAAAATCCGTCGGAGATTTCCGACGGAAATTTCTGACGGATTTTAAACCCTTTCTGACGGAATTTTAGTTTTTTTTAAAAAAAAAACCCTAATTTTCACGGCTCACCCCCACCTACCCTATTTCATTTCTTCGCCTCTCTCTCCTTTCTTTCCTCTCATCTTTCTTTCTCTCTCCTCTCATCTTCCCTCATGCCCCTTCTGCTCTTTTCACGCCCCTTCTCCTATTCATTCTTCTCTTCTCACGCCCCTTCTCTTCTCCTATGATTCTTTCCCTCACGCCCTTCTTCTCTTCTCTAATGGTGATGGTTGTTTATGGTCATTGTTTAAAACAAATTAATGGGTTTAAAGGTCAAATTCAATCATGAAAATGCTAGATTTAGACTTTTCATGGTCGAATTTGGCCTTATCAAACCAAGTTTGAGGTGAAATTCGAAGGAAAATCGATATTGAAGGTAAGTTTAAATTTTTTTTATTTTTGTTTTTGATTTTTTATTCAATTTATGGGATGTGGTGGTTGGTTTGGCCGAGTTCGGTCAGCGTTTGGGTGTTTTAGGTGGCTGGATTTGGGATTGGGATAAGGGTTCGGTCTTTGGGTGGATCTGTGTTTGGTGGGGTGGGTGGTGGTGGTGGGTGGTGCTGATTTGTGGGTGGTGGTGGTGGTGGGTTGTGGGTTTGTTTTGAGCGGTTCCGATTCGTGGGCTTGGTGGTGGGGGTGGTGGTGTTTTTTTTGGGCGTTGGGTTTATTTTTGTTTATCTTGGCTTAGGTAGGTTTAGGGTTGGAGGTGGTGATACGCCGTGCCGGTGGTGGCGCGACGTATTTTTTTTAATTTCTTAAAATAATTTTCCGACAGAAATTCCGTCGGAGATTTCCAACGGAATTTTTATCCGTCGGACAATTACGACGGACTTTTCAGGTACCGGAACAACCCCGGCCTTTCGACAGAAATTCCGTCGGAAAAGTGTTTCCGATGGAATTTCCGATGGAAAAGGTCAATTTTCCTCTACCATAGCGTTTTTGATAACCATTTCCGACGAAAACACCTTTTACGACGGATTTTAGGGTGTTTTCGACGGAATATTTCCGTCGGAAATGGGCCTATTTCTAGTAGTGTGCACTCTAGTTTTGAACCGGAACTTCGCAGGCCAATTAAGTTCCAATAGAACTTGTTGTCTTCAATGCAGACCAAGTCAACACTTTAACTTGCTGTCTTCAAGTTGCTGTTAGGGAACTCAGATAGTTCTTAGTAGAGAACTTTTCTTCTATCTTGTTTAACCTTTCCTTGGAATCTCTTCATGTCTTCTTAGATTAGGCTACTCTTCCACTTCCAAAGTCTACTTCACCAGTTCTAATTACAACACTTAGAAAAACCTTTATTAGTTTAAGTTTGCCTCGTTTAAGTTCATCATCATCAAAACCTTTAAGGTTCAACATATATATACTTGTATTTTGTTTGAAGGTTTTAATGAAGACGATATCAAGCTGAATGTCGACAAACGTGGGATCATAGTAGTTAGCGGAAGGAGAAAGTCGGCAGGTCTAAAACACGAAATTTTTGAAAAGAAGTTCAATGTGCCAATAGATGGATATACTATTCACGTTAACAATATACAGAAGAAGTTCAACGGAGCTACGACACTAAAAGTATTTATCCCAAGGCCGGTAGAAGAAGAAATCATCCCATCTTCAAGGTGGACTAATGATATTCCTGGATCTCATTGCCTCCTCGTTAATCTTCCTGGTTAGGAGAATTCTCAAGCACTTTGATTTTCACCTGTACATTTGCTAAAAAATGTCATATAATTTACGATATGATTTTTGGAATTTATAATATGTTGTTTGCAGATTTTAAGAGAGACGATATGGAGGTGGAAGTTGATGAATCTGGGGTAATAGTTGTTGGGGGAAGGAGACAGGTAGGGGGAAGAAAACAAGAGCATTTTATAAAGGCGTTTTATGTGCCAGGTGACAGAGACATGAAGAGCGTAAAACAGACATTCGAAGGAGATATGTTAAGAGTATGCATCCCAAAGGTAGCAGCAACGGAGAAGGGCAAACCAAGCACCAACAAGGACAAGAAAGAGTCCAACATAATTCCAGATGAGAATCCTGCTTCAAGTAGCGGCGTAATGGACAAGGGTAATGAACAAGTGTCTTCAAGCACCGGCGTAGTGGACAAGGGTAAGGAACAAGTGTCTTCAAGCAGCGAATTGATGGACAAGGGTAAGGAAGCGTCTTTAAGAAACAACACAATGGTGGAGAAGGGTAAGGAAGTGTCTTCAAACAGCGAAATAATGGACAAGGGTAAGGAACAAGGGTCTTCAAGCAACAACATAATGGACAAGGGTAAGGAACAAGTGTCTTCAAGCAGCGAATTGATGGACAAGGGTAAGGAAGCGTCTTCAAGCAACAACACAATGGTGGAGAAGGGTAAGGAAGTGTCTTCAAACAGCGAAATAATGGACAAGGGTAAGGAACAAGGGTCTTCAAGCAACAACATAATGGACAAGGGTAAGGAACAAGTGTCTTCAAGCAGCGAATTGATGGACAAGGGTAAGGAAGCGTCTTCAAGCAACAACACAATGGTGGAGAAGGGTAAGGAAGTGTCTTCAAACAGCGAAATAATGGACAAGGGTAAGGATCAAGGGTCTTGAAGCAACAACATAATGGACAAGGGTAAGGAACAAGTGTCTTCAAGCAGCGAATTGATAGACAAGGGTAAAGAAGCCTCTTCAAGCAACAACACAATGGTGGAGAAGGGTAAGGAAGTGTCTTCAAACAGCGAAATAATGGACAAGCGTAAGGAAGTGTCTAACAATGGTGAGTTAGATTCAGTTAAGGAGGACGAAACCTATTGGAGGCGGGTATTGAACAAGTTAAAGCCTTATTTCAGGCTTTGAGACCAAAGAGAAGATCAAAAGTGAGCTAAAGCATCCATTATATCATAAATTAGACCTTGGTGGTGTTACTGTCTCAAAAATTCAACTTACAAACTCTGTTTCTAACTCTGCTTCATCATAAATTGTACAATTATCAACATGTGTCAATTAAACCTGTATATATATAAGGATGAACACGTTGCATACTGTAATTATGTAACATATGAAGTTATACATACAACATATTATAGCTTTCAGAAGTGAGATTGTAGACACCTAAAAATGTCTCCCCAAAACCAAACCCGATGATGAACAACCTTTCACTGCCATTATTGGTCGGGTTGAGTATTTAATCTTCGAGTGCTTAAATCCATATTTTAATTTCATAAAAACAAACCAATTCCTAGCCCATTTCCCCAAACCATAACTTATTTTCCTCTTTTTCGTGCCTTTAAACCCGAAATAATTCATTATGTGTCCTTTAAAATCATTCATTTAGTGTCCTTTTTATAAAAACGTTTGTTTCAGTTTATTTTGGTCATAATCTGGGTCCAATGATTGAATATTTGTATGGGTTTGAAAAGAGCTTTCTAACGATATATTATAAGCCCAAATCCGAGTTATAACGAATAAGTTATGACCAAAATATTAAACTGAGTCCAAACCGAACCTAAGTCCACCTTGCCTACGACCCAATGATCATGTGGAGGGTCCAAATTATTTAATCCCATTCCTAAACCAATTAAGATTAATTGGAAGCTTCTATAAGTTTCTAAAATATATTAATTATTCTTTTTGAAAAGATAAGATTAAAGAGTTTGAAATTGAATAAAACTCCTTTTTTTGAAAGACCTAATTCTATCCGAATTGAAAGACGTTCAAAGATAGTCAGATATGATTTTCTTGCCTCATATATTTTATCAAAATTTTATATGGTTGTATAGCCCTTGAAATTATCTTTCCAATGATATATTATAATATCAATTCCGAGCTATAACGGAAAAGATATGAATAAAATGTCAAACTCTATCCAAAACTGATACCGTCTCACTATTTCGGCTATATCTTTTGTTCTAAAAAATATTTTAATCTTATTCTAATTAGGTTAGAAAGTATACTTCAATAGATTTCCAACAATATCTTATTCATCTTATTCCGATTTCTGGATCAAAAGATATGATAAAAACAAAAACCGCAAAAACTGCTATCTATCGCAAGAGTTTTATCCGATTCGAATTCTTATCTTTTCTTGATTCTTCGACCTTCTTTTTTCTCTATAAATAGAGGTCATATCTCCCCTTTTTCAATGATCAAAAAGCTTGATCATAAAATAATTCTCTTCTCCCTTTTTAGCCTAAACACTAGCCTCCCTATTCTCTCAAAATACTTCCCCTAATTAAGCACTCCAAGGAGTTCATACAATACCCAAAGTTTTATACTTAAAACCAAGGTGTGAAAAGGTAGAATTAAATGAGGGTTTGGACTAAATCAACTCTACTTTTTAATTAATTTAATTTTCATTTGATTTAAATTTTTATTGAAGTTACTAACAATTTATTCATGATGTAGCATTGTAGCAATTTAAAGGAACGCGCGGAAAGTGATCTGAGTAATTAATCACTTAATTACTCTTATTTTTATTCTAATATTGCTAGCATCATGATTAGGTTATTTTATATTTGATTTGACTAACGATATTATTGTTAAATTGCTTCTAATATTAATGTTTATTCTATTATTTTTATGATCACTATATTGCATGTTTAAAGGGAAAATGTAATTGAAAATCACGCCTAATAAGATAATTTGGACAAGGATCCTTTTTAATCTTGTTGTTAATTCAAGTGATCACAAATATTTTAGAATTATATGTTGCATTAATATTCAACCAATTTAGCTTAATAATAGTTTAGACCAAATTGAATATTTTGTTTGCATGCCTTTGAAATCGCAGGAATCACTTTTCACTATAAGAATCGAGTAGAGGCCAATACGGGTGAATGTGACTCCATGACTCACTTCGTACCATCATCCCCGATCCTCCTTTCGTGGTTCCGAACTATATAGAGTTAGTAATCTCATGGATTATGAATGGGGTGTAACCTTCACGGGTCAATCGTTGTTGCCTATCGTTGTCCCTTTATCGTGGTTGCCTTTTATGATCCGTGAACGGTTTACAAGTTCCTTGAAAACTTGTTGGCGGCTCCCTACTTTCCTTGTCCCTAATCGTGTCCCTTATCGTATATGTCAATTCCCACTTCCTATGAGTGCCAAGCATATTCACAACATGCTTTTATGTAGGCGCACTTCAAGCGACGCCTACAGAGATACATCCAAAATATAAAATGAATTGATGCTAACTGCTAATGACAAATCATATACTTCCTCCTTTGACTCTCCCCAATATCTTTTTTTTCTTTTTTTTTTTAAAAAAAAAAGGTGTATATGATTCTTAATAAGCAGTTCTGTAATCTTCAGAAATCCACTACAGAAAAAGGTGTCCTTATTTTTGGACCATCGGAAATTGAAGAAGCTTGTTTGGGAATTGAGATGAAAAACACATATTGTAATCTTAAATATTTTTATAATACATGAGGTAAATCATTTTAAATATAGCAAATACTTCCTCCGTTTCTATTTAGTTAACACGTTGAATTTAAACATACATATTAAAGAGAGGAGAGAGGATAAGAGAGAATAATAAAGCAAGTGGGGTACACTTAATTAAAAAGCAAAAACTGACCTATAAAGAAAACGTGTCTACTAAAAAAAACTTTCTAAAAAGGAATACATGTCAACTAAAAAAAAATTGAAGGTAAGTATATATTAAAAGAAATAAATTACTCGTATTGCATATTAATTACCATTATAACAAACAAAGAGTTACTTACCTACAGGCTTGATCAATATAAGGATGAGTAAATTTGATATTTAAAAGAAAAATTTTATCATTTTCACATACAATCTAATGCTTTATCCGCTTTTTTTTACTTGACTTGTTTCATTTATCTTCCTTGTCAATACAAAATTTTACTCAACAATCAATAATTTTTATTCTGCATAATTAAAAATTATAAAACTTATTTTATCAAAAAAAAAATTATAAAACTTATATATCACAAATTTTCATATGTGGCCGACCAAATTAAACCGTAAGTAACCCCAAAATAAGTAACCCTTGACCGACCGTAGCCATAGATAAAAAAAACACCGGTTATATATTATGATAGTACTTATTATTGAAATGAATCTAACAAGATCTCACCTTAATATGTTTATCCTTGCATATAACTCATAAAAGACGGTCAAAGAAGAGGGGTGAATAATATAAAAACCAAAGCGGATCAAATAAAAAAGAATGGAGGAGATATTTATTGGACAGTTTTCAAATGGCTACAATAAAATTGTGGCCATTGTAGCTAAGTGAATCACAACCCTCGATTAATAAAATTCATCATATCCATCCATTTTGTTGACTTTAAAATACTTTTTTAAAAAATAAAAATAAAATCAAAAAAAAATTTAATTACCAGAAAATTTGGTGGAAGGATGAAATTTCTAATTTATCTTACTTATTGTTTCCAAATTTTTTCATATTTAATATTAATTGATTGATTTCTTGAAAATTAGAGACAAATTTCGTAATTTTTTTTTAAAAATCATCTTCTTTTTTCCTCCCTTTTTCTGGTTTTCTTTAACAATGGAGGATGATTCAATATTTTTTAAAAATTTGATGCAAAAATTATGGGCTTGTAATATATAATGCGGTAATATAATTATTGTTGATAATCTGTAATCAAATATTGATTTTTGAATGGAGATAGGAGAATTATTAGAACTTAGAAATTGCTAGAATATGCGTCAATGGCAAAGTTCAAAATTTTTGCATTAGAAACTGTAAAACAGTTTTTTACTCGTGACAAAGAAAACTTTTTTTTTAAGTCAATTAGATGAATAGACAAGATTGAACATTAAAAATATAGGGCCAAGATTAAAACTAATTACAATAGCTATAATTTTATTGTAGCCATTAAATAGTCTTCCGATGTTTATTATTGCACCATATAATCCAATAATCTAACTCTATTCTACAGAAATTTTCCTTAAACTTGACTATATAATTTAGCTGCAAATTATTTACACTCAATAGTCAATAACTCAATAATAGTAGCACACGTAGGGTGAACCAATATATTTATGAGAAATTAAGATATCCTTGTTTATTAATTTGACGGATAATAAAATACTGATTTTCTTTAACTATATGTGTTAATTAATGGCTCATCTGAAAATTTTGCAACATATATTAGAGTTTTTACTAATAATTGCTCATATGAATTTTGAACTTATTGCAACATGATTACTATTAGGATAAACTCGTTACACCAAGTCACCAAGCCAAATTGGAGGCAACGAAGAAAAAATATTATCACATAATTGTATACATCAGATGTCAAAGATGTTCATAAGACTAATCTATTATTTTTCAAAAATCAGGTGAAATGCATGCATGTGTTGATAATTAGCTGAAGAAAGAAGTTGTTACAAGAAGTTTGAAAGCAAAGAATTCCTTTTCCTTTGCAATACATTTCAGTATTCAAACCCAAATCTTGGTATAAAGCAATGTATAAAACCACAAGTAAAGACTTCTCTTAATTAAAAACTTGCATGTTTAAAAGTGCACCCAAACACTTTTCTCCCTTGCCTATGATTTCTATATTTAGTATTAGTACGACGAGTATATAACATTAACACATCCATCGCAATCATACAATTCAAAATACAAAACAGACATAAAATCGCAGTTGTTTCTAAGGATTCCTTCAACACTTCAAAATATGGCAGATTTTCCACGAAGAAGATGGACTACATCTAAGATAGCCGTTCCTCGCCGTGGTCGGGTAGATGAAGAAATCAACCCATCTTCAGGGTGGACTAATGACTTTCCTGGATTTCATTGCCTCCTTGTTGATCTTCCAGGTTGGACGATTTCAAGCACTTTAATTTACACATGTGCACAATCATGTCAATTGTCAATCAAATAAACTTGTTATTGCTAGAACATATTACATATATATAGTTAACTTGAATTGCATGAGATGGTCACAATTTAATAAATTACATTTACGTACTTGTATAATTCATGATAAGCTTTTTGGAAATGTTTGTTTTGTTTGAAGGTTTTGAGAAAGACGATATCAAGCTGAATTTCGACGAACCTGGGATCATAGAAGTTAGTGGAAGGAGAAAGGTAGATGATGAAAAACAAGAGCATTTTAAAAAGACCTTCAATGTGCCAGAGGATGGAGATGTTGAGAACGGAGAAATGATATTCGAGGGTGGTACACTAAGAGTACGTATCCCAAAGGCGGCGAAAAATGGAACGAGCAAACCAAGTAGTGCAGATGGAGCTTCAACCAAAAACATCAACACAGATAAAAAAAAAAGATACAGATATCAACAATTCTGCTGTAGTTCCAAGCAAGAGTCCTGCTTCTAACAACAAAACGGAAAAGGGAATGGATGATGAACCGGTAGAATCTAAGACAAAAACTGAGAGCCCTGCTTCAAGTAACGGTACCATGGGGGCGGATATTGAAGAAGCTAATGCTAATCAGAGCCTTGCACCAGGCAGTGACACCAATGAGCCGAAAAAAATATCTACTACAGGCAGCAATGAGAAGAAGACGAAAGAGATAGAACAGAAAGACGGTGATCAAGGGCCGAGTTCAGGAGAGGAAAAAAGTTCAAAGACATCTGTACTAGTAAAGATTGCTGAGAACAAAGGGATTCTTTTAGCATCCATTATATCATTTACACTTGGGATGTTACTGTCTCACAAAATGCACCCATCACCAACTTAATAATTCTGTTTCTGTTCTGCTTCTTTATAAATTGTATTGATTGTTCGCATGAACAATGATCAACATGTGTTTATTAGACCTTATATATTTTCGGATTCATATTGTAATTGTCTAACAAATGAAGTTATACATACAACATTAGAGCATAAGACATATCCCAAGTATAAATGAAGTGGTGCTAATGAATGTAATGACAAACCATCTCTTTCTATGTTGCTACTGAATAATGTAATGGAAGTTTTATATCATTCATCTTAATTCGTGTATGACAGTACAACAGTCCCTTTGTATGGAATTTTAGCTAGCTGTTAAGACAATGGAAAGAAAAGATATACGGAGTACATGCTTCAAAAAATCAATCAATATTCGATATTGATGTAAGAAACAAAACACAATTTTAATTTATCAATATTAGGAGTATCTGATTCTCAATAAACAGTTCTGAAATCTTCAAAAATCCACTACAGGAAAAAGGTGTCCTTATTTTTGGATCATCAGAAAATGAAGAAGCTTCTTTGGGAGTTGAGATGAAAAGAATAGATTATAATCCTAGATATTTGTATAATACATGATGTAAATTATCTTCTTAGTAATTGTTTCTCAACTTAATTTATGCATATTTTAGCCTACAGAAAACTCAACTGAAGTTGCTATTTTTGTTACTTACTGCAGGGAGAAATTGACAGAATACACAGAGAACGCGTTACCAGTTTAAGAACAACACTGATTATTAACAAAGAAGCTTCTAAATCCATTAGACATGACTATATATTGTTTTGGGACATACATATAGGACTTAGAAGCACATTTAACACAGTTGGTCATAAATTTGTTCATGCTCAAGAGTATCAATGAAAATTCAACGCGGAACAGTAAAGGCAGATGGGGGCATCTTAAGCTTATTGCAAAAAAAATCGAATTGTCATGACGTGATACAATTCAAAGGCCAAAAACATAATCAAGAAAAAGTTAAGGTATTTGACAATGATAAGTTTCTTTCAGAAGAATATTAGAACATATCTATGACAAAAATAAAAGGAGATGCCTTTTGCACTTAGAAAAAAAACCCCTTTATTAAAAATCTTTAAGGGTTGCTTTTCACAAAATCATAAAATAAAAAAGATGATATCAAGCTTACTCATAGCCTTAAGATTTTGAGGTGGAATCATATGCTTTGCACAATTGCACATACAGGGCATCTGAACCTTTTCCTATACCATATCACTTCCTAGTTGTGTAATCTTCAATCTTTCCCAAATTCTTTCTTACTGCATCAGGAGAACAAATATATTAAACAAAGAATCTTGCTAATCGCGTTACTCTACCAGCTTCGAGTCCTTATTACTCCATAATTAGCACTAAGATCGCGTACATCTAGACCTCCCCTGAACCTTATTGTTACATAATCCAAATAACATTATATGTACTGTTATCGTTTACACTACTATTACATAAGTACATTTAATATCGCGATCTGCTTTTAATCTTCTTAACCTTCATTTTAGGATTACATAAATAAAATACAGACAGAAACCCAACAGAGTGTACTATAAAAGACAGATTTAGCAAATCATTAAACCATAATCAAAGGGAAGGAAGCTGATAACAAAACCAAAAAGGAGGGAACCTGAATTATTATAAATAAAAATTAAATAACTATACATAAATAAATAAGTACAGTAAATATAAATGAATTAAAAGGCCCAAATACCAATAGACAAACAAAACCTTGAAGAAAAGAATAGAATCTGAAGGTAAAATAATAACCCAAAAAAACATTCCCTCAAATCTGAACACGCTTATACACTTATTTGAAACCCAAAGTCCAGAAAAACAGGAACTCATAAATAATTAAACAAAAACAAAACACCACTACTAGAATTATTACCACCCAAATACACTTATTCCTAAAAAGAAAATATTGTGTGCTTTATTTTTTTCTCCCCGCTATCAACGGCAATCTTGTCTAACCTTACAAAAAAGAGGGCATCATAAGTTCATTACAATGAAGTGATGAGCTCACCACCACCACCACCTCAAACTACGAATGACCCTCAGGGAGCAAATGTCATCGAGCAAAGACTCGTACGAAGATTAATCGTCGAGGTGATCGATGCTCGAGACTTGCTCCCTAAGGATGGTCAAGGGAGTTCAAGCCCATATGTGGTGGTCGATTTTGATGGGCAACGAAAGAGGACTACTACCAAGTACCGGGACCTTAACCCGACTTGGAATGAGCCCTTGGACTTCATTGTTTCGGACCCGAATACGATGGATTTCGAGGAGCTTAATGCTGAGGTGTATCATGATAAGCGTATGTCGCCTTCGGGTGCAGGTAGGAAGAGTCATTTCCTAGGGAGGGTGAAGTTGTATGGGTCACAATTTTCTAGGCGTGGTGATGAAGGGTTAGTGTATTTTCCTTTGGAAAAGAAGAGTGTGTTTAGTTGGATTAAAGGGGAGCTTGGGTTGAGAATTTATTACTTTGATGATGTTATTGAGGTACCTCCTCCGCAGCAAGGCGAATGCGGAGGAGGTGGGGGTGGAGGTGGACCTCCCCCTCCTGAGATGGCGGAGGTCCAACCCGAACAAAGAAGGGAAGAAGTAGAGCAAGGCAGAGCGGTTGAGGTTGTTCAACCAATGCCAACCGAAGCCGCAATGGAAGCTTCTGGAAATGGTCCTTACCCTCAAGGTCATGGTCCTCCACCTCAAGGGATGGTTGTGGAAGAAGGTCATGGTCCTCAAGGTGGTGCGACAACCGAAACGATTGTCCACCACCATCATGACGGATACCCGCCACCACAACAAGAACAATACCACCCACACCACCACCATCCTACGCCGGAAATGCAAGGTCCTCCACCTGAGATTATTAGACGAATGGCAGCGGCTCATAAACGAGCCGCTCCCGGTGAGTTTGCTCCTAGAGTAATATCAGGTAAATTTGTTCCTGAAACAGAGAAGATATCAGCATTCGACTTAGTTGAGCCAATGCAATACCTCTTTGTTCGAATCGTAAAGGCTCGTGGGTTAACACCTAATGAGAATCCATATATCAAGATACGCACAAACTCAACTCAACCACCACTGCGTACAAAACCTGCTACCTATCGCCCGGGTGAACCACCCGAGAACCCGGAATGGCAGGAGGTTTTTGCAATCTCCTCTCCCTCACCCTCCGTTGCCGGGACCCTCGAAATCTCGATATGGGACTCGGCAACGGAGAGATTCTTAGGAGGGGTCTGTTTCGACCTCTCAGACGTGCCAGTGCGGGACCCGCCTGATAGTCCGCTAGCCCCGCAATGGTATCGTCTAGAGGGAGGGGAGGGCATTTCAGGGGACGTGCAGCTTGCGGTCTGGTTAGGGACCCAAGCTGACGACGCGTTCCCTGAAGCGTGGACATCCGATGCACCTCCGCAGCAGCCAAGTGTTTCCTACACTCGTGCTAAGGTGTACCAATCCCCGAAGCTATGGTACCTCCGGGTGACTGTGATCGAGGCTCAAGACCTTCACATTCCGCCGAACCTCCCTCCATTGACGGCACCCGAGATTCGGGTTAAAGCGCAATTGGGGTTTCAATCGTTGCGAACGAGACGTGGGTCAATGAGTGCACACGGTGGAGCCGCGGTGCATTTTAATGAGGACTTGATTTTAATTGCAGGGGAGCCTTTGGAGGAGCAGTTGATTTTGTTAGTTGAAAATAGGACTAGTAAGGATCCTATGCTTTTAGGCCACGCTATTATTCCTGTGGGGTCAATCGAGCAGCGAA
Organism: Chenopodium quinoa; assembly: GCF_001683475.1. Classification (NCBI taxonomy): domain Eukaryota; kingdom Viridiplantae; phylum Streptophyta; class Magnoliopsida; order Caryophyllales; family Amaranthaceae; genus Chenopodium; species Chenopodium quinoa. The sequence goes on along the minus strand of NW_018744626.1, from coordinate 3,640,148 downwards.
TCGATGAGCGACACGTGGCTGCAAAATGGGTTAATTTGGAGGGTGGTAGTGGGGGTGGTGGTGGAGGTGGTGATGGGCCCTATTGTGGGAGGGTTTTATTGAGGTTATGTTTAGAAGGTGGGTATCACGTGCTTGATGAGGCTGCTCACGTGTGTAGCGATTACCGCCCGACGGCGAAGCAGTTGTGGAAGCCTCCTATTGGTGTTTTAGAGCTTGGTGTTCTTGGGGCACGTGGGTTACTACCGATGAAGACTAAGGGTCCGGGTAAGGGGTCTACTGATGCTTATTGTGTGGCTAAGTATGGTAAGAAATGGGTTCGGACCCGGACGGTTACGGATAGTTTTGATCCGAGGTGGAACGAGCAGTACACGTGGCAGGTTTATGACCCGTGTACCGTGTTAACGATCGGAGTATTTGATAATTGGCGGATGTTTACTGACCCGGGGGAGGAGAAGCCGGACTATCGGATTGGTAAGGTTCGTATTCGGGTGTCTACATTGGAGAGTAACAAGGTGTATACTAATTCTTATCCTCTTTTGGTGTTGCTACGAACCGGGCTTAAGAAAATGGGTGAGATTGAATTGGCGGTTCGATTCGTTTGCCCGTCTTTGTTGCCGGATACGTGTGGTATCTATGGGCAGCCTCTTCTTCCGCGGATGCATTATCTACGACCACTTGGGGTGGCTCAGCAAGAGGCTCTTCGCGGGGCTGCTACTAAGATGGTAGCAGCTTGGCTAGCCCGTTCCGAGCCACCACTTGGGCCTGAAGTAGTCAGGTACATGCTAGATGCAGACTCACATACTTGGAGCATGAGGAAAAGCAAAGCTAATTGGTTTCGGATCGTAGCCGTACTCGCTTGGGCAATCGGGTTAGCCAAGTGGTTAAACCATATTAGAAGATGGAGGAACCCATTAACCACGATATTGGTTCACATTCTTTATTTGGTCCTAGTTTGGTATCCTGACTTAATAGTCCCAACCGGATTCCTCTATGTTTTCCTAATTGGAATATGGTATTACCGGTTTCGACCCAAAATACCCGCGGGTATGGATACCCGATTATCTCAAGCGGAAACCGTTGACCCAGATGACCTCGATGAAGAATTTGACACGGTCCCAAGTTCAACCCCACCAGACTTGATCCGTGTTCGATATGATCGGTTGCGGATCTTGGCAGCCCGGGTTCAAACCGTGCTGGGGGATTTAGCGACCCAAGGCGAGCGAGTCCAAGCATTAGTAAGTTGGCGTGACCCGAGGGCTACAAAACTATTTATAGGGGTATGTTTTATGATAACAATAACATTATATGCAGTACCCCCAAAAATGGTTGCCGTAGCACTTGGGTTTTATTTTTTGAGGCATCCCATGTTTAGAGAACCAATGCCTTCAACTAGTCTAAACTTCTTTAGAAGGCTACCAAGTTTGTCTGATCGATTAATCTAGACATTTATTAACATTTTTTCTCACTTTTTTCCAAATCTTTTGCTTAGAAAAATATTTATAACTATAGAAAAATGCAATTTATTTTGATTTATAGGGAAAAAAAGGAGACTTTTTGAGGGGGAAAATAAAAAGTATGTGGGTTTGAAAAGGGTTTGGGTCTCCAAATAATATAGGGTACTAAATGTACATTGGGAGAGGAGAAAGTGGGTTGAAAAAACGGGTCAAAAAAAGGACTTTTGTTTGTTTGGGGATTGAAATTGATTGCCTGACAAAAGGATTGAAATTAGGAGATGAAGAACAAAAAAGTGGGGGCAAATTTTTGGATGCCAGGGAGATTGGTGTTGTATTGTCTCTATAGTATGAATATAGAGATTTAATATTTTAATTGTACTTATTACTTTATAGTTTCCACTAACATTTGAATGTATTAATTACTACTAGGAGTAAAAGATTTGTATGAGTATCATTTATGAAGGCGTTCGGGCTTATAATGTTGTGAATGTTTTCTTGTATATACGTTGCGTAATGTTTAATCAATGTTATATGGTAATTTGGTTATAAAACGAGTAGACTGTGTAGCGTTTATTATATGTAAATTAAACTAGAATAGATATTTGTACAATGTTTTAGAAATACATTCTGAAAATTTTTGAATTTCCATTTCAAAGATGCAAGCAATGAAGCAATCAACCTTTATTTACTTTATCAAGATATCAAGGCTGGAAGCATAAAGATATGATGCATTGATGCCCCATTACACCCACTTCCATTACGTGAGACCCTGTGTTAAAGGCCAATATTAATTATAAAGAGCACTTTTCACTATTATACAAAGTAGTATTAAAGTCCATTTTACTTTGCCTTCTTCTATTAGCTTAAGGATCCATTTTATCAAGCTTATATATGTGAGCATCAGAACAAATGTACTTGTTAACGTGTTAATGGCATAGTCGTGTATAACACGGCATGTGGTTGTCACGCGCTAGCGCGTGGAGGACAGCCTCCTCCTCGCGCTCCCAAGAACATGAGTAACAGAGCAAGTATCATGTTTAGTATTCTCGGTTGCGTTTTGATGATTTAATTTTTATATGCCTCTAGTTAATTTTGATCCTCACATTGTATAGCCCCTTAATACATACAAAGTATTGTTGGAGTAAGTTTTGCAAATACATCGAAAAACAAGATCTTTCTGTCTTGTCCTTATTAAGTGTGATGTTATCAAGCTTTGTTCAACAATAAAGCATAATATATAATATGTGATTACAAACACTACTGTTTGGGTCCAATTTATCTAATTGGGCCTAGTCATGTATTTAGGTCCAATTATCTTATTGGGTCTGGTCACTAAATGACTTCATATTCCAAGGTCAAGGCCCGAGCCTCCAATCAAGCCAAGTCAACCAAGAGTCCTTTGGTCCGAATTGCCATGGTCAGCCCATGACTATGTAAAGGCCCAATTGCTCTCCTCTCATCATGTGCAAAGGTATAAAAGCCTTCAATTCATTCATTTGTGGAGAACAACACAACAAAGCCTCAAGCATTAAATCTCTTGCATAGCTTTTTCTCTCTAAACACTGTTTGACTTCGGCATCGGAGGGGTCTTCCTCGGATCCACCCCCGAGGCCAGTTTACGTGTTTTAGTTGTGCAGGAAACCTTCGGCCCAGCATCAATTGGACCGGACCAGTCTTCAGCCACTTCAACGGGCCTTCGGCAAGGCCCCATTGTTTTCATCCGAAACAATTTGGCGCCGTCTGTGGGGAAGACTTTCAAAAATCTTTAAGCCAAATCTCTAATCAAAATCATCTTGCAATCATCTTAGTAGCAATGGCTAAGAACCGCAAGAGCAAAATCCTCCGTCAAGGAGCAGGCGAAAAGCCTAAAACTCCTACACCATCACCCTCACCGGACTGGAACTCTCCCAAGGGTGCCAGTTCGGGGGGAGGATCATACAGGGAGGATTCCCTTTCTCCCGTAATTCACAACTCTCATCATAGGCCGAGTCCCTCTCGGTCTAGCAGAGGCCAGTCCGATCATAGGACTCACTCAGTGCCCCAAAGCCAACCATCGACCGTCCGCTCTCATTCCCACACTCAGCCGAGGACCCCTTTGACGGGGCCCAGCTCGGAGGAGGTGGCGAGAGCGCTGGCAGTGCTCATGGAGGCAATGAGGGCACAAAATATGCCTCCACCTCGCGATCGAACTCCTCCGCATACCCAGCATCAGCGGAGGAAGCTAGACCATGATGGTGGGAAACCTCCTTCCTTCCGGGAACTGGAAAAGTGGGAAGACGATACCTGGAGAACTGAAAGAGAGAGGAAAAAGAACCCTCAATTTTTCAGAGGATCCTCAACCTCCCGACCAGAAACGCATAAGAGCATCAGCTCAGCTTCTCGGCCAGAATCTGCTCGCCGAGAACAACCTGAGACCGTTCGCCAAAGCGTCCTCGACCGACTCGGCGGCAAGGAACCGAGCGTGCACAGTCGCCTCTCGTTCCCTGCAGCCGAGGCCCAGACTTCCCAGCCAGGGACGAAAACCACTCCTACCTCTCTAAGAGGGCGGAGAGCGGTCCCTTCGGCCAGGAATAAGGGCAAGGCCGTTATGCTACCCACCAGTTCCCCATTCGAGCAATGGATACTGGAAGAGCACGTGCCCACGGTCAAAATACCTTCGCACATCACATATGATGGGACTTCGGATCCGAAGGACCACATTGCCTCGTATGAGGCTCATATGCATCTTTGCCCCAGGTCCGAAGCGACTTGGTGCAAATATTTCCTAACCACTCTCAAGGGGGTCGCGCAAGCATGGATCTCCAAGGGAGTGAAGCAAGGATCTATAATAGGGTGGGATGATCTGTCCTCCAAATTTAGGAGCAAGTTTTCCACGGCAAACCGCCGAGAGAAGACTACTGCAGAACTCATGGGTCTGCAACAGGGGGAGACCGAAAGCCTCCGAGACTATCTGACCCATTTCAGCAACGAGTCATCCAGCGTCTCTCAGCTGGACCAGGGGCTAGCCGTTTTTGCAATGTAGAATGTCCTTCAGCCTGGGAAGTTCCTAGACTTCATGGTCATGCATACCCCGCAGACCTTGGAGGAAGCCCTGAACGCCTCGGATAAATTCATCCGAGCCGAAGAGTGGAACAAAACAAAAACCCAACCTCAATCTGGGGGAGGGAAGAAAAAACAAACACCCTTGTCTGAAGGCCAAGGCCAGAGGACAAAGGGAAAGGCCAAGGCCTCGGAACAATCTTCGGCCAACGAGCCGAAAAAGGAAAAATTTGCCTCATACACAGGCAGATACGAGTCCTACACTTCGCTCTCTCTTCCACGCACCAAAATTTACAACGTGACGAAGGAAGAACAGAGTTACCGAAAGCCGAGACCACTCCCAGAGTGGTATCAGCGAAAAAATAAAAATCAGTGGTGCGAGTTCCACGAATCTCCGGGACATAACACTGAGGAGTGTATCCAGCTGAAGGACCAGATCGAGGACATGGTCCGGAAGGGATACTTGAAAAAATACATCGCGGATCACCGCGAGAAAAAGGAGGCAGAGAAGTCAGCAAAGGACTCTCGGCAAGACCTCGACTTCCCCCGGAAGAACAGCAAAAGTGCGGAGGGAAAATTCTCTCCAATCAATGTCATCTCGGGAGGAATATGCTCTCGGAGGGAGCACATGCGGCACCTTAGGGCTCTGACCCACCAGGTGAACAACGCTGACATTCAGCCTCCCCAGTCGCCGGTGCCGAACATGACGTTCACAGCCGCCGACTGCCGGGGGGTAACGTTCCCTCACGAGGATCCGTTGGTGATCATCGCCACGGTGTCCAACCACGACGTCAACAAGGTCCTTGTTGACGGTGGCAGCGGAGCAAACATTCTGTTCCGAAAGGCCTACAATCAAATCAAGCTGAAGCCCAAGCACCTTACGCCGGTACCCTACCCGGTGTCCGGATTCAATGGGGCTTCAACTTATCCAGATGGGAAGGTGACACTTCCTGTCACCATCGGCTGCGATGAGGCAGCCAGGAATGTCATGACTGAATTTTTTGTCATTGACGCTCCTTCAGTGTACAACGTGATTTTGGGGAGACCCATAATTCACGAGATCCAAGGGGTCGTCTCAACTTATCACCAGCTGATGATTTATGTCTCAGACGCCAGCTTCCCCGAAAGGATCCAGGGCAGCCAAAAGGACGCCCGAAGGTGCAACTACCTCAAGCCATCCACTAGTCGCCCAGATGACGATGACAAGGATGAGGAGGAGAAAGAAAAAGAAAGAGAGCCCAGCACAAAAAAGCCGAAAGGCCTAAGTGCTTCGGCCCAAGGTTCTGTGCCCAGATAAAAAGGGCCAGAAAGGGAAAAGGCTATCTCTTCATCCGAGCCGAAAGACTTAGAGAGCCAGCCAAAGAACAAAAAGTCTGGGACGCCTGCTGACATAGACAGCAGGCCAGATTGTGAAGAGTCCAATCCATCAGCAATGGACACGGACCAGCAGACTGAAACGGTCGAGTTGACCGAAGGAGACGCTGAGAAATGTGTAACAATCGGGATGGACCTTGATCCGAACACCCGTTGTGAACTTATTCAGCTCCTTCGGGACAACATAGATGTGTTTGCTTTCTCGGCAGCTGATATGCCCGGGATAAGTCCAGACCTCATCTCCCATAAGCTTAATGTTGACCCAACGTGTCGACCAATTAAGCAAAAGAAGCGGAATTACTCCACTAATAAGAACCGAGACATCGCAGCCGAGGTCAAAAAGTTGCTGGAGGCAGGCTTCATCGAGCCTTGTCAATATCCAGAATGGCTGGCAAATGTGGTGATGGTTCAGAAGGCCAATGGTACCTGGAGGATGTGCGTTGACTTCACGGACCTAAATAAGGCTTGTCCGAAGGATTTCTATCCCTTGCCGAGGATCGACCAGCTAGTCGACTCGACAAGTGGCCATGCCTTGCTTAGTTTCATGGACGTATTCTCGGGGTATCATCAGATCTTCATGCACCCCGACGATCGAGCAAAGACGGCATTCGTCACGAACACCGGGGTGTACAATTATAAAATGATGCCCTTCGGATTGAAAAATACGGGGGCAACCTATCAAAGGCTGGTGGATCAAGTTTTCGCCGATCAAAAGGGCCGAAACATGGAAGTCTATGTTGACGATTCGATCGTCAAAAGCAAAAAATCTGAGGACCATGTTAAGGACCTGGCTGAAACCTTCGCCACCTTAAGAAAGCATCAAATGAAGCTGAATCCGAAGAAATGTGTCTTCGGCGTGAAGTCGGGGAAATTCCTTGGGTTCATGGTCAGCAAGAGGGGGATTGATGCCAATCCCTCCAAAGTCAAAGCAGCGCTTGACCTTCCTGAGCCGAAAACAAAACGGGATGTTCAGCGGCTCACCGAAAGAATGGCAGCCCTCTCGAGGTTCATTTTCAGAGCTTCGGATAAGGGGTTACCTTTCTTCAAAGCCCTGAAACTCCCGAAAACAAAAGAGCTCGTTTGGGAGGAAGAGCAAAAAGAAGCCTTCAAGCAGCTTCGGGAGCATCTGGCTCAACTCCCAACGCTGGCTAGCCCAGCAGAGGGAGAAGCTTTGTATCTGTACGTGGCTGTCAGCCCAGCCACCATCAGTGCAGTGCTGCTGAGGGAAGAAAACAAAATTCAGCAACCGATCTACTTCGTCAGCCACACGCTGACGGATGCCGAGACTCGCTACCCTCTACTCGAGAAAGTCGCTTTTGCAATAGTGGTAGCTACTCGGAAGCTGAGACCCTATTTTGATTGTCATCAGATAGTGGTCTTAACTGATCAGCCGCTGGAAAAAGTTCTCGGCAAAGTTGAAAAATTTAGTAGGCTGGCCAAGTGGGCTTTTGAGCTCACCGAATTCAGCATCAGCTACCAGCCGAGGGCTGCCATCAAGGCTCAAGCTCTAGCGGATTTCTTGGCTGAATGCTCGTACCAAGAGACGCTAGACAATGAAAGGAAAGTCTGGACCGTGTTTACGGATGGATCCTCCACCGTAAATGGTTCGGGGGCAGGGGTAGTGATAACCTCTCCCGAAGGCAAATCCTTTGAGTATGCACTAAAATTTTCTTTCAAGGCTTCGAACAACGAAGCTGAATATGAGGCAACAATCCCTGGAAGCTGAGCATGTCTGCCTGAAAACAGACTCTCAGCTAGTTGCATATCAGATCAGTGGAAGCTACGAGGCCAAAGAGCCCTCCAGGATAGCCTATCTTGCCAAGATCAAATCAGTCATTGCAAAGCTGAGAACTTTTGAGTTTCAGCTGATCCCAAGGGGTCAGAATACTCAAGCCGATGCACTCTCCAAACTTGCCAGTTCAACTCTCACTGAGCTGAACAGATCTGTATATGTGGAAGTGCGTCGAGAAAGAAGTGTCGACGAAGCACCTGAAGTGTGCTGCGCTGACCCAGAGCCTAGCTGGATGGACCCCATCCTAGCTTTCAAGCTTCGGGGAGAGATTCCCGAAGATAGAATTTTGGCCTCCAAGCTGAAGAGAACCAGCTCAAGGTTCATTGTCTTCAGGGGGGAGCTTCTGAAAAAGTCCTTCTCAGCCCCATTGCTGAAATGCGTAGGACCAACAGATGCAGATTATATCCTACGGGAGATTCACCTCGGCATCTGCGGGAACCACATCGGGGGAAGGACCTTAGCCCACAAGGCATTGAGGGCCGGATATTACTGGCCCACCATGATCTCAGATGCTAAGGAGCTGGTCCGGAAATGCGAAAAATGTCAAAAATTCGCACCAGTTATCCATCAGCCAGCTAGGGATCTTCAGCCGATCCTTCATCCACTCCCGTTTGCCCAATGGGGACTGGATATACTGGGACCATTTCCAGATGTTGTGTACCAGAAAAAATGGCTGATAGTCGATGTTGACTATTTCAGTAAGTGGATCGAGGCCGAAGCAGCCTCGAACATTACAGAGCAAACTGTCAGAAAATTTATCTGGCAGAATATCATCACTCGTTTCGGCTTCCCGAGAGTATTTGTCTTCGATCATGGGAGGCAATTCGATAACTTAACTGAGCCTTGTATCCCAGAAAGCCATTATCCGAAACATTGCCTTCAGTTGGCCCTGTGTTTCGGATATCCATTTTTTAAAGATAAACAGAAAATCAAGGATAACAGCAACTGTTGGAAATTGTTTATTCAGCCTCGTCTGAAACCTTCGCCTCCGGGTAACTGGGTTTCAGATTGCTGACAAACTTGTCTTTTTAAAGAACTCCGGTCTTTCAGCTGAAGTCAAACTTCAGTAAGACTTGTTCTCCAAAGACTTGTAGTTCAGTCTGGGATATTGCCTTAAATGAGCCTTGTATCCCCAAAAGCCATTATCCGAAGCATTGCCTTCAGTTGGCCCTGTGTTTCGGATATCCATTTTTAAAAAGATAGAGAAACAAAACCCAGCTCAGTAATCCAAAGACTTGAATCTTCAGATTTTTTTTTGGGGGGGGGGGGCAAGACGCACTACCAGTGCAAGTTTATGTTCAGCAAAATTCTTCAAGCCGGAAGCTTTGTACTTAGCAAATTTTTGCGAGAATTTCTCAAGCTCAGAAACAGTAAAACATTCAAAATAAGACAAAGCAGTTGAAGAAAGGAACATCAGATTAATGACTCATGCTCAGAAAGTGAGCTACAAGTTCAAATAAATTAAAGATTATATCGGCAGCCGCCCACAAGTGGAAAATAACAGCTGCCGAAATACGTACAGAAACAAAAATAAACTGTTTGTACATCAAGGCAAGCTGAAGCAAAAAGATAAGGCAAAAAGAAGTTCAGATAGCGGCGAGTCTGAAGTTAAGCTCATGTTGATCCGCAAGATTCTGAAGACGACTGCCCGATTTCCTATGCTTCAGTTGGAGGATCAGGCTGATCAGCCGGGCCAAGCCTCGGGGCAGTCTCGGTTCCAGCAGCAGAGGAGGCAGGTTGGGCCCTTGCCTGAGCTTCAGCAGCTCGCTGTTCAGCCTCCAACTCCTGCCGCTCAGCTTCCTCCTCGGCTTGTTCAGCCTGAAGGATCTCATGCTCAGCAGGAGTGGCATACAGCATGTGCGGATCTTCGGGGTCCTGAGCCCAAAGCGCACACTTGGACCAATCCAGCGAAGGCTCAGCATGGAGAGCCAACCTCCGAGCCACCTTAAACCCATTAAAGTAGCCCATCTCATATTCTTCTTGGGTGTAAAGGCGGACTTGGAGTAGGGCTTCAGCATCATCCAACTTCTTTTGACTCTCCTCCAAATCCTTTTTAGATTTTTCTAACTCTTCTGAGAGTTTGGAGGAAGAAGTCTTCTGCTCATTAAGCTCCAGCTGGACGTTGGAAGCTTTGGTTTTGACCTGGGTCAGCTCATCTCCTTTGACTCTCAGCTGATCTTCCAACTCCTTCAGCTTCTGGTCTTGGCTCTCAACAGCAGCTTGGGCAGCAGAAAGGTGAACATCCCTAGCCTGTAGAGCCTCTTCAGTAGCCATCCTGCTGGCTTTAAGAGCTTCCAGCTTCCGCTGCACTTCAGCTTGTGCAGCAGCTCCTTCTTGAATTCGGATCTCGATGGCAGCTTTAAATTTGGAGATGTCCACTCCCATTTGCTCCTGAAGGAAGTTTTTCCCCCGCTGATTCTCCCCTTCCATCAGCGGGGGGGAAAAACTTCCTTCTCCATAGCCGAGCAGAAGGTTTGAATGGCTTCAGCAGCCCTCTTTTCATACTCTTCGCTCTGCTGCTGCTTCTCTTCAGCAGCCTGCTGCTTCAGCTCAGCAAGCTTCGCCTCCTCCCGGGCAATTTTTGCCTCCTCCCAGGCATGCTCCAGCTTGTCTTGGAGGGTGTCAATCAACTCTACAGTAAGAGTCTGATTGTGCACAACCTCCTTACAGGAGCACATCAGTTGAAATAAATAAAGTAATAAAAAAGGGAAAACGCCAGAAAGGAGGAGAAGAGCTGAGTGAAAGCAAAGCAACTAAAAGGTTAAGTACCTGCATCAGCAAACGCTGGTTGTCTCTTGCAGGGTCAGGGACCCTTCGGCTGGATTCTCCCATCCCAGCCGTGGCCTTCAGCGACCACACCCTTGCTCGGTCCACTTCGGACATGCTAGTCAAGTCGCCGAAGTAGCCTGCAGCCCCTTCACGATTCTACCCCAAATTCGTTCCCAAACAGGTTCTGGGACTGTGATACGGGGGGCCGAGAAACCCAAATCTCCAGAGTTCAGCGTCTGGAATGAGGAGAAGGAAGAAGAGGGAACCTCCTGAATCTTCTCAGGCTCAGCATGACCTTCTTCGGCGGAGCCTAGTTGGTCTCCACCAGGGTCGGCAGCAACGACCTTCTCTGCTTCCTCCCCCAGATCAGGTTGACGAAGAAAAGCGTCAACCTCCCTATCAATATCATCTGAGAAGCCTTTAGCAATCGGCTTCTCAGATTCTTCAGCAGGGTGTCCCTGAACCCTCCCCTTCGGATCAGGGGTTCTTGGTCCACCTCCATCTCTTGAGTTTCGGGAGGTGGAGGGGGGGTTTGAGGACGCGAAGCTTCCAGCGGAGGGGGAGCCCTCGACGAGCGTCTACCTTCATCAGGCTCCCATATGAGGATGCCCCTGGTAGGCCTCATCCCCATCTGAAACTGCCGAGGCCCCAGCACGGCCAACCTCCTCCTTCTCTTTGCTAAGGGTTGCTCGTCCATTTCTTCAGATTCTGACGAAGATGGATCTTCAGAACGAGCAGGCGCCTTTCCTTCTCTTCTTCCGCTCCCTTCCTCAAACTGCTGAAAGGGGGGGCAGCAAAGTATGAGTAAAAAAAAAAAAAAAAAACAAGCAAGTCAGGAACTTACTGGAACCCTCGGCTGAACTCCAGGTGCAGGGATATCCCTCTCAGCAGCACCAGACGTCCCAACACCTCCTTCCAAGGAGTTGATTACTCGGGACACGTCAGCTGCTGTCTGAGCAGCCTGTGCTTCCTCAAGTAATAAAGGCCGAAGGGGATCTCGCTTCTCCCACCAAGGCTTCTGCTTGGTGTATTCGGCAGCGGCTTCAATTTGAAGACCCGTTTCGTGCAGATGCAGCGGACGGTTCTTCGGAGCTGTAATTGCTGGAGCCCGGTCTAGAATGACCCTTTCAGCGTTCACCCCGAGCCGGTTATAGTCAATTCCCGAGGTAGCTTCGCTCAGCTCTGAAAAGAACAGATGAAGGTTAGACTAAGGGAATAAGCATCAAAGACAAATCAAAATTGATTAAGTTAAAGTCCTCGGCCCCAGCCGAACATACTTACCACCCTTGTACTTTCGGCTGAGGCCGACAACTGCCAACATCTTCTCTTGAAGATGTAATGGTTATCCGGAAGCCATCTGGCCGGGAGAGTTCTCATTCGGCCAACTCCCCCGGGGTTATCTGCTTCCCGAAGAAGCTCATTCGCTCATAACTCGGGTGGCTAGTGGCATCAAGGTCCTCAGGACCCAAGTCTTGCATGTTCGGATCAGTCCTGGAGAGGTATCGGGGAGCCCCGAAAAAATATGGATGCTCCGGATCAGCGGGAACTCTCACCCAGACCCATTGACCCCTCCAATCCTTATCCGAGGAGTCGTTCGGCCACATAGTCAGATATTAGGGGGCGACTCTCTATTCGCCACCAGCCTGAAGACCCGTGTTGGCCGTACACGCTCTGGAGGTTCTGCACTAGCTGATGCATCTTTCGGAAGCAGTGCAAATTCGGTTCAACAGCAAAAAACCGACACACCCAGAGATAAGTCATCACCCGCCGAATGATAACGGGTGTTAATTGGCACAGGGAGATCCTGTACTTTATTAAAATGTCCCAGACGAAGGGATCCAAAGGAAACCGAAGCCCGTATTGCAATTGCCGAGTGTACACCCCTACATACCCAGGAGGGGGACGGTGAATCCTGTCAGTCGGCGAGGGCATACGGCACCAATGCCCATCCTCTTCAAAAATGTCGTAGTGCAACTCAATTTGCTCGGCGAATCGGTAGGTTTCGGCATGCCGAACCCACCATGAGTATGGGGTATTTCTCACCATGGTGTCCTGGGCCTCGGCGTCCTGCCATTCAGCATGCCCAGGAAGCAGGTCCCAGAGCACAGGGGGCAAATATTCAGCCTGCCCAGCCTGTTCTCTCGGCTCAGGTTGCTCCGCCTCGCCGGCCTTGGCGTCCTGCTGAGGCGGCGCGGCGTTTAAAGGAACTGCCGGAATCCCCCTTTCCGGGTCTTCACCGGCTCGTTCCCCGTTCCAAACGTCGGCGCGGTCACGGGGATCCCTAGCCTGACCCCGTCGACCTGGCTGACGCCTCCTTTCTCGAGCCATAATCAAATTCAGAGAAGGAAAGAAGGGAGAAGAAGAATTTCCCTAAAAAAGGGCAAGAAAATCGAAAAAGCTCGGAGAAAATTACCTTCAAATTGGCCGGAATACGCCGGTCAAATCAGTGGAAGCGATGGATTTGAGTCTCGAACTTGGATTCAAAAATGGTACGTTGGAAATTCAGAGCGAAAATGGGTTTGCGCGAGAATTTGAGTATGAGTTGGTGAAGAAATGAAGTTGAAATGCGAATCAGACCTTATAATTCTAGGAAGGAGAATCCCAAAGGTCGAAAAGTTCAAATTTCTCTTAAATGCCTCCTTAATTAACCGTTAAACACTCTCTCTCTTGATTAACCGCCCACCATCCACTCCACTTCCTATTAATTATCCAAATTACAGTTATTTAATTAATAACTGTTTAAAAATTTAAATCTTTTGATTTAATTAAATCATTTACTTCCCTCCATTTCTTATTGGATTCAAACCCGACCCGTCATCCTTCCAAATCGGGTCTGGGGGGCAAGTTGTTTGGGTCCAATTTATCTAATTGGGCCTAGTCATGTATTTAGGTCCAATTATCTTATTGGGCCTGGTCACTAAATGACTTCATATTCCAAGGTCAAGGCCCGAGCCTCCAATCAAGCCAAGTCAACCAAGAGTCCTTTGGTCCGAATTGCCATGGTCAGCCCATGACTATGTAAAGGCCCAATTGCTCTTCTCTCATCATGTGCAAAGGTATAAAAGCCTTCAATTCATTCATTTGTGGAGAACAACACAACAAAGCCTCAAGCATTAAATCTCTTGCATAGTTTTTTCTCTCTAAACACTGTTTGACTTCGGCATCGGAGGGGTCTTCCTCGGATCCACCCCTGAGGCCAGTTTACGTGTTTTAGTTGTGCAGGAAACCTTCGGCCTAGCATCAATTGGACCGGACCAGTTTTCAGCCACTTCAACGGGCCTTCGGCAAGGCCCCATTGTTTTCATCCGAAACAACTACCATTGTCAATACACTTTCACTAAATAATAATTTTGTAGATGCAATGACTCAATGAGCACCATGATGTGTTTGTTGATTTGTCTTTAACTCGTTTTAAAATGGCTTATAGAATCAGTTTATTATTAATGAATGTCAATTACCGAATATATTATAGTTTGGAAAAATTTTATAGGGCGACAATTGTCATATACACGTACGTATGTGATAGAATTAGCTTAATAATTAGCTTAATGGCATCAATTTAAACTTGCTAAAAAAGCAAAGTTTGTAGAGCCAAAGCAAAAGAGAGATTCCGGAGAAGAAAAGGGGTGGGAAGATGTGATGTTGAGCTCAAGAATAAGAAGCACCAAATTAAAGGCACTTTTTTCTTGTTCCTTTTCACCTCCTTGTCTCTTGCCAATCACCATTGTGTTTCTTGACATACCATGCTACGTTAAAGCATTATTCTTTTATCCGAGGTAATCCTAATTTAAAGGTGCTAGCTTTTTATAAAATAGTTTTTAATAATTGGAAATCTTAATTAGTATTTGCATTAAATTGATAAAAATATCTCTGAATTAAAACTCACTATTAACATATTTAACTTCAGTTTAATGGGAAGATTTATACTTAATTTACCAATCACCTATATAACATATTACAAATGGATTATACTCTAGTAATACCAACTATAATTTGAGCGAAAAAAAAAAAAATAATTAATTTGAGCACAAAGTCATATGTGTTTTGTTTTATATAAGTGTACAAATACATAAAGTTCAATAATAACAAGTGAATTGAGGAAAATTGGAATAAATTAAAAAGGAAAACAAAGCATACCAAATCAAACTACAAATAAAAAAAAAATTCTAATTAATAAATCTTAAGCTTAACCAAATTAAACTGGAATCGGAAACGAAATCGTTCTAGTACATTTTAAATAAGCCCGTAAGAATATAGGGTATTGGGCTTAGCACTATTTTTATGATGGGCTGGTGTACTATAGGTCTGTGGCACATATATGATATATATATTTTTTGAATTGTTAATAATATTCAGGCCTCACATTGGTATTCTCTCTTTTTTTTTTTTTTTTTTTTTTTGTCCTTAAATTGTTAGTCTTTTATTCCTTCAAAATAATTGTTAGTCTTTTAAATGATACAAGTTGATAGGACACTTTTACACACAACCCTTCCTAATCAGAGCCTAACCGAATTCAACCCAATTATTCAAACTAACATCATCACGCACAACCCTAATTTACACCTTAACACAGCTATTCGCACATGTCATTCCACGGACGTGACTCGTGCGTATCCACTATGTATTAATCACATAAACTAGATTTTCTAATTTAAATTAATTACTCATTTTATAGCTTTCACATAGTAATATGAAAACTACCGTGTCCAAGATAATACTACCTCCATTAATTTTTAATTGCAACAAAGAAATATTTCAAACGATTACTTCAAAAAAAAATACCCTTTGTTGCAGCTAAAATTTAACGGAAATAGTATATCAATTATTCCGAAACACAGTGGACTCGGGGAGTATCCAAATTTGGCACACAAGTGACTCAACACAACCCACTAGCTAACAAGTAAGGCCCATTTTTGAATTTTTTTAAACTTTTTTCAAAAAAAAAAAAAAAAAAAAAAAAACAAAACGAAAACAAAAAAACGTTGACGGAGTACAACACTACAAGTCTACAACCGACTAGTAGGCGGGGAGAATGAAAGCAAGCAAACTATCACAAACAAAATCTCTGAAATTGAGTAACTTCCCAAAAATAGACATGTCTTGTACAAACTTATTAGACTTACTTGTTGGATGTCTTTCGCACATATTATCGTTGACTTCGCCGAGGGATGTCGCCCGATCATCAGCCGTTTCGACGGAGTTTTTATTGGCGTCGAAATCCGATGCCATTTGGAACAAATTTCTGCCGTCCGATTATCATTACTTCTTATCTCAATCGTCAATTCCAATTGATCAACAGCAATTTGCTTCTAAAAAAGATCTCTTTTTCTCTCTTTGTCAATCTCCTATACTCTTCAACAATAAAACTCAGATGATCTTCTTTTTTTTTTTTTTTAATTTGATTTGTAGATCGTAGTTTTCATTAGATTGGGGTAAGTTTTCTATTTATACTTTTATAGGTAGTACTAGTAGGTAAATATTTTTTATATTTATGGAGTTTAATAAAACCAACGTAAAATAAACACTTTTACCCAAAAATATGTGAATAAAAAGTGAGAAAATCAATATTTTATACTCCTTTCATTTTGATCTTAATTATTAACAGTCTTCAATAAACATCTTTGATTTATTATTTAATATGATTTGAGTAAAATTCTAAGAAGTTGATATTTTAAAAATTCATTTCAAAATAATATGATTTATTGGTGTTTGTTATAATGCACTTATAGTCAAAGTTTTAAAACGTTTATCATCAAAGTTAAGATGTAACAATAGAAAAGAAATAGAGGAAATATTAATTACGATCTTGTATGAATAATTAATTCACCCTTGGGCACATTTTATACATGTCTATATAATGTGCTCATTAAATCAATATTCCATAGTCCGTCCTACAAGCTACTCCCTCCGTCTCCCATACTCATGTTGAAAAAAAACTTATGGGAACATACTTTTATGCATAGTGAACAAGTTTATTTATAGGGAAAAGTATTTCACTTATGGTAAAACAAGTTTTAATGTATAAAAAAGCATTAATAAACATGTAATTTTCAGACTCCAAATGAAAAAGTATTTAGAGACAGAGGAAGGAGTATATTAAAATGATCTTGTAAATGTTGGTGAATTTTTTTTTTTTTTTTTTTAATTTTTTTTTAAAGCTTTATGTTCATTTTCTAATTCTTAGCTTTGAACTTATAACAAATCGAAGTACTTATATAGAACTAGGTAATAGTCTTTTCCTTGATCCATTTTCAATCTTCATATTTCTTGTGCTATTATTCCTTGATAAACTATACATCTCTATATGTAGACTTGTAACAATTTTGTTGCATAATATAGAGTTTTGCCTTGGACAAAAGTAGTGGGAAAAAATGCTACATGCTTGGTGCTAGAATGCTGATGATCTCGTGGGGAGACACCCCTGCATACTGGAGTTGGAGATTCATCCCTGAATCGAGGTTTTTCTTTCGCTCTTTCTTTGAATCAATCAAACCTTTAATCCCATAAGTGGGATCGGCTACATGAAACAATTTAAGGGGGTTGATTACATATATATTGTCAATTTTGTAGGTTTCCAGAGACTGCTCAGCTGAATTCTGTATGTTGGCTTGATATTAAAGGGCGAATACCAATCAAATTCCTCTCCTCAGATACAACTTATGGCGTGTATTTTGTGTTCCAGAAGGTTGTGCATTCTTTCGCCGGGTTTTATGGACCAGTTAAGGCATCTGTACTAGAATTTGATCAAGAAGAACAATCCAAAAGTAATGAAGATCATAGTGTAGTTGCTAATGACTACTATCTTGGGGAACAAGAGTTTGATGAACCTACATGTTGGTTGGATGGCGATGAATTGCCAGTGGAAAGAGGTGACGGATGGATGGAGATAGAGATGGGGAGGTATGATGTTGGTTCCGGTGTTGAGGCGTTTGACGAAAGGGTGGTGTTGGAGATGGCACTCATGGAGGTTGAAGACCTTAGATGGAAGAGTGGTGTTCTTGTTCAAGGCATTGAACTTCGTCCTTTGGATTGATTTTTAAAGGAAAGGATGGTTTTTTTTTTTTTTTTTTTTTTTTTTTTTTTTTTTTTTTTTTTTTTTTTTTTATTGTAATGCATTATTTAATTTAATCAACACTAAATGTGCAATTTCAATTCTACGTTTTTTACTTAATGGATGTGATGATTTATGATCATCTTCAGTTTGTACAGCAGCTTGGAACAAGAATTGTTTTTAGTGTTTTGGATGGTAATTCTTGCGATAATACTTACATTATTAAAGTAATTTTAAATGATTTTTTGATATTAATATGGAAAAATTAGACATAATAATCCCAACTTTCATCGATTTTGTTCAAATAATCCCAACTTTGGATTATTCCAGAATAATCCGAACTTTGGGGGTTCCTCTTTTTCTTCAATCCCAAACCGGTCAACGAAAGTCAATGACCTATTATTTCAGGTCACTTGACACATGTCAAGTCTTGATTGGTCAAAAACTTTAAAAAATAAATAAAAAAAAACAAATACAAAAAAAAAAAAAAAAAAAAAACAACAGCCTCCATTCCCCCACTAGCCTATGCCGCCTTCGCCACCACTTCCTCCACCAGTCGTACGCCGTCGCGTCTCCCCTCCCACACAGAACCGCCACATCACCCCTTGCCACGTAGGACCGTCGAATCGACGTTTCCCCCCCTCCCCGAAACCCCCTCCCACAACCCCACATAACCACCAATGAAACCCTTCCCCACTGCCAAAAATCCCAAATTGCTCCTCCCACTACCTCGAAACCCTAGCGGCTAGAGTTTTCGATGGTGGGGGATGGGTTTTTGGTGATTTTCGAGGGTAGGGGAGGTGGTTTGAAGGGGTTTCGAATAGAGGAGGAAGAAATTTAATTTCAAGGGAAAGAGTGGTTGCCGGAAAACGAGAAAGGGAGAAGGAGGGAGGTTGGGGGATCGCAACACCGGCTCATAAGGAAGGGAAACCGGCGGAAAGGAGGGGAATCAGCGGCGCAGGGGGGCGGGTAATAGCAGCAGCCGGTGGTTTTTGGGGTTTAGCTGGTGGCTGAATCTGGGTTTGGGTTTTATTGGTGGTCGGGGTTGGGTTTTCAGGGAGGAGTTTTATTGGTAGTTGCGTAGGGTTTTGGGGACGGTGGTGTAGAGCGGACGCCGGAGCGGCTACTCTGCTGGTGGGGGAGAGAAGGCGGTCGGCGAGGGAGGTGGCTGGCTGGGCGGGTTGCCGAACTGGCTGGGTTTCAAAATGGGTGGGTTTTTTTTTTTGTATTTTAACCAATTAAATCGCAACACATGTCACTTAAACAAAAAAAAAAATAAAATCAACTCATTCAACCAGTAACCGGTATTTGGGATTGAAGAAAAAAGAAGACCCCTAAAGTTCGAATTATTCCAGAATAATCGAAAGTTGGGCTTATTCTTCCAAAATCGAGGAAAGTTGGGATTATTATTTCTAAATTTTTCTATGAATATTGTGTGAACTCATTAATCACTACTCCGTATAAGTTAAACAATGGTCATTAATTACTCCGAATACTGACTCCATATTAATTAGACTAGTTTGTGCCCGTGTTAATGCACGTGTCTAAAAACTTAAACTTGTATACCGGAGAAATGATAATATTATCCAGAAAGAAAGTATTCCGTACTTTAAAAAATTTCTTACTTTAGTTTCATTTATAATCACTTGCTGATAAACTGATAAGCAAATTGTTTATTTTCCCCAAATTATGTGTGATTACAGTGATTGTGCGAGTGGAAATTTTCTTTTTCTTTTTAGTGAATTTGGGGTTGATTGTCTTTCCCAAATAATGCTGATTTACAGTGATTGTGATACTACGTAATTAATTTGCAAGTTTCTACTTGGGAATATTGGGATTCTTGTATTAATTGTATAAGATGCATTTGACCTCAGTGAATTATTGTGTTGGGCTATATCTGCCTTCAAGCCCACATGTATAGTACAGTAGTATATGCTTAGGTTGGATATCAAAAACGTTACAATTATACAACAAACAGAGTTGTCACCTTACATGCTTTTTCACACCTTTCCTATCAACGTTTCAAAAAACAAAAGAAGTTAAACGTGACTAGAGGGTTGTATAAGAAGCAAGCAAAGTCACATTATTGTTTCCTAATCCCATTTCCCTGTAAATTTGTAACCTCCTAAAAAAACATGCATCATATGAACTTAGCAGATCTTGCTGTGAAATGTCTCACATATACTTACATTAACAACACCGAAAGATGTTATCCGATCATCAATGGTTTCGAGGCAGTTTTTATCTGCCTCGAAATCAAACTATGTTTGGGAGAAGTTTATTCCATCTGATTGTCATGACTTTATCTCTCATTCATCAACCCAAATTGATGAACAAGTATTAAAAAACAAGAAGGCTCTCTTTTTATATCTCTGCCAGAATCCTATACTCTTGAACAACAATGCTCATGTTGGTAAATCCTCTCATTTATTTAATACACATAGCACATTTAGTTGTTGATCCAAGTGTTTAATTTACAGTCACTAATATAAGTGAGAAAAGCCACGTGAAAAAGGCTATGAAATGAGTCATGTTAATAAATTATTATAAGACCAATCCAGTCGAGTTCTATTTAGTTAGAGATCAATTTTACTACAAAAAATAACATAACAAAGTCTTATTATATTGAAGGGTAGTAGTAGTAATTGGTGCCTAATGTTGTGCTGTATACTCTGCCAGCTGCTCCAGCTTTCTTTTTTGTCTGTTTCTAGCTGTTTGTTTCTTGTTTGCCTTTTCCTAAGTTGATCTAGTGGACAGATGTCATGCTTTGTAAGGTCAGAGGACCATATATATATGTTGGTAGTCTAATGCCTTGTGATCAAGGGAGAATGAATGAAAGATTAACCTAGAAATATGAGAACATTCCTCTGTTTCCGCCGTTTTCATGTATATTCTGTCATCATGGTATCAAAGCCATAGGCTCATTTTTGCCTAAGAAAAATTCAAAAAATTCTATCTTTTTTATTCCTTTGTGTTTTCTGTCTAAAGATCTGCTAAATACTATTGAGTTTGTTCATAAAAGTCTTGATTTTTGGTGAGAAAGTCTAATGGCTACAACAATAGATGTTACGAGTCCACTGTATTTGCACCCCTCTGATGGAAATAATTTTCAGTCCATTGAGAAACTTCAAGGCTCTTCTAACTTCAGGTCATGGAAGAGATCTATGGAGATTGCTTTGGCATCAAGAAGAAAACTGGGTTTGTGACGGGAACTCAGAAGAAAGACACTTCCGACAGTGTAAAAGCAGAAGCATGGGATACATGTAACAACATGATAATCTCATGGATTTTGGGGTCAGTCTCAGAATCAATCAGGAAGTCCATCTTGTATGTGGATAATGCTGAACAAATCTGGATCCAGTTGGAGAGGAGGTTCTCACTCATAAATGGGTCTAGAAAATACAAACTCAACAAGGAGTTGTATGAGACCAAACAACTGAACAAGTCTATCAGTGAGTATTATACTCATATGAAGGCTATATGGGAGGAGTTGGAATCTCCTACTACTCTGCCTCCTATCTCAACAATGAGTGTTAAATTTTCTGCTTTTCTCACAACAATAGAGAAGCAGAAAGACGAGCAGAAACTTTTCCAGTTTCTGAATGGATTAGAGGAAGCATATGGAGCACAAAGGAGTCAGATTCTTATGATGAAAGTTCTGCCATCTGTTGAGACTTCTTGTAGCTTCCTAGAGAAGGAAGAATCACAGAGAACCATCCTTACTCAGGTTAAGGAAGAATATGAAAGCCTAGCTATGTTCAGTAAAGGGACAGGGGGAGCTTGCACAGTATGTGGAAAAAAGGGGCACCCCACTGTAAAGTGCTGGGAAGTGATTGGATATCCATCTGGACATCCAAAATCCAAGACACATCCTCAAAGGGATAGAGGTAGGAGTGTCAATGGAAATCCCAAATGGAGCAAGAACAGGCAAGGAGTGAGCAGATCTGCAGCAAATGTTCAAAGCACTACTCAGAGTGAGTCTGGGATGAGCAGTGCCAGCTCAACCAACCAATACACAATGCAGCAAATAGAATCTATGTTACGCATGATACCGGCATCATCAAAAGCAGCAGGACCAGATACAGATGATGAACTTGAGACAGGATATGCAGGTATGGTATCATGTCACTTTGCTGAGTCCATTTCAAATAGCTGGATTATTGACTCTGGTGCTTCTGACCACATGACTGGGTGCTTAGATGGAATGATTAATCTTGTAAGAAGTTTCACAGAACCTAAAATTAACTTACCAAATGGGCAAACTGCTAGTATTAGTCATGTTGGTAATGTGAAACTTGAGAATGAATTGTTGCTTAAAAATGTACTTTATGTTCCCTCTTTTAAGCATAATTTGTTATCTGTAAATAACCTTCTTCAAGATTACGAGTGCAAGGTATTATTCTATACTAAGTATTGCATTATAGAAGAGCTGAAGACCAGTGTGGTGAAAGGGGTTGGAGTGATGAAAAATGGTCTGTATTATCTTAAGAATGCTCCAATAGAGAGTGTGTTGCAAGAGATTAAGAAAGAGATTGAGAAGAATAGTGTATGCAGTAAAAGTGAAACAGCAGCTCTGAACACAAATGCATACAGAGAAGTACCAACAGTGGTACAGGAAGCTCCTATTCTGAGTACCAGAACCCTGTGGCATCATAGACTGGGCCATGCTCCCATGGCAAGAATCGAGAAAATACCTGGACTGAAGGGTATGAATACTGGAAGTACAAATGTTTGCCTAACCTGTCCTCTTGCAAAATTCACTAAATTGCCATATAATTTGAGTGACTCAAGAGCCAGAGAACAGTTTAAGCTTGTTCACTTGGATACATGGGGTCCTTATAAAGTTGCAACTAAAGGAAAATACAAGTATTTTCTGACTTTAGTTGATGATCATTCAAGGGCAACCTGGATCAATCTTTTGGTGCAAAAATCAGATGCTTTCCAGGTGATAGAGAACTTTGTTAACATGGTGAGAACTCAACACAACAAAAAAGTGAAGATCATGAGGAGTGATAATGCTCTAGAGTTTGATGATCAGAATTGTAGACCATTCTTTGAGAAGCTTGGGATTATTCATCAAACCTCTTGTGTGGATAGGCCTCAGCAGAATGGAAGGGTTGAGAGAAAGCACATGAATATTCTAGAAATGGCAAGAGCATTAAGATTCCAGGCAGGTCTTCCCTTGAAGTTTTGGGGTGATTGTGTTCATGCTGCTGTGTATATAACAAATAGATTGCCTATTGTGATCTTGAAAAATAAGACACCTTATGAAGTTCTGTATGAGAAGAAACCTCATTATGACAAATGAGAGTTTTTGGATGTCTTGCTATGGCATCTAACCCAGAGAGGAAAAATGATAAATTTGAAGCCAGAGGAGTACCATGTATCTTTTTGGGGTATCCTCAAAATAAAAAAGGATACAAACTCCTGAACTTAATGAGTGAGAAGATGTTTGTGTCAAGAGATGTGAGATTCTATGAAAATGTTTATCCTTATCATCTAATGTACACTGCTTTTCCAAAAGAAAAAACACCAGTTAATCCCTCACAGAAACCATGGATTGATGACTATGATGTGCACAACCAAACCAGTATAAACACCCCTGACCCAAACACTAACACCACTCAAAATGAACCTGAACCTGAACCTATGCCAAACACAGAACCTAGATATAATGAACAGCTTGACAGTGAACAAGAGAGGGCAGTCCCTGTAAGAAAGTCAGGAAGAGATCATAAAACTCCTGTGTGGCATAAGGATTATAAGATGGGGAATATGACCTATGTGGAAGCAGTGAAACAGGTTACTCATGCACCTGTTACATCAGAATATTTTTGTATGATGGCTTCTCAAGAAAAAGAAAAAGATCCTGTGCATTTCACAGATGCAGTTGCTCACTCACATTGGAGACAGGCAATGAATGAGGAGTTAGATGCTCTGGAAGAGAACAACACTTGGGAAATAACTACTCTGCCCAAAGGAAAACAGGCTATTGGCTGCAAGTGGATTTATACAACCAAATACAATCCTAAATCTGGAAAAATAGAGAGGCACAAGTCTAGACTTGTTGTCTTGGGAAATAATCAGAAATTTAGTGTTGATTACCAAGAAACATTTGCCCAGTTGCAAAAATGACTAATGTAAGGTCATTATTGGCTATTGCTGCTATTAAAGAATGGGATGTACATCAAATGGATGTAAAGAATGCCTTTCTCCATGGAGACTTGACAGAAACTGTATATATGAAGATGCCACCTGGGTATCTTGGTAAGGGCTTCAGATTTGGAACTGAATTCTCAGGGGAAGCTGATGCTAGTAAGAAGGTATGCAAACTGACCAAATCTCTCTATGGGCTAAAACAGGCTCCTAGACAGTGGTATGCTAAGCTCAGTGCAGCTTTGATAGGGAATGGATACATACAGTCCAAATCAGACTACACTCTCTTCACCCAGCACAGCAAGAGAAAATATGTCAAGGATATTTTGAGTGAGTACAATCTCACCAATTGCAAGCCCCTTCGTCTTCCAATGGACTGTCATGTTAAGCTCACTCTTAATATAGGGACTCCTCTAGAGCATCCAAAAATGTACCAAAGGCTCATAGGGAAACTTATCTATCTTACTATTACTAGACCTGATATTGTCTTTACTGTGCATACTCTGAGTCAGTTCATGCACTCACCTACTTCAGCTCATTTTCAGGCAGCAAAAAGAGTACTAAGGTACTTATCAGGATCTAGAGATCAGGGAATTCTTCTTGCTTCCAATACTGGAGCTGAATTGAAGGCATATTGTGATAGTGATTGGGCAGGATGTCCTATTACTAGAAAATCTACTACTGGCTATTGCATTCTACTCGGTGATTCTCCTGTCTCATGGAAAGTAAAGAAACAAGGAGTTGTTGCTCGTTCTACAGCAGAAGCAGAGTATAGATCAATGGCCTTGACCATATGTGAAGTTATGTGGATGAAACAACTGATAAAAGAACTGGGAATCAAGGTGTATGGGAGTATACCAGTCTTTTGTGACAAAAAGGAAGCGTTGTCCATAGATGCTAATCCTGTACAACATGAGAGGACTAAACATGTTGAGATTGACTGTCATTTCATTCGAGATAAAGTTAAGGATGGAACGGTACAACCCACCTATATTTCAAGTGGAAATCAGATTGCTGATGTGTTTACAAAGGTCTTACCTGCAGCTCAACAACAGAGTCTCCTTAGCAAGCTTGGAGTTCAGTCCCTTTCCTCTCCTCTTGAGGGGGAGTATTGAAGGGTAGTAGTAGTAATTGGTGCCTAATGTTGTGCTGTATACTTGCCAGCTGCTCCAGCTTTCTTTTTTGTCTGTTTCTAGCTGTTTGTTTCTTGTTTGCCTTTTCCTAAGTTGATCTAGTGGACATATGTCATGCTTTGGAAGTTCAGAGGACCATATATATATGCTGGTAGTCTAATGCCTTGTGATCAAGGGAGAATGAATGAAAAATTAACCTAGAAATATGAGAACATTCCTCTGTTTCCGCCGTTTTCATGTATATTCTGTCATCATATTAAAACCTTGTTATGCACAACTAGAAGAATAATGGGTGAAAATAGTTTAAATTGTACGGAGTACAACTGAGATACATGCACAGTATAAATCCCACTCTCCCAAAATTCAATCGTTATGCTCAACTACTGAATATCACTATATATGTGCAAAATAAAAATTGAACAAAACACTTTTTTTTTAATTTTTATTATCAATTCCAAAAGCTTAGAAGAACTCGGTCATCAAATCCCTCAAGGTAAATTGGACAATCAAAATCCAAGTTTTGAAAAATTGTATTGGATTAGATTGGCCTTTATTTAATAAAAATTCAAAATCAGATCAAATCGAATTAAAGGGGTATAGATCTATATAAATCAAAAATCCAAATTCTTTAATTGCTACAAATCAAAAATTATTTTTAAGTTAACTAAAAATAGTGACACTGGATGCATAGAAATCACAACAAGCTAGCTAACCCAATTAAACATCCTAAATCCTCCCTAAGGTATTATGAAGCCATATAGGCCATCCAATTTTTAATAACTTGTTTATTTTTTTAATTCCATTATTATTAAATAAGAGCAATTGAAATGAAAATAATGGATGTTTATTTGAAATCAGGTTTCGGGTTGGATCCACATTACAAAATTTTAATTGGATTGAATTGGATTGGATTAAAGTTTTTAAAATTGAATTTTAATGTGGATCGAATATGACGTAAATTAAAACCAAACATTGATCAAATAGACACCCTAGCTAATTTATTTACTTATTTATTTATTAATTTTTGAAACAACCTAGCTAATTTATTTAAGTGTATTCTTGGTGATATAGAATAAATAAGTATAATTTTGTAAGAAATATGGGGTAAGAAAATAAAAGGAGGAAGAGTAGGGGAAAAACACTTATTTAATTATTCTCTCTAAGTTTCTCTACTTCAAAGGCTTAAATAAATTACTCAGATTCATTCAAAGATTTTTTTTTAAAAAAAATATTTGTTGCAATAAGAGACCGATTGTTTTAAATAACCAGTTATACTGTTATGATATCCATAAAATTAATAAATGAAGTAAAAAAAAATTAGTGAAGATAATATATCTTTTTGTCGTTCTCAAAAAGTCAAATACACACTTTTTAGATTTAGTGACTAAAAAAAATTTAAGATTAGTTGCAATAAGAGACCGGTCATTTCAAACAACCGGTTGTTTTTTTTTTTTTTTTTTTTTTTTTGAGAAAACAATCGGTTGTTTTTTATGTACATAGAAGTGATAAAAGGACTAAAAGAATAAAATTTCTTTAACGTTTCCATAAATACACATATTTAACTATTTTATTAAATGATACTATAAAATTAGGCAAGAGACAACAATTTTTTTTAGGGTTAGTTTTTTTTTTTGATGCTGAAGAGGGTAAAACCCGACACACACAAACAAAAGAGAAAAAAACTATCTAACAAAACGAGGTGAGGTAACCCCGACTAAGTCCTCCCAGAGTAAGTTCCTTATTTCGAGTGGAGGAACATCAAAATAAGTTACTTTTTCTTCAACGACCACCCCTAGATTAGCTAGACGATCGGCCACTTTATTTCCCTCCCTAAAACAGTGATTAACTACTACATTACAAAAATATTTTAAAAGATTACGACAATTGTTCAAGACGTGATAACACTCGCCTCCTTGATGTTTTGCTTCTTTGATTGCTTCAATGCACGCCTGGTTATCCATTTGCAGAACTAGCTTGTCAATGCCTCTGTCAACTGCCATCTGAAGCCCAATTTCAAGCGCCAACAGTTCAGCCCTGTAGGAATTACATACTCCAAATCTGGTTGTAAATCCTTGCATAAATTGACCAGCAGCATTACGGATTACCCCTCCTCCCCCAGCTTGTTCTGGAGAACCCTTCGTTGCTCCATCGATATTCAGTGCGAACCAATTGGGAGGTGGAGCAATCCATCTCACAAAGATTTCGTGTCTTGGCTTTTTTCCCAGAATATTGCCACCAATAGGATAAACTGTCAAAGCCATCAAAGTTTCCTCAACTCTGTCTTTAATAAATGCCCCTGTGTCGGTTGGAACACCATCTCCTCTTCCAAACGTGATGTTGTTTCTCCATCTCCAAATCCACTAGAGAGAAGTTGCAAAGCAAGTCTGCCACCTTTTCCGAATGAGAGTCTTCCGAGTTGTCCATATTGCGAAGGAACCATTCTTCGAATGAGCCAGTGAAGAAGGAAGGGGTGAGAGCATTGTTACCTACATTCCTCTAAACACTTCGTGCCTTGGGGCAATCTCTCAACATATGAAGGATTGATTCTTCATCATTTTCATTGCAAACTTGGCAACGAGGATCATCAGTTAGTTGTCTCTTGAATCGATTTATATTGCAAAGCAATCTATCAAGAAGACACAACCAAAGGAAGCTACGAACCCTTTGTTGTACAGGAGCTTGCCATGCCAAATTCCATTTAGGATGTTTAATTATGTTATCCTGGATTTTCATAATTTGCAATGCACTTTTGATCAAGAATTTACCCTTCGAAGAACCCTTCCAAAACCGCAAATCCCCTGCTTCTGGATCTTCGATGATTTTATGTGCTGCTATTAGTTGTAAGATAGCATTCGGCAGAAGGTGTGCAAACAGCTCCCACTTCCAACCCAAGTCACTGTCCCACATTTCCTGTACAATTGCTCCATCTAATTCGATTGGGATAATCGCAGTAGTCACTGTCCCACATTTCCTGTACAATTTCTCCATCTAATTCGATTGGGATAATCGCAGTAGCATCATCTCTTAAGGGTGCATCCGAGGCCCAGCAGTGGTCCCAAAAAAGGGTAGTTCGACCATTTCCTATTGCAACCTTTGAGCCCTGTTTCAACCATCCAGCATTCTCGGTGATACCTTTCCATACATTTGACATGTTTGAAGATTGGGTGAACATGTCAATGTCACACCTTCCATGACAATATTTGAAACGTAGGACTCTTGCCCATAGAGAATTAGGCTCGGTGAGGACTCTCCAACCAAGTTTGGTTAAGAAGGCCGAGTTAGATTGTCTTGCAGACTTCATACCTATCCCGCCTTTGTCTCTAGGTAATTGAAGGGTATCCCACGAAAGGAGGTGAACACTTCTTTTTTCCTCGGTCCCTCCCCAAATGAACCTTCTCGTTCTTTTGTCAATGTCATCGCAAACTGACCGAGGGATTTTTGCGGTTTGCATAGAATAATTGGCCATGGTTGAAATTGTAGATTTTACTAAGGTGATTCGGCCTGCCAAAGAAAGGTACTTGGTCTTCCACCTCGATAATCTTCGATCAATTTTCTCACATAAGTGAGAAAAAGTTTCCCTCGACACACGGTTTGTGAGAGTGGGCATACCTAAGTAGAAACCCAGATCTTCTGTGCTTTCCATCCCTAGTACCGTATTGATATTGCACTGCTCAGATACGGTTACATTGGGAGAGTAATAAACTCTCGATTTTGGGAGGCTCACTCGTTGTCCAGATGCCTTACAAAATCTTTCAAGGCAATCTTTTACCACGGCTGCTTGTTCTGGAGAAGCTTCAGCGAACAAAATCAAGTCGTCGGCAAAAAATAAATTTGTCAAGGCAGGCCCTCCACGACTTGCAAAAATCGGCCTCCACTTGTTGAGGGACAAAGCTTCTTCAATTACTTGGTTCAAGCGTTCCATACATATATAACACAAATAAATATGGAGAAAGGGGATCTCCTTGACGAATTCCTCTCGAAGGATAGAACACCTCCGATTTTTCCCCATTCCATAGGACTCTCATTGAAGGTGAGGTGACACATTGCATTATAACCTCAACTAATAAGAGTGGGAAATTCATATCAAGCAAAGTATCTCTAATGAAGGACCATTTCAAGCAATCATATGCCTTCTCAAAATCAATTTTGATAGTCATATACCCTTTTCCTCCTTGCTTGCGTTTCATTGTATGAAGAACTTCTTGAACTATGACAATATTGTCAGTAATTTGTCTACCCGGGACAAAGCTTGCTTGAGAATTTGCAATTATTTTGGGAAGCACGGGCTTAATTCGGTTCACTATGGCCTTAGTAATGATCTTATAGGCTACATTACAAAGTCCAATAGGACGAAATTGGGCAGGAATTTCAGGGTTTTCTGTTTTCGGAAGAAGAACAAGGAAAGTTTCATTAACTGACTCCGGTAAGCCCCTGCCTTCGAGAGCAGCCAAGGTGTCACGGTCCGGGAGTTTGGACCCCGAAACGTGCGGCGTGCTCTAGCCTTTTGGCGGCAAGAACGCTAGCCTTGAGCAGAAGAGGGGCTTGTGAGCACAAAGCAACACAAGCGGGCAATAGAATCTCAGGAGCACTCACGTCTATCTGGGCGACGGAGTGCGGGTGGTCGGGGCTTGTGACGGCCGATACTTCAAAGCGGGCACAAGCGGGTCCGAACCACGAGTCCTTAGCGCATCAAGTTGGGTTGGAGGGGAGCTAATATGCAAGTAAGACACAATATCTATAAAGGTCTAACAACAAACAAGCATAAAAGCAAGGCAAAACTTGGTAGAAGGCTTTAAGATTTCATTAATCATTCGCCCTCTAAAGAGCTTTAAATGACATACAAGGAGAATCCCTAGTGAACACTGATCTGACAGTAACACAATAATGGGACCTCAAGCTAAGAAAACATAACCTAAACTCTAGGAAAGCACTTAAATGGAATCTAATACATCAAAAGGAGTTGGATTCTAACATCCTCCCCCACTTAAGCTGTCGACGACCTCGTCGACTTACAAAAGTTACAATCAAAATTAGAAAACCCTAAACTATCTCAATTTTCGGATGCGCCGTTGGTGCGGCTATCTTCTGGAATCTTATCTGACTCTTGAGCTGGATCTTCTTTGTTGACGAGGAGCTTGTCTCTGGAGTCGCTCGGCTCGAACATCTTGTTGAGAGCTTCATCTCTAAATTTCCTCCTGGGAGGGGAATCTGTTGAATTAAGGGGGACAGTTGCTTCCACCATCATCTGTTGGGGAGCTGCTTCCTTGAGACTGTGGTGGAGAGCTTCAAGTTGTGGCTGGTGCCTCTTGGGTGACCATTTTCTTTGTAATCCCTTGCATGCGCCCTGCGTTGTTTGCTCAACCACTGTTTTTCCTCCCTCTTGGGAGGTTCTTCTTTGGTGTCTCTTTGGTGTCTCTGGGCTCGTCGCTCTTTGCTTCGAACCTTGTGACTGATTCTGGTTTTGGCGGGTGTGTATCTGGGATGTTGCCAACTCCATGGGTTTCATCTCCCGCTTCTCTGGGTTTTTTGGTGCGAGCTTGTTTCTTCGATGTTGCCTTCTTCTCAGGCTCCATCACTCGCATTGCCGAAAGATATCGGACTTCTGGTTCTTCTTGAGGTGCTATCATTCTCATAGCACTCAGGCGTCGTATGGAACCCATCCTATATGTGGGCTCCTCATCGCTGCTAGTCTCTTTTGTGGCCTCCTGAACGGACATGGATGACAATCTCTTTTGGATCTTGTCAAGTTCTTCTTTATGCTCGCAATCCCACCATTTGTGTGGACCTCGACAAAGTATGCAGTTTATTGCCCTTGTGTTTTCCGAGGATGCGTCGGCCCACGAGTTTCCTGAGTAGTGGGAGGGGGTAGATGTTTGTCTCTGGGCATCACCTCCTCCACTTCTTCTATGATATGTATTAATGGTGTTGGACGATACTCGTGAGCCGTTCTCTGTACCCTTTGGAGAGCTTGGAGACGAACTGTTAGAGCGTGTTGACGTCCCACTTGAATCCTTCTCGAATTGACGACCCTTCCCGACTGAGTAGTTCATCAATCTCTCAGCAGCACACATAGCAGCAGCGAGGGTATCAATATTCTGCCTCAAAATCTCTCGCTGCGCCCATTCCTTTAGCCCGTTGACAAAGTTGAACACACGATCTTTCTCATTCATGTCTGTGATGTCCAACATTATCGCCGAGTATTCCTTAACATAGTTGCGAAGAGAACCCTTCTGGCGGCACTCTTGCAACTTCATCCGTGCAACAAACGCTGTGTTGACGGGGTAGAATTGTTCTTTGAGTTCCTCTTTGAACTCCGCCCATGTATCAATCTTGATCCTTCCTGCTTCGATGTCTGCGTGCTTGGTGCGCCACCACAGCTTAGCATCTTCGGACAAGTACATGATGGCAGTACCCACCTTCTGATCGTCACTTAGTTGACATATTCGGAAGTACTGCTCCATGTCGAAGAGAAAGTTATCAACTTCTTTCGCATCTCTAGCGCCACTGTAGTCGCGAGGTTTGGGCGGCTTTATCTTCGCCGCACCAACACCCAGTGCGTCTCTGCCCACAGCGCGCGTTAAGGTAGCACATTTCTCAAGTGCTTCGTCGGCTTTTCCTTGAACAAATTGCAATTGTTCGCGGAGGGCATCTCTGTCAGCCATCAATTTCACAATTTGCTCGGCTTGCTCGTGTACAATGACTTGGAGCTCGGCCCATTTGTCCGCCTTCTCCTCGAGCCAAGCGAGCCTTTCTTCTACGAATTCCATCTTCGTGTAGCCCTCCTTGGTGCCTACACGGGTTGCTTGCGACGAGGTTTGAGCCTCGGCTCTGATACCAGCTGTCACGGTCCGGGAGTTTGGACCCCGAAACGTGCGGCGCGCTCTAGCCTTTTGGCGGCAAGAACGCTAGCCTTGAGCGGAAGAGGGGCTTATGAGCACAAAGCAACACAAGCGAGCAATAGAATCTCAGGAGCACTCACGTCTATCTGGGCGACGGAGTGCGGGTGGTCGGGGCTTGTGACGACCGATACTTCAAAGCGGGCACAAGCGGGTCCGAACCACGAATCCTTAGCGCATCAAGTTGGGTTGGAGGGGAGCTAATATGCAAGTAAGACACAATATCTATAAAGGTCTAACAACAAACAAGCATAAAAGCAAGGCAAAACTTGGTAGAAGGCTTTAAGATTTCATTAATCATTCGCCCTCTAAAGAGCTTTAAATGACATACAAGGAGAATCCCTAGTGAACACTGATCTGACAGTAACACAATAATGGGACCTCAAGCTAAGAAAACATAACCTAAACTCTAGGAAATCACTTAAATGGAATCTAATACATCAAAAGGAGTTGGATTCTAACACAAGGCCATGAAATAAACATTGGGTGCCACTAAATCCCAATTTTTCTGATAAAACAGCGCTTGAAACCCATTAGGTCCCGGTGCTTTAAGTGAGCCCATTGTATTAATAGCAAGGTCGATATCACTCTTAGTGAAAGGTCTGACCAATTTGCACCAATCTTCGTGCGCAATAGGCGTGCTCACCCCTGAAGGTATTTGATATTCCACATCTTCGCCTTCATCTATAAAGAGCGATGTAAAATAATTCACAACAAGTGCCTTGACTTCAGCTTTGTCATGTACCCACTGATTGTCACTATTTTTTATAGCTACAACATTATTTCTCCACCTTCGAACGATCGTGCTTAGATGGAAGAACGTAGTGTTGCGGTCTCCGTTTTTTAACCATTCGACTCTCGATTTCTGGTACCAAAGGAGCTCTTCCTGATTAAGTACCGTGTCTAGTTCTCTTCGAAGTTTCGATTCCAGCTTGATCAGACTAGAGTTTCTTTCAAACGAAAGCTTCTTTTGGTCAGATTGCAACGCAGGTAAGTGTCGGACTTGAGCTTTGTCAAAACGCATACCCCATTCACCCGAACACAGAGCACGATCAAGTCTAGCACTCCTTCTTGTTTCCACTGAATTTCCTCTAGCCCATGTGTGAGCAGGGCCGGAAAATTCAATTTCAATCAGATTATTTTCATGCACCCAAGCATTAAATTTGTGACTTCTTCTAGTGGTGTCAGGGCAACTAGAATTTCTTTCCCATCCAAAGCGCGTTTCATTGAAGTCACCCGCTAAGAGCCAAGGTTTATTGTTTCTATTAGCAAAGTCCGAGAGTGCATCCCATAACTCCGTTCTTTTTGAAGGATCGGGGCTAGCATATATTGCAGAAAAATACCAAGGTTCTTCACCAACCTTAGTGATTTGCATCGTGATATATTGGTTTGCTTGTTCAATCGGATCTACAGTGACTAATTCCGGCTTCCAATACACCCATATTCCTCCACTAAAACCTTGAGCATCGACACGAGTATGTCCATTGTACCCAAGGATATTAGCAACTCTATCAGCATGATCTCCTCCCATGTGTGTTTCAACCAGTGCAAGAACAATGGGTTTATTAATTCGAACAATTTCTCGAAGAACAGAGAGAAATTCTTTATTTCCAGTACCTTATATCATATGATGGGTATTATTCATTAAACTACTAGATTGAGGGAACTTGGCTGCATAAGCTCTTAATAGATCATTAAAAGCTTGTTTAATCCTCCATGGTAACCTCAAGGTCACCATCAGTTCTGGGGTCATTAGCATCGACACCGCCCATGAATGAATCTCCACCTCCATCTTGTGAATCAGGGGGTCGAGAATGTAGAGATACGGTCTTTCCGTTGGCAGGTTCCCACATAGTATCTTCTCCGGGGGAATCCGAAGTTGAATTGGGGTTGGCGGTGGGAGAGACATGAGTGACAAGGGGGGAAATTTGGGACAAATTTTGTAGCTTAAGGGTGGTAGTTTGTGGTTCGATGGCGATAGCTTCTGTGTTTGCTTCTTGTATTGGCTTCTGTGTATTGGCTTCCCATAAATTGTCCACTAATTTTGGGATTTTGATTTGATTTTCCCATGGAAAAAGGAGTCTTAGGTAATTTAATATCATCAATATTGGGAGAATTTTCCAAATTGATAACGTTTTCTACCCCAGCAGAGTTATCTCCAAGATTTACTACCAAATCTTCATTAATTTGGTTATGCAAATTTCCTGTTTCCATATTTTCATCCTCATTGTGCTCCTCTAAAATCGCGTACCTTGACCCGTTTTTGCCTGCCTTTGACTCCTTGACTGCCACGGCTGGTCCCTGATTGACCCCCTTAGGCTGACCATCCTTGTTCGATACTGCTTGCACCTTATCAGGTTTAGCTGGTTTTTTCCTAGGCGGAGGTTTTTTTTACTAACATCCAAGACCCGTAGTCATGTTGTTCCACTGTAGGAATAACTGCATCTTTCGAAGGAATTAGAGTCTCTGGAACAAAGCTACTCTCTTCTTCAGTATGAGCCATGGACTCACATTTATCCCCTTGATGACCAATTTTCCCACAGTTGAAGCAGATCATACGTAGGCCTTCATATTGAATCTTCCAAACTTTCCCTTTTAGCCAGAATTTCAAGAGCAATGGTTTAGTAAGATCAAGTTCCACACTTAATCTAGTAAATTGTCCTCGTTGGGCCATTGCTATATTATTGTCGATTCTTATGACTTTGCCAATCTTCCCACCAACTTTCTGTAGAAATTCTTTGTCAAAATATTCCACACAGAGATTTGGTATGCGAACCCAGGCTGTGAGGAACCTCATTGGAGCATCATCCGGGATGAAATTGGGTAACCACTTACGGATTGTAAGATAGTTGTCGTCAAGCATCCATGGACCCTGAGTGAGTACATGATTGTAGTCATCGATACTAGAGAAACGAGCGATGAAGTAGTCATGGCCAAACCACCCTTCAATTCCCATTTGCGCTTCAGCCGTTTCATTAAAGACATATATCCAATTTTGCTATTGAACATTTTGATTATTAGGGTATGTTTCCACGGTTGCCTGAGGCGCTTATTTTCTTCTTTGGATAACAGAATAATAGGACACTTTGGATCATCTTCAATTCCCTTTGGAGGTTCATCATCATCAGAGGTTTCATCTTCCTCTTCCAGTAGTGGTTGCATTCCTTGAATACATCCATGGCTATTTGTGGCCACCATATCTCTCTAAACGATGTAGTTTGGTGTTGTAGTGGAGGGAAATGCCCCATTCCTTCACCATTCTGCATAGTCTTCTCAGGATTGTTTACATTGTTGACATTTAATTGATTAATTTTTCGTTTTGTTTTTTTTGATGAACGAGCAAGCAAGTCTCGTTCCTCAGTAGATAGCATTTGATTGAGATTTATTTCCGTGGGTGCTTTCTCTCTCACAAGAATTGGCTTTGCAGAGAGCATTTTTTTTAGGGTTAGTTAGTTGCAATAATATACCAGTTATTTCAAATTTGTGTTGTTAAGTTGTTTCCTACTAGCTAGTTACTATTAGTTTGTTACAGACATAATTTGTGTTTTTTCCTACCACTTGGTAATATATTCATGTTAAATTACGCTGTATTATTTAGAGCTTTGCCTTGGATGATTGTACTGGGAAGAAAATCTTCATGCTCGGTGCCAGGAAGTTGAAGATTGCTTGGGGACACACCCGTATTTACTGGAGCTGGAAATACATCCCTGAATCAAGGTTTTTCTTTCTTTCTTTCTACATATTAAATCTATAGTCAGTTCTGATAGAACAATGTATACTACAAGAGGGGGGGTGAATTGTAGTGTATGTAGACTATGGTAAATTTTGCGGAATTAAATCTACTACTAAGAGAAAAGACACTGAGATAGGCAATGAATAAATGCACTATGTAAAAATGATTTACAATCACTAATACGTTGCCTAGACTCAAGTTCCGTGAGGAACTCAAGTTACCCAACTGTGATCCCTCAATCACAGTTTCTCACACTTTGTGATTCTACTCCGAATCACTTGTACAGTGTAAACAACTCTCTCAAATCTCACACTTTACAACTCTCACAACCCAAACCCAATTACACAATGATTACAAGTATTTTCTAAAGAACTTAAGAGACTAAGGATGGAAGGAACTTCTCTTTTAAACACTTTGAAACTCTATGCTCAGAATACTTAAGATTGTTTTTCCACACTTTCAAAACTTAACGTTGATCTGTTTTTATAGGGAGATTATCCAAGCTTCCATCATGTTCCT
Source organism: Chenopodium quinoa (assembly GCF_001683475.1). Lineage (NCBI taxonomy): Eukaryota > Viridiplantae > Streptophyta > Magnoliopsida > Caryophyllales > Amaranthaceae > Chenopodium > Chenopodium quinoa. Next base: position 3,604,232 of record NW_018744626.1, on the reverse strand, counting down.
ACTTCCCCCTCAATCCCACGTTCACCTATACTGGGAAGTTGGGATGTAAGTAGAGGAAGTTGAGAACCATGATTTCACTAACTTGACTCCCAAATCCAACGTGCATCCTGTTTTTAAGCAAACAGAATTTTACCAAGTCAAAAATCAGTTTAAAAGAACATTTATTAAAAAGATAAATATTTATTTATTAAAAAGATATTTAAACAATTAATTAATTTAAAATAAATTTATCTTTTAAATTAAAGAATTATTTAGATTTTATTTATTTATAAAATAAATCTTTTCAACTGATTTTATCCCAATATTTTCAAACTGATTTTATCTCTTCCTTAAATTAAGGATTTTGAAAACTGTTAAAAACTTTTCTGAGTCATCCGTTAATCGTCAAGTTCCTTCAGGAACTTCAGGTTCCTTCAGGAACTTCATGTTTCTTCTTAGTTCCTTCCAACACTTTTGTTTCTTAAGTTCATACACTGAGTAACTAAGTATATAGAGATATGAGGACATCTTGAAAGCTTGCATTCATCATCAAGTCTTCCAAACTTTGTTGTTCCTACTCCGGAACATATTACTTCAAACCTGAATCTTCTGCTTAACCAAGACTCTTTTAAACATCATTAGTCGGAGTTTGTTTTACGTAAGTCAATCATCAAAATATAAGGTAGTCAATTCAACAATATTCCCCCTTTTTGATGATGACAAACAAAAACAAACTCGGTTAAAACAAAATAATCATCCAGGCAAATTTCGGAACTATTAACAGTAAACTAACAGAAAAAAATAAACTAAGTATTAAGAAGTCTGCATCATTCTACAAAGTAATAAATTATGAGATTTATACCTTTGCTTAAACGATGAAGACTTGAAGAGGAATCGGTTTGAGTCCAGCTTTCTGAGTTTGTTCTTCTCTTCCCCCTTTTGACATTATCAAAATGATAGAAAGAGCATGCTATATATAGTACTAAACTACGGAGGGAGTAGTAAATCTGAATTCATGAACGATTAAGCATGCGCACACAGTTCATATGCAACCAGAATGAGAATATCAAATTAAAAAACAAATCAAGCCAATTGATTTCAAACCGAATCAAAACAAAATCTATAAAACAAACCAAAAAAGATCCAAAATTAACAAAAGAAAAACTGAACAGAAGAACATTGTTCATAAATCACAAGAGACAGTGGGGTAGGTATGTTTGGCAGAGAGTGGAAGTGGTAGGAGCTTCATGGTAAAGGAACATCTTTGATTGCCTTGAGAATGGTCTTGTAGCACTGTTCCTTCACCGTAGCTTTGACTTCCTGGGATGAGGAGTCCATATGAGCATTGATTTTATTTTCCAGAGAAATCATCTGAGTTTGCAGCCCCTCAACTGTAGTAGCCAAGTGATCCACTTTAGAGGTAAGGGTAGTTATACTCTGTGTAAGTGTAGTGGACAAATGCTGAAGTTCCTCCTGGATTTGCAAGAGACTTGGACCAGAGCTAAAAGCGCTGAATCCAAAACCAGAAGTACAAGGCTGGGAAGCAAGGGGAGAAGGTATGGTGTGGTGAGCAGGGGATGGAATTTTAGGTGGTGATGGAGTTCCCTCTGGAACAGAAGAGGAGGGGCCCGGAGGAACTTGGGTGGAAGTTCCTTCAGAAACTTTAGTTGATTCTTCATCCAACTCAACAATGACAAGCTCAGAATGCAGGGGTTTGGGTTTGGATGAAGCAAGTCTGACACTCCTCCTTCGTCTGCCTGGTATAGGGGTGTGTTTGACAGAACCCCCAACTTCCTGAAGTAACTCTTGCAGTAATGCCTCCTGAGCATCCTCTTCCTCCTTCTCATTCTCTTGATCATCCTCTTCTTCCTCCTCATTTGCACTCTCTACTACCCCATCACTCTTAACTTCTTCTACCTCTTCTTCACAATCCTTCTCTGGTTCTTTCTCTCCAATTGCATTTTTATTTTCCTCACGATTTTCCTCTTTCTTGTCTCCTTCCCCCTCACTGTGTTCCCCCTCGGAATCACTTTGCACATTAGATGCAAAACAAACATTCCCATTCACCACTTTTAATTTCAGCTTTAACAATGATTTTTCTTGAAGGATGTGTTCAGGTTTGAGAATGTATGTCTCGGTTTGTGGCAAAGGAACTTTCAAATCCTGAAACACCACTGTCAAAAGGGAACCATAGGGTATGTGTAGGTCGGGAATTCAGTGGTCTAGGTGGGCTATCATTAAGGCAGGAAAGTTAATGCTAACTTTCTTTGCTAGACAGAAGATAAGGGATGCATCTAACAGGGTTACAGTGCTGCGTTTTTGGGAACGAGGAAGAATTCCTCTCCAAATGATGTTGAACAATAGTTTATGCAAAGGAGTTAAGGCATTGTGGTTAGTTGTAGTAACTTTCGGGTTTCCACCAATAAATGTGACAATTTCGGTTTCATTGTGGCCATCTACGGTGTTTTTGGATTTGTTTTTGACATAGGTTCTATATCCAATATTTGGGGTTTTAAACAATTTGGCCAAATAACCTGCATCAAACTCAATATTCACACCACCAACCGTAGCACTACATACACCATCAACGCAAACAAAAGAGGAGCAAAATTCATCCATTAATGTAGGATAAATTGGAAACTTTGAACATACATCCAACAAATATATCCAATTTTGATAATCCAACAACTCTAAAATTTCGGAAAACTTACAATCCGTGCACCATGAGTGATCAATTGCATACCCAAGTAAGAATTTGTCGTTTCAGGTTTGCCGGGCTTTGGTGCGACGGGCCTTAGTTTTTTCTGGTTTTTCCTTGGGTTGAGTAGCCTTGCATTTTGGTGCGTGAGAGGAGGAAGGGATTATCATAGTTGGAGGGACGGGTTTTGATGGTGAGTTCCGTCCGGATCGTCGTTCTAAGGGGTTGGAATTTATGTTGGTTTTCATGGTTGGGTGAATTTTGAGAAAGTAGGAGAAGTGTATAAATGGAGGTTGGTGGGAACGTGAAGGTGAGGAGGGGTTTGTGGGGAGTGACGGGTGATGATAGGTGATGAAGTTGAAGGGTTTGTAAAAAGTGACGGTTTAAGGGGTGTGGTGAAGGGACGGTTTAGGTGAAGTGAATGTGGGAGTGAATGTGGGAAAGCGTGTTAGTGGGGAGGTTGAAAGGTTGTGTGATTTATTGACAATAAAAAGAAAAATAAAAATAAGATAAAATCTAATTGAGAAAAAAAATCTTTTTGTTGTTTTGGAATTTATAAGATGAAAAAAGATAAAATTAAAAATTTAAAGATAAATAAAAATGCCAGTAAGTTACTTCAGAGTAAAATACTGGTTGACCTGTACAGAGCTTTTAAAAAAAAACTTGGAAAATAATATGGCTTAATTTGTCTTCTTTATTGACATAATCACATGATCACACACTCATTAGAATTACATGCTTGTTCATTGCAAGATTCGAGATTATGTTTTTCACACCAAGGTTATATATAGCAATGCTTAGTCGTTTCACTAAGACATACCTTGGGGTTCCAAGAAGAACTGCTCAATTCAGCTTTATCATTCCGAGTTCCAATCGCATCTTTTCGAATTTTTCTCTACTCAAAGGCTTTGTTAGAATGTCAGCAATTTGATATTCAGTTTGTACAAATTCTAATTTAATAGAGCCTTTTTCCACATTGTCTTTTAGAAAGTGATGCCTAACATGAATATGCTTTACACGTGAATGATGTACTGGATCTTTTGAGATGCAAATAGCACTAGTATTATCACAGTATATAGGAACACATTCTAAAATTATGCCAAAATCACGCAACTGTTGCTTTATCCATATTAATTGGGAGCAACATGCAGCAGCAGCTACATATTCTGCTTCAGCAGTGGATAGAGCAACAATGTTTTGTTTCTTGGAACTCCAAGAAACTGGACAAGAGCCTAAGAATTGAACCATACCTGACGTGCTCTTGCGATTTACTAAGTCTCCGGCATAATCTGCATCAGCAAATCCTTTGAGATCGAATGTATCACTTAGTGGGTAGAATAAACTCAAGTCTGCCGTTCCTTTAAGATATCTCAGTATTCTTTTTACGGCAGTTAGATGCGACTCTTTTGGATTTGATTGGAACCTAGCACAAAGACCAACACTAAAAGAAATGTCAGGTCTACTTGCAGTTAAATATAATAAGGAACCAATCATACCTCTGTACATTGTCTGGTCCACACAAGTTCCTGAGGGATCTTCGTCTAATCTAGAGTTAGTTCCCATAGGAGTGTGGTTAGTCTTTGCGTTGTCAAGGTTATACTTTTTCAGGAGTTTCTTGACATATTTTTGCTGATGTATAAATATTCCTGATTCTGTTTGTTTGATCTGCAGTCCTAAAAAGAAATTGAGTTCCCCCATCATGCTCATTTGGAACTCACTACACATCAAGTCAGCAAAGTACTTGCACAAAGATTCGTTAGTTGCACCAAATATAATATCATCAACATAGATCTGTACAACTAAAAGATGAGTTCCTTTAGATTTTAAAAACAAAGTTTTATCAATTTTTCCTCGTTTAAAATCATTTTCCAAAAGGAACTTAGACAATCTTTCATACCATGCTCTTGGAGCTTGTTTTAGTTCGTAGAGAGTCTTATCAAGTTTAAAAACATGGTTTGGAAAATTTGGATTCTCGAATCCAGGGGGTTGATCGACGTAAACTGTTTCTTTTAATAAACCATTCAAAAACCCACACTTTACGTCCATCTGATACAGTTTAAAACCCATAAAAGCAGCAAAAGATATTAAAATTCTAATAGCCTCAAGTCTAGCAACAGGAGCAAATGTTTCCTCAAAATCAATACCCTCCTATTGGTTATATCCCTTTACAACCAACCTAGCCTTATTTCGTACAATTGTACCATATTCATCAAGTTTGTTTCGAAAGACCCATTTTAAGCCTATGACCTTTTTATCTAGTGGCTTAGGTTCAGGATGCCATACCTGATTTCTTTCGAATTCATTGAGTTCCTCTTGCATGGCTATAATCCAGTCAGGGTCTTCTAAGGCTTCTTTGTGGTTGCGAGGTTCCAAAGTAGATAGAAAAGCATTGAAGGCACAGAAGTTCCTCATTTGCGATCTAGTCTGAGTTCCTTTGCATAAGTCACTGATAATTTTGTCCAGTGGGTGTGACTTTTGGTGCTTCCAAGGTTTGGGCTGGAAGGTTTGGATAGGAACTCGACTATTCTGATTTCCTGAGCCTGTTGCTTCTTCTTCAGTGATTTCCTCTTGTGTTATTGGTTCCTCGGCAGGTTCTTCATTCTGAGGCTGTTCTCTCGAAGGAACTTCAGTCTGTATGTCGAGTTCCTTCTCTGGATTTTCATGATTTTCATTTAATCGAGTTGGCTGCTTATTTGGAATTATTGCATCTTCTTCTTGTTCTTGAGGACGTACTAGACCAATTTCAAAGTCATAGTCCTCATGTTCCTGTGTACATGGAAGTGGATTAGTTTCATCAAATATAACATGCACACTTTCCTCAACACACATAGTGCGTTTATTGTAAACTCTATACGCTTTACTGTTAGTAGCATATCCGAGAAATACGGCTTCATCACTTCTTTCATCGAATTTCCCTATGTTCCTTTTACCATTATTATGCGCAAAACATTTACAACCAAATGCTCTCAGATGAGATATATTCGGTTTTCTGCCTTTCATAAGTTCATAGGGTGTCTTATTTAATATAGGCCTTAGCATGACACGATTTATAATATAACAGGCTGTATTCACGGCTTCTGCCCAGAAGTTCCTTGGAAGATCGCTGGCTATTAACATGGTTCGAGCCATGTCTTCTAAGGTTCTGTTCTTCCTTTCCACAACTCCATTTTGCTGTGGAGTTCTTGGAGCTGAGAAATTATGACTTAAGCCTTGTTCCCTGCATAAATCATCAAATTTAAAATTCTCAAATTCAGTGCCATGATCAGATCTAAGGTGTATCAGTTGATGTCCGGTGGACTTTTGAATTCTCCTGAAAAATGTGACAAACTCATCAAAAGTCTCATCTTTGCTAGACATAAAAATTACCCATGTGAATCTAGAATAATCATCAACAATTACTAAGACATACTTCTTTCCACTTCTACTTTGAATCCTCATAGGACCACACAAATCCATATGAATTAACTCTAAAGGTTTCGTGGAACTCACCATTTTCTTGGATTTAAAGGATGATCTGACCTGTTTTCCTTTCACACAAGCATCACAAATTTTGTCACATAGGAACTTGATTGAAGGAAGTCCCTCTACCAAGTTCCTTGTTCTTAATTTATCAATCAAAGAGAAACTTGCATGACCAAAACGTTTATGCCACAGTAAAGGATCATCCTCAATGACACTGAGGCAAGTTAAGTTGTTCCTCGGAACTGTATTGAGATCCACTGTATAAGTGTTCCCTTTCCGAGTTCCTTCCAGCAAAACTTTCCCAGTGTCATTCTGAATGATGCTACATTTTTCAGAATCAAAACTTACTGAGTTTCCTTTATCACAAAATTGTGATATGCTTAATAAGCTGTGTTTGAGGCCCTCGACTAAAAAAACGTTATCAATAGCTTGGGAACTTGACCTTCCAACTTTTCCTACGGCAACAATGCTGCCTTTCTTATTATCACCAAAGGTCACAGTTCCTCCTGTATAGGCCGTCAGTGAGAGAAATCTTGATTCATCTCCTGTCATGTGCTTGGAACAACCACTATCGAGGTACCATTGGTTGTTCCCCCTCACTACGACCTCCTTTGACCTTTCACTGTGTTTAGCCATCAAACACAGGTTTGCAGTTTCTTCTTCCGTGGATTCTTCTTCATCCTCAGAACTTGTGTCTCCCCACGCAGCTATCATGGCTTTCCTGTAATCAGATTTTGAAAAGTTAGGAGTATTAGATTTTCCGTGTTCCTTCATTTTGCCTTTTCCTTTTTCTGATTCCCAGAGAGGGCATTCCTTGATGAAGTGATCTGTGTTCCCACATTTGTGGCAACCTCCTGTTTCCTTGGAGTATTGGTTCTTCTTGAAGTTCCTTTTCTTTTGGTCACCAAACCTTTTGTTGCGGTACAACTTTTTTAACTTCCTGACTAGCATGGCAGCTTCTTCCTCTCCAGATTCGGAATCCTCATCACTTGGTTGGGCAACTTTTAAAGCGATTCCTCGGCTTTTTGAGCTTTCTTGACTTTTGTTTGATAGGTGAAGCTCATGAGTTATCAAGGAACCTGCAAGTTGTTCAAGGTTAAAGGTTGTAAAGTCCTTTGATTCCTGCAAAGCAGCCACTTTGGCTCTCCACCGTTCATCTTCAGGAAGGCTTCTTAGAATTTTGCGTACCTGTTCATCCATAGGAACAACTCTACCAAGAGAAATTAATTCATTAGTAATATTTTTAAAACGAGTAAACATTTCTTGAATAGTTTCTTTTGAACCCATTTCAAAACGTTCATATTTAGAAAGCAGTATATCAATTTTAGAACGTTTGACTTCATGAGTTCCTTCGTGGGTTATTTCTAGTAAATCCCATATTTCTTTTGCTGTTTTACATCCCATAACACGAGTGTGTTCATCTGGCCCTAAACCCCAAACTAGGAGTTTTTTAGCAGTAGCATTAATCTCTTTCTTCTCAAAGTCATTTCTATCATATTCAGAGATAGGTTTAGGAATTACCTCATTTTCTGCATTGGTCTTGGTTACCTCGTAATCTCCTACTTCGATAGCTCGCCAGACTTGATAATTCTCGGACTGTATGAACATCTCCATCCTTGTCTTCCAATAGGCATAGTACTTCCCATTGAAGAGTGGTGGTCTTTGTGTAGAGTAACCTTCAGCTAGTCTCTCGTCCTTTGACATTGTTCCTCCAGGAACTTGACTCGACAGGGCTTCCTTCTTTTCCGAGTTCCTTGCTCTGATACCAATTGATAGAACAATGTATACTACAAGAGGGGGGGGGTGAATTGTAGTGTATGTAGACTATGGTAAATTTTGCGGAATTAAATCTACTACTAAGAGAAAAGACACTGAGATAGGCAATGAATAAATGCACTATGTAAAAATGATTTACAATCACTAATACGTTGCCTAGACTCAAGTTCCGTGAGGAACTCAAGTTACCCAACTGTGATCCCTCAATCACAGTTTCTCACACTTTGTGATTCTACTCCGAATCACTTGTACAGTGTAAACAACTCTCTCAAATCTCACACTTTACAACTCTCACAACCCAAACCCAATTACACAATGATTACAAGTATTTTCTAAAGAACTTAAGAGACTAAGGATGGAAGGAACTTCTCTTTTAAACACTTTGAAACTCTATGCTCAGAATACTTAAGATTGTTTTTCCACACTTTCAAAACTTAACGTTGATCTGTTTTTATAGGGAGATTATCCAAGCTTCCATCATGTTCCTACTTCCCCCTCAATCCCACGTTCACCTATACTGGGAAGTTGGGATGTAAGTAGAGGAAGTTGAGAACCATGATTTCACTAACTTGACTCCCAAATCCAACGTGCATCCTGTTTTTAAGCAAACAGAATTTTACCAAGTCAAAAATCAGTTTAAAAGAACATTTATTAAAAAGATAAATATTTATTTATTAAAAAGATATTTAAACAATTAATTAATTTAAAATAAATTTATCTTTTAAATTAAAGAATTATTTAGATTTTATTTATTTATAAAATAAATCTTTTCAACTGATTTTATCCCAATATTTTCAAACTGATTTTATCTCTTCCTTAAATTAAGGATTTTGAAAACTGTTAAAAACTTTTCTGAGTCATCCGTTAATCGTCAAGTTCCTTCAGGAACTTCAGGTTCCTTCAGGAACTTCATGTTTCTTCTTAGTTCCTTCCAACACTTTTGTTTCTTAAGTTCATACACTGAGTAACTAAGTATATAGAGATATGAGGACATCTTGAAAGCTTGCATTCATCATCAAGTCTTCCAAACTTTGTTGTTCCTACTCCGGAACATATTACTTCAAACCTGAATCTTCTGCTTAACCAAGACTCTTTTAAACATCATTAGTCGGAGTTTGTTTTACGTAAGTCAATCATCAAAATATAAGGTAGTCAATTCAACAAGTTCTCTATGTATAATGTACTTTATTATACTTCCCCGGTTCTTTTTTAGTCGCAATGTTCGTAATTTTAATTACACTATTCACACATATTTTTCTTTGATTATCTTCTTTTGTGAATTTTATATTAGAAAAAGGTATTATCATTTGGTATCTTGTTATATTTCTCTCGAATTTTCATAATATTAACTTTTTATAATATTTATCTATATGTATACTATATACTAAAGTAATCACCGAATGGACACTTGGCATGATTTTATGAAAAATTTGCCATCCAAAATGCTCTTCTGTTGTTTTTTTTTTATATATAAAAAAATCTATTACAAAAATTTAAAGAATAGACATTATTAAATTCAAATTAAAATAAAAAAGTGTTACATAAGTTATTTAATTTCAATTAACTCTATTTCAATTTACTATTTTTATATCATATTTTATAAATCAAAACTAGTAGTTACTAAATAAAAGCTTAAGATACGTTATAAGGTACAATTACCAGTTGAATAATTGACAATAATAAATTAATACTCCGTATTTATTATGGTTGCTATGCAAGATTTTAGATAATTTAGAAATTTGTCACACTTAAAATTAAATTCCTACAACAACAACAACAACAAAAAAAAAAAAAAAAAAACAAAACAAAAACTTGAAAACATATAAATATGAGCTAGTACTATACATATCAATAAGACCCTGTTCTCTTCACCTTAAAAAATAATATTAAGGAAAAATAATTTCAGTTCATTAAAAATAAGTTCAGTTCAGTAAAATTAATTTCAGTTCAGTAAAAATAAGTTCAGTTCAGTAAAAATCAATTTTTGTAAAGAAAAATTATAATAGAAAATCAGTAAAAAATAATTTTAGTTCAACAAAAATAATTTAAGTTCAGTAAAATTAATTTAAGTTCAGTAAAAATAATTTAAGTTCAGCAAAAATAATTTCAGTTTAGTAAAAATAATTTCAGCTCAGCAAAATTAAGGTAAATAGAATGGGGTCTAATTTGAAAGATTTGTAAGTATTGTAACATGTTTTATTAAAATTATAGGTTCCCGGAAGTTGCATCACTGATCACCGTATGTTGGCTAGATATAATTGGAAATTTCCACACCAAATACCTCTCGCCAAACACAACTTATGGTGTCTACTTTGTGTACAAGGAGCATCCTGCTATCGGCCGTTGCTACGGCTTTGAACGTACACCCGTCGAGGCGTCTGTGATCGAGGCTAATGAAGAAGACCCATCCACTGATGATAATAATGGACCCCCCGTCAAGAATTTCTACCTCAAGGTAGCGTCGTATTCGAGAGCTGCGACGAGGTCCGACGATCAGTGGCCGGCTCAACGAAATGATGGATGGCTAGAGGTAGAGATGAGCAAGTATCGTGTTGGTGAAAATAATGGTTCGAATGAAAGGAAAGTGTTGGAGATGAGGATTAAGCAAACTAAACAACTTATTTGGAAGAGTGGAATTATTGTTTATGGCTTTGAGCTTCGTCCTTTGGATTGATTATTAGCTTTATTGCATAGAATGGTTGTTGGTTTGTAAGTGGTACATTATTGTCATCACCATTTATTTGATGATGTTATGACATTATGTTGGGTAACTTGGGTTGATATATTATGGAACAAGTATTGGATTTTGGTTCTTTAATTTATGATCGTTTTAATGAATAAAGTTGAGGTTTTCGCACAAACTAGGTTGTGTAAGCCCTACTCAGCCTAATGAAGCTTAATGCTCTAACATGTATTGAAAATGTCATGTCAAGTCCGGCCCATGTTAATTTTAAAGCCCAATCAACATATCATGCTGTCACACTAGTTAATATTGTGTGTTGATACAATATTTAAATTAATTTATAAATGATGTTTAGATTTGATAATATTCCCTCTGTCTCCGGTTTTTTCCCCATTGCAAATGAATAGCCTAGGTCAAACTTTAAAATTTTTGACCATAAGTTTATATTAATCGAAAGTCTTGTTAGATTCATCTTATTGTATATTTTATCAATATATATCTAGCTTTTATAGTTTTTACGCATATAGATATGAAGTTATGTACGTTTTAAAAATTGTCTTGAACACCGTGAAAAGTCAAATGGGACAAAGAAAAAGGGAATAGAGGGAATGTATCAATATCAATCATGGAGAACTTGATAAGGCACTTTTGATTTTCAAGGTTGAACTTTGGTCGTCATTAGATTAAGAGCATATAAAAATATATTCTATTCGTTTTATATTAATCACAACACTTTGATCAGTACACAAGCCGATTCACAACTTTGACCATAATATTTATAATTATATATATTAACAACTGTAAAAGCTTGATCTAATGAAAATATATATATAAAGACGACTAATCCAAAAATATATTACAGTGTTTTTATAAATTAATAAAAATAAAATATAGAGTCAATGTAAACATATGAATAGACTATGTATGTTTAAAAAGTGTGTTGTTTGTTTGGCCATGCGTTGTCTGACAGACTGACACATACATAATATGACCTGTCTCACTGTCTAACTAAATAACCTCTGACCAGTAACCATGACTGATCGAGTAACCTCGACAGCACATGAAATTTTGTTTTGTTTTCACCTAAATTATATCGTAATTGTCAAAACTATTCATCCTCCTCAAAATAGAATAAATAAATAAATAAAACTATTCATTAAAACTGTTGAATTTAGGCTTTAGGGACCACATACAAGATACAACTATTTTATGTGAACCTTTTTAATTAATGAATTACGTTAGTTGATTAGTCATGTCGACAATTTTGGTCGTGGGTTAATTATGGATGGGTGTAAAACTCTTCTAAACTCTAAAGACCACCAAAAAAAAAAAAAAAAAAAAAAAAAGACCCAAGCGGGGGCTGCTGACTCGACTTAAGAGGCATAAGAGCAATTAAAATAAGACTTGGTTCATTTATTCCCTCCTTTTTCCTTAACTTCATTTCTTGTTAATCCCCTTAAAAAGGCAAAAACCCCAAAAATCTTAAAAACATGTCTTTGTCAAGTACAAGCTTCATAGACTTACCTGAAGAATGTCTTTCGCAAATCCTTTCTTTGACGACGCCCACCGATGTCATCCGATCATCGGCGGTGTCAAAGCAGTTTTTAGCCGCCTCCGAATCCGATTTAGCTTGGGAGAAGTTTATTCCCTTAAACTGTGATCACTTCATCGACGACCAATCGTTCACACAGCTTGTACATGGTCAACGACAACAACAAGAACAAATTGTTTCAAAAAAGGAACTCTATTTTCGCCTTTGCCGATCTCCTATACTCTTGAACAATGATTGCTCTAAGGTAATTACTACTCCTTTCATTCCTTAATTAGATTCCTACTTTTCTTATTATGTGATGTATAAATGTTAGAAATAGGAATCTAATAAAAGGATTTTATTTTTTTTTGTTTTTTTTTGCATTTTAATTAGTTTTTGGATAAGTTTTGAATATCTGAATTTTTGGATTTTCAATTTCTACACCTGATTATTAATTACTCTTATATTTCCGCTTTCTGATTGGTCTTTGTATGAGGTAGCAATTTTATATTAAATTAAACACGTATAAAATTTCTAAAAAATTAAGTTTTTTTTTTTTTGAAGATGATATTAATAGAGATAATTTTGACTAGGGTAATGTTATATGCAGCATATAAGTATTTAATATATTTCCCTTTTAGTATTAAGTTGAAAATTTATCGACAATTCACGAGTAAATTGGTGATGTAAATATTTATTCATTTTCTTTTCTTTTCATTTTTAGCTTCTTATATACCGTTTTTAAGACTGCATATATTTTTTTCCTTTTGACTATTACATATGGATAAAAGAGAATCCCGTATTTCCAAATAATTGAACTTGTAAGAGTTGTAACTTTTAGGTTGAAACTACTTGCAAATTTGTAATCATAGTCAGTCAGGTGGGGTCCATTCAACAAAATTTAATTGATCCTAGTACCATGTTATTATTTTCCAACACGTTTATTTGGGGAAAAAATACTCCGTAATGTATACACGTGGTAAAAGATACTCCGTAATAAGTTTTACTAATTCTTTGGTCATGTTGAGTCATGAGCCGAATTTTAGTCACGTAGCACAATTTTATTACTCCACTTGGTAATATACTGATTTACTCTGTACATGTTAATTTTTGGCTGCATAACATAGAGATTTCCTTGGATTTATAGACTGGAAAGAAATCCTACAGGCTTGGTGCAAGGGCTCTGAATATAGCTTGGGGAGGCACCCATCAACACTGGAAATATGTACCGAGATCAAGGTTTTTCTTCTTCTCATTCTAGTTTCTACATATGCAAATACACAATATTCTATTTTTAACTGAACTTATCTTAATTCATTTTAATTGTAAATTGTACTATACTTGATTATCCCTTATAGTAAAAATTAAGGGAACAGAGCATAGTCTTAGACTCTAATACGTATGCGACTACTCTGTATATATGTTAATGTATGATCACTCTTAGATAAAGTGCCTCTTAATGAGAATGCATGATCTTTTTGTAGGTCCTTAGAGATTGTTGAGCTCTATACAGACTATGATGAATGTCGTCTAGAAATAAAAGGAAGAATACACACCAAATTCCTATCGCCAGATACAACATACGCCGTGTATTTTGTGTTCAAGACAGATGCAGATGACAATCATGCTTATAGATTTGAACATATACCAGTTAGAGATGGCAATGGATCGGATTCGGATCGGGTGGAGCTTCACCCGCATCCATTGATTACTTTAATCGCTCCATCCATCATCCGCTTCACCCATCATCCATATCCGTCCGTCCATCATCCGCGAATGAAACGGGTGGAGCGGATGATTAATGGATAAGTATTAAAATGGAAAAAAAACTCACATAAACTCTAAATTCGGTTATTTGTACAATAACTTTTTTTATTTTATTAATTAAAAATGAAACAATAACAATATATGTTTGAAAAATTAATTTGCAACATAAAAAATAAGTAATTTTCTTGCACATTTCATATTTTATTATTAAAATTCTTAAATTAAAAAATCTAATATATGTTAAATGGGTGGGTGGATGGTTAGCGGATGAAAAAAGTATCATCCACATCCGATCCGATCCATCACCCGCTTCATCCGTCACCCACTTTTCATCCATTTAATTCGGGTTTTCGTCCATATATTTATAGCGGGTGGAGCGGGTTTGTGGATATCCACTTAATATTGCCATCCCTAATACCAGTTATGGTGTCTGTATTTGCAAATTCTGAAGGACTGGCAAATAATTACAACCATCATGGAGTTGTCTTTAACAAATTCTATCTGAAGGCGGCATCAGGAGATTCAGGACGAAGTTTGCGTAGAGATCCTGATGAGCTTCCAGAGGAAAGAGTTGATGGATGGATGGAGATCGAGATGGGCATATTCCATTTTGATTCTAGTGCTAAGGCTGCGGCTGAACAGATGGTATTGGAGATGACACTGAATGAGGTTCAAGGCATCGGTTGGAAGAGTGGTCTTATTGTTCGAGGCATTGAACTCTGGCCTTTAATTGATACATGAGTAGAATTTTACAATTTATGGGGGTTTGATTCGTAAAATGATATGGCATACGGTTAGAATCAGGAATGAAATCATAATGTTATGGGTTTAGAACTTGATTCTTGCTATATGTTTGGGTTGATTCAAGATGAAGTATAAAGTATTTTTTTTTCTTTTATTTGATACCTAAAAGTATTGGTATGAATAAACCCACCTCCCCTTATGCTTTGATTGAGATAGTATTCTTAAAATCATAAACCAATCACAAAGTAATTCTAAACTCATTTACATAACTAGACTCCATGAACCAAACACCCCCTAAGAATAGAATGTCGTTAACACTCTACTACTCTAGTAACAACATTGTAATAAAAAGAAAGGGTCCAAGCCGTTTTAAAAATAGTACAATTAAAAGAATTTCCGATAAGGCGATAATATCGTTCCTTAAGCCCTTTATTATTTTGCCTACAAAAAGATTGACCAAATTGCATTCCACAATGTACTTCAAAGTTCAAACCAATGGGCATTCACATTTTCAGGAAAAAAACCTCTTCTCAGGCCATTGATTAATTTGTACTTCATGAAAAGCTAAAAATAGGTGTTAGCCTATAAAAAGAATAACAACTTATACATAATAAACAAGAGGATTTTTATTTTCGAATCTAATTCCAAAGATAAGTAAATCAACCAGGAAAATCTACAAGAATTATATAATATACTTTCATTTTTCATAATCATGGGAGGAACAGAGGAGGAGATTAAGCAGAAGCACCAAGACGGGGAGGGAAAAGAATGTGAGAAAGTCGAAGAAAAAGTCGAAGAGAAAGTTAAAGAAAAGAAGAAGAAAGACAAGGAAAGCAAGGAAAAAGGTGATAATAATCAAGAACACAGCAAAGAAAAGGGTGGTGGAAAAGAGAAGAAGAAAAAGAACCCTGAAGATAAGAAGGATCCATCGAAACTTAAGCTCAAGCTCGAGAAAATCGACACTAAGATGCGCGATCTGGCAGCTAAGAGAGAGGAGATCCTGAAATCCATTGAAGAAGCTGAAAAGAATGCAGTTGCTAACCCAAACAAGGAAGATGATCCTGATCTCAAACAAGACTAATAAATTACAAACGAGTTACCCTCTAAAGCTGACAATTTTTGAAATTTATACTGTAGTATATTCTCCCTCCCCTTTAGCTATCAGATAGTACTTGTATAATGTATCTATACTGCACAGAAATTTTCAGTGACATTTTATGATGATATTTAATAAAATTTCCGTTCCTCGAACGAAACCCCAGCCCAGGCTAGCATGCCATTGTCCCTCTATATTTTTCCACCTTTGAGATTTGTAGAAACTGTGTTAAGAGATCTAATTCTGCCAAAATTGGATTAAAAAAAATAATAAAATAAAAATAAAAAATAGCAGCGGCTAACAGTGCTAACTACAATCCTTATTTAGCCTTCAAAATCATAATAATATGGCAATCATAAAAGCAGGCAAAAAATTACTATTGGAGATAAATGAAGTTATTACCAAATTGTATATGTATAAATTGTTTCATTAAGTACGAGAAAACAAGGAAAAAAAACTTCAGCAAATAGCCAGGTCATATCAACAATTTTAGCTATCATTCCCATATACTCCTATGATTAACTAAGAGCATTGAAGCAATATGAACAAATTATGCACAATATTCAGATCAGAATACCTTCCACACTTTCTGACAAGTTAGAACTTTACTTTTTTTACTTTTCTGGCCATCATTGATGCATATTTTGAGCCTGGAGAAGCCCATTGCGAATTTGAGAAGCCACATCACGAACTGCACCAGGTCCATGCGGAATGAAGACTGTTGAAGATTTAGATGATGATGCTCCAATGTCCTTCATGGTGTCGAAATATTGGGTGACTAAAACCATATCCATGACATCCTTAGCACTGGTCCCAGGAACATTTTCTGAAAAGCCAAGCACACTGTCTCTTAGACCATCTACAATGGCCTGACGCTGACGAGCAATACCCATTCCCGAGAGGTACTTGGATTCAGCTTCACCCTCAGCTCTCTTAATCTGTAAGATTTTTTCGGCCTCTGCTTTCTCATTGGCAGCCACCCTCAGTCTTGCAGCTAAAAATTGGGAAGTGATTATAGCAAGAATGAGAATTTATTTTGCCTAATATTTTTCAGCAACTGAACTAAGAACATCATTGATCCTTCACTCTCCCACAACAAAAATTGGGATGGGAGAAAAACTATGCTAACATTTGTGAAAAATGATGAGCTCATAAAAATAACTGAAATTGTCAAAAACAACTTATAGATGTGAAGCATTAGCAAGATGCCTGTAGTCATGACTACTTCCTTTGCCTAGCAATCTGACGTATCAGGAAACATATATTGCCTACCAGATTTCAACCAATGGTTTTATACTGCTAGATGATGATACACTACCCAATACAGAAGCTGTTCTACTGTACTACAATGGATAGCTCAAACAGAAAGAGGATAATTACCAGCATTGATCTCATTCATTGCGTGTTTGACATGCTTATCTGGTTCAATATCGACAATGAGTGTTTGGACGATCTCGTAACCATAAGAAGACATTGCCTGTTTGGATAAAGGACACATTAGAGTTGGATATAGAAGGGAGGAAAAGCAAAATTAGACATCAATTACTGTAGCCAAAATAACCTTCTGTAGTTCGTCCTCCACTGCTCTTGCTATTTCATCCTTTTGCTCAAAGACATCATCCAAATTGAGTTTTGGGACACTGGCTCGAATAACTAGGAAATAGAAAAAGGATGGACAGATTGTAGTTAGGTTGAAATTCAGCAACTAGAACAGAAAGATTTATTATAGCATAAAATAGTTAAATTTATTATACCATCATAGACATAGGCCTGAATCTGAGATCTTGTATTGGTTAGTTTGTAGAAAGCATCACTTGCCTTATCAGCCAGGGCACGGTACTGTATAGAGGCAACGACATTGACAAACACATTGTCCTGCACAAAAAAATAGCCTCAATTATACATGATCTCATCAATAAATGCTACAGAAATGTACAGACGTTGAACAGATTACTAAAATGACCTTTAAACATCTCATCAACTGAGCAAAAAGTGAATGCTGCAAAATAAGCCAGGGCACCTAAGAGTTATAACTTCTATTCATTGGTATTGAAACCTAAGCATTCAACTTATCAAAACATATTTCTTTATCAGCTTGATTGAATAAAAGAATATTGCACACAAGCCCATTGACTCGATCTCTGCTAAATTAAGAAGATACAGTTTTGTTCATACCAACATTAGTTTTTGTCTCACTTTTCACATCTAATTGTTGCAACCTCAGTGTAAGATATCCAGCAATGCTACTCCCGAAAATCCAAGGAACAAAGTGGCATCCTGGCTCAAGTACCTCAGAAAATCTGCCAAAATTCTCCTTAATAGCAACTTTTGATTGCCCAACTTGTGCACAGCAAAATAAGTTGCCCATTTTCAGTCTATCCTGCACAATTGGTTTCGTTGAACTGCTGGTTATGCTTTCAAGAACTAATATGCACAAGGACCCAGTATAATCACATCTGTTTATCTTTATTTCTTTATTTACTTAAAACTTATGCCAAGTGTATCATCTTACCATACAGAGATATCACGAAAATGTAGCATAAACCATATCAATTGTAGTAAGACTACGAAAATTACAATATAAACAAACCAACAATATGACCCAGATAACTTAAAATACCTTCAAAGTTCAAATAAGAGTGAAAACGATAGAAGAAAGCACCAGACTACAGCAGGGAAGCAAACGATTTAAGACAACTTTGATTGACAACTGCATACAACATAAGAAAACAGATTGTATAGCTAACACTACAAAGTGCACTACAATATCATAATTCCAAACTTCCATTAACTTTATAGGGACAACTCGACTTGATAATTTCCAACGTCTATCTCTCTCCAGTAATTCAAGTTTTTTCTCCATTCTGCTTTTTTATTTTTACTTAGAATTGAGTCCATTGAGTCATTGACCCCATACTTTTATACCCCGAACTCGATCACATAAACCGGGACTTCCTCATACCCTTTGCTCCCAAGCCCTATTAAACATGCATTGCTTATCATAATCATCATTGTACATTCCCTTTCTTTCGTCGGCAACCACGGGGATAATGCGATTCTTAACACAGTCATTGTTAAACACAATCTTTTATGCAGAAGGGTATTCAAATTCATTCACAAATTTTCAAAACACAGATCAATAGGGGCAATTCAGATGGAACAAACAGTCATAATCATAACTCATACACAATCCTTGAAGAGTAAAATATACACCCTAATTGTTGATCAAGAAATAAATTCGTCGATCAATCTTAAAAGACCTAATCATATCGCAAATTCATAATTCTTGAAGACTAAAAAATACACCATAATCCAATAAATTAAACCCTACACTGTAAAAATAAGATTGGGTAGTAGTAGTATGAGGATCATAATTAAAATCCAAATTAGAAGAGGAATTTTGACAAACAGTTGGCATGCATCAATAGATTTTACACAGAGTTGGACTAAATTGCAGGAAAATAAACTCAAATTAGCATCTGAATTCCAAAATCATGAAGAACAGCAGTGAATTAAGAGCGTACCTCGCTGAGAAATCGAAATTGCGATTGAGTTTTGATTGTTTAGGGAAGGAAGGAAGTGTTTAGGGTTTAACGTACAATTGAAATGACTCAAGAAGATTATCACAGCAAATAAAGGGAGAGACCACTTTCCTTATTAACGGAGTACAAATTTATGGCGCTTAAGGATTAACAATTCGGTTTGCATGACACAACATAAATAATTGTGTTATTTTGATAATATTTGTCATTTTTTTACCTTTAATTAAACTTTAAAGGGTCAAAATGATTCTAATGGTATGTTCACATTTATTGAACTGAGGTGAAGAAGAATAGAGCTGAAATAAATATTTTATGAGAGAAGAAAATTAGGAGCTGAATTGAACTGAAATTAAGCTAGAGTGAACAAGTCCTAAAACGTTAATAGAGTAAATTTTAAACTTTTGATGTGCACCTTATTTAGTATTGAGTATGTTAAATTTAAAAGTTACAACTTACAAGCTAAAAATGACATCAATCTACTCCAAGTTGTTGGGCTAAAACCATATAATATGATGAGTTCCAGAGCTTTATAAATGTCATTACAAAAAACAAGATGCATTTTCAATAGTGTGCAAACTTGCAAACCTACCATAAACCTTCAAATATCCTCTATATATGTTGTCCAAAATTCATACATATAAATTCAATCCATAGTAGTCAAGAGTCCTAATTCTTGCTTACAAATGCACAAAAATTCTCAAACAAACATGTTCTTGTTTTTTTTTAACCAAATTGTCACACTTCTCCCTCTAATCTATAACTCCAACCATGCACTAACAACATATTCATCATATACATACAATGATACAAACACAATAACAACTCAATCAGCTTCTTGTAACCCATCCAAAACCACAGACCCAATAAACAACCCTGCAGCCCCAGCAAAAAGAGTGCCAGCAACCACGGCTTGAGTCGCCACAAGGGCAGTAGAGTCATCCGGGATAAGAACAACAGCTGCAATCGCGGCTACTAGCAAGGGCAATGACGCGGATGCTAAGGCCGCAGGAGACAAACTAGCGAAATTCTCCAATAAACTCAATAACCCCAAATCCTCTGCCTTTGATAGCACCCCTAGTTTCTCAATGGAAGATAGTGTAAATCCAAGATCCTCTGCCTTTGATAGTAATCCAGCTTTCTCAACATTGCTAAGAACTTTTCGATTCTCTATCTTCTTGAATACATCTACTTGTACCTCTTCACTGCCTTCGAAAAATAGTCCTGCTCCAAACCATTGTTTTTTCCATTTTGGATCATACTTGTTCACCTGTTTAAGTACATAAAGTTTCAAAAAGTTGCTTCTACCCAATGTATAATTAATTTTAATAAAGTACTTCTAGTTAAGCAATAGAATTCAACAAAATCTTCAATGTAAATTTAATTAAATTGTTCTTATGGTAATAAGTACAATATAATTTAAATAATCATGTTCTCCTAAGTTATAACTAAGCTATGTTCGATAAACTTTCTTTAATGTCACAAAAACCAAAATTTCTAGTTATAATAACAAAAAAAAAAATCCGACTAGCTGCAATAAAATTCGCATTCTCAAAGGAGATGTAAAGTGTAATGCAATCTTTAATAGGTGTATAATAAAAATTTCGTTTAGAGTGATGTCAACGAGATTCAATCACTATTCTTATGTAACAACTTGCTAACTTTATCATGATTTATGAAAACACGTAAATACAAAGACAAGAAAGCAAGGAAAAACAAATCAATATGGCCCTTAATTATACTTGTACCATTACATGATTAGTATGTAATCAAACCCTTAAGGCCTTATACTATTGAAAATTGAGAATTAATCTAGGTAAAACTAGATTATACTAAGTATAACATAAAATTAATCAAGAAAACCCTGCAAAATTAATACTTGTATAAAGAACATGAAATTAAGCATAACATAATAAAAATAAAAATAAAGTAATAATTACCTTCTTCTGTGATGCCATAGCAAGGATTGTGAGATTTCTAGGAGAGGTAGAGGAGAGAGAAAATGGAGGTTGAGCATATTTTACAGACTTTCCAAAATAGGAAGTTGAAGCAGCAGCAATGTTTGCTATTGCTGCCATCTTTGCTTCAAAGATTGTTGATCAAATTATTGCCT
The DNA here is from genome assembly GCF_001683475.1 of Chenopodium quinoa. Lineage (NCBI taxonomy): Eukaryota > Viridiplantae > Streptophyta > Magnoliopsida > Caryophyllales > Amaranthaceae > Chenopodium > Chenopodium quinoa. The sequence continues at coordinate 3,582,844 of NW_018744626.1, read as the reverse complement.
CAATTTGTTTTCTTTTCTTTTTTAATCTTTCAAAATTCAATGATCTTGTGTATTCCTCACACCCACATACTGTAATCTTTCTCTAGATGACACCAGCCAATCATGTTGCAGAAGGTCTATCTATATTTTCAGTGTTTTATTACACGTGGCGTGATATAGTTGGTTCTTGAACATTTACTAACTTTCTAATTTTAGACTTTTTTCCAAAAAAAAATAAAAAAAAAATAAAATAAAATAAAAAAACCTATCCATTTAGTAAATAGGGAAATTGTATGTAGTGGAGTTTTGATAATTGTTGATTAGAGTTGAATAAACCAATCAAAGTGGTATAATGAGGATATTAACATAATGTTATTTGCTAGAACCCAAACAATTATACAAAGTGGAGTAAGATGAGATAAGATAAAGTAGGGAAGCTACTAAGGTGCATAAAGTGTTAGTCGACATCTCAATTGAAATAAAAATTACTCCTTATAGTTGACTAATTATTTTATGCAAGTGAGTTGGAAAGACTAAAAGAGTGCCGAAAACTTAAAAGTAATATTTAAGTAGATTTTTTAACTAATAATTTGTCAAAAGAGGCGAAAGCTTAAGAGCATTACTTAGTACCTAAAATGAATAGTAGGAAGTTTAAATCTTATATTCCCTCTATTACATAACTAATAATTGTAATATTGGATAATGGATATGATACATAATCATATGAAACTTATACTTGGATCGTTATCAAATAATAAAGTGTAACGATATTATGAAATGAACTCAAAAGGAAGGTGTTGTGTAATTAGGGATGTCAGCCCGCCCCAGTGGGGCGGGGATGGGTCTTGGTTTGGTGGGTGGTGGGGCGGGGATGAGGATAAAAATCACGCAAATTATAATATGCACCCTTATGCACACAGAACTACGTGCACCACCAATAGGGCGCTGCCACGTAGCTGCTTCTTCCTAGCTGTTTGTTTCCTTATTTTTGCAACGTATTTCCCGCGTTCTTTCCTTTTTCAATCCTTTCCTTATTTCTCCATTTTTCCTTTTCAATTATCATTCAAAATTTTCTCTCGTTGATTTTCTCTCTCCTCTAGTTTTCTCTCATCAATTTTCTCTCTCAGTTACTTTCTCTTTTCGATTAATTCAGTGCTCTTCTCACCATTGTTGATTGCTCTTTTTTTGCCATGGATTTGATTTCTGTGCCTGAAGTTCTTGATAGTGGAGGTAAGATTTCTGAATTTGATTAATTTTCATTAATTAGGTTTTTTCAATGTGATTTTTGAGCAACTTTTAATTATTGCTAATTATTTGAAGTTATAATTATCGTTTGTTTTTAATTCATTGTATAATTAGGTTTTATTTAGTTGCTTATATTTGAGATGAGATTGTGATTTTTTTATTTTATAGTTATTAGGTTTGTTATTTTCTTGAATATGATTCTGAACATTGAATAATTTTTAGTTTTAATTAGTTGTATTTTCTATTGATTTATTGATGAACTAATCACATTATTGATCTATTATTTTTAATCTTCTGTAATTTTTTATTAGATTTTGATTAATATGATTCTGCAGTAGTATTATAATATTTTGTGTTGATTTTCATCATTTTTTGATTAATCTGTTCATTAATTCTTGATTTTGAACTTTCGCCTCTTTTGATTTCTTGCTGAACAATTTATGTCCAGATAATATTGCATAATATGATTTTGTTCAAAGTGTTTTGAATTTGATTTCTGATTTATGAATTTTTATATGATTTTGAACATTGCATAATATTTAGGTTTAATTAGTTGTATTATTCAATTTATTAATTGATGAACTAATTAAATTATTGATCAATTTACGATTAGCTTCTAGAATTTGTTTAAGATATTTTGAGTTCTTATTGTATTTTATTAATTTGTGATGAATTTTATCATTTTTTGATGAATTTAATGAATATTATTTGTTTATAATTCGTATTAGTCGTATTATTAGTATTTTAAATATATTATGAACACTGTCATGTTATTTTTTGAATCTTTATTTTATTATATTGAACCTTTGATTTTATATATATTTTAATATAGAATTGTACAAGTAATTATGAACATCTTATCCTTTTATTTGAACTTTGTTCTTTTATTTTGAACTATAATAATTTTTGTTATGCATTTTGTTTGTTTATTGCAGTTTATAAGTATGAAGTTGTTTATAAGGAAAGTGAAAAGTCTGAATTGCAGTGGAAACAAGTCAACAGTGATGCGGAGGCATATGAAATGTATAATGATTATGCATTTCGGCATGGATTTAGTATTAGGAAAGGGAAACTTCGATATGTTGGTACTTCAAGTGTTTGGAGAGGCAGAAATTATGTATGTCCAAATGCTGGTTTGAAGGATACTTCTTCCAAGGTGCCTAGGAAAGATTCTAAGTTGGATTACCGTACATGTTGTGAAGCTTAAATTGATTTTGTTATTGATGAGAAAGGAGTTTGGACTGATGTTAAACACAATATGGATCACAATCATGCTATGATACCTGTTGAGAAAAGACATCTCCTTAGGTCTCAAAGGAAAATTCAAGGTGAGCATTTTTAGTTCATAAGTACTATGAAGGGTAGTGGGGTTAGGGTTACGGATTCTCTTCGTGCTTTAAGGAAAGAAGTTGGTGGATCTCCTAATCTATGCTACACTGTTACTGATGTTTACAACGCTTTAGCTACTGAAAAAGTCGGTAGATTAGAAGGTGGTGATTGTAATGCTTTGAACAAGTCTTTTGCTGCAAGACAAGCCAAAGAGAGTGACTTTTATTATGAGTTTGAGGTTGATGGAAATCATGTCCTTTGTAGTGTATTTTGGAGGGATGGAAGAATGCAAAGGGATTATGAAGCTTTTGGTGATTTGATGGTGTTCGATACCACCTATAGAACTAACAAATATGGCATGATTTGTGCCCCTTTTGTTGGTATGAATCATCATTGTAATAATGTCATGTTTGGAATGGGTTTTGTTCTTGATGAAAAGACCAGCAGTTTTGTATGGTTGTTTGAGGCTTTTATGAGATCTATGGGAGGATGTCGAGACCCCATAACCTTAATGACTGATCAAGCCCCTTCAATTGCTGCAGCAATTCGACAAATTTTTCCAAGCACTCGGCACCGTTTGTGCACTTGGCACCTTGGTGAGAATTCAAAGACCAACATAGGAGGACTCAGAATGAATATTAAAAGGGTTTCCAGAAGTATTCGATTATTTGCTTAAGTACTGTGAAAGTCCTACTGAATTTGAACATTACTGGCCAAGGTAAGCTTTCTTTAATATTATTTGAACCTTTTAGTTTATGTTTTGAACTTTTTTATTTGATATCTGAACTATTACATTTACATATTTGCGGACTTAATTTTATTGAATTTATCCTGATTTGTTTCTTTTTGAACATTAATTTTATATATTTGAATTAAATGTATTAAGTTTTGAACCTTTCTAGAAATATGAACTATTTATTATTTATTTTCAACATTTTTACTTTTCTTGTTTAACAAGTGTATGTGAATAGTATTATTTATGTTTTGAACTTTTGTTTCTGTAATTTGAACAACTATATTATCATTTTGTTTATTGATTTGTTGTTTTTTTTAATAGAATGATGACAAAATACAAGTGTTCAGAAAATGATTGGTTAAATCACTTGTATGATATTAAAGAGAAAGGGTGTCCTGCTTATTCAAAAGATTATTTTTCGGGTGGAGTTTTGTCATCCCAAAGGAGTGAAACAACAAATCATTCTGTTTCCAATAGATTGAATAAAACAGATGGTTTGAGTGACTTTTACAGTACCTTTCTTGATGTTATATCAGAGTGGAGGAGTAAAGAAAGTAAGCAAGATTTCCGTTTTTTGAGGGGTAACCGTCATCTTGCAGTAGCTAATGTTCGTTTACTCATACACGCTAGGGAGATTTATACTATTTCTGTGTATGTGGTATTTGAGGATCAATTTGCGAAAGGTATTTCATGTTGTCAAGAGCGAAAGCATGAAGATTATGAGACTATTTTTTATTATGTTTGGAGGCCAAATAAGGACATTATAAGGCATGAAGTTACTTATGAGAAATTCACTTTTAATATCAATTGCACTTGTAAGTATTGGAGTGAGATGGGGTTGTTATGTGGACACTCTCTTCGTATATAATATTCATTGTGTGCAAAAAATACCAGAACAATATATAGTGAAGAGGTGGACTAAGAAGGCTATGTGTAGTCATGTGTCTGATGAAGAGACATGTGAAGATGTTAAAGTTGTTCCTTCTGCTGTTTGGAGAGTTCAAATGGTTAGGAAGTATGTTCAGTTAGTGACATCATGTCAAGAAGATCTTTTAGCAAGAAATGAAGTTGAGTATACTTTTCAAATGTTACGTGAAAAGGTGGAAAGTGTGATGGGTCCAATTCATGTTGATGATGTTGAAGTTGGTGAAGAAGCTAAAGAAGAAGGTGATGAAGAAGGGTTCATAAACAATTCAAAAATAGCTAGAAAAAAGGGTGAGAGAAACTACAGGCCAAAAAGTACTGTTGAGAAAGCATGTCATAAAGCTAAGAGTTGGAAAAAGAAAGTAGATAAATACAAAGATGAAGCCAGAGCTACTGTCCAAAAATTGGTTGTTGAGGTAATTTTGAACCTCTTTTATTTTTATTTGAACTTCTTTTTTTTTTATTGAATAGTTTATAATTTTCTAAAATTTTGTAGGTTTTAGATGATGATGGAGATCCTTTGGTTTATACACATCCAACAACACAAGGACCAAATCTCTCTGTACTTTCTAAGAAAAAGAATGTTCAAAGTAAAAATAGTAAAGCTACTACCAATGCTTCTCATTCATCATCAGCAAATGTAAGTATTTTTTGAATATTTTAATTTTCTTTTTTGAATTGTTTTGTATTATATATGTTAATTTCATTTTTATTTTTAGGTTTTTGGTGACGGGTTCAGAACTGGTTCTCAAGCTTCAAATGGAAAAGGATTCAAAAATAGTAACCCTTCAACTAAATCTACTCAGCAATTTTCAGCTAATGTAATATTTTTTTTTTGAACTTTTGTTGTTATTCTTTTGAACTTTTTTTTATTATATTTTGAACTTGTAAATTTTGTAGGTGTTTGAAGGTGAATCATCCAACAATTTTCCAAGCTCTAATTCTTCTCAGCCATCCTCATCAAAAGCTTCAAATACCTTTTCAACAAATAATGTTCAGCCTTCCTCTAGAAATATGTCAAGATCTACTCCTTCACCTTTTTCAAATGTAATTTTTTTATTGAACTTTTTTAAGTTTTTCTTGAATTTGTGTTATTATTATTCTAAATTAACTTGAATTTTCTGTAGGTTTTTGGTCATCAAGCTTCAACTAATTCTTCTCATGCATCCTCATCAAAAGCTTCAAATTTTTTTCCAACAACTAAGCCACCTTTATCAAATGTAATTTTTTTGCTGAACTTTTTAAGGTTTTTCTTGAACTTTTCTGTTTAGATTCTGAACTATCTTTAATTTTCTGTAGGTTTTTGGTTTTCAAGCTTCAACTAATTTTCCAGCGAGTGTTGCACAGTCTTCTTCAAGAAATGTATGTTTTTCTTGATTTTTCTTATATATATTTTGAACTTCTTTTTTTTTTTTATTACTGATCTTTTGTTATTTTTGTAGGTTTTTGAAGGTCAATTATCTAATAATTTTCCAGGTCCTAATTCTTCTCAGCCATCAGCATCAAAAGCTTCAAAAACCATTCCAAGAACAAATGCTCAGCCTTCCTCTGTAAATTTAACCTCTTTACTCTTAACGTTCTTGACATTTTTTAAAGATAATTTATTAACATGTGTGTGTTTATAATATACGTTTTTAGGTATGTGGATGTCAAGCTAAAAATACAAAATCTTTCTCAAGAGCTACTCAGCCATCTTTATCAAATGTAATTTTTATATTGAACTGATAAATGTATTTTTTGAACTATTTTCCTTAAATTCTGAACTAACCTTGATTTTCTCTAGGTTCATGGTCATCAAGCTTCAACTAATTTTCCAGCAACTGGTTCTCAGTCTTCTGCAAAAATTGTAGCTTTTTTACTGAACTTTCTTTAATTTAATTTAAACGTATTATATTATAATTTGAAGTATATATTTTTATTTTAGGTCTCAAGTGTTTCTCAGGCTAAAAAAAGGAAAGTATCTGAAGTGAATCATAACAGAAGTTTTCGATATGAAACTAGTAAATGGGCTCAAGTAAGTGTGAACATTTTCTTCTTTATTTTGTATTATTGTTTTTTTGTATGATTTTTGGTTTTTTGTTTTTTTTTATCGTTCTTTTAATTTTTGTGTTTTTAGTATTTTGATGCTGGTCGCAATGCAAGGAATGAAGGGTCTCGTGCTTCTGGATATTCTAATGTTTCAAATTATGATGCAATGTTATCAATGTTTGACAAGACAAGTAATTCGTAGGTTTTCAATATATTTGAACACTTTTTCATAGGTTTACAATATGTAATAACATTAAAATGCTTATTAATTTTCAATATATATGAAAAATTTTGCATTATAATTTTATTGTTTTAATTTTTTAATCAAAATAAATATTGACAAACATATTTTATAAAATGAACTACTACAGTTTAATATTTGAACACAAGTTTAATGTCAACATTTACTACAAATATTACATACTTATGTCAATCTCAATCCAAATTAAAAATTCAAAAAACATTTGTCTTCATCAAACTTCAAATTCAAACAAATTACATAAAATCACTGTCTCTTGAAATGTCAATAAACCTAAATATTAATTCTCTTCCATTCTTCTTCTTGCTGCCATTTTCACTCTATATCCTTCTTTTTTGGTGCGGCTTAATATTATTTCGGAACAATATTGCACTCTAAGCTTCCTTATTTGATCAACCTGAACATGCACCTCGAAATTATATAATTATGAACACTATATAAAATGTCTTGAACATAAAAAGAAAACATTTGAACAATATTTTTGAAACTCACATTATTTGCTTTCAAATCACAATTCCATTCTACCAAAGGCTCTGTTGTGTATGTTTCCATATGTTTCATCACATAAACACCACAATTTTTATGATCCAAATTGCTTCTCCATTTCATCTTGATCAAATTAGTCTTGAAACTTAAGACTCTAGCAATATCACTTCCTGTATAATCTTTTGTTCGCATAAAATATGCTAAAGCTTCTAGCTGTAAAACATAATAACATACTTTTTGAACATCTCAACTCAATTTACTGAACACAGTCTAAGAACAAATTGAACAAAAAATAATTTAGTACTTTACCATTTTTTGAGGATTATCTTCATATTTGGTAGATTCTTTGACATTCATTGGAAGCTTCCTGTTGTCAATCAAATCAATTGTTCCATTGTATATGTTGATACATAGCAAGTAGAAGTGCTTAAATGCAGGAACAGGAAAAAAGAATTCCCTATATTTTTTTATGTTGGTGATACCACTATTTGTCATTTCATAGTTCAGTCTTTCTGCAAACTTCTCATGTCTTACTTCTTTTGTGGTGTTCACACTTTTACCCATGTCTGTGCACACAATCAACTGCAATTAACCATTCAAATAATGAACAGTAATTACAAAAATAATGAACACTGAACAAAATAACTGAACAGTTTGTAGAAAAATATTAAATATGGTTTATTTAAGAATATTAAATATATATTTTCTTACGTATGTCATTGTGGAGAAGTAAATGCTATGTTTTTTGCCTTTGGTATTCAGAATATGAGCCAAAGCATCAATAACTGCATTGTCGACCTCTTCATCTGTTCCAAGTGTCTTCATTTCTTCCCTGTTGACACTATTTTCTCCATCATGGTACAATACTTCACTGCCAATACAAGAAAAAAAATATAACAAACTAAGTTAAGCTTCATTTTATTATTTGAACTATATAAATAAATATCTGAACACAGTAAATTAATTTTTGAACAATGAAATTATATTAGAAACTTACTCATTAGGACCTTCACTGAATGCATAATCAGATAAAGGTGCTTGCATTGCACTAACATATTTGAACAAATCCACATATTTAATCATGAATGGGGATTTTAGACAAGCCGGCAATTTTGTAACTTCTCTTCATGGTCTTTTGTTTGCATCAACATCCTGTTTTGTTTTTGGTCTAATGTAACAATATAAAAGTATTGTTAGTTTTTTTGAACTATACATTTATGAAATTGAACTGTATATGAATTGCTAATGAACTTTGATCGAATATATATGTTTTATACAGTTACCCCACTGATTTTTCAGAAACTCCTTTTTCTTTTCCTGCTTCTTCTTTAGATCTGTACATTTGAACATACAAAAAAGACATATGAGCATATAAATATAATTATTTGAACACAGAAAATTAATATAGGAAATATATTATTCAATACTTCATAAATACATTTATATTTGTACTTGTTCTGATTTCATCCAAAATATTTATGCTGACTTTATTAGCTTCTATCCTAGTTGCCCAAAAAATTACAGATTCATTACATTACTTCCAAAATATTTACATATCTTTCACCTTTTATTTTCTACTCTACTGCCCAAAAAATTACATATATATGTTCAGATAGAATGACATTACCCTTGATATTGAAAGTCCTTGAAAGCGGGTTCGTCAAAATATCATCAAGTGTTGCATCATTGGTTGTAAATATATTGGAAAAGTCAGTGGCATCATCAAACATGTCTTCAAAAGGCATATGTGATGACTTTCCATGTGCATCAAGTTCTGGCATTTCAAAAGTCACCTGCTTTGCCTTTCCTTTATCACCACTTTTTGCCACTTCTTTTTCAGGACCTTTCTCTCCTCTACCTATGGTAAGTGTTAGGTAAAGAGTACTTTTCCCAGCACCAGTACTTTCTTCCCTTTGATCTCCACTTGCCATAGGAGGAGCACCACCTACAATAGGACTTTTACTTCCTCCAGTTTGAACATTTGTTGGTGGTGTTGGAGGTTCATCAATTCCCAAATCAAAAGCACTATCCATGTTATAATCCTCCCCTACCTTCTGTTTTCCCCATGCTCTTGTTCTCTCTTTTTGTTTTTTTTTTCTCAGCTTCTCTTCTTTCTGTTTCTTTTTTCTCAGCTTCCTTTTTTTCCAAATACTCTCTTTCAATCTGATCAATAGCCTTCAAGAAAGAAAGCCTCATCTTCACTCAAATTGGAATCATCATTCTTTCTTTTTCCAATAAGACTTTCAACACTTTTGATTATCATGTTGTTAGGGAACAAGTATTTTCCTAGCTTCAGCTTCTCAGTCATTTTGTTATTTATTGTTAGTTGTTCAAAAGAGTATGAAGTGTTGTTCAAAAACATATCAATACATAATTTAAATTGATAAACATGCAAGCAAATATACAAACATAAATACACAATTGTGGGGTTTTCAGTTGATTATTTGGAATTATCCTTCAAAAAAATAACATATATTCACATTAAACAGAAAATATATGAATTAAAAATTCAAAATATACCTTTTTGATGGACTTCCTTCTATATCTTCTAATTTCTTCTTTTTTGGTGTTTTCACATTGAACAACTGACTTAATGTCCTTTCAACATAATTTTGTTTCAAATTAATTTTTAATTTTAAAAATCAGGGTTTAAATTACTCATTTTGTTGGTAATTTGAACAATAAATCACTTACATGTGTTCGTCTTCACCACTAGACGTACTTTGTTTTGATTTTCTACAAAAAAAAACAAAAAAAAAACAAAAAAAAACAAAATTATATCGATGATTTAACATTTCAAATAATTAAAACAACAATAATTTAACAAATTTATCAAAATTCAATCAAAATCAAAGTTATTTGATTGATGTTCACCTTTTTGAAGGTGATTTCGGTGAATCTTCTTCATTCGCCATGGAATTGCAGTAGTTTTTAGAGAGAGAAATTTAGAGTTGATTGAGAAAAATGAAATGAGGAGAGAGAAATGCAAATTAATTTATGAGATGAAAGTTTATAATTTATGAGAAGAGAGAGAATGTTTTAAAATGATTAAAAAAATAATGTGGCGGTTCATTAGCAATATTAGAACGGTTATTTTTAAAAAAAAAAAATTGAAAACATAATGTTTGGGTTGGGCGTGTTTTTTATTTGGGTTGTGTTAATTGGGCCGCGTGTTGGGCTGGAGCATGTAGTTTACTGTGCACCATGGTGCACAGAATACCAATTAATAAAAATCATACCCGCCATGGGTGATGGGGCGGGGGTGGATTTTACATTGTACCCGCCCCGCTCTACCTGCCCCACTTCGTACCCGCCTTACCCCACCTCACACCCACATCTATATATTTTATAAAACAAAATTATATACTTTTATACTATTTTATATATATAAAAAATGTAAAATAAAATAGTAGATATAATAATTTGTAATACACTAATTTTATAACTAAAAAAAGTGAGTAATATTAATAATAATTTTATTTGTTGTAATTTATACGTAATATTAAATATGTTAGATTGTGTATTGGGAGGTGGAGATTAGGCGGGTCTTAGGTGGGGATTAAATGGAGATGGATATCTAAGTGGGGGTGAGACGGGGATGATTTTGGAATTGTACCCGCCGTGGGGATGAGGATGAATTTTGGACCCGCCGTGGGGATGGGGACGGGGATGGGGATGAAAATTTTAGGTAGGGATGGGGATGGGAAGGCCAACATCCGCCCCGACCCGGCCCATTGACATCTCTATGCGTAATTACGAAACAGTGAGTTTTTGGGAGTCAAATTATTTTCCATTAAAACCTAATTTTGTAAGAAAAAAAAAAAAAAAAAAATCTGAACTCACCCCAAAATACTATCAACACATAGAACCAATCTGATTCAGAAAAGCAACAAATGAACTCTCGGTAGTCGGTAATGCTGTCACCATTTCCATTCTCACTCATTCGCAATTCAGATGTCAGCTTGAGTTTGATTTATACCAATTCTGAGTAAAATTTATTGATGCACGCCAACTGTTTGTCGAAATTCCTCTTTCAACTTTGGATTTGATTATGGTGCTTATAGTACCCAATATGATTATTATAAAACAGGGTTATTGCTTACTTTTCTGGATGTTCATGAATTAGGGTTTGCTAGTATTTGACTGCTACTTAACCTTGTTTATAATATAATTATTTATTTTGTTTATATTATATTGATGAAGTTGTTCTTTAGATTATCCAATTTCTCAGTATTGCCACAATGGACCTCCCGGCCGCGGCCTTGGTGGCAAGGGATATCATTTGCAATGACGTTTGTGTTAATTTATGGTGTTTAATAATGTGTTATGGTGTATGAAGGATGAAGTATATAGAAGTATGGGATCTATGCAAAGTAAGAATATGAGAGGCAAAAGAAACACAAAGTATAAAACAAACTTAAAATTACTAGAGAAATAATGTAACTTGTCTTTAGATGAAGGAATTTAGCAATTCAATTTGTCCACTTTACAGCTATTGGAGTATTTTGTAGTGTTCAGTTGTTCATTGAGTTACCTAGCTAAGGTCGTATTCTAAGCATTTTATTTTAACTTTCGCAGTCTTAAAACTTCAAAGAGTCGCATTCTATTGATATTGCAGATGATAAGTTGTACACTACTTAGCAGGGGAAAAAAGTACATGTACTGATGTAATGCTGTATATTATTATACACTTATACAAGGTCATGTTTGCTTGTTCTTGAAAGCATAATCAGCGGTTAAAGTAAACTAACTGTGCAGGATAGATTGAAAATGGGAAATTTAATTTGCTGTGTTTCCTTGTATCCATTGTCCGGTGTGATCGTGCATATAGCTGCTATACCAGTAATTCTGTGGCAATACAGGAAGAAGCATCAACATTAATCTTCAGTTTGGGAGTTGGGGGTGCAAACCAAGCTTTCGGGTTGGGCTTTTTGAAAGTTTTAAAGTTCAAAAGCTTTAGTTTGATCCATGACCTCGGTGGCTTTGATTGTTGTGGCTTCTAACTCAGTCCATTGTTCTTGGGCTTTTGGACACTCTAAAGATATGGTCCTGGGTTTCATGGGCATGGGCGTAGCATGCACCATCTCTGGTGAGTGGACAAAACTGATCCTTCAGATTTTACATAAATTGAATTGGCTTATAATTGCATTGTTTTTTCATCATTTAAATTTTTAATCAAGCTGATAAAGAAATATGATGTATGATTGATAGGCGAGTGCCTAAGTTTCATTGTCTATGAATAGATGCTTTGTACCCTGAAGGCCTTCCCTTTTGATTGTTGCAGCAGTCACAATTTGTTCACGTCTGTCCATTTTGCACTCCTATCAATTTCAAACATTTATATGCGATGTTTTAGGTTCATTCAAGTAATTCATTCCATGTCAGTACTTGGCGGTAGCATTGACTACTAAGATGATGTACAAATGTGGTCCGTTTTTGCAGGACAAAGTATTTGTCTATGTGGTTGAATCTATACAGTTCCATGCCCTAGCTGATAAGGCAAACGATGCTTTCTACAAACTGACTGTATCTCAGTTTCAGACTTTCAGGCCTATGTTTTTGATGGTATAATGAATAATTTACGCTTTATTCTAATTAGAAATCTCTGTTTAAGTTGCTAAATTTCAATTTCACTAGAATTTCAAGTCATTGTACTGAACTCAATTTGGATGATTTTATGAAATTGCAAGAGCAGTAGTTGATTGTATGAATTGGATATTTGGCTTTATTAGTTTTGCACTTTTATAAGATATGAGCATGTAACTTTTCACATATAATAGCATTGTTTTTCTCCTGTTACAATTATTACTGTGCAAGGGAAACCTGATGTCTTGGTTTCAGTCTCTGAAATGTTAAAAAGAAAATTCTCTTGTTCTAACCACTTCCCTTAAATTTCAGTTACTAAACTGAGGGTGGCAGCCAATGACACGGACAGAGGTAAATATAATCTTACAGATTTAAGAGAACTGAGGGTGGAGCTGAATCTAAGTACCTCTCAGGGATAGTATTGGCGTATTGCTCATCAGTGCCATACCATAGTAGATAGTCAAAGAGCGAGACAATGCACTTGGCTTCTCGGAACATGTTCCTGCCTTCCTGTGACCATTGCTAAGGTTGTTATGGTATGGTTCTGTACATATTGTCATATTGAAGCATGTTGGGTTCCTTTATTTTACAAGTGCTTAAGAAATACTACATTATAAGTGCTCAAGTATCGTAGACTGTCACTGAAAACTCCTTGCACTTCATTGAAACATAGAACAAGTAACAGCAAAAGGAGAGATCATACTACAGATTAAGAAGTTGTCAGCTTTAAGTTTGTTGCCCAATTGCACATCTTGATGTCGAATTTTTCAAGCTCTAACTTATGTTTTGATGTCCCGTCAAAAAAAAAAATAATTTATGTTTTGATGTAATCTTGTTATCTTCAGGGTTCTTGTTGTCAAATTGTCTTAAATTGAATGGAAAAATCTTCGGCTGGCTTGCTTTGAAGCCAAAAAAATGGGAAAAATTGTGGAGATGCGGGGTATCGATCCCCGTACCTCTCGCATGCTAAGCGAGCGCTCTACCATCTGAGCTACATCCCCTTGTTGTATAACATAAAGTCTATTAATTAAATAACTTACAAATATTTTCATAAAAATATTCTTCATTTTTGTTTTTGTGAGAGAGAAATGCAACTCATCAAAAAATTTCATTCATTAATCACGACATGTCCCCTGTTTAAATCTATAAGTTGTTTCACCTTGATAAATTTGGAACACAAATCAAGTTGCGAATTTGTAATTAAATCGTTGAACACATCATTTCACATAAAACTTTACAAGTTTTCCGTTGATTTACATATTTTGTTTATCACGGAAATAAACCGGGGCTTGCTCGTGTCCCCTACCCTCACATGAATTAGGAAGCCTAGGGTAGCAAAGTCAATTAGAAAATGGGAGAGTAACAATATCATTTACTATGGCGGTTGCCTAATAACTAGCAAAAATTAATATGAGTTTTCGAAATCAATTTTAGTGCTGACGATATTCGATCATAGAATTGAAGGTGCAGCTGTTACTTCGCTGGATGATGCTTGCATGATGTAGACTAAATACTGTCCCCCATATGCATGAACTCACCTCACAAATTAATACAGATTTATTTATTTTTTTTGGCCGGATACCGGATTTATACTGATGTGACCAATGTCCGTAATTAATACTCGTAATAAGCTTTCATATGACAGTTTATATTTAACGGAGAAAGTATTTTCATGGACCGACTGCACGTATAAATCGATAGAACCCATTCGAAATAAAAAAAAAAAAAAAAAATATATTGTACTACGTAATTATTTATTATTTATGAAGTGGTAATAAACTCGAATATTAGATGTGTCATAACATTCTAAAATTTGATGTCAAAGACGGGGTTACAAATGCTAACACTGAAAATATCGGAGTAATTTTGTTAAACTGAGCCGTAAAATCATTTTGTTGAGGAAAATATGTTACTAAATTAAAAAATCGGACTCTTTTAGATTAGTTTCATTTAGAGTCCCTGTGCAATTGACCACTCTGCACATGCTCAAAACCACCCTTGTACTCGTATATACTTTACATGCATAACTGTCTTAATAATCAGTACAACATGCATGCTTAAAAATCTCAAGAACTTCCTACATTATATTAATAACTACAACATAATACCTTCCAAGATGAATTAAATCACATTAAATTTGAACTGCTACAAATCGATCATATACGACTAGCCATGATTCATGGATCGATACTTGTATCGTCTAGCCCAAAACAAGTAGTTCAAGAAGTTCACACCACTTAACACACACATCATCCAGTAAAACCTTTCTAAGTGATAATGATTGAGGTTGCTTCCCTTAAGCCAGGGGGTGTGACCGGAAACTCCTGTGATTCGATTAACAACAGCTACTAACACCGAGCTTAGATAGTACCCGATTGCTAATGATGCCCAGGAGAAAGATGTAGCCAATGATTTCATACTTCTAGGAGCCTCAGTAAAGAAAAACTCCAACAAACCTGCTAGGCTAAAAAGATCAGCAGAGCCTAGAAATAAGAATTGTAGCGCGATCCATAGAAATGTTACGGGTAGTGGCTCAGATGAGTCTAGTAAACCTCGTTGAGCTGCAACTTTCTTTCTTTTTGTCTCGACTAGTGCTGCAACTGCCATTGCAACAATGGACATAATTAGCCCTATTCCAATCCTCTGTAGATGAGTTATTCCCATTTCGGTTTTTGTCAGTTTTCTTGCTAGTGGGAGTATGATGTGGTTGTATAGAGGCGCGAGTATTAGTATGAAGACAACCGGGAATACTGGAAGAGAGGCCGGTGGGACTATTAAGGAGCCGAGTTTAGTGTTCATTGTCGCGGCTTGTTGGATTGAGAAGGTTGAGAGTTGAGCTAGGCAGCAGTTTAGCATTATAGTGGAAGCGAAAATAGGGATGGTTTTCATGACAATTTTAACATCTTCTACTTGTTTTTTTGAGCAGTCTAGTGTCTGATGGACTGGATTGTTTGTTACTGCCTGGTTTAGGAACTTAAGTTCAGATGTTTCTGTTGTTGTCGCGGTTGCTGTTGTTGTCGCGGTTGCTGTTGAAGTTTGTATCTCATCGGTAGCTGTAATTCGAGGGCTTGTTTCCATGTTCATGACAGCATTGCTTGGTTTCCTTGGGAAGAGCTTGTTGCAAATTGCTGCTGTCAAAACCTAATCACAATGAGAAACGATTATATGAGCTTGCTTACACGTGAATAAGGCTAAACGACTAACTGTTAATCAGTTACCTATAAGGGAGTTTTTTTTTTCTCCTTCAATGACCTCACTTCAACCTATACTACACACTTCTAAGAGTAGTTTCAATTTAACACATACTTTATTCGTACTTGGTAATGTAAGATTGTAATAAGACACCTAACATGTTAGATGTCTAAATATGTAATGTTGTTCTTCACTATAATAACCCGTTACATAAAAGGTAGGGTCTAGAGAGGTTCAGATATACGCACTGTTACAGTGTTACTCGATCTTGTTGGAAAAAAAAAGGAGGCTATACAAGTTACCTTGAAGATGATTGTCAAAGGGCTTCCTGCAGGAACTTTGATCCTGTAAGTAGTGGATCCAAGTAGAAAGATCGGTATAGCGAGCAATATAGTTAAAGTCGAAATTCCGAATCCCCATTGCCAGCCAATGTTATCCTCAATCCACACCACAAAGGTTACAGCAACTAAAGCACCACAAGAAAGACAGAAAACATAGTAGTTAAAAAATGTTGATCTTTTCTTCCTTCCTTCTTTAGTATTCTCATCAAACTGCTCGGCTCCGTGTGGTGGAAGCGAACCTTTGATCCCTCCTACACCAAGTGCTATCAAATATAGGCCTATAAATAGCACGGCTGCTTTCCCACCTGTGACTTCACGGCATGATTCGTTGCTCGATTTGGTCGGCGGACACGGTGGTGGTTGCAAGGACTCTATATGAGCTTGGATAGTGAGTATCAAAAGACCCTGCACAAGTAATAATAGTTGATTGAGCTTCCTTAATTCTTACTTTAAGCTAAGACAATACTTTTGTTCTTGTTTGTGAATTGTGATAGATGTAATAATAACTTAATGAACCATTTCTATTGTTTAAGTGTTATTAATGAGATAGTAACATAAAATTATAATCACATTTCAAACATTTAATTAAGTCTTTAGAATGCTACAAGTTACTTTCATGTCTTAGTCATCCCATGTGTAGTAACATTCATTTGATGCAATTTTCTTGTTGAAATAGTATAATATATGGTTGAACTATTAAGTATACATGCATTTTGAAAAAATAAAAAATCTATTAAGATTAATTTTATTCCTACTTACCATAAACTCGATTACAGCACTAATGAAGAACACTTGATATGTGGTGAAGTAAGCATCGGACAAGAAGCCACCGAGAAGTGCTAGAAGAAACGCCGTGCCCATGAAGTTTGTTACAATGATGGACGATCTGGATGGAGAGAAGTGCATATACTTTGACAGGTAAATCACTAGATTACTCGCGTTTGCCAAGTATGCAAGGTTCTCGAGTACCTCCACAACTAATGGTTGTAACAAGATCGACAATCACAAGCAACAAACAACGCATTGGTTAAGTTCATTTGCAAATTGGATGTCACTTGCATCCGAATGTATAATAGACAGTTAGATAATTAAGCAAGAAAAAATACGAACCTAACACAAAAAATGTTGCAAGAATTCCACCATGACGACCTTTAATGGCTGGTTTGTTCTTCCAATCTACATAACCTTCCCATGTGATTAGCTCGCCGTATGCTTCTTCCTACATAATATACGTATGCATCACATAGGTTAGCTAGACATATTAACAGAACAAGCATGCCTAATCGATTTTTCGAATGTAATTAAAGACGTGTTTAAGATCATAAACGGATAAACCCACCATAGTGTCACAAGTTTGTTGTATGTTAGAGCTGTTAGATTATATATGAAGGTTTTAGACTGTGAGCTTTGTTCACTATATTGTGAACGAGTGTTGGGGTGAAGATGAGAATATATAGAAACATACATGAGTCATAAATCTCATAATAATGAATTATAGAGAAAGATCTAGAGTCCAAGAAAAAGACTTGACATTCCTTCTCTTGGACCTTTTCGCCTACCAATCTTTGTGTTACAAAAGTCTACTCATCTATTAAAAAAAATGTTGAAAAAATATTGTACAAGAAATATTATCTAAGTCCTTAACTAAAATATTAGGTTTTTATCTTTGTTTTGATATTTTAGTGTTTTAATTAAATGTTTAATTTTTATAAAGGCTTTAACTAACCATGCATGTCATTATTGTGAATAGTAATAAGTAAACAGTACATATCCTTTTGAGTAGATATGACAAGCAAATTGTCGGACATGTCGTATTGAGATGATGAGTCATTTAGATATATTTTTATACTCCGTATAATTCTAGCCAATTCGAGTAAAATTATGTCAAGAAAGGGCCATTGATTAATAAAATTACTCTGAAGATAATTAAAACAATTACGTTGTATAAGCTCATAAAATACATGCCAAAGTAATAAATCGATTCACTTGTCTATCAAGCCGATCCGATTTAGTTTAGCTCTATCAATCTCAGTTTAGCTCGATCCCAATTCAAACTCGATCCCAATTCAAATTAGGTTCGTTGATCTAGTTTGACATATGTTTTGCATCAATGCAAGTGGTATAAATCATTAATGATGATTGAATCTATGCCAATTGCTTTTTAGCCTAATCTATCTTTCCCGATTTGTACATATGTTGCAAGTCTCTATCTAGGATGTAAGTCCTTATCTTTTGTTATATCGGAATAAGAGAATACTAGAAACTAGTAAACCAAAAGAGAATGAGTTACTTGGTCCTGTCTAATTAATTAAGCTTAATGGAGAATCACGTTGTCCCATTATTAAGATCACGTACGTTGAATCCAAACAAAGTCCTTTTTTAGTCTAATCCCGTATTAGCTTGTTTAATTTGCTCAATTAGGAAATGTATTATTCTAATCGGCTTCAGAATTGAACTCCTCTTTTTGGAAACTTGTTTAAGAATTGAGGTCATAAAATTGTTGTAGAGAAAGTGACAAATAAACGATAAATAATGTAGATGGCATTATTATTACTTATCTTTGATATCCCGTTTAATGATTCAACCCATTTAAATACTACTCCCTTTGTCCCATAATATAATTCTTATTTTTCTTATCTTGGAGATCCAAAATGTTGTTTTTGTTTCTAATTTTGGATAATATGTAAAATCTATTATACCCTCACTTTTTTAACTTTATTCATTATACTTGTTAATTTACCCTTAAATTTTGTACATATTTTGTACTTTTTTTTTCACTTTCTCTCTCTTACTTTGTCTATGATTGTATTTTTTTCACTTTTAATAATGTATTTTATCATTTTCTCCTCCTATTTCTAAAATACCGTGAAAAAACACAAACAATAATTATATTATGGGACAGAGGGAGTAGTAATTAACATTTGCGAGATTAGGTAAATGTGACTTATAAGGTGGGGAAGTAGTACGTGGTGTTAGTTGATTGCCGTAGATCAATGGGTGATGTTGGCCTTGTCAGCTAAATTTTCGTAGATTAAAATTGGGGTGATCATAAATAAAAGAGTGTGTAAGATTTCTGAGACGAATTATGAACAGACAAATGCAAGTGGCCTAGGCGTGTGCTTAAATGCTTCAAAACTATTGGTAATTTAAAAATTAATTGTGAAGTAGGAAACTGTCCTTTTATTTTTTTTATCAATGTCCCACGTCTTTTACTCTTTATCCTTAGTCCCCACACAATTAGTAGTGGTACGGCCACTTACTTAAAGCTAATCTTCAAAAATATTAAGCTAATGTTTATCTTGAATAATAATACTTGGGGTTTTTGTGATGCTAGCTTAGTATATATCTTAGCCAATCAAGTATAGATTATGATTGAGTCTCAATTACATCCTAGATATTAGTACCTTAGGGCGTGTTCGGCTCTCTTTTAAGTAGCTTTAGGTAGCTTTTAGTGGTTTGACCAAGTCAAATCACTACTCAACAAAAAATGTGAGTGTTTGGCAAAGTAATGGTTCAAGTAACTTTTAGTGGTGGAGGTAACTTTTATTAAAAGCTAATATAATTAGCTTTTAAAATTAGAGGTAGCTTTTGAAAATTTAATGTATAGTTTTAAAAATAAAATATTGATTCTTAAATGTAACAGCTAGTCAACCATTACTTTACCGAACAATCATACCTAAATTATCTTTTTTCACAGCTAACAGCTACATACACATCTCACAGCTATCTCCACAACTACAGCTATCTTCACAGCTATATATTGCTGAACATGTCCTAATTAATCTATTTTGAATTTGTTTGGGAGACTTTTGAGGTAAGAAGTGAGTCCAATTCAATAATGGGGGATATTAATTAATAGAGAAATGAAATTAACAATTAGCTGATTGTGAAGATGTGGTTGTATTGGTATCTGTATTAACTCAAACTAGTCTTTTGACCTGTTCGATGCATGGGTTGTTATTTGGGTTAATTATTAAGGGAGGTGACTTAAACACAAATGTTAAGGGAGGTGACATGTGACATATGGGGTAATGAGTGACTTGTGATGACATGTGTCATGGGAAAGATTTTGTGGTTTGTGTTTTTTAAATACTAATTATAGATATAGATTTTTTATTTTTTTTTTGGTGCTCACGAGGGGCAAAGCCCCAGAAAAGAAACAAAACAGAATAAAACTAAGGAGGAATTAAACGTGGCATAGCCACACCTACTACATCATCATGTAAAATTCTCCCTAATGCTAGAGGGGGGACTTGAATCAACACTGTAGGGTTGTTCTGATTGACTCCTTGATTAGCCAGCCAATCTGCAGCTCTATTTGCTTCTCTGTATATATGGTGTACTTGAACCTGCCACTTCACATCTTCGAGCATTTGTTAACATTTTGAAATAATATGCGTAGAATCGCAAACATGCGTCTGGTTGCCTTGAAGAGCTAGCACCAAAGCTTGGCTATCAAGTTGCACTTGAAGTTTACCAGGTTGTAATCTTGCTGCCAGTTCTAGTCCATATTCGAGAGCTCTCGCTTCAGCTTTAAAAGCATTACATACCCCAAGGTTCAAAGAGAAAGCGTAAGCTAACTTACCCGTTGCATCACGAATTAAGCCACCTCCTCCAGCATGACCAGGGACCCCTTTTGCTGCTCCATCCGTATTTAAAACCAGCCATCCAACAGGAGGGGTAGCCATCGAATATAAGCTTCAGTACGTTGTCTCGATGTTGCATTTGGGTGGCTTTCGAAATCCCCTACAGCTCTCCAAGTTTCTTCAAATTTTGCTAATAAAAAAGCTCTTATATCAATAGGATTTTCATCGTCACGATCATGGACAACATTATTTCTCCATCTCCAAGTCCATCATATAACCAAAGCAAAATATGTTGGCCAAATTTCTGGTGATAGTTCCTTCCTCTCTTGAATTTTAATATTTCGCACTATCCACTGTTTCAAAGAGCCTGTTCGAAATTGAGGAGAGTTGGCAGGACCCCCAACTTGTCTCCAAATATCCCGTGTTACCTTGCAATCTCTTAGCATATGGAGCATAGTTTCATCATGTTTAGGGCATGCTTTGCATTTAGGATCATCCGTTAGATTTCTCTTAAATCTGTTTTCATTAGTCATGAGTCTATCGTGCAACACAAGCCATAATAGAACTTTTATTCGTTGCTAAACTCGAATACTCCATACTAGCTCCCAACTTCCATCCAACGGCACATTCACCTCCCCTCGAATAATTTGTAGCACAGATTTAATAGTAAATTTTCCGTTAGCACCGCCACCTCAATACAATAAATCACCCATCGAAGGGTCATCTCGAACTTGGTGAGCTGCAATTTCTTTGAGAGTATGTTCTGGCAGAAGGTCACCAAAAAGATCCCACTTCCACCATGTCTCCTTATCCCAAAGCTCCTCAACCGTTGCCCCCTCTAGTTCCTGTGGGATAGGAGCTGTGGCAAGTTCTCTAAGTTTGTCCGAACAAGCCCACTTATGTTCCCAAAATAACGTTCTGTTTCCATGTCCAATGGCCACTCGGGCTCCAAGTCCTAAGACCTTCACATTTTCTGTAATACCCCTCCAAACATTAGAAATATTGCTCTTTGTTTCAAACATGTCAATGTCACATCGCCTCTTGCAATATTTAGCTCTCAAAACACTTGAACACAAGGAGTGTGGTTCCGTCAAAACCCTCCAACCAAGTTTAGTAAGGAAGGCATCATTCATTTCTCTCGAAGATCTCATACCCAGGCCACCTTGATTTTTATTGAGTTGCAAAGTTTCCCACGATATGAGGTGAATTTTGCGTTGGTCTTCATTGCCCCCCCATATGAACTTGCGAACTTTTTTGTCAATATCATCACATATATACCTTGGGATCTTTGCTGTCTGCATTGCATACGAACTAATTGTGGAAATAGAAGACTTTGCTAAGGTAATTCTTCCTGCAAGAGATAGGTATTTAGATCTCCAACCGGATAATCTTCTGTCAACTTTTTCACATAAGTAGGCAAAAGTATCCTTTGTAACCCTGCTAGTTATCGTAGGCATGCCTAGATAAGTACCAAAATCATCTGTTATCTCCATTTGTAAGGCACTTGCTATTACATTTTTTGAGGTTGACTCCATATTTGGTGAGAAAAAAATACGGGATTTGGCATTGCTCACCTTCTGACCATATGCTGCACAAAAATTGTTCAAACACCCTTTAATTATATTTGCTTGTTCTAAAGTGGCTTCTGCAAATAAAATTAGATCATCAGCAAAGCAGAGGTTCGAGAGCTTGGGACCACTCCTACTTGCTTTAATTGGCTTCCATTTGTTATTAATGATCGATTCTTCAATAACTTGGTTGAGCCGCTCCATACATAGCACAAAAAGGTACGGAGAGAGAGGGTCTCCTTGGCGAATACCCCTTCCCGGTTTAAAAGATTGAGTAGGTTCTCTATTCCAGAGAACTCTCATAGAAGTAGAAGTAATACATTCCATAATAACTTCAATGATCAGTGGTGGGAATTTTACTTCAAGGAGGGTATCATGGATAAATTCCCACCGGAGTCTATCATAAGCTTTCTCAAAATCTATTTTAATTGCCATCATGCCATTTGAACCTTGCTTATTCTTCATAGTATGCAAAACCTCTTGAACAATTACAATATTGTCTGTAATCTGTCTTCCGGGAACAAAACTAGTCTGAGTACTAGAAGTGAGGTGAGGCATCATTGGTTTAATTCTATTGACGATGGTATTTGTAATTATCTTATACACCACATTACAAAGACTGATGGACCGAAATTGAGAAGCTAGTTCTGGGGCATCCACCTTTGGAATAAGGACTAAGAAGGTTTCATTCAAATGTTCTAGAAGACCCTTTACCTCGAGAGCCTTTAGAGTAACATCATATACATTATTAGCAACCAAATCCCAATGTTTTTGGAAAAATAAAACTTGAAAGCCGTCGGGACCAGGCGCTTTTAGAGCACCCATTTCATCAAGAGCCTTGTCAATTTCACACTTAGTAAAAGGGCGGGATAAGGTGTTCCAGTCCCTTGTAGTAAACTCAGGAAAGATATCAGTGGGCAGGATCCCTTCTTCAATGGCACCCTCGGCAGTGAACAAATTTTGGAAGTAGTTGACAATAACCTCCTTTATTCGATCCAAATCATGTACCCAATCTCCATTCTGATTTTCTTTAATAGCATTAATCTTATTCCTCCATCTACGAGCAATAGTACTTAGATTGAAGAAGGTAGTATTTTTATCTCCCTCTCGAATCCAATCAACCCTCGACTTTTGGTACCATAGAATTTCCTCTTGTTCGAGAACTTCATCAAGCTCCTTTCGCAATTTCGATTCTAATTTAATCAAATCTCTGGATTTTTGTTGTGCCAAGCTCTTTTGAACTCCTGCAATTCGAGCATTTAGAATCCTTTTTTTTTTCTAAAGATATTATGGAAAACCAATTTATTCCAGTCCTGCAAATTATCAGCAAGTCTTTTTAGATGAGGGATGAGAGGCGCTTCTTTATCCCAATTTTCTTCCATAAATTCTCTGAAATTTTCGTGAGTCAACCAAGCAGCTTGAAATTTAAAGGGTTTATTGACATTCGAGATTGGAGCAAAGCCATTAGGCGATATAAGTACAGGGAAATGGTCTGAGTGGATAGCAGGGAGATTGCGAGAGGCAGCATTTGCAAACTTTAAACTCCATTCACTATTACAAAGGGCACGATCGAGTCTAGCACTTATTCTAGTATTGACAGAATTTCCTCTAGCTCAAGTGTGAGAGGGGCCGCTGAATTCGACTTCTAACAGGTCTAAGTCTTGAACCCATTCATTAAAAATAGCAGAGCGTCTAAAGGTCTCATGGCAGCTCGAACTTCTTTCCCACGAAAACCGAGTCTCATTAAAGTCTCCAGCTAATAATCATGGTTTATTATTGTTTACTGCAAAATCTTTTAATTGCTGCCAAAGTTCAGTTCTTTTAGTAGGATCTGGACTAGCATAAACGGCTGTAAAATACCAAGGGGTTTCTCCCACCCTCTTAATATCCATAGTAATATATTGCCTGTGTTTAATAATTGGCTCTACCGTAACTAATTCAGCTTTCCAGTATATCCAGATACCACCACTAAAGCCCTCATAATCGACTCTAGTGTGACCAGAATATCCCAAAATATTTGCAATTTTGGTCGCCTGATGTCCACCCATATGGGTTTCGACCAGAGCTAGAACCATAGGTCTGTTTGTATTTACTACATCCTTTAAGGCAAAAATAAACTCTCTACTCCCCGCACCCTGTACATTCCATATCATGCTGGTAATGGGGGGACTATTTGGAGCTAACTTCGGAATAGTATCATTCATAGAAACAGGAATTTGAGGTAAAGAACTTACATAAGCAGCACGAATCATATTGAGGATTCGGTTAACCTCAACTGGAATTTTCAAAGTGATTACCAATTCCATTGGCTCCGGAATTGGTTCCCTCCAAGACTCGATATTGACTTCCATCACATGGATCAGGGGGTTTGTTATACCCATGTAAGGAATCTCCATCGGTTTCCCCATTTCTGGTGGCACTGCTAGCTTGACTACATTCGACATTTGGGGTAACATAAAATCTGGAATATGCTCCTGCATTCTGTGTTTCCTCTGAAAAAACCTCCTGCTCTACTTCTATACAATTCTCTTTGAGTGTATATTGTATAAGGGCTTTTGTTTTTCTGTGTTTAGGCTCGGGGTATTTTTTGTGGCTTCTACGTTTGCTTCGATGTTGGTGAGTGGAGCAAGAGGAGTCTTTACTGCTTCTTTCTGTTTTTGGCTTCTAGGTGCATCTTTTTTTATTTTTATTTTTGTTAAAATAAATATTTTCTTTATTTTGGGAGATATCCCTTGATTTATCTTTTCCAAAAGCAAAGGATAGATTTTTTTGAAAATTATCTAGAGGATTTTGTGATTCTTCTCCTAATTTTGCTGTTTCCATATAAATCTCATTATTCTTAGAAAGATTTTCATGATCTTGTTCAGCTATCTCACTAGTATCCTTTGTGATATCTACTACTTGCACAACTTTAGCATTACTAGTTTCATTCAAAAGATTCTCCTCAATATCCTGCTGATTTAGCGCTTCAAATCTAGACCCTCCACCAGAATTTCCTTTTTTTCTATGTAAATCAGTTCTTGATCTTTGACCTTGATCCTTTGAATTTCCATCGTTACCCTTGCCCACCGGTTGTCCTGCTTTTTCAGGCCTCGGAGTCCCTTTCCGACCAGGTTTCTTGACGAGCATCCAGTCCCCATAGGCATCTTGCTCTTCAGGTCTAACAACAGGAACTGTTTTTTCAAGAACAACCTCATCTAATTGCTCGTTGATATCATCAACCATCATTTGATCATTTAGGGAGTTTTGAAGGCAATGATCTTCAGAGTGCCCCATCACTCCACACTTGTAGCACACCATTTTTATACCTTCGTATTGAATTCTCCATATTTTTCCTTTTAACCAGAATTTTGCTAGCAAAGGCTTTGACAGATCAATTTCAACACTCAATCTTGTAAATTGGCCTCTTTCAGCATAGGCAGTTGAACGATCAACTCGAATTACCCTCCCAATTTTTGCCCCAATTTTCTTTAGAAACTCTTTATCAAAATATTCAACTGATAAATTCGGAATTCGAACCCAAACAGTTAAAACATTAATTGAGGCCTCTTCATGGATAAAATTCGGTGTCCACTTCCTTATAGTAAGGTATTTATCATCAATTAACCAGGGACCTTGGGTTAATACATGATTGTAATCATCAGCATTCGAAAATCTGGCAATAAAGTACTTGCATCCAATATCTGTCAAATTCAAGTCCCCTTTCAATTGCCATTTTTTCTTAAGTCTTTTCATTAGACCCATGTATCCCAAACTGCCATCAAACATTCTGATTATAAGAGTATTCCTCCATGGCTTACGCATTGCACTTTTCTCTGCTTTTGTAAGGAGGATGACAAGACAATGTTCACTATCGATCACATCATCCGGAGGTTCATCATCATCAGATACCTCCTCCTCTTCTTCCACTTCAAATTGGATTCCAGCATGATTTTCCAGTTGAGTATTACGCAGCAAATCTCTAAAAGATCTCTGGTGTATGGCTAAACCATTTGGAGCAGCATGATGGTTTTGCGCATTCAATGCAGGGAATGGGATGCTTAGCTTTTGGCCATTTAGGATAACATTTTCAACCTCCATGGGTTGATCTGATTCCTCAACATTTTCCCCAAAAATTTCATGAGTTATTTTTCGTTTAGGTTTTTTATTCGATCTGATCAATTGATCAGTTAATTCAGGGGGACTGGGAGCATGTTGAGAAGCGGCCATAGGGAGGTTATAATTATAGATATAGATTAGATGTTTAGACTAAGGGCGTG
This sequence comes from Chenopodium quinoa, assembly GCF_001683475.1. NCBI lineage: Eukaryota > Viridiplantae > Streptophyta > Magnoliopsida > Caryophyllales > Amaranthaceae > Chenopodium > Chenopodium quinoa. The sequence goes on along the minus strand of NW_018744626.1, from coordinate 3,556,326 downwards.
TTCGGCGCTAGCTTTTGAGTAGCTTTTAGGTAGCTTTTGGTGGTTTGACCAAGTCAAATCATTACTCAACAAAAAATGTGAGTGTTTGGCAAAGTAATGGTTCAAGTAGCTTTTATTAAAAGTTAGGATTATTAGCTTTTGAAGTTAGAGGTAGCTTTTGAAGTAGCTTTTGAGAATTTAATGTATAGTTTTAAAAATAAAATATTGATTTTTAAATGTAACAGCTAGTCAACCACTACTTTACCGAACAATCATACCTAGATTATCTTTTTTCACAGCTAACAGCTTGTTGACAGCTAACAGCTACATACACAACTCACAGTTATCTCCACAGCTACAGCTACCTTCACATCTATATTTTGCGGAACATATCCTAATTGGTTGTAACACTGTTATGAGTGTTTCTAATATTAACTCATTATAAACTAAGTAATAAACTTATATGTAATAGAGTATACTGTTTTATTTTTAAAAGAATACAATACTTGTATACATTATATTAGCTATTATTATCTAGGAAAAAATATTTCTAATTGCTTAAAAGCTTAAGTTTGCTTGTATTTCTCCATCACATTCACGTAAATTTGTGAGTAATCAAAGGACCACTTCTATGGAATTTGTACATTTTCCTCAAAACAATTTGTTAACACTAACACTTACCTGAAAACGATGGAATGATTTGTTTGGATGATTCGACCAGAAAAAATGTCGGAGTATGTTAATTTGATATGGTTTATACGGGCAGGATAGAAAACTGCACCGCCGTGGTAACTCTTGTAGCTTTCACACATTTAATTTCCAGCCAAGCTCCCATTCACAATTTTCAGCCTACTAATTCATCATCTGCTCATTAATTATTCTACATTGCAATTATGCAATGACTACAGGGATAGGTGTCCCATGCACATTGGCGTCGTCAAGAAGAGGAGAGATGGATAACTTTTATGTATATTTGTTAAATACGGGTTTGGGCCACACCTGCAATCAAGAGAGAGTGTTCACTTCACAAGAGTGGAGGAAATTCCATTCCAAAACCATAAGGCAATAGGAGGAGGATTCTCTTAGCCTTATAACTAAAGTGTGGGGGATACTTACATGTGTTATTTGGATATATTTTTATTTTTATTGAAAGGGTTTGGAAAGTCTATATATTTCAAACAATATTAGTAGCTAGTTGATAAACGGACATGGGCCACACCCGTCATAAGTGTCGTCTACTTTACATGATCAAGGAGGTTTCACCTCAAAACCATATGACAATGAGGGGATCAGGGGAATAGCTTTTTAGCTTTATAAATTGCTTAACTCTCTCTTCTTTTCTCAATATGAGATACTTACATGTGTTATTTGATAGGATACACTTCAACACTTCCCCTCACATGTAAGATCCCTTTAACTCAAGAATCACTTAATCCAATTCAATTTGGCCCAGAATACTTAATGCCAATAAAGGTTCCAAACCATGGGCCTGACAATATACTCAAGCCATTAGAAGTCCCATACCATAGGCCTAACTCTGTTAAATACGGGTCTAGGCCGCACCCGCAAACCAAAAGAGAGTCCACTTCACAAGTCCAGGCCCGTTTATCAATAGGTACGGTCATTCTTTCTGCCACTAACTAAATCAGCACATATACATTTTTAAAACTTGTAGTATTAATTTAGAATTTTATGAGAAAATCACTCCTTAAAATTATGTTTAATTGATGTAAAAAAAATTATGTTTTATTTCATTTATTATTGTCACTTTTAGCTTCTTATTATATGTAGCCATTATAGCAATATATATCATTTTTTATATCAAAGATAATAGAATTTGAATTAGTTTACAATTTGTAGTTTTTTTTTTTGGGAATAATTGCAAAAACAAATTAGAAGATATTATCTGATCTGTTATGAAAATAAAGATATTCAGCGATAAATATGATGACATAGTTATTTTTATTATTACTATGAAAATAAAGATATTCAACGATAAATAAAAACAAATATGAAGATATAGTCTGATCTATTATGACCTGATTAATTTTGAAATAAATTAATATCAACTCAAGTAAATTGAAATTAGCATAGCATAAGTGTAAGAATATTAAGAAACGAAATGGTGGTACTATTTCTAGAAGTGAGTCACTATAGTCTAAATCAATCCATCATCAATCTACCTCGATACTTCATTTCCTCGTATAAGACTCAGCCACGTTCTCCCAATGAGTTAAATTTTATTTGCTTTCCGTTATATTCAAAAGTACATCACTATGATCACTTATACTTGTTCCTTCAATCTTCAACTTCAACCTCAAATTTGGTTGGATAATATGAATTCTCATCTTATTCACATCATTTTGCATCTCTACTCTTTTTGTTAAAATTCTTCCTGTTAAATTTCGAAACAATATGAAGTGGGCCTGGACAACCCGGGCTCTGATACCATATTAAATTTCGAAACAATATGAAATGGGTCTGGACAACCCAAATAAAGAGGATGAGAGTTTGGTCTACAAACAAGGCTTTGGAACTTCCATACTAAAACCAATTGGCAACAGTAGGAGTTACTCCTTTACCTTATAAAGTGGAGCCACCTCTCCTCTTTCTCCAATGTGGGACACTCACAAGTGATACACATTGGGTTCCAACACTTCCTACTAAGAATATTAATTTGTGTTTTTTAAATTCTATGTTATTGATTATGTTTTGAGTGGCCAACTGTTAACCACCTACACAACATAGATGATTAAATGTCTGCAATATAGTATGTACATAATGATAATGAGGGATAACTTAGTTACTTAGAGTTTTTCTTCCGATTTCATATGTTCTGTGATCGATTCTCATTATCTGCTTTCTATATACTATACCAAAAAAAAAAATATATGTATACAATGTACAAAGTAATGTATGTTCATTTGAGTAGTTAGGAGTTAATTGGTAGGCAGACAAAAATGTGTTTTTACAAAAATGAGGTGCTTGTCTTGATTGTGATTACCTGATTCATCTGGTATTAGGGTAAAAATTAAACGGAGTATTTAGGGATTCAAATAAACCAAAAAAAATGATCCAGAAAATACTTACAAAAAAATTTGGAACCTTTGAAGATATACATGAAGCTTATCTTGTTGCACAAATTGTAAAATGGTGGGGAATATGATGCTGAAAGACTTGAAAGAGAATTTTTCACCTTTTAGAAACTATTGGTACCTTAGCAATTAGCATCATACCATGTGAATATGTGATGAATTCCTTATTCTGGATCTATGTTACATCAGATGTTAGATGTATCTAGGCTAACAATTGGAATTCTTATCACAATCTATAGGTGTTTTTTTTTTTTTTTTTTTTTTTTTGAAACATATCACAATCTATATTGATATAGGCTAACGTTGCAAACTAGTGATTAAATCATGCTGGTTTTACAAGAGGCTAGGGTTCTATTGATATCTTCTCTATTTTATAAAATTTATGTTTAATAAGGAAAACTAGAGAAGCAGAGTTCGAACATATCTTAACCTTAACGTCACAATTTCTTGGTCTAGTACATGCGGACCAAGCATTTGATGTAGCTAGGGGGAAATGTAATGAGATTGATTCTTGCCCCAAACATCCTCACTTGATAAATTTCGAACTTTAGACCTATGAGATTTGAGCTAAGAATCATTATTACGTGAGTTAAGCCTTAATTATTGCATGGATGCATGATATCTCTCTACTTGATGAATTATATGCCTCACTTATTGAATTTTATATGACCAACACATATTAAGTGTTTGTTTCAAAGATGTAAGGTTAGTTTTCACATGATACGATATTGATAAATTTTTTAAATAATCATTTTTATATGAATAAAATATCGCAGGCACGCAATAAATGAAACCCTAAGGTTTAGTTCCTTCAATCTTTAATTTATAAAAACAAACCATCAACATCATTTTAGAGGGGAAAAAAAAAATCAACATATATAGTCATATAGACACATTATTTATATAATATTTCAAAAAACTTATAATTCAACTATACTTGTATATTTCTAGTGCAAATAGCCTAAAAACAAATGAAGAAATATTCATAAAAAAATTAGTGATCTATAAATTTAAATTGTAGGGTACGTACATGCATAATTATAAGTAAGTTACGTAGACCAAATTTAGTGTTGTCACTTTACTCACCAATGCAAGTTGATGCACCGACCTTAGTACGCAAATCTTGCAAGTTGCAACCACTGAATTATGTTCCCTGGCCTATTACAAATTTCAGTCGATATATATTTTTATTTTTGGTCAATTTATTTATAAACTGTTGTCCATGAAAGTTTATTGCCAATGGCATGGGATATTTCCATAGTCCCATTCAATTCTTTGTTCTTTGAACCATATATTGTGGTTTAAACACTCAAAGTATCTATCTTAGCTTGCTTGTTATTTCATAGTGGTCCATATACTATCTCAAGGACAAAGGGGTTGAAGAAAAGATTTGGGAGTACGTGATGTTTAACTAATTAGCGAGTTTTAACCAACTTCAAGAAGGTGATCAATGAGAGTCGAGGTGGGGAGTGGTTGCGGGTGGGGGTTGATATTTGTATAATTAACAAATATATACATTGATACTAGTAATAATGAAATTGAATTTATCTAACATCTTGCTTTGATCTTAATATTCTATTATAATATATTTAAAGATGACTACTGTAGAATTTTCATAAATTTAGATTAGCAAATACAAGTATACAAAATCATTCAATAAATGAAGATATGATTAATTTCAACCATATAATTCTACAACTAACCGAACTAGGGATATATTTAGCTTCTACAGTCTTTATACTTTTTTTTTTATTTATTTCTACCACCTTATATTTGTTAACTGTGGTAGAAATTACTACCTCATATTTCCTTGATTTATTTTAATCTCCATATCTGCAATTTTTTTTTTATCAAAATGGAAATTATATTCAACCAAAATTATAATATGGTTATTAGGGCAAAGCTATAATACATGCATATATGACAATAGTATTATGTAGAGAACACCCCATCCATCAATCTTGCCACATAATTAAATTAGAGTGTGAAGGATCAACAATATCAAAGGAGAAAGTTGCAAATTGTATCCCAATATAAAATCAACAATAAGAATCGCACAAATCCCATATTTGTGGACTGTCCCACACTTTGTGCCATTTACAGTGGTGTGCATATCAGTGACTCTAGAACATTCATGATTCATGTACCTCCTTAAATATTAAGTTTAGAATCAATTTCTTAAAATTTATGAATTTGATGATAGATAGCTTGCTAATTAAACAATTGCATTTGTGGCATAATGTACTAGTACAGTACAACAGGTTTTAATGTAACATTTGGGTAAGGCATCAACTGAGGATGTTTTTACCTTATTTCAACTGAGGATGAACTTAACATCCTATTCAATTGGCAACGAACAATGATACATTCATGTCAGTATTCATAGTAACGCTTCTTCACTTTATTTCTTAAAATTCATGGCAACGCTTATTCATTTATTATTTTTCAAATTCAGACTAGAATAGAAATTGGTTTCTTACAAGTTTGTAATGTATCTCCTAAAAAGATTATGAAGATCCATGTTAAATTGTTAACAACTGAACAATAAATATTTAGACATAATATATCATTAGCATTTTGCAATTATAGGAGTGTCGGGCTAAATTACTTGTTTTACTAGTTGATAGTTGTGGGTGTACAAGTTAGTCGTCTGCTATTTAGCTATTAATTTTTTTTTTTTTGAAAACCTGCTATTTAGCTATTATAGATAAACGTCAAAGCAGTTGTTTTGTCAAGATGTTTGATACAAACTAGTAGTTGAAATGGCAAATTAGAATAAATTTTAATGGTGATAGTTTAAAGGGATTTTTAGTAGCTTTTGACAGACATACTTCACAAGATAGTTTTATTAGCTTTTATGAAACACGTATTTAAATATAAATCATCACTACTTGGCAAAACACTACAATTCGGATTAAGTAGTAATTATTCTAACTAAACAATAAACACTAAATCTTCTTCAAAAGTTGTTGTCAAACACACGCTATATTAGCCTCACAACTTAACATGGAGTTTTTCTAGTATCACTAGCCCTCTTGAGTTCCGATAGTCATATACTTATAGTAGGTGTACAAGTTACTTCAATTAGGACTTGACTATTAATATCTCTAACTGTGTATACTCATAGTCATCACTTTAGCCTGCCTAATTGACGAGATATAACTTTGATTATTAATATCTCTAACTGTGTATTAATAAATATTTGTTAAAAAAATGATGAAAATAGATTTCGTAACAAATCCAAGGACATAGTAATACATAATACGGAGTGACATTTTTATTCATTTTATAATAGAGTATGTGAATAGTGCATAAATTAAAGTAATGCAAATATTTAAAAACGGATTTCTGAGTACTTGTATCTTGAAGCGAGTCAGTTTTTAATGGGAAATTCCGTGTTTCTCATGGTGAGAAACGAATTTTGTTTCTCATGGGGCATTTTCGTGAATAAATCAACAATTTTTTCATTAATGTGGCTCCACAGTTGAATAAAGTTGTTGGTTTATTTACGAAAATGCCATGTGAAAAACAAAATTTGTTTCTCACCATGAGAAACTAGGGCATCCTCGTTTTTAATAGCTCTAAAGTTTGTGTTAGCTTGAATATCAACGCACAAAGCCCAATCCTAAAACCAAAATTGTGTGTGGTTTTTAGAACACCAATCAAATAAATTGCTATTAATTCTATGTTTGAAAAGTTCTCATTGGGCTTCATATACAAGCCCAAATTCTAACAAAGTGGGAATGCCCAACCCATGACATAAATAGAGAAGACGCTCTCCATTCTCCAATAGTGCTGTAGTTGAATTTGATCCCTAAATCTTAATGGGGTAGAAATTCCACTAATTATCAATTATTGATCAAACCATTAGTTGATATCTATTTTGGAAGTTACCCTTTCACAAACTTATGTTGGACATATGGACCTCAGAAAAGGTAGATAGCCAGACAGGTTCACAAAAGTTATCAGGTAAATTTTTTAAAAAAAAAGAATTCGTATAAACTACCTCGTTAAATGTCATGTACAACTTTAGATATTACAATATTTGTGAGATTCCAAAGTTGCATATAACATTTAATGGAGATAGTATTAGACTCGCCTCTAGCCTCTCTTAAATTTATATCCTAACTTATTAACAAACACGTAAATTATCTTTCTTATCCATAAATCACAATATTCATAATTACGACAATAACAACATTAGTTCAGTAATTTATGTTATAATTAATGAGAGGTTGAATTGGATTTGTTTTTGACTTTATGGGTAAGTGTATTTTATACTCCAAGTTGGGCTTATCGGGTGAGGGGTCAATAGCCCAACACAGTGGGCTGGATCTAGCTGGCTTAATCTAGAAGTAAACCAAAAAAATGGTAAACCAAGTACAGTGACCCAAGAAAAAGGTTGGGCCCATAAATGAACTTATCATGAGCCCACCACTTGAACGAATGATAGTGACTGATTTGGACAGATTCCTTTGTTTAGTCTAACTCAGCCTGTTGCCTCGTTGTCAATCTCAATTCTAGACTTTGCCTCAAATGACATATTTGCCCTTGATCAAATAGAGTTGGATTTTTCATCTTACTTTTTAATAAGTGGATAATCTTAAGAATTGTTCTCTTCAGCTTAATTTCAGTTCAGCTCACTGCGGTTTAATTTCTAATGTTCTTCTCTCATAAACAATTCAGTTCAGATCAGCTTAACTCAGCTTAGTAAATTAGAACAAGTCCTTAGTGAAATCCCATAATATCTTTTTGGTAAATCGGTAATACATAATTGTAATAAAAATTTCATGATCATTCCCATGAGTCCATGACCACTCAGAAAATTAAACCGCCCTAAAGTGTCCAATTCTCTTCTAAATTTCCATTCTCACAAATTCACAATACCTCCTCTCTAGTGGTAATGGACGATAATAAAAATATATGCTCTTTGGAGATGAGATTGGGTTCCTATGGAGATTATATATTTATTTTTCATATATCCTCCGTTTCAATGATATTGTAACAATTGGAACTTTGCACTATTTATCACTCTTGTTTTATACATTAATCAAACTATGGTCATGTGGGATCTCACTGAATTCGTATTATAAGATACTTTTACAATATCAACTTTTTATAATATTTACTTTTATACAAATATAGGTATTTAACATATAAAATGTGCTTAAAATTACACTTAAAATTCATTTTAGGCCATTACCTCAATTTATCATCAGCTACATAGGTCTAACTGGCTCCATGCTTTGACTATGCTTTTTTTACTTTTAAATTTGCTTGGCAATTACTTTTGTATTCCATTTATTTCCATTTAATGGTTACTCTTTTTGTTTTCACAAAGATCAAGATGTCTATGATAATTGCAAATAAGAGTAAAACATAATATGGTATGAAAGGATATTAAAGTAGTTTTTTTGTTGAGCATATATTAAAGGAATATTAGTAGTGAAATATTATGAAATTTACAGAGGAAATTGGGAAATTTTGTCACAAAAAACTTAAAGGAAAAATTGACATTTACTACCACCGAAAGCACCCCGTATCAGATTTATTACCCATTTAAAAAAATATTTTATTTTGCTACCACACAATGCAAATCCCTAAAATATATATTTCACTACCAAAGACTAAGACTGTTACTAAATCCGTTAGTTGGGTTTAGCCACCGTTCAACCACCTTGCAGCCACCCCTCCACTTCACTGCCACCCGTCCCCTCAACTGTCACCCCCTCCCCCCTACCGGCGCCGGCGCGACCCCACCCCCTCCCTTTCCCCCACCTACGCAACCAACCCCCTCCCTTTTCCCGTACTTGCTGCCCCGACCCTTCCATTCACACCGTCACCCACAATGTCGAACCACCACAACTCCGATCCCCTGCTCTCTCCAACATCACCAAGCTCAGCCCACACTTCAACCCCCACCACAACACTGCAGCGAGCGCCACCGCAAGAAGCTTCGCTCCACCAGCAGCCCCGCACCACCATCAATTGAAGCTGAATACACGTCGTTGCTATTGATACAAGCTAAGATGAATGCCCCCATTGATGCAAGATAATTCTTGGACTCCATTTCCGTCAACCGTAAACAACCATCGCCGCACAAAAATTTCCTCCCTTTTCAAAACCCTAATTGCTTCAATTGTGATTTAATTTCAATCAAAATTTTCTATCAAATCACTTCAATGGCTCTTCGATCCATTTTCGACGCTTCAGTGCTAGGAATCGAGGTCGAAAACACCGGAATTAATGGAAGTAATTCAATTCGGGGTGGGGGTTGGGCAGCGAGAACGGGGAAAGGGAAGGGGGGTTCGTTGGCTGCGTAGGGGTGGGGGAGAGGGAGGGGAGTGGGTTCGCGCTGGCCGAAGCTCTCGGTGCCGGCCGCCTGTAACACCCCAATAATTCTCCCTTTTTCCAAACCACTTACTTTAAATAAAAATAGAGGAGAACCATTGGCATGTTATCGCCACGTGTTAAAACGTTAAGGCTTTATCAAAGTATTGCAGCGGAAATCCAACTTAAATATTAAAATAATATAATTTAGAAAATCAATAAGTCAAAGCTTACAAATTGGAACCATAAAGACCCTTATTTAAAAACCAATAATCAAAATCCCAAAACATAATTAGAATAGTAAAACATAAATAAGTTTAACACAAAGAACGAATACTCTCAATCACACCAATCCCTTGACAATGCGTATGTCAAATCACCGAACTTCACATCATCAAGCTAACCTGTGCAATACTGCTCCCCAATAATACAAGTTTAATAATTGGATCATCACAGGGTTATTGAAAGGCGAAAGCCATGACCAAAAGAAAACACACAAAAGCACGCAATCAGCAAAGCTGAGTACATACAAGCTACAACTCACAAAATCTAACATGCTCAACGAGTTAAAGTAAATAAATATACAACTCGAATTCATTAATCAAGACTCCACACTTAAACAATTCAATCGACTCAACATACTTGCTAATCAATTCCAAACACTTGACTCTTTATATTTAATTTAATTAATTTAATTTGGAGTAAGCAATAGACGAGGTTGTCCAATCCACCAAATCATTTTGGTCCCAAATGACCATTTAAAATAAAAGTTTAGCGCGATGTAAGAATGGGCGCGACTCCATTCTCAAAAAGTTAGTCTAGGATCCCATCTAACTTTCATTATAAAATTAAAATGTAAATACCAAAAGAGAAGAGGACATGCTGATCAAACAAGCCTCGGAAAGCCACGGGAAACCACCGTGTACCCCAACCCATAATTTTCAATACTCTAGAAGTGCACGCTTTCCAGAGTTTTATTGCTCATCCATGTTTCACTTTACGTGATTACAATTTTAATTAATAGCCGACTCAATCAAATAGACCATACATAAAAATCATACATCAATTTACTTTTAATCTTATTTAGAACAAGGGTGATCACATCACAAATTGACTTTTAATTTCATTAAACTTCCAAATTATCCAAATTGTTGAACATAGTCAACTCACCTAGCCATTTCGGCTTAATCCACCTTTACTCAACATACTAACAAGTCATGATTGAGTAATAAAATAAATAACAACCTTGTGGAATAATTAATAAATTCATTCCACTTAACCATTCAATTCCAATCCTTTAATAATCCAAATGTGGTTGACAAACCAATCTAATAAAATTATGCTTGTATCAACATTCCATACAAACAATTAATCCAATATAATTCAACATGCTTGCATCCATAATTCCATACAAACATAATCAATTCACCAAAACATGTCTCATAAATATAAGCACGTGAATTAATTAAATGTATAACCAAACAATTTTCATCCAAGTATTCTCTAATCATGAAACTAAGTTCTTTTCTTTGGTACCTAAACATGATACTACTTACAACGAAGTAGACATGTACGTACCTCGTGTAAACAATTCGGTTGGCCACTTAAAAACTAGAAATCACCTTCAATAAACTCCTCTCCTAAACCAAACAATAACATCTCAATCAATACCCAATCAGTCAAATTTACAGCAACACTAACTTACTTTAAAACCTTCAAAATCCAAATCAAACAACACTTTAAAACCCTCCCTTTAGTTAAAATTAAAGGCTTATATATAGTTCTTTAAGTTTTCTTCATAAAAACCTTAAAATACACTCTTATACATGAAATTACAACAAGTTTAAAGTTTAATAAAAATCTTAAAATTATTTAAAAACCTCTAATAATCTCCCTTTTTAATGGGTGATTAAACCCTCTTTATAAAACATCAAAAGTAGTACTTATGAACTATTTCTAGCACTTAAAACTTCAATAAAAAAATATATTTATGCTTAATTAACTTTAAACATAATTAATTTTATTAATCAAACTCAAGGATAATATTTTAAGTATAAAAAACTTCGTTAAAATAAAAAACTGCCCGAAAATCATATTTAGAGGCTGAGTTTGGCCACGAAAGGGTGGTGCTCACTACCAAAGGTAATTAGTCTTTTTTAAAACGTTGTTTTCACATGGAAAACACTACTTTTTTTTTATCAAAATTAGATGAGTTCAGAATCTGATCGGTATTAAAACGGGATTAATATTAACGAACGAAAATCTAAAAATTAAAACACGAATCTACGTGTTCAAAATAATCAGCAATTAAGTTAAACTAATCAGTACTTATAATCACCAAATTTTCAAAACATCATTACTATAAAATCCCTAAATCAATTGTTCATAAAAAAACCCTAAAATCATGATTTTCAATAATTAAAAACCCTAGGTTATAAAATTTACAAAATTTGAAAATTATGACATTTATAAAATCTGAAATTATAAAGTTTAATCATCAAAATACAATTTGATACTAATTAAATTAATTTCAAACAATAAAATCAAAACCCACAAATCAATAATTATAATTACACAAATTAATAAAACTCAGGAGAAAGAAAATAAGACTAACCTTTTGTGTGGGAAATTTTTAGGGATTAATGGAGTATTTATAGGAGAGAATGTTGTAGGGTAAGTAAGAGGATTGGGCCTCATAAAATTAATGGGCCAATTGGGTAAATGAAATGGACTAGGCTTTGTTTGTATGATCATGAATTGTAGAACGTAGGTTCATAAAATAGTTTGTGCTAAAATAATTTTCGACCAATATTAATAATTTGAAACTTTTGTAATTAAATTCCGGAAAAGTACAAATAAATATTATAAATAAAATAAAATTTCATTTATAAAATATTTAAAAATACGGGGGATTACACCATCGGTCGCCGACAGGGGGGGAGAAGGGGTGGCAGTTGAAGGGAGGGTTGGTTGGGTTAATTTTTATTGAAAAATCTTTTTTTTTTTTTTTTTGAATAAACTTAACGGAACCTTAACGGATTCCGTTAAGTGGTAGTGAAATTTTAATTATGTGATTTTGGGTGGTAGTAATATAAATTTTTTTAAAAATGGGTAGTAAATATGATAGATGGCTCTTTGGCTGGTAGTAAATGTTAATTTTGACAAATGTAATCACTTAAAGAACTCACATTGCTAACTGCGGCTGTTTGTATTGAAATTTCTATTTATTTATTTTTTTAAGCTAAGCGGAGCCCCACAGACCTTCCTATCACAGTAGGAGCAATCTATGATTGAGAGTGCCTAGAGTATGGCTCGATCCCGGGTCTAAGCCATGAAAAAGGAGAGTGGCTCCACTGAGCTATCACTCCCATGCACTGAAATTTCTAAATTCTCGTATAAAGAGTATAACTAATCGTGAAATCATGTGGCCAGGATTATTCGAGTTATCAACCAAGGGTTACTTGAGTTACTCTTGCTCGAGTAACCCCTGACCAAGTAACAGCTCGAGTAACTCTTGATCAAACGCCTCAAGTAACCTCTAACTAAGAACCTCTCAAGTAAACTTTGACCTAGCAACCCCTGACCGAATCCTTGAAATAACCCCTGACCGAGTAACCCCTAACTAAGTAACTCAAGTAACCCCGATCACACGGTATGACTAGCTACATATAAAAATTTGTAATTCGTGAATGGATCATCTTTCCCATTTCTTACCAAAACTACTACTCGTAGAAAATAATGTCATAGTTATTTCGTTGTTCAATTGGGTTTTTTTGGGTAGTTAGAATCCTCCTTGTAGCTGAGAATGGAATACCACAATAAGCTTTGCTATCGAATTACACATAGGGCATGTTCTAATTCATTGTACTGAACTAATTGGAGCTAAAATGAACTGAACTGAATTGAACTGAATATTTTATGAGAGAAGGAAATTAAGAACTGAAGTGAACTGAACTGAATATTTTATGAGAGAAGGAAATTAATAAATGAACTGAAATAAACTGGATTGAATTGAACTTATTGAATTGAACTTATTGAAGCTGAACTGAACTGAACTGAAAATAAGCTGAAAAAAACAGGCCCATAATCTAGAAAAATGGAAACAGATATTTGGCAATTGCACCACCTAATTTGTTTATAGATGATTGTGTTTTGGAAATTCAACCAAATAATCTCATCAGAAAATGCATTATCCTCCAAACAAAACCGTGAGAAGGTCGGTCAAACAATTGAAAATTTATGAGACTACGTCGGATAAGTTTTTGTGTGAGAATAGCTTAGATCAAAGAAATTGGGAAGAAAGATTTGGAGAGAGGAATGAAAAAGAAAACGAGTGAAATCATTCTAAGGCTTTTATTTTTGGATAGAAAATGGGGATGTATTCAATTAACAAGTTAGCATAGTGTACTACTCTTTAGATTGCAATTTGTAATTTACTTACAAATTTTCTTTTATAAAAAAGAAATAGTTTATACCAAGCTAAGCCTTGTCTAGTTGTAAGTAGGGCTGTGCACCGGTCCAAAACCGGACCGGACCGGATCGGGACCGGAATAGACCGGAACCCGGAATCGAGTTTTATTGGGGACCGGGACCGGACCGTAATCAACCGGTCCGGGTTCCGGTCTAGACCTTTTTATTCCGGTTCGGTCCGGTTTTGGACCAGAATGGACCGGTTACATTATTTTTTTATTTTTTTTTCCATTTTAGTATCTTAATATATACATATATTTTTAACGTCTTGTTTTTGTTTGCGTGTTTTCCTATTTTACACCTAGAATTTATAAATTACAAGTTTTGTACCTATATTTTTTAGAAATTTAAACATAAAATTTAAAATTTTCACCCAAAAAATTACAAAAATACACATTCCGGTCCGGACCGGAATATTCCGGTTTTTACCCGGACCGGACCGGAAACCCGGAATCCCTAATTTGTGAGGACCGAAGACTGAACTGGAATCAACCGGTTAGGGCCAGTCCGGTCCAATTCTGGTCCGGTCCCGGTCGGTTTTCCGGTCCAGGTCCATTCCTGCACACCCCTAGTTGTAAGGATTGTCACCTTTCCAACCTTGAGGTTGGGAGTTCAATCTCCACTAGAGACAATTTGAGGATGGAGATTCTTTACCCTTTCTCCTCACTTTTAAAGTGTTTTGACCCTTATATGCTCAAAACAGTTCTATTTACCTATAACTTGTTAACCTAGTAATAAAAAAAATATTCTATCTTTCTCCTCCTACATCCCCACCTAGACCACCTCTTCCATGGAAAAAAACCTAGACGACCACCACCCTTGCATAACCACCACCTCATCAGTCATCAAGACCACTACACCACCACCTGATCCAACCACAAAAGTACAAAATCTCACTACTAGAAAACAGCTGAATTCCGACGGAAAATTTCCATCAGAAACACCCCATTTTCCGTCGGAAACCCCCCGTTTTCCGTCGGAAGCGGTTGTCGCAATATGTGTTGTCGTAAAAATGACCTATTCCGACGGAATTTTCGCCGGAAAAGGGTTTTCCGACGGAATTATTTCTGTCGGACGGCATATTCTGGCCGGGAAGTCCGTCGGAAATTCCCGACGAATATGATTCCGCCGGAAAATTCCGACGGAAATTCCTTCGAAAATTCTATTAAAAAAACAAAAAAAAACTGCACCCCTACCCAGAACAACCAGCCTCCACCTAGAACCACCACCCCCACCCGGAACCACCAGCCTCCACCCAGAACCACCACCGCACACCGACCCCAACCACAAACCCTTATCCCACCACAACCGACACAAACCTAGTAAATTAAACACCACCACCACAAACTCAGTAAATTAAACACCACACACCACCACCACAAACCCAGTAAATTTAACACCACACACCACCACCACAAACCCAGCAAATTAAACACCAAAAAACGAAAATTAAACCCATAAACGCGAAAATCAAACCCCAACAAAACGAAAATCCCCCAAAATTGAAAATTAACACCAAAAAAAAAAATTAGCCCATAAATCTAAAAATTAACAACAAAATCGAAAAATTCATATACAATTATTTAATAAAATTCATAAATTTACATAACAATTACAAAAAAGTAACTAGATCTACAATCTAACCTAAATTAAAACTAGATCTACAAAACAAAAACCTTGAGAGTGGGTGGCTCGAGACGGTGGTTGTCGACTTTGTAATTGTTGTGTCGTTGTTGTTGCGGGTTGGTGTTGTTGCGGGTTAATGTTGTGGCGGTCGTCGTTGTTGTTGCGGGTTGATGTTGTGGCGGTCGTCATTGTTGTTGCGGGTTGAAATTCTGAATCACTGGTGGCTGAGCGTAGAACATACGATGCAGATCTTCAAGAATTTGAAAGATCTGAAGGTGAAGAAGGCGGATTCGATGAATTTTTGAGGAAATACGTGGCTGATAATGATGAATACTCTGATACGAAAGAGATTTATGATGACAAA
Organism: Chenopodium quinoa; assembly: GCF_001683475.1. Taxonomy (NCBI): domain Eukaryota; kingdom Viridiplantae; phylum Streptophyta; class Magnoliopsida; order Caryophyllales; family Amaranthaceae; genus Chenopodium; species Chenopodium quinoa. Next base: position 3,540,462 of record NW_018744626.1, on the reverse strand, counting down.
TTGACAATAAGTTGAAGATCTTGAAGGATTTAATCAAGAAAATTAATCTCTGTACCAAGTATCGTGAATTGCACACCACGAATTTATGAGGGAAAAGAGAAATGAGAAGAGAAGAGGAGAGGAAATGAGAGAGAAATAGGGTTGAAGGAAAACCAGAAATGAGAAGAGATGAGAGAGAAGGGAAAGAGAAATAAGAGGCGGAAATAAGAGTAGGGGGAAAGAGAAATAAGAGGCGGAAAAAGATAGGGTAGGGTTTTTGGATATTTTTTTTAAAAAAATTATTATTCCGACGGAAAGTTCGTCGGAAATGGTACTTTCCGACGGAATTATTTTCAGTCGCAAATTTCCAACGGACTTCTGACGAAATTCTTAAATTCGTCGGAAATATCCGACGGAAAAGAAATCCGTCGGAATTTTCGACTTTTCCGACGGAAAAATAGGTCCGTCGGAAGCAGTCCATCGCTATTTACCTGTTTTCTAGTAGTGTCTTAACCTCGCCTACAAAACTTAACCCACTTCATTTAGTCCGACAAACCCCCCTACCATACTCCCTCACCTGAACCCAGGACTTCATCGATTTTCACAAAACAAAAGACTATAAAATTTCAATTTGCTAATTTTATCATGAACAAAAACAATAAGATTCATACCCATTAATCAAATTGCACAAATGACAAAACATTTTCCAATTATTTATTTATTTTTTTTAAAGTAAAAGTAATCTGTATTGATGAAAGTTAACAGCAAAGGGGTTTGGGGAAAGGGTTGTTGTTTGTCATAGACTCATAGGGAAGGGGTTAGGGGTTGGGGTTAATCGTCACTGGGAAACGGGGTTAGGGGTTGGGGCTTCCGTTCATCAACAGAAAGAAGTTAGAGGTAAGGTGTTATTCATTGATGGGAAAAAAGGGTGGGACTTTGCCAGCGGGGAAGGAAGCAGGGCTGGCAAGGATGGGGAAGGGCGGCTGGGACCGTCAGGAGGAGGGGAGGAGCTCCAGCAGGGTAGCTAGGTTCGACAGGGGGAGGGGAAAGCTCCGGCAAGGAGGTAATTTTTTTTTTTTTTTTTAAAAGATCCGAAGGGGAGGTAATTGGGGAAGAGGGATGAAGACATTTTTTTAGTTATTTTTTTTTAAAAAACCAATCATAAGGTGACACATGGCAAGCCACTTTCTGAAACCGGTTACTAATTTCACAAATCGTTAAAAGGCTTGTTTTGAGCAGATGGAGGTCAAAGGTAAGATTGTTTCCAGATTTTAAAAAGGTGGGATTGTTTTGAGCAGAAATAGCAAAGGTGGAATTATTAGTTTCCATTTTCCTAAAAAAAATAAAATAAAATAAAATTGATGAACCACAATAACTTCAAAATAAATTTCCATGTGACAAAATTCAAACCAGCGAATCTCTCCTATATCTTTACTCTCCAATTTTCACACCAACAATAACATGTTAAAATTGTTAATTTAACAAAATCTAAGGTCAGGACTCACAATCGTAATTAAGGCCCTATCTTCACCTTAATTTTGCTAAACTAAAATTATTTTTACTGAATTGAAATTATTTTTGCTGAACTTAAATTAATTTTACTGAATTGAAAATATTTTTGCTTAACTGAAATTATTTTTGCTGATTTTCTATTATAATTCTTCTTTAAGAAAACTGAATTTTACTGAACTGAACTTATTTTTACTGAACTAAAATTATTTTTACTGAACTGAAATTAATTTTACTGAACTGATCTTATTTTTATTGAAATAAAATTATTTTACTTAATATTTTTTTTTAAGGTGAACAGAACATGCCCTAACATTTAATCCAATCTAATCTAATCCAACCCAACTTGATTCGATACGACTTGACCTTAACATGATATTAATAGGGTCCCAACTCACCCAAGTAAACCCTAACCTTACCAATTAAGGAATACCCTTCAAAAAAAGGGAGAATAAAAAGAATCTAATGAGTCATATGGACAGAAATTTTCACCCCTTAATTATTCCACTCTTTCTCTCTCCTCCCAATGATTCAATCAAAGGGCAAAATTGTCATTTCAATCAAACCACGTCCACTCCCCCTAGCCAAAAATAAATGGCCCCCACATCTTTTTTAATTTTTTTTGACGTACTATTTTAATTTATAATCCCCCCTTCCTATCTTCCAATCAAATACCCAAAAATTTCAACATAATCAAAACACCTCCTTTTTTCTTTCTTCTTTCTTCTTCTTCCTTTTGCTCTGTTCTTCATTTTTTCCCCAGAAAAATCACAACTTTTACAGAAATTCAACTGATTTTCTCTCTCCTCCATTTTGAAGCTCCTTGTACTGAGTGATGGGGGTGCGAATTCCGGGTTCTCACACTTCCCACATCACTGAACTCATCATAACCAGCTTTTTCCGTCATAAGCTCTGAAAATCCCTTCATCTTCATCTTCTTCTTCTTCCCCCCATCAAATTGAAATTTCCAGATTCATCTTAGAACCCTTTAATTAATCGATCATGGTTTCTTAGAATTCCCAAGTTTTTTAGCTAAATTCTTACTTAGAAGGCAGAAGTTATGGCGGGCGCCGGTGTTGGAAGGGTCTTTGGTGGTGGTTCTTCCGGCGGTGTTGGTGTTGGAGCTTCTTTGCTGTTTAATCCGAGGCTACCTCGTTCTTCTCAGTCTCCCGAATCACTTTTCATTTCTGGGTCTACCTCTAATTTTCTGGGTATATCTTCTTTCTCCTTTGCCTTCCAACTGTTTGTTGAAATGCCTGTATGAGAGTTTTGATTGATTTTGATTTTTTTATTTTCTGGATCTGATTTTTTGAGTTTTTTAATGAGATGGGTCTGTTTATTTTTATTAAATCAAGATTATGATATTGTTAATTATGATCTATTTGATTGTTGTATGACTATTTTGGATTAAGGGAACAAAAACCTGATCTATGATGCTTTATGGCAGAAAGATAACAATGATGCTCTGCTTTTTGTTCCTGCTTCTGAGCTGTTTACTGAGTTATTATTAGTTTTATTTAATTTTATATACTTTCTCTGAAATTTTCTTGTCTCGGGGGTTTGATTTATGTCACGTTATTTCTCATACTGTACTTGTTCTTCGAAAGTCAACATCTTGTTTATCTGATCAATTTTAGTCCTTAAAAAAAGTTAAATTTAGTAAGGAACTTGGTCAACTTTGGGTTGTGTGTGTACATAATTATTATGAATAGACGGAATTCGATCTCATGTCTTTAGTGCCGCCCCCCAATATGCTTGGAATTTGATCATTACCTTTGTTTGAGTGTTTTATATTTGTGGTTTGTTGTTTGATAATTATTAGCAATAGGCTATTTTTGGAAAGGTAGTTGTGCTCCCACTTTGTCATACTACACCAAAAATGGGCCAATTTGTTTTGATGGACCATATATGGAATTATTGAGATGTGATCTGAATGACTGAATTCATATTATTTGTGATGATGTTTATTATTAGGTTCGAGCTCCATGGTTAGTTTCGAAGATGTTTGTGGAGGAAAAAGGTCAGAGAGGCCATTCTTTTGCACATATGATCAAGAAGAGAATGGTGATGAGGATTACGACGATTACTTTCATCAGCCAGAGAAGAAACGGCGACTGACAGTTGAGCAAGTCCAGTTCTTGGAAAAGAGCTTCGAGGTTGAGAACAAGCTTGAACCTGAGAGGAAAGTTCAGCTAGCCAAGGACCTTGGCTTGCAGCCGCGGCAAGTTGCTATTTGGTTCCAGAACCGAAGAGCTAGGTGGAAGACTAAGCAACTAGAGAAAGATTTTGACAGTTTGCAGTCCAACTTTAACAACCTGAAGGCTGATTATGAGAATCTTCTTCAGGAAAAGGAGAAACTTCAAGCTGAGGTATCTAATCCTGTTAACCTTGACATATTCTTAGCTAGATATTTTCTTGCAAGATTCGTATGATCAACTTTACAATAAGTTTGAGGTAACTAAGTTTAGTTATGATAAGTTGCTACCCAAGTTCAATCCACAACTAAATTAAGCTTTCCTTTCGGAATTTAATTTGACATGATTAGCAGTTAACACTATGAATGATAATAACTTTTTTCATTGCTGTCATTGATTGCAGGTTGTTAATCTGACAGACAAGCTGCTTCTGAAGGAGAAAACGGAGGGAGATCAACCCGAATCACCCAAAACATACGCAGCATCCAAAACAGTCCAAGAAGAACCCGTTATTGAATCTGCTTCTGAGAGTGAGGATCACCTTGCACCAGTCTTTGGCTGCAAACAGGAAGACCTGAGCTCTGGTAAGAGCGATATAATCGACTCTGATAGCCCACACTATGTGGATGTTAGCCACTCTCCCTTCGGCGAGCCTGGTGATTCCTATGCTTTTGAAGCAGACCACTCTGATATATCTCAAGATGATGAAGACTACTTGAGCAAGAGCCTTCTGCCTTCTTCCCATGTCTTCTTGAAGATCGGGGATGTCGATTATCCCGGCCCGCCTGCCACCAGCTCTTGCAACAACTATGGGCTTCCTGGAGATGATCAACCTTCTCCTCTCTTCTGGCCATACTGGGATATCAACCTGAAAATGTAATAAATCTACTTATAAATACTATACATATATATATGATATATTCATACCACATATATATCATGATAAGTTGAGAGAGTGTGCAACTCACTTAAGAATTCAATCATTTGCACCCCTCTTCAATTGTGGTTTGAAAAATTGTCTTTTTTTTTTCTTTTTTTTTTTTGGAATTATTACCATCTTTTGGTGATCCCCTTTTATGTAATCTTGCTTTTGTTGGAGGGGATTGACTCTCTTATCTTTTGATTTTCTTTTTTTGAGCTCACTGAACTTTACCTTAAAGTTAAGTATGTGATTAAATAAGATTGCTTATTTATATATTTTAATTAATCAAGATTGCTTGCTTACTTGCAGAAAAGGTTAGATAATCAAATATAATATCTGATCCATAGCTTTTGATGTTAAATTAGAATTAATGATCTCGAGGTTGATGCTAAGATTAGCTGGATTATATATTTATATATACTTTATGGTTGTGTTTTATGATTAACTTTTATTAATATCTTTGCTAAACGGCTCCTTTAGTATCCTGTTCCCCATTAAGAAGAATTTGGAATATTAATGAATTTACAGAGTCAATTTGTACCATCTTTAGTCGTGTGCTCCAAAACCAATTGACATGAAATTATTCGGTGATTATTTGTATTGTAACGTGCGACTAACAATGTACATGAATCGTGTGAAAGTTTTTCATTATACGGAATACGTTCTCTTTTTTACAATTATAATACAAAGTATAACGATACGAGTACTAGGTTAGGGATTGACACCAATCTTAACTTCCGCATTATTTATATATATATATATATTTTTTTTTTGACAAGACAAGCTGAGAAAAAACTACTTCAAACAAAACCAAGAAACAGAAAACTTAAAAAGACCAAAACAAAAAAAGGCGCTGTCGAGCTTTGGTAGCCAACCAATGAGCTGGAGCAACCCACTGACGAGGAACCTTGCGAAGTTCGCAGGCCGAAAGTCTGGAGATGACATCCTTAACATCTTGTAGAAGCCATAAGCAGGAAATGTCCACACTACTTTTACCTTGAAGAAAAGATACCAAACTCGAGCAGTCCGTGTAAATCAAAATCCGACAAAACCCCCGTCGTTCAGCTATTCGAAGAGCCCAAAGACAAGCCTGTAATTCTGAGTGAACAGCAGAGGAAGAGAAAAATGCTCTTGAACCCCTTCCGATGATCAAATCTGAAGTAGTGTATCTAAAAATCCAACCCGCTCCTGCAGTTTGATCCTGTGACTTGAAAGCACCATCAAAAATCAAAGTAATATCATAATCTAACCCAACAGAACCATTAAGACAAAGAGAGAGAGGAACTGGACTTGGAGAAGTAGTAGAACGAGAACTAGATAAACGGATAGAAGTTTTGAAATCAAACGCAGCCATGCTTCGAGAAACCCAATCTTGCATAAAGAAGAGAACCAAATCCGGAGAAATCACAGCTTGACGAAATACCTTATGATTCCGAGCAATCCAAATAGCCCAAAGGAAAGAAAACAGATAGACCAAAATCTCCCATGATTTCGAAACTTGCAAGAAAACCACCAGTTCAACAAACCAGACGGAGAACCGCTTATCCCGAGCCATCGGAAGAGACAAAAAGTGATGAACCGAACCCCAGAGAGAGGAGACAAATGGACAGTCTCGAAACAAATGATCAACAGTTTCGAAACTTCCGCATTATATACTACTCATAGAAAAGAGAGATGGTTAACACATAATTCGGATGGTCTCGAGCTTATAATAGTCTAAACAGCTACAAATCTTATTTCTAGAGGACTTATTTTGCAAATTTTTGAAAGGGATTGAACTTGATAGGTTCCCATACATATCTCACATTGTCATATAATTGTATCTTAATTAAAACAATGCTAATTATTTCATTAAGTGGCAATTAGTGTGGCCTCATAGATTAATATTGGCCCTTTTCCGTATTAACCAAGCTTATTCTAGATTTAATTTCTTGAGAAAAGATAAGTCTTTCTAATGACATATTGTAATTTCTATTGTATTGCGGAGTATAAAGGTTAATTAAATACTCCAAGTCAACCTTGGTTTAAAATAAATAAGATGACATGTACATCCATTTGTAGCCACAAATATGCTACATCTTACCTAGTCACCCTTACAGCTTACACGTGTGTTTAAAAATTTATAAAGATGTATAAATTATGTTATAATTAGTAATTTAGCTAGGATAACCAACTACCTTGATTTTCAAACAAATTAACAACGTATCAAATTATTATTTCTTGTTTACTTGGTCGACTTGAGAATTTTATACTTCAATTAAAATAATAACTTGTATCTTACCTTATGTCAATTAACAAACTAATTGTCAACTAAAGAGTAAATACTAGTGAAGTAAATGCTTAATATTTTGTTGATCAAGAAACGTTAACTAATATATATGATAGAATATTATTATGAATTCAATTGTGGAATATTAACCAAAAACTTCATTTTTCAGTTGAGTTGATCCTTTGATATGGTATAAATTAAAGTATCAATTTTCGGCGGGTAATCGTTTATCTATCATTGGTAAATATTGTAAAAAAAAAAATTAAGGAACCAATCATGATATTTCAACCATCATTCAGTCTATGTCCCTCATTTGACATAAAAAATCTACTTCATATATTTTTCAAACAAAAAAACATAAAGACACCTACTATACGTGCAGTTCGACCTGTTAGAATGTAAATTAGAGTTGAATAAAGTTATTGTGAAAGGTGGTGATTCAATTTGTCTACACTTTAAATTCGTATTTAAATTTATGTTCAAATAGTATTTCAGTCCAAAATAAAATTAAAAATAATAATAAGTTGGTACGTGTACATAACAAATAAGATTATAAGAAAAGTAAGGTGGAAGATGATGAAGAAGAGACATGCTTAAATAGTTTAATTAAAAGGTGAGCTATCCTTTGGAGAAATCAGAAGGTAGTTGGGTTACGCAATAATAAGTTAAGCTATAGATGCGACGAACTATTGCGCATTTTTAAGTCACATTCAAAGTGTTTGCCCTATCAATTTATGTATGGATGCTACTGCTGATATCGACGTCCACCATTAATTTTTATTTCTTTTTCTTCTTTTATTTTTCTTTTTATGAAAAGGAAATCACATTAAATCATATATATATTGGCAATTTTAATAAGATATTTGAGGTGATTTTTTACTAAGAATATTTATATTGTGAGGTTGTGATAGTTTTGTATTTTCAAAGGTGATTGCTTTATTGTATAAATAACTTGCAAGTCTCATTTACATATATGGTTTTCTTTAGTACGTAATATGAATGACATACTTAAACCTACTTCGTTATCGTGATTTTTGTATTCTAATCTTAGCTTATCAAATGTTTAGAAACATGATGAAAGGATAAGATATATAAGCGGGATCTTATATGGAGGAGTTAATCCCTACAAATATAAGCTTATATACTATATAAGAACATTAATTTTACAAGGTTGAATGTTTACTAGCTGTTTTTTCTCATACTACGTAGTATATAACTTAGGGCCTGTTCTCTTACGTTGAAATTCAATTCAGTTCAGTTCAGCTCAGTTCAGTTCAGTTCAGTTCAGTCCAGCTCCTAATTTCCTTCTTTTATAAAATATTCATTTCAATTCAGTTCAGTTCAGTTCAGTTCAGCTCAATTCAGTTCGGTTCAGTCCAGCTGAGTTCAGTCAATGAGAACAGGCCCTTAGTTGAATATTTGCTTTGCTATAGTTTTCATTTGAATAACAGAATAACAATAAATCGAATCATAATGACTTTTTTTTTTTATTATTTTTTATTTATTAAAGTGTAAGGAAAATGACCATGACCTGACCAAACAAACTTTAACTCTTAAACTTTTTTGGTCTATTATTTGTGAGATAGACAATTTGAGAGTAAGGAGAAAAGGTAAGCGATACCCACAAGTCTACAACCCACCCTTAAAATTTTCCTAGTGGAGATTAAACTTGCTTTCAGCCTTTAAGTTAAAATGTGCAATATTTTTCAACACTAAACAAGCTTTGCTTGGTTGTAGGTAGAATCAAATTACTCATATAAAAAACTGCAAAAAGGTACTTTTTCTGTTTTTTTTTTAAAAATACATCACTTTGATTTTTGCATTATTCATAAACCATGGTTGACTTAATTTTTTCACCTCTATAAAATAAATAAATGTTATTATATGATATATTATTAGATTCTTTATAATGTCTAGATTCATAATATAATTTTTTACTAATTAACAATTAAAGATATTAATGGTCAAAGTTGTGTCTCGACAAATATACCGGTCAAACTGATGCAAGTAAAAAAAAAAAAAAAAAAAAACAGAGGGAGTAATAAAAAAAAATAAACACTAATGTGTTAATGGTCTTATCTATAAATTATTTAATTGTGTATGAAGAATTAAATAACAGATTCGATTCTTTTTCTTGCTCTGCTCCTTACATACAACATCTTCGCCTACCACCAACACCGGCCTACTCATTTTTTTCATAGCAAATTAGTTTATTCATATTTAAAAAAAAAAAAAATCTGCTATGATTTTATGAAGTAGTTACATACTTTAGTTTTAAACGAACACACCGCAGCTTGTGAATACATTTATGCCTTGTTTTTATATCTTGCAATCTTGCATCATTATTAATTTTTAGTAAGATAAACGGCAATTTGCCTCAACACTAGTTGTAGTTTTATAACTGTTACTTTATATATGAATATTGAATGAAAGGTATTAAGCAAGCTCGATCATGAGCCAACTGATCTGTTGATGCTAAACTCTAATTCAATGATGTGTTTATTTACACATAATTTAAAACATGGAAAAATATGATTGTACAATACTAAACTCACAATAAACCATTAAACTTTGTCCAACTTTTTTTTTTATTTTTATTTTTATTTTTATTTTTATTTTTATTTTTTGGGTTTAGTTTCTATCATTTACTTTGGGATTTTCCTAATTTAAAAATGATTTTTTGGGAGATCGAAATTGGGGTTGTTTAACAAAATTGTAAAAACTCAAGTCCGAGCCTAAGGCTAGCTCATAAATTTGTATTTGTTCTAAATTGAAATCGTAATTTGTTCAATTGCATATCCTAGGTTTAGAGGAAAATATGACTCAATTGCAACGAACTCTTCAATATGTTAACCGTATGAAATTCAAATTATTCATGAAGAGACAAACAAGCTCATCATCAATCAAAGTTTCAATTCAAAAGTATTCAAGTCAAAGTACTTAATCGTTCGATATGCTAACAAATGTACATTTAGGTTAGGTACTTACTAGAAAGAACTAGTTTTTTTTTTTTAAATGAAATTGTTACTCCGTATTCCCCAAAAAGTACCTTGCAAAGCATTTGTATTGCAACTTGCAAGGCTACAACCTTGTAATTATCAACGTGAGTACAAAATTTACCATCAAATCAATCAACAATTATATCTTATTCTGTCTCATTTTACTTGCTATACAAGCAATAAAATCAATTTCTAAAAAGTTAAGATGACAAAGCAGAAAATTGAAAGATAAATGTGAGATCAAGCAATACTTTTGTTTTGGATGATAGGACCAAGCAAAACTTGATACTCCATTAATTATGCACGACCAATGTAAATATGATCGTAACTATAAAACATAAACAAGTATTTATATCAATTTCAAAAAATTACAATTATTTTATACTCCCTCCGTATTTAAAAACTTGCTCCATTTTTCTTTTCCGGCCGTTTTTAAATACTTGCTCCATTTCCTTTTATGGAAATATTTAACAATATTTAATTCATTTTTTACACTTAGTGGACCTAACATAATACTCTCTCTCTCCTCTTATTCTTCCACTATTTTTGCTTTTTACAATTTTTTATTTTCTCAACTACCTCATTACCTCCATATTTTAATACTTTCTCCAATTTCTCTTAAAACTCCGCGCATGGAGAAATGGAGCAAGTATTTAAAAATGGAGGGAGTACACGACTAATACTATTAGCGTGAAAGTGTTGCAATTATTTAAAAACAGATTAATTCATGGAGCATGAGCACAAGTGAGTTTGAAATGATGGATAGTTTAAGTAAAATTGTTAACATCCAGGGCTACAAAGAATGGTTGTGACAGCCCATCAATCACATGCCAAGTGTCCTAATCAATCTTAGCTAATTACACTTTATATGATTTGGTCCACTTTCGTCTCTTCAACACCAGCCGTCTGATGTTCGCCACGTGACCATAACGCCGTCGACCAAGCTATTCTCTCATTGGTTGTACTCTTCCTATTTGATTCTCTCTTGGGTCCCACTTTTTTGTGGAACCTCTTATATTGCTACGAGTATCTGGCGTTTCTCAATGGACTACAAACAGCCGACCACTAATTATCTTTTAGAATTAGGTGTAAGACATTCGTAAAAAACTGAGCCGATCGATCTGGAAAAAATAAACCGATTCAAATTTCAACTGGTGTAATCTTAATAATTAGGCATAAATCAACTTTAAAATAGTCCCGACCTAATCGACTTTACTAAACCGACTCAGTTATCCGAATTGACATCTCATTAAGACTGTCACATGTGCTAGTATAGAAGTTTGACCATTAATATCTTTAATCATCATTCCTTCCGTCTCCATTTCGTATTTGCTTGTTCCATTTAACTTTTACAAAATTGTAAGTTAATACTATACTTGAGGCACTTTGGAGTTAGGAACTCCCTTAATATTCCATAGTAAAGGGGTCTTACTGGCTAAGGGCATGTTTAGATTAACTAAACTAAATTGAATATTTTATGAGAGAAGGAAATTAATTAAGAAATTGGAGCTGAACTGAAATGAAAATAAGCTGAACACAATAAGCCCTAAGTAAAGCTGAATTGACTTGTGCATGGTTCTAATTTGATAGGTTACTTCAATCTCCTCACCTACCAAAAAACAATTGTACTTTATATAATTATATTACTTATCTTGTATATTTCCAATGCTTCAAATCATCAATCATACGTTTAACATACTTGATTCAATAGTAAAGATTACGAGTATTATTTTGTATATTCCATGACGTTGTGGCATTAATATCACAGAATCGATCAGTATTGACAAGTTTATAGAGTGTAACTAAGTTATGTCCTAACAAAATTTCTAGACAAATCATCATGGTGCTTGAAGATGTTTTACTTATTTTAGTTTCTAAATATATAAGTCAACATAAGCTTAATTAAATGAGATTTAAACTCAATGGTCCATACTCCATATGTATCCCATATCCATCCTAAGACACTTTCCAGAGAAACAATCATTGTGCCAGATGATGTTGTACTTGTTCTGTTTCTCAAATTACATTAAATAAAACCCCAAATAGATGAGTTTCTAGAGAGGGAAATAAAATCATAGTGAGAGAAGTTAGAGGATGTATCAGAAAGAAAAGGTATAAAAATTAATATTAAATTGTTTCTTTCAACTTAAGAAGCTTATGATTAACAAGAAAAGTTATACAAAGTACGTACAAACTAAGCTTATCAACAATCATCTTACATCAGATTTCATTAGGGCTAACTGATTCAAGTACATAATTTAAAAATCATGCATGCTTAATCATCCCATTAATTCTACATATTTCATTTAAAACTTACTTTTTTTTGAAGTTATTACCCTTTTACTTATCACAAAGACACAAATAAATATAGTTGTTATCATGAAGTATTATATATAGAGAGTTTATTTTTCATATAATCACATCATTATCAAAAAAATAAATAAAATTTAATGTACGATAGGAACTAATTAAGATCAATTTCATAATAACATCATTGCCTTTTGTGTACTTCTTTATACAAACTCGTTGTCTTTCTTAGAAACACAAATTCTGGTACTAATATAAGATCACAACAAATAAAATATAATATCTTAACAAGTGAATCGTGAAGACGATAACTAAAAGTATTAATTTTAAGAGTCAATAGCTAAATTTTCAAAAGATATTTCTCCTGCTACCTACGATTCTATGAACAAGACATGTACATATAGCCATTATAAAACATGCATAAACAAGCAACTATTTAATTTTAATATTTATTAAAAGTATGTAATGTAAAGTTGTGTGATTTAGATGTGTAAAAATGTTAGTATTCTTTTTAGAAAATAAATTAATTAATTAAAATCACTTTCGATTTCACTAATATAGGAACAAGAAGTCAAGAAGTGTTGCTTTCGTTGGACCCATTACACATGTGTAATAACTTATTAAATAGTTTTAAGGTCCTATTTAAATTGCATCAATTTGTATAATATACTCAAGGATGACTTTTTATATGAACTTTATATTTTGTGGTCGAATAAAATCGTCAAAAATTGATTGGGTGAGTGGTCCCTCCATTAAAAATAATAATATATAAGACGACTCATAAATTTGCTTCAATATCTTTAATTTGATTTGGTAAGGTGGATAAATTGGAGTAATGAATTTGATAGCATTGTCTTAGGATTCAATTTTCAAATATGTTGGTATATTTTGGGCAGCAATTGAAATAATTTCAATGGACTATATGGAGTACAAATGGAGTAAAAAGAAACAAATTATAATCATTTAAAACATAGAGTTCTAATGCAATTATAAGAAATTTTAATTAATGTGGAATTGTGGATACAAGTTGCTTCAATTTAGAGGAGAAATAGAGGAATTTGAATATCCGATTGGTGAAGTAGTTTTATTTAGCAACTTTTATTTTTTGGTCTCACCCTTATTCCTTCTTTCAAATACACCCTTTTTTTTTTTTTTTTTTTTGAGATACCAATAATAATTTCTATGCTCACTTTGGCAAATGGCAAGGATTCCTCATACACTTTGAATTGATACTGAGAGTCTGTTCACATTTACTGAACTGAGTTTAACTAAATTGACCTAATTAGAGCTGAACTGAGCTGAACTATATATTTTATGAGAGAAGGAAATTAGAAGCTAAACTGAACTGAAATTAAGCTGAAGTGAACAGGCCTTAAGTCGAAGTTTTAAGAATCAAACAAATAATTAATAACTATAACAGTTTAGCTCGTAAAAGACTAAATAAAAGACAAATTTTTAAGTCCCATTTTAAGAAGTAATCACACCTTACCTAAAACAACAATTAATAATTTTACTTTTACTTTAACAAATAATTAAATAGCATTACTTTTACCAAACACTCATATTAACTTATCTATCTTCACAACAAACAATTTGTTGACAGTTAACAAAACTTTTACAACTATATTTTTCTGAATAGGGGCTAATAAGGGTCTGTTCTCTTCCGTTGAAATTCAGTTCAGTTCAGTTCAGTTCAGTTCAGCTCTTAATTTACGTCTAATGATATTGCTAATGATATAAAGCCAAATTTCATTCTTTTAAGCTCTTATTACAACGACGACAACAACAACAACAACAACAACAACAACAACAACAACAACAACAACAACACCAACAACAACAACAACAACAACAACAACAACAACAACAACAACAACAACAATAATAATAATAATAATAATAATAATAATAATAATAATAATAATAGTATTAACAATAATAATAATAATAATAATAATAATAATAATAATCAATAAGTAATAAATAATAATAATAATAATAATCATCATCAATAAATAATAATAATAATAATAATAATAATAATAATTGAAATAATAATACTAATAATAATAATCAATAAATAATAATAATAATCATCAATAAATAATAATAATAATAATAATAATAATAATAATAATAATAATCAATAAATAATAATAATAATAATCAATAATTAATAATAATAATAATAATAATAATATTAATAATATGTACATTCGTATATACACATATGTATAGTAATAAATAATCAATAAATAATCAAAGATCACTAATCCGTAGTTAAAAATCACTAATTAATAAGTTCAGTTCAGTTCAGTTCAGCTGAGTTCAGTCAATCGGAACAGGCCATAAGTAGTGCAATTCTTAATTTAGCTCATTTCAACCTTCTTTAAAAATCCATCTTTATGAGATTGATCAAGTGTTAGAAAACCCTCATTTGAAAAATCTCACATGTTTTTATCACAGATTGATACATAAAAATCTCCTTACTTTTTATGAAATTCAATTTTACGTAAATATAGAGAAAAATAATCTTCTCCAGGAGGCTATTCTAAAAGCTTTAAGTTTATGAATTAATGTCCTTTCAAAAAAAAAAGTTTATGAATTAATGTGAAGATATCTTTTTTTTTTTTTTTTTTTTTTTTTTTTTACTTTGTTAATAAAAGCTTTTTTTTTTTTTTTTTTTTGATAACTATAACAGTTGAATGAAAATCGAATAAGATAGTTTTGGGCTTAGATAAAGTTTAGGATTGATTCATTGATTGGTCCATTAGCCCTATTTAGAAGGTTTCTTGGACTGGAGGCCCATATTAACCACACTAAGTAACACCTTAAAATTAATCCAAATTTAATTAACAAAGTGGCTGTAGTTTAGTGGTAAGAATTCCACGTTGTGGCCGTGGAGACCTGGGCTCGAATCCCAGCAGCCACAAAATCGGATTTTAGTTTTTTTGCACACCCTAGCTACATAATATGATATTGTAAATCTTTTTAATTTGTATTTGTTTCTTGTATGTATTGATGCCGACTTTGTGTGCTTATAATTACAATTAACATGGTATCCTTCACATAAGGTATAAGCAAGAGAATGCAAATATAACAATGACATATACATAACCTACATAAGGTATAAGCATGTATTACTAGCATTAGGTCGATCAGGAATTCAAAAATATTTTGGTGAAAAAAGTGCAATTTAACTTTTTCAAAACCTTTAAAATTTAGTTTTAAGCACTAGATTTCTTCATTTTACAAGTTTTGGGTGGTAGCAACACCAAGAATAAATTCTATGTTGGTGTACGAATAGTCCAATAATTCATATGAGCATATTGACCTCATACACTAGCATGTGTGTGGTACACATTAATAAAAGCACATGCTCTACGATGCACAATATAGGTTTCCAGATTATAATAACAATCACAATATTCGACATTTTATAATACGATACATTGTACATGTGATTATACAATAGCATATGTGTGGTACATATAAATATAAATAGAAGCACATGTTCTAGGATGCACAATACAAGTTTTCAGATTATACGAGTAAATAACAATCATAAGATCCCCGACATATTTATAATGCTATACATTGTACATTTGATTATGTGATGACTGATGATATTACTGGCAAATGATTTCCTTGGCATTCACTAGGAAAATCACATATAAAACACCCAAATGCTCTCAAGGCATATGCTGCCATCAAAAACCGCAAGATGGAGCCCATTTTCAACCGCATCAATTGATACATTTTCCTTTAGACGGGACGTACACCATAAAATGGATGAAGCAAATGTACTCTTCCAATGAAATATACAAGTATAATATTACAAAGCCTATCAATGATAAAGAACTTACTAGTACAAAATTAATGATGAATCTTTATTTATACAAAGAATTATATTTATCAATTAATTTACATCGAGTGCTCGAATCCAATTCAATTTCCTGTACATTTTGTACGGAATCTTCATATTTGCAACCCTACTGTAATCCGTCGTCCAAAACTTTCAGAAGTGCCTCAAAAAAATCATGAAATGCACTCCTTATTTTGCTTTTTGGAGGGTATTTCCTTACTTAAATTATCAAAAATTCGCCCTTTTCAATTCAAAACTTGAAATTCTCCTTCAAGTAGTAAACAAGTTCTTGCTGCAATATCACCAAAAAGAAAGAAAATTGCCCTAGTTAATATGTGCACCACATGTAATATGTACTTACTTATGACTTATTTTTGCGAAATGATCCACATTGTCAATGAAATTACCGGTAGCACTCCTAATGAATTCAAAGGTGTATTCAGTCCATTTTTTTTTTTTAAAAAAGGTGTATTTAGTTCAATTTATTTTAAATCAAATAAACTAAACACGAAAATCCTTAGATTATACGAAGTATAAGTTTGTACAAAGTCTAGGAAAAATATGCTTAGGTTATTGATCAAGTCATTCTATTAAATCGAACACACACTAAACAAAATTGATTTCCAAATTTGATTGTTTGATCAACCTAGCTAGCCAGTGGACATGCACGTACTATTTTCTAATTGTATGTGATGAAGTTTGGATTGGTGGAGAAACTTACAAGGAAACAGAGGAGGATGCATCCAGCAGCACCAGGAAAAAACGCGTACCAATAGTTGAGTCCATGAAGTTTAGCTCCATCAATAAATAGTAATGGCAAACTTGCAGCTACACACATACATACATCCACTCTAGTTAGATTAAATTTGGACTATACAATAACTTTGTACAAAGTATACAAATAGAGAAGTATATAAAGATTACCGGGAGGGTGCGTAGATTTGGTGTAAATCATGAAAGCCAGGGAAGCAGCAAGGGAAGCACCCCTGGCTAGCCAACCTGGTCCCAACAGTGTGAATGCTAACACTCCTATTGCTGCACACCCTATTTGAGCCATGAACATGTTGTATTTCTGCACATATGTAGTTGTTCCAAATAAGTTAAGCTAGAATATTTCTTAGCATGCTTAATGTTAGGAGATATAGGTATGTACTAATGTACTATGTAACTATATAATTAAAATATCCGAAAAGTTGCCAGTTTGAAATACAAGCACTTCAACCAAAGAAAATAGAATAAGTACTATAGAGGAAACCATGCACACAATATGCTTAGTCATTTCAAATCACATACATACAAAGTATAAGTCGATCTATTATGGATGACTTCTAATATTTTTGGCGTTAATTAGCAGATTAGGTGATAATTAGCAGATTAGGTTTGATGATGAGGTGATAACTCTGTTGTGTAAAAGACCTACAAGAGGAATATATGTGGTTCCATCAATTTATTGTTACTTAAATACTACTAATAAAATGTTGTGCTGCCTGCAATAGTTTTTTTTTTTACCATACTACCAAAGTAAACAAAATTTAAGAAAAGAATAGCTAAGGTATGCATGTGAATGAGAAACACAATGTCAACAAAAGGTCAAAAATTAAAGGATTTTTTTTTGTCAAAAATTACCTTATAAAACCCAGATTTTATGAGAAACCATCTAATAAAAAAAATGTTGTAAAAAACTACATTTTTTTTTTGAAAAAATTGTAAAAAACTATATAAGAAAAGATAAAATATTATAAAATACTACCTATTTCCACCGTTGACCGACCTCAAAATTATCTCGAAACCACCACTTTCATTCCCAAAACTAACACAACTTGCTTTAAATCACCTCACCACACCTAAAACCATCTTTCAACCTCAAAACAACCACATCTAATCCCAAAAACCACCATCCCGAAGCTTTAATTTATCATCGATCACCAACTCGAAATATCCTCCAACCACCCCGAATATAACCTTACCACCTTGAAAACCAACCCTCACGATGATTTTGAGGGTGTTTTGAGGTGGATCAACGTCGTAAAATTGAGTCAACGGTAGAAATTCGGTCAAAGGTAGTATCTTGCAACATTTTACCCTTTTTTATGTACGTAGTTTCTTACAAATTTTTTTTAATTAGGTAGTTTCTCACAAAATATAAGCTTTATTAGGTAGTTTCCCACAAAAAGTCCAAAACTAAATGAAATACAAAGTAACCTATACACAATGAGGCTAAACAACCTACATATATATAGTCATTGTGATTAATTAAACTTCCTTACAAATACCTCATATTATGTCTAGTATCTAATTATCTATTTTTATGGTTTTAAAATTTAATTCCTATGTACCTTTATTTCCTAGTAATTTTATAAACTTTCTAGTTATTTTCTAGTATCTCTTCTATATCGAGGTTACTCTATGTAGTTTCGATATCTACCAAGTATATGACAATCTCAATTATTGTGCTACCAAACAAATTAAGTGTTCGTTGCTACACATCACACAAATGGACAAATTTGATGATATGATTAACTAGTAAACTACTACCTACCAAGCTAGTAAGCTAGCTTAATAAAAATTCTAAGAAATTGCAAGAAAGATCTTAAGCCACACACAATTGGTAAGAGGATAAAATAGCGTGTGAATGTGACCAGGCTAAGCCAATCAATAATGTGCAATACAATAGTATAGTATTATTATACGCACAAGTAGATATATAAAGGGACCCAAAAATATAACACCAACCAATGAGATATGAAACACAAAGATAGAGTAGAACGTACATACCCGAGCAGCTGGAGATTTAGGTGTGATGAATAAAACAGCACAAACAGCTCCTAATGGCGCTATTGTCATTGACAACCCTTTTGGTGCTAGTATCTGGTCCATTTTTCCCAACATTGCCATTCCCGCAAATGCCCCTATTTTTTCACTAATTTGTTAGCTTAGTTAACATAATTATAGGTATGTAGTTATATAAACCGACGAATAAGTGAGGATATGTGATGACGGAAAGATAATTATTTTGAACTTAGAGCTAAAGTCATGTCTTGTTCACTTTATATTCAGTTATTTCATGAGGTTTAAGTTCAAAAAAGATCAAATACAATTCAAATAAATAACTTGAGAAACAATATGTTTTAGATAAAGCCCTAGACACCCTATTCCATTCCCTTTATTTTCACTTACTATGGATAAAGAAAGTTTTCAAATTAGTGAAAATCATTATTAAAATTTGACAAGAAGTAAAATTTCTTGTTTAAAGCAGGAAATTGAGGAGTCTTTTAGCTAGCCCAAACACATACTGTAAAATGCATTTGTTTTACATTCCATTTTAGGTTGTATCAATTTTATAACAAATCAAATGAAACTCCTTTGATTTGCTTTTAAGCATGTATAATTAGCCAAAAAAAAACTACTAAATGTACCAAAAGGGCTACTAATTGGTTAATATATTCTACTACGTTATGTTTTATTTATGCAATTTTAAAGAAGTGCGTGACATGAAAATTTACCTAGAATTCTCTAAGCTGGGCCACAATGTTGTCGACTTAACGACTTTTTTACCAAAGGCAAATTGTAGAATTTTCAAATCTATAAAATTATGTTTTTTATTTATAATAAATAGTTTTCTCGATATTTCATGATAATTTTTATCTCTAAAATTATTGATAAGGACACTAATGATAAAATTAAATAACAAAGATAGAGCTGTACTACTTAAGTATGAAAAGATAATCACTAGTACTGTAAGTAGTAACTGTTTTAATAAAAGTACAAAACTCATAACCAAAAAATAAAATAAATTAAAAACTACATTAATAACATTATTATGGATCCTAAAATCAAGAAACACAAGATTAAAAAATAAAAGTGTTTTCCAAATCTCTAATATTGCACACATTATATTCAACCTAGATCCAGCATATAATATACAAGTAACTTGTAACGAACAAATATGAAAGCACATTTTTGTATGTAAGATGAAGACGTCCTATCAAATCAGAATTTAGGAATTCACGGGTCAATATGAAGGATTGAAGGGTATTGGTTGAATCGGATTTGATTCTAATCTTAAAACAATACTGTTTTAGGAATTCCCCTCGTGAGGCAGGTTATCGGATTACCAAAAGAATCACAAAAGGAAATGAATGAAAGGGAACAATACATACCAAGAGAAGGCCAAAGAACATCACTAAGAGAAGGAGAAGGGGTGGCTTTATCAGGTGACCAAGTGTCCCAAAGAGGTGCAGCCACGTTAGATGAAGAAGAAGCAACCACCTTTAAACTCTGTCTTCTCTTAGAAAAAAATGTCGTGAATAATGGTCGGTCCAAAATATATGATCCATTATTCTTATTATATGAACAATTCTTGATTAAATTCAATGGTGGTAGAGTTGGAGAAGCGGGTAATAGCAAGGGAGAAAAGAGAAGGTTTTTAGAGGAGAGAGAAAATTGGGTTATCATTGTATAAAGTTTTTTATTAAAATGTTTAAGGAACGATTTCTGTTCTAGTTTGTCGTGCGAAAAATGGAAGAAACAAAGGGAGGAAAAAAAAAATGTGAAATGGACCGACAGTTGAGAATTAAAATAGGAGAAAAGGGGTGGAATAAATTGAATTGTGGGGGAGCTTTTGGTGAAATGGAAGGGTCAATATCCATTATCATGTGGCCATATGGTGTTATGTTTAGCTATTGCATGCATTTTTATTTTGTATACTATGTCTATCTCTCTACTCTATGCTTATCTTACTAGTATTATTTTGTATGTGGGGGACTGGGGGTAGGGGGTGTGAGTTACATGGTGTCCTAGTCTACGTGTGCTTCCACGTTGGACGTTCCCCCCAAACATCCTTGATCGCTTTTGGCTTGGAAACAGTGGCGGATTCAGGATTTTCAAACTTATGAGTCACCATTAATTAATCACTTGTTTCAATCTAAAAATTATATATAAAAAAAAGGAAATTTCACCAAAATGATTTCAATCCAAAATTAGAACATAAAAATACATACTATAAAGCTATTACATTAAACTAACTTTATGATTTTTTACTTAATTAGTTTTGTGGGAAAATATTAAAATTAGTTGCACAAATATAGAATAAATAGAAACAAGAATTATTAAAAAAAAAAAAAAAAAAAAAAAAAAAAAGTGAGATAACTTAAGAAACCAGTTATTAAATATAACAGGTTTCTTTGATGAAATATGAAAGCGTGGCTGACAAAAAGAGACCTATTATCTAGATAACAGGTCTCTTTAATATTTTTAAAAAATGACGTGATGCTAAACTCATGTACCAATAGCAACAACAAAGAGACCGTCTATCTGATATTTTTATAGGTGGTCTCTTTGATATTTAAAAAAACTGACAGTGGTCTACACTCAAATAGAAGCAACAAAGAGATCTCCTATCTGTAATAGGCGATCACTTTTTTTGTTTTTTTGTTTTTTTTTGTTTTTTTTTGTTTTTTTTTGTGCCGGTGAGTCACGTGACTCACTGTGCACATGAACAGATCCGCCCTACTTGGAAAGTCTTAGGCCCTGTTCATATTTATTGAACTGAATTGATTGGAGTTAAACTACACTGAATAGAGATGAAATGAATATTTATGAGAGAAAGAAATTAAGAGCTGAACTAAACTAATTGGAGCTGAACTAAATTGAAATTAAACTGAAGTGAACATGCCCTTATTAGCTTTAAGGCGTGAAGCTCAATCGCACCTAACTTTGGATCATGGGTTTATTTCATACTTTTGCCTTAACTTGCTCCAACCTGGCTTGTTAGATTTTGTAAAGCTAGAATAAAAAAAAAAAGTAAAAACTGATTAATAGAAGTACCAATTACTCTATGGGTCAATCATTCTAATTAGGTCTAGTTTGATCACATTAAATAATTGATGCAATTTGTATTAAACTCTTAACCAACTTTTTATTCAAATTATATGTAAATGTTTTTTTTTTTTTTTTTGATAGGAATTATAGGTAAATGTTGCTTAAACTAGTTATATTTCATATAGTAATTTTGTGATTAATATTATGTAAATGCAAAATTTTCATATTGTTATTTTATGATGAATATTTCCATTATGTAAATGCAAAAAAATATATATTATTAAAACTCATCATGACTCTTTATTATGTAACATGATTATCTATATGTATCGGGTGGATGAAGGACTCCTACAACAAAGAGTGGTCACTATGCCATAGTTCTAACTTTAATTATTGACCCAATTCATATTACTAAAATCATCCGGAAAGCTTAATGACTCAATCTTCAGCCTAACCTGATCCCTAAAGCTTAATGACTCGACTTCCAGCCTAATCTGATCCAAATTTTTCGTCGAACTAATAATTATCTAATATAGAAAATTATATTAGCTTTAATAATAAGCTCTTTGACAATAATTTTGAACCGACGCAACCCAAATTACTTCTTAGCCAAATACGACCCGAGTTGTATGATCCCAATCCGTATCCAACTAAATCACCAATTACCCTCTCTAGAGCTCAGGGCTCGAGTATCACATTTAATTAGTTCTTACGCTACAACAAGTTTTGGTCATATTTAATAGCTAAAGTTCCTACTCCGTATCTTAAATTCTTTAACCTTCATCCTCCAATTATTATCAATCTCATGATTTTCACTCTTAAATAAAATAGAATAAAAATATGCTTATTAGTTGTAAGCTACGTCGAATTAACACAAGGTCTATAAAAGTGCACTAATACTATAATGTACACTAATATATAATCACTAATCACCCAAAACATAAAAGACAAAAGTAATTAAACCCTGAGTAGCCGTCAAACTAATTAAACAATATAATTAGTAACACAATTAGTACAAGCTTAGAAAAGATGCTAAATGATCAATTGACACTTGCACTTTTATTATCTAAAAATAAAGTTGTGGTATTGCATGTTGGGCAGACCAAAGTATATAATATTAATCCATGAGTATAAAATTAATAGTATATGCTAGAATTAAGGTGGTAGCAGAGGAATAAAGATTTAATCAAAGGTTCCTGATTTCAAGTTTTTCAACCATACGAACCATGCAAGAGACCATATATGTGATATTATGACTCAAGTGGCTTATCAGAAGTTTAGTTGACTCTGACATCATATCAATTTTTTTTTAATTGTGGTCTCAATATTATTATACTCTATAGTTGATGATTTGATTAATTGGGGGTGCCTATGTAACTAATTTAATTGTATGTAGTATGGTCAAGATAGTAGACTTTTCTAAGGACGGGGAATTAGAGCTAGACAGTAGACACTAGTCGAACTGTGCAAGCTCATGTTATGTGCCAGCGAATCTTGATACGGTCAAATAGACGTGTTTATAAAGGATCCAAAAATGTCGTTTGGATTGTGCAAGCCAATGTTATATGCCAGCGGGCCTTGTGCTCAAAAGGTCCAATAAGTCTATTGTGTACCCTGGTCCACCTAGGATAGCTGGACCACAGGCGATTGTTCAGATTTTATTACCAAATGTTCAAAAGTATGGACGTGGTGCAGTGTTCGGATTTTTTTTTACAAAATATTCAAAATTTGCAATTGTTCAGATTTATTTACGAAATGTTTAAAAGTATAGGCATACATTGAGATTGTTCAGATATTTTTACTAAATGTTCAAAATTTGCGAGGTTCAGATTTTTTTACTTAATGTTCAAATTTTGCAATCGTCCAGATTTTTTTTACTAAATGTTCAAAAGTGTAGGCGTGGTCATTGTGATTGTTCAAATATTTTTACTAAATGTTCAAATTTACGATGTTCGGATTTTTTTACTAAATGTTCAAAATTTGCAATTGTACAGATCTTTTTACAGAATGATCAAAAGTATATGCGTGGTACATTACAATTGTTCAGATATTTTCACTAAATGTTCAAAAATTTTGATGTTCATATTTTTTTTTTAATTTTAAAAAAATATTCAAAATTTATAATTGTTCAGATTTTGTTTACTAAATGTTCAAAAGTACCAGGTAATCGATCATAATATAACAGATACGAATTGATCGATCGAATTAACTTCAACAAATTCAATTGATATTAGAACAATGATTTCATCTACAATTTCATCTCAAAATCAAAAAAATACGTACAACTTAACGAGAACAGTAAAAACAATCAGTTAACCGATTACGAATTGAAATCAATCAAATTAGCTTTCACAAATCCAATTGATATTAAAACAATTATTTCATCCACAAGTTCATCTCAAAATCAAAAAATAAATTAACATTAATCACAATGAGTTCATAATAACAAACCTGGATTGATATCTTTCGGAATTTAAAATTGTTCCATCACGTTAAATGCAGAAATTTAATGGAAAAAAAATCAAAGAACAGAGGAGAGAGAAAATAAGAATTTGAAAAAAAAAAAGAATGAAGTAATTCAATAAAGAAATAAAAAGATATTAGATTAAGAGAGAGAGAGAGAGAGAGAGTTTCTGTAAAAAAAAGGAAACACAATTTTGTAAAGATGGTGGGAAGAAGAAGAAGAGAATGAAGTTGTGTTTCATTTATACAAGGTTGTGTTTTAATAGGGGTCTAGCTATTTTAGATGGACTAGGGTCCATAGAAGAATTTGTACAAAAGGTCCATGTCTTGAGCTCTTGCCCACTAGTCATAAATGGAGCTTATGTGTGGCCCAACTCATGTGCCATGCCAATGGACATTAACTTTTATTTTTTGATCAATTGGTATATAAACAAGTCTGTCGTACTGGTTGTTAGATTATGGAAATAATCTTTTGTAATTATCTTTGCATATATTTAGTGTACGTGTATATCTTTCCTAGTTTAGCGTAGCTAACCTAGACGCCTAATCTTGCATATATACTAAATATATGCAAAGATAATTACAAAAGATTATTTCCATAATTACAAAAGAGAATATGTGAATATTTGTCGTAGGCTTCTCATTCATCAAAGATTAGTATATATACAAGAATAGGCGTCTAGGTTAAGCTACACTAAACTAGGAAAGATATACACTAAATATATGCAAAGATAATTACAAAAGATTATTTCCATAATCTAACACACCCCCGCAGTCGAAACTACGAACGCTGAGACTGTCCCGAAAATCATCAAATAAAACCTTAGGCAGACCTTTAGTGAAAATGTCTGCAATCTGGTAACGGGATGGAACATGTAATACACGAACTTCGCCGCGTTGAACCTTCTCACGAACAAAGTGAATGTCCATTTCAATGTGTTTAGTGCGCTGATGTTGTACCGGATTACTAGAGAGATAAATCGCACTAACATTGTCACAATAAACCAACGTTGCTTTCGGAATAGGAAGAAATAGCTCTAGCAACAAATTCCGAATCCAGCAGGATTCAGAAACTACATTAGCAACCCCTCTGTACTCTACTTCACAACTGGATTTAGACAAAGTGGGTTGGCGTTTCGAAGACCAAGAAATCAGATTATCACCAAGGTACACACAATACCCTGATGTAGAACGACTAGTGTCCGGACACCCGCCCCAATCTGCATCCGTGTAAGACACAAGAGACGACACAGGAGATTTATGTAGGTGTAAACTAAAATTTGTCGTACCATTAATATATCGCAGAATGCGTTTCAACGCATCCATGTGCTCAACACGGGGTGAGTGCATAAATAAGCATACTTGCTGAACTGCATAAGAGATATCTGGTCGAGTGAAAGTCAAGTACTGCAACGCCCCACAGAGGCGCCTGTAAGAAGTAGGATCATTATACAAAGCACCCTCCTTAGTACTCAATTTGCCTTTGGTGTCAACAGGAGTAGACGAAGGCTTGCAATTCGCCATTCCCTTTTTCCAAAATTTCCTGCGCATATTTCTTTTGAGATAAAAATAAACCATTTTTACCTCTAGTAACAGCAATACCCAAAAAATAACTTAGAGGACCCAAATCTTTCATTGCAAATTCAGAACTGAGCCTAGAAATAATATGTCGTCGGAGAGATTCCGATGAAGCAGTAAGCACAATATCATCAACATACAGAAGGAGATAAGCAGTATCATTACCATGGCGATAGATGAACAATGAGGTATCAGATTTTCTATTAGAAAAACCAATAGTAGCCACAAAATCTGCAAAACGTTTGTACCACGCTCGGGGTGCCTGTTTCAGACCATAAAGTGACTTATCCAATAAACAGACATGATCAGGTTTATCAGGATCCTTGAACCCCATAGGCTGATACATGTAAACTGTTTCATTCAAATGACCATGTAAGAAAGCATTTTTCACATCCAGTTGATGAATTTGCCAAGACTTAGATAGAGCAATGCTAAGTACCACCCGAATAGTTGTCGGTTTAACAACCGGGCTAAAAGTCTCATCACAATCAATTTCTTCCCGTTGAGTTTTACCATCACCAACAAGACGAGCCTTATCTCGTTCAAAAGACCCATCAAACTTGGGCTTATGCCGAAAAATCCACAATGACCGAATAATGTTCACATTCGGTGGCCGCGGAACCAATCTCCAAGTTCCGTTATCAATAAGAGCATCATATTCTTCCTGCATAGCAATTTTCCAATTATGGTCACGAAGGGCATGAACCGGTTTCTTTGGAATGGGTGATATGGAGGTAGAGGTGTGATGGGATTGTTCTCGGTATTTGGGATTTGGCTTGACAATGCCATGTTTACTCCGAGTAACCATGGGATGGGATTGAGAAGGTGAGGAGGGAGGAGAGGAGTGAGAGAGCTGCTCGTGGTGTGGAGCAGGGGCTGCGGGCGCAGGGGAAATCCCGCGACCTGGCAGTGACTGCTGGGCAGCAGCTGGAGCAGGGGCTGCGGGCGCAGGGGAAATCCCGCGACCTGGCAGTGACTGCTGAGCAGCAGCTGTGGGCGCAGGAGTGGGAAGCTGCGGGCGTGCGCTGCTTGGCAGTGGGCTTCGCAGGCACCCCGCGGCTGGGGAGATAATTCCGCGGCTAGGCTGCGGACTATGCTGGGAAGAGAGAGCTGACACCAGCAGCTCGGTCGGCCTCGACGGTGGCGCCCGCTAGTGACCCGGCGGGGATAGTAGAGTGCGGCGAAGCCACACGCTGCTGGGCGCTCGTAGGGGTGGACCGATTTGCGTGGTGCGTGCTAATAGAGGAAGGGTCGAAGCTTGCTTTGTGAAAATGGTGAAGCAACGGATGAGGGCTTAAATCATCTCCTAAAAAATCATAGGTATGGGGTTTAGGAGTATGAATGGTAGAAAATGGAAAAACCGATTCATCAAACCAAACATGTCTTGCAATAATTATTTTCCGACTCGAAATATCATAACACTTATAACCTCTATGATTACTTGGATAACCAAGAAAGACACAAGGAGTAGAGCGCGGTTGAAGTTTGTTAATTTGAGTAGAAGAGAAGAGAGGGTTACAAAGACAACCGAACACCCTAAGATGAGAATAGTCGGGGTTATTGTGATACAATATTTGAGTAGGAGACTTATAATCAAGAATTTTTGTCGGCAAGATGTTGTGTAAATAGGTAGCCATTTCTAAAGCGTGATGCCAAAAAGAGGGAGGCATAGAAGCATGACAAAGGAGAGTGCGAACGATATTATTAATTGTCTTAATTTTACGTTCGGATTTGCCATTTTGAGGAGAAGAGTATGGAAAAGACATTCGGAAAACCATCCCATGTTGGTGACCAAATTTAATAAAAGGATCATTTTTAAACTCGGTGCCATTATCACATTGGAAAGCCTTTACTTCCCGTTCAAATTGAGTACGGATATAGGTTCTAATTCGAAGAAACAAGTTAAAAACTTGAGACTTAGATGCAATTGGAAAGGTCCACAAGAAATTTGTGTAATCATCAAGAAATAGAACATAATATTTGTGCCCAAGAGAACTAGAAACTGGAGAAGTCCATAAATCACTATGAATAATATCAAAGGGCATAGTAGTATGAGATTGAGAGTCATAAAAAGGCAATTTTATTAATTTTCCCAAAGGATAAGAGTGACAAACATCAATATTAGCCTTATTACATTTGATCAATTTACTACTACGCAAAGAACCTAAAATTGCTTTTCCCGGATGACCTAAACGGGAATGCCACACACTCGGAGAGAGAACTGCAAAAGCCGATGGAGAGGAATAAGAAAGAGCTTGACGATCCGAGAAGAAAGGGTAAAGATCGCCACTGCTATTACATCTCATTATTTTGCTCCACGTCTGCAAATCCTTCACAGAAAACCCAAAGGGATCAAACTCAATGGAAACACTATTGTCAGTAGTGAATTTTCGAACAGAAATAAGATTTTTGATAAGCTTTGGGACATGAAGGACATTTTTGAGTTGGAGTGTGTTTTTATTAAGAGATTCGTGACCATAACCTTTAATTGGAATTTTGCTACCATCACCAACAATAATAGAATTATGAATGCTATTATTTAATTGAACATACGAAGACAATTTACCTTGGGAATTTGTCATGTGAGACGTAGCACCCGTGTCCATGTAGTAGTTTGGATCGGGAATAGACAATGTATGCATTGCTTGCTCAATATTGGTTGGTGCATAACCCATAGAAGAAGGTGGATTGGTCACATAGTAGGCTTGTTGAGGAAGAGGCCCAAGAACTCCGGGTTGAGGCTGCCTTGCGGACCATTGCTGTTGGGCTGGTCCCTGAGATGGTTAGGGACATGGAGGCATGGCCCAAGACCCTTGGTTCCAATAGGCCCATGGAGGGGGAAGTAGCCAGGGAGTCTGCTGTGGAGTGCCCTGCTGCTGCTGCTGGGGTTGGCCCGACCAGCGTTGCTGCTTGTTCTACGGCGGCTGCTGGTGGTTTCTCCGGCTGGCGGCGGCTGGCGCGCCACCCCCTTTCCCTTTACCACCCTTGCCCTTGTTTTTCCGGCCACCTTGACGAGGCTGCCCCCGAGAAGAATTTTGTGAGGATTCTCCTTGACCCTGCTGACCCGTGGAATTGGCATGAGAAAGAAGCGCCTCTTCGTGGGTGTCGTGGGTGATGTCGGTGGCATTACCTTGCTCTTCAAGCTCGAGCATGGAACGGAGAGTATCAAAGGAAGGCAGAGGGTTCATATGGCGGACTGATGTTCGAAAGGGCTTATACTCCTCTGTTAAACCCTTTAAAAGCTGAAGTGCCATACGATTATCGGAGACTTGATCCCCAACATTTTTCAAGCTATCCGCGAAAGACTTAAGATGAGTGCAATATGCCTTGACGCCATCAAATTGCTCCAGCCGAGTATTTGTAAATTGAGCATCAAGTTGCAAAGCTCTAGTAGACTTGTTATTGAGAAAGAATTCCTCCAACCGTTTCCACGCATCCAACTCTGAGTCATCATTGTCAATAATCGAATTCATAAGGTCCGGGGAGATGGTATTATAAATCCATTGTCGAACGATGTCGTCAAGGCGTTGAGTAAGAGCTTGTTCAGCAGGGGTGGGTTCGGTTTTCTTGGCCGAAGGATCCACCGGAGGTGGAATTATGTGCTCGATCACCAAATTCGCACGGCAATGAAGTTGGAAAAGAGTCGACCAAGTGTTAAATTGCTTGCCCTCATAATCTAGAGTGATGGGGATACAAGACTTGATGTTGTTCACAAGAGTTGCAGGATGAATCTTGCTTGATTCGGCCATGGAGGAAGAAAGAATAGAGCGGAAGAAAGAAGAGAGAAATAGGGTTTTCAGGAAAGAAACCTAGACTCGTGATACCATGAGAAAATATGTGAATATTTGTCGTAGGCTTCTCATTCATCAAAGATTAGTATATATACAAGATTAGGCGTCTAGGTTAAGCTACGCTAAACTAGGAAAGATATACACTAAATATATGCAAAGATAATTACAAAAGATTATTTCCATAATCTAACACTGGTGCCAAATTTTAAATATGATGTCCTTGCAAGTTATAACTTATAAGGCATGTCCATTGGCATGCTAAGTGCTTACAGACTTGTCTACTTGTGCTTGGTTGGGTAATCTCTTATAAGTTGTGGAATATTAAGTAAAATTTTTGGGCTATATAATGAAAGAAAAAAAAAACGTAGTATAATAATAATTCATGAGCAAGTTTTTACTTATGTGATTGATAGCTAATCATAGTTAAAACATTACACTCTAGAAATAAAAAGATTTTAAATGAGAAAATAAAAGAGAACATAGAAAGGAGAGTATACAAAATTGATTGAATGAAAATTTCTAAAATTTCATGCCTTAGACAACTGGGCTGAGATATGGGCTTGACAACTTGGCCTAGTGATTGCCAAGCTTACTTCATCTCTAATCCTAAACTATATAAAGAGAAAATTTTGGTGAGATTGGACAAACTTTTCTACAAAATTCAACAAGTTATCTTGGTGAACTTCTTGTTGGCTTTTGAATGAATGTTGAATTGAATTGATTAGTTATCAATTAATTTATTTACTTGTGTTTTATTCAAAACAATATATACTACCTTCGGTCCAAATTACTCGCAACTTTGGGGTATTATTTGTGAGATATAAAATATTCCAAAGCTACGAGTAATTTGGACCGGAGGTAGTATATATTATTCACTTGTGTGTGCACGCGACTGAGCATATGTAGTATGTTCGTGTTTGTGGCATATCGACTATAGTAAGATCCTTTAGGGGTTTAGGTCATGCTCAAATGTGCTAGGGTAAATGCTACAGTAAGTAATAACCTTTCGATTAGCAACACATCACCTGAAAACTTCTGCAAGTACAAAAGCTACTACAGTCTGAAGGCTTGGACTCAAGACCTCAGTAATTTTGCTAAGTGCTATATCACATAATGTCCTGAAAAGGCTCGATAAAAATTCGATTCTTGGGGCAACTTGTTACAGTAATGTACTTATCCCCTCTGTTTGGTAGTAACATAATGAAAGTTACTGAGTAATTCTTTTTTCGAAATGTGATCGATCCATTACCAGAAGTACACAAATTGCGAAAATGATCAAGACAAAACAAGATGATAGATGGAATGCGAATGAACATTTGAACACGGAATGCTATTCTAATGACAGTATTTTTTAAGGGTTGCATGACAAAATGCACAGATTAATCAATTAATTTAATATACAAAATCCCAAGGCAGGATTACAAGGACAGTCCATCATTTAGCAATGATCAGACTGAGACTCATAGAAATCGCTAGGGCAAGGAGACATGACCTCTTGTTCTAGAACCTGCAAAACCTCGTTCATTGATGGCCTACGCTCTGGATCTGCATCAGTACATCGGGAAACTATATCGAGTATTGCCTCTGCTGTTTCCTGATCCACATCACGGCACCTTTTATCCACTATATCCTCTAATCTGTTGTCTTTCAATAGCGTGTTCATCTGCAACAACATTTGAGACATGGTTTCACTTATAACCTTTAAGGCTTTAACCAAGTTGGGAGTAAAATAGAATTCATTCTACTAAAGGGAAAGATAAGAGAAATAAGGACTTAGGAACTCACCCAACCAACAACATTCAAGCCTTTTTGAACAAAGCACGGATCAGTCGGTCTTTTTCCAGTCACAAGCTCCAACAGAAGAACACCAAAGCTGTAAACATCTGACTTTTCTGTGGCTCTTCCACTTTGTAGATACTCTGCTCATGAAGTGCATATATTTGGATTAAATTGTTTGAACACCGGACTACTTCCCTAAGGTTTTGTTCTTTTCACGTTAAAATTTTGTGAAAGATAAGAGAAGTTTAGAAGACATACCAGGTGCCAAGTAACCAAAAGTACCAGCGACAACTGTTGTGACATGAGCCTCTTCGTCTTTCAAAAGCTTGGCAAGGCCAAAATCTGACACATGCGGCTCCATATTTTCATCAAGAAGTATATTGCTTGATTTTATGTCACGATGAACTACTCTTGGGCAGCAGTCATGATGCAGGTAAGCTAATCCACGAGCAGAACCAAGAGCTATCTTCAAACGAGTACTCCAGCTTAATACTTCATCACTATAGCCTTGTTCTGTCAATTGCAATTAAGCATTTAACATCAGAAGATAGATACTCCATATTTTAAAATAAAAAATAGTATGGCCTGCTGATATTAATCAACATATTATCATCCACAGTCATGTTCCCCTAATAATATACATCATAAATGCAATTTCTTTCATACAAGGGACTTCATGAAGAGCTTACTAATCAAATGCTCTACTAAATTTCGTTTGCCAGCAATGCCAGGCTTCTTATGAATGTCGTTTATCTTCAAGCATGTATGCAATATATGTTCATGTATTTCAGGTAAGATTCCATGTCCAATACATACAGCTATTCAGTTACTTGGATATATAATCTAGTAAACAATGCATAATTTTTTGGGAAGAAAATTACCATGCAACAAATCATCTAGGCTGCCCATTGCCAAATAATCATATATGAGAAGTTTTGAAGTAGGCAGTCTACAGTAGCCTCTCAAGTTTACTAAATTGATGTGCTTGATGCTGCCCAAAACCTCCAATTCCCGCTCAAACACTTGATCAGATCCTTCACGAGTGCGATCTATCCTTTTAACAGCAAATGTGCCACAATCATTCATGACCATTCTGTATACAGTACCATAGCCTCCCGAACCCACAACATCTTCTTCATCAAGAGCCTCCAGCTTTTCGATGATCTCATACGAGGGATATGGAAGATCACCATGAAACGTTATAAGCTTGGTTCCTGTCCCAGAAGAGAAATGGCTTTAAGATAAATAAAATATTTGATAGAACTCAACCAAAAGTTCCTACAAAGATCTGATGAATGTATATTCTATTCTACCTGCTTCAGGTTCGACTTGTTTCTTGACTTCTGTGTATTTCTTGGCAGCTCTTTCTTTCTTTGATACTGACCAAACCCAAAGGAGAGCAACAACGACTAAAAGAGCCACTCCTAGCATGGACATTGCCCCAATCAACAACCCCTTGATATAATGAGATGACCGCTTAGTTGGAACTGTAAGATAATAGAAGATGTACTGAGCTCAAAAAAGTTTAGATGAATACTCTATGGTTAGATAACAGAAGCAGATACATGTTATTGACAGCAATGATTGCTGCTTACCTGCAGCTTGATCACTCTCAGCATGAGGCAAGACTGCAGGGAATCCAAGTGAGGTCCGGCATGGTTTATGCACTTGTCGCCCACAAAGGTCCAAGTTGCCAATAAATCTGTTACCGAGAAAAGTGATTTAGAGCAGGCAAAGGTACTGAATCCTATAGCACCAGTTAATCTAGCGAAAGCCTACATGACTTATGATGCTAAATCAAGGTCTGTCGAGACAATGGTGGCATGAGTAATACCTCCACCAATCTTTTTTAGTTGACACGATTCTTTTATTACGTTTGCCAAGTTTAATATCTCTATTCAATAATTATCTATAAGTAAAAATTATCAAAAGTTGATATTATGAAAAAAAATACATTAAGACAACGCTACAGTTTAATCAAGCGCCATGATAGACTATAATAAAAAAATTCTACTAACAAGAGCATGTTCAACATGAGTCAACTATTAATTTACGACATAAATAGTCAATTGGGAGTTTACAACTTCACATAGAGCCTCATATCAGAGGGAAACTTATTCAAGTTCTAAAAGGCTAAGGGAGTTCGTATAAGCAGGTCAGCAAGCATGTGTCAATCAAGGCATGTCATTATAGCTTTTGCATTTATGTTCAAATGCACGATGTACTTGGAAAAAAATCTTGTTAGCTTCTTTCATTTAAGATTCAAACTTAGCTTTGCAATTCTGTGAGTTAGGCTTTGACATCTACAATCTTTTGTGATTCAATCAAGATGTTTGGTTTGATTCTCTTATTTATGTTCTTTTCTTTTCAACATGTGGGAGGGAAATTATTATTTAAAAACAAGCTAAGCTCAAATATGATTGTAATTCTGTGATTTGTCCCTAATCCTAAGAATTTACTTGACCTCCGTTGAGGTAAACACACCCCTTGCGGAATAATCAACTGACCAAACAAACCACAAGCACGTTCTACATACTAGTTTGCTCGAAGTCACACTAACCCAAGCAATATAATATGTTATGGAATATCTACACAACTCCAGCTATATCAACACATAAACGCAACAACACAAAGCATATGAACTAACACAATAAACAAAGCAAGGAACACACGACATCTACATGGAAAACCCCTTCAATGAGGAGTAAAAACCGTAGGACAGTTAGGGAGTCCGCCCAAATTGCTCTTATTGTAGTAATGGAATGATACCCAATCATTATTTCAAGTCTTAAAAATGGGTACTCAATTTACCCAACTACAACAAACATAAGAGCTAAACAATGGAGGACGAAATTGAGAAATATCACCGGAAAAAAAGGGTTTGTCCAGCAACCGTAAATCACAAACTGTAGGAGCAAATGACAATCAAGCTGTTGAAAATTAAGCTCTCATGTCCTAAAAAAGATGTCAAAATTTGAGCTAAATCGAACCACGGATGAGCTTCGATCGGGACTGCATACTTGAAAAATGTGAAGTGGTTGCTATTGTAAACTCTATGTGCTTCTCTCCTTTCTCTCAACTAATTACCCTAATATATTTACTCACCTTACTGGCAGCAAGTAAATGATAAATAATACCACCGAGACTTTGTTACCCACTCTCTTCCACGATAAGGCACACCAAAGTCAATAAAACACTTGGACCAAAACTAGACAAGTTGCCCTAAAAATAATCATGATATAATACGGGTTTCTCCACATAGAAAGGGACCCATAGCCCAAGAAATCTCCCCCTCCCACATGGAGGTGGTTACCATTCCGGCAATCAAACAACGAGTCTCAAACTTGCCTCTTGGTAATGCCTAAATCATCATGTCGAAGCCATTATCATCGGCATGGATTTTCTCAAGCTCAAGGAACTTAGCATCAAGAACATCCCGTATCAAATGATATCTCACTTCAATATGTTTTGACTTTGCATGAAAGGTAAAACCCTTAGCAAGATGAATAGCACTATTGCCCACACATTTCTATAATCTAGATTGTCAAAAACTGCTCCCACCAAAAGTGATCAGTAACCGAAAGTAGACTTCCTCGAGTCAATATCACCCACCATGTTAGAATTTGAATAGACAACAAGAATAGGCTTATCACTACCAAAGCATAGCTTCACATCACTATTACCTCGTAGATATCTCATAATCCATTTAACAGCATACCAATGCTCCTTTTCCAGATCAAAGAGAAAACGACTAACAAAACCACTATTACAGGCTTAGTGCAAAACATTGCATATATCAAGCTACCCATAGTTGAAGCATAAGGAGTATGCAACATGCTTTCCTTCTCTTCCAATGAAGAAGGACTCTATTGAGAACTCAACTTAAAATGCAAAGCAAGAGGAGTACTCACTGGTTATGTTTTCTAACCTTTGAAGAAACCCATTTGTGCACATGCCTACCCACCGTGCCAAGAATTTTTAGGGCAACTTGTCTAGTTTTAAAATATTTTACTTTGGTGTGCCTAACCGTGAAAAAGAGTGGGCAACAAAGTCTCTCGTATCATGTACTTGCTGCCAGTAAAGTGATTAAATAGACGAAGGATATTAGTTTAAAGAAAGGAGATAAATACGGAGAGTTTACAAGAGCATCCACTTCACGTTTTCAAGTGCACAGTCAAGAATTCCTAAAATCAACCCTGATCAAAGCTCATCTGTGGTCTGATTTGGCTCAAATTTTGACAGTTCATCAGTGGTCCGATCCAAGGCTTCATTTTCAACGGTGTGATTGTCATTTACTGCTTCGGTTGTGATTTGCCGCTACTGGTGATATTTCTTAATTTCATCCTCTATTGTTTAGCTCTTATGCTTGTTGTAGTTGGGTAAATTTAGTACCCACTTTTAAGACTTGAAATTGTGATTGTGTATCATTACATTACTACCATAATAGCAATTTGGGTGGACTCCCTAACCGTCCCACAATTTTTAATGTTCTCTTTGAAAGGGTTTTCTACGTAAATTGGTTGATTATATCTGTTTATATACTTTATGTTGTTGCGTTTATTTGCCGATAGTGCTAGAGTTGTGTTGATCTTCAAGAACATATTATATTGCTTAGGTTAGTGTGACTTTGAATAAACTAGTAGCTAGAATGTGCTAGTGTTTGATTGGTTAGTTAATTATTTCGCAAGAGTTGTGTTTACCTAAACAATCTGGAATCCGGTAATATTAATACTATTAGAATGATTAGTTTGAATAAAACTAACTATCATCTTCGGAAGAGGAAGATGAGAGACTTGTTGTATGTCAAGAGTTGACATTTACTTGTGTTTAGTGCTGAAAAACCAAAAGGTAAAAGTGAAAAGCCCTTGATAAGTGAGTGCACACTCCATTAGTATGAGGCCATTTAGGAAAGTGCCCAAGAACAGCTCCGTACGGGCCGTGCCCAAAGTGGACACTTATACTAATGTGGAGTGGAGTATGCATGCGGCACAATAAGGTGGATGACACGGGCCCAACAACCTCTTTGTTTATAGTACGCTTGACCATCAATACTTAGCTAGTTAAGTAGTTATTGAACCTTAACTTAAAGAAAAGTTGAATTCTTTTTATCATGAATGCCTAAATAGAGCAAGTTGATTCTACTATGTCAAGAAAAGTGTTCTTGTGGAACTTTGTATCGATGAAATGTCAAACTCTATTGTATTTGATGCAGTGAAAATATCTTGAACCACATGTTAGTATAGAAGAAAAAGCATCAATTAAGATGCATATGGTTTTAGTCATATCTTGAACCATAGGCATGAACCACATGTTAGTATAGAAGAAAAAGCATCAATTAAGATGCATATGGTTTTAGTCATATCTTGAAATTTGGGGTAGGGCTTATTGATTGCATTGGGACAAATTGGCAAGGATACTTAACTGAATTTTCATACACATTCTTGTCATTCGAATGTTTTGTATGTAGTTTCTCAACTAGATTAATAGTACATCATTCAATTTTCAATATCTCGGATAATTACAATCTAGGTTTACTAGTACTTGCTGATGCTAACTACAATCATCCCAAACATATGGTACGAGTACATATAAAAAGCTACTAACAAAACTCGAAGAAAAACCATTCGTTTCTTTGCAACTTAAGTGGTGGACTATTTGTGGCTGCTCATGAGAAAATTGCGACATATTGTATTATTGTGAATATCCTACCTCTCTAACCTATTTTGCATTAATAACAGCACTGATGCTAGATGTATGGTCAATCAGAAAGTCCTGGTGGGATAATTTATTTAAAGTCTATACATCAACAAGTTCAGAATTGTCATGCTTAAAAATAGCAGGCACCAAAGAGTCAAACTGTCAAAGACAGACAAATACAAGCAATATAATCAACAGAAGCTCAAGAAAAAACATTAGCCATCCTAAGCAATGATCTTTCACACATAAATTATAATATGGGCAAGCATAACATACGATTTATTCCCAAAAGAGCTGAGAGAACCAAAATCCGGGATCTCCCCTGAGAAGAAATTAGTTGACAAGTTCCTGTGGCAAAGTAGTGAAATAAGATATGCATAGTAAGTATTTAACAAAGCATTCTGAATTTGAAATTAATTTTCAGACATCATTTCAGAACTTACAGATAGCGTAGCCTTGTTAGCCGCCCTAGGGAGGAAGGTATAGCACCCTTTAATGAATTACTAGACAAGTCCCTGCATCAACAGAAATAAGTATTGTAGTACTATATAAGAATGTAAAAGAATGCAAGGTTTGAAAGCTAAAAATATTGAAAATTGACAAAATTGCAAGGCTATTAGCTAAAAGCTTAGATTGTAATCTTACAGTATGTTAAGAAAAGAAAGATTTCCAATCTCAGATGGTATGCCACCCTGCAGATAATTGGCTCTCAAGTACCTGGAATTGAAGGACAGTTTAACAATAAGACAGTGTCCAGTTTTTACCACAATCTATGCTCTACACGGGCTCTTCATTTCACCTCAAGTACCCGTTTCAAAACCTCGACACTTGATATAACATTGACCACATTAAGAAAAAAGAAAGGGTTTCACTTACAGTGCTTTGAGCTCAGTACAGTTTGCAATTTCATGAGGAATAAAACCATGCAGGCTGTTCTGATGAAGTGCTCTGAGTCACCATTCAAATAAAATATATATATAATTTAAATTTAGGTTTTACATAAATATGACAGAAAATAAAAACAAAAATCAAAGTTTAAAGTAATACTCACAGTCTTTGAAGTTTAGTAAGCTTCCCAATGCTTGGAGAAATTATCCCCCCAAGTTGCATATAAGGTAAATTTCTGAAGAACCCCAAAATCACAAACATTACCAAAATAAAACATGTTTCAAAAATGAAGAAAATTAATAACAAAATGAAATAAAGTAGACATACATAGAAATGACAGTTTGGTCTTCAGAATTACAAGAAATCCCAATCCATTGACAAGGTGTATCATCAGTATCTCTCCAATTACCAAGGGCATTATTGGTATCATTCAAAACATTCTTCAATTCAAGCAAAACCATGCCTAAATATACAAACAAAAACAACCAATTAATTACAATAAATTAAAACTTATAAAAACAATTAACGCATCAAGAAATAACCCAAAAAAAAAAAAAAATACTGTAAATTTTACCATCTGGTGTGAGGGCAAGAGTACAAATGCTGAAAAGGGTAGTCACTAAAATAAGTTTAAAGATCAAAATCAACAAACCCATTTGAAATTTCTTCTTCAAGATTGAATTTTTAACCTTCAATTTGATACTTCTTCACTCATTAAATATAAAAAAGAAAAAGAAATTCAATAATGTGAAGAAAAAAAGTTTCTTTTTTGGGGGGTACTAGTAAAGTTTTGAACTTTGGACAACCATGATAACTGTGAAGAAAGAAAAGAGTGGAGTGAGTAAGTGTTATCATGACAGTAGATTTTTCAAAAAAAAGTTAAAATAAAGGAAAATGCACAAAAAAAAATTAAAAAAAAAAAATTGAATAATTAAATGGGGTCCTTAAGTTGAGTAGTCTATAGCAATGGGGACAGTAAAAATGGGGTAAAAGACAATTGGGAAGTTGTGCTTTGCAGGGAGGAAATAGAGGGTGACTGTCTCTATTTTAATTGGGTTTTTCAATTGGCGGGATTTTTTTAATAAAATACCAACGTTCATTAATTCAAATAAATAAAAATATTTGTAGTGGTGTTACTATTTGAATAATCATTATTATTAGGTTCAAATATTGGTACGAAGTATTAATGTTGTGTTGAAATTTTGAAACCGGGGGAACTAGAAAAAAGAGTTGGAGTTTAGTGGTTGAATATTGGATTTTGTCTCTTTGTTGTTGGTGGATAAAGGATTCGAAAAATAAAGATTGTTTCCTTTTTCAGTGTTTAGTGGGAAAAAAAGGGTTACTTGAAATAAAACGAATTGTATTACAAACTTCTGTCGTAATAATCCGTATTTTAATTGCAAAGTAATGGACTAATGGGTATATAGTGTTTACGGAGAAGATTAATCAAAAACTATTTCAAAATGTTGTTTCTGTTTCTATTTTTGGGTAATACTACGTAAAGATCTTTCCTCAAAAAAAAAAAAAAAAAAAAAAAAAAAAAAAAAAATTACTACATAAAGATCATTATATACCCTCACTTTTTTAACTTTATTCATTGTACTTCTTAAATTACCTCTTACTTTTACACCTGTCTTGTACTTCTTTCCACTTCATATCTCTAACTTTTGTCTACAATTGTATTTTTACTTTTTATTAATGTACTTCATCCACTTTTTCTCCTATTTCTTAAATACCGTGAAAAAACACAAATAACAACACAAATAACATTATGGGACGGAGGGAGTAGTGATTTTTAATCGGTTGAAGGCGGTCACTTTCAAGGAAAAATTTAATCTCAGTATGCACTTGTTTGCACACATTCTAACAATCTTACCCCATTCTGTCCACACAACCAAACCAAGCCCAAACAGCCAGCATCACCTTCAATCTCGAAGAATTCTTCAGGTGGCTGGCCTAAAACTTCTGCCGGCATGTAAAGCTTAACCAGAAACAACTATCATGCTTGTATTCTTTCAAACTCATGCTACTCTCTCTAGTCATAGCAATTAGCAAACCTGGTTTCTATAAATCATAATGAGGTGCTTATCAGCTTATAGGCATCTAGCATCATACTCTGATAATTTGGAAAAAACAATTAAATGGTTGGCTCTAAACATACTGTATATTCTCCGTTACTTGGAACACGTCATTAGGACAATCATGGATGGCACAAAATAGCTTATAGCTGAGTCAAACGCTTGGCCACTTTACAGTGTCTAACGTAGTACTCAAGTTTGGGTAGCATAATCTATATGGTTGTTCAAGATGCATCTGATGTAGCCACATTTGATAGTTAACATTCGATAGTCAAAAAAACTACTTCCTAAAATTACAGTGAGATGGATTCATAATATGCAAGCAACAACGCCTGTATGGCTGCATAACGAAAATTGTCTTCTCTTTAATCAGTCAGATGAATGCAGAATATATCAAAACAGAAAAAGAAATAGTATTCGGTCATAATCAATCTATTTTGGTTTATTCATGCTCAAGAGTATATTCAATGACTCAGAAATTCAGTCCATGGAAATTGAACAGACCAAACTAATCAGGTAGAAAGTACCTGACAAGAATTAGCTTCAAGACGTAGAGAACATTGCAGATCATCAGTGCACCTAAGATCGATTCATCTAGCTCATTTCTGGAAAAAGAAACATAATCCAGAACATGGAACCTAGAAAAGCAAGGACAGCAGCTCAGTAACACAGAAAATTCTAAGCGCGGACAACAGAAAGGTTTAGAAAACAGAACATAGAAGCTGAACGATATAACAAGGAGCAGAGAGAGTATAGAAGGCATGAAGCTATATAAGTGCATTGCCT
Source organism: Chenopodium quinoa (assembly GCF_001683475.1). NCBI lineage: Eukaryota > Viridiplantae > Streptophyta > Magnoliopsida > Caryophyllales > Amaranthaceae > Chenopodium > Chenopodium quinoa. The sequence goes on along the minus strand of NW_018744626.1, from coordinate 3,499,537 downwards.
GTTACGTTCTGTTCTATTAAACACGCTCCCCCAAACAGATTTACAGAAAAAGGGCAAAGGTTGCAGCATAATTATGAGCAATGTCAGAGCCAAAGTAATATAAAAACTAAGGGCAAAAAACAGGTTTTCTGCTATACTACATAAGAAAATTAGATACCATTACCTCAGATTAATTGAACCGGTTTTTAAAGAAGCAAAATGCATAGGCAAGCTGAAAGGACTGAGAGGATGTTAAGGTTTTGCACAAATTTCTCAGCTTACACAGTAATACTACCATACGGATTCGTTCAACTCATTGCTGGAGGGTAGGAAGGCATTAGGCAACTCCATACCATCCTAGCATCCCTGTCCTACAAAAATACCAAGACAGGGAGAGGTATAACCGTACAAGTAACTGCACAAAAGACACAGTCTTTCGTATGTTTGTTTGTACACTAAGTATATAATCCAGGTAGACATAGGCATCCTATGAAGGACAAGGCTCATATTCCATATTATATGAATACATGAATACCAGATATAAATTATAGAATCCGCATATTGAAGAGGCTGCTTCAATAGGCATGTCATGACACCATCTAAACGAGGGTAGATGTTGGAATTGTTGCATAACTACTGACTACCCATTTTATAGCTTCAAAAGCAAAGCAACACAGACCAGAAGATACCAAACTCGGAGCAGCCACAAAATTTGATCATTCTTGAATGAAATCAATGTATAAGTCATAAACTTTTACACGTAAGATGTAACAGCTATTAAGCTCCTTCAATCAAAATGCGTATCCAGAAAATGAAAATAATTACAATACAACCTCTACATGAGAGACGCCATAAACATTAGAATAAAACATGGACCAAAAGATACCATCAAAGACATAAAACAGGAATCCGGAAAAATTCAAGCATAATATAAATTCATGACCTCAGGTAAGTTACAAAGGGAAAGGATAAAACGTAAATGAATTCTGAAATCTATGAAAATATAACATGGACTTGAGGGATTCACCGAACACCTTACATAGATTACAAACATACATAAAGGTAAGGTCAATCCTGAGAAAATTCAAGTTTGGACCTAGAAAATACGAATGCTACAAAGAAAGAATATAAACTAGCTGAATTCTGAAATCAAGGTCAGGATTTCAAGTCTTCAAGAGCCTTTTCCACAGCATAAAGAACCATCTTCTTTATCTCTAACTTATCCTCCTTCGCCTTGTGATTTGGGGGAAGGACTCGAAACTCTTCTGTCAGGCGCACACATTCTGGAACATTTTCAGGTGAGACAAAATCCATAGCAACCTTAATACAGGACTTCAAGTTCCGAACCTGATGGGGACACCCAGCAGGTATGAAGACAGCTTCGCCAAGCTTTTGCACAAATGTCCATGGCTCAACTCCATATTCCTCCTTCAGCTTCCTTTTGTGCTCTTCCGTCAAGTAGAATGTTTGATCGTGAATTGGATGCACAACTTGCTGCACAAGAGACCCATATATGTGCCTGAATTCCTTAAAATGCTTCTGTAGATACTCTTGCAGCTTAGGTGTGTCTTGTCTCCGGAAGATATCCCATAAAGCAGCACCCCCGGATTCTATCTCTTCGTTTAACTTATCATCACTCCTTGGCTGTGCAGTCGGCATATCTATGTCACTCTCCCCATCGCCACCACAACTGGATGAATTAGTCGCTTTCACAGATTTCCGGGAATTTATAGCTCCGCTTTTCTTCTTCCTGCCTCTTTTTCTCCCAGCAGCGGGCTTAACCTCTTCAATCACATCATCATTATTGTTCCTATAGTTTTCTTCATCATCAGCCTTTTGCTTCACTTCAATCTCAACATGTATTTCAGAACCTCTTCCTTCATGATTTCCGGTACAAGACGTATCTCTTTTAGGCCCTTCAGTGGAGCAAACAGCCACAGCAATTTCTTCCTTCACGCCTGTAAGGCCATCACATAGCTTATCAGTGTCCACAGGCTCTGCAGATTCTGCTGCTAATTCTATGTCCCTCGAAAGCAATGATTTATCATCTTCCAGCACTGGTACATTTGAAGGATCTTGGTTAATCAAAGAATTACCAAATTGAAGCTCCACTCTAGGGGTACCATCAACACCACATTCCCCGTTAATTATTCTAAGCTTTTCTCTATCAGTTTCAGTTACATTTCCCTGCCCCGATGTGCAAGCAGACTGGCAATTATTAGGAAATTCAGGAGCAGCATCAAGCGACTGACTACTTCCCAAATCAGTCACATAGCTATTGTCATTGGCAATCGAACTGCCATTTATTTCTTTAAGATCTTGGGCAATGTGCTTCTGCTTCAATCGTCTGATCCTCTGGAGCTGACTAGCATTGAGCTTCGTTTCTGCAGTATGTGTCAAAATGTTCACTGCATCAGACATATCACAGTGTAGTTTAGTCACGGAATCTCCTCGCCCCAGCTCTTGCGCAACCCCGTAAGCAATGTAAGTCTTTGGCCCCAAATCTGGCTTCAGATAGTCGGTTGGCAATTTGGAAGCAAGATTAAGAATGCCACTTAGGTGATGAGTGTACTCCTTGAATGGCAAAGCCTGGACAAATTCAGCACCATGCCTTGGTAAATTTTGATCAAATTCAGTAGATGGTGGCCAGTCTTTCAATTTCAATAGCAAAGGCCAGTAGTAGGGATCAAATTGACACTTTGTGTACCCATCAAAGAATTTATGAATATTGATATCTAACTCACACCAATTAAGGCAATTGATGGCCCTTACATTCAACTGCCTGTCATGCTTTGGATGTTTCAACTGACGAAAAGCACGCCACATGACCATTGGCTCCCAGCTCAAACCACTTGTGGTCTCAAGAACGTCTCTGACAATGATAGGCTCAGCTCTGGCCCAATGCCATTGAAAATGTTCCAGATCTTCATTTTTTATGTCAATGGCAGCAGGGTAGTACAGATAGTTGTCATCAGAATCTTCTCGGGAGGCTGCTTTCCTCGAATTATTATTTCCAAAACCTCCTTCACCCATAGAACTGGTGCAAGAGCAGCCTTGTGAAGTAACTGCATTCATACTAGCAACATTGCAGGTTCCTAATACTTCTTCTACATTTTTAACCAACTCTGAAACTTCTATTGGAAATAAACGCCTTAGTTTCAGCACCCCATTTCCACACCCACCAAGTCCCTGTGGAGGGCAAGGTATGCTACCGTCTACATTTGATTTCCATTCGACTGACACTGGCTGAGAAGGAATGTTATTATTTTTCAAGGGTTCTGCACCAGCATCATTACTAACATCATCAAGAATGTTCTCGTTTTTCAGAGGATCCGAACCAGTATCCAATCTAAAATCAGGAATGTTTTCATTCTTCAAATGTTCTGAGCCAGCATCCATGGTAACATCATCAGGAAGGTTCTGGTTTTTCAAAGGATCAGAACCAGCATCCACACTAACATCATCACAAAGGTTCTCATTTTTCTGAGGTTCAGCACCAGCATCATCCAAACTAACACCATCAGGAACATTCTCATCTTTCAAAGGTTCTAACCCAGCATCTATGCTAGCACCACCAGGAATTTCCTCATTTATCAAAGGTTCTAAACCAGCATTCACGCGATCATTGTTAGAAATTTTCTTATTTTTCAAAGTCTTAGTTTTCAAAGGCTCTGGTTCTCCTCCAAGCATATAACTATATCCTCTATCTACAAAATCCACAACCACATCCTTACCACCCCCTCGAAGATTACCATCCCGAATTTCCCGACAACAAACAAGACATAAATCATAACAACAATCCACACAGCTCCTATGCATATCAGCAATTGAAGTTTTACAATTATTACAAAACATACGTTCATTAAGAGGACAATCAATGCGTTCAACTATTACCTCAGATGGCAGCACACCTCGAATTCGAGCCTCGGCCTCTTTCTCCATCAACTGCTCCTCCTCAAACTGCTTCAAATAAGGCAAAACAGTTTGCAACAAATACAAAGAGTGTTTCTTCTTTTCATCATCACTGATCTTCATCTCTAGTTTCTTCAACATACCTTTAATCCCCCCTTCTAACCTCAAACAAGCTTTGCAATTACAATTCCCTCGACAAACCGGACAAGATTCAACAAAATACTCCTCAGCCTTAGTAGGATACCAATTTTTGATACAAATCAAACAAAATCTTTTCCTTGTACATTTACTACAATTCACAGTTCTTCCCTTATCATTCCTCTTACACTGATGACAAGTATTCGCTCCAATCTCATTCCCATCTCCATCAAATACCTTCTTCCTAACTTTCACCATTCCCACTCCCCTTGTTTTTCTAACATTCCTGTTACCCATTTTCTCAGAGGCATTTTCACAAACACCTTCAGTGCATTCCACTTTCACCCCAGAATCAACACCTTCTACCCCAATACTCAATAACCCTCCTTCAATCTTCACTCCCCCATCAAAACCCACATCCCCTTCATCATTTCCCCCTTTTCTCTTCCGACTTCCACCCCCATTTTTCTCTCTCTCTCCTCCATTACTACTTTCTTCCTTCGGCTTCGGCGGTCGGCCTCGCTTCCTCACAGAAGGCTCCGACTTCGGCGGTCGGCCGCGTTTCCTCACCGGAATCTCAGTGTTTTCCGGCAGATTTCCGTCTATTTCCGCTGCTTTAATCGACGGTTTTCGACCCCTTTTGGAAGTCAACGGCTTAGTATGATCTTCAACTGGGTTCATGGTGAATTGGATGTAGTGAGAAATTACAGGGCGATTGAAAGAGAAGGAAGATTGAAGGATTGATTTGGTGAAAATTGAAGTAGAAGAAACATGAAAAATGGATGTTGCAAAAATTCTAACCGATTTGGGTAATTGGTTTATTTCTTGGATTTGGAGGTAGTCGTGAAGTCGCACCCGGTTTTGTTTCCCACTGTTTAGAATACATCGTACTCGTGTTGCCAAAAAGATGATTTGTTCTTTGAAAAAAACATTGTCAACCGTGCGTTTTTCTTTACACAAACTATTAAGTCACTTTAGCCTCATCAAATATTTCATCTGTCTAGCGGGTTTTTTCTTTAATCCAGTGATCGCTTCCATTGGCGAAATTGTTATTGGTGGTGGTATCATCGACAGCCAGAAACTTGTTGATTGTTGATTATATTTGTCCATGATTGACTTAATAATTGATTGAGATTCTTGGATATTTCGAAAAATGCCCAAAATATCGATTTGGGGCTTTATCTGATGTATAATAGTTAAAATTTACTGTCCTATGTGATTGTATGTTGAATTGTGAGCGTTTTGATAACAAATGCATGTATTTTGGTTAAGAAATGAGCATGTTATGTTATACCCATAGTTTTAGTATGGGACCTTCAAATCTTCAATGGTGGTTCTGTCATTGTTGATCTTTTAATTATTTTTATAAAAGAAATTGTAGTGTCTATATTATATCATATACTTCATCCGTCCCCTTTTGATAGTCACTTATGCCATTTTTGGTAATCCAAAATGTTAGTCACATTTGTTTTTTTCAAATACCATTAATATTACTCCGTATTTTTTTAACCAAAATTATCTCCTATTTGCAAAAATATTTGTGCAAATTTAACTTTATCATGTAAATTTTACTTTCCCATATACTTTAATTACTTTCTCTCTCTGCTTTTTTGCATACTCGATGTAAATTTACTCTTTCAATGTACTTTTGCTACTTCTTATTTATGTTTATTAATTCCCGTGATTTTCTACCAAAAGTGACTATCAAAAGGGAACGGAGGGAGTATAATAAGTTGGATGGTATCATCTATAACAGGATGTGATATCATGTATATCAGGTAATAAAATGAACATATAGTTAACAAATAAAACATATTAGCCAACAAAATGAACATATCAGCCAATAAAAAAATATTACCTCCGTTCCATATTATTTGCAACGATTTGACATAAAGTAGAAAGGAAAAATGTCTAATCGTTGCAAATAATATAAAACGGAGATACTATATATCAACTTACAGATTTAAGCATATCAGTCAACAAAATGATAAATAAATTAATATGAACCATATCTAATTATCTATCTAAGATTTTGTATAAATTCGTATTAAGGTCCTTTAAGATGGACATACCAATATCCCTCATGGCTTATGTAATAGAGATAAAATAAATATATAGACATAGATAAGATTCTTCATTATTACAAGAGTTAATTACAAAAATCAAATCAACTGTCTAAGAATCATATCCTAGCAAAGGGTATTATACACAGTCATATAGAGGTGTAAATATATACTCCCTCCCATCTTTTTAATTTGTACTAACCACAACACTGAATTAGTCTTTAAGTATTCATTATGTTAACGTGGTATTTTCTTAATAATATATAATTATAAATATTAATATTCAAAGTTGTGCATTGACATATCTGCCACTACTGCCAATCAAAGTAGTGTTGCGATTATTATGAAATGAAGAGAGTATTCTAATACTTGCCTAGCAGAAGACAATCATAAACAAATGCCGGTAAAAGATATCACATGTTTCTAATCAAGGGAATTATCTCAGATTCACATATAGCCATCGATCCACTTCATCAATGAGATACTCCCACCGTTTTTTTAATGCGTCAATTTGACTTTTGCACTATTTTCATGTCGTGTATGACTTAAATTTTTTTGCTATTATAAAATAAATAAATTTTATTACATAATATATCATTAGATTCATCACAATGTCTACTTGCATAAAATAATAGAAATATAAATTTGTTACAATTTTTACAAATAGACAATTATTAAATATGAAAAATTGTCTAGAATAATCCGACCTTTGGGTCGTCCGCGTAAAATAATCTCATCTTTGAGTTGTTTTTAAATAATCTCACCTTTCATGCCAATCTTCTTCAAATGGTCCAAACCGGTCAATTAATTTGTTATAACAAGTTACTTGACACGTGTTAGCACCTGATTGGTCCAAATAATAAAATTTAAAAAAATCAATTAATTAATTTTAAAAACACCCACCAGCCAAACCACCAACTCTGCTGCTACTCCCAGCTGTCAACCTCCCTAAATCCGGCCGCAGAACTCCATTGTCCCAGGAATCCGGCCACGCGCAAACTCCCTTGTCCCAGAATTCCGGCCGTCGAACTCCATTAACTTGTCTCAAGAATCCCCCCCCCCCCGATTTCGACCTTGCTGACCACCCCGATTCCGGCGTCCCTGACCTCCCTCATCCCCCAATTCAAGTCGCATTGAACTCCCTGCCCCGATTTCGCGCCAAACCCAATGTCGGGTTTGGTTTGGTGGGTTTTCAAATGGTCTTGACGTTGGCTGAGTTTGGGTTAATGGGGTTTTGGGGTTGGGTTGGCTGTGGTGATTCCGATCTTGAGGGTGGCGGTGGTTTCGAGTCTAGGTGGGATGGTGGTTCTAGGGTTTGGGTTTGGGTTTGGGTGGTGGTGGGGATGGTGGTGGCTGAATTAGTGTGGCGGTGGTGGTTTTTTTTAAAAAAAAAATTGACTAATTAAGTAATGACACCTGACCCCGAAACCTCCAATATTTCTCAAAAAGCGTGGATATTAGCCTTCAATTTTGGAATTTTTTGACTTTTTTTCGCCCGAAAATAAAAATTGCCGAAATGTTTACCATGGTCCCTAATATCCTCCGAGAGTCCAATTGGGTGGGTGGAACCATCCAATTTGCCTTTAAAAGGCCAATTTACCGGATTAAAACTTGCACGGATTTCATTAACTCAAGCCTACCACGAACATTTATGACAACATATAATAATCATTTATGGTTCCAAACGGCATTATATGACCCCGAGATGTATCTCCTAAAATCTCATTTCTTTTCGATACCGGGCCCCGAAACCATCGAAATTTCTAAAAAAACATGGATATTAGCATTCAATTTTTGAATTATTTGACTTTTTCGCATGGAAATAAAAATTGCCGAAATGTTTACCATGGTTCCTAATACCCCCGGGGAGTCCAATTGGGTGCGTGGAACCATCCAATTTGCCTTTAAACGACCCATTTACCGGTTTACAACTTGCACCGGTTTTATTAACTCAAGCCTACCACGAACATTTATGACAATAAATAATGATCATATATGGTTCCAAACGACATTATATGACCCCGAGATGTATTCTATAGAATTTCAAGACTTTTAGGGACCGAGCCCCGAAGACTCCGAATTTCTTAAAAAGTGAGGGTACTCGTCTTCAATTTTTGAATTTTTTTGACTTTTTTTCGCCCGAAAATAAAAATTGTTGAATTGTTTATCATGGTCCATAATAACCTTTCGGAGTCCAATTGGGTAGGTGGAACCATCCTATTTACCTTTAAACGACCAATTTACCGATTTACAACTTGCACCGATTTCATTAATTCAAGCCTACCACGAACATATATAGCTACATGTAATGATCATATATGGTTCCAAACGGCATTATATGATCCCGAGATATATCCCCTAAAATCTAAAGGATTTTCGACGATGGGCCATGAAACCTCCAAAATTTCTCCAAAGACGTGAATATTAGGCTTCAATTTTGGAATTTTATTTACTTTTTTTCGCCCAGAAATAAAAATTGACGATATATTTACCATGGTCACTAATACCTTTCTATAGTCCTATTGGGTGGGTGGAACCGTCCAATTTGTATTTAAACGACAAATTTACCGATTTACAACTTGCACTAATTTCATTAACTCAAGCCTACCACAAACATTTATGAAAACATATAATAATCAAATATGGTTCCAAACGGTACTATATGACACCACGATGTATTCCCTGAAATTTCAAGACTTTTCAACACCGAGTCCTGAAACCATCAAATTTCGCAAAATGCGTGGATATTAGTCTTCAATTTTGGAATTTTTTTTACTTTTTCCGCTCGTAAATAAAAGATGCCAAAATGTTTACCATGGTCCCTAATACCATCTGGAAGTCCAATTGGATGGGTGGAACCATCCAATTTTCCATTAAACGGTCAATTTACCGGTTTACAACTTGCACGGATAGATTTCATTAACTCAAGCCTACCACGAACATTTATGACAACATATAATGCTCATTTATGGTTTAAAACATTATTATACAACCCCAAGATGTATCCCCTAAAATCTCAAAGATTTTCGACACTAGGTCCCGAAACCTAAAAAATTTCTCAAAACGCGTGGATATTAGCCTTCTAATTTGGAATTTTTTTCACCCGAAAATAAAAATTGCTGAAATGTTTACCATGGTCCCTAATATCCTCCGGTAGTCCGATTGGGTGGGTGGAACTACCAATTTGCCTTTAAACGGCCAATTTACCGGTTTACAACTTGCACCGATTTCATTAACTCAAGCCTACCACGAACATTTATGACAACAAATAATGATCATAAAAGGTTCCAAACAACATTATATGACCCCTATATATATTTCCTAAAATAGTTCCAAACGGCATTATATGACCCCCAGATGTATCTCCTAAAATTTCAAGGATTTTCGACACCAGGCCTCGAAACGTCTAAAATTTATCAAAAAACGAGCCTTAATTTTTGGAATTTTTTGAAATTTTTTCGCTTGTAAAAAAAATTGTTGAAATGTTTACCATGGTCCCTAATACCCTCCGGGAGTCCAATTAGATGGGTGGAACCATCCAACTTGCCTATAAATGGTGTTTTACCGGGTTACTACTTGCACCGATTTCATTAATTCAAGCCTACCCCGAACATTTATGACAACATATAATGATTATTTATGGTTTAAAACAGTATTATATGACCCTGAGATGTATCCCCTAAAATCTCAAAGCTTTTCGACACTAGGCCCCGAAATCTCAAAAGTTTCTCAAAAAGCGTGGATATTAGCCTTCAATTTGGAATTTTTTGTCTTTTTTTCGCCCGAAAATAAAAATTGCCGAAATGTTTACCATGGTTCCTAATACCCTCCGGTAGTCCAATTAGGTGAGTGGAACCATCCAATTTGCATTTAAACGACCAATTCACCGGTTTACAACTTGTACTTTTTTTTTTTTATTTACTCAAGCCTACCACAAACATTTATGACAACATATAATGGTCATTTATGGTTTCAAACATCATTATATGACTCCGAGATGTATATAATAAAATCTAATTTCTTTTCAACACCTGGCCCCGAAACCTTCGAATATTCTCAAAAAGTGTGGATATTATATTATTAGCCTTCAATTCAGGAATATTTTGAATTTTTTTTTGCCCGGAAATAAAAATTGTCGAAATGTTTACCATGCTCCCTAATACTCTCTGGGGGTCCAATTGGGTGGGTGGAACCATCCAATTTGCCTTTAAACGACCAATTTACCTGTTTACAATTTCCACCGATTTCATTAACTCAAGCCTACCATGAAAATTTATGACAACATATAATGATCATTTACGGTTTAAAACGACATTATATAACCCCGAGATGTATCCCCTAATTCTTAAATGTTTTCGACACCGGGCCCAAAACCTCCAATATTACTCAAAAAGCGTTGATATTAGCCTTCAATTTTGGAATTTTTTGACATATTTTCGCCCATACATAAAAAATTTCCGAAATGTTTACCATGGTCCCTAATACCCTCCGAGCGTCCAATTGGGTGGGTGGAACTATCCAATTTGCCTTTAAATGACCAAATTACCGGTTTACAACTTGCACTGATTTCATTAACTCAAGCCTACCACGAACATATATGAAAGCATATAATAATCATATATGGTTCCAAACGGCATTATATGACCCCGAGATATATTTCATAAAAGTATAATACTTTTCGACAACGGGCCCCGAAACCTTCAAAATTTCGCAAAATGCGTGGATATTAGACTTCAATTTTGGAATTTTTTTTACTTTTATTCGCCCGAAAATAAAGATTGTCTTAATGTTTACAATGGTCCCTAATACCCTTCGGGAGTACACCTGGCTGGGTGTTACCATCCAATTTGTCTTTAAATAGCCGATTTACCAGTTTACAACTTGCACCGATTTCATTAACTCAAGCCTACAACATACATTTATGACAACAAATAATCATCAAATATGATTCCAAATGACATTATAGGAACCCGAAATGTATTCCTAAAAATTTCAAGACTTTTCTACACCAGATTCCGAAACCTCCAAAATTTCTCAAAAAGCGTGAATATTGGACTTTAATTTTGGAATTTTTTAACTTTTTTTCGCCCGAAAATAAAAATTGTCGAAATATTTACCATAGTCCCTAATACCCTTCGGGAGTCCAATTGCGTGGGTGGAACCATCTTATTTGCCTTTAAACAGAGACCAGTTTACAACTTGCACCGATTTCATTAACTAAAGCCTACCACGTACATTTATGACAACAAATAATTATCATATATGGTTCCAAATGATATTATATGAACCCGAAATATATTTCCTAAAATTTCAAGAATTTTCGACACCGGGGCCCGAAACCTCCAAAATTTCTCAAAAAGCGTGGACATTGGACTTCAATTTTGGAATTTTTTAACTTTTTTCGCCCAGAAATAAAAATTGCCGAAGTGTTTGCCATGGTCACTAATACGCTCCAGGAGTCCAATTGGGTGGATGTAACCATCCAATTTGCTTTTAAATGACCAATTTACCGATTTACAACTTGCACCGATTTCATTAACTCAAGCCTACCACGAACATTTATGATGACAACATATAATGATCATATATGGTTCCAAATGGTATTATATGACCCCGAGATGTATTCTCTAAAATCTCAAGTTTTTTCGACACCGTTCCCAACCTCAAAAATTTCTCAAAAAGTGTGGATAAGCTTTCAATTTTGGAATTTTTTGACTTTTTTTTTTGCCCGGAAATAAAAATTGCCGAAATTTTTTACCGTGGTACCTAAAAACCTCTGGGAGTCCAATTGGATGGGTATATCCATCCAATTTGCCTTTAAATGACCAATTTACCAGTTTACAACTTGCACCGATTTCATTAATTCAAGCCTACCACCAAAATTTATGACAATAAATAACGATCATATATGGTTCCAAACAGCATTGTATGACTCCGAGATGTATCCCATAGAATTTCAAGACTTTTCGACACCGGGCCCCGAAACCTCCAAAATTTCTCAAAAAGCGTGGATATTAGCCTTTAATTTTGGAATTTTTTTGACTTTTTTTCGCCAGGAAACAAAAATTGCCGAATATTTACCATGGTCCCTAATACCCTTCGAGAGTCCAATTGGGTGGGTGGAACCATCTAATTTGCCTTTAAACGACCAATTTACCAGTTTATAACTAGCATTGATTTCATTAACTTAAGCCTACCACGAACATTTATGACAACAAATAGTGATCATATATGGTTCCAAATGACATTATATGACCCTGAGATGTATTCCCTAAAATCTCAAAGCTTTTTGATACCGGGCCCCAAAACCTCCAAAATTTCTCAAAAAGCGTGGATATTAGCCTTTAATTTTTAGACTTTTTTCGTGCGGAAATAATAATTGCCGAAATGTTTTCTATGGTCCCTACTATATCCTTCGGGAGTCCAATTGGTGGGTGGAACCATCCAATTTGCCTTCAAACGACCAATTTAATTACCGGTTTACAACTTGCACGGATTTCATTAACTTAAGCCTATTACGAATATTTATGAGAACATATAATGATCATATATGATTCCAAACGACATTATATGACCCCGAGATGTATCCTCCTAAAATATTATTACTTTTCTACACCGGGTCTCGAAACCTCCAAAACTTCTCAAAAAGCGTGAAGCCTTCAATTTTGAAATTTTTTGATTTTTTTTTCACTCGGAAATAAAAATTGTCGAAATGTTTACCATGGTCCCTAATACTCTCCACGAGTACAATTGGGTGGGTGCAGTGGAACCATCCAATTTGCCTTTAAACGACCAATTTACCGGTTTACAATTTGCACCGATTTCATTAATTCAAGCCTACTACGAACATTTATGACAACAAATAATAATCATATATGGTTTGAAACGACATTATATGACTCCGAGATGTATCCCATAGAATTTCAAGACTTTTCGACACCGGGCCCTGAAACCTCCAAAATTTCTCAAAAAGCGTGGATATTAGTCTTTAATTTAAGTTTTTTGACTTTTTTCGCCCGTAAATAAAAATTGCCGAAATCTGTACCATGGTCCCTAATACCCTCCGGGAGTCCAATTGGGTGTGTGGAACCATTCAATTTGCTTTTAAACGGCCAATTTACCGGTTTACAACTTGCACCGATTTACCGGTTTACAACGGCCAATTTAATTAACTTGCAACGAACCCGACTTGAACCGAAATTGACCCAAACCCGTTTTAACCCTTCAAAACCCGAATTTAACCCAACTTGTTACTAACTTGACCTGAATTCAACCCAACCCGCTCCTAATAACCCGACCCGAATTTAACCCAACCTGTTACAAACCCGGCCAGAAATCAACCCGACTTGTTATTGACCTGACCCATATTCAACACGACTTGTTGTTGACCCGACTCGAATTTTTCCATACCTATAACTTATCCAACCCAAAAAATCAACCCGATCTATTACTAACTCGACTCAAAATTAACACAACTTGTTATTGACCCGACCTAATTAAATTCAACCCAAATTGTTCCTGACCCGATTTTAAATCACCTTAAATGTAATTTAGACCACCTTATTATTGTTGATTAAAGCATTTTGTCTTGGGAGACCAAGTCAGTCCAGTCCAGCAAAATTAAAGAAAGGAGCATCATCTTCAAATTTAAGAGTTAAATATAGTATATATTTGTTGTATGGTCTTGTCAAAAAAAATAAAAAATATTTGTTGTATGGTCAAAGGAGATAATTATCTTCCTAAATTATAGACTATATATAGTTCCCTAGTATATTGCCATATATATTATAGTTAAAGGAAATAATTAGCTTGATAAAAATGATAATTATCTATTTATAGTTAGTTGAACCGAATATGACCTAACTTGGAAATGACCCGACCTGATTGTAACCTGCAAATTATTGTCGTGAACATAACTCGACTTAGAAATGACCCAACCTGATTATAACCTGCAAATTATTTACTTGAACCGAACCCGACTCAAACCCGAGAATGACCCGACGTGATTCTAACCCGCAAATTATTGACTTAAACCGAACCCGAGAATTACCCTAACCCATTTTAACCCGTGATAACCCGAATTAAAACCGACCTATTGTTAACCCGACCAGAATGTAACCCAACCTAAACCCGACCCAAACCCGATAAGAAGTATGACCCGACATGACCTGACTCAAGCATGACCCAACCCAAACTTGACCCGCATAGGTATGGAATTAATCTGAATTGACCCGATCCGAGTTGACCCAACCCATTCTTACCTAACCCAAACCCGACCCGTTTACCCGAATTGACTGCTGGTAACAGTATTAATTGCCAACTTTCTTCAAAAATAAAAAATAAAAAATTGCCAACTTCCGTGTCAACAAAAAAAAAAACAGAAAAGTAATTGCCAAATAGTACTAGATTAAAATGATAAAAGTTGCCCCGTCATTGTTATCGCCTTGGTGGTGCATGTTGTTGTTAATCCTCAGCACATTAGTACATTACTACTTGTAGGGAATAAATTCAGGCGTTAACCTCTAGCTTGAAACCCACTGTGATCATACACTAAAGTACGGTGGCGTCCAAAAGGGAAGAAGATAGAGCAAAAGAATCGCCAACAAGTTTTTAGGAACTTGTAAACCATTCACGAGGTGAAGGTTACACCCCTTAACGATCCAAGAGATCGTCAACTCCATAAGGTCTAGAACCAAATAAGGGTTCGGGGATGAGGGTACAAATCCAACCTAAAAGAGATTGAACCTGTCCTAATAATAGGCCTCTACTTTATTCTGATCGTATTCATGTGCGCTTTTTGACTAACATACAATCAATAGGATTAACCCTAAACCTGTTTATCTATGTTGGTTGAATATTAATGCACAAATAAATCTATTATTGGCGATCACTTGAAATTATAATCACATTAACCCTAAACAAGATTATTAATTATCTTATTAAGCGTGATTACAAGTACCAATTCCCTTTAAACATGCAAAGGTGTGATCAAGCAATAACAATAAAAATCAAGCAACATAATAAATAATCAATATCATGAATAATAATTACAATAATCATAACAATAATCATAATATCATCATAGATAAAATAATAACCATCAAAATAATAATAATAATAATAATAATATATTCATAATCATCATAAATTATAATCATCATAATCATAAGCATATTCATGTTAATATTAAAGCATAATAATAGCAAGATCCTAGGTATGATACTAACAAGATTAATAGCAAATCCTAGCATGTCACTAAGCAATGAAAATCACATCTTTAACCCTAACATGATACTAACAATCATAAATATTAGGAAGAGAATAGGAAGCATCGCAGGAATCATAAAAAACATATTTGATATTATAACCTTTTCCCTAAACATGATACTAGGAGTATCATAATAACAATATAAACATGATTTCTACATCATAACATCAATAAAAACCATTAAAGTACTTACTTTGATGCCTCGTACCTCTTTCTAATAACAAAATACACACGTTAGTAACTTCAAAGAAAATAATAAAACAAATAATTAAATTAAATAATGGAAAGAGAGATTTGGGACCAAACCCTCAGAAATTAAACCTTTCACGTCTAGGGTGAAGGCAACTTCGAATATGGCTAGGTGTTTCTAGGCCTAATGAATGCGGAATTTTGTATGTGAAAAGCAAGTTTAGAAAAAGAAAGAGAGAGAGATGAATGAATTAAGAGAGAATTAGGGAATTAATGATTGCGAATGAAAACTGATTGTAGGTGAATGAAAACGGAGTTTTTAATACGTTATTTATAGAGAAAATCAGTCAAAAAGATAAAATATCAAAACAGAGCACTTGGCGCACGCAAAACAGAGCTGGCGCCAGGCGCCAATGGCTAGCACCAGGCGCCAGGCGCCAATGGCTAGCACCAGGCGCCAGGCCTATTTTTGACGCGTTTTCAAAAATCAGATAAGTTTGCCATACTGGAGGATAAAATCGTATATTTTTCTCGAAAATGCTTTTTGATTTTAATTAAAACTCTGAAAAGTCAACAAAAGTCAATTTATCAATGCTAATTGAATTAGGAATGAAAAGAACCTTCTAGAAGAATCTAGAAGACTAAAACCATTCCTAATTGCATTAGGAATGATAAATCATATTAGGCCCTCCCCTAGATCATTGGGCCGTATATAAAGCTCAAACCGGGCCCAGTTTAGTAAATTGGCCATAACTTCCTCAATATTCATCGGAATTGGGCTTATAATATATCGTTGGAAAGCTCTTGTCAAGCCCCATACAACTACACTACTATTGGACCCATATCATGGACCAACCAAACTGGATTGACTGTTTTCTTTAAAAATAAGTTTTCAAAAATAGAGAGAAGATAAAAGAATTTAAAACTATCTGCAATACTAGACTTTCCACACTTTCGCTTCATTCGATTATGATTCGACGTGAAAGGTACTCATCACTGGGTTTGGTTTTGGGGAGACACAAACAGGTGTCTACACTACTGATATGATAGACTCATGGTCTCCTCCCCCAATAGGATATTGCAAGCTTTGATGGTTCAGCAAGTCTTCATAATTCTACTGCTGGTGTTGTCATTCGGGATGCTATTGTCAAATGTCAATCATATTGCTAGTCGCACTTATAACTTAGGTTCTTGCTCGGCTTTTCTTGCGGAAGCAATTGCCCATCGAAATGGACTTCTTTTGGCCAAGGAGCACAATACTTCCCATATTTTCATTGAAGGTGATAATTTGAATGTTATAAGTATTTTGCAGGGACACTACAACTGCACGTGGAAGCTTCAACTCCTTATGAAAGACACCAAGATCATCTTGGATTCCTTCTCAGCCTTTAATTCTCAACACATCTTTCGTGAAGGAAACAGAGCAGCAGACTATGTTGTGTCTCTAGGTTACTCTACTCCGACCCATTAGAATATTGATCCCTTTTTGGATAGCAAGTTTTTATATTTTTTTACTACAAATTAAGATAGGTTAGGATACGGTGTTGTGAGAAGGCGTTCCTAATTTTTTCCCTGTATGTTACTTTCAAAAAAAAAAAAATGTTGTTGTTAATGTGGTTGATTAAATAACCCTTTATTATTTGTAGAATACATAAAACGCCAATAGCATTAGGATTGGAGCTACTCTACTTGACAAAGAAGGTATTTATAGTTGCCAACCAGCAGAAGATGATAATGATAAAAATTGTCAGGTTCCATTTTATTGATTGTGATGATGGCGGATGTTGTGTTGTTGAATGTGATTGATAAATATATACGGGAGTAACTTTTTCCAAATTTCCAACCATAGATAAGGGAGGGAACTTGTTTTTCTATAGTGTTGTCGACTCTTGGGCTAATTAGGGTGCCAGTCTATTACTTTTGCCGGATAATATCGAATTTTCTTTGCATTAGAATTTAAGAGGGAACTATTGGAGGAGATTCTATGAAAATTTGTCTACTGTCAACCACTTCAAGATTTTTAACGGATGTCCAATATATTTTGGTCAACATATTTTGTATTATATTTCTTTTTAAAAGTTACTGATTTTAATTAACTAAAATTAATTTTACCAAACTGAATTTATTTTTACTGAACTAAAATAATTTTTTTGAATATTACTTTTATACGGTGAAATGAACAATAATTAGTGATTCATGGAGGCGGATGTACTATGCACATGGTACATTCGTTCAGGAAAAAAAAAAGCGGAAAGAACATTATTGACACATTATAAAGAAATGTAAAGAACATTTAGTTAAAGTGAAAAGAACATGGTATAGAATCGTAAAGAACATATATCTAAAGTGCGAAGAATATATTGTTAAAATGTAATGAACATGATAAGAGAACATAAGAGATATAAAAAAAAACAACATAAAGCTATTAATAAGAATGAAAATGACACTATTTTATAAAGAACACATTGTTAAATAATTTTCTTTATCTCTGTGTTATTTGATTGTCAGCGTAATGAATTTTTATTTGTGACATAACAGTCATTGTTTTACTGTAAAATGTTCTTTAAATTTTGTCTTCAGATTGATGGGTGAATATAAATAATGTTCATTACATAATATTATTATGTTCTTTATTAATATTATGCATGTTCTTTAGATATACAAAAAGAACATAAAGTTGGATATTCTTTGTAAAACAACTACGTAGTATATGTTCTTTACAAAATAGTTATATGTTCTTCATAAAACAACTATATGTTCATTCCACCTGTCTTTTTATCAAAAATCCGAATGTACCATACTTGGTACATCCGCTTCCACAAAGAAAATTTCAAGTGAATAGGGCCTAAGCTAGGATTGGGTAAACTTTTTTAGGTCAACTTTTTTTTAAAAAAAATTATTTTATTTTTTTACATTGTATTACACATTGTTAAAATAAATAAATAAAACATTTGGAGACTTTTTTGTTACGATGGAAACTCTTGATGCACTTTGTACGAGTAGTTTGTATCATTTGTTGTGGACAATCCTAAAGCTACAATGAACTAAATTAAATTTTACTGAACTGAAATTAATTTGACTGAACTTTAATTATTTTAACTGAACTGAAATTATATTTATTGATTTTTTTTTCTTTTAAAGTTATGATTTTTACTGAACTGAAATTATTTTTGCAAAACTAAACTTGAACTAAAGTGAAATTAATTATACGCACTGAATATTGTTATTTTATAGTGAAGTGAACGAAGCCTAAATAATTGTTCTCTTCATCTTAAGTGCAGTTCAAATTTGTTCAGTTCAGTTCCTAATTTTTTTCTCTCATAAACAATTAATTTAGCTCGGTTCAATTCATCAAATCACAACAGACCCTACGTGTTTCCTTCACCAAAGAAAGAGGCTATGCAAGTGTGTTTGACCCGTTTGTTAAGGACATTATATCATATCCACAACAATAGTCTCAATTTTTGTCCTGCATAAGCAAGATCTAAAGTATACTTTTCTGGCTCATTGGAGTTATTGCAAGATTTGGAACTCAAAATCAATCAATCAATCAATTACATATTTCAATTAATTACAAATATGATAATATCAATCATTAGACTATTTAACAGCACTACTTATTGCAAACATTGGACGCACTCTCAGAATAGTAATTAGCTAATTTCTTTCATGACTCATCTGTCAATCAATATCTAGTCAATGTTTAGGAAAAATATTGCATTCACATTTTACCCAAAAAAAAAAAAAAAAAAAGCGCATCAAATTAATCTTACGTTCACATTTGAATCTAATCTTTGCCTGAACCCAATATTATGTTTTGCTTGAAAGCCTTGAATGCAAGTATGCAACTTGCATCGAATGTATAGGTATATATATTTTTTAAGCCTTTTCACTTTCTTAATTATTATTCTATGCTAAATTAAGTTCAGGTTCTCAAGTCTTAACCTTTTTAATTGGGAAAATTTGTCTAAAAGGTACTTATATGTTTACCTTTTTGTGAAAAGGGGCCTTATATATTCAAAGTGGTGAAAAAGGTCCTTATAAGTTACTTTTGTTGTGAGGAGGAACCTTGACATCGGAATATGAACGTTGACTTCACTTTTCCGGCATTAACCATCATTTAATATGCACGTGATGTTTTAAAAATGCCTTTTCCTTCTTTTTTTTTTTCTCTTGATTTTAAGGAAGGAGAAGGGATTTTGTGAGAAAATTTGGGAATAGTAAGAGAGAAAATGTGAAAATGTGGGGAAAAAATGAACGAAAGGGCCTTTTTTAAAACATGACGTTCCACCTGAGAGATGGACAACACCGGAAAAGTAAAGTCAATGGTCATATTCCGATGTCAAGGTCCCTCCTCACAACAAAAGTGACTTATAAGACCTTTTTTTACCACTTTGAACATATAAGGTCCTTCTTCACAAAAAAGTGAATATATGAGTACCTTTTTAACAAATTTATCTTTTTAATTTGACACTATATCCATGTTCTCTCTATCTCAAATACACTTATTTAATATAACTAGGTTAAACTCCCGTGCAATCCACGATTGTTAAATATTTTTGACAATAATATTACAAAAATACTACATAAAATATATAAAAGATATTTGGAAATATTTCATCTAGGTATGTAAATATGGAATATGATTGTCAAATTAGAAAGAAAATATCACAAGGTATAACAATTTGTGTAAAAAAGAGAGTGAGAGAGGGAGAGAAGTGAAAAAGGAGGAAAAATTTTCCATCAGATAATGACAAGTGTCATGAAAGAACTTATTTTTAGTATAGGTTAATTGATGATTTGTTCCGAGTATGGAATGGACGATAAGAACAATGCAAGGAACCGTCTTTGGTCCAATATCAGTCTTAGCACAATCAATATATGGAGTGTATTAACTATCTTTGGAGTGATTTGAGGTTTTTTTTTTTATTTTCTTTTTTTTCTTTTTTTTTTTTTTTTACAAATGTGATTAGAGGTCTTGAGGAAACCCATCATATCATATCATATAACTAATATATAAAGCTAAACTTTTAGCCAGATGGCGAGGCAGCGACATTTGGCGTTTCAACTTTTCGCCAAGTGTCGTGCCACATTGGATAGATTTAAGTAGACTTCATAAGATAAAAAAATTAGTTTATAATTCTATTTGGATAGTATTTTAGGATAAAATTGTTAGTTTAGAATTTTATTTTCGATAAAAAACCAATATTTCATATGTATAAATTGAATTATAATTTTATTCAAAAAAATTATTAGATTATAATTTTCAAAATTTATCAAATAAATTTATTTTTTATATCATAATATTTTTTTTGAGCGAATGAAGTAGTTCAAAGCGTAAAACATCAATTTATAATATATACTAATCGGTTAAAATAATATACTTCACAATCTAATAGAATTTTATTACTATATAGACTTGTCAATTAGGGTCGGTTTATGAGTCATCTCGGATTAAGTCACTTTAGGTTATGAGTCAAGAAATGTTCAACCCTTACCCAAAGTTTTGGGTTCAGGTCAATCCAACTGGTTTTGTACATTTATTTTATTTAATTTATTTTTCGCTAATTTTTTTTATATTTTTAATGTATTAAATCGAACATTTTGGAAAGAAAGTCAATGTTCTTCCCCCTGATTATAAAAATTGTTTATTTTTCTTAGACCCACCTCCTTTTTCACGCTTTTTTTTCTCAAACCAAAATTTCTCTATTAAAAGTTCACCATAAAGAGTACATGAATAGTCCATAAGTCAAAGCGTTACGGATATAGAAGACATAATTTCTTAACATTTGTATAAGTTTCAAATGTTAAAATCAAAGGAGGTAGCACAATTCACTTGACACGTGATTTTAATTCATCCAATAAAAAAAATCATAAATAACAATAAATTTGTAAAGCAATTGAAGAAAGACAGAGAAAATACCTGGATAAGAAGGTTGAGGCCAAGAAGGAGGCTGAAATGGAGGAGAATTAGGGCTTTCCAAATTACGAAGCCAAATAACATCATCAACTTTAATTTCTTACCAATTTTTGGAACATGTAAATGCTCATTTGCCTAGAACTCTCATAAATTATCATATAAATTTATTTTTTGTATCATAATATTTTTCAGGAGTGAAGGAATTAGTTCAAAATGTATCGCATCCATTGTTTATAATATATTCTAATCGATTAAAATAATATACTTCACAATATTATATAATTTTATTACTGTGTGTAAATATGTAAAGGTCAGGTCACCAGTCATTTCAAGCAGGTTCATTATTTCAGGTTAAGGGTCAAGAAATATTTTTCACCAATATTATTATTAGTCATTACATGTCTACAAGCAAGTTTAAATCGTCACAAAAATACATCAATTCCTAACTAATTTTGTATCAATGATATGTTTTAAAATTTGACATACAGATTAAAAATATATTTTAAAATTCAATAAATAACCCGGGCATTGCACGGGCAAAAAACTAATCAATATATAATTTTAGGAAACTTAGTGTGATTTTTTAAGCTTCTTAAGGCCCTATAGCCCTTATTCAATTATCTTCACTTAAGCTATGTACTATTCACTTGATTTTATCTTATTTAAACATATTTGAACATATTCGAACTTGATAAACGTTATCAACCTTGAATAAGCAAGCTAAAGGTTGATAAGGCCACACAATTTCAATCAAATAAATTCTAATAAGGTTTGATAAATTTATGTGACGTACTAGATAAACTTAGATAAATTTTTGTAAGATTAGATTAATAAGTTTAGATAAATAGAAATGAGTTAAATAGAATTCACCCTATATGATATGATATTTTTTGATAAAGATGTCTTTGGGCTGGGTAGCGCAGGGCAGGGCTAGGTAGGCCAAGGTAGGATAGTGCATTACTGGGATTTGGACCCATGGGCTCAAATGGACCTATAACAGGCGGAGGGTTGAGCCCAAATCACAAAAAACTAGGCCTCGACCCAGGACTATAGGCCGGCCTAGCCCAAAGCCATCTTTAATCTTAGGCTAGCAACTATCTTTTTCTATTTTATTTAAAAAAATATGTCTTTATTTATTTGTTTTTTATAAAAGTGGGAGAAACTATCATCTTTCTTTTATCTGATCCACCAATATTGTTACGTAGGGTATCTTATATACACATCTAACTAATTGGTCTTAAAGACGTACTTGAATGGTTCACAACTCACAAGCATAAAAAATAAGAAGTATAATTTACCTATTATGTTTATGGGTAATGCTATATATGTAGCCCTAAGGGCTGTATATAAGCATAAATTAACTCTTGGAAATTGTATAAAATTAGGAATTCATGACAAAAACATGCGTAAATCAGTGTAATTAGGGTCTGTTCTCATTAACTGAACTCAACTGAACTGAACTGAACTGAATTGAGCTGAACTGAACTGAACTGAATTGAGCTGAACTGAACTGAGCTGAACTGAACTGAACTGAAATGAATATTTTATAAGAGAAGGAAATTAGAAGCTGAACTGAACTGAACTGAACTGAATTTCAACGTAAGAGAACAGACCCTTAGTGTTTATATTTTGATGATTTCTTAACTTTTTACGATTTTCAAGTGTAAATTTAATACTTATAAGTAGCCCTAAGGGCTAATGTATAACATTTTCCTTTATTTGGGAAGTACTATTGAAATTTGACTCCACTACACTATAATACTAATTAGTGGAGCTTAAGAGAGAAATTAGTTGGATCCATCAAATTGGTTTGTGGACAAGCAAACAATAATTAGCCATGAATTTCGTCCAAATTGATAGCCGTAAAATATAGTTAATTAGTGCAAATTAAATCTTCAATATTGTAAACAAATTAGTGAATTACAGATAATTATGCATCATCCATGATGTCAACAAATTATTAATGATTATGCATCATCCATGCATGATTTTACACGTACACATTAGTGACTTGGATAAGATCAAATAATGTTAATTGTGTTAGCTACATAAGGAAGTATGGGATCATTTTTCCATTCCTCGAATAAAGAGTTTCTTTTGAAATACACCGTATAAAATTGTCTCACATTATATTATTAATACGGAGTATAAAATTAAAAAAATGTAGTCATATTTGTTTCATGCATTTAAAGACGGATCCAGGGGGTGGCCAGCTCAGGCCACGACCCCCCTATGATCCAAAAATCATATAAGAAGTTTAAGCTGCATTGCAATAAGAGCCTGTTCTCTTACGTTGAAATTTAGTTCAGTTCAATTCAGCTCAGTTCAGCTCAGTTCAGTTCAACTCAGTTCAGCTCCTAATTTCCTTCTCTTATAAAATATTCAGTTCAGTTCAGTTCAGCTCAGTTTAGTTCAGTTCAGTTCAGCTGAGTTCAGTCAATGAGAACAGACCCTAAAACGCAAGGTTACTTGGCTGATTTGGTTTTGGCTCACATCTCATAACATGTAGGTTAAGAGATCAAAACCCAAACGAGCCCATTTATTACTTTTTTTTTTTTAATTATTTTTTTTATACTATTCTTTTAATCTTTCTTATTCTTTGTCAAAAAAAATCAAACGTTAAATAAATATTAGTTAATTTATACATAAGCTTTAGAAATTTGGCTCCGTCTACATATAATTCCTAGATCCATCCTTGCATGCATCTTTTCTTTACTTTTTCTTTTTTTTTTTTTTTTTTTTTACTTTTTTCTTTCTTTTTTTAAAAAAAAAAAGTTCATGCATCTTATTTTAACTTATTTTATACTGTAAATAAAATTTAAAAAAAAAGTTAAAAATTTATGATCTTTATTAAGATTACTTATTTTTTTAAAAGATAATTTTAGATGATAAGATAAATAGGTTCAGAAAATTTGTATTTTCTTATTCAGATGATTAAGACAAAGTAAGTTGAATCAACACGACCGGCATTATAATAACACATACAAGATTGTACCCTACAAGAATTTTTTTTTCTTTATTAAAAAAAAATTTACATTTTATTGCTTGAATCTTTAGTCGACTGGTCTTCATCAATCATCATTCATGTTATATTAGGACAGCAACACAAGTAGAGTTGATGTATGAAAACCAATACACCATTTAACTCTGTATGTGTTGAGATTCAAAGCCATAAACAAATGTACCAATAGGCACACTGATAGAAACTTCCTCTCAAGTTAAGATTTGGAAGGTCCATTTTCTTAGTGAGATTTAATCACACATATTTTTTCTTAAAACAAGTTATTAATTAGATCGAAATAAAATTATAAATAGTAGTGGTTCATGTGGTTGTATGCACACACATAGATCTCTGTCCTAAATTTTATTTTCAGGTTAAAAATGTTGAGAATATATCCTAAAGTTAATTTAAAGGAGTAATTAGTAAGTATCGTAGAGTTTAAGTTTTTAATTAATTAGTTAATCAATCAATGTTCCCACCTAAAAGAATTAGTGCTAATATGCATGGTGTGGCTAAAATGTGACCATTGGATCTAAATTTTCGATACAAACATGTTTCTCTCTTACGCAATTATTATAGAGACTCGAGCTTCTCAATTCTATTCTTCCATCTAGTTGACTAGTCTTGCTTATTAGTTTTGCACGTATTCTCAATGACGAGAAAGTATTATAGAAGTATGCGCACGTGGTGAGACGGGTATAAGTTATTGGATATTTTATACGGAGTATAAGTTTTTAAACAATTCAGTTTATAAATATAGATATAGAATTTAAGATACTGAATTGGATATATCAAACTCATGAAAAAACATACCGACTCTCCTAATACATTTTGATTCTCATATTGTAGTGAATTTACAGGTAGTACTCAAAATAAGCCTGTATTTTTCCGTTCCCTTTGAAACATTTGTTTTATATGGATAAAAATTCTCTCTATCCTTTTCCTCGTCACATGAGTTTCTTTTTATCATCTCCCTTCATTTCCTAAAATATCATGCTACTTCACGTTACAATTAAAAGAGAACGAAAAAAAATACTTATGTTCATCTGCCAAACATTAAGTGAGTGACAATCGTCTTGCACAATTTGTACTATACGTTTAACCACATTCTTGACCAAACTAATCTATACTTAGTATTTAAAAACTATAACCAAGGAAAACACACGTCTCCATCCTATTGCACTTCAATATCTTTTTCTCTAATCCAAATGCCACATGTATTCTTACATCATTAATTAATTTTTTATTACACTATATTTCTTTAATTCTTTCATGTACATTTTATCTTCATCTTCCCTATTCCATTCAAGCTTTTGCTTTTCTCTCTTTAATTTAACCACTCCACCCTTTTCTCTCTTTAATTTTAACCCCTCCCTTATTTAATCCCCATTTTCAATTACAATTCCAAAGATTAAATTTCTTTAATCATATTATTTATCACACATTATGACCATAGTGGCTTATTGATATTTCATAATTCATCTTTCAATGCAATTTTTTTTATGAATAACCCGTGCATTGTACGGGTCAAAAGACTAGTTAATAATAATAAAAGTATTCTTAATTAGGTAGATGGTTGGAGTTTTCCATATATACATGTCGACAACAAACGCCTAATACTATATATGATTAATTGATTTTTACATAGGCAGGAATTCCTCATTCACAAAATATATATGATGGTTTAATTTATAATATCTAGATTGATAAGACATCTAAAAGCGTGTATATGTTGTGTTCATCCCATAGTCCGGAATTCTCATTCACATAAAATCATTCATATGCAATATTGTAATATTAATATTGTTTTAAGCAAAAACAAAACAAAATTTGAATTCCTGCATTAATTGTGATGTTTTAACTAAATTTCCCTATTTTATTTTTTTAAAGATTGTCCCACGTTTTTTATCAAGTTGTCTCTAAACGATTGTTGGCATGGTAATCACGATTTCTTTCTACTTTATATACAATCATACATGCTAAATAACATATTTTCTCATCTTTTTAACACAACTTTTTTTAAAAAGTTAAAACTGAAATAAGAATATTTATTTACTACGTATTATTTATTTTAAAAATGGAGTACTAAATTACTTGTGTATATCATACTTCAATCATGCATGCATTATTGTGGACCATTATATTGGAAATGACAAATCCCAATTGGAGACTATTATTAATCCAAAACTTAGATAAATAATATGCACCACATTACTGCTTGCTATAAAGTGACAACCAACATTAATGTCAGAATAAATTTCAGGATACTTGTTCATTTTCCCATCTATATAAACCGATCTACATTTTCAAATAAAAGTATTTAGGAAGCAATATTTCTTAACACTCTCATCTCCCATAAATAATATATAAAATAAAAAAAAGGGAAGAGTTCTTTGCATTGCTAGGTTGCAATAATATGGAGATTGATAAAAAAGAAAGCATGGAGGAGAATAACAAGAAGAAGATCGTGTATAGTGGTGTCAAAGCCATGCCATTTGTTATAGGTACCTATGTCATACCCTCACCTTTTTCCGTTCTCTTTTACAATATTTTTTCTGTCTATAAAAATTCTTCTTGTTTGAACGGTGATTGTCTCAATTAAAATAAAACTTTTTAGAGATAACGGGAAAATTAGTTTTTGGTGAAAGATAGCTTGGAATATAAATTTATGGATAATTTATAAAAATTGTTACACATTAATTTTTACAATAACTGTAGGAAGATTATCTATGATTTACAATGAAAAAAAAATATTTCTTCGTTTTTTCTTAAATGCCGTTTAGTTAGTATTAAAAAACGAAGGAAGTGTATACAATTAAGTAGTTATGCTTTTGTGACCTTGTCTTGGTCTAGTGGTACGAGCTGAACTTTGTGCATGTGACATCAAAGGGTGGAGAAAGTGAACATGAACAATAAAAGTGGTGTTATTTTTAGTAAATTATGCAAAAAAAAAAAAAAAAAAAAAAAAAAATTATGCTAATAGAGTTTCTAATTTGTTATACTTGTGTACAGGAAATGAGACGTTTGAAAAGCTAGGAACAATAGGAACATCACACAATTTATTGGTGTATCTAACCACAGTGTTTAACATGAATAGGATGAATGCTACAAATGTTCTTAACATCTTCAATGGATCAGCCAATTTGGCAACCCTCCTTGGTGCTTACCTTTGTGACACCTACTTTGGCCGGTACAAAACCTTGGGGTTCGCAAGCATCGCCTCTTTCTTGGTAACATACGTTACTTTACGGATTTTTTAAGTGGTCGTTTGGTTGAAATTAGGAAATATTATTTCTAAAGTTAACCTATGTCAATTTTGATTGTAGGGAATGCTATTTCTTACAATGACAGCCGTAATACCATCGTTACACCCTCCACACTGCGCTACAGGCGAAAATTGCGTGGGAGCAACAACAGGGCAGCTAGCATTTTTGCTAGGAGGATTAGCATTTTTGATCATAGGAGCAGGGGGGATTAGGCCATGTAACTTAGCATTCGGAGCAGATCAGTTTGACCCGGAAACAGAATCGGGTAAACGAGGGATCAGTAGCTTCTTCAACTGGTACTACTTCACGCTTACATTCGCAATCATGATCTCTGTAACCTTGGTTGTGTACATTCAGACTGATGTTAGCTGGGGTATAGGCCTTGCAATACCGGCTTTTTTCATGTTTCTTTCGTGTGCGTTGTTCTTCTTGGGGACTAAGTTGTATGTTATGGTTAAGCCCCAAGGAAGTCCCCTTGTGAGTGTGGTGCAGGTCATGGTTGCTGCTTTTAAGAAACGCGGCTTGGAGTTGCCGGAAAAGCCTTCCCTCTCCTTGTTTGATCATGTTCCTCATCAGTCTATCAACTCCAAGTTCCCTCATTCTGATCAATTCAGGTATGACAGTTATACTTGATACTATTTTTAGATGTCCGGAAAAAAATACCGCCACGATTCCTTATGATAACTCACTAGTGGAAACAATACTATTAGTAACTGGCAAAAAATGACTTTTAGTAACTGGCATTGTTAGTTGCAATTAACTAATCTGATGATGTTTTTCTGTGCTTTGTAGATGCCTTGACAAAGCAGCTATCATCACAAACGACGACAAAATCAATCCAGAAGGATCAGCAGCAAACCCCTGGAAACTTAGTCCTGTACAGCATGTAGAACAAGTAAAATGTGTAATCAGAGTATTTCCCATTTGGATTTCTGGTGTCTTCTACACCATATCCATGGTAACGACAGGAAACTACGTCGTATTCCAAGCCTTACAGTCCAACAGAAGCCTAGGAGGAACTAACTTCAAGATTCCAGCTGCGTCCTACACTATATTCTCCATGCTAGCAATGACAATCTGGATACCTGTCTATGACAGAATCGTAGTTCCGAAACTCAGAAAAATGACAGGAAAAGAAAATGGGATAACAGTCCTGCAGAAGTTGGGGATTGGTATGGGTCTTAATATTATAGCCCTTGTTGTTTTCGGGCTAGTTGAGCAGAGGAGAAGAGTATTGGCTCTGACTAAGTCGAGTCTAGAGGTTGATCCTCACAGAGGTGTGATTTCATCATTCTCAGCAATGTGGTTAATACTTCCTTTAGTACTTTCAGGACTGTCAGAAGCATTTGCTATGATCTCGCTTGTTGAATTTTACTATAAGCAGTTCCCAGAGAACATGAGAAGCATTGGTGGCGCGTTCTTGTTCTGTGGGATGGCTGTTTCGAGTTACTTAAGCAGTTTCCTGCAGTCTGTTGTTGATAAGATGAGTAGGAACTCAAAGAGTGGAAGTTGGTTGAACGAGGATTTGAACAAAGCAAGGCTAGATTATTTTTATTATGTCATTGCTTGTTTACAGTTTGCTAATCTTTTCTATTTTTTGGTGTGTTCAAAGTGGTATAGGTATAGAGAAAGTATTAGTACCTCTACTGATGAAAGTATAGATGAAATCAAATCCGAAATATCTCTTGTTTGAACATGGAAGATTATATAACAAGTACTAGCTTAGTTTAGTTATGTCGTCTTAGCTTGATGCATAAATTTTAGTTCTTGATCTTCTAATTTGTACTAATACAAGTAAAGACAGTAAGAGGTTCTCTAAGTTCAATCTTATGATGTTACGTCTTTTTTCCACTTGCACAAAACCTATAAGAAAAAGAGGATGCCCCGATTTCTCATGGTTCATAATGACATTTTTGTGAATAAATCAACAACTTTTTCATTATTGTGAGCTCCACAATTGAATAAAGTTGTTAATTTATTTACGAAAATGCCATGTGAGAAATAAAATTTGTTTCTCACCATGAGAAACAGGGAATTTCCCTAAGAAAAATATGTTAGGATCGGGAGAAAATTTCTAAGTCCAATCTCGTGATGTTACATTTTTTGTATTGTAAACAACATGTTAGGAAAAATGAAAGATTACAAATTACTACAGTTCCAAGATTAAAGTTTTTTATTTTTTACTTACTCATCAAACCCTAAAAGAAAAACACGTTTAGCAAGAGGTTTCTAAATTCATCTTATGATGTTACAATTTTTGTGTTGTAACCACATGATTGGAATTGAAAAAAAAATGAATGATTACAATTCTACAATCCCTACAATTCCAAGACCAAAGCTTTGATATATATTTTCTTAGCCGGCCTATAAGAAAAACATGTTTAGGAAAAGGCTTTATCGAAATTCAATTTTCAATTAAAATAAGCTCAATCAACCAGAAAATATAACGAGTACATATTTAGCTAAATTCAAACAAAAGTAAGTTTGATCAAAGAAGTATATAAATCCATACAGTATAAAGGTTTTTCAAGTGATAAGAAGGAAATTTTTACGGATAAAATAAATTTTGATGCCAATGAAATTCACCAAATAATATCTAGCTAATATTGTGCTTTTGCACCACGAAAATGTGTCATTTTCTACTATAGCAACACATGACATGGGGACCAAAAAAATATTAAAAGTGATGTCACTAAGTGTAACATAATTGTACTAGAATTGTTTTTCACAAAGTTGGAATCTTATCATCTTAAGATGATAGATAGATACTATCTTGTTAATGGCAATAGGGGATTTATTTAAATTGAATGCATTTCCCACAATTAATGGCTATAAAAACTTAGGGGACCATAATAACATATAATTACTACAGTAGTTGTCAATTTAATTAAATAGGAACAAAAATTTGATGGAATATCCCATTAAATTCCTACAACTTTTTGTTTGTTGAGGGGATGTAAGAGGAGTTGATTTAGCTTTTGTTTGAGAAGAAAGATATTGTAACCAAAGGAGGAGGTGGAACCAATGCAAGGGGTGTCTTGAGAATATTCACGGACACAATCAAGATAGAATTTTTGTTCATGCACGTACAAGAACCACATAATTAAATAAATAATAATGATTATAACATGTACAAGGTACAACCAGTTTTACAACTTGATAATCATGAAACTTGAAATTCGTTTTATTTAGGATGTACTAAGACATGTTGCACTCGATCTAGGATCATTGATAGATTGAAAAACCGCTATTCAAACTCCATAGTAGTCGCGTACATTTGAACTTCCAAATCTTATCGTAATTCATAATTTCGAGGGGGAGGAGGAAGCCAAAGTCAAAGAGAACCATCCAAGCTGCTCAAACACCATTACTAGCTAAGAGACATGGAAAATGGAATGTACCAAAGAGGCGTAACAAAGCATTCAACTACAAGGCTAGATAGGCCGCGTAAGAAGATAAATGAATAGCGGCATAATAGTATTGAGAAGTCACTATCAGCCTATACGGTCACATAAATAGTCTACATGAATTGATTTATGTGATAGTCATCTCCAGCTATAGCCTAGCTAGAACTCCAGAAAGAGCTTCTAATTGCGCACATTCAACTAATTTAGTCGGTAAAGTTTTTAATTTAATATTGATAAGTGACATGCTAGTAAAACCTTTTCAAAATCCACCAACTTAATTTAATTTAAGACCGAATATCATCTACGCCATATCACCTTGTCTTGCTGACACCCTTAGAAGTTAAAATACCTTTTAAAAAAGATGTAAAGGCGCTTTTTTAGTTTAGAACTTTTTTTCTTCATCTTTTTTGACAACCACTATTTCATGTTTCAATCATGAAATGTACTTGTATGAGTGTATCTTGTTTGATAGTGCATGTTCACTAATCAGTAAGTGATTGCCAACCTTATACTATAAATCTAGAACACAACAGAAAGTGAGAAAGGTGAACATTATAAACAAATATTTGATACTATATGATATCTTAATTGTTATTTAAACCAATTTAATATACTATCTAAGATTCTTTGGATTTGGTTTGACAGCATAAAATACCATTAACAATCTAACATGTCATTTGCAAATCGGCGGTCATAGCGATGACTTTAGTACTCATATCGTTGTCAAGCAACGTTATCATAGTGTGAGCGCAAGGAAGTAGGAATGGCAAGCTGACGTCTAGTTTGTCTCGTAACACTAAAAATGTCTTACTCGACGTACTCTCAAACCAATCATATATTTATACTCCGTATTAGAAACTTTGTTTTCTATTACAGAGTATAAAGAGAATTGATTCAGTTTAATTTAACCCTTAAATTATTGAGCAAAATCCGTTGAGAATGATATATGATGTGTGGTTGTGACCATGATAATGTGGCACTCTTAGATGCAAGGGAATTTATTGTATGAACCCCAAGAAACAAGGTAGGGAAAGTTGTTTTCTAGTCCAAGGGATAGATGTGTCTTATTACTCCGTCCTATCATACTCTAAATCTAGCCAATTTCGGAAAATAACAATAATTTCATATAAGCTAAAGTTTGGGGTTAGTAATTTCAAATAAGTTGAATTCAGGTTAAAAGTTATACGAGTTTAATACACAAATATAACATGTCGTAGTTAGTTCAAATGTGTAATAGTGAAAAATTACCTAGGTGAAGATAATAAACACTAGATTGTTCTCGTTGCTAAAGGTTTTAGTCGTCGTTCATATGACATATTTTTAACCATCTATACAGTATTGTAAATTTTGAAAAAATCAAAGAGCATGATGAGGTATAGAAATTTTCTTAAGGAAGGTTCACTTCTCTTTTTGGAAAGAGGTCAAGGTAGGTAAACATTATATCAAAGAGCCTTCAATAATTAAACTTAGCACCAATATTTCTGACTTATAAAGAGCTCACTCAAGCAAAGCACTATAAACTTAATAAAAACAAAAGAAGCAACATAATCCTCAGGAATAGCCATGGAAGAACCTAAAACAGTTGTAGATAATGAAAAGCCAAAGCTCAACTACAAAGGATTAAAGGCCATGCCTTTCATCATAGGTAAGAATATACCATTATCGCGATTTTTGTACTACTGTAATCAAACTAATCATTGTGTACAAAATTTCAGGAAACGAGACATTTGAGAAGCTCGGGGCAATTGGTACCTTGTCCAATTTGTTGGTCTACTTAACAACAGTTTTTAACATGAAGACTATAACAGCAACAACTTTGATCACTGTCTTCAATGGTACAACCAACTTTGCAACTCTGCTAGGTGCTTTCCTTTCTGATACTTACTTTGGCCGCTACACCACCTTGGGATTCGCTACGATTGCCTCGTTTTTGGTACTTTGATCTGCCTCTTGCATCCTCTTATCAGAAAGTATTTCCATGTTCAAAGAGCAACAATTGAACTAAGGTGCAATAGTACAGTAATATAGCAGGATTTAGTGTCAGATGCTTGCAGCTTACCTTTGCAGTTAGACTGTTAGTTCTAATTTCTGCAGTCCTTTGACAAAATTAACATAAGTAGTAAAAACTATACGTATGACTAACTTAAGGTTTGTTATGCAGCTTAAATCATACGATATACAATTTCCGAAATCTCATAACTGACAGAGATTCTGAACAAACTCTTAACATCAAATTTAGGATGTTTTAGTTCCTGTTTTTTTCTGCTTCATTTTCAAGTTGCAGAGTTTTATTTCTTGAAATAATACTATAACTAGCAATGATTAAGCAGATGATTTGGACAACAGAAAACTCGAACAGTCGAACTAAAAAAAAAAAAACCTTTTCAAACTTTACAATTAAGTGCCTGAATATAAGCAAAATCTTACTCTCTGCAAACTGTTTTCAGGGATTATTTGTGATAGACTTAACATCAGTAATCAAGAAACTTCATCCATCCCCTTGTGGCGACGAAGCAAAAGTCTGCAATGGACCGTCACAAGGGCAGTTAGCATTTTTGCTGATGGGGTTCGGACTGCTGATAGTAGGAGCAGCAGGCATAAGGCCATGTAACTTAGCCTTCGGGGCTGATCAGTTCAACCCTAATACAGAATCAGGAAAGCGAGGGATCAACAGTTTTTTCAATTGGTACTTCTTCACTTACACTTTTGCACAGATGGTGTCCCTGACACTGATAGTTTATGTGCAGTCTAATGTGAGTTGGAGTATTGGTTTAGCCATTCCCGCGGCTCTTATGCTGTTAGCGTGTATACTGTTTTTCATGGGCTCGAAGATCTATGTGAAGGTTAAGCCTGAAAGTAGTCCTATGGTGAATTTAGTGCAGGTTATAGTTGCTGCTGTCAGAAAAAGAAAACTGAAGCACCCGAATTCTCATCAGTTTGAATCTGTACTCAAATATTTGCCTTCTGATTCTATCAACTCCAAATTACCTCACACAAATCAGTTCAGGTACGAAAAATGCACTAGATTGGAAAGTTGACAGCATTGTTTAGATTTTCAATAGATATTGTGTTACACCTACTGAAAATGTAATGAAATCTTTTCAGATTCCTTGAGAAAGCCGCGATTATAACCTCTGAAGACCAAATTAAACCGGATGGGTCAGCAGTAGACGCCTGGAAACTCTGCACGATGCAGCAGGTAGAAGAGTTGAAATGTGTACTAAGAGTGTTACCTATATGGGCATCAGCCATAATATACCATGTTCCTGTTGTGCAAATGCACACGTACGTGATATTCCAAGCACTTCAGTCAAATAGACGCCTTGGAAAAACAAATTTTCAAATTCCAGCTTCATCCTACATTGTTTTCATGATGATAAGCCTCACTGTTTGGATCCCAATCTATGACCGAGTATTAGTCCCATTCCTCGAAAAAATCAGGGGAAAAGAGGGGGGAATCACAATCCTCCAAAGGATGGGAATCGGAATAATATTATCTATTCTAACCATGCTTGTGGCAGGGTTAGTAGAAAGTCATCGCAGGAATCTTGCTCTTACACAACCAACTCTTGGAAATCTCCCAAGAAAAGGAGAGATTTCTTCAATGTCAAGTTTTTGGCTGGTTTTTCCTTTAGGCATAGCAGGGTTTGCTGAAGCATTCATGGCAATCGGTCAAGTAGAGTTCTACTACAAACAGTTTCCGGAGAACATGAGGAGCATTGCTGGATCCATTTTCTTTTTAGGCATCGGAATGTCAAGCTACTTAAGCAGTTTTCTGATCTCCATAGTTCATAGAACAACAAAAAAAGGCGCATCAGGTGATTGGTTAGACGAGGATCTTAACAAAGGGAAACTAGACTACTTCTATTACATGATAGCTGCACTATGTACCTTCAATTTTGCTTATTTCCTTGTCTGTGCTAAATGGTTTAAGTATAAAGGCAGTAGCGAAAATGCCAAGAAAATAGATGCAGAGCCTATTGGGTGTGTAGAGCTTAGTGAGTCTCATAAGGGAGCTGTATGATTTTCACAATAATAAAATGCAGAAACAAGAAATTTCCAACTTTTACTTGAGTACTTCGTATATACTTGTATAATTTAAATCGAATTCTACGATGCCTTATCATAACAACATACATTTGGGGATGAAGTTGCATTATTGTGATCCAAGTACTTCTTAGAAAAATAAGATTCAAAGCTATGAGAGCGAGCGACGACAAAATAGAGGTAAAGATGGTCCCTAACCTCCTACTCCTCTAGTAGAGAAAATGTCAAGGCACAATTACTGCAGTTTTGGCTTTAAGAGCCAACTTTCTACATGTCCTGTTCCACATGCTTTAAACTACAAAATGTGAAAGAAATGGATGGAATTGATAGAAAAGAGTCAAAAGACAAGTGCATTATCAATCACAAGAATACAATCCAAAAATAAAGTAAGACTTTTATAAACTTGAAATTTATACAATCTTTGACAATAATAAACTAGAAACAACAAAAACATTTAAAAACAAAAAAAGGTCTATTTATACTCATATATGACTAATAACAGTGGACGAAAAGTTATAAATGCCAATTAGTGAAATTATTGTTATACTGGAGTAAGCACTAATGACATTTCGCACCTTGTTAGTTGCCATAGGTGTTATAGGTGATTACAATTCGTCTGAAAGTAGACGTATTTCCAACTCTCCAAAGAACGGTATGGAAGGCTTTGAAAGTTATAGCATTGTAACAGAAGCATCAAAGAAAAATCTGCTTCAGGAATAATCGTGCAGAAACAAGCCTCTTAACATTGTTAGAAAATAAGCTAGTGTTATCCACCAGCAAATGCACTTACAATGTCAAAAGACCGAAAAATACTCATCTAAATCAAATGCTGATGCAATGATGCTTTAACCGTTCTTTCTGTTTTGCTAAATCATTTTAATGATGAACATACACTCATTATATACCTGAATTCAATTCAGGTGCTAGTAATGTCATGTAACTTTAGTTATGTTACAGTTTAATTGGGGTTAATGAAGATCGGTGTTGTCGAGTCTACTAGTAACTTGTACGAGGTGTAACCCATAAGTTCTTTGCTCCATCAGAAGCAATCAGCATCATTCTTTGCTCCTCGTCGAAACCCTCAAAGCACAAGTGATCTTCTGAATCACAAATAAGTTCCTTTTGAGTATAAAACCTCTCTGTTAGCTAATTTAACAGATGTAAGTGACAATTATATACGAAGTACTTTTTACCAATAGCAATGGAACTTCAAGGACAACGACAAATCTAAGGCGCCCGACTGTAACAGCTTGTACAATTATGTTATGTTATAAGCCGTACTTGCAAGTTGCAACAGCAATGTAGAGAAGACCATGAATGGGAAATGGATGGCAAGAACCAACCATGAGAACTTTTCATTTCATAATAGCAAAAGCATGTTTACACAAATAAGGAAGTTGTTTGTAAGGGGAAAAAAAAAAAAAAAAAAAAAAAAAAAAAAAAAAAAAAAAAAAAAAAAAAAAAAAAAAAACTAACTCACAACTACATGCTGTACTTATCTTT
Source organism: Chenopodium quinoa (assembly GCF_001683475.1). Lineage (NCBI taxonomy): Eukaryota > Viridiplantae > Streptophyta > Magnoliopsida > Caryophyllales > Amaranthaceae > Chenopodium > Chenopodium quinoa. The sequence continues at coordinate 3,462,844 of NW_018744626.1, read as the reverse complement.
ACGCTCAGCATTTTATACTTAATGCTATTGTATAACCATGGGTTTAACCTCAAACAGTGTATGATCCCTGGATAGTCTCGATGTCGAGCCCCTTTAGTTTCACCACTGAATCCACGTGTCCTTTAAGAGTAAGAAGTTCCCTCAACCTGCAACAAGGTAAGTTCAAGTGAGCAAATGAGAATTTGTACATCTCCATTGTATGCACCAGGTCGCACAGCAAAGTACTTGTTCGGGTCAAAATCTGTTTTTTTTTCCCCCTTTATGTATAAGCTATAAAGTGTGGTTTAGTACCAACTTTTTCATGCATCTTACTACTATCTAGGGCATACACAGTATAAAAAAAATAATAAAAAAAAAAAAAAAAAAAGAAAGAAAGAAAACCAAGGAACATAGGGAACATTGAATGACATCCTTCTTCACAAAAAGGTTACCTTGCCATTTCTGCTCTTCTCTTGGCCTCTTCAGCCATTTGATTGAGTTCATGATAGCTTGTTCGTTCAGTGAACATCTTCGCTTCTGGTGCTTGTAGTCCATGGAGAGTTCTTTGTGCATGTGCCCACTTAAGTTCACGTTCTTCCTTTCCAAAATCTTTCTTTTTGGTGAAGGCAATCTGCAAATATAGAGAAAACAGTAAGTAATTGCAAAAAAAATAACGTTTTTCCTCAAAGTTTACACCAGCAATAACTTGCTGCCAACCATACCCTTTGTTCAATAACAAGATCCCAAGCTCTTCCACTCAATACATAGCGGATGAGGAATTTGACAAAATCAAGTGGAATGTAGAAGATGAGATTGTATAGCCAAATGACACCAGCCCAACCCCAACCAATCCCTTCAATTGCAGCAAAGGCCCAATTTGCATATACTGCAATCAAAGTAGCAACCTGCAAGGTCGAAAAGCTGAATTAAGATCTAACCTAGGAATCAAAGCAAATGAACTTAAAAAGTCAGCGAAGAAATGAACATTATGACATAAAAACTACTTACCAGCTGGGCGATTATGAAAGCACCAACTAGAAATAGACCAGGACGCTCCACAAATGACCAACTTCGAGATCGAGTAACAAAAATAAGAGCCTGACTAATTGTGCTGACTTGAAGATATATAGCAGATGCAAGCTTGTGCGTGATAACCAAACGTGCACTTTCAGTAGTAGCTGATTGTCTGTTTAAGTGTGAAACCCCAAACAATCTCTGCAGAATGGCCAGAAAACTTAGTCAACTTAATGGGCTATGAAAACTCAATGCAGAAATGTGGATGCAACTACACAAATAAAAAATTATAAGAGAAAAAGTTGAAATTCAACAGTCAACACTATGTTTAGTCAAAAGCACAACCACATACCGGAAAGAAATCAGTCTCATATGCTGCCCAGAAAAATATCACCGTCATCATTGCCAAGTAACTGCCAATGACAATTCCAGTGGCAAAAATCTCAGAGAGCTTCCAGCTGTCTGGCATAGGAGATGGCTTCACCCTATCCTTCGATATGGTCATAATGGTACCTGAAGGCCGAAATCATAGTCAATCAGCAAGAATAAGTACACCATATGTATTTGAGAAGCTCTTCAATGGAACAATTGATTTTTGGAATAATGTATAAACTTCCACAGAAAAGGATCAGAGTTTCAAAGTCATCGAAGTTGGTTTTGGAACAATTTTCCATAGTAATCATTCCTTCCTCTGATAGGGAAAAAGGAGTATTCATCAGTAGTACTGGAGAGGTGGGACTTATGTCGGTTTTCCTTTTAACAGATACACAGTGGTAGGGTATTGCTTCCCTTTTTCCTCAAACCACCCAGAGTAATGTAGATTAGAATGAACTGAGAGCACAAATGAGCAACAGAATCCTGTAACTCAATACAATTGGCTAATAGATGAGAAGCCAGTATTACATGCTCTGCTAGTCTGCTGAAACTTACTATTCTACAGTGGTAAAGCAGAGTATCTAGATAGAACCCAATCAAAGATTTTACACCCCAGCAGTTTCATGATTAAAGGTCTTCTAAAATTCTATTACCAACTATAAGCCTCTATAAATCAACAACACAGGGTTTGCATCTTCAAGTGAAAAATTGATAAAAATAATATGAGATTTAAAAGGTGAAATTAACATCTATAATGAACTAGAATGAGATCTTGTCAATAATTAACATTATTTTGAAAGAGGGGAGGAATCAGATAGAGAGAAAATGACACATGAGAACACATAAAACAAAAGCAAAAGCATACCATCATTGAGAATGGCAATGATAAGAACCATGAAGGGTGGAAAATCAAACTTCCATATAAGAGCCAATAGCATGAAGCCAAGCTGTCATTTAGAAAGGAAAACTGTAAGAAAATATCTGTGAAATAATCACATATATAACAGCCACAGGGACTGTACAACAAAATTCTCTCAAAACACAGACAGTAACTTACCACAATACGAATGGTAATAGAAACAGCATAAATCTGCAAGGCAGGAAAGAAGAAAGGTAAAGCCACGGAAAGTTAAAGTGGCATTTAAGTAAATACTGCCTCCTTATTGAATAGACCACAAAATGTGAAGAAAATATTCCAAGAAAAAACTTACGGTATAATTTTTCATTCTCTGGAAGATTGCTCGACTAGTCAAAACAGCACTAATAATAACACTAAGACCAGGCTCAGTAAGAACAATATCTGAAGCACTACGAGCAGCATCGGTTGCATCAGCAACAGCTATCCCAATATCAGCCTTCTTAAGAGCCGGAGCATCATTCACTCCATCACCAGTCATTCCACAAATATGTTTCCGAGCTTGCAATCGCTTGACAATTTCATATTTATGCTCTGGATTAATTTAAAATGTCAAAAAGCCACAAATATATATGTCGATAAATCCAACATGCAGATAATCTGCCCAAAAATGAAAGTAAATGGAAGAGGCTTTAATGCGGTTGCAATAGTAGTAAATTACCAGGGAAAACACCAGCAAACCCATCCGCTTTTTCAATCAGATCATCAATTGGTAAAGAAGTAATAGAATCATCCTTACTCTGCCCAAGTAAAGACGATGAAGGGTACATGTTAGTACCCATACCCAAACGACGACCAGTTTCCTTTCCAATTGCCAGCTGATCACCTGATACAATTTCAGCCATTGTGGCAATGACATTTGCATTAGCTTCCAGTGCATACACCCCAAAGGCCCAAAAAGAATGTTCTTACAGAGTTTAGACAAACTTACCAGTGATCATTTTTACACTTACTCCAAGATTCAAAGCTCTCCTTATAGTATCTGCACTGTCATGTCTTGGTGGATCAAAGAGAGGCATGAGACCAATGAATTGCCATGGACTTCCAGGACTTTCTTTCCTCCCCTCTGGAACTTCCTGAAAGAGCATGTACAGAGTATTAAAAACTGTCAATAATTTTTCAACAATAATTAGTTATCCCTTTTGGAAAAAACTCCTTTCATAAGGGATAGAAAATCACCTGGTATGCAACAGCAAGTGAACGCAAGCCTCGTTCAGCAAACTTGTCTATAACAGCATGAACTCTTCGTTCGATGTCTGACTTATTGTGAGCCAGATTCAAAATCTGAAATGCAATAAAAAAAATTAAAAAAAAATATTTATGATGTGTGTCAACAAACTACATATAGTACCTGTTATTTGGATAAAAGGGATTTTACTAACATACCTGCTCTGGAGCACCCTTGCTGACCCTATGCATTTTACCATCCCTGTCAATATAAGTCAATGCTGTTCTTTTATCAGTGGGGTTGAAAGGCAGAAAGTGAACCTCTTGAATGCCAGCCCGAGCCTATAAAAAGTGATCATATCAGCTAAAAAAAGTGCAGGAAGAAGCAAAAGAATAAAACAAACACAACATGAGATCAATAAATCAACCTCTTTTGGATCAGCCAGCATGCCAACTATTGCAGCATCTATTGCATCCTGGTTTTCTATCCTGGAGGCTTGAGCAGCCATAAGCACAACAGTATCTGCATCCACTCCTTTGGCAAATACCTGCAACAGATTTCACTTGAATATGAATAGCATGAACTATGATGGGTTTTCAAATAAAGTAACAGAGGCTACAGAACTTGCCTCGATCAGATTTTTGTCTACTGTGAGCTTGTTCAATGTCAAAGTTCCAGTTTTATCACTGCAAAGAACATCCATACCAGCCATCTCCTCTATTGCAGTCATTCTCTTTGTAATGGCACCCTGCAGTTCATTACGTAACTTTTAGCATTGTACAGCAATAAAGCAGTAAACTAGTCAATATGAATAACACTTGCTAGGGAAAACCAACCTGCTGGGCTAGGCGATGTGATCCGATTGCCATCGTGACTGATAGAACAGTGGGCATGGCAATAGGAATTCCTCCAATGAGAAGAACAAGCAAATTGTCAATTCCAGGGCGATATGCACGATGTTGAATAGGATACATGACGATGATTTCAACTAGCATTCCAACAGCAATAGAACAGATACAAAAGTTCCCTATTGCTGTTAAAACCTACAGAATTGCACAACATTTCAGCATCACCACAACTGTAGAAAGGGCAATGGTGCTAGACTGCTAATCACAAATGACAAAGTATCAATAACAAAATAAACACATCATATTTGTTGTACTTGCCTGTTGGAAATGACCAACTTGATTGGTGGAATCAACAAGGTGAGCCGCCTTTCCAAAAAATGTGTGCACACCAGTTGCAATGACAACAGCTTCAATTTCTCCTTGTTTGCAAGTAGAACCAGAGTATACACCATCCCCTGGGCCTTTTGTAACTGGAAGGGACTCTCCCGTCAATGAGGACTGCAACCATACAGGTTCCAGTTACTAATTGCAACTAATTTATCGTCTAAGAATATTCTATCCTTTCAATAACATCACTAAAATGTCCTACCTGATCAATCTTCAAAGGATCTCCGTCCATAAGACGAGCATCTGCTGGAACTATGTCCCCTAGTTTGATACTAATAATGTCACCAGGAACCAATACTGCTGCATCTTCCTCACTCCACCTTCCATTACGTAAGACCTTTACATAGCAATTGTTGCAACCCAAATAAAGAACATAATCGATTATATTAACATCAATACATCCCATTTATAAGGACGAATTACGACTTCAACAAAACAAGTAGTCTAGTGAGTACCTTAGCTTTAGGAGCTAAACGAGCCATGAGGGCAGCGGCTGCATTACCAGCATTGTTCTCTTCGATAAAGCTAATTGTCGAGTTAATCACCAACAATGTAATAATTCCCACAAAATCTTGCCAATCAGGAGGCTTGCCCTGATGAATTTAGAAGGTACAAATCACGATTCCGAAAACACTAAATTTTCCTAAGCAGTACACTAAGCAAATTAAGAAATTCTCACCCCTCCATTAGCAAGAGCAATTGCCATAATAGCTGCAGCTTCCATAACCCATGATAAAGGGTTCCACATAAACCCCAAGAACTTCAAGAATTTGCTCTCCTAAACCACACCCATAATTTATAATCATGAGTAAATATATCAACAACATTACACATTAATTAGTAGCAACATAATCCATAATATCATTAAAAATAATCATCATAATTCAGCAAAATTGTACTATAATACACAAATTATATATAATTAATATGTAAAAAAATGATTTACTAAAAATGGCAAAAAAACAACAAGAATCTTACCCTTTTCTCCTCAAGTTTATTGGGACCAAAAATTGTTAATCTTTCTTGTGCAGCATCAGTTGTAAGCCCCTCTTTGCTACATCTTAGATTCTCAAAGACCTCTTCCAGAGGTATATTCTCCTGCACCCACAAATTTTCCAAATAAAATTAAAAATTACCAACAAAATGAGCAAATAAAATTACAAATTTTAAGCAAGAATAATTAGCCATAAATACCCATCAAAAATAAAAAATAAAAAAACAGATCCATTACCAAATCAACAGCTTCTTTCAGCACTGCTTCCAAAACTTCAGACTTTTCAGCCATTTTTTCTGAACTCAAAACTTAACTTCACCTTTATTTTTGGACTAAAAACTTAATTTACAGATCATAACCATAAAGAAAGCTGCAAACAAAAAGACCATGAAAACTATAAGAAAGCAGAAAAATGGTAGGTATGATAAAATAATATATAAACAAATTATAATTATAAAAAAAAATGAGATTTTTAAGGATCAGGTAGGGTTTGGAAGGAAGAAGGCAGTATACCCAGATAACAAGTGAGATAACCCAAATTCCAAAGAAGTGGAAACGAAGCAGTAACAGTTGATAACATCAAATCATAATATGGGTCTTTCTCTCTCCTAACTTATAAATATACTAATTTCATTCATGTTTTTTTTTTCAAAAATTCTGCTAATTTTTTTTTTTGTTTATTTAAATAAATAAATATAATTAATTAAAAAAATAGAGGGAAAAGCCAAAAATTAATTTAGAAATTGCTAAATAAAAGTTATAAACCTACCAAAAGCCATGTGCTTCCAGCCTTATTCAATAAATGGCCTAATTGATTGATTACACTTCACTTGAATTATTTTTCTTTCCTTATTGTATCGATATATTCTTTTACTAGAACCCGTTAAAACTCGAAAACTCGCCTCAAATAAAAATTGAGTTTTTAAAAAATACTCTCAGATTCTTTTTTATAAAAATTGATACTCCAATTTCAAATATGAGGATAATAAGGAATTTGTTAAATTAAATAGGAAAGGGTTGCTAAATATTGTGCCTTTTTTTTTAGAATGGCAGGAAGAAAATTGTTGTTAGTTTACCTAACCTTTTAATTTTAATCAAATATTTTAATGATAAAGGGTCAATATATAGTACTGTAACTACTGTCAAAAATGACATATGAGGTGTTTAGATTCCGTACAAAACGGCACTTATAACAGTCATTAGTCCAACCATAATCAATTAATTAATTACATGTAATTATTAATTAATGTTTAAGCCGTGGATTTATGTGATTATATTTATTTGATTTTTCTACAGGTGCTTCATACTCTATTTCATGTCGTACCAGATGAAATCTCTTATACTACTATTATAATCTTTTTTGTGATTACTTGTTCTCATGTACTCCGTAGTCATGTGCACCAACGGTTGATTGTCGTCGCGGTGGTTGCTTTTGTAATACTTCGTAATTAGGGTCTGTTCTATTCAGCTTAATTTCAGATCAATTCAGCTCCAATTAGTTTAATTCAACTCAGTTCCTAAACTCCTTCTCTCGTAAACAATTCAATTTAGTTCAGTTTAGCTCCAATCAGTATAGTTCAGTTCATTTCAACTCGGTTTACTAAATCAGAATAGGCCCTTGTCATAATTATTGTCAAATTCCGTGATTTAAGGTTAGTTTGGTATCACTGTGGTTTTCAAATTTTGGTTTTTTGTTTTTCAAAATCATATGATATATGTCATATAATGAATAAAAAAAAAAATTAGTTAAATTTATTAAATTCATGCTAATTTTGAAGTGGAAAAAAAAAACGATTGTTTCTAAGTTTGTGTATGTGTCACGTGTATCCTTACCTCATTGAATGAAAACAACATGTATTATATTACCATCTTAGCTAAAAATAAATCATGTTCTGTTAATTCACATTTATATATAAATACAAGTATTAAAATATAGAATAAAAATAAAACAAATCCAAAATAAGTTATTTTTGTCATTGTATTCTAATTTACCCATAATATAAAAGTTAACAAGCTAGACTTTTAAAACGTCTATTATAAAAATGAAATACTATAAGTAAAGTCTTGTAAAAAAAAAATACTCTAAGTAAAGGGCGAAGCCCAGGTCACACACTTGTTACCATATGAAAAAGAATTTCAAATGAAATAAAGAAAATTTAACAATATTAAATTATTAATGATAGAGTATTGGATATTTACAATGTGAATGTGAGATATTAATTTTTTTAACCATAAATCGATGTAATATTTGTAAAACTTGTAGATGGACAAATGTTCTTTCTAAAAAAAAAAAGGACAAATGTTGGAATATGTTTGAAACAAATGTCATTATCTAGCAGACTTTCACACTTTTTAAATAGAAAGTGTTGACAGTAAGGGATAACTCAAGTGGTTAGAACTCTCTTTCCAGTTCTAGATGATTTTGGGATCGATTCTCATCAGCCGCCTTTGTGCCTATCTAAATACACCATACTATGCATTACGTACATTGGTGTGTATCAATAACTAATTTTTTTTAATGCAGTAGGATTTGTAATATAACACTTAAAATGCCAAAGACTATACTCTTCTTTTGATTATACGCAATTAATTTAGGTTATTTATTTTCTTTTAAAATTCTGACTATAATTTTATAGTCAATTGATTTTCAATATATCGCATTATTTTGTTTCATTTGAATTATGCAGAAGTTGTTATTATATTTTTAAAAATTTATATAACAAATAATTTTAGCATATTATCAGCCTCTTTACTCGATAGTTTTACTTGGATACACATCTCGTGGATGGGGAAATAGGAAATTAGCATTTTGTGAAAGCAAAATTAACTGTAAAAATCATTAAAATGGAGAGCATGAATTACCTAACATAGATCAATGCATGAAATATACTATCTTAAATCGATCTATTAGAATGTTTTTAGTTTTAACTTTATATCATTTAAGTGATTTATTTCTTGATAATGTTGATAATGAAATTATTATCGTTATAGTTGTAATACAATTTATTATAACGTTGTATTATCTAAAATAAAATAAAAAAACTTGTATCAAGATGAATGGTTGAATAATTTTTGTTTACAATATAAATGAAAAGGAGATTAATTATCATTTTAAATGAAATAAAAAAAAATGGATTTTTATTTTTTTTATTTTTTAAAAAAACAAAAGTCTCCTATTTTAGTTCAAAGTTGATAATATAATTCGGGTTGTTTGAAACGCTTGATACTATTTACTGTTGATAAATAGTAAATTCGTATATTTTACTAAATTATTCTTTATCGTATTAAACAACTCTATATATGACATAAAAGTCTTCCAATTTGTAATTATAAATTTATAATATAACTTTAGAACATAAAACTCACAAGGAATTACCTAGACAACACGATTATATAGAGAATAGAATCTAAAAAAAAAACATCATTCCAACTACACAAAAATGAAATACCAAAAGATCCAATAATTGAAGGGAAACATTGATGGTCATGTGGCTTGTATCTTTAGTTAGACATAATATCTGTTTGGTTGCACATAAACAGAAAGAGGGAAAGATTTGCCTCCACTCACTCATAAACCCATCCAAATTATGTATGCAAATGCCAGGCTATCACATTTATCTACACCCACATGAACTTTGTCTTGTCCAAACAACACTTAAACGTACCAATCCGTACTATTAGTCCTTCATCTACGGCAACTTATTTACTTTTTTTGTTTTTTTTGGAGTATAGTGCCACTAGTTTTGATTGGCGAAATCAAAATTAATTAATTATATTTTTAACAAGCAGGGTAAAAGCCATTTGGTAAATTTTCTGGTGATCACAAGGTAAGAGAAATTTCTAATACGTGATAAGATACAAAGAAAGGAAAATAATTGAGAATTTTTACAGTGTAATTTTCAATAATTTGGTCAATTTTATATGGAATGTGCCAAATATCAAACGATTTGATAACACGTAGGTTGTCGCATTCAATTGATTTAATTTTTGATGTCTCATCCAATTGTAATTTTGTAATTAAACTTTTGATGTCTCATCCAATTGCAACTTTGTAGATAAGGTGGTGCCTCTTAATAAGCAGCTATATATTGAAGTTTAATTTTTTCTTTAGACAAAAAGTACACATTTAAAGAAAACAACAAAGAATGCTAACAAGTTACACTACGAAAAAATCCCTTTCGTTCGAGCCAATTTTTTTTTTTTTTTTTTTTTTTTTTTTTTTTTTTTTTTTTGACAAAGGGAACAAACAAACACTAAAAAGACCACGAAATTGAAAGACGACGAGGAGCTTGACCCGCAAGCCAGTGTGCCGGTAGAACCCAAGACCTAGAAACCTTCTGAATCCTGCAGACAGAGAAGTTCGTGATGGCATCCCTGATGGCATCCAAAAGCCAAACACAAGAAATATCATTAACGTTCGAGCCAAGTTGAAATACTTGAAGTCGACACTAAGCTCTCAACTACGCTTAGAACCCACGAGCTATATTGAAGTTAGATTGAGAAAATTTGTACAAGTTTTGCATGTGCTGTGTTGAAACTCACATATAGTGATTGCTTTAATTTGCTTCCATACGTCCATGTATGCTACTATAATACCGTAGTATTTTAGTTAGAAACTTAAGAATTACTTTAAGTTCAATTTGCAATTAAAATAAAGTCAATTAAGTTGAGAAAACACTTATGTTAATGTTCTATCTGTATCATATGTATGATACAGATAAAATGTTATTTATTTTTAGTAGTTAAAGTGAAGGTCATATCTGAGAATTGGATCATATTCTCTCACAATTCAATTTAATTGGATAAAAGCATAAAATATGAAGTGGAGCAACATACTTGTAACACGTACTCATATGTTACTTAACACCAATGTGTAATTGAAAAGTTAATCACATAAAGTGACAATTGGTATCAATAATAGTAGCAAACTCTAAAGTCACAAGCAGCATAATTGGATACTTCGCATAATCCTATAAATCAATATCAATTTTCAAAACAAATAGAGAGACAATATGCCTAGTTGTAAGGTGGGTTGATCCATTTAAAGTATAGTGTTTGTTGAGTGGGTATACTATTTATTGTAAGGGATAGTTTATCCAAATTATATTATATTCATCCAATCTTTTAGATAAAAATAAAGTAGAAGAATAGAGAGGTAAGAAAATTAAAACAAATTAGAAAGAAGATTCAAAAAAAAAAAAATGGACAATGATTAACCTTGTTGAAAAATTTAGAAAATAAAAAACTAGATCTATATATAAAGGTTAGATGAGAACACTATTTCTAAGAGAAATACTAGCTAATCGCCATGATAAACAAATTTTTATTAAAGACAGACCCACAATTGTCATTAAAGATGGACCCATAATTATTCAGTTAATTGTTTTATCAAATGATAAAACTATAAATAAATCAACAATTTTTTATTAAAGATGGACCCATAATTGTTCATTTAATTACGAAAACATCATTTTATTTTTTGAAGGAAAATTACAAAAATATCATTATGATTGAACATTTTTATTTATGATTTTGACACTTGATAACTAAATTTTATTAATAAAATACAAAGGAATATCTTCTTGTGTTGTGCTAGACGTTATGGTGTATATTATTCTTTTACTACTACCTCTGTTTTATATTAGTTACAACTTTGGGATATTATTTGTAAGATATAAAATATTTCAAAATTGTAACTAATATGAAACGGATGTAGTAGATTTAATTTCAAGTGGTGTTAGTAGGAGAAAAAAAAAAGACGATTAAATAAGGGCATGTTCTCTTACGTTGATCAGTTCAGTTTAGTTCAGTTCAGCTCCTAATTTCCTTCTTATAAAATGTTCATTTCAGTCCAGTTTAATTCCGCTCAGCTCAGTTTAGTTCAGTTCAGTTCAATTCAGCTCAATACAGTTCAGTTCAGTTCAGTTCAGTTCAGCTGAGTTCAGTTAACGAGAACAACCCTAAATCATTCTTTCATATTTAGATAAAGTAGGATGCATGAATATGAATAGTGCATGTATTACATTTTCTCATTGGTTAGATACTTAGCTCCTCAACATCTACTACGAGCGAGGGTCACATTATGCAATAATTGTTTAATAATGTTGTCAATTTGCCACATAATTAAGTGTTTCTCCAATGAGAGCCAAACACATCACATGCAATTTCAAGTTAAAAGGGGTTATAAGACTTGATATGCCACGTGGATTTTGGGCTTTTAGAAAGTTGTAATTACCAAAAACCCTAGTTGTAGCCTTCTAGGCGCTATAACAAGAAGAAGCACTAAAATGTGCGATAATGCTTGCTTTGTCTTCATTGCCTGATTGCCTCCCAACATTTAATCAATCAACATATCAAATATAATCTCCTTTTTAGGGTTGTGTTTAACAAGCTCAACTGAGCCAAATACTCAAATACCCATGTCCGTTTATAAAATAAATTAATAATTAAAAGGAAAGACAAACTCGTATTCAATTATCAAATTAAATTATTGTTTTTTATTTGAATTGTAAGAAAATAATTAAGGTGGGTTTTAATTGAATGTGGAACAAAATCGACCTAGTCTTGTTCAACAATTTTTACTAACAATCCCGGCTAGGGAGGGATCGGACTAGAAATTACATTAATTAATTCAAATCAATGTATACTTTGAACTTGGTACTATTATTGTTATATAATTTGATGCAATGTACTTTGTGATCATCTCTATATAGACTCCCTCTCTTTTTTGCATCTATATATATGATGAGGATGATATTGTCAATCAGTAAAATTTTCATCATAATTAGAGTTGACAAATAAAAAGAATTGTCTACATGCATTCTTATTATTTCTACATATAATAACTTCACTACAAGAAATAAAAATGATAAAAGGGGTTAGAATTTAACATTTGCATTTCATATCTAAATTATGAGGTCCACATTTTTGAATAGGACACAAGTAGTACATAATGGGTCCACTAATATAAGGTTGTATTATTGTAAAGCGTACGTAAATCACCAAAAAAGTAAGGCTTTTATCCTTTTCATCTATATTTATTTTATGCATGTTATGTTTATTACTCAATTATAATACTATGGTAAGATGGATTGTGAAGATATTAGCTTAAGATTGATTGTTTGTACGTAAAAAGATATAAATGTGTTTATCACGTCGTGCTCGGATCGGATTGTCTTTGGCTTTATTGGATGGTATTGCCGTAACCTCCTATCTCTTCTTCTTTAGTGAAGTTATTGTTTGTCATGTTGATAGTGAAGCCATCAATTGATTGGCCGGCCGGTTTTGTACCAATTCACCGTCCAATTGTCTGTAATAGTCATGTATACCATTTTGAGATGTTTGTTTGAATATTCTCTAATATTTTTGATGTTTAGATTGAGAGCCACAAAGGCGGGCGATGAGAAAAATCAATCTCTATCAGGATCTTTTAAAATTGGGACGGAAATTTTAACCACTTGATCTATCCCTCACTCTTAGAAAATAATGCTCTCATATAATTATGAACCATCCACTTACTTGAGGATCTATAACTAAGGCATTAAAATTATTAATAGTTTAACATTGAGGATCTTGCTAACGAATGTCCGGGGGCGTTGGGTAAACATTTAAAATCTTACCTAAAGTGGTATTAATCTGGAAAAGCATGACAAAATCACGCGTCGATCGGTGTAATAATTAATGTTAATTTTAATTAAATTCTCTACTTTTAACTAGCTTATCCAACGCCCCTGAACGTTCGTTAGCATTTACCTAACATTAAATAATTAAATATTACCGATCCTCGCTAATGGAGAAAAAATGAACTTATAGAAGTGTGTAGGCAGAAAAAGTCACAAAGGATAACTAAATATATAATGTTGATAAAAGTCAATCACAGTGTCATTGAGACATTGATCTTTGATACCTCATCTTTAAAGCTATTACAAAGACGGTCACACTTATTGGAGTGTCATAACCAAGGTAGTGAAAGTGTTATCCTTAGGCAATAGCTAAACACCTACCGCATAAAGTTCTTGATGTTGTATCCAACGTGTTTTTAATTTTCTAACATATATGTACAAAGGTTTTAATAATCTAATTTGATTAGTATAACAATGTACGCTATATAGAAATATTATTGTTCATGCTCCGTGAAGATTATTGAATCACAAATCTATTAACTATTACTAAAATAGAGTATGCTGACGTCACAACTACTTAGGACATGTTCTCATTGACTGAACTGAACTGAACTGAACACTGAACTAAACTAAACTGAACTGAAATGAAATGAATATTTTATAAGAGAAGGAAATTAGGAGCTGAACTGAACTGAACTAAACTGAACTGAACTGAACTGAACTGAGCTGAACTGAACTGAACTGAACTGAATTTCAACGTAAGAGAACAGGTCCTTACATGTCGCTCTCCCAATAAAAAAAATTCTCGCCTAAATCCAAGGATGATGTCACTTTTTTTTCTTTTTTTTTTGTGTGGAGCTATCATATTTAACATTTTTAAAATTTAAATATTGGAAGCTTTTACGGAGTACATTATAATTAAAACTACATGTTAATTTATCTTAGGAAATTGAAATAATTTTAAATAGCATACTAATAAATGATCTCATACATTGAAAATATGTATTAGGTGACGTTGACCTGATACTATACCATAATTTTGATCTTAAGTTACTTTTTTTAAAATACAAAGTGCATAATTCTGATCTAGATTTTATATAAGACGTGCATCGCATGAGTTTTAACCTAGTTCTTGATTAAAGCAAACTTTCATTAAGTTATTACAAGATTAGTAAAAGTTATTATAAAATTATTTGAAGTTACCCTCATATACTACAAAGCTACTTATCATGTTCATAATATAAATTTTACCCACAAAAAACATTCATAAATTATTGTTTAATCATATTAGCCTTTATATAGCAAGTATCCATTAGAAATTACACATTATGAATACAATCAAATTCATTACAAATTAAAAGTATTACTTAAAGGGATTAAAGTTAGCATAATATTTATTAATATTACACTCATATTTACCATCTTACAATAAAACTACTAATGTAAATATATATTAAATAATATTAAATCTGTTTCATAAAGATGCAATTATTCAAAAAGATTTTATAGAAAATTCCTCAAACTATCCAAACTAATCAAAATTTGGCATGTTCATAAATTGGGGTCATAGACACAACCATTATAGAAGAATAATCGATCTATATATATTATAATTCCTAAAAATGTACTTGTACTACTAGTAGTCTAGTACATGTTACTTCTCATTCGAGACAATAACATCTATATAATACTTTTTTTTAAAGATGTGCAATTTTATTAATTAGGGGCGGTGGCGGATCCAGGAATTTTAAGTAGGGGTAACATTTAGCCATTAAGCAATAAGAGAAAAAAGGGTATGTAAAAACGAGTTATTACATATATATTAGCGTCAATTAGCCTTTAAATTTTTAAGATTTGTTTTGTTTGATCAATTTTCATTTTACAAATATGGAACTATGTATATCAGTATATGTATGGTAAATTATACTACTATGTACTATAAATTTTCTTAATTGCTTTACTCATATAAAATTCTATTCGTTACTAAATATGTGTATTGAAATAAAAGTGCAATAAATTGAGAAGAACTTCGTCAAATGAAGGAGTGAATCATAAGCTACTCATTTTAAAAAAAAATTATGATTGATATCATATACGAATATCCGATGAATAAAAAATAATTAAATTATGAGTACATATTTATTTTATAGGTTTCAAAAAAAATAAAATATTTTATAATTTAAAAATGATAAATTCTAGTACTTGATTTTTCATAACTTAAAAGAAAGACATCAAAATAAAAATAGTTGAACACATAATTAGCTATGCAAACATATAAAGTAGAAGCAAAAGCAAAAAAAAAAAAAAAAAAAAAAAAAAAAAAAAAGCCACAACAGGTTAAAAAAATATATAAAAGAAACAAAAATAACCTAAGAGACCTGTTGTTATACAAAACAGGTTTCTTTAGTTTAAAGCTAAAAACAACAAGGATTGGTACGGAGACACGGAAGTTATGGCTGAATCAAAGAGACCAGCTTTCCAAATAACAGGTCTCTTTAATCAGCAGTGTTTTTTTTAAAGGGGTAGCATGTGCTACCCCTTGTGCCTTCTTAGATCCGCCGTTGATTAGGGGACAAATTGTGAAAATTCTACAGTGGTTGTTTGAAATATGACTATCATAATATTTTAATGAATATATAGTTCATAATTAACATATTTTTATCCAAGTAAATAATTATATTACTCTATTTTTGCTATAAAATATTATTATCAACATTTTTTTAATTCATCAAATTTTTAGTTTTATTTATGTAATTTTTACTCTTATTTTATAGTTTCTCGAAAAATATTTATTTTATGTTGGATTAAAATTTTCAAAAATTATATTTGCATTGTAGAAATTAGAATACTAATTGTGTCCAATTTATAGTGTGAAAGAATAGACCGCTCGTATTATTTATCATTAAAATAATAAGGTAGTCATATTTCCAACGACCGCTGTACATACTAAATTGTTCATTAATACATATGGGAAGACTTTCGATGGATAGTGGTTCTTCCAAATTTGCTTAACACTAAACGGCACAACTCTAGCTAAATGGTGAGCTACATAATTCCCACTTCTTTTAACATGCGACCAATTAACAAAATCAAATTTGAAACACCATGATAGAACATACATCTTCTAAGAATGCATAACAAACCAATAGCGCCACATGTCACACTCTTCATTTAATTTTTCTCATTCTTTTTTCATATAAATAATTTATATTGATATTAAAATCATTAATTTTAAAGTTAATTTATTACGTGTAATTAAGGTTATTTCTTTTACATTCTCATTAACTTATTTAGATTATTATTATTATTATTATTATGTAATGTTAAAGAATATGTGCATAATTTTAGTAACAAAACAAATGAATTGTTTCATTTTCTTCATTAGAAAAAAACGAGTTAACATTAGTGCACATTATATAAACATTTTACATCTAAGGTATTATTATCATCTTTAACAGTTACATTTTATTATCACGTGAATAACCATGCAATTATGCATAAAACTAACAACACACCTCAATGAAAAAAAGAATACCCTATAAAAAGACTAGTTGATGCAGTTGTATAAATTATAAAAACCTCTTTAAATACACGCAACCATCAACCTAAATAATTAAAAGAAAATAAATTATATTGTAGAGTCAAACCAAATCAAATTATTAAAAAGTAAAAGAAAAAGGTAAAGAAAAAGCTTTTAAGGTATCTAAATTCCAAATAAAAAAAAGTCATGCATGTTCCTTTCAATCTGAAGATTCTTAAAGCCACAAACTCACAAAGTGAACCCTAGGGCCTTGTACGTAGACTGATAACCATCATCATACAAAATGGATAGGTGGACCTTAATAAGATAGTTAGATGTTTTTTTTTTTTTTTTTTTTTTTTTTGAAAGAAGATAGTTAGATGTCTATATACTCCTAATATTTTATTTTCTTAATCCAAAATATAACACAAATAAATTAGCTCAGATTTAGATTCAATTCAAATTAGCACAAATTTTTTTACTTTAAATATTTTTTTACACAACAATAATAAGGTTGTTAGCTTGAGAATCAAAATCCGTCTGTTGAAGGTAGTAACGACATGTTTAATAAATAGTTTCGATAAATACTAATTAATTGGTTAATTTAAGGGTGATAATTATAATTTGACATCAAATTTCTTTAACATTATATCATTTGTGATTTGCTCAATACCTAAAGTAATCTACGGTAACTCACCTATATTTTGAGAGAGGTTTCTAAAATTTGAAAAGGATATATCGAATATCATATTTAGGTTAAGGTTAATGATACACATTACATTCAATTTCTCATTCCTATTTCTATTTTATTAAAATATTCTTGGTCTTACACAATTTAATTATAGATAGCTTAAAGTATGTAACACCAAATAATTGACTAGGAGTTTATTCAACTAAATTAACAAGTACTCAAGCATAATAAATTCTACTCCGTATATATAATTTGTAGTCTATATATCTTCTACCAAAATCAAACAACTTGATCATTTATTTATATACTAACCTTGACTAGTAATTACCTCGATTGGTCTAAATACAAACAAATTAAAAAAAAAAAAAAACAAAAAATTAAAGGAATATTGGTATAGAAAGGTCTTAATACTACAAGATTATACCAAAAAATCTTGTTGTCATTTGCACAACGTAACCACTCGTGTTAGACATACACTTATTCAAAACATACAAACCAATCATATCATCATATTTCGACAATTTGCCTTAAAACATTACATCATCCCAACCTCACCAATTGAAACTCCCAATTAACACTTCAATTCAAAACGAAGATTAAACTTGAAGAGATAGAAAGTTCAATAAATTAATGATGTGCTGATTAATAAGGTGGAGAAAAAAAAAACAAGTTGTTGAGCTCAACAATTTCTATAAAAATTCCAAAATTTCTCAACAATTCTATCCACCAAAACCATGTGATTTGGATTTGGTCAAAAGAAAATTTGAAACCCAATCACTCAAATACTTTAGAAATGTTGTAAATCAAATTGAATGTTGCACGCTTCTCTCACATCACTTTAGTTTACTATTCATAAGAAAGTAACGTATGTTCTCGGTAAGTAACGCTAATTTGTGGTTGGTAAAGATAAATTAGATGTTTATATTAGGATTTAGAAGTGTACAAGATAATGACATTAGGCTAGGAAATTAAGGTGATACTAGCAATTATGAATAATGTAAATCAAGCAAAAAGTAGATCAATGAAGTGGACATTCACATACTTTAGAATTAAATTCTAGGCATATATGTACAAGAGTACAAGACTCGTGGTGTTGTTACAATTTTACGTTACCACAAAGAATTTGGTTGGAAAACGGAGTTTGTGTTGGAATCAAATTCAAAAATTGGGTTTTAAAAGTAATTCATCCTTTTCTAAGCATTACATGGTTTTTTTTTAATTAAAATAATAATACTACCTCCGTTACAGGTTATGTACAACGATTAGACATTTTCCCTCTCTACTTTATGTTAAATCGTTGCACTGTAATAGATGTAATAATAATAATAATAGTAATAATAATAATAATAATATTATTATTATTATTAGTATTTTTTTTTTTTTTCAATCTTAAAATTTTATCCAAAGATTATCAGAATTTAGATTGAGCTATCAAAGAACAAAGAGTCTTACACATTTGTCTATAAAAATTTACCCCGTGCATGTCCACTTAAACATTACCTTTACACGTAAAGATCGCTTACAGACACAGTAGTAAAGTTATCACATACTCAATACTCCGTAGTAAATATAAACTCATCCCATTTCTCTATAAAAAGTTATCTGATGTCTACGTAAAAGTTAAATCTTTACTTTAACACATAAAGATCACTTAATAAAGTTTTTTCATATATCTTGTAAAAAGTCACATTGTGGTATGCAAGTGTCTTGCTTTACAACAAATCACTTGCAAGTAATATAGAATACAAAGTAGCACTTGTACATAATAGTTCTTATAATTTTACCAAAAAAAAAATGCCATTATTTTCTACCTAAATTCTTTGGACAGATAACCCATTGCGTACGAATGACAGAGGTCATGACTCTGAGAAATTTGGTATAAAGTATAAGTAGATCCGACTGGAAATTGCATATGGAAAAAGCTCGCTATTTAAGGGCTTGTTCAGATTTATCGAAATGAGCTGAAATGAACTGTTTATGAGAAAAGGAAATTAAAAACTGAACTGTTTATGAGAGAAGGAAATTAAGAAGTGAACTGATTGGAGCTACACTGAACTGAAATTAAGCTAAAAAGAGAACAAACCCTAATATTGAGTTTTACATACTCCATAATATGAAAATTAAACGAAGTTGGTACCCAAAAGAATATTAAAAGTAAATGGGAGTTAAAAAAAAATGAGGTTTGAGATGGTGAAGGACTAGTATTACTGACATCGCTCCCACCTCATATCCCAACATCCGGTTAACCAAAGAGTATATTTTCACGGTTTCACCTAATATCTACTGTATTACACATTTACACCCTCCAAAGTCCAAACAAAGCATGCAAGATGACATCTGGGCGTCGCTCTCACCCAAAAAAAAAAGAGGGGGGGGGGACGACTAATCATTTATATACTACACTGGTCATAAACCCTGTTACCAAATTGCCTAATTGTAATTAGGCCCATTAATGCCATTTTATTCTAAAGCCAAGATAATCCCTGCAGGATATAGACTGACACCCAACAAAAACATCCTATTAATCATTAACATTCATAAATTAGGTTTTGTTCTCCTCAACTTATTAACAATGTTCACAAAGATAGAAGTTAAGCGAATACGAATTTAGCACAACAAGAACAGAAAACAAATTAAGTTCAACACAAATATGCAGAAAACTGGGCATGAGTAATTTAGCTGCAAATAATTTAGAGTTTCAAAAGCGCATTATTGTATGACTGCAAAAGTGCAATCATAATTGAGCATCTAGATTGAAAATCAGTTCTGAAAGTAAGCACAAAACTGTCCAAAATATTAAAAAACCAATGAAAATTTAAACTCACAAGCACCCTTGAATTTCCAGTTTCCTTGTACAAAAATAAAAACCTGAGAATAGAGTTTTCTTTTCGGGCTTGAAGAGAATACAGAAGAAATCAATATTGCAAGCAGCAACGCACAAAATCTGCAGTAAAAAAAATCTAAATGTTCGAGTCAGACTATCATCTCTTCCCATATTTTCCAGGAGAAACGCTATCAACATAAATAATACTGAGCTTCTGATGATAATAATACTACTACCTATCCTATTCTCCTGGGTGTGGAATTCAGAACCTTCAATTACTTTCATGCTAGTATTCACAATTTGCATCAGTTCTGTATTTACACGACAGCAATGGAAATCCTTAGGGATCCTCACTAGCTTCCACCCAAAACTCTTCGTAGATCAGCCTTCTGTTCCTCGGTCAGCCTTGGTGGGTACTTCACATTAATTTTAACTCTCAAATTGCCTTTCTTATTAGGTTCTTTTGAGATTGGCATCCCTTGATTAGGTACAATCACCTCATCGCCAGGTTTAACGATATCGTTTAGAGGGATAGTGATACTCCTTCCATCTAAGGATGTCAGTTCAATATTTTTTCCAGTGAGGGCCTCCAGAAGGGTTATCTCCTGGTCAACCACCAAATCATTACCATCTCTCTTATAGAGGGGATGAGGTTTCTCATCTACCACAAAAATAAGGTCTGATGGAATGACACCGGGCCCCTGGTTGCCTTTCTCAGGGAAAGTGATCTTAGTGCCCTTCTTCCAACCCGGCTTTATGTCAATGGTTAGTATCTCCTCTACAGTACGGACCCTACTGCAACAAGAAAACCAGCAAATTTGAACCATACATTATCTCAAGAAAAAGGCATATTACATTATTGTGCATGACAAAGATAATGCAAGAGAATAGCCTTTTTCTCTTTTTTGGAGGAATATAAGGTAACAAAAGAAACTATTCAGTGAATAAAAACATCACATACATTTATATACATACTTCTCCCTAATACGCTAGAATTACTTGACAAACAAACGATACATTATACATAAACTAATATACTTTGAATGCACACACACAAACACAAAAGAATAAACACGTACGATGGAGAAAGTGAAGTGAACAAGCAGAAGTAGGTGAAGATGCAATTCAAAAATAATTAAAACTCAAAGTCCACAGTAAACAGATTAACTGCAAGATGCAACTGAGCAAGCAAAATTGAGGATGCTTATTTATACAGCCAACATCTTCCCTCTCGTTCTGGGGGTAGTCTAGGTCTCTTAGAGGAATGTGCATTGATGGTAACAAACTCTTAAAAAAGCATCAGCTCCAACAATTGCTATTGGTCTCACCAAGTCAACCAGAATCACCCAGTAAAACAAAAAATCTACGTGCATTTACCACTAAGACTCTGTCATGAATAAGAGCCTTGCTTTTGTAATAACAAAGAAGCTATTTCTATAAGACCCTCAATCTAAAACAAACTGTCAGCTAAGTAAGAATTGCAGACAAAAAATTGAAAGTCTTATTTTAAACCTCTACACTAAGAGGTTAGGCAGGGCTTGTCTCTCTGTTCTCAGAGACAAGACGGCTCTCTCTAGCATTAGAATGTAAAAGCTGCAACAGATTAGAAATTGTCCACAAACCAGAATCATCTACATTAGCACATATTTAACTCCAAATGTCGCCCAATGAAAATTAACTATCAAAAGTCACAAAGTGATTGTATCAAAACAAATTAAACAGAAAAACAATCTACACTACCACATAATTCATGTTCATCATCACCTTTCAAAAAAATAAAAAATGTTCATCATCACTGATACCAAAAAGTTGAACAGCAGCATAGTTTAGTAACAAATAAGGGCAAGTAGAAAGAAGGAACAAATATCTTATTCAGTAAGGGGTCGATGGAAAAAAGAAAAAAGAGCAGGTCTGCACAGAACCGACAAGTTATAAACCTACTGACAGAGACAAGAAGTGAGTACATGAATACGGTTATACTTCGAATTAACTCCAGTGCGATATATTAGTTGACTTTACTGAAAAGTACAAGATGTGATGCAGTGCGTGAGGGCGCAACCTTACAGCTGGAAAAATGCTTATAACTTGTGAAAGAGGCTGGTAATCAGCTCAATAGTGGCAGAAGACAATGGGCCAAGAGTGCTAAGTGAGCTCACAGAAAAAAGCGACGCATTGAAGGTTGTAAAGGGAATGATGCAATGGTATGGGTTAAAGAGCAATCAAAGGGTTTTAAGAAGCTTAAAACTGTCATACAACTGTTATTAGGGCATTACCCAGTACCAATCTATTGATTAGGTAATTAAATAGCACCAATCTTTTCCAAATGTTATATAGGCAATCTACTTTTGCAATAAGTCAATGGCCAAATAAAATTGAGAAAATACAAGTTGATATCCTATATTATCAGAGTTAATTTTGTAAATTCACAGCCAATTCCCCCTTTCTCTCTCTTCTATGTACACTGCTACACGCCTACACCCTTTCTCTCTCATCATCTACACTATCGGACCACCGGAGACCATCATCGTCACCACATAACCACCACCTAAGCGACCACTGTACAACCACTAACCACCCGACCACCGCATGCCCATCAACACCATTGTGCGACCACCACACGACCTTTAGAGCCACCCCATCGCACCACATCACGACAATTAGCACCACCGCACAGCTATGAACACCATTTCACAAGCAAATTCCAATCCCTAAGAGGTTAATATGGGCCCACTTTACTTGCTTTGCAACTAGGGTGTCTTTTGTCTGGCCGGCCAATTTATAGTCCCCAAGGTGGTCCATTGCCGGCATAGCCATGGGAGGGGAGGAGAGAGAAGGAAATATTGGTGATGGTGGAGGAAAAAGACTATACTACACTAGTATTTTGGGGGAAAAATTGGTGATATTAACATAGTTTGTTAATATAGGATATCAATTGGGTTTGCCTCAATAAAATTATCACAAAAAAATCATACGAATGCAATCATAGGTAGCTAGCTGTTGATTTACACATAATTGTCAAAGAGAGTAAAAAAGGACCCTAAGAAGATTCGAATGTGTCGATTCTCTCTAACACTAACAGTCTAGCACAACTAAAAGACACACCATATGAAACCTCGTCACCTCAAGGGACTCATATTGTTGCATTTTAATTTGTATATGAACCAATATTGTCTCTAATGAAAAGCGAATACAGCCAAAGAAACCATCACACCTCAAACTGCCTGAATTATTCACAAGTTTATGAACTTAAACCCATCAAGAGAATGAATCATGAATCATCTTGTGCAATTAACCGAGAAAGGAAAAGTATGGCTCATAAATCATAATGCAATACTTGTGGCACCAATATACAAAACCTCATCACCTCAAGAGACTCATATTGTAGCATTTTACTTTATAACCAATAATGTCTTTGATGAAAAGCAAATGCAGCCAAAGAAAACCCTCACACCTTAAACTGCTAGAATTATCCATAATTTCATGGACTTGATACCCTGAAGGAATTAATCATGCATCATCTTGTCCAATTAATCGAGAAGGGAAATAAAGCTCATAATGCGGCACTTAGGGCACCAATATACAAGGGGAACAAAAGAACCAAAGGTCAAGATGCAACAAAAAATTACCCTAAAACAGATCCACACATACCACCAGCTAGATCATACCCCATACTAAAAAATCCCATTTTCCCCCATCCTCATAAGCCCTCCAGCATCAAACTCAAGTGAGCTCCCAGAGATAGAAGAAAACTATCATTTATCAAACTCTTGAATCATCTTAACAAGTTAACCTGATATAGAGCACAGCCACTCTCTCCATCCACTTCTCACCCAAAGATCGACAAACCAGTCAAAATAACAGATCAAATCAACCAAAACTCTACCATATCTTACATTTTCACGGCTCGATTAGAAAATTTCTATAATAGATGTAAAAGGTTTAAAAACACTTCATTTTGGCACCTCTAATTTTATGCTGCCAGTTTAGGTATCTCAAGTTTTGAATTTGAACATTGAAGGTGTCTGACTAACAAATTTATCTCTTCATAACTAAGGCTATGTATCTATCATCTACAATCCCTCCATTTCTTACTAGACTTATAAATCCCTGTTTGGACACCCTTTTGCAAATTTTTTTTTTAAAAGCGCAATTTTTAAAAAAGTGCAGTTGAACCACAACTTATTTGGGCTGAATTGAACTGGATAGTTAGTTCCCCATCTGAACTTATTAGGATTTGAAATATTAGTATCTTTGATCTAATCTAAGTGCTGACTTATTCTGAAAGTGATCAAATATGAACTTGAAACTTTTTTAAACCTAAACCTTTAGTTTTTTAAGGAGAAAAAAGCATCACCTAAGAACATGATTGGCAGAATTAATTTAAGGGACAAAACAACACTTCAATATTTTCCAAAAACACGAAATGCTAAGCAATTTGAAATAACTTCTTGGCTAAACTACTACACACCGGGATCGAAAGAATCAGTTACTAATTTGATCTATCACATATTTCTGCCAATTCTAACCAAGTGGATCTCATATGATAACTTTTCATGGCATACGAGAAACAATACCTTTACTAGCGCATACTGTAACATGCTAACATCTGACACTCAAAAAAGATTGTCTTAATCTTTCCTAGAGAGAGAACTCCAAATTCTACATTTAATTACCAACCTAAAGTTAACCACACTGCCACCATAGAAAACAAGTCCAGCTGAGATTTTTGAGAGATAATCAAAGAT
This sequence comes from Chenopodium quinoa, assembly GCF_001683475.1. NCBI lineage: Eukaryota > Viridiplantae > Streptophyta > Magnoliopsida > Caryophyllales > Amaranthaceae > Chenopodium > Chenopodium quinoa. The sequence goes on along the minus strand of NW_018744626.1, from coordinate 3,437,761 downwards.
GCATTAACCTATAACAATCATGTATAGTACCAACTCTAAATCTCTTAGAGGTTGTAATGACACAGTTCATACTCTTCTTAGTGTATACCTGTGGCTGTAGATGATTGACAACATACCAAACTATCACTAATACCAGCCATTGCTCAAACTTCCCATGGTAAATTCTAAATCCATCTTAGAAACTCCTAATAAGCTATCATACAGCCACATTATGCCTCAGGTAGTGAAACTGCAAACTCCAAATTCCAAACTTACCATAATAGATAGGGATCAAAGATTTACTCCTAGGGGCATAAAACCTTTGATATTCTCCAAAACTGTTTATGTTGTGCTGCCCATGCTACCAAGTCCAAACATGTACTTCTTAACTCTAAGACGTTGAAGAAACTGCTTGAGATAACAACCACAAAAACCAGGACCAAAAGAATCATTTAATGTCAAACCACCATCAAAAACTGCAAGTCCATTGAGAAACTCTCCAAGTGTGCAAAACCTTAAATAAATGACCCCATAAGGATCCAACAATATATCTCTTGAGGTTGTAATGATACAGCTCATGCTCCTTCTAAAGTATATTGATAATTAGTAACCTCCTAGACAATCACCAAATTCATCAATTGTTTACTTCACACAATAAGTTCCATATCCAACCTATAAATTCCATGATAAGATACTATCAACCACAATAGACCTCAGATAGTGAAGGTGCAAACTCCAAATTCCTAATTTGAATAATCTATCAGCTTTACAATGTCAACACTCCATCATAATTCCAACCCCATCCACATACTTCAAATTTAACCACAATAAAGACTCATCAACCACAAGCACTGTTAATCAATAACTACCATAGACACAAACTTAGACATCATCATTAACCAACTTGATTTCCAAGCACCGCTTTCACTCATTGAGAAGCTACAAACTTCCTAACAAACATGATTCTTAGGTCATAATTTGGCTTTAGCCTATAGCTGTTTCATTTACATCTCATTCTCATTGAATCATAGCAAAAACTCACCAACCTATCTCATGGTTCAACAAAGATACAGCTAACCTTCTAAACAAACAATAATACATTTAGCTACACTAATTTCAATGAGCCACCACTGTACCTACCCTCAAAAGACTATCCCTTTCTCGGGTATCAGTTTTCATTTTCTTATTCTGCTGTTGCACAGAAATGCACAAACACACAAACACTAATACGCGCCTAAATGTCCTTACACACCCGTATAAGAAGCATACAATACACCGACACTCATTTTTTGTACAATTAAAGCTCCCCAAATACGCAAAAATCAGATATTCCCAGCTGTACGATCCACCCGGATGTATAACAAAAATTGCAAATGCCAGCCGCTAACAAGACCCATAATTCAATCCATAACAACCCCAGAAAACCCATAATTGATCAATTCACTACACCTCAATACCCCACATAATACTCTCACAATTTCACAAAACCACAAAAAATAACAAGTATTACCAACAAAAACGATCAAAAATATCAAACAAATTCCAAACAAAATTCAAAATTTAATAAACAACATTACATACCCAGAATCATCAGCAACAGTCCTAGAAATCTTCATCTTCTTCTTAGCACCCTTATACAAATCCTCCAAACTACAAGGCAAATTATTCTCAACAGGAGGCCCTTTCTTCTGTACTTGCGGAGCCACCCCTTCTCCACCTACACCATTCGATGTCCGAAAATACCCATCTCTGTAACTTCTCCCTCTACTAGGAGCTCTACCACTTGGGTTCGAACCCCCTCCATCCCCAAACAATTCCGCATAAATATCATCAGCATCTCTCGGATTAAACCTAAAAGACGAGAAATTAGGGTTAGGGTTTCCATTATGATGGTGGTGTCGATTCCGGTGGTGTGAGGCTGACGCGCCGCCGTGAGAGGCGGAAGGAGGCGGCGGAAATTGACCGGATTTGAGAACTTCTTCACCGTAAAGATCGTAGATCTGACGTTTCTGGGGATCACTCAAAACATCATAAGCTTCGGAAATCTGCTTGAATTTCGCTTCAGCTTCACGCTTGTTATTAGGGTTCTTATCTGGGTGCCAAGTCATTGCTAATCGACGATACGATTTTCGGAGATCATCTTCGCTTGCATTTCGATTAACTTTGAGAATATTGTAGTAATCAACCCCCATTTTAGATAATCAATTTTTGTTTGAAATTTTTTGTGGGGTTGATTGATTGATGATTATAAGGGTTGAATTTGTGGGAAATGCATGAAGAAAAATTAGGGATTTTTGATTTTGGGGGGATTTTGAATGTTGTGTTACCGTTGGGTAAGGGAAGACGTGGAGGTGTGTAAGAGGAGGAAGAAGAAGAGGAGAGAGGAAAAAAGAGTTTGTTAATGGTGGATTATATGGAATGGAAGAAAATATGAATGAAGATGACACAACGTGTGTTGGTGGGCCTACAATAGATACGGTCGTTGAAATGGAATTTTCGTGGAATTATTTTCAGTTTTCCATACTCCTCCGTGTTTAGTTTTGGACGATTAATTACATTGATTTGCTTCTGATATTGTCGTGAATTCTCAATTGGCAAAATTTTTATATGTGGTTGGTCGCCGTGTGATAAGGAAAATTCGAATCCACCGGTCATGAGTTACTCAAATTTTTCCGGTCATGGGTTACTAGAGGGGTTCGGTCAGGGGGGAACTCGATCAGGGGTTACTTGAAGGGTTTGGTCAGCTCTTACTCGGTCAGAATTACTTGAGAGTTTACTCGGTCAAGGGTTACTCGAGTTATTCGATCAAGGGTTACTCGAGTTACTCGATTATGAGTTACTTAAGGGTTTACTCGGTCAGGGGTTACTCGAGTTATTCGATTAGAGGTTACTTGAGGGTTTACTTGGTTAGGGGTTACACGAGTTATTTGGTCAGGGATAACTCGAGTTACTCGATCAGGAGTTACTTGAGGGGTTTGGTCAATGGTTACTCAGTTAGGAGTTACTCGATCAGGAGTTACTTGAGGAGTTTGGTCAGTGGTTACTCAGTTAGGAGTAACTCGAGTAACCCTGGCCACAAAGAAAAATCCCCTTTCTCAATTTGATTTTATTTTAAGAGGTCTATTTAATGTTTAAAACTACATATCATTATCATTTATTAAAAAAAAGATTACATTCCAATAATTATGCAAAATCATTATTATTATTTTTTTGAAAAAAAAGTTATTAAAGACACTAATTTTTATTAATTAAAGGCATACGACATCTACAATTGACAAGTAATAACGACAAAGGAAATAGATAACAAAATCAAACAAGAATTAGCTGAGGAAGGATTCATATAATCCAAATACATAGATATAACAATTTGGCACATTCTCAATTTGTTGTCTCAGGATGTTAATAGGCATGATATCTATAAAAAAAACAATTTTTTTAAAAAGGCCAGTGTACAATATTTAGTGTATGGCGCACGACCCAATTTGAGGAATTATTGCCCTCTTCTAGTCTTCTCACGTGCAATTTCTTTTTTACCGCTTTCTGATTTTGTCCTCTCCTCCTAAAACACTTTCTGATTTTTTTCTCTCTCCTCTTTTCTTTTCTATATTTTGGTCTTTATACAATTATAATCTCCTTATCCTCTCTCTGTCCTCTTCATTGCATTTTCATCTTACCTCTCCTCCTTTTTTTTTTCTTTCTGGTGTTTATTTTTATTAGGCCATATTGTATGTATAGCTACCCCCCCGGCTGCCACTGCACACCGCAGCCATGCCGCGGACAATTCTGCCAGAGGGGGCAGTCCATCGACTACTCCAGATTCTTCTCCTCATGATTTAGGACGTGGTCATCGTCCTAGGCATCCTCCAAATTGGCACAAAGATTATGTCGCACATGTTATTTCTAGTCCATCTATCTCCTCCCGTTCACCGCCTGCTCCATGCTCCTCAGGTACTCTATATCCTTTAGCACATTTTGTAAATTGTGATAAATTTTCTATGCGACATCGTGTTTTTATTGCAGCTGTGGACTCTGTGGTAAAGCCCCATAATTTCAAGGAGGCTATGAAAGATGTAGGGTGGAGAGAGGCAATGCAAAAAGAAATATCTGCTTTAGAACATAATCAAACATGGGTAATGGAGAAATTACCTACGGGGAAGAAAGCTCTTGGGTGACGATGGGTTTACAAGGTCAAGCTCAATTCTGATGGCTCTATTGAGAGATTGAAAGCTCGTCTTGTTATTTTTGGTAACCATCAGGTCGAGGGTATTGATTATAATGAGACATTTGCTCCTGTTGCTAAAATGACCACTGTTCGAGCTGTTCTTGTTGTTGCTGCTGCGAAAAATTGGGAATTGCACCAAATGGACGTTCACAATGCTTTTCTCCATGGTGACCTTGATGAGGAGGTTTATATGACACCTCCGCCTGGTTTTCATGGTTCTCAACCAGGTTTGGTGTGTCGTCTTCGCAAGTCTTTGTATGGTCTTCAGCAGGCACCTCATTGTTGGTTCTCTAAATTGGCTACTTCTCTGAAAAGGTACGGTTTTGTACAATCGTACTCTGATTACTCTCTCTTTACTCTGCAATCTGGGTCTATTCAACTTAATGTTCTGGTGTATGTTGATGATTTGATAATTTCTGAAAATAATTCTTCTGCGATTTCTTCTTTCAAGTCATATTTGAATGACTGCTTTCACATGAAAGATCTGGGTGTTTTGAAGTATTTTCTTGGTGTTGAGGTTGCGCGAAGTCCGGAGGGCATATTCTTATGCCAACGAAAATATACACTTGATATTATTGCAGAGTCTGGTTTACTTAGGGCACGCCCGACAGGTACACCCATTGAGCAGAATCATACTCTGGCTAGATCAGAATCTCCTTTTATTTTTTATCCTGAGATGTATCGACGACTTGTGGGTCGTTTGATTTATTTGTCTTTTACTAGACCTGATCTAGCTTATGCGGTGCATATTTTATCTCAATTTATGCAACAACCGCGACAGGACCATTGGGAGGCCGCTCTTCGTACAGTGCGATACTTGAAAGGATGTCCGGGTCAGGGAATCCTTTTGAGTTCAGATTGTGATTTACATATTACAGGATGGTGTGATTTGGACTGGGCAAGTTGTCCCTTGTCGCGTCGATCTATTTCTGGCTGGTTGGTGTTTTTTGGTGCTTCTCCTGTATCTTGGAAGACTAAGAAGCAGGACACTGTGGCCAAGTCTTCTTCAGAGGCCGAATTCCGCTCAATGTCTAAAACTACTGATGAGCTGAAATGGTAAAAGGCTCTTCTTCTCAGTTTGGATGTCTCACATCCCCGCGCAATGAGTTTGTTTTGTGATAATCAATCTGCTTTGTATATTGCGCAGAATCCGGTTTTCCATGAGCGTATCAAGCACATTGAAGTGGATTGTTATTATCTTCGTGATGCAATTCAGGATGATATATTCACAAAGGCTTTGAGTAAAAGTTAATTCATGTACTTACTTGGCAAGTTGGGCATTTGTGATTTGCATGCTCCAACTTGAGGGGGGGGGGTATTAGGCCATATTGTATGTATAGCTATTGGGCCGATGATAGATTACGAGCTCTAATCTCTTTCTAGGTTGTATATATACTTGTGCATATGCTAATACAACACACACTACTCTATTCTCTCTACACTCAATATTATTGACAATTTTTTTAGTAGAATCAACTAAATTGGTGGATAAAAAATCTTTGAAGAAGAAAAAAGTTAAAGTGAAAATGTGTCCTATTGAAGATTATAATGGTCTAATGGAGACATATTTTTCTCATGTTCAGCGTTTGGTCTAATGGAGACATATTTTTCTCATGTTCAGCGTTTTGTAATGAAGGTTTGATAAAAAAATTTATATATATATATATATATATATATATATATATATATTGTGTATTATAATGGACGATTAACTTGTGTATGTTTAAGGGTAACTTATACGAAGTATGTGTTTGTTTGAGGATAACTTTTTTTAGATTGGGGTGACTTATGTGAGTTTAAAGGTAACTTTTTTCAGATTGAGGGTGACTTTTGTGAGTTTAAGGGTAACTTTTTGTAAATAAAAGGGTAACCTTTTGTAAATAAAAGGGTAACTTATACGAAGTATGTGTTTAAGGATAACTTTTTTAGATGGAGGGTGACTTTTGTGAGTTTAAGGGTAACTTTTTGTAAATAAAAGGGTAACTTTCGAGTGTTATTGTGTTTTTATTTCATTTTTTAAATAAAAAATTTAATATAAACAAAAGTTAAATATAAGCATTAACAATTTGTTTAAAGTGACAAAAACCTCAGTCAATTGGAGCGAAAATGTGAAAGATGAATGATGATAAACTACTCTTGAATTATAATGTATTGATGTATTGTGATTTGATTTTAATTTGTTACAAATCCACCAGATTTTCGCTAAGATTTGGCTCAATTACTAGTTGAGATAGCAGCTTTGAGGTTGGATTAAATCATAATTTTTTGGAAAATCTCAACAAATTTCTGGTTGGAGATAGTGAGCTGACATAAAAAAATTAATAATAATAATAATAATAATAATAATAATAATAATAATAATAATAATAATAATAATAATAATAATAATAATAATAATAATAATAATAATAATAATAACAAATTTTTTGGTATTTTTTGGGCTGTTTTGGTCAGTTTTCAGGCTGCGGTTTTGGGTGCAATTCTGCTGTGTTTTCAAGCGTGGTTTTGCTCTGTTTTTGGGTGCGCTTTGGGTGCAATTTCAAGCTGTTATTGGGTCATTTTGAGGGCAGCTTTTCTTGCGAATATTGGTGTTGTTTTTGGGGCTGTTTTGGAGCAGTTTGGGTGCTGTTTTTGCAGCAGTTTCTGGTGCAGTTTCTGGTCCAGTTTCGGCAGCTCTTGGGTGCAGTTTTGGGTGCTGTTTTGCGGCAGTTTCTGGTGCTCTTTCGGGCGTATTTCAGTTTTGGGTGGTGCAAGTCAGCTATGTCGGCTGCCGTTGTGAAGTTTTATTGTCCCTTTGTGGGTCTTAGTGGTTGTCAAGATGGGAGTGGAAATGGCCTTACTCGACGTTCTCTAATCAAACATCTTAGTGATCGTCATTGTTGTATCGGTGCGCGAGATATCACCTGACATTCTCTTACTTCTAATTTGGCTGTTTATAATGAGGCAGAAGTTACTTTTAGGCGTATGGGGATTTGGTTATGTGGAGTTTGCTATAAAACGCACACGGTACGTATTAAGTGTCGTCATGGTGGGGATGAGGATGTGTCACCCCCTGATGAAGGAGATGGTGTTATTCGTTTTGTGCTTCATAATTTCACCAAGTCGCAATCTCCTTCTTCTCCTGCTCGAGTTGATCGTATGGATGGATTGGTGCGAGATCATAACGGTGGTTTTGATGTGGCCCTCCTTGATTGTTTATTCTCTAAGGGGTTTCGCTCTGTTAAGTCTATCCCTCCCAAGTGTCGTTTGGGGTTTTCTCGGGTTCTGAAAGGTGCTCTTGATAAGGTGATCTCTAAGCCTAATGACATTTCTAATTGGGTCTCTTTGTTGGTGTTACCTCTTTGCATCCTTAAAATCTTTCGCCCGCGGAGTAGTCGTGAGTCTCGGTCTTCGGTAAGACGTCGTCATCAAGAAGAGAGTATTTCCCGTGCTATTTGTTCTTGGAGTGTAGCGGGTGGTAATTTGCAGCTTGTGAGGGAAATTTTGGCAAAGGATTCTCCTACTTTGTCGATGGTTGATGATGAGGACATTGATTTGGAAGAGCGTAATATTAAGCAGTGTCATAGGAAGATTTGCGATGGCCATTACACTGCTGCAGTTCGGGTTCTTTCTTCTTTAGGCGTTGCACCTTATAATGACACCACTTTTGCAGATTTACAGTTAAAGCACCCTTCATCTCCAGCTCCTTCCTTGCCTGATATACCTATTGATCACCTTCATCTCGTTACGACTTCTGCTGTTGTTTTGGAGCGGATTAGGAGTTTCCCTCGTGGCACATCATGTGGTAGGGATGGTTTGCGTGCTCAACATCTTATGGATTGCTTGAGTGGTGCAGCTGTGGTAGTCTCAGATGAGTTGGTTGACTCTATTACTGGGGTGGTTAATCTCTTTCCAGCTGGGAGATGTCCTATGGAATTAGGAGAGTACATTGCTAGTGCTCCTCTTACGCCACTTGTCAAGCCCGGTGGTGGTATTCGTCCTATTGTTGTGGGTACGGTTTGGCGGCGTCTCGTTTCGAAGGTGGGTGCTGTTATGGTTGGTCAGTCTTTAGGGAGTTACTTTGATGGCCTTCAATTTGGTGTTGGGGTTTCTTTAGGTGGTGAGGAAATTCTTCATGCGGTGAATCGGTTGATTGAGGACCGTGGTTCTGATGTTGGTCTATCTATGTTGTTGGTGGATTTTCAAAATGCCTTCAATCTGGTTGATCGTTCGGTCATGTTACGTGAGGTACGTCGTCGTTGTCCGGGCATTTCGCGATGGGTAGAATTCTGCTATTCTAATCCAGCCAGGTTATACTATGGGGACCAAACCTTATGGTCATCTCAAGGGGTGCAGCAGGGTGATCCCCTTGGTCCTTTGCTTTTTTCTTTGGTTTTACAACCCCTGGTATGTAAAATTAGAGAGACTTTTGATGTATGTCTTCAGGCTTGGTATTTAGATGACGGCACGATTATTGGTGACACTTTGGTGGTGGGGCAAGTTCTGTAGTTGATTATGGAGGAAGGACCTCGTTCTGGGTTATGTCTTAACGTGGAAAAAACTTAAGTTTTCTGGCCTACGGAAGACCCTCGAAGCAGGTTGGTGGGTGTCTTTCCGCCTAATATTGCTCGACCTTTACGTGGTGTTAGGTTGCTTGGAGGTCCCGCTAGTTCCGATTCTGGTTTTAGTGGTGAGCTTGTGATGCAGAGGGTGACCAAGACCATTGCCCTTATGGATAAGGTCGTTATGCTCGATGATCCTCAGTGTGAGCTGTTGTTACTTAGGGCATGTACCGGAGTTTCAAAACTCTACTTTGCATTGCGTACTTGTCCTCCTAGTACTTTTGAGGTGGCTCAGCGCACTTTTGATGGAGCTCTTCGATCTTCCATGGAGCGTATTGTTACTGCTTCGGGGCCTGGGTTTGGTGATTGGCAGTGGCGACTTGCCACCTTACCATTTGCGTTTGGAGGGCTTGGTGTTTATTCTGCAGGTGATGTTCGTCACTATGCTTTTCTTGCTTCTCGGTTACAGTCTGCTGGGTTGCAGACACAACTTCTTCGGCATGCTGGCATTGTTGGTCTTGGACGAGCCTTTGAGGATGCGTTGAGTCTGTTTAATGGAACAGTGGAGTCTGACATTTTGAGTAATCCTAGTGAGGTCGCTGCCCCTAAACTCATGAAGAAATTGGCAGATATATATTTCACAAAGGTTACCACTTCTGCAGAATCTGCTTATTCTTTAACTCCTCGACAATCAGCATTATGGAAATCACAGCAGGGTGATCACACCTCTGCTTGTCTTCGGGCGGTTCCTATTTCAGGGTTGGGTAAGACATCGCTGTGTGTTGTTCTATCGGTTAGGTGTTCCATTGTTCTCTATCTCGACGTTGTGCTCTGCTTGTTCGAGGGTTTTTGCTGGAGATATTTTCGGTGATCACGCAGTGTCTTGTGCTGGTATTGTGGGTATTAAACATCGGCATAATGTTGTTCGGGATACCCTTGTTAATGTTTGCTATCGTTCTGGGATTTCAGCGAGAAAAGAGGTTGACATTGGGTTGGCCGGAGGGAACGACGAGGCCCTTAGACCCGCGCATGTGTTACTTTATTCATGGGATCGTGGTCGCGATGTCTGTGTTGATTTGACAGGGTCTTCTCCTTTGACACAGTCAGGGCTATCTGACTTCATTCCTGGGCGGGTTGTGGCTGATGCAGCTTACGGAAGCGGGTTAAGTATGAAGCTCGATGTCAGGAGATTGGATATGGTTTCATTCCCTTCTCCTTTTCTTCGCTTGGGGAATTAGAGAAAGAGGCTGTTGCGTTACTGAAGCGGATTCAGAGGTTCTCGACGACGCAAGACATTGGGGCTCGTGCTGCAGCTCATATCTTCACTAGGGTAGGATTTGCAATAGCTAGAGGAGTGAGGGCCCAGATTGTATCTCGGCTTCCCACTAATTTATTGTAGGTTGTATGACTTTTGTTTTTGAGATAATAATAATAATAATAATAATAATAATAATAATAATAATAATAATAATAATAATAATAATAATAACAAATTTCTGGTTGGAGATAGTGAGCTGACATCATGTGGTAGGGATGGTTTGCGTGCTCAACATCTTATGGATTACTTAAGTGGTGCAGCTGTGGCAGTCTCAGATGAGTTGGTTGACTCTATTACCGGGGTGGTTAATCTCATTCTAGCTGGAAGATGTTCTATGGAATTAGGAGAGTACATTGCTAGTGCTCCTCTTACGCCACTTGTCAAGCTCGGTGGTGGTATTCGTCCTATTGCTGTGGGTACGGTTTGGCGGCGTCTCGTTTCGATGGTGGGTGCTGTTATGGTTGGACAGTCTTTAGGGAGTTACTTTGATGGCCTTCAATTTGGTGTTGGGGTTTCTTCAGGTGGTGAGGCAATTCTTCATGCGGTGAATCGGTTGATTGAGGACCGTGGTTCTGATGTGGGTCTATCTATGTTGTTGGTGGATTTTCAAAATGCCTTCAATCTGGTTGATCTTTCGGTCATGTTAAGTGAGGTACGTCGCCGTTGTCTAGGCATTTCGCGATGGGTTGAATTCTGCTATTCTAATCCAGCCAGGTTGTACTATAGGGACCAAACCTTATGGTCATCTCAAGGGGTGCAGCAGGGTGATCCCCTTGATCCTTTGCTTTTTTCTTTGGTTTTACAACCCCTGGTATGTAAAATTAGGGAGACTTTTGATGTATGTCTTCAGGCTTGGTATTTAGATGACGGCATGATTATTGGTGACATTTTGGTGGTGGGGCAAGTTCTGCAGTTGATTATGGAGAAAGGACCTCGTTATGGGATATGTCTTAACGTGGAAAAAACTTAAGTTTTCTGGCCTACGGAAGACCCTCGAAGCAGGTTGGTGGGTGTCTTTCCGCCTAATATTGCTCGACCTTTGCGTGGTGTTAGGTTGCTTGGAGGTCCCGCTAGTTCCGATTCTGGTTTTAATGGTGAGCTTGTGATGTAGAGGGTGACCAAGACCATTGCCCTTATGGATAAGGTCGCTATGCTCGATGATCCTCAGTGTGAACTGTTGTTACTTAGGGCATGTACCGGAGTTTCAAAACTCTACTTTGCATTACATACTTGTCCTCCTAGTACTTTTGAGGTAGCTCAGCGCACTTTTGATGGAGCTCTTCGATCTTCCATGGAGCGTATTGTTACCGCTTCGGGGCCTTGGTTTGGTGATTGGCAGTGGCGGCTTGCCACCTTACCATTTACGTTTGGAGGGCTTGGTGTTTATTTTGCAGGTGATGTTCGTCACTATGCTTTTCTTGCTTCTCGGTTGCAGTCTGCTGGGTTGCAGACACAACTTCTTCGGCATGCTGGCATTGTTGGTCTTCGACGAGCCTTTGAGGATGCGTTGTGTTTGTTTAATGGAAAAGTGGAGTCTGACATTTTGAGTAATCCTAGTGAGGTCGCTGCCCCTAAACTCATGAAGAAATTGGCAGATATGTATTTCACAAAGATTACCGCTTCTGCAGAATCTGCTTATTCTTTAACTCCTCGACAATCAGCATTATGGAAATCACAGTAGGGTGATCACACCTCAGCTTGGCTTCGGGCGGTTCCTATTTCGGGGTTGGGTCAGACGATGAACGCTAAGACTTATCACTGTGTGTTGTCCTATCGGTTGGGTGTTCCATTGTTCTCTGTCTCGACGTCGTGCTCTGCTTGTTCGAGGGTTTTTGCTGGAGATATTTTCGGTGATCACGCGGTGTCTTGTGCTGGTATTGTGGGTATTAAACATCGGCATAATGTTGTTCGATACCCTTTTGATGTTTGCTATCGTTCTGGGATTTCAGCGAGAAAGGAGGTTGACATTGGGTTGGCTGGAGGGAACGACGAGACCCTCAGACCTGCGGATGTGTTACTTTATTCATGGGATCGTGGTCGCGATGTCTGTGTTGATTTGACAGGGTCTTCTCCTTTGACACAGTCAGGGCTATCTGACTTTATTCCTGGGCGGGTTGTGGCTGATGCTGCTCATCGGAAGCGAGATAAGTATGAAGCTCGATGTCAGGCGATTGGATATGGTTTCATTCCCTTCTCCTTTTCTTCGCTTGGGGAATTAGAGAAGGAGGCTGTTGCGTTACTGGAGCGGATTCAGAGGTTCTCGACGACGCAAGACATTGGGGCTCGTGCTGCAGCTCATATCTTCACTAGGGTAGGATTTGCTATAGCTAGAGGAGTGGGGGCCCAGATTGTATCTCGGCTTCCCACTAATTTATTGTAGGTTGTATGACTTTTGTTTTTGAGATATAATAATAATAATAATAATAATAATAATAATAATAATAAGTAAATCTGTTTTCTCTTTATTTTGGGCATTGTAGAGTGCAGACACTATAGCTAAATGGCACGTGGTATATATTGTGGTAATTACTGATGGACAATATTTTTATTTTGCACCGGGGGTATACAAAAGGAATTGAAATAAAAAAATGGAAGGAATATAGAGTGCAATTTTGTTTAGTTGATTCGTCATCGCTTCATAATATTAGGAGGAAGAAAATTCTTGTGATGATTTCGTAACCTAATCCGAGCTATTCCAAGCGCTAAGAACAACTTGTCTTCAAAGGATTGTAAAAAAAAAAGCATCGTAATTTTTTGACGAAATTAAAATCCGTCGAAAGCTTACCCATTTCCGATGGTATTTTCACTCGAAAAAGAAATCTCCGTCGGAAATTTGCAACGAATTTTAAACTTTGGCCCAACCAAGCTTCGACAAAATATAATCCGTCGAAATTACCTTTTTTGATGGAATTTCCATCGGAAAATGATGAATTTTCGACAAAGAGGTTTACGAAAGACTTCTACGACATAGAAGAGAGGAGAGATATGGTTCTTTTGGGGGAGAGAAAAAAATATTGCATTTTAACTTATGCAAAGTTATTAATGGATTCTTGTCAATGTATAGTTTAATAATGTCATTTTTTTGTTTAAAATATAATTAAACATATTAATGGTCAAAGATACGTTATAAAGACCATATACAAAATAGAAATAAACTCTTGGGGGGGGGGGGGAGGAAGGAGGGAATAATATAACTATATTTTAGTATGTATTAAATCAATTGTGTAAAAAGAAATAGAACAACAGAAGGTTTTGCGTGAGTCCGTTTCACGTGAGTCCGGTTTATAATGCATACACCCATCCCCTACCCTCTGTCAGCTTTGTCGGCGGCCGGCGACCTTCTCCCTCCCAAACCCTGATGTCGACGACCTTCTCAACGTCGATGGCGGGGAAATTACCTAAAATTGGCAAAGAAGAAGATGCAGAGCCGAGCAATAGTATCTAATTTCTGCTACTGCTAGTGTTGGCTATTGCGAAAAATGAAAAGGGAATTTAAGATATGAACAAAACAAAACAACTTGACCAATACTATATAAAATCTTACCAATATTATCTAATTTATGATACTTATTATCTAATACCTGACCAATATTATTTAAGTTCTGACACTTATTATCTAATTTCTGATACTTATTATCTAAAATCTGACCATTATTATCTAATTTTGGATACTTATTATCTAATACCTGACCAATATTATGTAATTTCTGGCACTTATTATCTAATTTCTGATACTTATTATCTAAAATCTGACCATTATTATCTAATTTTGGATACTTATTATCTAATACCTGACCAATATTATGTAATTTCTGGCACTTATTATCTAATTTCTGATACTTATTATCAAAAATCTGACCATTATTATCTAATTTTTGATAATTATTATTTAAAATCTGACCAATATTATCTAATTTCTGACACTTATTATCTAATTTCTGAACATTATTATCGAATTTCTAACAATTAGTTTTTTTTTGTATAATTGGACTCACGTGATTCCGTTCTACACAATACTTTTCCATAAATATAAAGTGTTGTAAGTATACAAGAACGAGTTAAAGAGAGTAATACTTCCTATCATAAATTATTCCAAAAATCTTTCATTGCACATGAAACTTCCATACACTATCTAGTGGTTACTCCCTCGGTCAACTTTTATTGTTTTCTATGAAAACTTTTTGGTCAAATGGGAAAAATGAAATTGAGAATAAGGGTGCATTATTGTATTATTTTTGGTGTTGTAAGTATACCGAAGTACATTTTTATGCTTGAAAGACCCTATGACCTAAGTACTTGAGATGATGAACAGGCAGCAGCACAATCCATAGGATTAAACCCAATTCTCTCATTCATCAAGTCATAAACAACCTCAACATTTTGTTGTTGAAAGTTTCCAAAAATAGCAGCCGGACCACCACTATCATTACCATCATTTTCGTCGTTCATACCTTGGTATAACAAGCATTTCACCACACTAGAGTTGCTTGGAGGGCGAATGGCGTAGAAGTTATTAGCCCTTGGCAAAAACAAGCTCACATTATCTAAGAAATGGAATGTAATCGAAGGAAGATCATCATCATTCCCAATGCAATTACTACTTCCATTGTTGTTAGGGCATGGGATGTAATAACAAAGGTCAAATCCGGTTTGTTTCTCTTGCTCGATGGCTCGAGGATGTTGGATGGCTAATTGGAGGTCTAGGAGGAGTTGTGAGTACAAGGGTTCGGGCAAATGTGTATATGTGGTTCCGGAGTCAATCATCATCCCTCCGTTGCCCTTACCATCGAATTCTCTTAACTTCATTGGGACTTCTTTCATGCTCATATTGCTTATTGTAATGGCTTCTAGGCCAATGTAGTAGTAATTAGGGTATGTAGGGTTAGTCAACAATGGAGTAAATTTGGATGACTCCTTGGAAGAAATAGCCTCATCGCCAATGATTAGAGGGCTCGAAATATTAGGGTTACTAGCAAATTTGAAGGACACAAAACAATGGGAGAAACCTTTGTTAAGGTACCCTAATTGTGATAGTAATGAGAGTGAGCCTCTTCCAAACCCGGCTATTCCTAAAGGTTCCTTATAAGCTTGCCTTATACATCCAAAACGAAATCGTTGAGTCTCTTTTGTGGTACTACTACTAAGGCCGGTACCATGAACTCTTAGTAAGTCCTTGGCTAATGTCCCGGACACTACACCGCCACCCCCATAGGTGTAGGCAAATGAAGGGCATGGCCTAGAACATGTGCCCTTTAGAAGGGTATTCAATGAGCATCCTGCCATAACACATGGATCATAAGAGTTATCAGAATTATGGATTTGAGTACAAAAAGGACTAGAACAAGAAACCCTAAGAGAGGAAGATGAATTTAAGGGAGAAAATGCACTTGTTAGCCTATTTATCCTATAATATTGATCACATTCTATACAATCAAAGGATACATTTCCACAAGGAACCCAAGTAAGGTCACTTCCTGTGTCCATATAGACTTGTATGACTTGAGGCGGCGTCCCTAGGTTTAAGGACATTAAATATCCGTCCCTAGTTGCTCTTAGTGGCTCCACCATATCGAACATAGGTGGTTCTGGTTGAATTTCCTTAGCCATAAGAAGAGCATTAGAGCTCTTTTGAGGGATGACATTCCTTGAATGAGTTAGGCCAACGATTAAGGTACTAGGAGTGGTATAAACTTTTGCAAAGGATTGAGAGGAACAAAGTATTAGAGCTAATATAGTGAAAGAGGATATTATTTGAGGCATGTTTTGTTTATGTGTTTTTCTACAATTAAGTGTATGTTTAGGTTGTATTATTATTGTCATAGCTTATGGTTTCAAGAGGTTATATAGCTATATATACTTTGTACAATGAGAATATGGGCATTTTAATGATATATTAAGGGAGAATTAACAAATACAAGTATTATTTAGGCTTTAATTTGTTATAAACAATAATTAACAAATAGATAGTGATATGAAGGTGTGCTTGCTTGGCTCTTTGCATGGATGAAGATGCAAGCTAACTAAGTCTGTTATAAATTAGTTGGCAATGATTGTCGTTGCTAATGGAAACCCAGCCCGTCAGCATGCCAATTTTTTGTAATTAGTAATCAGCAACAGCTTAAAGATGCCGGTTATATTCTTTAATAGTTCGTATAGTTTTATTTTCCATCTCTTTACTTAAAATATGTTATCCTGGCTTCCAAGATAGAGTATTACTCTTTTTAGGGGGTTTAGCCATCAATTAACATTTTAGATAGAGCATTAATACTTTTTGGGGCTTCAGCCATCAAGAGTTAGAGCCTATTTTGATACGATTATTTTCAGTTCAGTTCAGTTTAGCTCCTAATTTCCTTCTCTTATAAAATATTCAGTTCAGTTCAGCTCTAATAAGTTCAGTTCAGTTCAATTCAGTTCAGCCAATCAGAACAGTACAGGCCCTTAGCATGTCAAGAGGATCATGGATTCAAATTTCATTTATCCCACCTTTCAAAAGTGAAATATGTAGCTTTTAGTGTACATTATATTCACCTTAATTAAGCTTATTGTTAAACCAATATCACTACCTTTGAAATGCTAACACTACAGTTACTAGCCTACCATTAAGGCATTAACCAGCTAACCGCTACCATGTCTAATATTCTACTCCATAACTTTTTTTTAATAAAAATTTTAACTTAATCAAAATGTTAACGACTACTTAAAAAAGCTACTGCCAAACAAGCCGAACTTTAGACTCAGGCCCAAAAAGTAGCAAGTACTTAAGACGTCAGCACTTGTAACTTTTGGTGGTTAGCAATAGCCAAATCTCAAGAACTCATTATTATAACTTAATTATTCTTAGATAGTGATTTCCATGTCAATTAGTCAATTAGACCTTATAAGTTGACCCAACATCCCTTGAATCATGGCTCCTCACTTTACGTATATGTGTTCGTGAGTGACACCATCTTAATTAGTACTAATACAATATCATTTTTAGCTAACTAAGGAAAAGGTGATCCTTTTTGGTAGGTATGTAAGAAAATATAGTATAATATACGAAGAATATGAAGAAATTAATTAGTGCAGAAATTTCAAGACTAGCTAAATTAGTACAAGGTTTCTAATTTAAGTAAAGTGTAAGTACATAATTAGGCATGTTATTAAAGTGGGGCAACTGGGTGTTGCAATTGATATCTAGCTGTATATCCACGACAACAATCGTGTGGGCGGCAGTTTCTAATGCTTGATTGCTTGAAGCCCAGTTTCATAACGAAACGGGTTTGTTTAATCATTTATTGGTATGTGCGACTGTGTCAATTTAGTGGTCGCTTGGTTGCACATAAAAAGTTACACTTCTTTCAAATTTGCAATTCTTTTGAAATTTTCCTTCATACATAGTGAGTACAATATATTATTTGGAGGAACACGTTATCATTACAAGTGATAATAATTTTTATCATCATACCTACATCTTGGTTCCTTTATATATTGATAATCATACACAAAATACACTTCAAAAGTCACTACAAGTCTATAATGAGTAATGAACTATGATACTCGTAACAAAGTTTACATACGTATTTACATCACTAACATAATCACATGCATCACTATTTTTAGTGGCATTTGGGCCAAAAACCAAGATATATACATAAAATTGGAGCAAAATACAAATCAAGAAATCTCTAATACTATATAAAATGGAAAACCAATAAATCATACTTATCATCTTGAAATTCAGCCTCAATAATTTAGGCATAAGAGAAATACAAAACCAATAGACAATTGATAATGTTATATGCTATAAAAAGAACTTGAATCTCTATACAGAATTAAGTATGGAATAATACCAATTGATCACCATATAAAAACAAAAAAAGACATATACAAAAACCTTCATCTATAAAAATTACTTACGAAAACTTCAAGACCAACACTTTTTCCCAACCTCAGAAGCCTCCTTAGTTGATTAAGATGGATGCTAGTAAACACACTTGATCGACATACATACAATCCGAGACAACGATCTTATGGTTCGTTCGATGCTCCATGAGTGAAGTTGTGTAACTGCTTTGGTTGGTGCAGTAAGAGATCAATTGAGGTTAAGGAACAATGCAAAAAAAGAAGCAACCCGAAAACCTTCTTGCTCATATATTACACTACAACAGCATGACCAGTCATTCCGTCATGAAGTTGTAGAGAACCGTCTTTCATCAAGTTAAGGCTCAAGCTCTTGAATCTTTCTCTTGAGTACTGCCTTGAAGCCTTCCTCCAATCAGTCCCGGTTTTCATCATTGCCACGAACTCTTCGTAACTAATTCGTCCATCCTAAGAAAAACATTGAATATGTCAGAAACAGAACTGATGGACTGATGTTTAGACAGCATCATATGGAAAAAAAAATCGAACAGAGAAAGGGAGAGTTACCTTGTCTGTATCAACTTCGCGCATGATCTCAGTTAGAACATCTGCATCAGTTTCAGCTGATTCATCAGTCAATGCATCTCGAAGCTCATCTAGCTCAATGTAACCACTTCCATCTTTGTCAAAGTACATGAATGCTCGCTGGAAGTGTTCGTCGTTCTCCATTTTCTGCAAGTGGATTGTCACTGCTACAAACTCTCCATAGTCCAAGTAACCATTACCATCAGCATCAGCCTGCACCAAAAATTTGTATTGGCAACACATCAGCAATTAACAAATGGGAGAAACCGAGAAAGAAACTTCTTGCTTAGATCATTTGTGTATTTATGCTGTCTTACACACACTTAATTTATACAAGCTGAAATCTCAACATTCGGACATGGGTAAGAACACTTGACACTTCATTACGTACCACAAACTTGAAATTAAAGGCAAGTCTAACAGAGTTGAAATGCTAATTTCTTCAAGAACACTAGATTTTCTTTGTTTATTGCTCATTTATTCAAGAACAAACTAGCGCGTAGCTTTTTCTCATCCAGCACCCTAACTAGACCTACTCGAACCCTTCTATAGACCAGAATCACTACTCACTAGACTATTCGTGCTTAAGCAAGACTGTAAACTGTAACAATATTAAAATTTCCCTTCATTTTGAGTTGGATGAATCATTACAATGTCCTTAAAAGAGCAAAAGGGAAAATTTTCTCAAACAAAAGCAGAGTTCATAGCACTAGAGAATTAGATTGTAAAGGCTAGAAAACACATGAAAACTTTTTGAGGGGAAAGCACATGAAAACTTTCATTACAATAACATTTCAAAAGGTACACAACATAAAGTAGATCCTAGCATATGTTTTTCAAGAAATGGTAATGATAATGACACAGTTTCAATTCATGAAAGCTTACCACTTCCATGAGGAGCTTTATCTCTGCCTCACCAAGTTGAGAACCGACCTTTCGAAGGCCAGCCCTCAATTCTTCATATGTTACTTTTCCATCACGGTCAGTATCCATCAGCATAAACATATCTCTGATAATTTCTACTTCTTCAACTGTCAAATGTTCTGCTATAACCTGTATAACATTCAATATCCCAAGTTTAGTAAACAATATTCCTTGGTTATCTTAGATGATGTTAACGATCTCAAATGCTTACTCTTAGCGCCTTCTTCTTGAATCTATTCATCCCGGCAAACTGCTTGAGTCTTGTCCTGACAATATCTCCCAATGGGACATTTGAAGCTTTCTTTGCATTCTGTATCCAAGGGTGTTCTACATATAGATAAGAGATGCACATACGTTTCGTTTCAGAAGAAATGCACAAGAACATACAGGAAAGCGAAGAAAGTGTATCTTATAACAGACTAGCTAAGATGATAAAAAATAAGGCTCACCTAGAACTTGTTGAGCAGTTAATCTCTTTTTAGGGTCTGGATCCAACATCTGTTTCACAAGACTCTTTGCACTTTCTGATATTTGAGGCCATGGTTCTCTCTTGAAATCGAGTACCCCTCGTAAAATTGCCAATGCAACACCTTGCTCGGTTTCTGCAATTTAGAGCAAAACAAGGTTAAAATTGCGCAATGTAACTTCTAAGGTCAAAGTAATTCTCAATTTATACTAACCCGTCTATCCAAAATTGACAGTCACACGTACTTTTTCAAGATATCCTGAAATTTTTTTACTCAACTATAATTAAGGTTGGTTTTCTATAATCTAATTGTAGATTCAGAAGTTCAAGGCAATGTAACAGCTAGTTTCGGACACAAATTAGCAACATCTTATGAACCATTACTAAAGTTTTGAATAATATTAGCAACATGTCTATTATACAACCGAATACCCTAACGCTCCTTAAAATAAGTACACCTACACGGCCACACACTCAAGTATATATTCAACGTCACATAACCAACCTTACATAACACATAAAATGAAATTGTTGACTTCTCCAAATTCTTTATTATAACTTACACAAGAAGTACAACACCTATCAACCCAAATTCTTAATTTTAATTCATAATACAAAATATAAAAAACAAGAATTAATAACGATTATATTTAATAATTTCCAGCTAAAAAGTTAGTAAATTGAAAAAAAAAACAGTAACATGATGAAATAGGTGGGAAGCAATAAAAAAAAGTACCTGCCCAAAAAGGAGGAACACCGCAAAGAAGAATGTACAGAATAACTCCAGCACTCCACACATCCACCTCTGGCCCATAATTTCTCCTTAACACTTCTGGGGCCATATAATATGGGCTCCCCACTATTTCTGTAAACCTTTCTCCTGTTTTTTTAATATCACACCAAATTAAAAAAAATAAAAAATTAATCAATATTATAGAACAAAATTATCAAAGTTTAATTTAATTCCTATTCATTTGAACATTTCCACTATTCTAGTCAAAGAAATATATTCAAATTAGATCATGAAGTAAGATTTGAATAATTGGGAAAATTGATTTAGAATACAAGTTTAATGAAAATAAAAAGGGTAGATATTGTGATACATTTACGGTCGCAATCATATCATATTGTATTATATCAAATTATGTGTGTTGGTTATTTGACCATGACAAAATGTATTACAAGAATGCAAATTAAGGCTTCAATAATAGGTTAATGTGGATAAATATCATGTAATTAAACTAAGAAATTAAAACATGAATTAAGATGTATATCATTGACATTTTCCAAATAATTTGCTAATAATAATTTTTAAATTAGGTTGGTATTAGCTTCCTTTTACTCGTTTAGGAATTCCTTAATTTATCTAATTACACCATTAACAAAAGATCTTATGAAATGTTGATCATATTATTTACACTCTCCCTTAGCTTCCTCTTTTAACACTTCAATTAATGAAAACATTTATAAGTGCTTAATTTTCACTATTTACCCCACTTATATTTAGTACGTACTTCAAATCGTAGTAATTTCAAATCAAAACAAACACGTAAAATCAATCATCTAAAACTAAAATCACATTCACGCGCAAACAGAGAGTGAGGGATAGCTCAAGTGGTTAGAGTTTCCCTCTCGATTCCAGGAGATCCTGGGATCGATTCACACCCCCGCCCTTGTGGCTCTCTAAACAACAAAAAAAAAAACATTCATGCGCAAACAAGCAAGGAAAGTCTATGTTAAACATTCAAACACTAACATAGACCTTTCTCACTTTAAATTTACACTTTTATATTATATTCATGTATGTGAGACTGATCAATCTCGAATAATATTAACAGAAACAACATACTAACCAGGTCGGAAGAAAACGGAGAGACCGAAATCGATAGCCTTAAGGGGAGAATTCTCCTTCTTATTAGCAAACAAGAAATTCTCCGGCTTCAAATCTCTATGCATAACACCATTATCGTGACACATCTTAACAACCTCAGCAACCGTCTTGGCAACGGTAGCCGCGGCTCGTTCCGAGTAATGTCCGCGCGCAACAATCCGATCAAACAACTCACCACCCTCACACAACTCCATCACCAAATGAACCGCCTCATTATCCTCGTATACCGCCTTTAGACGTACTATATTCGGGTGAACCGGAAGAGTAGACATGATCGCTACTTCCCTCCTTACATCTTCTACGTCAATCGCGGTTCGTAGTTTTCTTTTCGATATCGACTTAACCGCGAGCCGGTCTTTAGTCTCCCGGTCTGTACATAAATAAGTAACCCCGAACTCGCCTCGGCCGAGCTCTCGGCCAATGACATATTTATCACTAATACGCGGTCCAACCGCGGGAATAATATCTTTTAAAACTCGTACCGGAGCCGGTTGAGGTTGGTTTAATGAGTATGGGTTGGGCTGGGTTTTTTTCTTCTTATTGGTTTGTGGGGTTTTTTTAGGGAGTTCTTCCGGTCTAATACAAACGTTACAATTTCCCATTAAAATTTGATGATGATCACTTAATTTTTTTTTTTGGTGGAGAAAAGATAGAGAGGAGAAAAAATGAGGTGAGAAGGGAGAAATTGAAGAGGTTGAGAAGGCGGGGTCAGTTGAGAAAAATGGTGATGTTATTCAAAAACCAACAAAAGTTGGTGACATTTTATTTGGTTTTTTTGTTAAAATAATTGGAAGTTAGATTAGTAGGCGCTACTTATCTAAGGTTCTAAGAATGGATGATGTGTACTAATTAATCAACTATTAGTATTATACTTTTCTTATTATAATAAAACTTGCTTGTTTAAGAATATAGAGTAAGGAAGGGTGTACTAATACTTATTCATCTAGATGGTAATAGTTGGCATGACAATGTTTAAGATTGTGTGTAGAGCTAGGTAAGAGTCGGGTTGTGTAGGTTCACGTGTTGTATTAAGTTAGTGAATATATTATGCTACAAATTATTTGATAGATCAAGAATAGAATGCATTTAGGGAATTGTTGGGCAGTGTCGGTCAACTTGAGGAGATCTATATTACATGGTATAAAGGAGTCTCATACAAAATCTCATACGAATGTTAAATGAGTATTATATATAAATCATACATAAATTATCAAGTATGAGTATTTAAACAGGGGCAGATCTATCTTGTATAGAAGAAAGAAGACACTTGTGCACCTTGATCGAAGTAATGAAATTATAGGTTGGTTATGTTGTTATCATTATTGATTAATTAATTAATATGTTGGTTATGTTGTTATAAATATCATTATATACATTTAATTTTAAATCTAATTTGAATATATACAGTTTGTTGTTCTAGAATAGGGTTCCACTTTGATGATCATATAACAAAAGTGAAAAGTCTAATGAACACCAAAACAGATGAAAATTATACTCGTAACATTTTGAAAGATATTAATAGGCTCGTTAAAATTGATAGATCGAATTAATTGTTCTCACAAATAAAAGGGTTTGAATTATGATTTTTATTTTGTGCACATACACCATAGTGGAAAATCCACAACATGCTATTATGTGGGTAGACTAATAAAAAAACAACATAATTCTGCATATATCTATACTACGGAGTAATATATTAAAAAGCGTTTATAAGAACATTTATGTTCCATGCAAATCCTCTCATTACACTAATTGCCAATAATATTCTAAACTTGCACCCAAATTAATAATATACTATAAAAGTATTGAATACACACATACAAACTTTTAAATGTCTTTTAAAAATTAACAGTTATACAACTATAAAAGTAGCAACTTGGAGCAGGCTACTCAAAAGTAATTTGTTTAAAGGCAGAGTAATGTATTCCATATTTCCATGGAGTAATTAATTTATTGGTTAATTTGCTAAATATTCGTATAATTTAATTTCCTAAAAAATCTACTACTCTATCCGTCTCTTTATTAGATGCCTATTTCTAACATTTATACTTACATAGTAAAGAAAAGTAGACATTTAATTAAGGGACAGAGGAGTACTAAATTTTTTTAAACAAATAAATGAAGGTACCAAAGTAATAAATTTGAATATTATGTTCGAGCACATACCAATAAATTAAACAAAATTAGTTCATACTCCTCAAACACAAATCATTGAATTGTAGCTTACAAATTATTCAACAAAATTTTGACCTTTCTATTTTATATTCACCACTTGATCAATTTGACTAATACTACACACATTGTTTGAACTAGTTTACAAGAATTGGCCTTTGTGTTATTTTGTAGGTTATTTAAATACCAAAGAGGATGATGAAAGAAAAATCTTTAAAAAATGTGAAAAATATTGTTAGATTCTAGCTTAGAAATTAATGTTCATGTTATTTCCTATAGTTATCCATCATATAATTTGATTTATATTGACATGAGTCAAAATTTATAAACTTCCTTAATATTTTCAAATGCGAGTGATACAAATTTTTATAATTAGGCGGGCGGAAGGAATATTAATTTGGTTGAAAGTTTTGGTAATGGTGTTTATAGTATGGGTGGATTAGCTAGAATTGGTCAAAAAAAGTGGGGCCCTTCTTAATTATCCCTAATATAGAATTAAGTCATAAACTAATAAATAATTACTAATTTGGTTGCTTTTCTCTGTTGAATTGGTGGAATAATTTTTTATTTGGGCAGATGGATCACGCTATAATTAAGATATATTATACTTGCTACCAAACTTATAAAGCTATATATTCCAACTTGGAAAATATGTCACACTAATAACGAAACTTTGTAAGTGATGAAAATTTAAGGAAAAACTTCAATTTAAGCTGACTAGTATAGGTGTGAAATGTGTTTTTGAGTTCACAATGTTAAACTTTAGTTAGGTAGGTATCATCAATGTTAAACTTTAATTTCAATCACATTTCATGTTATATTCTATTCAATTCGTCATTTTATAAGCGCGTCGTGTAAATGATGGTGTTGCTATTCTGGAGTATCTAAATGATTTAGTTTTCTAAAAATAAATTTATGTATCTTCAATTTAATTCAATTATCAAACAAGTAGGACTTGTCTGTTTTGGAACTCCAATTTAAGTGTCTTCGTAAAAATGGTTTAAGACGCAAATTTATCCATTAAAAAGCCGCAATAATTTGTTGAAAAAGCATGAATAAGAGTATCAATTCAATGGAGTACGTATAATCCTATAATCTAACAATTCTATTATATGTTACACGGCCAAATAAAAGAAGGTTCCGTAGGAGTCAAATTGTACTTGTGAAATGCTGAAATCCACGGATTTCATCAGCATAACTTGAAATTCTTTGCATGGAAGTTTCGTGTTGCCAAATGTCAAACATCTTACAGAAACACCAAAGACTTAACTAAACCATTTTTGTTGAAGTTGTTTACCAATAATGTATTACACCACAATTTGGCCGTTGACCTAGACCATTTTTTTCATGTAATAATAAATATTTTTCACATTCATAAAATATTGAGTAACAGATTTTAATGATCTTTCAGATATTTTTAAAAGCATGACATATATATGAAATTTAGCAGTTAATTAAGGTTACTACTCACTAAGATAGTGCCTTGTTTTAATTAATGTAATTCTTTAATTCTTTCTCACCAACTCACTATATATTGAGGGATAAGACCTAAATATTTAATTTTTGTGTCAATTATCAACAACTAATCTTTTAATGCAGTGGTTGGATTTTGGAGTTTGCGTTTTACTTCTAGTTCTAAACTAGGAGAGTAGATTGGTTGTTTGTTTCATAAATACGTCAAATAGGATTATAGGAGTATATATATGTAAGGCGCCCAAGTAGAATTGTTTATGAACGAAGTAATTCTTTTGTCTTATATTAAAGTGGGTGATCGACCTGTAATTAATTAGTGTACTCACTTTGCTCTAAATAAACTGTAACATTTGACTTTTAACAGTTTTCACGCATAATTTTGACATTATATACTTCATTACAAATTACGGAGTGCTAAAAAAATTTATAATATATTCTAATATACGCATTAAATAAATCTAAGTACTCGTATATCACAATACACTAGAATTGATAATGTTGATTTTTCTGTATATATATATATATTAGTTACGGAGCATAAATGCGATCAAAGTACAAAGTATATAAGAAAGATAGAATATAGATAGAGAAAGATTGATTACTATGGTTTTACCAATGCTTTTGTAAAAAAGTAAAAGTGATTAATTATTCTCTTAAAAATAACAAAAAGAAAAAAAAAAGAAGTAATTATTTAGTACCTAGGGATAAGGTTTCACCTGGTCCTAAATAATTAAAGTTGATTACATTGATGATCTGATTGAATCATTTTTCATTGTTAAATTGTTTTATGTGGCCTTGGACATCAACATGATAATGATATGCAAAGCTCCTTTGATTAACCAACTAACCCATTTTTCTTTGAATTTCAATTAGCTTAGAGATGAAAAGCAAGCAAATAATTTAAACAGATAAGACATCTTTTTATCATTTTCTACATAGGTTACTTGGCTTAATTACAAAGAAGACAAAATAAACCTTCATGTTGCAAGTATAAGGTGTAACAATTCACTAATGAGAAATATCTAGATTTTTTTTTTTTTATTTAGAAATTAAAGTTGTTTGTTACTTTGTGTGTATTTTTCTCATTTATTAGCTACTTGTACTACTAAAGAGACAATTTTCTGTTTAGAGTAGTACTTACTTGCATAATAAAATTAGAGAAAAGAGATATCTAGGATGCATCATGCATGATTACTCTTGATTGTTTAAAGTAATAGGTATATGTGCATATGATTTTACTACTTGTGTAAGGGAGTGAGTATGACGATTTCATCACAAAAATCTTCTACTTACAAAAATTTAGTAATACAAAATAAAATGAGCTAATCATAAGTCTTGTTCAAATCATTTTTTTTAAGGACTAGTTCATCTCATTTGATTTTAACTTAAATAATTTCTTTTAGAGCGAAATAGATTATGTATTTAAAAACCAAGAAATTCTTATCTAATAACGAGAATATAATGGTCAAAAAAATTGCACCAAAATAGAAATAGGACTGTCTTTTTTAAACACCCAAAATGAAAATGTAACGAAGTGAGTTATTTTTTGTATGAGTTTATTGATGTTTTATTATTAATTACAATTATTTATTTTACTTATTTAACTACTTTATACCTATTGTAAATTATTTATACTCCTTGCTAGTAAAACTAACTTAATGTACTAACCCAAGATTATTTTTACGAAATCATAACTTTTATATTATGGTGAAAGAATGGAACATGGCCTAAATTATAAAGTACAATTATTTTCATATACATATATTAAGGTCGTGTGTGACAGTGTGAGTGTGTCTATATAGAAAAAGAATGTATCCTTCTACAAAATAAATTTATAAGCTTGGGAGTTTCGTGCCACCACAATGACATTGAAAGAGGGACATGATGATCAATTAGTAGCTAGATTTCAATGTAATTATATGTCTCATTAAATTCAATATATTAGTCAAATTTTATTGTCTAAATTTGACATTAACCACATGAACTACCTAAGGATCATATGTATAAACAAAGAATAATTTCAACTACCATGCTATATATATCTAGGTTATTGAAAATTGGTGAATTAAAAAGAATAATTTCAACCATGTTACGTACCCACTAAAACAGCAATTCTAATATTGGAAAATCAAGTTTTCACATTTTAATCAAAATATTCAATATGTACTCATTTGAATCCTAAGTAATGAATATGAGAGTGTGCACAAGTTGTGTCACATTTACATTATGCTAAGTCCAAATAATAATGTATCATGTATGCATAATGTCACATACATTATGCATGCTAAGTCTAGCCAAAGTCGTGTTTTACTGTAGGGAATGTTCGGCGCTAGCTTTTGAGTAGCTTTTAATGGTTTAGTAGTAGTTAGGGTAGCTTTTAATGGTGGAGGTAGGTTTTATGAAAAGTTAGAAATAATAACTTTTGAAGTTAGAAATTAAATAGCTTTTGAGATAGTTGTTTAAAATTTAATCTACAATTTTAAAAATAATTAGCTCAATTCATACTGGATCAAGATATTGCATGGAATCTTACATCAAAACGTAATTAATTCCTTCATTTCCAAATAAAACAAACTACATTTCTTTTAAAAAAACGTAATATCTTAGCTTAAAACTTCTCATACATTATTCTTAAAATTAAGTACCTTCATAAATTATACGACAAAAATATTTTTTTTTTATGCAAATATGACGAAAATATATAGCTACGAGATCAAATACATACACTACGGTCTCTATAAATTACTAGAAGAATTTTATATACGAAGAGAAAACCAATTAAATTCTCGGACATCCGAAAAATGCTTGGCAAACGCGACCATGCAAGTACTAGTACTTCGGCCAAAACATGCGTGCAAAAGGATGAAAAACAATGCAAGAAAAGAAGGACAATGTAAGAGCAATGTGTAGGACATTATTATACACAAAATTTACAACTTTATACCCTGGCAACGTAAGGCTGATTGCCAAAAACGCTAGGAGAAAGGCTTAATCATTTCATGCAAAAATTTAGGGGAATTCAATCAACCAAAAAAGGTTGTAACAAACGTGAGTGCATAATTATGCTAGCTTCATCATCATAATTATGGGATTTTTTTTGCAACTATAAAGTTCCTGTTGCTTTCTTCTTACTTTACAGCCTATTCATTTTTTTCCTGTGATTTTTCTAATCATAAAAGGTCTAATTGGCCCTACTTTGGTACAAAATTATCTTCATTTACATTTTTTTTTTTTAGTTTACGCCTTTTACAATTGTTTTTTTTTTCAAACAAAAAATGTGAATACTTTTGGAATTTTATATACTATCCTGTATCTTCAATCCTCCCTATATCAGTAGTTCAGTACATCTTGATCCACAATTCCACAGCACATGTATGGCAAAAGCAAAGGAACTGGTGGAACTTGGATAACATAACAAAAATAGAAACATTGAATTAAAATGAACATAAATCTATTAGAGATTTGAGATATCAAAAAAATAGAGAATAATATATTTAGGTTTATTTTATGTTAAGATATTATTTTTCGATATCTCATATGTCTAACATAATCAGTCCGATTAATGCGTAATTTTGACATGCATTTCTAAATTAATATTATTTTTGAAAATATTGTAAATATGATGTAATTTGTAACATAATTGGATATAAGAGAATTTTGCTTCATTGTAAACAACTTAACATTGTATAACGTGCAAATTAAACTAGTTAACTAGAACAACTCTAGGAAACAAGGGAGTATACAATTAAACTTGCATTGAATTAAACTTGCATTGTTTTGGAGTAGTCATTATGATGGTACATAAAGCACAACAAAGCTACAAATTTGACATGAGAATCAAGAATGCCATAATTTCCTTAATATTTCATCTATTTTAAATATATTTTCATACTCCGCCTTTCTTAATTTCCGAAGAAATGAGAAACTAGCACTGTGTTATGGGACGGAAAGAGTAAAAGAGTATTTAATAGCTTGCCAAACTTGAGTGCCCAGTATTTAAAAACCACTAAACATGCTGCTCCTCCTTTCCTATCCATTTTTCTACTAGTATCATAAATAATGTTGCAATGTAAAGCAGTAAACTGATGAAGACATTAAGATGACAACTTACATTTCAGTAAGCTAAACATTTTAGTTTCTTAACTACTTATATCTAAAGTCTATAAGCAAGTAATTCTATGTTATTGGATGTATTGTATGTTATAAACGAAAAAGGCTGAAAAAGAAGCAAGTTGGATCAAACAGTCCACGCCTAATTCGATCAACATTTAGGTGTATAAATCATTGTCGTTTTCATAGATAGAATTTCGAATTACAGCTCAAGTGTGAAGGTTGTTAATGGCCCTAGTTTTATAACTCTCTTTTACTGTTCTAGCATGTCTTTAGGAAAAAAAAAATGAGAAGTTGATAAAACAAATAATCCCTCACAACATCATAATAATATATACTTTGATCATACCAGTGATATACTGCAAGTAATCCCAACATTATTGTATTCTCAAACGAGTAAATGACTATCGATACTGAAGTGAGGAATGACATAATATTAAAACTTCAGAGCAGCAAACATTTACTAATTTAATTAAAGCAAATGAGCACCTTAATTCTTCACTTTCATCATTATCCGAAAAACTTCTTAAAAAGTCGCAGCCATCCGCTATTAACCCAGACATGTTTGCTATGATAGCAACAAGATCATGCAATCAAGCATCATTCGTTCATTTGGGTTCTACTTTAGTTGAAATGAACAGTAATTTTACCTCAGTTTGATTCATAAAGGGGTGATAAAATTCTCTTGGGTAACAAATAGTTTGTCAAAGGGTAGAAAACAGTCCGTATTTGAGAAAGGGATGCCACATTTTCCTTCTCATACTCAGATCTTTCATCCATCCCCTCCATCTTTCTTCTTCCTTTCATGTCTTTAATTTTCTAGCAAGAAACCAAACCAGATAATGAAATTTGGGTTTGAAAAGATTTTTTTTTTTCTAAACCAAACATAACCTTGAATTTCAGTAAATACTGCAAACCAGGATGTCAAGAATCGGTATTGCAGTCTCAAACGCTGACAGTCATACGCAAATTCCAAAAGTAAGCTCATAGCCCTTTACATGTGTCTTCCATAACGAACTACAAGATGAAATCTGAGTAAGAAAACCATAAGCTAGCTCCAGAAGCAAAATTTGCCTGTGTGAAGAAAAAGGTAAATTCTATAATAAGGAAACAAAACAACCATGAAGGAAAAGGACGTGATTGCTCACCAAACCTTCACAAAGAACAGGTGACAAGTGATGAAATAATGTGACTAATCCTCTTTCCAATTATGTCCACACCCCTCATTCAAGCATCTGTAATATATTGTCATGGGTTCATCAGCTGATCTGGTTTGAACCTGGTTAAATTCTGCTTGACCATGACCACATTTTGGACAAGTAGCTGAAAATAAAACATATTGTTAGTTGTGATTTAGCTAGTCAATTTAATATTTTGCATGCACGTTACATACTACTGCAAGAAACTAGGGCGAAGCAAGCATAAATGAACAATAGTGGAGCCAATCATTAGATACAAGCATACTTGTCAGTTTCATATTACCCCATAGCTCCTGCATAAATTCTCAACTCGCAATAGTTTACCAATCATCTTTGCTTCTATAAGTGTGGCTAAATGTAAGCCAACTGAAGCAAACAAAATTTGATCAAACAAACCATCTTCAATTTAACAGGAGATGTGGCCATATGAACCAAACACAACTAGATCAAACAAAATGTTGCTAAACCAAAGGACTGAAAAAACAAAAATAAATCATGGGTAGATTTCAACCTATCGATGCAATTATACGCACATAGTAACATTATTATTTACCAGCAGAGTTATTGGGATACTATCAGCAGTATCATCAAATACACTCCAAAGTTCAACATGGGTGAGGCAAGTTTTCTAAAGAGGGTTCAGTCCGATGTACTAGACTAATTCATCACCCTTGATGAAGCAATATCCTAAATTTGAAAAGCAAGTAGCATTGCTGCTTAACGTTTTATAACACCACCTCTCATGTACAGGTAAGACATTACAAAGGTAAGACATTAAAAATCAAATTTCTTTACAACGAAATTCATACACCATTACTGCTCTTCAAGTATTTTAATAGCTGAAAAATAAAGTAATAAAAATCACATAGGCCTAGAAATTCTAGTAGAATCTATACAAAAAGTTCTTGTTTATTAAAAACTTGTTAATTACCAGCATGTTAAGTTACTATGTAGAGGGAACACACTATATTGCCACTCAGAAGTATAGAAAAGGATTTGCATACCATCAGTAGTAGCCCCAACAGGTTTTTTCCCCACGATGATAGGTGTTGCCGCTTTATTGGTCAGTTGCACCCCTCTCTTAATTTTCACCTGAAACCATTAAGGAGTAATGTTCTAACTATTAACACATATTTACAGAAATAACAAAGATCTATCAGAACAGCTGATACATAAATACATACCTTTCTCTCTATAGGAGAAATGTAATGGCAAGACCGACAAAAGAATCTAGCAGGATTTGTCATTTCATATTGCAGCAAATTCGCACAAGTGGGACAAAATTCCATTCTTGAAGAAGAATTTAGAAGACAAGAATACAAGATGGACACCTGCAAAATCAAAAAGTGAAAGACATACACCGCAATTGCTCAGTGTTCCACCAAAATCATAGCACAAACTGAAAATTGTGCAGTTTGAGGACAGAAAAGTTACTCCTCATTTAGAAACTCTCTTTCTGCTCATTTTCTCTTATCACATCTTTCTGTTTCTGCATTTCCCCTCTATGGACAAAGGTAAGGTTTTTATTCCCTCTTTACCCCTTTGCCCAGCCAAAGCACCAAAAAATCAATGAACGAGGTTAAATTTGAACTAATTTTTACCCTTTTTACCTTATCAATACTATTGTTCGAGCAAAACCAAAGCGACCTAGTCTGATATTACAAGGGTACAAAATTGCATCCAAGAATCTCCAAGTCAAATTGTGGGGCTCAAGGGCGAAGCCAAAACTCTATTCTGGTGGGGCCTAATGTTATATGTTATCAAGTTATACACTTATTTTTCTTTTTTACTAGAAACAAATATATGAATATAGTAGTGATCCATGAAAATAAGATTAAAAAAAAAAGCAGCAAACCGAAAATAATATTCCTTATTTTAGGAAAATGATATACTTGTAGTTTTATTTGAAGAAAATATAGATAAATAAAATGAATGCTCTTCTAGATAAATACACATATTTCATCCATGCAATTTAAAACCAAAGGCATCATTTTAAGCGTGCTCCGCTACCACTCTAATAAAAACTTTCATTATGATTGTGGTCAGATTGGTAAAATTTTAATACGATTTAAGAATGTTGACAGGGGCCTTGGCCTCCTTAGGCCCCGATGTAGCCCCGTCTCTTATTTGACTCCAAAAAAAGCTACACTATACATAATCTTGTTATACAAGCACATATGAAGCACAGAAAAATCAAAGATTTGATTTTCCATAATAAACTTCCTAACCAATGAACCCCAACCAAAAGAGCAAGGCAAAACCCAATGTCAGAGAACTAAAATGAAAGAAAGGTTCATTACTTCATGCAACAATTAAATATCCCCGGTAAACAACTCAAAGATCCTACCTAAGTGAGTGAGGGAGAGCGAGGTAGGAGGAGGGGGAGATTTTTTTTTCCACATCAAAACAGCTAAACACAATCAACCACTTACTCTAAATTGTATTCTCGACTTAAATAAAACACTAGAACACTATCAACCAAATCTCCAATTCATATTCTCAGAGACAAAACACAATGATAACTTTTGAAAGACTTCAGACTTCTCTGCTAAGAAATATACCCTGCGAAGCCAGGAGCGGAAGGAGGGACTTGAACCCTCAACCTCAGCCTTGGCGTTGATTTACAAAATGTCTTAAGATTAGGATTTTGTAAATTAACAGCCTTTGTTCCTTGCGGAAGTCTAATGGACAACTTTTTGCTATCTCAGGAGTTGCCGTTTTACCTTAACCGCTTATAAAAAAATGTTAGACGATTTCAACTCAATTTATCATCTGATTTCAGAATCACAATCTTGCAGGGAAAAACTAGAAAGAGGGACTTCGTTTAAAGAGGCACGAACTATAAACACTCACTCAAAAGACGAACAATTAAAAGCTGACGAATGTAAAAGTACAACACATTTTCCATCAGAAGATGAGATATTTAATTCTTAATATTTCTGTCTTCAGCCATTCTAATTTCAACCAGAAAAACCTTAGCACACAGAATCAGTACATTGCCAATTAACTAAACACCGAGTTCCAAAATCATAACATGAATCAATTAAGTGATGCTTTAAATAAACAAATGTATGCATTATTAGATACTCTATATTATGCAACGAAACATCACTCTTCCCCTCTACTATACTCTTTATGTTCAAATTTTCTTTTCGACATTTGATCATTTCATCGATTTATTCTTTCAGAATTGCTTTCAATAATTATTAGGATTGATCAAACCAGCTCCAATGAGTGTGAAATGTTCCAATTTCATACTTTCTAACTAAAATTGAAAGATTATAAACAAAAGAAAGCAAATGCAATACTTTAGCAACCAAATTTGACCCAATTACCAAAATAGGGTTCATAATTCACCGAAAAATCTAATCTTTTTCGTTATAATCTTCATAAATTCAGATATAATAACCAATAGTTCAATAATCCACCTTAGAAAAAGCCCTAAATTGCGAAAATTAACTATAAACCCTTAATTAAGGAAGTTAAGTTAACGATAAACCTTAAATAGTGAAATTGATACTCGATGTTTTTTGTTAAAAAAAAAACCAGAAATAAAAAATTACCTCAGAAATTGGTTGAATGAAGGAGATAAAGCTGAGAAGCCACTTCAATAGAAAACGATTCAGAGGCGATACAAAATTACAAAGTAAGGTGCAGCGTTAAAACTTAAAAGAGGCCAAATTTTAAGATTTATGGATCGGACTGGATTAACAAGTGATGGGCCTTAGGCCCAAGGCCCATTTATCGATAACGCGTAATAACGTAGCCACGGTCAGAGCTCTTTAACTGCACAAGTGGTTAGCTGTTAAGTTGTACGGAGGTATAATTGTGTGAACAACAAGATTGAATACGTGATACACGACACTGACCACAAATTACAAGAAAACTACACCAGAAATTTAATTAACCATTGCTAATTAGCCACATAAACAATCAATTAGGGTGGTGGGCTCACTGCAATAAACGAGAAAACTTTTGCAATAGGATTTCTTTTTTATGGTTATGCAATAGGGATTCTAATCAACGTTTAATTTTAGGGTTATTTGGATAATTTTAAACCTGTATTATTGTATATTAGGAAGTTAGCTTTATACAGTAAATATAATCACTGTATATTACGAATGTCAATGACTAAGGGCATGTCCTCTTCAGCTTGATTTCAGTTCAATTCATTTCATTTCAATTTCAATCAGTTCTCTTCCTAATTTCCTTTTCTCATAAGCAGTCCAGTTAAGTAAATCAAAACAAATCTAAATGTCATTGTAGTGAATTTTGATCCTTATAATCATGACAACTTTACATCCATATTACAAGGACAATACTATTGTATACACGACTATGTCATGATATATTGTACATCAAAGATAAAACCTCTATCCACAATCAAAAGTTACCTCGATATGAAATTAAATTTATAAATATTTTTTTAAAAAAAGTTGCTATCGTTATTAAAATTTTAACTAAAAAATAAAACGCGGAAAGTATGATAAAAAATTACCTTTGTCAATTTAAATATTATCCCAAATTAATTAAAAGTTACACCCTATCCTATATTTGACTGTTTGCGAGAAAATTATTGCATACCAATTTGTGTTTTAAAAATTACAAAAAGGTGTAAATTTTTGCCAAACAAACAAGGTCAAAAGGTTAAAAAAGTATTATTTTTTTTTTTTTTAAAAAAAAAATCCCCTTTTTGAAAAACAAATAAAAAAAAGTAGGGCAAACAAAATCAATAAGAATCTGAAGCAAAATCAGGTCTTTGAGCACTTTACCTTAACAGCCTCCCCAGCTTGCTTGGAGAAAACTCTAAGAGTTGACTGCAAGCGGGCGAAGAAGAAGAGCCGCCTACATTATCACCCTTTCTTTCTCTCTCTTCTCGTGAATTTTTCATTACCCACATGCGAATTCTGGTAATTTTTCTTTTTTATTTTGCAACAACTTTCTACACTTTCATTGTTCTGTTCTTGGTTAATTCTAATTTTGGCCTACATTTTATTCAAAAGTTTCAATCTTTTTGTTATGATTTCATAATTTGATCAAATGGGTGTTCTTGATTATTGCATTTACCTTTTGTAATTGATAGATTTTCATGTTTTTAATGGGGGAATTGCGAAAGATTTGATTGGGATTTTGATTGAATTGTGGTTTCTTGCGTGAATTGTTGTGAATTTGATTGAAACGTCCGAAATTATAATCTTTTTGGTGTAAAATTGAGGGATTATGAAAGAAAAGTCCAATTTTACTGATGATGCCCTGTGTTTTTGCAACTCAGGGTCCAATTTTATATATTATTTTTCTTGGGGTACAATTCATTTGGTAACAATGGAAGATGATCGTTGGTGGAAGTCGATTTTTTGAGAGCTGCTATCAACATAGTGTTTGGATCTCTTCCATTTTCTCCGATTTTCCCCCTTTATTTATGTTCAAAATTTGGGTTTATTTTTTGTGTGAAATTTTGAGACTGACTGACAATATATGGTTGTATGCTTGTATCATAAAAGATGTGATAGCATTGGACTTCTGGTCATGAATGATATATACAAACTCGGATTTATTCACGCTACATTCGGACACTCATATTCACACATAGACCTGATCTTCATCCTCACGTGGAAGAACACAGATATATCATACCGTGGATATGTCTGTGGATCGAGCTTTTCCTTGGGATAGATGACTATGGGTCTTCAATAATTAGGATCTTGTGACTGACTTCTAAAAAAAAACTTTGAGCTAATTTCTTTAGTAAAAAGTATGAGTTTGGTCTTTTGTTGAGTTTGGGGTTATGTCATTATATGTGTGTGTGTTACAGTTCAAGCAGAGATGCGGTGATGTCTCTGAACAAGATGTTTTAGAAACTATAGAAGATTAAGCTGTCACAGGTTTCTGATAAGCATGATACATCTACTTCAATTCGCCAAAACGTTAAAACGTTTTTTTTTCCCCTTCTCCTATCTTCCTGGAGTCATTGCTGGGGGGAAATTAGCTGCAGCACAGACAATTACACTGGATACTGTTATTTGAGTTTTTTTTATTAACAGCTTTGTGGATTAAGTTTTCTTGTGTTATGTATTGCACACAATGCTAATGAATATTTTCCAGACAGATTCAGCCTAGTTGGATCCACATAGTGATTATGTGATGTTCTGGTAACCTGTCTCATTAGTTAAGTTATATTGGTTGGAGCTGTTGGACTTATAGTTTATTATTATACTATTTAGGATTTGATAGGGCCTAAGTTTAATTCATTTGCACTGTTGTTTTAATGTTGTTTGCTGGCCTTAACCCACGACGCCCTTCTTGCTGCAGGTTTGACTGCATTTTAATGCTATGCTTCGAGCCAAGCAGATCAGTAGCTTTTCCAATTGTGCTAGATCCTTATTATATAGCGGATCACGATGTAGTACAGCTGATGGGAGCTCATGCTCATGCGCTGATGATGATAAATGTGCTTCAAGGAGACAGACTACATTGCTTCGGCCAAAACCATCGGCCATAGTGCCTTTGCCTGCTGCAAGGATAGATTCTGTAGTCTCAAGGGATGCAGGGAAAGCTTCTCAAAAACCAGAAGATGGCAACTGCTCTACTTCTCGTCCACAAGTTGTCTCTCTTTCGAGCGCTTTGGGGAAACCAGACTGTGTAAGTTATTCCACCAGCATTAATTCTGAGCAGAATG
Organism: Chenopodium quinoa; assembly: GCF_001683475.1. NCBI lineage: Eukaryota > Viridiplantae > Streptophyta > Magnoliopsida > Caryophyllales > Amaranthaceae > Chenopodium > Chenopodium quinoa. The sequence continues at coordinate 3,400,363 of NW_018744626.1, read as the reverse complement.
ACGTGTCACAGTCTTCAGCTCACATAACAGACCAGTTGGTCAAGGTAGGTATTGCTGCAGTAGGTTTTATATCAGATGTTGTGAGTTATAAGATTCCTCTGACAGATGGAAGTGAAACAGCTTCTTCTGCACAAACTTATATGGTTGGTCATAGTAGACCCCGATCAACTGTCAAACCTTCATCTGTAAATTCTGTAAAGAAAGAAGATTTTTATGAAGTACATGAGAAACCTTCGTCGAGAAAGGAGTCTGCTTCTAGCCCCTCAGTGAATTATCAGGGTCCTAAAGGTAAAACTGATCATCATGGGCCTGCAGAAGCTTTCAGCCACGAGACTACCAGAAATGTAGGAGGTTCGGTAGGAAGTCAGGCTGTAGCATCAGATAAGAAAAGCTACATAGGAACACAGGGTGCAGCTTCAGAAAAGAAATGCTATGTAGGAACTCAGGGTGTTTCATCGGAAAAGAAGAATTATAGCTCTCAGAAATCCAAAGCATATACTAATAGCCCTAATGTACAGGCCTCAAAAACAAAGTTTACTGGCAGAGTTCCCCACTATATCAATAATTATGCTAGGGATTATAAATCTCAGGCCGGAACTGCTCCATTTTCTAGGCAGTTTGTGAGCACTGGACAAGTTAATATTGTTCTAGATATATTGAAAAGGCTGAAATGGGGTCCTGCAGCAGAAGTTGCACTTGAGAATCTCAATTTCTCGATGGATGCTTATCAAGCAAATCAAGTTCTGAAGCAGATTCCAGACTATGTTGCTGCACTTGGCTTCTTCTACTGGTTGAAACGCCGAGTAGGTTTTAAACACGATGGGCATACTTATACAACTATGGTGGGCATCTTGGGCCGGGCTAAGCAGTTTGATGCAATTAATGTCTTGCTTGAGCAGATGACCAGGGATGGATGTGAGCCTAATGTAGTGACCTACAACCGTCTGATTCATAGCTATGGGCGTGCTAACTATCTCAATGATGCAGTTGGTGTTTTCCACCAAATGCAGGAAGCTGGTTGCGAACCTGACAGAGTCACCTATTGCACACTTATTGATATCCATGCAAAATCAGGTTATCTTGATGTTGCCTTGCACATGTATCAAAGGATGCAGGAAGCAGGCCTTACTCCTGACACATTTACATACAGTGTTATGATCAACTGCTTGGGAAAGGCTGGCCACTTGGCTGCTGCTCACAAGCTGTTCTGTGAGATGGTTGATTCAGGCTGTATCCCAAATCTTGTTACATACAACATCATGATTGCCTTGCAAGCGAAGGCAAGAAACTACCCTGTTGCCCTGCAGATCTATCGTGACATGAAAAATGCAGGATACGAGCCTGACAAAGTCACATACAGTATAGTGATGGAAGTCCTCGGACATTGTGGATATCTTGAGGAGGCAGAAGCAATATTTTTTGAGATGAAAAATAAGAATTGGGTTCCTGATGAACCTGTTTACGGGCTTCTTGTGGATTTGTGGGGTAAAGCTGGGAATGCTGAAAAAGCTCTGCACTGGTATCAATCAATGCTGCAAGCAGGCTTATATCCTAATGTGCCAACCTGTAATTCTTTGCTTAGTGCTTTTCTTCGAGCTCACCGACTTTCAGATGCTTATAATGTGCTCTTAGGGATGGTTAATATGGGACTAAATCCTTCACTCCAAACTTATACTTTGCTCCTCAGTTGCTGTACTGAAGCTAAATCATCCTTCAATATGGGATTTTGTGGGCAACTTATGGCCATCACGGGCCACCCAGCTCATGTTTTCCTGCTGAACATGCCAGCATCAGGGCCTGATGGACAGAATGTTCGGGATCACGTGGGAAGGTTCCTGGACGTGATGCACAGTGAAGACAGAGAAAGCAAACGAGGACTCATTGATGCTGTGGTAGATTTTCTTCACAAATCAGGATTGAAGGAGGAGGCTGGTTCTGTGTGGGAGGTTGCAGCCATGAAGAATGTGTACCCTGATGCTGTGAGGGAAAAAAGCTCTTGCTATTGGCTAATCAACTTGCACGTCATGTCAGATGGAACTGCAGTGACTGCTCTTTCTCGGACACTAGCCTGGTTCCGCCGCCAGCTGCTGATGTCAGGGGTGGGTCCTACCAGGATCGATATTGTGACTGGTTGGGGTCGACGGAGTAGGGTGACAGGAGCATCATTGGTGAGGCAGGCTGTTCAAGAGTTGCTCGATATGTTTAGCTTTCCATTCTTCACTGAAAATGGAAATTCTGGGTGCTTTGTGGGGTGTGGGGAGCCTCTGAACAAATGGTTGCAGCAGTCATGTGTTGAGCGGATGCATTTGCTCTAGCAACATCTCTGCATGGTATGTTAGTTGCATTTTTGTGGTGGATGCCGGATAGAGCAACTAGCAGTCTAGCACTATCTTCGAGTTTAATAAATTGATGTATTTAGCTATGGCCTGTATGTAGTTGATTAGCATTGCCATTAGGTGCCTAGTTTATAATTTTTATATATATTAGCTGCAATTTTAGCTAGGCATTTTTGAAGTGTTCATTTTATCGCGGGTATTAGAAGCTTGTTATGGCTGAGATGCAGGTTTGCAGGATGCATTTAACTTAGTATTTGTAAATCTTATCCATATTTTATATGTACTGTGGAATATTTCGAGGAAGGATTCTGTTATTTTAGCGAAAAGTCAATGATTACTCTTCTCTTTAGTCTGGATATATCGAATACTCCGTAAGTTTTTAAATTTTTAAGGTGTTAACTATTTTGGATGAAATTGGATCCAACTATAAAGTCGATTTGGTGCGGGTTATATTTCTTTTGTAATGGGTCTTATGTTAAAATTGGATTTCTGGTGTTCATATCATAAAGTGAGTCACCAATTATATTTTTTTTTTGCCAAACTAGAGGTTTCTATCAAGTTTCAGATTGTCTTCATTGAGCTAGTAAAAGGTGACAAACGAGTTGAATGCCTAATGATTAAGCTGACTGATTATTTTACAAGTGCACTAGCTTTTTGATCAATCTGATTTTTGTACCAAACAGAAGAGATTTGCCTGAAATTTGAACATATTGGTTCGTGATTTGGGTAATTTCATGTTTTTCTTCTTGATAAACATGGAATGTATCTCAAGGTTTATTTACGCTGGAAATTGAGGGTGTTTGGGTACTAAAATAGTCATACCCATTTTAGTCTTGGGTAATTCTACCCATATAAGCCCAAAGGGCATAAAAAGGTCTAAAAGGCCCCAAATAAGTCAAATGCATCAATATGGCCTACAACGGCCCACATATGTACTAATAGGGCTCACAAAACCCACTCATGCACTCCTATTAATACCCCTCAAAGGGCATAAGGTAAAGGAAGGTCACTCTTATCATCTAAGATGACCATACTCCTCCACTCTCTCCCCTAAACTCCTCTCAAAATATGCATTGTTTGGCGACTAACTTGGGCGTCGGAGGCTCTGCCCCGGGGTCCACCCCCGGGGCTCGGGGTTCATTTTGTAGGTCCATTCAAGGCCCAAATCTGTGGTCCTCAGCCACCCCTCCAAGGACCGGTTAGCTCATTTTTTGCCGAAACAGAGGGTATATTGGTCTTTTTGTATATCTGTCAATTATCACATGGTCAAGTTGGTAACGGGGTTAATAGACGATGAATAGGATAAGTGTTGGACTTAATGATTTTGACGATGACACGACCTAACTTATTTACAAACTAATAAGAGCTTGATTGTTTGAGTGTGTGATCAGTTGCAATGACTAGGAGAATTGAGTATCTTGCGAAGATTTATTTACAAACTAATAAGAGCTTGATTGTTTGAGTGCGTGATCAGTTGCAATGACTAAGAGAATTGAGTATCTTGCGAAAATTCCATGAGGAACAAGAAAGCCAGGAACAAAGCAATCCAAAAGAGAAGAGTTCCCTCACAGGAACTGGTGCTTCAGAAATGAAGACTTGAGAAGATAAGTTTCCACTAGGCAACAGAAGCTTTGGAAGAGAAGTTCCTTCCAAGGAACAGAAGCCTCGGAGTAGAAGCTTCATCAGAGAATCGTGAAGACTAAGATATTTTTATATTTTAGGATTTATGTAAGTGTAAGGATAATATTACACTTGAAAATATATGTGTGGAATTGGTCTAAAAAGATAAATATTGTGCAATATTTTTTAGGAAAACAGTTGATTTTAAAGTTTTATCTATTTATTTTATGAAAGAGGATTTTATTTTATTTATTATTTTCGAAAATCAGCTAAACAAATAAAATCTGCCTTGTTTTTCAAAACTTGCGGTATACTTCCATGATCTTTCTCAAGTCATGGTCTTGCACATTGAGGAGTTCATGTTCCTTGAATTTAGGACATGATCTTCTATTGGGGTGGAGTAGTGGCGTTATGGATTTGCTGCATAAAGAGGTTTTTTCTAAACGGATTTTGGTCTATAAATAGCTATTGATTTCAATTAAAAAAACTCACCCTTGCTCAAATAGATTTCAATCCTTGTTTTCTTTAATCGAGTCAAGAGTCAATTCCACACTAGAGAAATAGAGTGTTATAATGTTCTTATATTAGAGTTATTCTTTCGAGTTGTATTTTGGGGAATTGGGAAGGTTGACTGAACTTTTGTTTGTGAGAAGTTAGAAAGAGAAAAGAAAGAAAAGAGAGTTAGAAAAGAGAAGCTACAGTAACAAGTTGTGTGACTTGTTCCTCGGGGCTTCGGTTTGTAATAGGTCCATTTGCCCTATTCTAGTAAAGATTTTTTTTTTCCAAAATCCCAAGTGGTCGCGGTTTTTCTCCTTGTTTAGGACCAAAGAGTTTTCCACGTAAAATCTCTCTTGCACTTTCAGTTCCTTTAGCTTACTTAGATTTAATTCCGCAAAAAGATTGACTAAACTATCATACTACAATTTAACTCCCCTTCTTATAGTATTCATTGAAACTACAATAAGGTATTCACTTCACGGAATTAATCCAAACATCCTCACTTTCTCTCTACTCAAACCCCTTCTCTCCTCATTCTAACCCACCACCCCTTTCCTCCATGGAAATACCACCACCACCAAATTCTCTCTCCCTCCTTGATTCTTCGCCCTCTCTCTATCCACCTCACCACAACTTCCTCCGTTCCAGTCATCAATGCAAGGCAAAGTTGTCTGCGCCACCAACGTCCATGGGTTCTTCTTCTTCCTCCATTCTCTCACCTCCATTAATGGAAATTAAAACCTTCAATTCAAAAATTGGAACGCATGAACAATCTCAATGGAGGAGGAAGACAAACCTTGCTATAATTTCTCCAATTGAATTTTAGGATTTTTCATTTGATTCGGTGGCGCTGCTGAAAAGGCGAAGGAAAGTGAAGAAGATAGGGGCAACAAAGGCGATGGTGGTTTTCGAGCAAAATGATGACGGAAAAAATGGAATTCGCATCTGTTTGATGAAGTAACTTTGATTGTAACGATAAATTGGATGGATGTTGAAGAACAATGTTAATAACACTAAATTCACCATTTCACACCGTCTAAATCGGTTCACATCAGCAGTTTGGATGAATGTTACATTTAGCACTTCTTTTCATTATAATATTATTACTTTACAATTCCCAATGCACTATAATTTCATAAATGTCATAAGAGAAATGCTTCCTATTTCTTAAGAAGAGGAATTGGGGCACGCCCCATGATTTGTTCACGACTCATGGTTGTATTCACTCATTAGCATCTTTTTTTTACGTCAAATATATGGATGACAAATCATGTCTTAAAAAGTATATAACCCTAGCATATGAGTATTGTCGATAAGTCTTTCACGAAGATTTGTAGTAAAATAAGTTACTCATCTAAAAAATACAACTAGAAGGTCGGTCAAAATAAGAAATGTTTTCGAAAGTGTAAAAGCCACGTACATTGACACACTAATCAAGTCACTTTTCAAACATTGATTTTGAACTCATCATTATATCTTATGTAAATCAAAATCAAAAGAAAAAAACAAAAATGTACAAAGGATTGCATTCAGAAGGTACAAATCAAAAACCAAAACACATCAAAGTGTAAAAACAAATGTGTTACCACTCGTAATAGGCCACTTATTACATAATTAATCTTTAATGCAATTATACCACATGCATATAGTGAAAAAAAAGAGCACAAAAGAATAAAGCAAAAATGGTTCAGACAAAAAATCAAAACCAAAAATGTAAAAGACATACTCCCTCCGTTCCTTATCTACAAGCCTATTTCTAATTTTTCATGGGAATCAAGGAACTTAGAGATTCCTTAAAACCCATGATTAAGAAATAAAAATATGCATGTGGAGTTAGATAAGGAAAACCTTGAGTTTAGGGTACATCTCATAGAGTTTGATGTAAAGCGCCTCTGTGTGCAAAAATCACAACATGCAAATTCAATTATTAATTGTAAAATTACTACCAAAATTGAAAATTTGACTAAGTGAGACATAACCCTCCAAGAAATTGGACGCTAGAACTAATAGTTAAAGGAGAAAAAACTACAAATGTGAAACCTTGAATTCAAAGATGAAGATTGAATGAAGAAAATATAAGCGGAAAAAAATGGAGTGTAGATGAGGGGTATTGTTTAAATGTTCCACTTTTGAAGTGATTTCAAAACCGTTGAAGTTAAGCTAAGTTAATAACTTACGAGCTTGGAATGAAGCAAGTGGTACCACATCAGCTACAAGTTTATATGCTTTGTTTAAAGACCTTTTAAAGCTAAGGCTAGAACAATTAATAGTTATTGTACGTTTGTTGATTATTTACACACAGAAAGACTCACATTCAAAGTATGTAAGGTAGATAGAAAGAAAAGATAGTTAGTAATTATTGAAGAGATGAAGAGAGAAACTAATAATGATTATTAGAAAACTATTAAAATAGTACAAAAAGTACTTTAGCACATAAAAAAGTAAGGACTTTTGAGTATTTAAATTGTAAAACAAGGGTAATTTAATTTTGTCCAAAGTTTTATGACTTAAAAAGGGAAAATACCAAATGTAAGGAATTAAAAAAAAAAAACACCTAAAATGGAAATGTAAAAAAAAAAAACAAATGGGAATGGAGGGAGTAAGAAATAAAATAAACAAAGGATACGATGAAAAGGTTGAAACAGAAACTCAAAACTGAGAGTGTAAAAGATATAAAAGTATGTGTTATCACTCGAACAGTCACTTATGAAATCATTGATCTTTGATGCAATTATGTCACGTGTTAAAAAAAAACACAGGATTACGACCAATTGAGCACAAGGTTCATGTCAAAAGCTAAATCGATTGTGTGAAAGATATGTATGGTACCACTCAAATCGATCATTAACATTTAATTCAATTATCCCACTTGCAAATTGAAATCAATCAAAGGTTTAATTAGAAAACTGAATCTAAGAGTGTAAAAAACATACTCCCTCCGTTCGCATTAGTTGCAATAGTAGGCTTGACTAATAGTTTAAGAAAATTATAGACTAGATTTATAATATAAAGTATTGTTAGTAAAATATAGAAAATAATAATAATAAAAAAATAGTGTGTGGGGATGGTAAGAAAGAGAAATAATAAAATATTTGTAAAAGTGAGGTTAGTGGGAGAGAGAAATTATAAAATAATGGTGACTCCTTTCCAAATATAATAGTGTTAAAACCAGGGGTGTATAAAATTGGATTGAGACCGAAAATCGGACCGGGACCGGAATTGAACCGTTAGATTCCGGGTCGGTCTTCATCCTCACAAATGGGTGATTTCGGGTTTCCGGTCCGGTCCGGGTAAAAAAGAGAAATAATAAAATATTTGTAAAAGTGAGGTTAGTGGGAGAGAGAAATTATAAAATAATGGTGACTCCTTTCCAAATATAATAGTGTTGCAACCACAGGTGTGTAAAAATGGATTGAGACCGGAAACCGGACCGAGACCGGAATTGGACCATTGGATTCCGGGTCGGTCCTCAGTCCTAACAAATTGGTGATTCCGAGTTTGTGGTCCGGTCCGGGTAAAAACCGGAAAATGTTTTTCTTAAAAAAAATATTTGGGTTAAAATTTTAAATTTTATGTTTAAATTTCGAAATTTTTTTTGTACAAAACTTGTAGTTTGTAAACTCGATGTGCAAAATAGCAAAACACGCAAATAAAAACAAGACGTTTAAAAATGATGTATATATGAAGATATTAAAATGCAAATAAGAGAAAAGAAAATAATACAACCGACCCATTTTGGTTCAAAACCGAACCGGAAGAACACAGGTCTAGACCGAAACCCGGACCAATTGATTATGGTTTGTTCCCCGGTCCTCAAAAATAGGCGATTCTGGGTTCCAGCCCTGTTTTGGACCGGTGCACAACCCTAATTGCAACTAATATAACACGGTCGAACATGAAAAATGTTGCAACTAATGCGAAATGGATGGAGTATGTATTACCATCAAACTAAACCACTTTTTCAAATTATTGATCATCAATTAATACAATTATACCACTTTCTAAATTGATTACATACACTTCACCACTCAAATCACGCCACTCATAATAATTAATACAGAGTATCATTAATCTTTATTGCAATTATACCTCATTCAATTCAAAAGGCACACAAAAAAAATATGCCAATAATGTACAAAATATCCTCCCCCCCTTGAGTCCTTGACCACAACCAACAACAAGACCACTCACTCATTCCCTCACTCAAAATTTGTTTGGTAGGTGAGATTGTGTATTTGGTAGTACAACAAATAAAAAAAACACAACATTAAAAAAATAATAAAAAAATTATTACATATAAAAACCCTTCAACATCCACCTTTTTGCCTCTTCACATTTTCATTTCTTGTTCTCTGCTATTACATCTTACCACCGAAATCTCTGCTACTTTTTTTTCATTTTTTTTTGGTTTTATTTTATTTTAGTTTTCTCTCTCTAATTTTTCTTCATATGTTACAACTCAACTGAGTCAGACACACACACACACAATCCCCACTCTTCTCTCTACTGCCCTAAACAATGGGCCACAAGAAGCGCGCAACCACCACAACCTCCGCCGCCTCTCACCGGAATTTAACGTCGCCGCCGGCAAAACCGCCGTCGAAGGACACCGGTTCTCCGGCGACGGAGTTGGCCGAGATGAAGCAGGAGTGTGAGAAAGCCCTAAATGCGCTTCGTCGTGGTAATCACAACAAAGCGCTGCGATTGATGAAGGAATCGAGTCAGAAATTCGAGAGTTCGGCGGTTTTTCATCGTGTTCATGGTACTATTGCGGTGAAAGTTGCGGGGATAATCGATGATCCGAATACGAAGCAGCGGCATTATCGAAACGCGGTGGAATCGGCGAGGAAGGCAGCGGCGTTGTCGCCGAATTCGATTGAGTTTGCGTCGTTTTACGCGAGTTTGTTGTTTGATACTGCGAATGATGGCAAGGATTACGAGGAGGTGGTTGCGGAGTGTGAGAGAGGTCTGTCGATTGAGAATCCAATTGATCCTATTAAGGATAATTTGAATAATCAGCATTTGGAGGATAAATCGTTGTTGAATTTGACGCCGGAGGCGAGGATTGCGCAGGTGCAGGGGGAGTTGAAAGGATTGATCCAAAAGTCGAATATCGCCTCGATTTCGACATGGATGAAGCATTTGGGAGGTCCGCCTGGGGAGGAGAAGTTTAGGTTAATTCCGTTGAGGAAGTTTGCGGAGGAGCCGTTGGATTCCAGGTATTTTTCGACGAGTAATTCGAATTCGAGGAGGCCCAATGAGATCAAGAAGGCTACTAAGACCACTGAGGAGAAGAGGAAAGAGATTGAGGTTAGGGTTGCTGCTGCTAGGTTGTTGCAGCAGAAGTCTGAGCAGGGGGAGGATGTTGAGGAGGGGAAGAATGGCGCTGGTTCGATGTCGAGTAGTGTGGTTTCTGGGACTGGTGTTAGTAAGGTTGGTGATAGGAGAAGATATGGGAGTTCTAAAAGGAATTCTAGCTTTTCTGAGCGGAAAGATCAGGTAATTTGGTTCTTGGTTTTCTTTAATCATGTTGTTTTGGCCATTTTCATTCATGTTAAGAATTTGATTATAGCTTTTCTGAGCAGAATGATCAATTAAATTTGTTCTTGATTTTACTTTGTGATGCATATACTTTCTATGAAAATAATCATGTTGTTTTTGCCATTTTCATTCATGTTAAGAATTCAATTGAGTTTGATTAGAAGGCTGTATTGGTAATTTTGTATTGTATATTGGGTGTTAGTGTTTTATGAGATTGAATTGTGGACAATGTATTAATTGCAGGTGAGGTCATTCTGGAACTCATTGAGTTCTGAAACGAAGAGGGGGTTGTTGAGTATTAGGGTTAGTGATCTTAGGGCGCATTTTAGTGGCCCGACTAGTAAGGATAGAGGTCAAGGGTGTGAGGTTTTGTCAGAGGCTCTTGAGTTTGGTAAAGCTAATAAAACTTGGAAGTTTTGGACTTGCTGTCGTTGTGGGGAAAAGTTTTCACAGGCTGATGCTCACATACAGCATGTGGTTCAGGAGCATATGGGGAACCAATTGTCAAGAGTGCAGACTGCTGTGCCACAGAGTGTTTCCAATGAGTGGGTCGAAATGCTTAGTAGTTGTTCTTGGAAACCCTTGGATTTGACTGCCTCTGTGAGGATGCTAGAAGATCAGTCAAAATCCGAAGACACTGAGTTTTCTGGAATGGAAAACCACAAGGAGCGAATTGATGACTGCTGGAATGACACTTTCGAGGAAGTGTGGGACTCATTACCGGAGAAAAAGAGCTTGGCTGATGGTTTCTGTGAGAGTAAAGAATATGATGGAGATTCGAACATCGAGTGTAAAACATGTGATAGAAAAGAAAGCTCCAAGGTGTACAGTCTTACAAATAGTTGGCCTTTATCTGATGATATTGAGCGGGCGAAATTGCTTGAGAAGGTCAGCTCTTTATTTCAAGTTCTAATTAGGCACAAATGTCTTGCTGTGACACATCTCCATAGGGTGATACACTATACCATGGAGGAGTTACAGGGCCTTTTTCCTGGCTCAAAGATTCTAAACTCTGGTGTGGATGATACCCCTTTATGTATATGCTTTTTGGGAGCTAACCAGCTTAAGAAGTTAATTAAGTTTCTACAAGATGTGTCTCATGCTTGTGGTGTGAGTAGGTATCCTGAGAAAGTCACCACAGATAATGCCAGTAATCGCTCCCAAGTTTCTGACTGCGAGGAAAGAATCATGCTTAGTGATGATGGATCATCCCTCTTATTGGATGAGAACTTACTGAATTTTGATGGCACGAGAAATGACTTGGGTTTAGGCTATTCTATTGGTGTCTCTGAGAAGAGTGTTCAGCCCGGTTCTGATTCTTTTTTGTCCTGGATATATGCTGGATCTTCTAGTGGGGAACAGATAGCAACATGGTGTAGACTCAGAGAAGAAAGATCACAGCAAGGTATGGAATTGCTGCAGATGCTTGAGAAGGAATTTGGCCATCTCCAGAGCTTATGTGATAGGAAATTTGAGCATGTTAGTTATGAAGAAGCTCTGCAGGGATTGGAGGAGCTTTGTCTGGAAGAAAGCAAGAAGAGGGAACACAATTCTGATTTTTCTTATCGTAGCTATGAGTCGCTCCTCAGGAAGCGCAGAGATGAGCTTGTTGAAGGAGAAAATGTAGTTATGTCTGTCTGCAGTGATAGGATGGAGCTGGATGCCATCGCGAATGTCTTGAAGGAGGCGGAAAATATCAATACTACTCAGTTTGGATATGAAGAAACGTATGATGGGGTAACCTCTCATCTATGTGATTTGGAAGCTGGTGAATATGACTGGAGGTCTAAGGACTATCTTCATCAGTTGGACACATGCATTGAGATGGCTATCCAGAAACAAAAGGAACAGATGAATATGGAGGTTTGTGTTTGGTGCTTCAAGATTCCTGTCAAACCAAAATTTATATATTTATTAAATTTTTTTTTTTATTAGGATTGCTATCTTACCTTTTTAGCTATGCAGCTGTGCAAAATTGATGCAAGTATAATGCGGGATGTGGCCAGCATGCAGCAACTGGAGCTAAAGCTTGAACCTGTTTCTTCTCTTGATTATCGATTTTTCCTATTGCCACTTGTGAAGTCATTCATGCGGGTATGTGCAGTCCTTGTTTGAATTAGTTTTATATGCTTCATTCCTGATTTTTAACTTACTAAGTCTTGTATAACCGTTATAGGCACACTTAGAAGATCTCACAGAGAAAGACGCCACTGAGAAATCTGATGCAGCAAGAGAAGCATTCTTGGCAGAACTGGCTCTGGATTCAAAGAAAGGCAGTGGAAGTGGAAATGATAACTCAAAACAAACTCAAGATAAGATGAAAGACCGGAAAAAAAATAAAGATTCCAGGAGAAGCAAGGATTTAAAAGTATTCTTTTTAACTATACCATTCTCTAAAAGTACTTTAGATTTCTATTGAGTCTGCTCTTATCTAGATACTGTAGTCAAATCTTCGTACTTATTTGATACTGTTATATTTATGCAGGTTGGAAGCTATAATGAGCACCTTGAACCTTCTGAACAATTGTATGTCTATGCCTAATTATCATCATAATCTGTCTATATAGTCACACTTTAGAAGCCTTTCATGCCTTGTATATTTTTCCTTCTCCCATTTAATATACTTTTGTAACACCAGTGATTGTTGCAGGCTATTATAATTTGTTTATTTTTGTTTGCTGCAGTTCTCTTAGTGTTTCCTCTGATGTTGATATTGTGGATAGTGACCTAGTGCCTTTGGAAAGTAGTGATAACCTGAAAGACCTGGAGGAAGAATTTCGAAGAAAGATTGAGCTTGAGGCAGAAGAACGGAAACTTGAAGAAACTTTGGAGTACCAGAGACGGCTGGAAAATGAGGCAAAACAGAAGCTTCTTGCTGAGCGGAAAAATGTTTCAGCCCCTCAAGATGCTGAGCAGTCTGTGGTTGATGTTCCTTTGGAGCCTGGCTTCTCTGTAGCTGCACCCTGTAAGCAAGTATGATCCTTAATACTTTCTGGTTTTGTACTTATGTTACTGTTCTGGTCTTGTAAATTTGAAGGAATGCACTCAAATTCGGATATGATCTCTCTCCTATTATCATAAAAAAATCCTAGTGACACACTCCTGTTACCTTAATGCAGGACCAACTGGTATTGAAGAGTGAATCTGAGAAAAACAAAGATGGTCTGGATAGAAACCTGAGGGATGGCAGTGATTGTGCTGGTGTTGCTAATGATGAATGTAATAGAAGTGATAAAAGTTATCTTAAGCAAGGTAAGCACCATAATTCTTGTTTTTTAGAACTTCCCTTGCATAATATTCCTTGAAATTGCCTTTTGGATCTGAATTCATGACAATGTGAGACTCTCATTTTCAGGATTATCTGATGGAGAAATTCCAAATGAAGTTTTGCCTTCTGAACGACGAACTGCAAGGAGAGGGAAGCGTAGGAGCTCAACAAAAATATCAGAAGGAAAGTATCACGCTGTTTCTTCTGGAAAGGAAGATATTAAAGTTGAGAATTCAGCTGCCGATATAATGCAAAAAGACCAAGTCTGGGATCAGGATGATGGTGTCAGTTGCAATGGTAGGGTTTTCTAGGTCTGCTGCTAATCAGGATGTTTTGTTTATTGCAGTTTTGTTTTCCTCATGCAGTCCTGCATGACTACTGACAGCTGCAAATAATTTTTTAAATTTTTTTTTATTTAGTTTTAAATTTTTTTATTTAGACACTTATTTAATTCCGTGGATGTTTTCAAACTTATTAAAGTACCTCTGATGACAATAAAACAGTTCTTGTGCCTTTTTTCCCCACAATTTCTTCAATAACTTGGTTCATTTTGTCCATATAATGTTTTAGTGTTACTATGATCTTGGTGGAGCAGTTAAGAGCCCTCATATCTCCTAATATTTTCATGTTATTATGATGGAGTTGATGGCCCCTATTAATAGTGCTGGAGCTTTCATGCAGAATTTAAATTTGATTTTGGCATTATCTATAATATGTATAGATATATGAGGCTTTGCCAGGACCATAAGGAGCACCATATAGGATTGCCATTTAACACCAATTAGAGTTAAGGAAATAAATAAATTTGCCAGAAATAAATAGGTTTTTTGAGTTTGGGAATTGAATATTTACTTTATAGCATTAGCTTCTAGGAATTTTTTAAATAAATCAAGCATATCTTAAGCTACATAATTTAAAACTTTATAGTAATCTTTTATTGGAAATTGAAATATGCCTTAAATTACCATTCTCTTTTTCAACTTGTAGAACTTGGGATTTTTTGAAGGGAACACTGAGTCACTGATACTCAAGTTTTTTTGTTTTTTCTTTCTTTTTTGTTTTTTGCCTCTTATTTTAAACTGGTTGAGCTTGTAATCTAATATGAATGTGTCTGACAGAACATAAAAGAATAGATTGTTCTTGCTGGCAAATCATGTTAAAAGAAAGGGTCTTTATTTTTTTATCTCTTGGCTCACGGGGTTTAATTACTGGTGATGGGAAAGAGACTAACTAACTGCAGCATTATGTTGTTAGGCCTGTGTATGAGACAAATGTTCATGAGTTAAGGCTGGGTATGTGCTTCTATCTCGTGGTAGCTAGAATGACTATTTATATTCATCCTGTTGTTTTCACTCACCATACTTATTTCTTCAGGTTGTTGCTCACCTTTCACAGTTATTGATGAAAAGATGACATTACCATCATACTGTTTTGTACCCTCACCACGATCAACAATGTGATTTATATAACTGTGAAAAGTGATCAACAATGTGACAAAACCATCATACTACAGTTGATGTTGGCTGAAGTTGAAATTTTATTGGCTAATTTGAACCCTGAATCCCTGATAGGGTCTATTGTTGTGCTCGGTAATGGTCGGTCATTTTTCTTTTTTGTCTCTCCTCAGTTAGGTGGCATCTCAGATATGGTTTGTTACCTTGGACCAAACTTTGCAAATTTGGCTGCTTTGAGTGGTTGACTGGTTGTTTGTTCTTTCTTGCTCTCTCTGTCATATCTAAGTGAGCTAGCACTTGTGAAGGTATTTCATTGCATGGTACTGGTAACTGTCTTATGGTGGGATGTGTGGTGGTGGGTGATGTTGACTTTATGGGTTGAAGGTGATGTTTGTTGAGGGCTGAGGAAAGACACAGTAAAACCACTCCTGAATTGGACTTGAAATGAATGACCTGATGAGAACCTAATAAAAAATGATCTGACCCGACCTTGATCTTAAACCAATGTCACTGAAATTTATCAACTTTCCCTTAGTAAATTAATTTACAATAGACATGGCCTGATGTGGTGTTGACTGTTGACCTGATTCACTTGAACTGAATAGACTCATCACCTGAACATAACCTAGAGCAAATTGTTCCGGATCAAACCTGATTTAGCTAATCCTTTTTCCACCTAAAGTTGGTAGTGTTGGTGGATGTGGCATCCAAAGGAAAAGGAAAAGAAATAGTTTTTGCCCACTCTGTACTTTGGAGATTGAATCTTTTGTATTTCCTTTTATTACTTCAGTGAGAAATTGAGGATGGGATATAGGATGCTGGCTATGTAGTGGTGAGATCGAGCTTTGAAATGTTTGTTTTTTTCTCAGTCCTTGATGGTGCCAGGTGGTTTAGGATGGTGATTATGGTAGTGGTGAGGATTAAATCATGCCTTCATGGCCTTGGGTGAGGTGATAGAGAAACTTGTAGGAATTATTATCCTTGAGGGGAGAGATTGGGTATAAGGAATTCGGGAGTTTAGGTGCAACCAAAAAAGAACTATGGAGATTGAATCTTTTGTATTTCCTTTTTTTACTTCAGCGAGGAATTGAAAATGGGATAGGATGCTGGCTATGTAGTGGACTAGTGGTGAGATCGAGCTTTGAAATGTTTGGTTTTTTCTCAGTCCTTGATGGTGCCAGGTAGTTTAGGATGGTGATTATGGTAGTGGTGAGGATTAGATCATGCCTTCACGGCCTGGGGTGAGGTGATAGAGGAGCTTGTAGAAATTTTTATCCTTGAGGGGAGAGATTGGGTATAATGAATTCAGGAGTTTAGGTGCAACCAAAAAAGAACTTTGGAGATTGAATCTTTTGTATTTCCTTTTATTACTTCAGTGAGGAATTGAGGATGGGATAGGATGCCGGCTATGTAGTGGACTAGTGGTGAGATTGACCTTTGAAATGTTTGTTTTTTTTTTTTTTCTCAGTCCTTGATGGTGCCAGGTGGTTTAGGATGGTGATTATGGTAGTGGTGAGGATTAGATCATGCCTTCATGGCCTTGGGTGAGGTGATAGAGATAAACTTGTAGAAATTTTTATCCTTGAGGGGAGAGATTGGGTATAAGGAATTCAGGAGTTTAGGTGTAACCAAAAATGAACAGAGGAAAGTGAATGTTGATAAAAAAAAAAACTTAATACTAACTAAAGGAAACAAGGGTGTTTTTGAAGTGTATAATCTCTGTCTAAATCACTAAATTTGATTTTAATTTTTATAAATAGTTGCTGTACATAAACTGAACAAATAGGTCATATTGAACAATTGCACTATAAGAGACTCAAGTCATAAAAATATATTTAATGTTGCTGAAGTTGGTTGTGAGGCATCTTAAGACCAGATAATAATAATATAAAATGAAGGATTTTTTTTTAATCCTTCCATTCTGCCTTCACCAAGTTTTTTGAAAATGCTTTCCCTAACAGAAGCAACTGATTGGTTACTGTAATTTGCAATTTTCTTTTTAATGTTCTTGATTTATTGTCTAAGGGTGCAATTATTGTTGATTAAGCTGTTTATGCAAGGTGCTTGGAGACTATACAGTGCATGTATATCATTGCCTGACAATAGCTTCGGTGTGGTTCTTTTGGTGGCAATTCCTTGAACATGAATTCTTGTGTTTGAATTCCCACAAAGGCTTTGTGTTACTTCCTCTCTTATAAAGTGTAACTCTGTTTATTTATATTTTTTTTTAATCTTTATTTATTTATTTATTTATTTATTTTTTATGAAACATAAAGTGTAACTCTGTTTCTTATACATGAAAGGATAGTGGTTATTATTGTTAGTCAGGGGTTGTCCCATGAAATATTTAAATTAGGGACTTGGGAGTAGGGGTTAGATTATAAAACTATAGAAGTGATACTATATTTTGTATTAATCCATCATCCCTTCACTGCTCTCTTCAATCATAGGTATTTGAACTGCGATTGCTGTATAACTGTCAGGTTTTCTTTGAATTTTGATCTGATGAAAAGCTGCTATTAGTGGGTAGAAACTGGGAAAACACTGACCACTTTATCATTTTCATGATTTCCTTAAGTTGCCATTGTCATTACTTTCTGAAGCTTTATTAAATTAATTTATAAATATATAATTTATTTCTTGGAGAATGAAGTTAATGATTATGTGCTTGCTTGTAAATCAGTTGTAGATGGTGGGTCAAAAACGCTTCGACAATTACAAGCTGAAGAAGATGAGGAGGAAAGGTTTCAAGCAGATTTGAAGAAAGCTGTACGGCAAAGCTTAGGTAGTGGTGGTTTTATTTGTGCCACTGGTGTGTTGTAAACATTTATAATCTTTGAATTCTTTACTCCCTCCATACCCAAATTTCAACTCAATTTTTGTTTTGGGATTTTTCAAAAAGTTTGACTCACGTTTATTACATTCCATCTTTTTGGCAAACCTCTTTTACAATCTTACCCCTTTTGTCACACATTATTAACACCTTTCCTCACCCTTTCTTACGTTATCCAACTTTTTCTTACACCCATCCAATTTTAAATTTCTCTCTTATTTTATCGTCTTTTTCCTTGCACCCTCTCCATTTTTTCAACTTTACCTAGAAACAAGAGCCTATAGGCCTATAGTAAGTAAATCAAACTTATGGGAATGGAGTGTGTGTGTGTGTGTGTGAGTGTGTATCCCTAATTATTATATGTATATATACTTCTATTTCTGTTAGTTATATGCATACATATGGATTGTGAATGTTTTCATATGTAAGGTGCAGGTTGGTTTTGTATAACATCCTCTACTTGATATTGGTGATTGTGTTATTAGATATTGTCACATTACACATGGATTCACAATATTTTATTGCTTTTTTGAATATAATGAGTAGCTGCTTTCTTCTTTTTTTATTTTTATTTATTTATTATCCTCGTGTTACTTTATTATACATTACACATAGATGTGGTATACATGGGTAAGGGATATTCAGTTGAACTATAAAATTTGTTGTCCTTTTTTCTTTTCTTTTTTTTTTAAAGGAAACGATGTTTCATCTTTGTTGCAGAGCCTTAAGCTTATGTTTGTGTTTCATCCTAGCTTAGGTCAGCCTTTCCTTTTTGTTTATTTATGTTTGAGGAGTAAGATGTTGGTTAGGTATTCTTTAGACTCAGTGTATTTGTTATCTTATTAAATCAAACATATCTTTGTGTTGTGATATCTGGTTGTTAATCTAAATGTCATATGATATACACATTGAGACTCATAAGTAAAGTTCATTGAAAAAAATACATTATTTAGTTACATGAATCTAAAAAAAAAAAAAAAAAGAGAGAAAAAAAAAAAGGGAGATCATGTATAAATTCTATCCTTTGAAAATGGGGTTGGACAGAGTATCCACCAGTCTAAGATGGCATAGAAGACTGAAATTGCTTATAGCCTGGCAACAAGGAACATTATATGATATAAAAATGGCCTTGCTTATTTTAACTATTGATTGAATTAGCTCTGTGGGGTAAGTGGTTTGTGTTAGTTCAGAATTTCTCTTGATTTTAAACATTGTGTTTATTGATGCTCTCTTGGCTCGATAAGATGAGGACCTCAGTTTAACTCTTCTGATTTTTTATTTTTTTTTTTTAAATTTTTATTTTATTTTGCCAGATACATTTCAAGCCCGTAAGAAGCTGCCTTTGGTTCCTAATTCTAGGGTAGTACAACATACCTTGCAGAATGCAGATGGTTTGGGAACAGAAACTGGTGATTCGATTAGCGTAAATGTGAATGAAATGGATTCCTTTGGTGCAGGACTGCAAAATGAAATTGGTGAATACAATTGCTTCTTAAATGTGATCATTCAGGTTTGTAACATAACTCATTTTTCATTATACTTCACTTCATGCTGCCTGCAGCTATTTTGGCCTGATTTTTTCAAGTGGCTTGTCGTAGTCACTGTGGCATCTAAAACGGTTCCGGGAAGAGTTTTTGAGGAGATCGCCTTCTGAGCATGTTCATGTGGGAGATCCTTGTGTTGTTTGTGCGTTGTTTGATATCTTAACAGCCTTAAGTGTAGCATCTGATGATGCCAAAGGCGAGCCAGTGGCACCTACTGCTTTGAGAATTGCTCTGAGTAATAAATTTCCAGATAGTAGTTTCTTTCAGGAGGTAAGTGTTTGTAAACTAATTTTTCTTCTTATTTATATATTTTTTAAGACTGATCCAATTTACTGCAATTAACAGGGCCAGATGAATGATGCTTCTGAAGTGCTGGATGCAATATTCGAATGCCTGCATCAATCATTTATTTCAGGTCCAGGAGGTTCTGACAGTGAGTTACTTGTAAATAACCGCTTACAGTCTTGGGATTGCTCCAGCCCTTCGTGTATAGCACACACTCTTTTTGGGATGGATATATTTGAACAAATGAACTGCTATAGTTGTCATTTGGAGTCCAGGCATATGAAGTACACTTCTTTTTTTCATCACATTAATGCCAGTGCCCTGCGAACAATGAAGGTATAACTTTTAGAGTGTTATATTAGACACTATCAATCATTTTCTTGTTTTATGCTTCATAAGTTCATTAGGACTTCAACAATTTTATCTGTCCATCATATCTACTACTTGACTCCCTATTATTTTTAGGTAATGTGTGCAGAAAGTTCATTCGACGAGCTGTTGAATTTTGTTGAAATGAATCATCAATTAGCTTGTGACCTAGAAGATGGTGGGTGTGGGAAGCTTAATCATATTCATCACATTCTCTCAAACCCTCCTCACATCTTCACTGCAGGTGACTTATAGTTCCTCTTGTCCTTTGAATATACTATTTCTTTTAAATTCAACATCTAGGTGTTTTGTTAAATGCTCTCATTGAAACCCCTAATTGGATTTCTATCATGTCTTGCAGTTCTTGGTTGGCAAAATACATGTGAGAGTGTTGATGACATTGCAGCAACTTTGTCAGCCTTGGCTACTGAGATAGACATCAGTGTGCTTTACCGTGGTCTAGATCCCAAGAATGTGCATCGCCTGGTTTCTGTGGTATGTACCTTGTCTTGATGGAAAACCTTGGATAATGTAGAAACATAAGTACTATGGTTCTGTTTGCCCATAATAAATAAATAAAAGCATCGTTGGATTGCTGTGGAGTTTGACTGTTCAATTACGAGAAAAATGTTGCCTATAGAAAAACGAAAATCTGTCAAAGGCATCTTTTTCTTTTTGTCTGCTATTGCCTAGACTTATTTGGGCGATATAGTTTGCACCTTATAAGACCTTTATTTTTTTTATTTTTTTTTTTTAAATCATGTTATATTCTCCTTTGAATGCATATTGGCACGGGTCTTCCCTCTCTATGCTTCTGAAACTTCTAAACTTCTTCCTTCTGACATGATATATTTATTCTTCTGTTATGCTCCTCAAACCTCTTTATTTTATCCTTTTAGTTTTAATCCTTGAATTTTTTTTTGCGGTGTAATAAAACATAATCTCTTACCTAGAATCCTGTATTTGTCTCTGAAAGTCTAAATTAAGAATTTCCCATTACCGGCTTGGATCCATAATCGACCTTTATGAATGACCACATCATTAAGTATATCTAGGATTTGGTTTTTTGGTGTATGAATGACCCACATCAGTTAAGTGGGCAGTGGCTTTGGTTGATTCCCTTGAGATCCTGAAGCAGATTTGTATTTGAATGTATGGATGTGTTGGGCAACTATTTCACGCTTTTAAGCTCTATTTCTTAGAGAAAGAGTGAGAGTATAATTGTTAGTTGTTGTGATCTTTATGCTTGATGTGCATCGCCTGAAGACTTATTCAGTAACTTTAATTATAAGTCAGTTTTTATTAGGTAATTGGAAACTTCTTATTTCCTGAATCATGCAAATTGCAATGACAACATTATCCCTGATCTTTGCGCCAATCGTTTGAAGTGGCTTTTGAAAGATACCTATCTGCATATGGTAGTTACTTATATAAGTGTACTCTTTAGTCTTTAATGTGCCTTAGATCTCCCTGCAAAGCATGGCAATAGCTGAATAGTGAAGATAATTATCCTTGAAGTCTTGAAGGGGACACCCAGTCCCTTGACTTCCTTGAAATCATTTATGATACTCAATGGAAGCATTTTCCACTTCTCTAGATTTTGGTGGGTATCCTTTATCACTGCCTGGCTAAATCAAATCTGACATATATCTATATCCTCACGATGTGAAAAAAATGTACCCTTTCCATTCTGTAAGGAATCTAAATGAGTGGGGACTAGGAGAAATCTTTAAGCTTATATTCTTAACAGACTCAAGATAGAAGGACCTTCTGGTGGTTGATGCTTCATGGGTTTTCACTCATCAGTATTTTTACTTTTGTAGCCATGCACTGAGACTCCTAGCTTGCAGTCTCTCTTTCCTCTTTTAATAATAATTATTACTCGTATTTCATTAGGCCTTGGATCCAAAGTGGGCTACATCGTTTGTGTGGGGTGCTAGTTTGGAGAAGTTTAACACTTGTGAGAAAACCATCTGGTTGAAACCCAGCATAGCATTGCTGTCTCATGTGTGTATCTTATGTAATGCCAGTGTTGTGGCGGGAATCACTTGTTCTAGTATTACAAGTTGGCGAGTAATCTGTGGCAGACTTTAGGTATTATCTGATTGGATAGGCTACTCCAACTATCGTTCTAGATGATTTGTTCGGCCATTATATGACTTTTTGGAGGTATGAGGAGTATAATATCTTTGGTGGTCTGCAACTTTCACCGTTATGTGAGTGCTTTGGTTGGGAGTGTATGATATCTTCAATTTACTTATTTTTGTGAAAACCAATTGTAGCCTTAGGTAGTCTTTGGGCTTATACATTTATACGGTTATACCGCAGGGTCTGTCATGTTTGTCTTAGATGTGACATATGAATGAGCTGTTACTTTCCATCTCACTTGATTTCGGGATCTAGAGTTCTAGTCCCTAGGTTCATATTGTGTTTTACTCCATGAGCAAAACGTGTTCTTATCTTAAAAAGTATTTCACTTGGTTTGCAGGTTTGCTATTATGGTCAACATTATCATTGCTTTGCTTATAGTCATGAACGTCAGAGATGGATAATGTATGATGACAAGACAGTGAAGGTAAATTTTACTTTCTTCAGCATCCACAGTTAATTGGTTCTTTTCGTCCCTTTAATTATTGATAAACATTTTCTTGTCAGGTCATTGGCACCTGGGAGGAGGTCCTTTCCATGTGCGAAAGA
The DNA here is from genome assembly GCF_001683475.1 of Chenopodium quinoa. Classification (NCBI taxonomy): domain Eukaryota; kingdom Viridiplantae; phylum Streptophyta; class Magnoliopsida; order Caryophyllales; family Amaranthaceae; genus Chenopodium; species Chenopodium quinoa. The sequence goes on along the minus strand of NW_018744626.1, from coordinate 3,377,918 downwards.
GGGCATTTACAACCCCAGGTTCTCTTTTATGAAGCTGCAAACTGACTGAATGCAGGGCCTGGTCCATTATAGCTAGAGAATGAGAGGGTAAACGGCAAAATTGTCTGTCGTTATAAATAATGCCTTTTGATTAAGTCATTGATATCTTCCAGAAAGTTGAAAAAGTTCGATGATTGAAATCCTAATTTCTGCTAGAAAGAGGATTAGAGAGAGAAAAGTTTTGCTCACTGAAGAGTATCTGACACAGCGTCTTCCTGGAACGGAGTCAAAACAACACTGAAATGATACTGGAAGATGCTTCATTGAAGGTCCATGTACTTGAAATTGGAGGAGCATCTGCCATCGGTGTCTTCCTCAAAGGAAATTATTGGCAAAGGCTCATTGTATACAAGTATATTTGCCTTTTGGCCACCCCTTAAGGTGGTTCTAAGGAAAGTTGAAGAATACCAACTGGCTGCAAATATTATGGGTTACAACTTACAACAAAGATTATTTACCGCCTGCAATAGGGAGAGCTAAAACAGCAAATATGTATCTTACTCAAGCTCGATTCCTCTGCTCCCTACTCCCTTTTTTAGCGCTAACCGATAGAAAAGAGCATACCTTTGGAAAAACGAAACAAGGAAATATGAGGAAATTTTTTTGTATAGGTAGTGCGGTATCCCATTGAACTTGTTGCAGGCTAGAAGACTATTCAACATGAGAATTTTGACGATGAATAGAAATTGGCAGATTAGATATTGTGGTAATTTCAGTTCTTGCAGCAAAATCCCCACTCCCTGCCCCGTTCTTTTTGTGAAGAAGAATGCTGAAAGCCCTGTAATTAGGGTCATCTCATGCAAAGTTCTGGTAATCTGGTCTGTAAGCTCATTTTGCACTGAAATTCCCGTCTTCATTCAATGATAAATAAGAAAAGAAAGCAGGGAATTGGGGAAGGGGATGGGCCGGATGGGAGTGATGAATTAATGCACATTTGATGAAATGGTCTATAACTACTCCTTCCGTCCCTAAATAAAACTTCCAATTTCTTATTTCTTATTTCATTGGGTAATCATAGAACATCCAATTAAGTTAAAATAGCTTGAAGAATGGATATCTTGCATGAAATATTTAGGAATAGCTTGAAGAATGGATTAGATCAGAATGGCTTTTGGATAACACTCTAGCCTTCCAAGAGGTTAATATAGCATTCTGTCGATGATGAAATTTAGCTTTTTACATGTCTCCCAAGCTTTTTACATTTACGATTTGCTTTTCTCTTCATTCATCTTCTGTCCGGAAAGATCAAAAATCAGAAAGTCTTTTAGGACATAATACAACATGGCATATTTGAGTTTCAGTGTTTGCTTCCTGAAGAGAACTAGATCATTTAAGAACAGAAGATTATGAATGTCTTTCCCCCTTTGCGATTACTTTGTTAGTATTATAAGGATTACTCATTTAGTGTTACAAACCTTACATGGGTTACTTCTTTAGTATTACGGGTTAGTTAATCAGTGTTAGTTACATGGGTTACTTTTTCAATGTTATAGGGGTTACTTTGTTTATTTACGAGCAGCCATATAGTGTGGCCAATCACACACAAAACGCGCTATCATAACGGAATGTGTGTCACAATTAACCTATACATTAAACTAGTTATTGACAGGCCACACACAAATTTAAGACGGATGTCTCTTAAAGTATTACTTATTACCTCCGCTTTTTTAGTTGACGTGCATTTCTTTTTAGGAAGTTTTTTTAGTTGACACATTTTCTTTTGGGGTAATTTTTTTTACCTTATATTTACAAGCTACTCCACTTGCTTTATTATTATCTCTCTCCTCTCCTTCATATGTATGGCTAAATTGATTGCGTTAACTAAATAGAAACAGAGAAAATATTATTTTGGGATTAATAATTAAAATGTTGTTTTATTTATTGAAGTCTAGAAAAGGTAGTATTATTATTCTTGAAAATTTTTCCAAACATTTTTTTTTTAATTTTATGAAATTATTGAAACATAACAACATAGAAAACACTAAATATATTAATATAATAACACAAACTTTCATATGTGGTTGACCACAGTCTGGCTTGCCACTTTCTTTTTTTATTTTTTTTTTCTTTTTTTTTTGGGAAAGAAATGGACAGAGGGTTATTTCATTATTTGGTTAGGGCCTCAGGGGTTTGCTCACTCAGTCATGACTTACTCAGTCAATTAGGGGGAACTCGATTGGTCAGGGGTTACTCAACTAGTCATACATTACTCAGTCGGTCAGGGGCTATGCGCGTGTTAGCTAATCACACACAAATGTTGCTAATATAATAAACGTTCATAAGATACAGAAGGAGTGATTAATTTGAAATTAGATCTAATTATCATTTTAAATATTTTTTGTTGTGTAAATATTATTTACATTTATCTAAATGTTTAATTATCATTATGAGTAGTCAATATCTTTAATTTTTCAATTAAGGGCTTGTTCTGTTCATTTTATTTACACTTATTTTAAGAGAGATAAGTTCAAGGAAAAATAAGTTCTGATAAGGGTTATTCAAGTTTTAATTACAATTAAAACAAGTTTGTTAACTTATTTCAGGATAGATAAGTTTAGGAAAAATAAGTTCTGATAAGGGTTATTCAAGTTTTAATTACAATTAAAACAAGTTTTAATTACAATTAAAACAAGTTTTAATAAGTTCACTTAGATTAAGATAGTATAGAAATAGTCATAAATTATTGTTGGATTCACCTAATGTGTATTTTCTAATTTCATAATTTTAGCTAATACATAATTAAAGTTGACGTTTTTTTTTTGAAAGAATTGAAGTGAATAAAATCATATACGTATTATAAGTTTTGAAGACGGTAGGAAGTCAAAATAAAAACAACAAAAGCAAAACAGATATAGTACATGATAATGATGCCACAATTATAGTAAATGCCTCAATCTATATTACTACATTCGGTCCAAATTAATCATAATTTTGGGATATTATTTATGAGATACGGAGTATAAAATATTTCAAAGTTACGAGTAATTTGGACCGGAGATAGTATGTTGATTGTTGAAGTATTAAGAAGAATTTTCAAACAAGTTTAGATATCACGTGTTACTTTTCACTTTTGGTTGATTTTATAAACTAGGAATGTACTTGTAGAGTTGTAGACTTGTAGTTCAAAATTCAATAACTAAAAAAACAAAAATTCAAAAATGTTAAAAAGTTAAGATATTTGGTACTTGTAGACTTGAATTCAAAATTCAATTACTAAAAGCAAAGACCATTTCATATTTGATAAATGAAAAATTAGATGTTCTATCTATATACTCCCTCCGTTTTTAAATACTTGCTCCATTTCTTCATGCGTGGATGAGTTTTAGGAGAAATTGGAGACAATTATAATATATGGAGCCAGGGGCGATGCCAGGATTTTAAAGCTATAGGGCCCGACTAAAACTTTAATAAAAAAATTAATGTGAAAACGGGCTTATCCTAGGATCTAATTAAAAGTTTAAAACCCCAAACAATGGGATTCAAACCACTGCGGCAATTGTTAAATACAACTTAAGTTATAACAAGAATATTACTACTCCCTTTGTGTTTTAATAAGTGTTTTTACTATTCACATAATGGTTTTGAACTTTTGACTTAATTAATTTACCAATATATAAAAAAACAAATGTCATTGTATAATACATCGTTAGATTCGTTATAATATATACTTTCATGATATCAACTTTTCTATAATTTTACAATATATAATAACATAAATTAATGGTCAAACTTGTGCCTCGACGTGTTTGGTCAAATTGTAAACTTATTAAAAACACGAAGGGAGTACATCTGTTTCATATTATTTGCAACGATTAGACATTTTTTCTCGATGCTTTATGTCAAATGCAAATAATATGAAACGGAAATAATATTTATTCGAAAACTTATAGGGGCCAGCAGTTAAGATTAAAGGCCACGAAATTGGTCCATGGGGGTCGGGCCTCCACCCACCCCCCATGTAGCTTCGCCCTTGTATGGAGCCATGGAGGTAGTGGGGTAAGTGGAAGAATAAAAAATTGTAAGAAGCAAAAGTAGTGGAGATGATTGAAGGAGAGAAAATATGTGATGGGTCCTCTAGGTGAGAGAAATTAGTTAAATATTGTAAAAACTTTCCAAATAAGGAAAAGAAGCAAGTATTTAAAAACGACAGAAAAAAAAATGGAGCAAGTATTAAAGAACGGAGGGAGTAATACTACACGTCGCATAAATAATGAAATTAAAATACTAATGCGACAATAACATTAATTTTTCTATAGATGTTCATAGAACAATAAAGATATCTAAACCAAATACTCGGTTGGTCTATTAGCTAGCTTTGATAGACTTTATTTCATTCAATCTTTTACAACGTTAAAAAAAAAATTATCCTTACTTTTTCAAAAAAAATAAATAAATAAATAAAACGTTGACGTTTTTTTTTTTTTTTTTGGAATGTTGTAATGTTATCTACTTATCTCCCACAAGGCCACAACTTCTTTTTTTTATTTGTATTTTTGTTTTAAATATATCTTGTTCTTTTTTTTGAGGAATGTGTTTGAATATATCTCCCACAAGTTCATCTACACCTTTTAATTTACGTTTGGTCCTTTTGTTTATTTTAAATTAATTATGAAAAAATACTTATTTTGTAAAGTTGATACATTAACAAATAAATAGTAAATGTTCCATACTGAACAATATGCTAGATAAATAAATAAAAGAGTGTATAGCTTAGTCCAAACCTCCAAACTTTTTTTTTTTATCCTTGATGACATTGACCGTTCATTAAAAATTAAATGTTACAATAATTGTGCAAGAAATAGTAATGTGACAACATTGTTAAATAAAATCTACTGTAAAAAACATTAACAGAAAATTTAGTGCATGCTTTGAAAATCGATAGCCAGCCAAATTACACGGTTACACCTCTACATTGAGAGATAAGAAAAGATATTCATTTTTTTTTTTTTTTTTTTTGACGAGATATTCATTTTGTTTTAATTAAACGGAAAGGAAGATATTTTTTTTTTATTTTTTTATTTTTGAATACAGAAAGAGGGAAGGATATTCATAGAAAACAATTTAATGGTAATTATAAAATGTGACAAAGCTAATTGACTAAGTCATCATTTTCATAAATCTCAACAACAACAAAGATTAAAAACAGTGATAACTTTAACCAAGTCATTTTATCTCCATCTTCTTCGGTTATAAAGACTGTTTCATATCACACACACAAAAAAAACAACAAATTATATCATTGATTTTGTTTCCAGAAACTCTCTTCTCCTTGTATTTTTAAACTTTTGTAAGGCCTGTAAGGAGGTTTGGTAAAATGACCCTTAAGAGTGGCACCAACCAAGCGTGCGCCGCGTGCAAACACCAGCGGCGGAAGTGTGCACCGACGTGTGTTCTTGCCCCCTACTTCCCTGCTGATCAGCATAAGGTGTTTCTGAATGTTCACAAACTCTTTGGAGTTAAGAAAATTCAGAAACTACTACATGAGCTACCCCCAAGCATACATGGTGAAGCAATGACCTCTATCATTTACCAAGCAAATATGCGGGATCGTGACCCGGTGCATGGATGTCTTGGAGTGATTTATGCTTTGGAAAATCAATATTGGCAGTGTGTGGCAGAGCTTTTTGATGTCCAGTACATGCTTAATGTATTCCGCCAGCAACATGAAGAGCAGCAACAGATGCCATCAGATGGTTTTCCGAATGAAGACTTTGATGGGGCGTCACAAATACAACTGGGGTTGGCGAATATGGTGCCAATTTCCCAGAGTCACTCGTTCTCGAGCAGTAGTAGTCCTTGTAATCCTACTTTTCTTGACGTCAAAGAAACACTGGTGAACTCCTTGTGGAACCAACAAGGAGAAGTTAATGATTGTAAGAACAGTGAGGATGAGAAAATAATGCCTGCACAGTCAAAGTTGGTGGTCACTCCAGAACCACGGGCTGTTCAGAAGGAATCCTTTCAGGATTACGACAACATGCATCCGTATTTTGACACCATTGATGACAGACAATCATATGTTGACACTAAGGAAGCATATGAATCAAGGTATATAACAAATTACATACTGTATAATATAATACATATAACATTCATATGTTAATGAAAAAAAATGCTAGAAACATTGCATATAGAATAGGAAAGAACAGAATGGCAAAATCTATGCCAGCAGATGAAAGAACTCTTTTCGTTTTTACTTTTCCAGCTAATATCTTTTGCTGAATGTGTATACGCAGAAATTGCAGATCAAAATCATCGGCAAAAACAACAGCAAAGTGCAACCAGCGTTTTGCTAAGAAAAAATTTATGAGAGCTGCTATCATCTAATGATATTGATAAGCACAATTTTGAACTGAGAACATTTTTTTGAGTCTTTTTCTTCTATAGTCGGGTAAATTTTTCGCAATTCTTTATTCAGTTCACACTTGTTATAATGTGTATGATAAAACTATACTCATTACATAAGCAATAATAAAATGAAATGAAAAGAGTTTATGGCCTTTATGCTGAAAGTGTTATCTTCTACTTCCTCCTCATCTAGCAAATTAAGATATGGTCGCTCTTTGCAAGGATATAATATAACAACACCATAGTCATAAATTTTTTGGTAGTCAGCATATAGTAAACCATTCTACATTACTGTCATTCATACAGAAAGAATTTTGTTATTATAGTCGTTGAACATGATATTATTCATTGGGGATCATCCTAATATCTGATGTCCCATGAACTCTCAATGTACTAATGAAGATAAGAAGTGTACTTACGACGTGTAACTAAGATACTTCAAGGAAGCATGACCTATCATTATTTAAAAAAGATGTCGCCTATTCTATTTCCTCAAAACTAGACGGCTAGACATGTGCTCTAATTGTCTAACCAACTGAATGTGTCAAAATTGGTTGAATCATACATAACATACTATTTACAAGGTTGTTTATGCATTTACCCATTTTCCGTCTTGTATTTAGGGTAAATATCATAGAAGCCGAGTGTTGTAAGATCCACAAAATGGACACTTGTGATGAAGCCAGTGGTAGGCAGCAGTTCCTTTCTTCTCACAATCATTGCATAATATGGCCTGAAGATTTTTTAAGTTAATTATAACTACACAGAGTATTAATCCAGATGGACTAGTCAAAGATTGCACAAACCTGAGTTCGGCCTACATACTCCTCTGGTATGTTCTCTTCAGCTAAAAGTGCATCCAACATTCCAAATAACACCTGCATAACATCCCATTTTAAAAATAAAAATAAACAGAATTTACATCACTAATTTTTTATAATTTCAAAATCGACTTACGTCTTCAGCAAACTTAACTAATTTTTTTTGACAAATTCAAATTCCATTGCAAAAAAATAATTGCTTAGGAGAGACATATACAAAGCGAAATGTTGAGTGTGGCCAATGTGCTGGTAAAGAGTATGTGCACACACATTCTAAAAGCTTCAAAATAAATCAAAGCAAGAAAGGTTAATGCTTGTTCATGATATATTCGAATTAATCTCCTCCCTTTGTTCTTTTGTTATCTTCTACTTTCCATTTTGAATTTTTTTAGGCCAAAATTGAATTCAGCAGCACCAACTACTACAACTTGGGTGCACCTAATAGCACGATTTTTAGTGGGTGTAGCCCACATAATGAACTAAACTTGGGTGTATGAAACACATAAACGACACTGGAGGTGAAATAAAATACAAAACTATATCCTCTAATCTAAGTTATTTTTCCAACCTAAGCCCATAGAATTCATGAAATGACATAGGTCATCAAATGAGAAATAGAATAGTAGATTATGTCATTTCATCTATGCCATCCATTGCAACAAATCTGTATTTTGTGTTGTGGCTACACCCAAGCTCATAGTTCATGGTGTGGGTTGCACCTTTTTTTTTAAAATTTTTTTAAAAAACGGTAAGATACGCACTGGGGGGTGAATGGGTGGTCACACCTGGGGGAGATGGAGGGACTAACCTTGTAATTTTGTATTTTACCCCCCTCTCTCTTCCCTTTTCCCACTACTAAAAAAAAAAGCGTGTCAACCTCTATGGTGCAATAATAAAGAACGGTGGAAGTAATTAATAATACTAATGTCTCTAAAATTTCTCTTCCTTCCCAAAAAGTCAAATTAGGGAACCATTTTCCACCAATATTTTCAAATTGCTATAGTAAATAAGAAGGGAATACAAGGTTGTATCATGCAAGAGATTACTTTAAAGTTGGAAGCAACTAGAGAAATGACTCGTGAACTTTTTAGAACATTATAGCTATAATAATGATAAAGGAATTTCCATCATCTTCTAACCATTTCTTTCATTCACGATCTTTAACTAGGGCATTCATTCACAAGCATGGACATTAGAAGCCATACTCAAACTACAAGCCTTTGTACATATTATTCCTCTTTGTATACCATCCATCATTCCACTCAATTTACTAATCCACTTTGCACAACTCCGATATGAGGTTTTATCTTTTAAATAGTGAGTGTTAATATTGTATGATTTAACCCCTAATATTTCAGGGTTCTTGTCCTCTCATATACTATCATATAATGGATTTCCGGGTACTTGTCATTCATGGGTTTTTTTGCCTCTATTTGAGGAGGAATTTTTAAACATTAAACAGTGCATAGCCATCACATACTCTCATCCATAGGGTTCTTGTACTCTCATATACTATCATATAATGGATTTCCGGGTGCTTGTCATCCAAGGGGTTTTTTCCCCCTCTATTTTAGGAGTTTTCGGAATTATTAAACATAAAAAACAGTGCATAGCCATCAGCTTTTTATAAAATCAACTAACAAGGCGTCAAGGCGTTCTAGTGTCCTGAATTTCACAAGGGCGTGTTAGCTATATGTTACAATAAATATTGATTATACCCCGCATCATACACCAGTGACCAGTGTTATGTTTGTCAACATCGCTCCAAGTCCTTGACAGATCACAAAGCTTTTTGAGGGTAAAAATATTGAAGATTTTTTTTTTACCCCTTGTATTTTCTCTAGTCTAACTAGCCTGATTTCACTTTCGCACTTTACTTTGCCTTCTTAACTGATTTTTATTCATCACTTTCACAAACAGTTTTGAATGATGGTTCATGTTAGCCAAATCCTCCTGGGATTGTGGCTTTGTTGGTGTTGTTAAAATTAAGCCCCTTGAAAGCTTCAGTAACCCCATCTTGCAATTATTCCAATTTTTTAATCAGAATCATCTTCCTATTCCCTAATTTCAGTGCTTCTAAGCTATGTTATCTCATACCAGTTACTAGTTTAAGTTGATGCGGACATTAGTTTCCTAAATATTACCTTTTACTCCAAAAGAGAACAAATATGAAATATGAGAAACTAAGATGGGCAGATTATTCATAAATAGCAACAATAAAAACAAAAGATTTATTAAGCATTAAAGCATATCTCAATCAACAAACTGACGAAAATTTCTAGGCTATGATGTTGCAGAAGTGATTAGAAGATTTAGGTTTAAAAAAAAGGTGGAAGTAATCTACTTAAGTTTAAAAGCTAAACAACTAAAGCTATTAATTGTTAAAGAAAATTACAAACCTGCATGTCACCGAGCGACTTGCTGCATACTGGACATGTGTAGCGTGTGCAAGTGTACTCCTGCACACCAGGTGAAATAATTCAGAATTTGTAACATTTTGGACAAATAAAACTATCAAAGGGTCATGGCATATTTACAGATTTTGGTGCCTCAAATGAAATGTTTTTAGAGTTTACAACTTAGAGTCTTAGAAGAATGAAAGTGTATAGAAATATGTCACTCTTGCATTTTACAGAAACTCTATAGCAGGGCATGTTCAACACTTAAAACATAAACAGTTCTGTTAAAATATAACTGTACCATTAATTTACCAACTTATATGCAAAACTGCAAAGGTATTCTACATATATTATGCAAATAAAAGAACAAATCAACAAACACTTAATATGTTTTGCATGAAAAAACAGGTTTTGGCTATTTTACTACTCCGTATGATTTATTATTCTAACAGACTACAGGGCAGGCATTTTATGTTAATAATGAAAATTTTAAAAACTACTATTCTTTTGTTCAGCTTGAATGTACAAATGTACAATGTGTTTTGTCACTTTCCACTAACCTTTTTGACTTTTTGTTTTTCTTATACATTGGCTAGAGTAGCTACATCAAAATTTCAATCCCGTTTTTTACTTTTAATATGTGTGCGACTGTGCATAAGCCTAATAAGAAGTTTATTTGAGGAAAAGAGAGGGTATCATTATATCATAAATTTGATAAATTTACTTATTATAAATTTATTGTTGGCATTCAAATTGAGGTATTCTTTATGAGTGTCCTTTTAAAAAATCATCTTAATTGTCTACATGAACCAAAAGGAGCACAAAGGAGGCTTTTCAATACCTCAAAGCATGATGAGTGCATCAAATGACCACACGCAAGGGCTTTTACTGGATCACTTGAAGTAAACATGTCCTCATGGCATATAGGGCACTTATCCTCAATACACTTCTCCCTGCATACATGTGAGGACGAAAGAGACCGGTTCATGCATGCATTACATTTCATGCAATGGAAGTAGTCAATCCCCAATCCTTTTCCAAGTCGGCATAAGTTACAATAGGGGCAGTGATAGATCTCCCTGTCTAATAAATTTTGTTAGAGACATCAGAGACCACAGGTTTTTAATAATAAAGTCATAGAGTTCTCCCCGGTAAATTAACCTGTTGTCGTCAAATAATCGACAAATCTTGCAATAGTGTCTTGCCATAGAAAACTTGTTACAGGAAGGAATCTGGCAAGTGGGTCCAATCGGTTGAATTTCTAAGCACATCATGCACATCATTTGGGTAGTGGATTTCCTGCAGAAGAGCTCACTAATTGAGGAAAGGACGACTTTTTCATTAACATGTGAAGGACAAAAATTATTACAAATTACCTATCCATCTGGTGATCAGAAACCTCATCATCATGGCAGCGTCTGCAAGTGAAAATCTGGTTGCAACAAGCTGCGACAAGCTTGCAATTTTGCTTGTAGTGTTTGCAACCAAATACAGAGCCTCCTGTGTCTCTATATGAGGGAAATTGACCTGGAAGCCTTCCAGACTCACTTGTAATCAAGCCATTTGAATCAGGCAGTGATTGTGCAACCCAATGGCTAAAGAATGACAGAGAACAAGCATGAATTAGAGGCCACTAATAATTTAGATTTAGAGATGCAATGAGGTCAATAACTTAAGAAAGCCTACTATGAGAATGCAAGAAAAATACTATGTTAGCTTAAAGAGAAATCACAAGAGTAGATTTTAATTTACACAAAATATCAACACTATATATCTTTTTTGTCACTATACAGGTCTTCATTTTAACCCTCTTTATCCTTCAAACAACCAAACTTGGGTTGAAAACGGAGATTATGAACAGTAGATACAAAGACAAATGGCAAGAAAATGTGTGGGGAGGGAGACTGAGAAAGTTCAAAAGGAAAGGGTGAAGTTTTTTGGGACATTTTATTGTGGAAGAATGAGATCTATTTAACAAAACCAAGCCATGCTAGAAATATAATTTGTGCGGGGTACGTTAAAAATGGCTCCAAGTAAGATTTTTGAGGATACCAAAAATCTAATGTCCTTCCTATGGGTGTGAGTACTGGATCACTGGAATACTCATAATCCAAGTAAAGGTACAAATTAAACCTGACTATAAGAAGGTTCTTTTCAGATATTGAAGTTTGTACAATCTCAGATAAGTGTTCAATGTTCATTGAAGCAATGTAGGTATCACATACAAGGGCCATGATATTAAGAATTCAGAACCAGGGCCTAATAGGACAAGAGAATCATACATAATTTACAACCAAAAGAGGATAAAGGCGACTAATTGAAACAAGATAAAGTTGTATTAAATATGTCACTGCATGGTTTAGATGAATTCTTGTGAGCTCATCCCTTGAAAAAGCGTAAGAGGGAATAAAAAGAGAAAAGTGAAGGAATGAAATAAAGCCAACCTTGTCCTCAAGTCCTGCATTATTCGTGTTTTTTCTTGCAGATCCAAAGAAGAGTCCTGTGACACCTTTCTTATTGCCGCCTCTAGTTCACTTACTGAATTATTGAGATTTCCTTCTCTCTTGTGTTTCTCCGTTTCACCAAAGAGAATTATATTTTCAGAAGACTTGTGCTTCTTGTTTTCTTTATCAAGACCTTCCATTTTCTTAACCATGTTGATAGTGCTGGCCTCGTCGTAAGGAAACTTCACATTTCCAATTTTGGAGTTTTTCCCTCGGTCAGAAACACCCATAGATGAATGCTTCGTGACAAGATCTAGGGAGCCCATTGCTGATGAACCAGGAATTTCTGGTTTCTCTACCTCAGCACAAACATAGCTCTCCATTCCTTCCCACCATTCCCCTAACCACTCATCAAACTTTGTATATTTTGTAGCTTTGCGCCAGTAGTTCATCATAGCCTGTTGCTCTTCCGATGTTAAGCAGGCCATAAGCCACACTATCATTTTTTGCAAAATCTCTGCCCGTGTTCTTCCAAGCATGTACCCTACAATTTTTTCCTGTTCTTCAGTGGAGAAATACTCTCTAAATAAAGGCCAAAGTTCAATCTCTTCCCGATGAATGTGATCATTTAATATCCTCTCCAGCAATTTGCAGCTATCTTGGAGTTTTAAACACAATTGATGATACTCTACACACGCTGGACCTACTTCATTGATACTAGAACCAGAAAGTGTATTATACAATTCAGACATCTGATCCAAAATTTCTGAAACTCTATTAAAGCAATCATCTTCCAGTTTGTGGTCAAGTGAATAAGACTGAGTAAGATTTTGGACCTTTTGCTTAGCCTCCAGAGCTGGAAATGCCACCTGATCCTCGGTTTCACTATGAAGCTCATACAAAGATCGTACTAGACGGAAGTGTCGATTAAACTCCACAAAAAATTCTAGGTTTTTAGATAGCTTATTCGAGTCAAGAACTAGGGACTCAAGGTCTTTTTTAATAGCTTTGTGGAAATAATAGATGTGGTCCATTGGCCGTGGTTCTCGGTGATTAACAGAAACTGCTTCAAGGGGAGATCCAGAAATGTTATACACCTGATTTAAAGCTCGTGAAGAAAACACAAGAAAATTAATGCCACTAGAGTACAATGTCCCATGCTTCTCAGTTCGCTGGAAAGACTTGCTTAAAGCATGGGGAAAGAAGTTGGAGCTGTTAACAGAGATATGATTGGTTGTGGCATGATGTAATTTGTTTTCGGGATCTTCACTCTGTCTAAACTGCTCAAACATGTAAGATACTCTGCTATTGAACATCTCCTGTAAATCTTTTATAGTAAATTTGGCTGAGTAACCTATGCGGATCCACCTATGTAAAAGGGCTGCAAAAGGTTTAGCAAAAAAACCAGATTGCTTAATTCCATGTAAAATACACTTCAACTTATCCTTGGGCAAATGAGAAGAAAACCAAGTAGTCACACACTTTAACAGGCCAAGGGGCAGCATACAAAGACTTCTGAAGATTAATTTCTGTTGGGTTTCATAGTCATAGTTCTTGCTGATGACGGGAAAAACCTGAACAAGCAGTGAGACAGGAACGATCATTGTTTAGTTTCTATTTTCAACTGCTGAAATTCTATATATATTAGTCAGTATAACTTAACAATTTCAGGCATACATGCAGTACAAAAATATTTACCTTTGTTTCTTGGAAAGACAAGTGCTTACTAGTCACCAACACTAGATCCTCCATCTTATTACACATCATCTCAAAAAATCTTGGATTGGCAAAATTAATCTGAGTAGCATTGAATATGATCTTCTGAAATCCTTCAATTTCATTTTTGCAAGGAAATGCTTTATATGAGGACGATGTCGGATGTACAGAGATGTCTTCTAGCAAAGGATAGAAGATTCTTTCCAATGCATCACTGCAAATATAAATTATGTTTTCAAAAAAAAAAGGTCTAATAAGAACTCAAGACGGTAAATAGGTTCCAAATATATTTGAAAGTAGTTACCTATAAAAAATCAGCACATCTGTTAGGAAGTTGATCCGAACAAGCAATGATGACAATCTTGAGGATTCCTCCGATCCTATTTTGTATAATTTGTCCAGAATTTCTTTGAAGTCAGATCTAATGGCAGCATGCCAAAGAAGAAGGCCATCAAATGGGCTATCCTTAAGAATTGACAGCAACTCTGACTGACAACTTTTATCAAAAGAGGTTTTGAGCAGGCTGTCCCTCAAATCATCCACTTCATCAGGACAGTCCTGAGATGATGCGTCATTATTTATGCAACCTCCTGAAGATGGTTGAGTAGTCTTATCAATCCAGGAAATCACCACCTTCAGAGAATGATTTCTATCATTAGAGTCAGAAAGAAGACTTTAAATAGGAGGTACAGTTCAGTGAGAAATATACTTCTTGTAGCATTTTATCTTGGGGCACAATTTTGTTCATGGTATGTTTCAGATCGAATTGTTCTCCTGGAGCAAGAAAACAAGCTAACCACGGAAAAAGGTCCTCCATGAGCACCACAGGGACGCTACACATTAGTTGCCAAAGGAGGAAGCCTTGCTCTTCATCAGAAAATTGGCTTACTAGTAGAGGGAACACCTGCCGTAAGAGTGGTGAGTTACGGTATACAGGTATAGTGGTAAACACAAGCAGAGAAACATCATTATGCAATTACATGAGTGAAAGCAAGCATGCAACTTGAAAAAAAGTTATTTTTATCCAGTCCCATGTTTGGTCTCTCTTCAGGATGAATTTTTTTATTTGGCATCTCGTCAAACCATTTATGACATCAATTCTAAAATCAACAGAAACTTAAAGAGAGAGGAGGCGGGGGAGAACGGTCCATTACAGTACTTAGTGTCCACATAAAATCTAATATATATTGGAATGCCATAGTTAATAACTTAATACTTCTTCCATTCCTTTAATACTACAACATTGTCGGAGTGCACAAGATTTCAAGTAAAGTGACAAAAAAAAAAAAAAAAAGGGAAAGACAATATTACAAACCTGTCTATGTGGTTGCAAACATTAACTAAGGAAACAAGTATTGAAAAATAAGAGTATATTGGATTATTGGTATTTGCAACTTATTTTCTTTGAAAGAGTACGTTGCAATATTTGTAAAAATTCCTATAGAGGTAAATGTAGTAATATTAAAGTATCTGTTGGCTCCATGGCCCAAACCTTGGCCCTTTGTGCTCTAGAAGTTTCCAAAAATACCAAGAAGGTTAGGATTTTGTATCATGCAAAATATTTGAATATTCTAGAGAACAAACTTGAAATTGCAAAATAAAAGCAATCATGTTTTATGAAATTTCTAGAGCATTATAGCTCCAAGAATAATGAAGGAAGATCTTCAACCTTTTAGCCATTGCTTTTAACCACCATCCTTACACAGGTAGAGAAGGGTTGGGTATATGTTCAATATTTTTATAGTGGTTGTTTGAAATATGACTACAATAGTATTTTAATGATAAAACAATATGATTGGTTCATCTTTTCACACTATATTATGGACACAATTAGTCTTTTAATATCTACAATGCAAAGATAGTTTTTAATATGAATGAAACTAAAAAATTGGATAAATAAAAAAAATGTTGATATACTATTTTATACCAAAAATAGAGAAATATACTCTATTACTTGAAGAAAAATAAGTCAATCATATTTTGTCGGGGGGAAAGTCTTTGAGTGTATTTTTATATTGGGGTGTGAAAGTTCGTGAGGATACTCTTCATTATAGTAAGAGAGTGCAAATGTTTTTAGAGTGCGAGTGAGATAATCTGAATTTAGGATTCAAATTGGAAAAAATAGGAGTAGTGTTTGATGGGTTATGGTATACAGGTCCAATGGTAGTAGGTTGTAACTAGAAGAAAGAAGTTTTGGCCTACTGTAGTAAAAATGTTCATTTAGGAAAATCCCTAGGAAATTAGAAGGGTTGACTGTTTAAGTTCCTTTCAGGCCTTTCTGTCTTTTTTTTTTAATTTTTTTTTTTCGCAAAAATTAGGCATTAAGGAACATCCAACAATTCACCCCTCTTGTACTATATCATCCAAATAACAACATTTCTTTCAGTATCCACTTATATAATACAAGTCTAACATAATCTACAAATCCTTCTTATACAACCTTATCTTCTTATCCTTTAGTCCCATTGGCCTCCTTAATTCATAAAAGCGCATTTATTCATTGATATGAGTAACCTCTGATATAAACTATTCATTATACAAGTAACATCAATTAATTAAATTAAAAAGTTTAGTTATGGTTTAACTATTTTAAAAACTAGTGCCTCTCGTTTATAAGAGTACCCATTTCTTCATTGGAGTAACCCATCCATTTGATCATCATTGTAATCTTATTGCTCAAATCATTGTTTTATGTGAAGTGGTCACTAGAAAAGAAAAGATGGATCGACGAATACATCGTATTAAAGAAAAGAATAGAGAGTTAGAGAAATTGGGGGAAAATGAAAGAGAAAAGAAAGGAACATGATGTGCATTTTAAATGAGAACTAAAGAAAACAAATTCACAACTTAAAGCATGATGAGATGATTCATGATGTTTTTATATTTACTTTTTTCTATTCTATATTCGTGGTTTATGGTTTTTTTTTTTAGAAAAAAAATCTATATTAGAGGTGATCATTGGCAGTCGGGTCAAGGACTAAAAAATCAGCCAATTCCTCGGGTAGTGGCGGTTCTAGTATGGGTTCAACCCATACGGGATCCGAAAAAAATCGCAAAGGTTTTTTTAAAAGAAAAACAGGTTAAATACAAAACAAAGTATGAAGTATTTGTGTATGCACAATAGTCTAGTGGTTGAGGTCAATTGTCCGCTTATTCCTCCCCAATTAAATTCAAATTGATGTCTCCCTCAAAATGAACCTGAAACACTTCAAATTGACATATATAGTGCACACCCAAATTATCAGTATAAAACGATTGGAAATACCCACAAGAGCAAATTCCTGAAACCGCCACTATCCTCGGGTCGGGCCAAGCATCGGGTAAAAAATTATGTGCCCAGGCGTGGCTATAAAATCAACTAAAACGCATAAAATCCAATTCCCAAGCCCGCCAAAAATTTTAAAATTTGGGCCAGAAAAATATGCCCAAAATCGGGCCGAACGGGCTCACTTTGATGAGGTAATTATCTTATCAAATATTTTCGTAATTGGAACTACATAAAATTTTAAAAAGACGACATGCAATGAATATAGACTTTTAAAATTGTGTGTTATGAATTTAGATATTTATTGGCATCACATTATATTATTATCCATGTAGTTGTGCAATTAAGGTAAATTTAACAACATAAATAAATTACTAGTACTACCTCCATTTTTAGTTGCAACAAAGAATATTGTATCTCACAAAATACCCCTTTGTTGCTACAAAAAGTTGGAGGTAGTAGTTGAGATTCTGCAGTATAAAAATATAATACATGTTAATATATAGTTAATTTTAAATTAGCTTAAATGTATAAAATTGAAAATGTGAAAGTATCTAAATCATAATCCCATATACTTTTAACAATATAGAATAATATAGAAAGATGAAAGAGGATAAAAGTAATGAAAACATGCTCATTTTAGATGCAATAGGTTAAAAATGAAAGTTTTTTTTTAGACAACGGATATTGTCAAATTTCATACCTGTTGTTCTTCTTTCAACATATGCTGACAAATTGACCCTTGTAGAGTGCTAATGTGAAAGGTAAGTTCTTGAAATTCTTGACATGAATTCTCATGGTTCTCCAAAATGCCATTTAGACGGGAAAAAATTGATTCAAAAATAGAATCAATTATATGGTGTTCTAAGTAATATGTACAAGCAATGTTTTTCACACGTGCATCCAAAGCAAAAAATATAACCTGTTGGAAAATAGTAAATATCAAAAAAGTTTTGAGCTCAAAGACCTTGAAGTACAAAATATTTACAAAATTTTAATAGTATATTCTCGGTAACAAAATCTTTACACTAACAAAACCATATAAATATATAATTGATTCTATTTTTTATTCAATACATTAAACTTATTATAGTATATTATGTAATATGTATTCATTTAATCCAATTTAATAGATGGATTTATCCTTCATCATTTAAATAGACACAGTTTCCACCAATAAGATGTTCTTTTAAATTAAATCTTCTTTTCAATATGAAGCCAATAGGTCAAAATCAGTATTCACAAACAATATTAACAAGCACTATAACATTAAAAATAATTGCAACAAATAATCTTAGCATTATAAAAATTTTTTTGGGCATACAAAACAATTTTGGGATACATGGCAACTAAGTTTTCGATTACGCCACACCTAGCCATTATTTTCCACCTTCATTTTCATGCCAAATGAAAATATCACTATTATCAAGAAACATACGAAAGTCTGACTTTACTACATACACCTTAAACTACTTACAACATTGCAGGATAGAATTTTGGGATATAATAATTGCATCATCATACTTGTAAGTTGCATTAACAAAAAAAAAAAAAAAATGTGTAGGTAAATGGATATATCAATTATAAATTTATAATCACTTCCTAAAATACTGTGCATTAACACACCTCTTACCTATATTTAAGTTATTGAGATTAATTTGTTCGCTTACCTACTCAAATCCCTCTCTCAAATTTTGCTCGCAAATATTATCACCAAACAGCTGAAGTATCATGAAATTATTGAAATCTACCAAGTAATAGCAGATAATTATACATACTTCTCTATCCAAAAAATTTGACTTCAATCAAACAACTTACTCTCCCCACAATTCAATCCAATTAAACAATTTTACCCTAATTTCTTCCCAAATTGCATTGCAATCAAAATCGAGCTAAAATTAGGAAAAAAGAGGGAAAATTAAAAGGTGAATTATACCTCATCTTCAGCAGCGCAGTGATACCTAAACACAGTCCTGAAGAACTCAAGCCTCCGCCGAAGTTCAACCGCCGCCGTTTTCCGGCGACGTTTATCACTCTCGTCGCCGTCGCCGGTGGCGGAGACGGCGTCTTCAGCGATACGCACTAGCTCGCCAAGCTCACCTCTAAACGCTTTATGAAAAAACACCAGAACTCGTATCGGAGAACCGGAGCTCCGGTCGCCGGAAAAGAATTCCGGCGACGGCGAAGAGGAGGATTCATCACCTCCCATGCGCAGTGAAAGAAGAAAGAGAAAGGCATGAAATAGGGAAGGAAGATGTTCATATACTAGTAGCTAGCTACTTAGGAGAGAGAAAATAATAACTTCTACAAAACTTTTTTTAATTTTTGATTATTAATTTTTTGAATTTTAAATTTGTTTTGTTTGTCTTGTTTCTGTTACAGATTTTGCAGATTAATTAAGTTTAAGTCGTAATTAATTAATTAAATTAGGGGTTGTAATTAAAGAGAGAATGAAGACATTAGATGTCGTTTAGTGTTATAATTGTAGGTGATGATGAATGATTAAGACGTGGCTTTATATGACTGCCCGCTGCCCGGAAGTCTACCGTTGACTAATTGTGGCTTTGACACTTTGTTGCGTTGGCGAAATGGTGAATGTTTATTTTAGTAACTACCTAATTTTCTTTTGGGTATGGAGTTAGTTACATGTTTAATAAGAGTACTTGTTAGGTCGAGTTCATTTCACTTTACTTTTGCTCAGATAATTTAGTATGTGGGTGGTTATATCATGTGATAGAGATTATTTAGTTACTAGTTACTCGATCAAGAATTACTTGGTCAGGGGATTCGATCGGGCAGGGATTACTCGGTCGATCATGGATTACTCAGTCATTCAGAAGTTGTTTGGTCAGTGTTTTGGTGTGTCAGTCGGTCACACGATGTGGCTAGTTACACTGAAAATGCGTTGATTTTTGGGCATGTTCACATTTACTGAATTGAGCTAAACTGAACTGAACTGAACTGATTGGGGCTGAACTGAACTGAATTGAGCTGAAATGAATATTTTATGAGAGGAAAATTAAGAGTTGAACTGAACTGATTGGAGTTGAATTGAACTGAACTGATTAGAGCTGAACTGAATTGAACCGAACTGAAATTAAGTAAATGTAAACAGGGCCTTTGTTGAATTGAAATTATTTATACAAACTAAAAAAATTTTTGTTGAACTAAATTTTTTTTACATTGAACTAAAATTATTTCATTTGTCTAAATAAAGTAGGGCAATTGTAAAGAGGAAGCCCCAGTTAATCAATTTGATAAACAAAATTTGTTTATCAAATGGCAAAATGGTAAATGAAACAACATAAATGCCCAACCATCGTGGTATTTTTGAAAATATATCAACAACGGTGGGACTCATATTTACTAAAAAATTGCTAATTTACTTACAATTTTGTCATTTGATTAACAAATTTTGTTTATCATATTGATAAACTTATATTTTCTCAATTGTAATTTGTAAATAACAAAATGTTTGTTGCTAATGTTTTAGTGAGAAAGAATTAAAAATAAATTTAAGGATAAATTCTTATAGTTAATTGTCTGGTGAACCTTTCTTTTTTTTTTTTTTTTTTTTGGACCATAATAAAACTTAATTTCTAATAAGTGAAATACATTCATTTAATAAAAAAAATGTTGAAGAAAACAACCCACATATTATATATAAATTTATTTATTTATTTTTTATTATTTTTTTTATTCCCCTCAAAAAAAAATTTATTTTTTTTAATGATATATATGTGGTCAAAATAAAATTTAAATGAAGTATAGAAGAAGGTACGGACTGATATCATACTTTTTTTTTTCTTTTTTTTTTTGAAAAACTGATATCATACTTAATTGACGTACAAAAATTAGACTTTGAGCAATAAACAGAAGATTAAAATCTATAAATTGCTCATTTATTACAATTTGCTCCTCTAAAACACGTATTAAAGAAGAAAATTCCTGATTTCACGCAACTTATTTTATTTTTATGTACACAACCGGAAGTGGACACATTATTTTGACAAGTTGTGAGACACACACAAATTGCGTGTGCAACATAGGAAATTAATATGCATGGCTCGATTCTTTTTTTTTTTTTTCCTAAAACATTATCTACCTTATTCTAATAAAAAAAATATTAGTGGGTTTATAAATTGATGAAATCATAAAGGTTAAAAGGTAAGATATGAGTACATTATAATGTCCATGCAAAATATGATTTCCCTAAAAATCTAATATATATATATAAAGGGGAGTTTTTTCCCGAGTTTTTAGAGAGCCACGTAGGATTTAATTTTCTTAGCGCGCCATGTAGGATTATAAATGTAAGTGGTAGCCAATTAAATAAGAGATTATTAATTTCTTTTACAATTAAAGAATTCAAATGCCACGTAAGCAAAATTGGCGAATGAGATTTTAAAATTTAAATTAATTAAATACAAAATATTATCTTTTAAGATTAGAAATTTTTATCTAATATTTTAAAACTAATATAATAACAATTTTAATCACATAAATATGAAAAATATTTTTTGATAAAAAATACTAACAAACCGTGCATCGCACGGGTTTCATCTAGTAAAAATTTAAAATAAAATAAATTAAAGGGTGGTAGTTTTTTTTTTTTAATTTTTATTTTAAATGGTAGTTATATATATATATATATATATATATATATATATATATATATATATATATATATAATATATATATATATATATATATATATATATATATAATATATATATATATTATATATATATATATATATATATATATATATATATTGGGAAAGAATTCCTAAAGGACATTAAATTTCATTAATAATAGCCACATGGCATCTACAATTGACAATTAACGATAATGAAAACGAATTTAACAAAATCAAACAAGAATTAATCGGGGAAGGGCTAAGAATCCAAATACATAAATATAACAATTCGGCACATTCTCAGTTGGTTGTCTCATACAACTTTTTGAGTGGATCCGTCGCCGCTTCACAATTTTTTGAGAAAGTAAATTCTTGTGTTGATTCCGTAACCCGAATCCGAGCCATAATCAATAGTAGCCCCGCACAACCAGAGATCAAATTAAGCGCAAATAAAACCTTGTCTTTCGAAGGAGTCCGAAAAACCTTGTCTTTCAAAGGAGATAAACCCTTTCTTTCGAGGGAGACATTATTGTAACTTAAGAAACAAAAAACTTAAAAGAAAATAAGATTGGGGCTTTCCACCGGTGAAATCCGATGGAAGCCCCTTCAAAATTGACAATGGAGGCTAAAGTTTAGGAGAGAGAAGAGAGAGGAGGCTAGGGTTTTTTTTTTCCAGTGTCTGTTTTAATATATAGTTATTGGTAGTTATATTTTTTTAAATTATGGTAGTTTTCTTTTGAAAATTATAAAAGATGAAAGGGATATTTTAGGAAAGTGAAATTTATCACCCAAAACCCCCTTTCACTTTATATATTACTATAGATAAAATAGTTGGCAATTTCATCATAAAATCTGTAAGGCAGGCATCCAACAACTTATGATTTATAGTTTTAGTATTGCACATGAACACATCTTACGTAAACATAGTTTTAAATGATGTGGAATTCACAACATATATACAAGTATATAATACAGAATAGTTATATATATATATATATATATATATATATATATATATATATATATATATATATATATATATATATTAGTTTACAAATCGATGAGATCTTAGCTTAGTGGTTAAAATTAAAAGTCGTAAATGAATTTAAAACTTTTAATCCCCGCCTATCTATAATGTGTATTGCCTCCGTGACCCATATATATAAATTTAAGTTAGACTACTATAATTTTATAAAATATTTCAATGACTTCATTTAGGGTCTGTTTTGATTTACTGAGTTGAGTTGAGCTGAATTAAATTGTTTATGAGAGAAGGAAATTAGGAATTGAAGTGAAGTGAATTGAATTAAATTGAACTGAAATTAAGCTAAAGAGAACACGTCCTTATTCATTCATGTAGCCACTCTTAATTTTGCTATGACTATTACAATATAATTTTACTTATTATAATTTATAAGAGCAATCCCAATTTCCCTTATTTGGGGTGAAGCTTATAAGAGCAATCTGGATTCCCCTTTTTTGGGGTGAAGCTAAGGGGCATCCCATTCTATATGAGAATAGGGTCTTATACGTTACACTTATCTATAAGGGTTAACTTGTTTGATCATATTTGTAACCCCTGATACTGAATTAATTATCTTATATGTGAAGTGATCATAACATCAATTAATGATCTATGTGACTGACCACATAAAAAGTTTGAGTAGTGTAATTAAACTAATTGTAATAATATTATAGAGGATAATTTTCCTTTTAGTCATTATATTAATAATAGTCATGAAAAAGTGTGTTAGGCAGGAGCTAGACACGTGCTATACTCATGTCTACACGTTCCAAGCTAAACTAACTTCATCTCCACACTAAGCATGATTTATTAATAATTAATTAAATTTCCACCTTTCAACATCACAAAGAGTTACTTCCAATCATCCATCATGGGTTGTTTGATTATAAGAATTAAAGTTTAATTATATCACTATCAGTAGATTTTATTTTATTAATTAATAGTAATACTTTAGTTTATTTTGAAGAAGTACGGAGTATTTGGTAAGAAATTAGAGTGGCTGCACTAAAAATGTGTATCTGAGTGACTCATAAACAGTATATTCGAAGTTTAGGAATTAAACCATGGAATATTTCAGTAATTAAGATTATTTTGTATGTATGAAATTATTTGGACTGTTAGAATTAAAATAGGGTTGCCAACTTTCCTAGGATATATGGCTTAATATATGTCTACTTGTTGATTTTTTGTATTTCTATATGCTAGTGTTAGCAATATCAGCATGTTAGGTTATTCAATTTGCAACTCGTCGGAGTGGTCGTGGACTCGTGGTTTACATGCGCTGAGGAATGCTAATATTCCATTCGTTGAGATTAGAGGTGATCAAGATGAGTCCGAACTGATTTTGAACAAGCTATGGAGTACGGACATAAAAATTTGGCCCAAAATTATTTATTTTTGGGCGGCCATGGAAAAGCATTTTTCTTACCCCGATTATAATTTTATGGGTTTGGACAATTCGGCCTGAAATCTTGGCCCAACTCACCGGGCTGGTTTTATATTGGCCTTCTACCCGGCCCATGATCATCTTTAGTTTTGGATATAATATAGCTTAGCTGATTATTAAATACTGTATTAACAACCCTAGCCTACTAGAAAAGTAGTAAGAACTAAGAAGTGTGGGTTTGGGCACAGCTCAACAATGCATTTTCATGCCAGAAGGCCTATACAGTATGTACGGCAACTCGGCAGTACTTACATCAAAGGTTAAAGACATCAAACATTTACTGGTAAATTAGCCAATAACAAGCAAAAGTCAAAAAACAAAGTTAGTGTGCATGTTAAGTGTAAAGTAGAGCATAATACCACAAATTTCATTTGTTTCTTGTTTTTATTAGCAAATCTTCCACTGAAATGTTAATCATATCAGTACTTCACAACGATGCTAGAAAGCACCTAATCTTTTGAGAGCGGATCTTTTTAAACCTGTTTGAACACAATAAGAGTTTCCACCCTAGGCCAGAATGAAGCAATAAGCTTCGCAAGAACAACTATACAAAAACGAAAGCATACTTACAAGGCCGACCCCTAACCGGTGCAACCTGTGCCACTGCACAAGGTCCATATATTGATAGGGCTAGTACGTTTGAGGATCAACAGCAGTAAAGCTTGAAGCTTATGCATTTTATCAATGTTCTGAAGTTTCATTTTAGCCCTGCCCTGTTGCCTAAGAAATTCCACAGCAAAAGGCAGGCTGCACTTATCAGCACCGCTTCATGAGGTTTCAATTAGGATCAATCATTAGCAGATAAGGAAAAGGCAATCGTACCTTGCCCTGATTGACGGATGGTACAAGGAAAAGCCTTCTAAAAACTTGTAACATGATGGAAAAGAGAACAAGATCCAAAGCATATTACTGTAAAATCTTTTTAGCTTCACAGAGAATGGCGTAAATTTTTTATCACAACAGACCGATAAAATGCCCTTGTTCGGAAGAACAATGTCAGAGCAACAAGAAACCCAAAAAAGCTAACAAATGCCAGTATAACAAAGGATTCCATGAAGCAGTGAACCCCATAGCACGAAAGGCCTCCCTTTGCTTCTTTGTCATATATGTGTCCAATAACCCAGACGGAGAGAATGTAAGTTCCTACAGGACTTGCTATTGCAATGGTATTAAAAATGGTACCCATATGCAGAATGCCGAATATCTCTGAAGTAATCGTGGGCATCAAACTCCATTGGGCTCCATAACAAATCCCAACCAAGACGGTTCCTATGTACAAATTACCACTAAAACCAGAGCCAATTGTGATGTGTCCGGCAGTCATAATTGCTAGAGTGATTGCCATCAGTAATGGCCTAGGCCATTCTTTTCTGCGTAATAAGATATCAGAAATGTATCCTCCTCCAAAACGGCCAAGGAAATTCCATATAGACCATAATGAAACTAATGAATTGATCTTCACTGTATCATAACCAAGTGATTGTCCTATTTGGCTCATGTTATTTATAGTGGCAAGCCCTGATCCCATTCCACATGACATAGCAACGAATAATAACCAGAAATTCAAGCTTTTCATTGCTGCCCACAGATTCATGCTTTCTGCAGCTGGAGGAACTTCATTGGAAGTACCAGGTAGTTCATCATACCCTCCATATTTCTGGCCCAGAAATTTCTCGGGCTCATTTGGATCAACTCCATAGACTAGTGGGTCCCTTTCTGCTGGTAGTGCATCAGTGTTTTCCTTGCCAAAAGCTTCAACAGAAATTTTAAGAGGTGAAGAAAGCAAAACCAAGAGACCAACAAGTGTAACAATGTGTGCCCATTTTGGGAACACGAAAATGTTCTCCAATATGATGATGAACATCAGGTAAGCAGCAAGAGCGAGGGCAACTACAGAATAACCATTCAAGTACTTCTTGTCATCAACTTTGCTTCCTGGGCAAATTCTGACCAAAAACATTAGTGAGAGGGAGACTAAACTCGGCAAGAATGCAAGCAGTAGGATGAATGTGCTTGGACTTCCTTTGAAAAATGTTTGATAAACTTGTATTAGAATTGCTCCACTCAGTCCAAGAAAACCCTGACAATAAGAATCAAGAAAGGAAAGAATGACAGTCACATTACATTTAAAGCTTTTCAAACATCAGGTATACTTTTCAGGTATCAAAACACAATAAAGTGTACCAATAAGACCGGGTCTTGAACTGAGCATTATAGCTTCATGAAACATGCTCATTTCCAGACGCCGGAAATGATATTATGATCCACATAACTATGCTGGACTAAGGCCGGGTCTTGAACTGAACAATAGCTTCATGAGACATGCTCAATTCCACAGATGCCAGAAATGATATTATGATCATCATAACTATGCTGGAAAAAAACCCCAATGAATGAAATGTTTATAAAAAATGAAGATTGGTTGCATTGTTTTCCAACTTAAGTTAGAACGGTAGGCCATTTTCCGGTTCTTCAGGGTTAAATCACCTAATAAATTCTCAGCTATTTTTCGGTTCTTCGGGGTTAAACCACCTAATCCATTTTTCAGTTCTTCAGGGCTAAATCACCTAACAAATTCTCAGCTATTTTTCGGTTCTTCAGGGTTAAACCACCTAATCCATTTTTCAGTTCTTCAGGGTTGAATCACCTAATAAATTCTCAGCACAGTGGAGCGACATATTTCTTAGATGCATATTGCATGATTGACAATTTGACATATTCATTCCTATTTTTCTTTTTAATTCATCACAGGAAACTATAATTCAAAAGTCCCAAAATGCCTCAAACAACCCCTAAAATAAGCCAAAAGAAAGAAAGTATAGAGCATAAAGTCCCTACAAAAGTACAAAACAATGCTGAGATTCACACGGCTTTTATATATTTGAACATACATTTGCAGTCATGAGATTCATGACCTACCTCTAAATTAACTAATTAAGAGTAAATGAAATTTTCGATTTAAGTGCAACTAAACCAATATAACATGTTCAAGCCTTAAAATTTTTACTCTTAATACCCATGTCACCCTCCACAACGTGTCATTTGTTCGTTTAAGTGACGGATCTCTTTGATTCTCTTTCCTTCCCCTTGGACCCTCCCATTCCATGTCCAAACAAGGGAAAATAGGTCCCTCGCTTTCACTCCCCTTTTGTCCCAACTAAACCCCTTTAACACACAATAAATTATCAATGCTTATTACTTTGTCATTTTGAAATGACAATGTAATATTTCTCTCCGAATTTAGATGTCAATGCAACAACCAATGACTCCTTAAAGTTGTGTTTATAATCCTTGAAGAAAATCCTAATAAAATCAAGAGAGTTTCATAACATAGATTAGAACTTAGCTCAACTACACATGTCCAAAATCAACAAACTTACAAAACCTATTCAAAGCAAATTAGGGAAGCTACATTGACCTTACACTTAACAACAAAATCCCCGGCCCTTTTAGAAAATAAAATTAATTGACATGATATTCAACAATCAATTAATACATGAGAAACTATATTAAACAACATCTACTACTTCCTACCTTCCATATTAAAAATGACTACTTCAAAAAGCCACACAAAAATTTAAAGCAATATCAATCAACTTGTTTACCAATAAAAATGTGAACTTTACTTAGATAAATAAGTAAATAACACTCAAAAGCATTAATCACTCAAGTTAAAGACAATAAATTCAAACATATTTTAAGTTGTAGTTGGCATTTATCAAACAATTTGCCAAACCACCAATTTAACTCCAAACATTTTGACTTTTTGTATTATTCATATACTTCACTCTAACCAAATTGTCTCCATATATACTTTTCAAATGCCTAACATTTTATATTGTACTCCATATATTAACAATTAAACAACCAAATCAACTAAAAGCAACGGATAATTAAACATATTCCTGGACCTCAACCATCTACTTAAGCTTAATTTCGCAAACAACTTAATGAAATAAGCAGTATAAAAGTAATTCACCTTCATAATGCCAACAATAGTGCCTTTATAATCATGAAAATTCTCAACACCAGTAACAACATTAGCTGTATTAAAGAAAGTCTGAGCATGAGCAGCCAAAAACATAAACCCACACATAACCGGGACAGGAGGCGGCGCAATGAGCCCAACAACGGCGAGCCACATAAACAAATACCCAACAAAACACTGCGCCGCCCCGACAGCGTGGACCACCCATGGACCACCAAGACAGCACCGTCGACGGTGGGTTAAGACGGCGGCGTAGAGTAAACCGGAGAGAACGCCGGCGTTGGCGCCGATGTCTTTGAAAACGGAGATTGTGTCGAGTGTTGATTGGTCGTAGGATTGGGAGGATTTGAGGGCGGGTGAGTAAATGCTAAATGCGTAGGACCCACCTGTTGTTGCTTGTATCCATATGCTTGATGCTGTTGATGTCCATCTGTTGTTCATCAAGGTTCTTTCCATGGAAATTGATTTTGATTATTATCAATTTTTGATGAATTGATGATGATGATGATTTTTTTTTTTTTTTTTTTTTTTTGGGTTTTGATTTTTGAGAGAGGGATGATTATAGTTAATTGATTATTAGGTGGATGGATAATGATTGTAAGTTGGAGTGAGGATAGTTGGATAATTAACACGTTGGTTTGTTGTCTTCTACTCTCCTTGTCATTTTAAGCCCTATTTTTTTTTTTTTTTTTTTTTTTTTTTTTTTTTTTTTTTTTTTTTTTTTTTTTTAAAGTTCTTCTGTTTTGCTTTGTCAATTCAAGCTACTATGTGATATCTATTCACTATCCTGCGCTCCTACCCTCCTGTTGGAGGCGGTAAAGAAGAAGTCCTTCGGGCCTATTCACATTTACTTAATTTTAGTTCACTTTAATTTAGTCCAGTTATAATCAGTTCAGTTCAGTTCCTAATTTCTCTCTCTCATAAAATATTCATTTCAGCTTAGTTTAGTTCAGCTCCAATCAATTCAGTTCGTTCCTAATTTCCCTCTCTCATAAAATATTCATTCAGTTCAGCTCCAATCAGTTCAGTTCAGTTGAGCTCCAATCAGTTCAGTTCAGTTCAGTTCAGTTAAGCTCCAATCTATTCAATTCAGTAAATATGAACAGGTCCTTACTTTGACAGTTATACTCTTTATTCTTTAAAATTTTGGGTGATATATCCATATATGGATCTAATAAGATATAGTTTATCTTGGGTGATACTACCTTCATTTTTAAATACTTTTCCATTTATCCATGTACGGAAATTTTAGAGAAATTAAAGAAAGAAATAAAAAGTGAAACAAGTTTTAAAAAACGGAGGGACTATAATGATCGATATCATTAAGGGCTTGTTCTCTTACGTTGAAATTTAGTTCAGTTCAGCTTCTAATTTCCTTCTCTTATAAAATATTCATTTCAGTTCAGCTCAATTCAGTTCAGTTCAGTTCAGCTTAATTTAGTTTAGTTTAATTAATGAGAACAGGCCCTAAATGAATATAGGCAAGATCTTGGTAATCTTGAGTGCCATGAACCTGAATTTGAACCTTGTCCCGGCCTGACTAATTTTTAGAATTTTAGTTACAATTTTGGGCCAACCCCACAAGCCCGGTCTAATATCGTGAGTTTTAACAAAACATGGACCTTAATAATTTGAAGCCCACTAATGAATAAAAAAGTCCTTTAATTTGACTTTTTAAAAGCAACCCAGAGCTACTTCAATACTTCATACGCTTGGCGTAACCATAATCACCATCTTAAAATAAGGAAACTTATACTTAGCACTGTCAAAACGGTTTGACAGTTCGGTTTTGGTTCGGTTTGAAATCGGTTCGGTTTGAAATCGGGTCGGTTTGAAATCGGTTCAAATGTCTTACGGGTCGGTTTCGGTTCGGTTTAAATAATTATCGGTTCGGTTCGGTTTCGGTTTATTCTTGAACGGTTTAAATTCGGTTCGGGTTCTAAACGGTTCGGTTAGTAAACGGTTCGGTGCAAACGGGTTGCGGTTTGTTAACGGTTCGGTGTAAACGGTTTTTAACCCGGTTTAAATTCGGTTCGGGTTGTAAACGGTCCGGGTTGTAAACGGTCCGGGTAGTAAACGGTTCGGTGCAGACGGGTTGCGGTTTGATAACGGTTCGGTGTAAACGGTTTTTATCCCGGTTTAAATTCGGTTCGGGTTGTAAACGGTCCGGGTTGTAAACAGTCCGGGTAGTAAACGGTTCGGTGCAGACAGGTTGCGGTTTGTTAACGGTTCGGTGTAAACGGTTTTTATCCCGGTTCAAACAGTTTCGGTTTAGAAACGATTCGGTTCTTTTTTGGTTCAGTTTCATTTTAGTTCGGTTTATAACTGGTTCGGTTCGTTAACGGGTTCGGTTCTTCTACGATTTAACATTACTTGGATAGGTTTTATTTCAGCTTTACTAAATTACAGTTCGAGTCTGGTTTTGATTCAAAAAACCGGTTTTTTATCGAGTCGTTTGGATTTGGGCAATCAAACAGTTTTGGTTTGAAATTTTATACTACTTTCTAACTTTTTGCTAGTTAACAAGTTTTATATCAAGTCGAGACTTCATCACTTCATATTGAGGCATCATATTATATGCAAATTCTCATTAATTTTATAAATACATATCATGTTATGTATTTAGTTTAGCCATACTGATCTTACTAGTTTATTAGGAAGTAGATTATAAAAGTTTAGTGCATTAATGTATTATTGTTTTACTATCAGATTATTATCTGCTTCTTATTTGATCATTTAGTTAATTAATAATGTCATAATCATGATTTGATGAGTAATTGTGACATCGAAATTTTCAATTTGGTATTCGATACTTAATTAGTCAACAAGACTGATAATTAAGACTTGTTTATCATTATATATTTGCATAAAGTTATATATTACAAAGTAGTTTGATTTGTATAATCAAATAACACATTAATGAAGAAGAAGGTAATATTGACTCTTTCAACCGATTATACATATTAACATATAAATAACATATAACCATCTCATATTCTCATAGTTAAATATTATTAGTATAAAGGGATGAGAATCATAAGATTATTATATTTTTCTATATCCTTTATTGGTTTACCCCTAAGGCTTATGTCACTAATTACTAATTAGTAATTAGTAATTACTTAATTAGACTAACAAGTTAATAAGAAAGAGTAGCGTTTAACTTGAGTCTAATAGATCAAATACTGAAATGGTATTAGTATATTACCTAGTAGGATAGTCTAGTACACTGCTAATCTGTTATGCAACTATGCTAAATTGACAATTGCTGATATAGTCATATTAGTCAATCACTCATGTAGTCATAACTCATATCTAAATAAGTAATTTGTATTTATGTACTAATCTACTAGTCAATTATACAATTTATAAGTTTACACGATTACAAGTGTATTTGCTTATAGGTACAACTAAACTGATATAAAATAACCATATAACTAATCCGTAGTACTTCTTACTCTCTAAGATATATGACGTCATTATATTATTAAACAGTGTTCGATTTTTTATTAATCGCAACGCTAGACATTTACACGCTAACCGATTCACATTTTATAATTTAAAGAACTTAATATTTTAATGTGTGTGTTAAAAAAAATTATAAAAGCTGATATTATGAAGGCATATTTCGTTTTATCGGGATTCGAGAAATGTAATTAGTTTTTTTTTGAAGCCATGTAATTAATTAATTGTATAAAATTTCGTTTAATGTTATTAAAATAAAATTAAAAATTTTGATTTTTACAAAGTGGAAAATTGATTTCATTTTTTTGGTTGACAATTTCATCAAAATATGAAAGGTGGGAAATTTCCCTCCAAAACTAAAAGGAAAAACAAATTTTAAATTTAGAATTTAGATATTTTGGTTGTTAAATAATTAAATAATATATTGCAAAAGAGGAAAAAAAAAAAAAAAAAAAAAACAGTGGTGAAACGTGAATTGAATTAGCCTGGTTAGGTCATCTCCTCTTCATTCATCATCTTCAATTCGCCGTTTTGCTCCACATCAAACACTGATTCTTCGGTTCTTCTTCTTCATCCTCAAGCGCTGAATCCTTACTCACTCTGAAGTTCTCCAGTTCTCCATCTTCAATTCTTCCTCTCCTTCAAGCCGTCACAGCTCAAGGTAATTTTCAGTTAATTTTTTTTTTTATTTCGGTTTTTTTTTCGATCTCGAGTTCTCCATTGTCGTTTTTTTTGTTCGATCTCCAGTTCTCCATCTTCAATTCTTCTTCTCCTTCAAGCCGTCACAGCTCCAGGTAATTTTCACTTAATTTTTTTTTGTTTTTATTTCGGTTTTTTGTTCGATCTCAATTTCTCCAAATGTAATTAGTTTTTTTTTCGATTTCCAGTTCTCCATCTTCAATTCTTCTTCTCCTTCAAGCCGTCACAGCTCAAGGTAATTTTTCAATTAATTTTTTTTTTTTATTTCGGTTTATTTTCGATCTCGAGTTCTCTATTGTCGTTTTTTTTGTTCGATCTCCAGTTCTCCATCTTCAATTCTTCTTCTCCTTCAAGCCGTCACAGCTCCAGGTAATTTTCACTTAATTGTTTTGTTTTTGTTTTTTGTTGTTCATATAATTCCTGAACTATAGACCAGGATGGCATATACTAATCACCCTCTATTATGAATATCTAAGGGACAGTGGGAGACAAATCTTGTGGTTATAAAAGCATTAGAATTTTTGTATGGTAGGGAACCCAATAAATCATTACACTATTTCAGTTTAAAATATCATTCTAATGTTATGATCAGGTATAAACACTAAAGAATTTTTGTGTGCTAATTATAGTTTAATGCAAGTTGGTTTGTTTCCAATAGAAAGAGAATCTTGTCATTTTAATCCATTGTTTTGACTTATTGAAGTAAATTAGATAAAGCAACTACTACTAATTTTAGTAATTTATAAATCTGGTAGTGTATCACTACTAAATAGTATGATTGGTTGGAAATTTTAGTGTGAAATAGTCAACACTAATTTGGTTCAGATTAGATGGTTTAGTTTTGGGTGCATGGTATTAAATATTAATGGTTAATTAATAGAGTTATTTTAAGTTACAGTATATGTGAAAGTAATTTGCTTGCCAATTGATTTTAGTAATAGTGCCTTATTGGCTAACTTAACAGTTGTACTTTGTCTTCTTGGGGCATATTTGGATTTAGGCTGTTGTGTTTCTGTTTTTTCAGCAATGGAGCAAGAGTTTATCGGTTTTGATGAGGATTCTACTATTCAGAATCAAGATTCTACTCAACATACCACTAGTGGTAGTAAGCGTGGACGAACATCAGATGTTTGGAGGTATTACACCTTTTTTGATAAGATGGTTGGTCTTGCGCCGATAAAATATGCTCGATGCAATGTTTGCGGTAATGAATATAAAACACCAGGTAAGGCTGGTACTTCAACTTGTAAAGCTCATACTAAGACATGCATGGGTAAAAATCCACACCATCCAGGAAATCATGAAATTGGTGTTGAGCTCCCGTTTAATCAAACTCGTCATTTACAATTGCTTGCTAGAGCTATAATTTTGCATTCTTATCCTTTAAGTATTATGGAGCATCATGGCCTTAGGGAAGTTTTTACGAATCTGAATCCCAACGTGAACCATGTGTGTAGAAACACTATTTTGAAATATTGTATTGCTGAGCATGATAAGTTTAAGTCTTTGTTGTTGCAATCTTTATCTGGAATTGAAGGTAGAGTTAGCTTCACTTGTGACTTGTGGACAGCATGCACTAATCGAGGTTATCTCACTTTAACGGCACATTATGTTGATAAAGATTGGTGTCTTAGGTCTAAAATTCTGAATTTTCGTTATTGTGGTCCTCCTCATACTGGTGTTGAGGTAGAAAAATTTGTGTTAAAACTTATTGGGGAGTGGAACCTTCAGGGTAAAGCTTTTGCAATGACTGTTGATAATGCTCGATCCATGGATGTTATGGTTAACCTTTTGAAGAAAGATTTAATGTTGACTTCTCCTCTTCCTTGTAATGGTAAATTTTTTCATATTCGATGTTCAGCTCATGTCTTGAACATTATTGTTCAAAGAGGTTTAAAAGAAGTTGATAGTAGTGTTCAAAAATTGCGTGAGGTTTGTAAATATATTGATTCTTCAGACTCTAGACTCACTCAATTTGAGCATGCTCTTCATGAGGTTAACTGTGTGTTTAATGGAAAGTTACGTCTTGATGTTGTGACTCGTTGGAATGCCACCTATACGATGCTCCGAAAAGCTTTAGAAGCAAAGGAAGCCTTGAAATTGGTTATCGATAGGTTTATGGGTTATGAATTCAAACTTTCGGATGATGAATGGGATACCCTTACTAAAATATGTAATTTCTTAAAGCCATTTTATGAAATCACTGTGTTATTTTCTGGTTCAGAATATCCTACTGCAAATTTGTATTTCGCTAGTGTTTTAAAAATTGAGCACACAATAAGTAAAGCGCATATAGACCCTAAACTTGCACCCATGGCAAAAGTTATGCTTGAAAAGTTTGAGGGCTATTGGGATGAATATAGTTTGATCCTTTCAATTGCTATTGTTCTTGATCCACGCTATAAGCTTGTTCGAGTGACGAAGATGTTAAAAGTGCTTTATGTTGATGAGGCATGTGTTGAAAAGGCGAAGGTAATTAAAGATGCTCTTTTGGAGTTGTACAACTTTTATTATTCTATGTCTTTCGGTGTTACATCAAGTACAATTGTTCCACCCTCCATCCCAGCTGTTATCGATAAATCAAATAGTCACTTGGATGATGACATATTCAAGGTAATCAATTTCTGTTTATTGTGGTTTACAAAATTAATAATTGTATGTTTTAATTTTTATTATTTAATAAAGCATTTTGTTTGAACTTTTCTAGTATGTTGATGATGATGATGATGAGGATGGCCCATCAAATCGGCCATCGATGGAGATTGATTCTTATTTGTGTACTCCTCGGCAACCAATTTATGAAGGGCAGAAATATGATGTTCTCAAGTATTGGGAATCTCAAATTAGTGTGTACCCCATATTAGCTGTTATGGCTAGGGATGTTTTGGCCATTCCTATTACATCGGTAGCCTCTGAGTCTTCTTTTAGCATGGGTGGTCGTATTTTAAACAAGTATAGGAGTGCGCTTTTGCCTAAGAATGTTGAGGCGTTGGTTACAACACAAAATTGGTTACGTGGTTATGATTGTGATATTGAAGAAGACGTCCTTGACATTGGTAAAGAAGTGATAGATGAAAGTTTTGCATCTAGTTAAGATATGGAATTGTGGTTCAGGCTTTTGCTAAAATGTTTTAATCTCATAGAACAAATATTAATAGTTTTAATCACATTACATTATTGATATTTTGTTCCTTATTTGTCTTGAATTATTGGTTATTATTTTTGTTGTAGTTATATAATTCTACTGTAATGAGAGTCATCAAACTAAAAAAAAGTAGTAACGATTTGCTTGACAAATATTAAGAGCATTCTCACTGGCAACACAGGAACTGATAAAAGAAAGTAGAAGTTAATAGCCCGTTTCACTTTTATCTTGACCCTGACTTGACCTTTACCCGCAACGTACTCGCCCCGCTAATGACCCGCATTGACCCGCCCAATAACCACTCCTAGTAGTAAGTGGTTTGTAAATGGTTTGATTTATAAGCGATTCGGTTCATAAACATTTTGGTTTATAAGCGGTTCGGTTTATAAACGGTTCGGTTAATAATCAGTTCGGTTTATAAACGGTTCGGTTTATAAACAGTTCGGTTTATAATCAGTTCGGTTTATAAACGGTTCGGTTTATAAACGGTTCGGTTTATAACGGTTTTTATGGCAGTTCAAACGGTTTCGGGTTAGAAACGGTTCGGTTCATTTTCGGTTCGGTTTCCTTTCAGTTCGGTTTAGATTTTGGTTCGGTTCTTAAACGGTTTAACGTTACTCGAATCGGTTCGGTTTCGGGTTCACTAAAATGCGGTTCGGGTCGGTTTTCGGTTTAAAAAAAGCGGTTTCTAAACGGTTCGGTTCTCATTCGGATCGGTTTGAATCGGTTCGGTTTCCCCGGTTCGGTTCGGTTTTTGACAGTACTACTTATACTCATTAAAATCTTACAAAGTTACAAATATTGTCTCGGCTGAACCCACATTACTACGAGTACCATATATTCCAAATTAGCATAACATTAATCAATTTTGTGCAACGTGCAGTGTCCTAAACATATACACTGTATGATAATAATTATATAATTACATAACATAGTTCGAAATTTGAATTTAATAATGAAAAGTTGATATTTGAATACCGCACAATAAAATGAATACAATTAAATCTCAGGGTTTGTTCTCATTGACTGAGCTGAGCTGAGCTGAACTGAACTGAACTGAATTGAATTGAACTTATTAGAGTTGAACTGAATTGAATTGAACTTATTAGAGCTGAACTGAACTGAATATTACATGAGAGAAGAAAATTAGGATCTGAGCTGAACTGAATTAAACTTATTAGAGTAAAAATGAACTGAAAATAATTTGATATGACCAGTAAATAAAGGGTCTTATTATATGACTTTAGTTATGTTTAAATAAATAAAAATCACAAAATACAGTAAATTTTTTCTCAATTAATTTAAGGCAGTACTTCGTACGTGAGTTGAAGGTAGAGCGTAGCATCATCGATCATTCGATCATCATGATGAAATATATTTAATTAGCTGATTATACGTTTTGTATCTAATTAGATTGTAGCTTAAAAGCCAAGCAAATCAACTAAAAATAATATAATTGTTGTACTTTAACGTAGTTGAATTGTGTTACCCAGGATTCTTGTACGCGACAATTACGTATGTTTTTTTTTTTTTTTTTTTTTTTTTTTCTTTTTCACCAGTAAAGGTCATGCTTGTTGACACAAATCATGCATTAGTATTTAGTAGTGTATTACGTGCCATTTATTGATGGAAAAATGGCATAAAATCATCATTTCAATTACGAATTAACGTTAGTTAGATGATCCATTCCATGTTTCCTGATATAGTGATACTGATGTTAGACTAAAACTACTGAGTTTTGTCCTGCTTCTATTTCCACTCTCCTGGTCTCGGACGTTACTACTACCTTGCATTATTTTTGTCTTTTGGAACACAATATGAATCCAATATGGAGTACGGAGTAGTTGATAGTCTGTTTTACACGTATAAAGTACTATTTTAAAATGTTTAAAAATATTTGTCTAATTAATCAAGTGTTGATTTCTGAGGCTGAAGAGACTTATTAGACAATTGACACAACTAATATTAAAAAAAAAAAAAAAAAAAAAAAGGTTATAATCTTATAACATTAGTAATAATGAAAGGTCGTTCAATGAGAAAATTAAAGAATTGAAGTAGATCATGTCTTATTTTTGGATTAACTTTTAGGCGTTTGGTTGCATTAATTATGCCCTAGGCAAAAGATCGTTACTTACGGAGCCAAATAGCTAAATTGTTTGAGTAATTGGGCCAATTGACCAGATTGGTAAATAAAAAAGACCCCTAGCAACAATTTGGTAAAAAAATTTATTCCGGCGACAGTTTGGTAAAAAAAGCTAACAATATGTGACAATTTGGTAAAAATAATAAATTCCGGCGACATTTAGACCAAAAAATCTATTTTTTTCCCGACAAACTATTTAAAAATCCTATTTTAATTTATTTTGTGTTCTTAAATTTATTTTTTCCATTTAAAATTTTGAATTTACATGTCATCCCTTTTTATTTCCAACCCCTTTTTAAAAAAAATTCGTGAATAAGGGGTATGAAACGTAAGTGAAAATTGATACTTAACGTTTTTTTTTTCTTCAAATTGTTATTTCCGTAAAAAAAAAGGGTTGGTAAAATAACAAGAAAAACGAACTATATTAAGCATTCGCGAGTAATTTATCGAAATTTTTTGTATTTTTTGAGTTAATTGTCGCCTGAGATTATTTTATTTACCAAATTGTCGCTTAGGGTTAGTTTTTTTACCAATTTGTCGCCGGAGTAAATTTTTTTACCAAATTGTCGCTAAGGATCTTTTTTATTTACCAATCTGGTCAATTGGCCGAGTAATTGATATATAGTTTGGTTATTTTTTTGTACCCCATTGATTATTTTGGTTTATAATTATGATTGACTAAGTG
The DNA here is from genome assembly GCF_001683475.1 of Chenopodium quinoa. NCBI lineage: Eukaryota > Viridiplantae > Streptophyta > Magnoliopsida > Caryophyllales > Amaranthaceae > Chenopodium > Chenopodium quinoa. Next base: position 3,339,651 of record NW_018744626.1, on the reverse strand, counting down.
CATTATTGGAGTTTATTATCGTGTTTAATTAACTGATAAAATTAATAGTAACCCCTATAACTTTAATTTTTTTCATTACCATCAAATGTGCTTATCATAAGTTCGATATCCATCACTTTCGCTAAAAGAAAAATCTTCTTCCCGTAATCCTACCACATATACACATTAATTGTCGATGACCTAGAGGACCGCCAAATTCTAGTGAACAATGCAAAACAAAGTGTCACATACACTTAGTAATTATTATTATTGTACTTGTAATCCTTAAGTCTTTAGTGTCACCAACTCTAAACCAACTATCAAAGTACCTTAGCTAAAAATCTTTCATACGAAGTAGATTTTAAGAGTACAAGTTATATTACAAATAGCTAGGTTGCATGCACCACCATATTAACCCAAAATCAAGAATTTACATTGAGATTAACACAAAAATTCTCCCAGCAATTAAGGCAGAATAAGATTTGATCAACTAATTATAAAACTTATAAGTCATCATATAGTCAATTATATCAGGTTCCTTTGTCTTCTTGATAGATAATGACTAAACATAAGAGAAATTCGATCTTTTACTCCACTTAACAATTATAATACTCCACTTAATTAATTATTTAACCAATCAATATCATAAACAGTACAATAAACATACCACAATTTATACGACATCCATAATTATACACATTTTAATGTAACATAAATAAATCCATCTCTATTTAATCCATTCCAAATTTCCTGCCTCATAAACAGAAATTAAAACTTGTACATGCAATCAATGGAAAATTCTATGATTAGTAGTAATAGTAGATGGGCAGCAACAGCAGCTAGCATATGGATACAAGCAATAATTGGTGGGACGTACACATTTAGCATATATTCACCAATCCTTAAATCATCCCAATCCTATGATCAATTCACCTTAAACACCGTGTCGGTCTTCAAAGACATTGGTTCAAATGCCGGGGTTCTATCTGGCTTTTTATACTCCGCCGTATCCCCAGGGCATAACCGCAATGCGGGTGTGCCCTGGGTGGTACATACGGTGGGGGCGGCCGAGGGGTTCTTGGGTTATTTCTTCATGTGGTTGGCTGTGGTTGGGGTGATCCCTCGGCCACCCGTGCCTATAATGTGTGTGTTCATGTTTTTTGCAGCACATTCACAAACTTTCTTTAATACTTGGAATGTTGTTACGTCTGTTCAGAATTTTCCTGATTATAGTGGGACCGCTGTTGGGCTTATGAAGGTACATACGTCGGTCTTCTCATTTATTTTGTTGATTTTGTATATATAGCTTTCAACTTAAGAATCATGCATTAGATGTTTCTTATGCTAGCTATTCTGTTTGTCAAATGTCAATGATGGTTTTCTATGTATGAATTGCCCGAGTACAAAAATTTTAACAATTAAGCTAGTTAACTACTTAATTGTTAGCATTCATAGATTATTTCATTTGTTATTACTTGACCGGCTAAATTAGCTAGTTTCAAAGAATTTATTGTTGCATATATGCTAGTTTACTACCTTAGTATAAGTTACACCCAAGGGCAGAGGATGGGCTACAAATGCTAACATTGGAAATGACCCAATGCAATTTTGTTAAATTGGGCCCTAAAATTACTTCTTTAAGGAAAATTATTTTAATTAATTATTAATTTTATGATAAAATTGAAGAATAGATTATTAATTTACAAGTTTCTTTGCCGTCCAAAAAAAAAAAAGGGACCCTTTTATAATAGTTTCACTTAGGGATCCTGTGTGATCGACCACCCTGCACATGCTTAGAACCACCCCTGCCCAAGGATAGTTAGCTCATTTGGTAATTTTTGCTTATATCTCTCTGAGTGGCCAATATACATTAACAAATACGAAGTAGTAAATAATTATAACACTAAAAACCAACGTTTGTGCACTCTGGTGCATAATAGAGATTTCGCGTAGTTTCAGCATGTAAACATATATAATTGCTCTATTTAAACTATATTTCACTATACTAAGAGAACTTGCTAAATTACTTCTAAAATTTTGAAGGTCGGTATATGCCGAGGTTGATTAAATAATTATTTTTTTTGGCCATGTTATCTTAGCACACACTAAAGAAGAAAAAGTGAGGATAATTCGAGTGGTTGAGCTTCCTTACTTTATTTCCATGAATAATAGGATCAATTCTCATCATCCGTCCTAATGGATCTCTAAACCACCCCCAAACAAAAAAAGGAGTACTCTCTATGTCCCTATTCGTTACCTCAAAGATCATTAAAAGTTAACGGAGACAACAAATTTAAGGGAGTAACGGTTTACAATTTTTCAAAATATAATCGTATGTTAAAATGATTGAGTAATGATGAAATATTGGGTATAACCAAACCATTGTACCTTAGACTGTTGAGGACATTATAAATATTTGTGCAACAACATTCTTAATCACAAAGAAATTGAATTTTCTTATACACGCCTAAAACCTATGATATTACTCATATGTTGCTAGTTTTCTTAAAGAGATTAACAACCTGTCTCATTAACTAAACTCAGTTGAGCTGAGCTGAGCTGAACTGAACTGAACTGAAATGAATATTTTATAAGAGAAGGAAATTAAGAGCTGAACTGAGCTGAGCTGAAAATAAACATATGAGAACAAACCTTAAGAGAGCATGTATTGTTTTTATAGGCCAAAATCTAGTACGGGATAGAAAAGAGTACGGTGTTCCAATCAATTATAACTTAGCAAAAGAAAAAGAAAAAGAAAAAAATACATATTGTACTGATATTTTGAACTACATTTGTCCTATAATAGAAAAAATGGTGAATGTTGAAAGGCTATATGAAAGTACACTTGGCCAAATTTGAACCAATACAAGCATTAGTAGTTGTAAAATAAATTCAAACATTATTGGAGTATGAAATTTGTGTAGCTCAAAAGCAAAGCAAAAATTTGAGTTCTTGTACATGCACCAGGCCAGTTGTAATTTTCACCAGTTGACGCCTATGTTTATGTGTGTTTTTATTGCTACTATCACGCCTTACGTGCTTATCCTTCTTGATGGTAATTCGACCTCTAAAATTGCATGTTTCAATCTCTAATACGCGTTTGTTTGGCGGTATATTGACAAGTGACCACTTTGTCTTATTTTTAGATAAGGTGAAGAAGGTGTAGACTATAGAGTAGTGAGTTGAACAACATTAACGGCCTTTCCAGGTTGATTTGCCTCTTCGATAGGATAGGTGTCAATTTGAATGTTTGAGTCGGGTTTGAAGAGGTTGGTTTGAGTCAGGTCTATTTTCAATAGAAGTCATGCTAAATTAATATGTCCATACAAGTTAAAATCTGAATTTGGTTTTTTCGGGTCAATTTTAGGATTAGTTTTTTACACCTCTATTCTCTAAGTTACTAATCTCCCCATATCCCGATGATTGTCTTGTAAGGAGTATAGAGTATATTAGTTTGGGATGTTCCTTTGAGTTTGTCATGTGTACCTTTTTGATATAGCGAAAATTGAAATTGCATGTACAATCTTTAAATGATAGATGGAGGGAATACAGTATGTGTTTTTCTAGAATTATATTCACTTTTTTTTTTTTTTTTAATTGAGTGAACCATTGAAAATTAGTTTGTTCTCATATCCGTAATATGTCAAATCAATTTTTAAAGCGAGAAACTTAATCGTGTGAATTCTGAATCAACTTCATATAACTTCTTACAAAGATTGATAGTAACTTTGATTAAATAGACGAATGAGGGATGTAAATTTAAAGATTTCACATGAACTTATAACTTCTACACCAAGGGATCCTTTTGTTTTTGCTGTCACATACACATACACCCCTAAAGAACTAAGATCATGTTAGATGTAACGTTGAAAGAAAAATAAGACTTGAGACCACAAGGGTAGATATGGTCCATATAAATTATCTCAAAGGAAATTATATAAGATATTAAGATGGAGAAGGCCAGAAACTCTTTTACTACTCCTCCCTACAATAATAATGTTCACATGTAGGCCATGCACAAAATTCATATCGATCATATCATAGGTTATACAGTTATATGTACGTTGTCCTTATTCCAATTCTCATAGCATACGACACTATAATATAAGCTCCTACCATTTCTCTCAAATCATAACCAAAATCAGAAATTTATCAAAGAAAAGTTAATGAAGTACAATGGATGACTCCATAATTAGTAGAAGCAGTAGTAGATGGATTGCAACAGCTGCAAGTATATGGATACAAGCAATACTAGGTGGTACGTACACTTTTAGCACGTATTCTCCTATACTTAAATCCTCACAATCCTATGATCAGTCCACCCTAGACACCGTCTCGGTGTTTAAAGATATAGGTGCAAACGCCGGGGTCTTAGCCGGTCTCTTATATACCACGGCTACCTCGGGGAACAACCGTGGTAATGGCGTGCCCTGGATGGTTCATGTGGTGGGGGCGGTCGAGGGGTTCTTGGGTTACTTTCTTATGTGGTTAGCTGTTGTTGGAATTATCCCACGCCCACCTGTGGCTTTGATGTGTGTGTTCATGTTCCTTGCTGCTCATTCTCAAACATATTTCAATACTTGGAATGTTGTTACGTCTGTCCAGAATTTCCCTGATTGTAGCGGAACTGTTGTCTTATGAAGGTATGTCTTTTTCGTTTACGGGTTTGAAAGGGGTTATTTCATAAGTATAGGACATGTTTGACAAAAGTAGTTGTCATAATAATTGTTCGTTATTTTAGTAATTAATCTAGATATAACTAATAATTGATGAACTTGCAAAATGAGAAGAATAAAGACTTAACTGTGGTAAAATTACACTTGAAATCTTGAATTCTACTTTTAATACTTTTACCCGCTAAATCGATTAATTGACACACACTACCTAATTTTCATTAGGTGATTTTGCTGTTGGAATAATTCACGAAAAATTTAAGTAAAAGCTGGAGAGAATATATAAAAGGTGCTTTTGGATAAATAATGTCAAACACTAAACAAAAAAATGCTTTTATAGAAGATAACGTTTAATTTATTCCTTTTTTTTTTTAAAGCACGTTTAATTTATTCCCTTCACATTTTCACAATAAAGAGAAGGCAAGTTGAACAACAGACCAACAGCAAAAGGTACTGTTGGAGGAAATTATCAAACGCCAATCGTATGTTTGATTGAGCTAAAAAAAAAATAAAAAAAAATAATGTTTTTTTTTTTTTTTTTTTTCAAAAAAAAAAAAGTCGTAAATCGTATGTTACATTGTTATTCTTATGTAAAGGATTCGTTGAACAGTCATATAAGGCCTAGTAAACAAATAGTGTTTTAATTATTCCAAAGCTACTATCGATATTTATACATTCTTAATGACTTGATCAATTTCAATACTCGTATTTTCCTAGAGGGAAAAAAAAAACTTCAATACTCGTAATTTTTTGAATATAATTTTAAAGTTTAATCATATCCAATCTTCATAAAATAAATTAATTTCTTGACGCGATCTAATGAAAAAGGCAATAATGAGCTATGCACTTTTTTGAAAAGATGAAGTACATTAGTACACCATATGTCTAAAATTCAAAATAATAAAATGTTTTATGTTTCTAATTCTGCAATAAAAAAGAAACACTCTACTTTTATGTTTCTAATTCTTTAATAATTACTCTACTTTTTGCTTAATTTTTATTGGATTCGTCTTGATTAGGAAAACCTATTAGAAATTAATATACAACCAATTAATTTAACCATGGGCACGAGTTAACATTTGATAAGAAATATTTGAGTGTTAACTAAGTCGTATTAGTATCTTAATACAAAATTATGTCGATTAATTGCTCATCTAATTCTAGTTTTCGAACAGGGTTTCCTAGGACTAAGTGGAGCAATCTTAATCCAAGTATACAAAGCATTTTTCAAGGGAAATCCAAGCACATACATACTAATGCTTGCATTGTTACCAAGTATAGTCTCATTATCTCTCATATATTTAGTGAAATTATGTCCAAATAAAACATCAGAAGACAAAAACCACCTAAATTCTATGTCCATAGTCTCAATGCTTCTTGCTGCATATCTTATGATCATCCTCATCTTAGAAGACATTCTAGTGTTCCCCCATTGGGCGCGCCTTCTAAACTTTCTAGTCCTTATATTATTCCTCTCTTTACCTCTAAAAATCGCGACTGAGGCAAACAAGAAGGAGAAATCTCAACCACTTCTCCTAAAAACAGAACCATTACTCTATGACTCAAATGATTCAAACGAGCCAGAGAAGAGCCTAGTGGGTGAAGAAAACGTCGAATTGTGTCAAGAAAGCATGAATATCTTGGAAGCTATGGGAAGCATCAATTTTTGGCTATTGTTTCTTGCTATATTATGTGGAATGGGTTCGGGTCTTGCCACTATAAACAACATGAGCCAATTAGGCCAATCACTTAGTTATAACACAAGCAAGATTAATACATTGGTGTCACTATGGTCGATATGGAACTTCTTTGGTCGATTTGGAGCAGGATATATATCTGATATCCTACTACGACGAAGAGGATGGGCTAGGCCATTGGTCATGGTTGTCGCGCTAGGAGCAATGACTATAGGACATGTGATCATTGGTTCAGGATTCTTTGGAAATTTGTACATAGGTACAATCTTGGTGGGAATATGTTATGGTGCATTGTGGAGTTTAATGCCTACTATAACTTCGGAAATCTTCGGTGTTTTGCATATGGGAACTATATACAATGCCATTGCTATGGCAAATCCTTTGGGAACTTATGTTCTGTCTGTTTGGGTGATTGGCCATATCTACGACGAAGAAGCAGGGGAGCATAATTCATGCCTTGGTGTTCATTGCTTCATGGTATCCTTCTTTGTGTTGGCATTTGTTAGCTTCTTGGGGTTTATTGTTGCTCTTACTTTGTTCTTCCGAACAAGGGTGTTTTATAGGTCTGTTGTGCTAAGAAGACTACACTATTCTCTAAGACGGTAAAGAAGATGGATTGATGGTTCAACCATAAGTTATAAGATAACGCATTGGCACACACTTTTAGAAAGAGATTTGTATCGTTAGTTCGTTACTAAGTACACTATGAACTTGTTAGTCCAATTTCATGAAAGTATATATTCTTGTTTGCTTATTTATATTTTATATGTAAATTATTTGAACAAAAAGGTTTGATTTTGATATTTTGTGAGTACATCTATGTAAATAATTATTCTCCTTGTTACAATCCTTGGTATACTAGTATTGTTCAACTTTATGTTTATTTGTTTTTGTTTGATTGTCCTTGTTCTATTTGTAAGTAGTTTCTATTTCAGAGACAAGTGTTCTATCACAATCACATAATCCAACAAATACGGCATCACCATCCACATCATTGTAATGGATTTTCAATTCTTGCAATTCTGGCTAGTTATTGTTTTCACCAGATGATGCCTTTGTCTAGTGTAGTAAATCACGCTTGTACGACGTCCCTTCCATAAATAGATGTCAAGATATGATTTGATCTCGTCTCTAGCGATTATTTAACAATTGAAATAACCCGTTAAAACTCATTTGATTAGTCATTTTATATCCGTTACTCAAACATAAAAATCACCGTACCCTACTTGTATTAAAAATTCAAAATAGTTTTTGACAAAAGACCCATCTTATTTATCCATTGTTATGTGGACTCTTTGTACGATTTAGATTGATACTCCCTTCATTTCACAATGATATTTCAATTTGAATTCTTTTGATTTTAAAAAATATGAGAAAATCTTCTAAATTTCTCTCAATCTATAAAAACAAATATAGTTATATGGATTCTCTTATAAAAAAAATAGTTATATGGGATCAAGCTAAGTTTGATTCATCTTGATGAGTTCATTATTAATATCTCGCTTTTATAATTTTTGTTAGTGTGAGATTAAAGATTTGCAAAAACTTTTATCGATTTACGTAAGGTGATATTACTTTTAAATTTTTGAGTTGTACCCAGTTAATTCCCCATTTGTTTATCGGAGGGTATAATTGTCTTTTCAAGTATCAGGGAAGGGGTACATGCGTATTTTCATGTACTAGTTGAGGGGTACATGTGTAATTTCCTTACCAAACAGTATAAGCAAGTTGTAAACAGTAATTAGACAGCTCACCAAAAGTACTGAATAAATAACCACGCTTTTTCAATATATTTACATAATTGCCATCAAGATTAACAAAAAAAAATTTATGATTTAAGTGACCTAAAAAGAAGGGAATTTATATCTGTGGTCACTTTAATTTCTCCACTCATAGAAAATGACTAAAGCAAAGAGAAATTATTTTACTCCTCCCAACCAGATAATTTAATGCTTTACGTAGGCCATGCATAAGATTTTATATCAAATTAACTTACATCCACAAACCACAATAACATAAAGTTTCTCAACATTATATTGTACAACGTCCATATATATTGATTAATGATTATATTCCATGCAGCATACTTTACCAAATTAAGTATTTTCCATTTTCGTCCATCTTATCCTTAACATAAAATAATCTAAAGTTGAAATTAATTAATAATTGTCATGGAAAGCTCTGTAATTAGTAGGTACAATAGTAGATGGATAGCATTAGCTTCAAGCATATGGATAGAAGCATTACTAGGTGGTATATACACTTTTAGCATATATTCTCCTGTACTAAAAACCTCCCAATCCTATGATCAGTCCACCTTAAACACCGTCTCGGTCTTCAAAGACATCGGCTCTACTTCCGGAGTTCTCTCCGGCCTCCTCTACACTGCGGCGTCCTCTAGGTATAGCGTACCATGGGTGGTACACGTGTTGGGGGCGGCCGAGGGGTTCTTGGGCTACTTCTCCATGTGGTTAGCTGTGGTTGGTGTCATCCCTCGGCCACCCGTGCCTCTTATGTGTTTATTTATGTTTGTTGCTGCTCATTTTCTAACATTCTTCAATACTTGGAATGTTGTTACGTCTGTCCAAAATTTCCCTGAATGTAGCGGTACGGTTGTAGGGCTTATGAAGGTACATATATATATATATATACTCAATATAAATGAAGCATTGAAGTCTATATTCAACTTTATAAAATATGTTTTAATGAACTTTGAATATGATTTTCTACTATTATTACATGATTTCAAGAAGATGATTGTATGTTTTACTAATTTATGATTCGTATATTATATGAGCAGGGTTTTCTAGGACTAAGTGGAGCAATCTTAATCCAAATATATAAAGCATTTTTCAATGGAAATCCAAGTACATACATACTAATGCTTGCATTATTGCCAAGTATAGTCTCAATATCACTCATATATTTTGTGAGACAATACCCTGATAAAACAGTTCAGAACAAGAACCCCCTGAATGCTATGTCCATAGTCTCTATACTTCTTGCTACATATCTAATGATCATCATTGTAATGGAAGCCATTTTCGTGTTCCCACAATGGGCGCGCCTTCTCTCGTTTCTAGTTCTTCTTTCATTTCTCTCTTTGCCTCTAAAAGTCGCTACAGAAGCTAACAATGAGGAGAAATCACACCCACTGCTCGTGAAAGACGATGCATTACCACCTTGTGATGATGCTGATTCAAATGAACCTGAGAAGAGCCTTGTGGGTGAAGAAGTTGTCGAGTTGTGTCACGAAAACATGAACCTCTTGGAAGCTATGGGAAGCTTTAACTTCTGGCTTTTGTTTCTTGTTACGTTATGTGGAATGGGGTCAGGACTTGCCACCATAAACAATATGAGTCAGTTAGGAGAATCGCTTGGATATGATACAACCAAGACTAATACTTTGGTTTCCCTATGGTCGATATGGAACTTCTTTGGTCGTCTAGGAGCAGGTTATACATCTGATATCCTACTGCGCCAAAGGGGATGGGCTAGGCCGTTAGTCATGGCAATCGCGCTAGGAGCTATGACTGTAGGACATTTGATTATCAGTTCTGGATTTGTTGGTAATTTGTACATAGGAACAATCTTGGTGGGAATATGTTATGGTGCATTGTGGAGTTTGATGCCTACTATAGCTTCAGAAATTTTCGGTGTTTTGCATCTGGGAACCATTTACAATGCCATTGCTATAGCAAATCCTTTGGGAACTTATGTTCTCTCTGTTTGGGTGATTGGGCATATTTACGACAAAGAAGCAGCAGAGCAAAATACTTGTCTTGGTGTTCATTGCTTCATGGTATCCTTCTTTGTATTGGCATTTGTAAGCTTATTGGGTTTTCTTGTTGCTCTCACGTTGTTCTTCCGAACAAGGGTGTTTTACGGGTCTGTTGTGCTAAGAAAACTACACCGCTCTCTAAATAGATAACAAAAGGCAACCGCCATTGCTATTGCCAAGAATCGTCGACTCCACCTCATAAGTTGTGCATTAGCAAGTATGACATTTTAAGGAAGAGATGAGTATGAAGAACAATTCTCAAGTACACCTCAAACTTGTGCGGACACGTATATGTTTACTAAATAAGTACACTTCGTATTTTCGTAAATTATTATTGCTTATTGTTTTCTTGAGAATTATTCAATTATAAGTACAATTAAATATAATTATGTATGCTTCACGATAGCTAATTTATATATTGTGTACAACTTGCATATCTAAAAAAATGGCTAAATAGTACTATCTATGCTTTAATTATGTGAAAAGGGTTATTTTTCCAAATCTTTCTGCTAATACGATCAAATCTTTTAATAATTTATAGTACTAATAATGCCAAGCAACGTGGAAACAGCAACCAAAGACCTACTCCATGAGTGCATGAACTAACACAAGTCCCTTAAATTTAATCTCAAAGAAAGAAAAGAAATACAGAAGAACAACACAAGTCCCTCAAATTAATCTCAAACAAAGAAAAGAAAAACATTAGAATTTCATTGAACACAAAATAGATGCAATGGACAACATCGTTGGCAACCGATGGGTGGCAACTGTGGCTAGTATATGGATACAAGCAACCATGGGAGGTTCCTACGCCTTTGGTGTATACTCCCCTGCACTAAAATCCTCTCAATCCTATGATCAGTCCACACTTGACACAGTCTCTGTCTTCAAAGACATTGGTGCTAATGCTGGTGTCCTCTCAGGTCTCCTGTATGCAGCCACTGCTGCCTCATCTGGACCTCATCGTTGGCGATGCTTCCATGGACCATGGATAGTCCTTGCTGCAGGGGCAGTCCAGTGCTTCTTGGGATACTTCTTCATGTGGCTCGCGGTTGTTGGCCTAATACCTCGGCCACCTGTGCCCCTTATGTGCTTCTTCATGTTCCTAGCTGCCCATGCTCAAACTTTCTTCAGTACAGCTAATGTTGTTACAGGTGTTCTGAATTTCCCAGAATATAATGGGACTATTGTGGGGATATTGAAGGTCAGTTCATTCAAATTTGAAGTTACATATGTATTTTTTTTACCCTTAGAATATTGTGTATTTGTGTGCTTTTGTATAACAAATCCAATTTTGCTAGCATGGCACAAGACATTAGATAACACCATCCTTCCAACAGATTGTCGCGATTGAAAGAGCCATAGATTATACCTTATAGAACGAATCTCTCTAAACACATAAAGCACTCAAAATTAGATATAGAGCATGTCTTCCATGCAAAATCCAAGCAATTTCTAATATAAGTTTTTCTAGGATCCATGGAGGTGAACTATAAGATAGAGATTGAGCCATAGATTGTACCTTATAGAACGAATCTCTCTAAACACATAAACCATACTTGCAAGTTGCAACAGATTGAGCCATAGGTCTACACTAGAGAGTCCCTCCAAAAGCAAAGAAAATCTCAACAAACAGATATTGAGCAAGTCTTCCTAACTCTAATCTCTAAAAATTGGACAAAACCCATATTGAGGAGTCGTATCGGTCCACAACACCATTGATAGCACATGATCCCAAGTCATCCAGATAATCAAGACCATTCCAAAGACTACCCAAAAGATCTGTACAAGGAAACTACATAAAAGTATTCTTGGGTTGCCTATTTCAACTTTAAAAAAAAATTGAACACAAACTTCATACTAGTCATCTAGACCTTAGAGTACATAATATTCAAAAAATTATCTCAACAAATATCAGAAGTTACAGCTTATGCTTACATAAGTAATCTTCTATTGTTAATTGAATGTTATTGAGTGATTTCGTAATTCATATGGTCAGGGCTTTCTTGGACTTACCGGAGCAATGACAATCCAAGTTTATCAAGCATTTTTCAAGGGCAATCAAAGCACATTCATACTAATGCTAGCTTTGTTGCCAACTACAGTCACTTTCACAGTGATGTGTTTGGTGAGAATCAGCCCAGGAAGCAGACCGGATGACAAAAAGTACCTCAACCATTTCTCTGTGGTTGCCCTGGTCCTAGCTGCCTTTATAATGATCATTATCATATTGGAGAATGTTATCGAATTTTCACGATGGGCACGGTTTATTACAGTTGCAGTTCTTATAGTACTGCTCTCATTACCTCTCAAAACCGCCATTGAAGCTACTAGAAACGAAAATATGTACCGAGTGCTTCTGGAAGGCGAATCACCAGCTGAGAGTGTTGTTGCAACTGAGGAATATAAAGTACTACCTAGTGCTTCAGATGAGATACAACCCGTTGAAGAAAGCATGGATATATTAGATGCCACATGTAGCTTAAACTTTTGGTTATTGTTTATTGCTATGTCATGTGGAATGGGTTCAGGACTTGCTACTATAAACAATATGAGTCAGATAGGACAGTCACTTGGCTACGACATGGTGAAGACCAATACATTGGTTTCTCTATGGTCAATATGGAATTTTCTAGGCCGTTTTGGAGCAGGCTACATATCTGATATCTTATTGCGCCAAAAAGGTTTGGCGCGACCATTAATGATAGCAATAAGTCTAGCAACCATGACTGTGGGACATCTTGTTATTTCATTAGGATTTCCGGGGAATTTGTACATTGGAACTATTTTGGTTGGGATATGCTATGGTGCACAGTGGAGTCTAATGCCTACAATCACTGCAGAGATCTTTGGGGTGAAACATATGGGTACTATCTTCAACACCATTGGTATCGCGAGCCCTATAGGAACTTACTTCCTCTCGGTTTGGGTGATTGGAAATATATATGACAGACAAGCAAGGAATTCCAATACTTGCTATGGAGTACACTGTTTCATGTCATCCTTCTTTATCTTGGCTTTTGTTAGCTTTTTGGGGTTTCTTGTTGCTTTGACATTGTTCTTCCGAACAAGGGCATTTTATAAGTTTGTTGTCTTAAGAAGATTACATATTCTTTGAAACTGTAAAGCTTGGATGTATGTATCAATTCTTTTTCCCCTCAAGGAAGGGGTTTCAATGTGGCTTCTTGTTTGTATTGTTTGGTCCTATAGTTACTATTGATTACTCTATTTGTCCCTTACTTTTTCACTATTTGACCCAAAATACTCTCACAAAAAATAAGTCCTTAGTGCAAAAAAAGGGATAGAGGGAGCACTTAGTAATTAATCATTTGGTAGCATATAGGAAGTAACAAACTAACACTTTTTACGAAGTTGTAGTTACAAGGACTTTCATTGTATAGGAATGGTGAAAATTGTTTGTTTAAATAGCCCCTTCCATATTTACCTCAGAAAGAAGAAAAAAAAAAAAAAAAGAAACCTACAATGGAAACAAATCACATTTATCTTAAATTCTATTGTAAGTTGGAGAGAATAGGAATGAATTGAATTTTAAGCCATTGCTTTCATATGACAAAGATGTCAAGTTCCTATCTTGGCTTTTCCTTTTTTAACCACTAACACTTATCTATGACAAAATGAGCCTTAACAATCACCCCATCCTCACCCTCACCACAACTCTGTCATCTAACTTATCTCTTTTTTCTCCTTTGCTATTTATCCTTTCTCACTTCACCTCCCTTCACTCTACAAAAATTGTTCTTTTACGGGTTTTTAGGGCTCGATTTTCATAATTACTCCGTAGTACACATCCTTTAAAATGTTTAAGTCAGCCCAGCTTTCTTTCTTTCTCCCTTTCCTCCAACTCCAATCATTGCTATCAAAACGCACCATTAGTAGTCCCGTTACCGGTCGCACTCCCTAGTAAGGGCAATATAGGCATGCAAAAATAATTTCAACAAATGTATTTATCACCCTCCCCCTGCCTTCCCTCATCTTAGTCATCTAGTGTTATTTAAGCAAGAAAATACTCTTCCCTTGGCTTCCTAAACTCGATCCTATTCAAACGAGTTGTAAGAATATCACCTATATCAATATGAGCAGTAGTGAAAGATGGATGGCAACAGTGGCCAGCATATGGATACAATCAATCGTAGGAGGTTCTTATGCCTTTGGTGTATATTCACCTGCAATCAAATCCTCCCAATCCTACGATCAATCAACCCTGGATACTGTGTCTGTGTTCAAAGACATTGGTAGTAATGTAGGAGTCCTTTCTGGCCTCCTATACGCTGCCGTCACCGCCTCCTCCAGACCTCACCCCTGGCATTGCTTCCACGGGCCCTGGGTGGTCCTTGCGGTAGGAAATATACAATGCTTTTTAGGCTACTTCTTAATGTGGCTTGCAGTTGTCGGGTTCATCCCTCGGCCTCCTGTACCCCTCATGTGCATCTTCATGTTCCTAGCTGCCCATGGTCCAACTTTCTTCAGCACTGCCACTGTTGTCACTGGTGTGCTGAATTTTCCAGATTATAGCGGGACCATTGTGGGCATCTTGAAGGTGATTTGAACTCAATTGTTTTAATTTTTAAATTTATATGTTTAAATTGTTTGTTTTTCATGTGTCTGCAAATATCCTACAGCAGTACATTACAATCAATGCAATGTCAAAAATAGAAGACCTATATCGTTAGACTTTATTACTAAGTCAAAAATAGAAGACTAATATCTATAGGTTCCATAAGGTGTAAGGTATAGTAATAGAGCAAATTGTCAAAATGGAAATGAATTTGATAAAATTAATTAAATCAACGAAAACAAAAGGTTATAAAAATTTAAAATTAGAGAAAAAAAAAAATTGTACAATTGATACAATTACTTTATAGTTTACGAAAAAGCATTTCTTCTTTTTTTTTTTTTTTAAACCAACGAACGCAGGCAATGAAATTGTCTATCAATAAAGGGAGCAAAAAAGGGGTCTAATTTTGTGTATCTTTCTTAATTATATTAAAATTGATACATGTACCTTTAACCCATCAATATTGTGAAAATTATCAAGAGAAAGATTTTTTTTTTTTTTGAGATCTAGATAAAGATTTTTGTTCTGATTAGTTCTCTATTAAGTTTTAAAGGATATACTGTATTTTGGATATAATTTAGCTATGCACTAACTACTCAAGTGGGACCACTTTGTCCCATATTAAAATCAACAATTCTCAAAATTAGGACCACTAGACAATTTAGGAGATCGATGGTTCAATTGTCTTGTTTCATGCACTTAGATTTTTTAGTTACTAATAAATCCTATAGCCATATCCCATATGACTTCCTTAAAAAAACATTCATTCAATCTTCACTCTACAAAAATCACATTTCTTGGGGGCATACTTAATAATATGGCCTCTTTCAGCTATTCTACTCCGACCCATAAGGACAACAATCCTTTTATAAATAATAAATTTTCTTTTTTTTTTTTTTTTTTTTTTTTTACTCCTGCATACTTGCATAGATTAGGGCACAATTTTCTAAGAAGATGCTCCTAATCTTTACATTGTATTTACTTTTTAAAATAAAATAAACAGAGTAAAAAGAAAAACATTAAATCTTGCAAATTGATGAGTTGGAAAACTATTGAATGCCCTAACTAAAGATGTCAATTCGAGTAATTAGGTCAAGTCCAGCAAAGTCGAGTGAGGTTAGGTTTATTTCAAATTTGAGTCATGCTAAATTATTGTATCTATATAAATTGAAATCTAAATCGAATATTGTTCGGATCAATCAAGTCAATTTTTGACACCTATACCTCTAACTAAACAATCTCTTTTCAAATAAGAAACCCATAGATTCATCGGGCAACTCTTTTTCTTCTGACTAAAAAAAATCATAAATACTTATTTGATTGGTTCTAAAATTTCGAAGATGCAAAAGTATACTTAGTATTATCAATTGTTGATTGTTACGTTAAACAATTAAGGACTCCCAAGTCCCACCTCACAATCTCACATAGAGATCAACAACCTTAGACACTCGTCAACAAATCCGGATAAACCATAGGTAAGCCACCCAAATAGGCCAGCAATTTCGAAAGCGATATTACTTAGTAATACAGTTTTGAAGGCTACTTATAACTTACTCAATGGACATGTAATATAAATATTCCTGGGATAGCCTGTCCTCTACAGCTCCACAAGATTGGCTGGACCACAAACCCACAATCTAAACCAAAATCAACTCTATTGATACTAAAAGCAGGAAGCTCAAGCAGACATCAAGTCATCAACACATCATCGAGTGACACCTACTCATAATTCATCTTTTTATGTTAAGCAATAAATTGAAAGAAGAGTTGCAATTAAAAGTGAACATAGGAAGTATTACTTGTTTGCCATGGATTCAAACCTCTTCTATGTCATTCAAATCTACGCCTTCCAAGCTTTGAATCAACCTCACCAGAGATCAGCAGTCTTATTAGTCAGCTGTATCACAATAAACAGATAATAAAGGATTATAAACCCTTTAGTAGTCAATACAAACTTTGAACTAAAATTACAGGCAAACACCCGGCAACCTATGTCCACACTGCACAAAAAGCCACAAAGATCATGGACAATATTACAGTACTAGACAAAGGTCAGAAATCATGCCAGGTAGACCTGTAACAAACATAGCAATAATCAAAGGAAATTCATTCTAAGTGCTGATGGTCAAAAAATCGTCCATTTATGAGTGTAAGATCTGACAATACTAACTTTTTTTTTTTAAGAAACAAACTACAGTAAAGATGCATATTAGATCAAATATAACGGCATAGTAAAAGACAGCAATGGTAATAAAAGAGAAAGTAATGAGCTACAGCCAACATTTTACGAGTGTATACAGTATATTTCAAAAAAACAAAAATAAAAATAAAACTACTATCAAAATGTAACTCATCTAGGCGTCTATATGGCACCAACACTATTAGTGCCATAAAAGACACTTAATCAGAGATTAACTGCATTAACAATGGTAATAAGCAATGCTTGAGACTCTTTTTAAGACTCTAGAGTCTATAATTTCTCAAGTAGATAACAAATTAAGTTATTAACAACTTTTCAGCACAAAACTTTGATTTGTTATAAGTTGTGCACATACATGGCTTTTCTTAACTTCCAGTTCAAATAAAGTTACTGATACTTTCCTTTTTCCCCTAATGGCCAGGGATTTCTTGGACTGACTGGAGCAATTTTAATCCAAATATATCAAGCATTTTTCAAGGGCAACCAGAGTAACTTCATTCTAATGCTGGCTTTGTTGCCAACTACAGTCACTTTCTCACTGATGTGCTTGGTAAAAATCTGTCCAGCAAGTGGATCCGACGACAAAAGGCACCTAAATCGCTTCTCACTAATTGCCCTGATTCTGGCTGTGTTTCTTATGATCATCATCATACTGGAAAATGTACTCGTCTTTCCACAATGGGCACGCCTTTTTGCACTGGTAGTTCTATTGTTGTTGCTTGGTTCACCTCTTAGAATTGCCCTAGAAGCTATTGGCAAGGAAAAATCTCAGACACTGCTTCTGGAAAAAGAGCCACTGGCTGACAGTAATTATTTACATGCATCTGATGAGTTTGTGGGTGAAAAAGATTACAATGAACTATCCATTACTTTGAATGAAATACCACTACCAGCCGAAGAAAACATAGATATTATGAAGGCCATGCAGAGCTTAAACTTTTGGTTGTTGTTTGTTTCCATGTCTTGCGGAATGGGTTCAGGGCTTGCTACCATAAACAATCTAAGCCAGATAGGGCAATCACTGGGTTATGATACAGTCAAGATCAATACATTGGTTTCACTTTAGTCAATATGGAATTTCCTAGGTCGTTTTGGAGCAGGGTACATATCTGATATATTACTGCGGCAAAAAGGATGGACACGACCGCTGATGGTTGCAATCACTCAAGCAACCATGATTGCAGGGCATCTCGTTATTTCTTTGGGCTTCTCAGGAAATTTGTACATAGGAACTACCCTGGTTGGGATATGTTATGGTGCTCAGTGGAGCCTAATGCCTACTATTACTGCAGAGATATTTGGTGTTCAGCATATGGGTACAATTTTCAATACCATTGGTATAGCAAGTCCGGTTGGCACTTACATCCTCTCAGTTTGGGTGATTGGACATATCTATGACAAACAAGCAGGGGAGGACAATACTTGCTACGGGGTTCAGTGTTTCATGGTATCCTTCTTTATCTTGGCATTCATAAGCCTATTAGGATTTCTTATTGCTCTAACATTGTTCTTCCGAACTAAGGCATTTTACCAGTCCGTTGTGCTAAGAAGATTGCGTTTCCTTAAAAAGTAAAGCTTTTAATGTAAGGGTTCTTGTTCATCTATCATATGTTGTTTGGTCCACTTTGTTCTATAAGATATAATGATGTCATCAATAGGAGCATAAGAAATGAAATAAGACAATGGTTTTGATTATTATTGATAGAGTCTCGGTCTCTTGTAAGTTGTAAGAAAAGTACAGTATGCATAGCAGGTTTAATCTAAAGCATGGAAGTACTCCCTGCTTATAACAGTTTCATACCGCAATCTCTTTTTCCTCGGGCATTAGGAATTAGGATGTGTAAATGTGAAGCCTTTCGTAGTTGGAGGCAGCTGAGATAAAAATGGATGTCACGATTAAGATCTAAAGAATTGGATACACTTCCAATGGTGCTCAATGACATCATTTTTCTCCCTCCTGGCTACCTAAAGTTGGTGTAAGTGATATATAGTATTGCCTGATGCTAGACAGGATTTTGTGAAATTTGATCAGCTGTTCCATTTGGATTATTGTACGAGACACATATCAGAATGCAGAAAAAAATTAAATTTCAAAACTGATTGAACAAAATTCTAAAGCAAGTAAAAGAATAACGTCATCTTCACAAAATGAGCATATAACAACAAACTACAAATTATCCACTAATCTATTGATGTTTGTGTCAATGAAAGCATGATTACAAATTAACAAAATGACACTATTTTGAAATATATAACTAACAAAACAAAAGCAGGGCTTTCAAGAGGGAAGGGGCAGAAACAATTCCAGTTAGCAAAAACACATAAAGCTAACCTTAAACTCTAAGCAGTTAGCAGTTTAGCACCACTTGCCACAGATTTTCTAAGTTTCCACCACATACTCCAATATATGGTACTTCGGTCAAGCTTCAGATGCACATCAGACATTTTGTGTTCCTAGACAAGAAATACACAAGAAGAGAACTTTTAGCGAAGAATTCAAGTTGGCGATCCAATTTCGTAAACCTGCCTTACAAGAATCTTACATGATTAGAGCATTCCAATCTGGTAATATACTAGGGAATTTTAAGCCATATACATTTTTTTTTTTTGGCAACTGCAACAAAGACCAACAAATGTCAACAATATTACCTATAAAGATTCCACCTGTTTAATGGCACATGTTTTTGCTTTTGCACTATTAATATACTTCCTCCGTTTCTTTTTAGTTGCATCACTTTCCTAACACGAAAGTTTCATATTTGTTGCATCACTTTCCTTTTTAGTTAACAAACTCTCTCTATCTCTCTTCTATCACTGTGATGCTTTAAAAAAAATAGAGGAAGTAATAATTTTGTCCACATGCTTTTAATATACTAACTTTGTCCACATGTTATTACTTATATATCATTGGGGAAGCTAAGTGGAGAGCCTATTGTGTACATCTGGGTAATTTACTCATTAATTTTTGCTCATTTAATAAATGAGCTGAATATTTTTGGTCATTTAGTAAATGAGCAAATTACCGTATACCCGGGTGTATATAATAAATTCTAAGCTAAGTGAGCCATATTTACCAGAATCTCAATGTGTTCAATAGTGGAAAGAAAGAGGTAGAAGCTCCACAACATCATCAAAGTTAAAGACTCGCCCATACGACATTACTCCCTCCGTCTCTTTATTAATGTCCACTTTCTATCAATTATTACTCACATAATAGAGAGAGAGTGGACATTAATAAAGAGACGGAAGGAGTACAAAACTCTGTAGGTACCTTGGCACGAAGACATTTGCTACAAATTCCATACACAACAGTTGCTGACAATATGACATTACGAGTAAAGGCACTATTTCCATGAAAGACTCGCCCATATTTTGATAATCCGTGGTCAAATTCATAAAAAGATTTCAAAGTGACATGAACAAGGACACCTCAAAATATGTAATTTTTTTTTTTTTTTGAAACCCCTCAAAATATTTAATCATATTAAGCAACTTCTTCGATAAACATTAAGGGAAAGGGATAGATACATAAGATTAATGAAAAAACCATCAATAATATGATCATTAAACCTTAAATTGGTGTTGAGATTTCGGATACGTATTTGAATAATAGAATTACGAATTCAAACTTAAACCCAAAAAATAATACACACTTGAATCGAAATACATCCTGTTCATGAGTTCATCCATTACAATTAACGATAAACTGTGAAATTGATATATTCGATAATTAAAAAAGAAAAAAAAAATTACCTCAGGAATTGCTTCAATGGAGATTGGAGATGAGAATGCTCAGAAGCCGCTTCAATGGAGCTTTCAGCGTGCGCGCTAAAGTGTAAAGGTCCAATTAACAAATTGGGTCTATTTTTTGGGCCCGAATTTGGATAATGTTAGGTTAGTGTGTGAGCTAGTGAGTGTGTCTATTTTATATAGTAATGTATAAAATTAAAAGGGAGATTAACAACAAGCATAAATTCATAATACTCGCACTTCGTAAATTATAGAGATGTTGAGCTCAATAGTGTGGGCTAGTTAGGTTCGGGCCAAATTAGATTTTATGGTTCAAGTTGGATTCAGGCAATGTTAAGTCCGAGTGTTTACTTGTTCGAATTGTATTTATTTGGGTCATGGGTTAACTTGGATCATTTACTGTTTCGAGTTTGAGTTGATTCCAATTCGGGTCGTTTTGGTTTCAATTTATTTAGTTTAGATTTTGGGCAGGTTTGTACCCGTTTACTTCATGTTTGGGTTAATTTTGGGTGGGTGACTTTAGGTTTTGGATTGACTCTTAGCTAAATCTGGTTATTGAGTAGGGTACCCCAATAATAATAGGGTCAGAGTCAAGTTTAAAGGGCTCTTAATGGATAGGGTCTATTATGGACATGACCCTCATTAGGTAGGGTTAATATAAGGCTAAAATGTTTGTCCAATTTAATAGATAAAAAAATAGATAATGTAAAAATAAAATAATAAAATTACATAGATATTTTCGTATTCATATATACTTAATAATAGTTTTGTCCACATTTATTTTAATTGATAGTTTATTGGCCCGCCTATTATTGACCCCATATTAGCCCGTAACTCGCATTGGCCTGACTTGCTATTGACCCAATAAAATGTGACCCTTTTTTACCTAACTCGCAGCTGACCCACACCGTCCATGACCTAACCTGTCCAATAACTAGGTTTACTCTTAGCTAGTTTACTATGCAAATGAGTCAAGTTCGAAACAGATTGAGTCTTAAATACGGTTAATTTTACAAATAAGCATAAACTAGATGAAGCCCGTGCGATACACGGTTTGTTTGAATTTTTAAAAACATTTATTTTATTTATGTGCTAAAAATTGTTATATATTAGATAAAATTCCTAATATCAAAAGATAATATTTTTATAATTAATTAGTTTAAACTTAAAAATCTCATTCGTCAATTTTGCTTACATGGCATTTCAATTAATTAATTCTAAAAGAAAATAATAATCTCTTATTTGACTGGATACAACGAAAATTTATAATCCTACATGACGCGCTAAGAAAATTAAATCCTTAAATCTCGTGTCATGCACGGTCATAATTAAACTTTACAACAAAATTTATAAAGAATGGTGTTAATTCAACAAATTTATCCAAAAAAAAATATTTGTAACAAAATAATAGTCTCTAATAAAAGATATTGTGGTCAAAGTTGTGTCTCAAAAAATGTGCAAATTCAACCATAACTTATAAATAAATAAAGAGACAAGTCTCAACAAATGATTTTGTTCAGTTGTTCTTATAGACGTTATGTATATTTGTAAGATTTATACAAAGTATCCTACCAAAATTATTATTCCTATTTTTAATTAAAATAATTTTTAAGTCGGAGGAAATAAAATTATAATAATATTATGATAATGTTGGATGATGATATATGTCAATACCTTAATTTTAAACTATGTTAGTATATTTGTAACTAAAAGATTTATAATATATAAAATATATGTTGAAAAATAATAAAAAAAAATTTAAATTGAGTATGATTGGATTAAATGTGTTGTCAAAATGGAAATAAGTATTATGGTAGGTTATAAAATGAAAGTAATTAAAATTTGGCAAAAAAAAAATAACAAAAAAAAAAGAAAAAAAAAGGAAAGATAAAAAGGCGAGAAATTTTTTTATAACATCGTGACAAGTGTCACTTTAGGTTCGCTTTTAGTATAGGTTAATTGATGATTGATGATATATATTGACAGGGTAAAGTCGTATCCCCTAATAAAAAATAATTCCTAAGTCCTCTAACTAAAGCAGATAGGGAAGTAGGGTCGATCTCTACAGGGAAACAAGTCTTTCTATTCCTAATTAACTAAAATACTCTAGATTATGAAGTAACCAATATTTATATTTGAATAAGAAACTAAACTACAAAGAATGAGAATAGGGAGAAGATAATATATAAAAGGATTTAGGGCATAGGTTCACCAATAAATAATACTCTAGGGTAAAACATAGTAATCAATCATTGACATTGCATAAATAACATGATTAACAGGCTCTCGCAATTTATTAATTAACATAGATCTAACAGGCTCTCGCAATTTACTAGATCTAAGTTCTTATTGAAAATAGCCTTTAATATCAAATTAACATCTGCTCGATTCATCAATCCAATATTGCTATACTTTTACAAGCCATAATTGTAAAGCATTAAAACAATTCAATAAGAAATTATCATGCAAAATCAATAATAGTCAATCATCAATGCATCAATTAACAGATCGTAAAGGGCTTTCGCTATGTATTACAATCACATAATTAATCTACCGGTATTAAATCTCATCTCTCGAATCTCGACTTAACCATTTATAAATTAATCTGCATATTGAAACTAGACCTAAACATCAATTCTCATTTGTCGAATCTCGAATCAATATTGTCAAACTCATGCATAAAAGATCAGGCCTAATCTAGTCACAGAGCATTAAATCAATCAATAGGAAATTAATCTAGCATTGATAATTAACAACAATAAATTACCCCTTCATATTATTTATGGATCCCCATAAACCCTAGAAATAGAACTACTCACACATGGTAGAAACTAAACTAATCAAAGCAATAAGCAAGACATGATTAAATGAATAAAATAAACAACTAAGATTAAGAGAAGAGAAATCGTTACCAAAATAAATATGGAATTAAGAGTAGATTAAGAACAAAGGTTTAAGAGAAAGAAATCTAAGAAACCAATTAAGAGAGTAAAGAAAGAGTAATAAGGAAAAAGAGAGAGTGAAAAGAGGAGAGAGTCCTAAAATCGTATTACGGAGGAGTATTTATACTCCGTACAAATCCTAAACTAAAACAAACTAAAACGACGCTAATCATCTCTTAATATATGCACGCGCCCGATCGGGCGAGGCACCACCTGATCGGGCGCGCCTTTTTGCTTACTAATACTAATCTCGCGCCCGGCCGGGCGCGTCACCGGGCGCCAACCTTAGCTTCTCCCGCCTGGCCGGGCGCGCCTCCGGGCGCCAGCCTCTTTGGCCGGGCGGCTCACTTGGGCCACTATAATTCTTCGGGCCAATCTGGGTTTTCTCTTCCGGTCTTGAATACTCGGTCCAAATGCCCCGGTATCACCTATACCGAGCCCTTAATCACCGGTTCGATGACTCTAACCGACCCTGGGCTATAGAATCTGGTCGTGCTTCTCCAATGTTCGTGATTGCTCCAAAATATCTCGGGAAAATACTCCACAAGCATAAATCCCTGCAAAAGTCAACCATATCTACGAAAACACCAGAAAACACCAATTAGTAATAAAAGTGGCTCTAAAGAGCCAAAAACCCTACTAATTACGACCAAGGGACGGGGGTAAAATACTATATAAAATAGACACATCATATATATATATATATATTAGATTTGAAGTAGAGGTGATCAATTAGCTCGACCTGTTAGCCCGGCCCAATCCATTGGAAAAAAAGGATGGTTTAGGCAAGCCAATATACACTCATATAGTTAAAACCCTAAACTCAATCCGAAAAAAAAAAACCTTGAACTCAATTTGAATAGTTCGAAAAGCCTGCTAAAGCTTGCGAAAAAATCCACTTTTTACGGGTGTGGGCATGACATTTGATATTAAGGACTAATCGGGTGTGGGCATGACATTTGATATTAAGGATTAGTCCGGTCTGACCCAAATTTTTTTATCACCTCTAATTTGATGTTAAATTCATAATTTGAGACGACGAGATAGTAAAAGTTAAAGGTTTTTAATTGTAAAAGTAAAGGAGAAAAAAAAAAGAAAGGAGAGTTATGCGAATTTACGAAAAGACCTATGCACCTATAGAAAGGTACACTCGAAGCTCGAAGGCCCGATAACAATAATATGTACTCCAGCAAAACTACCAGAAAAATCGTTCCGTAACCGTTCCGAAAATAAGGGTACCCGATCTGATAACCATAACGGTTCGGGTACCCGTTCCGATAATTTGTTATCGGATATGTTAATTGGGTATCATTTTAAAATTAACATTTACCCGATCCGATCCAATATGTGTTTTTTTTCCCTACTTAAATATATTTTTAAAAAATCTAAACTCTTACTTTACTTCATAATATCAATGATTAGTAATATTATTTATAATTTGGTCAAAATCATATGATATTGTTGTTAATAAGTGGTAAATTATATCATAATAACTACATATTTAAGTTTAATTATCACTATTGGATATCTTACTGCGTACCCAATAACCGATCCGAAAATCCGAGTGCCCGAAGTCCAGATACCCAAACTTATCGATCCGGGTTATGAATATCACTTTTAGGGATTTTGGTTATCGGGTACCCGAACCATTAGTACTAACGGTACGGATACCCGTTCCATACTCATCCTTAAGTGCTTGAGTGCTTGTACACTAAATTGTCGTGGTGACGAAAGTGTCAAATAGACAAATACTCTCCAAACCGGGAGTATTAACAAGTCAATATCAAATCAAATCCGTTGTATCTTGTACTCTTGTATGATATGTTTACACTTGATACCTTGCCAATCAAAACATAGATTTTAATCAACCCAGAAAAAAATCATGGAAATGATGAACAACAAATGGGTATCAACAGTAGCAAGTATATGGATTCAATCAACTAGTGGCACACCATCCACTTTTGGTATTTACTCTCCTGCCCTCAAATCTTCCCAAGGTTATTCCCAAACTACCCTTGACACTGTTGCCCTTTTCAAAGACTTGGGTGCCAACGTCGGCATCCTCGCCGGCGTACTTTACGCCGCCACCGCCTATCGCCGGTCGTTCTTCGGTGGTCCTAAGGTGGCTATCTTAGCCGGGTCGATCCAATGCTTTACTGGCTATTTCTTGATTTGGTTAACGGTGACCGGAATTATTTACCGGCCACCGGTTCCGGTGGTCTGTTTTTTCTTGTTCTTGGCTGGACATGCTATGCCCTTCTTTAATACCGCGGATGTCGTTACAGCTGTTCATAATTTCCGGGATTATAGTGGCACTGCTGTTGGTATCATGAAGGTTTACATTTACCCTCTTTTTTTTTTTTTTTTTTTTTTTTTTTTTTTTTTGTTACTTAGCTTAATTTTATGTTTTTGATTGATTATATGTTTTGTTTAGTGATTGGTGGTTGATTATGTAATTGAATGTATTGTTGTACTTTGATAATTTTTTATGAGTTTTGGCCAATTTCGGGCTATGATTGACCACTTAAGTAAGTAATTGAAGTGTGCTCGCTACTTGCTAAGCTCGATGATGACTTTGCTTGATTCGTGCTCGTTAAAGTTTCAATCTTTCATCATTTTATTGTTTTACAGGAATATTAAGTGTCAACTTTCTATTTTTTCTATTGAATTGTTCATGAGATTATTGAGTCGAGTTATTGCTTGCTCAAGTTTATAGTTTATAGTCGAGTTCAAGTTGTTTGATAGCTGTTTAACTCAATTAGTACCCCTAACTTTAACTTCTCCAGTTTTCCATATTACCCTTAATGGAGAATTCCAAGTAGTTTTATTATTCCTTTGCTTTGGCAAGTCATAAGGGTAGAGAAAACATTATACTAGAAAATGTATTCTAGAGTAGTAGAGTGTGGATTTGCAAGGTATTAGTGGATTTGTGGCCTTAAGGTTCTATTTGGATGCATGAAAAACAGTTTCAACCGGAAAATGTTAACAACAGAAGATGCAATTGAAGATTAATTTTCATTTGTTTGTTAGAGTGAAAAGGAAAACTGGAGATGAAGGAGACGGGATGGAATAGAGGGGAGTAACTGGAAAGTAAGAAAATGAGAGATTGAGAGGGAATAAGGCATTGTGATATTTGTGACCAAGGAGATATGCAAAAAGTATGATTATTGTGTTTAGCAATTCGTTAATCACAACCCTTGTGTTATGATCATCGTGAATAAACAAGCATGATAATTAGCTCAACTGGTTTTTTTTTTTTTCTTTATATCTTCTTTTCCAAATTCCATGGTGTGCTTTAAACTTTCTATGCTTGAAGAACAAGAAGAATGTTTGCTGTCTGTTTATGTAGACATTAACTCACTGTCATCAGTTGCTTTGGGCTCTTCTTGGACTGAACATTAAAGTAAAGTTACTTGTTGAGGCTTTGGGCAGGCTCTAGATGTTTATGCAATTTTCCATTTTAGCTTTACTGGGCCTTTTATCTCAAAGCAATTATCACATGGCTTAATGGTGAATTATTTCTTAAAAATGCTTTGAAGAGACATATGAAAAACTTTATTTTTTTGTGGCAATTCTGGAAAACAAACATGAGACAATAATTGCAGGTTCCTCACGAAGTTCTAATTTAAAGGGAAGACTTCGTTATAATTTGATCTGCAGTAACCTCCCAAGATTTCCTAATGCAGACTACAAAAAATTAATCTTTCTCCAGCATTCAAGTTTGTTTCTTGATCCCGTGGATTTTTTGAAGGAAAGAACAATCTAAGTAAAGTTGTGTCATCCCATCTAAGTAAAGTTGTGTCGTCCCATTGTATAATGCTTTTATTAAGTTCTTCAGTAAACTAGATACTGTTGTTTGAATTGTATAATATTCTATGCATGTTGTTAATCTTGGTTTATTTTCATTTTCTTGGTGGTCTGTGCTTTTGATTATTTTCATAAATCCAATCTGTCATCAATATATCACTGTTATAGTGTTGATCAATCTTAAAAAAAAAAAAAATGTTTTGCATTGCTGAATCTAATCAATCTAATTCGTGATCTCCCAGGTTTTGCTTGATGTTTTCTGTTAACCATGTTAGCAAATGAACTACTGCATTTGCATGTAGTCTTGTAACACATGGTTTGATTTCTAAGACGGGTACAATTTTCCATTTCAGGGTTTTCTGGGTCTGAGTGCAGCGATGCTGATTCAGCTTTATCGAACCATATTCCCTGGAAATCCTGCTTCATTTCTTCTAATGGTTTCCTTGTTGTCTACAGTAAATCCATTACTGCTCATGTGGTTTGTGAAAATCTATGATGCTAATGCTGTAGATGAAAGACGACATCTTAACAACTTTTCATGGGTGGTGGTGGTAGTTTCTGCATATCTAGTGGTTGTTATTGTCTTGGAGAATGTGGTTACTGTTCAATTATTAGCTCATATCCTCATAGTTATTGTATTGCTATTCTTGCTCGCCTCACCCCTGTGGATTGCTCTTAGAGCTCAGCAGAGCTTATCCTCTGAGGGAGTCACTGACCAGGTAGACCCTGAAAAGATACATGGGAGAGAAGATGATACCTCTTATCAGAGACTGTCAGAACATCCGGAGGAAGATGCAGAAGCGAGTAGTAGGCCATCAGAGTTGGAAGGACACTTCAATTTGTTCCAAGCCATGAGGACTATGAATTTCTGGCTTCTATTTTTAGCCACAGCCTGTGCACTTGGATCTGGGCTAGCAACATTGAACAATCTCACCCAAATTGGAGAGGCTCTTAGTTACACACCTTTAGAAACCACAACTCTTGTCTCATTGTGGAGTATTTGGAATTCTCTTGGGCGGTTTGGGGGTGGATATGTATCAGATTACATCCTTCATATGAAAAGCTGGGCAAGGCCTCTATTCATGGCTGGTAGTTTGGGAATCATGAGTATAGGGCATTTGGTGATTGCTTCTGGTATGCCCGGGTGTCTTTATGCTGGTTCAATTTTGGTGGGCATTTGTTATGGGTCACAGCTCTCTTTGATGCCAACCATTGCTTCCGAGTTATTTGGGGTTGTAAATATGGGAACCATATTCAATACTATTACTATAGCAGGCCCTCTTGGGTCATACATTCTGTCAGTTAGGGTGGTTGGTCATATCTATGATAAAGAAACATCCAGCGAAACCAATACTTGTGTGGGTGTACATTGCTTTATGCTGTCTTTTTTCATCATGGCAGCTGTTACTTTCCTGGGATCTCTCTTTGCCGTAGTATTATCTTTGAGGACTAGAAGCTATTATGAACGCGTTATATGTAGGAGGTTTCTAAAGCCCTGAAGGCAGTTAGGAAGCAATATGTGACCAAGAAATTGGTCTCTCTGAATGTGTGGAAAAGTTTGGTTCTTGTTATTTCTCTTATAATTATTCCGCATTTTGCACTCCATAGAAATGTATGATCCTCGGTCTCTTCTAATGTCTGATGGAAATTCTGTATTCCACCTGACACTACAGGATTCTCAGTTCATGTAAATATGAATTACATATTTGGCACATTCTTGTACCATTTGCTTTATACTATGAGGTAAACCATAGTCTACTTTATATTTTGTAATATGAAGCAGTAACTCACTCTATCATAATTGAAAGTTGTGACCAGAATAATGGATTTTTCATATGCTTCAGAAATTGATGGAACTTTTCGAAATCAATTCTTTTCAATGGCACAGTATGAAAAAAAAAAATAAAAAAATAAATTCATGATATGGCATTGGATCATTATTTTTCTATTTATGTAAAGTGGCAAGATTTTGGCATCCACAATGGTTCTTCTCACTCTCTATCAAATTTAACCACTTTCTCGACGAAGGCTGATATAATTATAATCGCAGCAAAGCTGAAATGATGTCTCGAAAACTTACTCAAAGAGGGGAGCAAGACGGAGAAGTCAGGTAAGTGGGTTAAAATTTTACTACCATATCAATTAGAGTTAAATAGGACAATTTGTTGCTTGTTACTTGGTCTCTGCAAGGTTCATACTTCATACTTTGTGTAACCTCAGCATAATTCAAAATCACAAAAATACCAATATGATGTCATTTCACAGACAAGAAGCAGACACCCAAGATTTCGTCCCATTTGCTGCCCTCCTTTCCCGGATTCTCTTTCTCTCTCCTTTGACTTTCTGCTGGTATACAATTCTTTTGACTGTTTTGCTCTTTCTGTGTTAGGTGATTCTCTATTCAATAGTTTAGCATTTTTTGAGTATTTTGATACAATTATATCTTGTGATGCATTAGCCTCGTGCAATTTATCTTTTTTGCATTTTAAATTCCTTCTTTTTGCCGCTGTTTTTGTCCTTTTTCAACTCTTAATTGAAGCATACTTCTCGGGTTCATCAGCTGTTTGATTCCTCTACAGCTGGTCGTATTCTGGCTCTTGAGCGCCCGAGAAGACCGATGGATGATTTTGTATACTGGAAATATTCTAAGGATGGGGTTTTTTCTACTAAATCAGCCTACGCCATGCTGTTACGTCATCTCGACTACTCTTCTAGGGGTTCTAGCTTAACCTCTTCATGGTGGAAGGCTTTCTGGGGTTTGCCGCTTTTGCCAAAGTTACAATTATTCTGTTGGAAGCTCCTTCAAAATGCGCTCCCCCTCAATGGTATTCTGCAACGGCGAGGGATCCCAGTGGAGACTACTTGTGTTCTTTGTCGTGGTTCTTATGAGTCTGTTGATCATCTGTTTCGTGACTGCTCTTTTGTTTCGGATATCTGGACGTCTGTTCCTCTGCTTTCGTCTCTTGTCATTCGTTGGGACGTTCATTTTAACGTCTGGTTTACGGATTTGATTTCTCAGTTGCGGCAGAATAAACTTTGGGACACGTTAATCACCGTAGTCTCCTTCTTTTGGGCCATTTGGATAGCTCGGAATCACAAGGTTTTTCGTTATGCTGTTATTTCTCCTACTGTGATTCTTCATATTATGCAGGACTGGGTTTCTCGATGTTCTGCGGTCGATGATTTTAGGGCCTCTGCTCGTCTTACTAGGGTTGCCTCTATCAGGAAACCTCCTCTCTCGTCATGTTATCTTATGGGATCTTTAGATTCTTCCGCTGATGTCTTTCTTTTGATCGATGGTGCTTACAACTCCCGTGATAATACTGCAGGGGCTGGTTGGATTTTTAGATCTCCACATTCTGCTACTGTTCTTGGAGGGGGTTCTAGAGCATTCCTTTCTTCTTCGGCCTTTCAGTCAGAGTTGCAGGCTTGTTTCTGGGCTTTACAGGCAGCAGATCATCTTGCTTTTCAACACCTGCTGATTTATACGGATTGCTCGTCTTTGTTATCTTTCCTCAGTAATGACGGGTGTCGGGATATTTCTTGTTTATGGATGTTGCAAGATATCAGGAATTTGGTCTCTCGGTTTTCGTCTTGTGTTGTTCAGAAGGTTCCTCGACAGTTGGTAGCTCCTGCTCATTGGTTGGCAACTCAAGCGCGTCAGCGTCATCTGTTATTGTGGTCTTTCTAGTTTTTTCTGTTTGTGTTGTATTTTTGTTTTTTTAGTTCGTCTTGTCAAAAAAAAAAAAAAAAAAACTAGTAGGAATATAATATTACCATAAAATCAGCATTTAAATACCTGCACAAAACACAGTGAACCAATCATGATCCATACAATTTGGTTTCCTAGATAAAACAATTACATTTAATACATTTTTTTACTCTGAAAATTGGACGAAGTCAACTTGTAAGATTTTATATGGGCTGGGTTGTTTGGTTGGAATAGGCGAATAGCTGGTATTAAATATGAATTTCTTGTAGGAGCTGAATTGAAATGTAGACAAGAGTGAGATTTAATATATTTATATTAATCATATACACCAATCATAGAAGATGATGACTTAAGTTTAGAGTTTGTATGATCTGAGCAAATTAAAATTATTGAAAACCCATACAATTTTATTCTGTATAAAATCTTAAATCAACTGTATCTTTTTAGTTTCTTCACCAATCATGAATCATGGGGGTTTCATTTTCTAGTAGAATCTTCAAGAGTTGATAGAAAGAAGGCGGTGTCTGTTAGTATCTTGGATTGTAGAGAATTGACGTTATTTGCGCATTATTTCTAAAAATGGGTGTTCCATTTACTACTATCAGCTTCTATCTTTTTAGTGTGCTATTTCTTGCTGATAAGTTGTCATCTCATCCTCTTTGCATTGACTCGAGTGAGTCCTTTCATTCATCTTTCTTCGCTTTTCAATTGTTTCTGCATTATGGTATCTTAAAATAATCTCATCTAGTGTGGATTTTTTTCCTTGGTTTTTTAGGTTATCCTATAACTTTGAAGAACCCTTTGAAATTTTGCCCTTACAATGGGAGTTCATGCTGTAATTCCTCACAGGATGTGCAACTGCAGAAGCAATTTCAGTCCATGAATGTAGCTGGTCCCGTCTGTGCCTCTATTGTGAAATCAATCCTTTGTGCTGTAAGACTGTCTTCCCTTTCATTAGAGATAGTTTTTTGCCACTTCATGCAAAATTGAATTGCATAACTTGTTTTGCTGCTTAATTATTTGGTGTAATTGCTCTTCCTCTCTACGGGTTATTTAGGAAGTGTAATTCTACCTGTCTCTACTTGTTACAATTGTATACATCCTCATCACCTTCACTGGGGTTGGTAAAAATTCAGTGCTGTAGTACATAACTGTCAGTTGTCTACTATTTAGCGGGTAGCTGAAAAAGATTACCTGACAGAGGCGGCACAACTAGTTGTTGAAGTAGTCAAACAAACCAAAAAATATACTCTCCTAAAGGTTAATTTTTATAGATTTTTGCAAAACACTACTCAAAAGCAGTTTTGAAAGCTTTTTCAGAACACTACTCAATAGTAATAGAAAGTAAACAGATCAATGACAAGCCTATCCAGATATTTATTACAGTTCTATTAAATCTAGAAGCAAAGTCTGGTACGTGGATATCATCATATCAATGCTCCTTAGTAGTACACTCCTCCGAGGATATTTTTTACTACACTGCACTTTAACACAACCTACATAACATAAAAATGGCAACAATTGTATATTTCTATTAGCACTCTTTCCCAGAAGAAATTTCTTAATCATTGATTTGGGTATAGTTTAGTAAAGCTTGTGAAGACATAATTTAGAGGAGAGAAAGTGAGAGAAGATTTGAAACAGCCACCACCACCACGCTGCCACATAATGCTGCTGCCACCACCACTTCAACACTACTGCCGTCGCTGCCGCCACTGACCTCAACATCACCACCAGACCAAAAACGCAGAACCACCACTCACGCAGCCAATTCGATCAAAACCCCTAACCATCCTTCCCACCTCCAATTCGCAATCCTTACCATCGCCAAAACCTTCACCCTAAGCACCCCAAAATCTTTACCCTAACCACCCTCTATTCATGGTCCTAACCACCCCCAATTCGCAACCCTAAATACCCCAGGCTTGAAGTTCAAAGGTTTATGGAGTTCGTTGTGGTTGCAATGGCGGTTGTCTTAGAGTTCGAAGGATGCTGACGGTGAGGGTGGAGTTTGAAGGATGATGGTGACAAGGGTGGAAAGAGGATGACAGTGACATGGGTGGACAAAGGATGCCAATGGTGTTGGTGGTGGAGTCAATGTTGCGGTGGAAGTAATGGTGGTGTTGTTGGTGGGCGGTATGGCAATGGTGGCTAGTGGTAATTAGTAAATGGTGGTAATTATTTTATTAGGAGTAATTAGTTTTGGTTAATGAGGTTTAGTTTAATTTGTAATGAAAATTAAAGAATTATTATTAATATTTTAATTTGATAAGTAATGGCATTGTCGTAATTTTTGTGATTTTTTTTACCAAAGATGGAAAGTATAGAAACGTTTCCATTATTTTGTTACACCCATAAATGGCAAATGTTGTCATTTTTATGTTACGGAGGGAGTATTTATTTATTTTTAACTATCAGGAGATCCATTTGAGAGGGCTTTCTCCGTTTCCAACTAGTTGCATGCAACAAAGGGCCTATGCAAATTCTCCTAGGTAAAATTTTGTTTTTAAAGTGGGGCATGTGATGAAGAGAGAGGTGGAAACTGGAAAGAAATGAGATCCAAATAAGGCAGGGAGACAATAGTGGCATCTATTGTGCATCATCCAACTTTGGCAGATGCTGCAACTAATGAGAAACAGGGGAATTATATATATTATTCTACCCTGCTGCAAAGGCTAACTAGTAGAGTAGGGCACTTCTTGTAGGGAAGTAAGGAATGGAACTCGAATACCTCCTCCGTTTCAAAAAGGATGTCACACTTTTTTTTCACGCATATCAAGACGCCGATTTAAGGGTGTAAATTAGCATATTTTTTGACGAAATTTTTATACAAGCAAGAATGAGATTTTATATTACTTGTATTAAAATTTTGTTGAAAGATATGCTCGTTTACCACCTTAAATCGCTTTCTTGATATGCGTGAAAAAAAAAGTGTAACAACTGTTTTGAAACGGAGGAAGTAGACTTGAGCTACAAAGTATCTAAGCTTCCACCACTAGACACTAGGCCATGATTGAGAAATGAAGCTCTTGTGTGTATGATATCACTTGTTTGGTATGAAAATCCACCAAGGCACCAAGCTAATCTAGTTCTATGAGGAGCAAGTGTAACCAAGCCAAAAAAGAAAAACATATTCTACAGAGAAGCTTGTGTAACCAAGTGCAAAAGGGAAAAAGTAACACACACACACATGAGTACATACATACAGACATATACAGACAAGCAATAAATCTGATGAACTGAGTTGAAAATACCCCCTGATTGAATGGATCAAATACTCTTCAAAGCTTGAAAATAATACCTCCCAAAACAGATGATAGATAATAGATGTAGTGACTGCAAACATGCATAAGGCTACTTTTGTAAGTATTAGACCACTCCAAAAGATTTGGTGAGTCCCAAAGTATAAGACCACTAGCCAAACAAAATATTTATCAATCATCACCACCACAGACCCCAATTAGTTACAACATTTATAATTAGGTTAATTTTAGTTACAAACAGGTAAACCCCTATTAGATCAAACTGCCATCGTAATGCTTAATAAATTGCAGACGAAGATAATACAAAGATTTAGGAAACAAAGCCTTTAGGCTCCGTTTGTTTCGAAGGAAAACAATTTTCATGGAAAATCATTTTCTAGGAAAAACAATTTTCAACGGAAAATATGGATTCAAAGAATGTTTTCCTTTGTTTAATTAGAGGAAAACTTATGAAGGAAATGAAAAATGAAATAGAAATGAAGGAAGGATGGGAGAGTGAATAATGGAGAAGTAAGGAGTAGGCAGGAAAATGTGGCATTCCTTCTCTACAAAAGGAAAATGATTTTCCTATTCTAAAGTGACGTTTTCCACCATAAAGAAAATTGTTTTCCGCCCCTTTTTAAAACAAACAAAGGAAAATTAAAAGATGGAGGAAAATCATTATCCGGGAAAATGTTTTCCATCGAAACAAATGGAGCCTTAAGATTGAACATTACCGAAGCTATATAGCATTTAATGCCAAAAATCTGTTGCAAGCAATGATGACAATTCAATCTACAATAGGCACTCTCTTTCAAGAGACAAAGACTCCAAATTTTATTGGAGTAAACCACACAAATCTTTATATAATTCCAACTATTTGTTACTTTCCGGCAGTTATATAACACGTAGCTAGCAGCATGATAGGGTTAAGCTACCTATCAAGCCCTACACTGTAGATGCCCTATAACATGGTCATTCAGAATATCACATA
The DNA here is from genome assembly GCF_001683475.1 of Chenopodium quinoa. Taxonomy (NCBI): domain Eukaryota; kingdom Viridiplantae; phylum Streptophyta; class Magnoliopsida; order Caryophyllales; family Amaranthaceae; genus Chenopodium; species Chenopodium quinoa. Next base: position 3,304,298 of record NW_018744626.1, on the reverse strand, counting down.
ATAATACATGAAAATCTTGACCAAAAATGCAACCACCACAAACAACTTGAGAATCAAAAAGAGAGTGACTGTATTGGCGGAAGGTAAGAAGATCTGTGTGGATTTCCAGTGTACCAATTATAAGTGGCTTCCAGTCTGATAATTGGCGGGAATGGGATACCAGCATCAGCATCAGCATCAGGGTTAGATGCTTCCACCACAATACGCCGCACCAAGCGATGATAAGTATCAACTACTCTCACCACCCTCGCAAATTCCAGCTTCACCTTCTGCCCACTTTTTATACTCTGCAAATTAATTAAATGAGACAAGTACTAAATGCAGTACAAAATAACAAAAATAAATTAATGATATTAATACAATAAAGACTGAAATACCATTTTTCAAAATTTAAAAAAAAAAATGACTCAATAATAAATTTAGTAGTTTTAGTTTCTTACTAATGCTCTTCCAAGTTTTTCTAGTTTGCCTAGTACTTTTTACTTATTTTGCTTCATGTATTGGCTTCTTTAGGGACTGGGTTACGGTCCTTGGGATTCATGCTTGCTAATTTTCTTACTGTAAGTATCATGGCGTTCCATTTTATTAGCAGCAATTTACTGTAATTCTCCAGGGTGTTTTTTAAGCACCATAATATAGTATAAGTTCCTTTTTGATATCCGGGGGTACTGTTGATCCCCGGGAATCATTTCCGGGGTACTGTTGCGTAAAAGATGAAAATTTTTATTTGTTAGATTGTTCATCTATAAATTTGCGGAAAAAAAAAATTTACAACACATATTCATACTTTATAAAAAAATCATTGCAGTACACTGTACACTTCATTATTGTCCACGAATATGTATAGTATTGAATACTAGTATTAAATAGGATGAAAGATTGATTACGTTAGAATATGCTTGTAGATTAAACGGTAGGGATGATTATATAGTTAGGAGTGTAAAATATTCGGTTAAAACAAGGGCAAAATTGGGATATAAGCTTTTTAAAAAAATTAACTTATTAAAAAACGAATTTTTTAAAAATGAATGAATAAAGCAAGGAACCAACCTGATCCTTGTTGAATCGGTTGATGATCTTGTGAGCGATTTGGAGAGCTTGTTTTTTGGGTTTTTTCAGCCAATTCGTTTTCGTATGGTTGAATTTCAGCAGGATTGAAATGGGGATTCATATCTTTATTGTCCAAGTTGAATGTCCGAAGATGCTGCAAATACTCTTTCAATGACTTGTAATCGTTGTTCCAGAAACAGTGGTGTTCATACTGCGATAAATAGGGGCACTCTTTGTCAATTGAACAGGCTATATCAACCTCGTCCCAGATTTCTTCCCTAAGTCTCTGCATATTACTATGGTGTTGCACCGATGCAAGTTTCCCTCGATCCATGACCATGCTGCTCAATTTCCAATTCTTCGCTGCAAACTCTTCTCGTAAACCCCTCACCATTCCCATCTTCCAAGCCATCCCCATCTTCCTAGCCATCGCCCTTGCCATCGACATCCTTATAAGTTACTCGTACAATTACAAACAAACCTACTTCGGTTGGTTGATTCAAGCCCTAGCTTCACTGCTTTCGTTTTTCTTTTTCTGATACAAGAACAAGAAGATCCCTTTTTTATCTTGAGAATGGACTACAAGTTCACTAGATAATCGTTACATTGTGCTCTATGGGTATGGGCCAAAGCCCATAATTCAAAGTAAAGGCCACACTCTTTTAATCAACTAGGTTAGATCATGTGTCATGCACGGTAATTTCTATTATTTAAATTAACATTGTAATTTTAATATGTTATATTTTTTTTAATCATATAATTTGAATGCTGAATAATATATATATATATATATATATTAAAAAAAAAACCTAAGAATAATCAACATGTGTCAAACTTGGCAGTATTTATTAAAGTGTCCATAGTTAATTATAGATTATAAATTGATTAAAATTTAGATTATAAATTATCTAAGGAAATAACAAAAATATCATTTGTTGATTTGATATTTGCATTTCATTGTAAAAATTTTTAGCTTCTATTACATAATTGTTAAAAATAAATAAATTCAAGAAAAAAAATATGATTTTTTTAAGGGAAAAAAAATATATATGATCTTGTTGTTTCCTCAAACAAAAAAAAAATGATCTTCTAGTAAACGTAGTACATAATTAATATATACCTTCCCAAAATACAAAAAGCTTCATATTTCACAAATTATATTAAAATTATATATTTTCCCAAAAAAAAAAAAAACTAAATCTTCTATTATACTCTATAAGTAGTTATTATAATATATATGTAAAGATTTGTTACTTAAATATAATTTATTTAAAAAAAAAAGACTAAGGACACACCAGGAGATGACACGTGTCATTGCTAGTGTGTCTTTTAGTATATAGTTATTGATTCACCGGAATATTATTTTAACTTTTTCTTGTACAAATCATAACAATCTATGGGTTCGTTTGGCATTGCTGTGTTTTTCTGTTTTTTGGTTTTTTGTTTTCTAAAAGTACATGATATGTGTCCCATAATGAATCAAAAAATATATAAACTTATTAAAATTATGATAATTTTGAAAACTGACAATAAAAAAAATGGAAACACCTTTTTCTTGTTTCCTGATAAGTAGAAGATTTTTACCTCACTGGTTGTAGCCCTAAGACCTCTTTTGTAAAATAACACAATAACAAGAATTTATGTTATAATAAGAGAAAAATCTTTAGATAATTGTTTAACAACTAAGGGGTCTGTTCACATTTACTTAATTTCAGTTCTAATAAGTTCAGATCAGTTCAGCTCCAATCATTCAGTTTAATTCAGTTCTTTTCTTTCCCTCTCTCATAAAATACTCATTTCAGCTCAGCTCCAATCAGTTCAATTCAATTCAGTTCATTTCAGCTCACTTCAGTAAATTTGAATAGACCCTAAGACTTATAATTATGATAAATTTATTGATTATATCGTAGTCAACATGAATTATATAAAAATACTTTTACTAAAGATATATTGTGCTTGATTTAGAAGGGGGAAGGGAGGGGTTAGGGGAAAAGAAAGAAGAAACCGATCCCTCTATCTCTCCCGACTTCTGTCTATCTCCATCTTTTTTCCGACCTCCCTCTCTTGCTATTAACTTTCAAATTTTATTTTATACACTTATCTCAATAAGTATTTGTATTATATAAAAATCACTTATCCTTAAATTATGAGTCCAACACTTACTTGTATATGTTCATTTTAATTTGAGTAAGGTATATATCTTACATTAAACTGATGCAAGCACCCTTTTACCAATCTTCCAATCGCCTTGATCGCACCACCTAATTTGTCAATCCTCCAATCGCTTTGATCGCACCACCCATTTTGTCAATCCTCCAATCACCTTTAATCGCACCACCCAATCTGTCAATCCTCCAATCACCTTGATTGCACCACCCAGATTGTCAGTCCTCCAATCGCCTTGATCGCACCACCCAGTTTGTCAATCCTCTAATCCCCTTTATTGCACCACCCATCGTAACACCCAATTTGCCAATCCTCCAATCGCCTTGATCGCACCACCCAGTTTGTCAATCCTCTAATCCCCTTTATCGCACCACCCATCGTAACACCCAATTTGTCAATCCTCCAATCGAACCACCCAGTTTGTCAATCCTCTAATCCCCTTTATCGCACCACCCATCATAACACCCAATTTGTCAATCCTCCAATCGCACCACCCAGTTTGTCAATCCTCTAATCCCCTTAATCGCACCACTGACAGGGTAAAGTCGTATCCCCTATTAAAAAATAAATACCTAACTCCTCTAACTAAAGTAGATAGGGAAGTACGGTCGATCTCCACAGGGAAACAAGTCTTTCTAATCCTAATTAACTAAAATACTCTAGATTATGAAGTAACCAATATTTATATTTGAATAAGAAACTAAACTACTAAGATTGAGAATAGGGAGAAAACAATATATAAAAGGATCTAGGGCATAGGTTCACCAATAAATAATACTCCAGGGTAAAACATAATAATCAATCATTGACATTGCATAAATAACATGATTAACAGGCTCTCGCAATTTATTAATCAACTTAGATCTAACATGCTCTCGCAATTTACTAGATCTAAGTTCTTATTGAAAATAGCCTTTAATATCAAATTAACATCAGCTCGATTCATCAATTCAATATTGCTATACTTTTACAAGCCATAATTGTAAAGCGTTAAAACAATTCAATAAGAAATTATCATGCAAAATCAATAATAGTCAATCATCAATGCATCAATTAACAGATCGTAAAAGGCTTTCGCTACGTATTACAATCACAGAATTAATCTACCGGTATTAAAACTCATCTCTCGAATCTCGACTTAACCATTTATAAATTAATCTGCCTATTGAAACTAGACCTAAACATCAATTCTCATATGTCGAATCTCGAATCAATATTGTCAAACTCATGCATAAAAGATCAGGCCTAATCTAGTCACAGAGCATTAAATCAATCAATAGGAAATTAATCTAGCATTGATAATTAACAATAATAATTTACCCCTTCATATTATTTATGGATCCCCATAAACCCTAGAATTAAACTACTCACACATAGTAGAAACTAAACTAATCAAAGCAATAAAGAAAGACATGATTAAAGGAATAAAATAAATAGCTAAGATTAAGAGAAAAGAAATCGTTACCAAAATAAATCTGGAATTAAGAGTAGATTAAGAATCAAGGTTTGAGAGAAAGAAAATCTAAGAGAACAATTAAGAGAGTAAAAAAAAGAGTAAAAGAGAGAGAAAAAGAAGAGAGTGTTCCTAAAATCGTATTACGGAGGAGTATTTATACTCCGTACAAATCCTAAACTAAAACAAACTAAAACGACGCTAATCGTCAACTAATAAATACACGCGCCCGATCGGGCGCGCCTTTTTGCTCGATGTACTAATCTCGCGCCCGGCCGGGCGTGTCACCGGGCACCAACCTTAGCTTCTCCCGCCCGGCCGGGCGCGCCTCCGGGCGCCAGCCTCTTTGGCCAGGCGGCTCACTTGGGACACTATTTGGAATACGATTGGGCTCCAATTCTTTGGGCCAATCTGGGTTTCCTCTTCCGGTCTTGAATACTCGGTCCAAATGCCCCGGTATCACCTATACCGAGCCCTTAATCACCGGTTTGATGGCTCTAACCGGTCTTGGGCTATAGAATCTGATCGTGCTTCTCCAATGTTCGTGATTGCTCCAAAATATCTCGGGAAAATACCCCAAAAGTGTAATTCCCTGCAAAATTCAACCAAATCTACGCACTAGAAAACATCAATTAGTAATAAAAGTGGCTATAAAGAGCCAAAAACACTACCAATTATGACCAAGGGACGGGGTAAAATACTATATAAAATAGACACATCAACCACCCATCATAACACCCAATTTGTCAATCCTCCAATCACACCATCCAGTTTGTTAACCCTCTAATCCCCTTTTATCGCACCACCTGACAGGGTAAAGTCGTATCCCCTAATCAAAAGTAATTCATAAATCCTCTAACTAATGTAGATAAGGAAGTAGGGAATCCACAGAGAAACGAGTCTTTCTATTCCTAATTAATTAAAGTAATCTAAATTATAAAGTAACCAATATGTAAATTTGGATATGAAACTAAACTACGAAGAATAAGAATAAGGAGAAAACAATGAATAAAAGGATCTAGGGCATAGGTTCACCAATAAATAATATTCCAGGGTAAAACACAATAATCAATCATCAATGCATACATTAATCAAATCATAAAGGGTTTTCGCTACGTATTACAATCACACAATTAATTTACCGGTATTAAATCTCATCTTTTGAATCTCGACTTAACCATTTATAAATTAACCTGCCTATTGAAACTAGACCTAAACATTAATTCTCATCTGTCGAATCTCGAATCAATATTATTAAACTTATGCATAAAAGATCTGCGCAAATCTAGTCACAGAGCATTAAATCAATCAATAGGAAATTAATCTAGCATTGACAATTAACAACCATAAATTACCCCTTCATATTATTTATGGATCCCCATAAACCCTAGAAATAGAACTACTCACACATAATAAAAACTAAACTAATCAAAGCAATAAAACAAGACATGATCAAAGGAATAAAATAAATAACTAAGATTAAGAGAAGAGAAATCGTTACCAAATAAATCTGGAATTAAGAATAAGTTAAGAACAATGTATAAGAGAGAGAAACTAATCTAAAATCTAAGTAGAGAGAGAAAATCTAAGAAATAATTAAGAAAGAGTAAAAGAAGGTGCCTAAACTCGTTTTACGGGAAAGTATTTATACTCCGTAAGAATCCTCAATTAAAACAAACTTAAACGTCGAATAATTAACTCCTAACAATAACACGCGCCCGATCGGGCGAGGCACCGCCCGATCGGGCGCGCCTTTTTCCATCAGGCACATTTCTCGCGCCCGGTCGGGCGTGACTTCAGGCGCCAGCCTTTGCTTCCCTCGCCCGGCGGGGCGCGCCTCCGGGCGCTAGCCTCTTTGGTCGGACGGCTCTCTTGGGCCACTATTTGGACTTCGATTGGGCTCCAATTCTTCGGGCCAATCTGGGTTTCCTCTTCGGGTCTTGAATACTCGGTCCAAATGCCCCAATATCACATATACCGAGCCCTTAATCACCGGTTCGATGGCTCTAACCGGCCCTGGGCTATAAAAACTGGTCGTGCTTCTCCAATGCTCGTAATTGCTCTATAATATCTCGGGAAAATGCTCCAAAAGTGCAAATCCCTGCAAAAGTCAACCAAATCTACGAAAACACTAGAAAACACCAATTAGTAATAAAAGTGACTCTAAAGAGCCAAAAACACTACTAATTATGACCAAGGGACGGGGGTAAAATACTATATAAAATAGACACATCACCACCCATCGTAACACCCAATTTGTCAATCCTCCAATCGCACCACCCAGTTTGTCAATCCTCTAGCTAATCCCCTTTATCGCACCACCCATCGTAACACCCAATTTGTCAATCCTCCAATCGCACCACCCAGTTTGTCAATCCTCTAATCCCCTTTATCGCACCACCCATTGTAACACCCAATTTGTCAATCCTCCAATCGCACCACCCAGTTTGTCAATCCTCTAATCCCCTTTATCGCACCACCCATCGTAATACCCAATTTGTCAATCCTCCAATCGCACCACCCAGTTTGTCAATCCTCTAATCCCCTTTATCGCACCACCCATCGTAACACCCAATTTGTCAATCCTCCAATCACCCTAATCGCATCACCCAGTCTACCAATCCTTTAATCACCCTTCTTAGACTTACACCGGTATAATTTTGTATTTGTTATTGATTTTAATCAACATACCCATATATTACATTAATTCCTTTGCAGCATAATCTATTCCATCAGATTTCAACTTTGATCAATGTTAACAACTATACTTAATTTCATTACAAATAAAACATTAGAATTGAAATCAACTACACATATAGAATCGAATAATTACACATTAATCACCAAGTATAGATCACCAAATTGGGGGACCGCTCGCGTAGCGCGCGGGCCAACAACTAGTAAAGCATAAAAATAGAAATGTGCCTAGGCTTTAGTCAAGATGATGTGCTAAAAGTATAACAAAGACATATTTGGGGTGCTTAGGTAAAAAGGAGTCCAAAAATGGAGCCTCCTTAACCTAACCTGTAATACTCTGTATTGTCATACGTATTTTCTAATTAATTAATTAGGAATTATTTTATAAAAAGGGTATTTTAGTAAATTTATTATTTGAAGCCAAAATGATATTTGAATTTAGACTCCAAAAGTATTTCGAAATCTAATTATTACTTTGGATAAGATTTATTATCCATTTATCTTATTTTAAAAACCGGATTATTTTTATATCTCGGATATTTTAATTAAAGCAAACTTATATTTTATTAATTATATTAAATGGCCGGAAATTCTTATTTATTTAGCTATAAAATTCAAATTTTCTATGTATATAAAATATGATTTTCTTAGTTAATTATTGGTGAATAATTGGTAATTTAATTAATTAATTATTCTATATTTTTTACATAATTATTTTTATTCCTTAAACCGAGCAAAAAGCCAAAAATCTTCCTAAATACTGAGCTATGGAAAGCTCGAGATTTTCGGCCCTCTTGTATTATTTTGGGGGAAATTATTTTGGTAAATTGTATTTTTAATTATCTCCCAAAATCTCTTATTTTCCTTAATTCTATTTCTTTATCTTTTTAATATTTGATCATCAAATTCTCTTGCCTTTTATTCTCCTTAATTATTCCCCAAGCAATTCCAATTTCCTTATTATTTTTCATGACAATCATACCTTTCATATTTAATTACACACAATCACCTTAATATCAAAATCTTCCTTAATTCTTTTATTCACTTCTCCAAGTAATTCCATAAACCCTACTTGCCATAATTCTTCCTAAATTCTCTTGCCATAATTCTTGCAATAGCTAGCTTATAAATACTCATACCTCTCACGTTCTTCACACCAATTCTCTTCTTCTCTTACTCTCCTTCTCCTCTTTTCTAAATTAAAGGAAATCAGCCCGTACATCTTTGGAGCCAATTTTTGGGCACTTCTATTCAGTTTTGGGGCATTTCTATTTCACAGAAAATTGTTTTTGTTAGAAAATCCTTGAGGTTAGACTCAAGAATCACCCAATTCAGAGTTATATCGAAGGAATTACAACCTCTTCTGCCTATTCTTTCCAACGCAAATCCAATTCTTCTCTTTTCCTTGGTTTCTTATCTTTTCTTCTTCTCTTCTCTTATTCAATTATTATTATTATAGGGGATTTATAAATTATTATTATGAGTACTTTTAATTAAATAAAATCAAATTTTTAATGATGTTTATGAGAAATTAATTTAAAAGGTTCATGTACATATAGTTAGGGTTTTTTTTTTTAATTATTTGTTAACCTTATATTGATTAAGGTTATATTTATTTGTAGGGTGTGTTTGATCAAGAGTCTTGAGGTTTTAAAGTAATTGGATTTTAATGAGGAATTGGTTTTATTGAATTTGACTATCGATTATTATTATAGTTGAAATTGGTTTTGGAATTATGAGTTGGAATTATTGGTTTAATTATTGGAATGGATGGAATTGATTTTAAAATCATGTTTGCTAATAAGTTGAGTTTACATTATCTTGCACTTATCTAACTTAGCATATTTTGCTAACCCTTATTCCTTATTTTGTTTTGGTTCGCCCTGTTTACCATAATGGTAAGCAGTGTTAACTAATTTCAGGTGGAGTCAATGATTGAGCATTTGGAGTCCCGGGAATGGTTTCACCTAGATTAGGAAATGTTGGTCTTTATGTTTATTTTTGAGTACTCATGACTATATTTACTATTTATGGTTTATTATTAATAAAAGAAGAATATTGAATTTTTCCTCTGCAAAGTATTGATTTTGTTTAGTAAGTTTTGAGTAGCCTTGCGTAATCACGTGGCGGTAATACGCCCAAATCTATCTCTATGGTATAATTATACGTATTATACTAGTATTTCCAAATAGGGAGATTTGGGGGTGTTAAATAACCCCTAGTAGAAAATTAGTTGTGTGAAAAGTGTTTTAAGAGGGTTGTGACATCTTTAGTGGGAAGGTCAAAAGTGACAACCACACTAAGATAAAACCTCTTTTATGGGCACTAGTTGTGATTAGGGATTTCCCTAATCACAACATCATCGAGGCCGAAACAATGTTGCAAAATAGTGGAAAAGAGGAGTAAAATAAGAAAATAAAAGTAATAAAAAGAAGTTGTTCGGAGGTTCTCTGTATTTACCGATTAGGATGCGGCGATGTCGAACATAAGGTGCTTGCAACGGAGTTGATGAACCTTGTCGAAAGGTTCTTGAAATCGCTTAGCGATGCTTGGAAGTGTGCTTGAGATTTCTTAGCAATGCTTGGAGTGGGTTTGAGTGTGTTTACAAGCTTGAAAATGTGGAAATGCTCTTGGTTTGCCCTCCGTTTTGTGCAAAATGCTCTCGTAAACGTGGCTAAGAGGTACGGAAATGGGTGAAAAGGGGGGTATTTATAGCCCCGGGGAGCTGCAAACCTTTGTGGGATGCATGTACCCTACGTGCCACGCAAGGCCACGTGTCACCCATGTGTTGCACGCAGCAAGTCTGCGTGCCATGCAGGACTTGTCCGGCAGCGCACGCTTACATCATCCCACTTTCTAGCCAATGAGAGACTAGATGCATGATTTGATGTCAGGATTTGATGGTTCTAAGATGATTTTTGATGGTTATGGACCCGAATCGGGATTTAGGTCCAATCCAGCTCAATTAGGGGCCTAGTTTCATGATTCTGACCCTCGAGACTTCGATATGGCATTAGACACATCGCTGGAGACCTTTAAAATACTACTACAAAAAGTAGCAAAGAGACTCGTTGAAAAATGCTTTACAAACCGCCAAACAACGGGTCTCTAGCTATGAGGTCTGTCAGATAAACAAACCGCCTCTTTGGAGGGGTCTGTTTAAAAAACATAACAGACTCGTTAATTAAGAAGTCAGGTTTGTCAGACTAGTAAATTGAAAAATTATTTAGAAGGATAAGAGACCTGTTATCTAACATAACGGGTCTTTTTGGTGGGGTATCAAACATACCCCATATGCGACATAACATGTCTCTTTCTTCTTTTTTTTTTTTGTTTAAAAAAAAATTCTCGTGATTTTTTTTATTATATATAGTATTTTGAAATTTAATTTCATTGTGTTACTTAATTGACTGAATAAAATGTAAACTTTAAATATATAATTAAACAAACCAACATAGATTAATTATTGAAATTTACAAAATAATTACTAGAATTTACAATTGGTAGCTTATTGAATAATTTACAAGTATATACTCCATACAACCTGTTTGGGTCCAATTTAGTCCAATTGGGCTTAGGCATTAAATGATCTAATTAAAAGCCCAAAGTCAAGGTTCATCTCTCCAATTGTGCTAAAGTCAAAGATCAGTCCTCAAGGCAAGCCAATTGGGCTAAGGCCCAACTTCTCCATGTATGCAGAGGTATAAAAGCCATCAATATTACATTTGTACATTCATTCAAGCAAAGCCTCAAGCAATTAATTATCTTGCATAGTGTTCTCTTTCTACGCACTGTACTGACTTTAGCATCGGAGGGGCCTTCCTCGGCAACACACCCGAGGCTAGTTTACGTGTGTTTACTGTGCAGGAAACCTTCGGCCCAACATTACTTGGATCGAATCTAGTCTTCTCCACTTCATCGGACCTTCGACAAGGTCCCATTGTTTTCACCCGAAACAATTTGGCGCCGTCTGTGGGGAAGACTTTCAAAAATCTTTAAGCCAAATTTCTAACCAAGATCATCTTGCAATTATCTTAGTAGCAATGGCTAAGAACCGCAAGAGCAAAGGCCTCCGTCAAGGAGCAGGCGAAAAGCCTAAAACCCCTACACCATCACCCTCGCCGGACCGGAACTCTCCTAAGGGTGCCAGCTTGGGGGGAGGATCATACAGGGAGGATTCCCTTTCTCCCGTAATTCATAACTCTCATCATAGGCCGAGTCACTCTCGGTCTAGCAGGGGTGAGTCCGATCATAGGACACATTCAGTGCCCCAAAGCCAGCCATCGACTGTGCGCTCTCATTCCCATACTTGGCCGAGGACCCCTTTGACGGGGCCCAGCTCGGAGGAGGTGGCAAGAGCGCTGGCAGTGCTCATGGAGGCAATGAGGGCACAAAATATGCCACCACCTCGTGATCGAACTCCTCCGCATACCCGGCGTCAACGGAGGAAGCTAGACCATGATGGTGGGAAGCTTCCTTCCTTCCGGGAACTGGAAGAGTGGGAAGAGGATACCTGGAAAACTGAAAAAGAGAGGAAAAAGAACCCTCAATTTTTCAAAGGATCCTCATCCTCCCGACCAGAAACGCATAAGAGCAGATGCTCAGCTTCTCGGCCGGAATCTACTCACCGAGAACCTGAGACTGTTCGCCGAAGCGTCCTCGACCGACTTGGCGGCAAGGAACCGAGCGTGCACAGTCGCCTCTCGTTCCCTGCGGCCGAGGCCCAGACTTCCCAGCCAGGGAAGAAAACCACTCCTACCTCTCTAAGAGGGCGGAGCGCGGTCCCTTCGGCCAGGAACAAGGGCAAGGCCGTTATGCTACCGTCAGTTCGCCATTCGAGCAATGGATACTAGAAGAGCACGTGCCCACGGTTAAAATACCGTCGCACATCACATATGACGGGACCTCGGATCCGAAGGACCAAGTGGCCTCGTATGAGACTCATATGCATCTTTGCCCCAGATCCGAAGCGACTTGGTGCAAATATTTCCCAACCACTCTCAAAGGGGTCACGCAAGCGTGGATCTCCAAGGGAGTAAAGCAAGGCTCCATAACAAGGTAGGATGATCTGTCCTCCAAGTTTAGGAGCAAGTTTTCCACGGCAAACCGCCGAGAGAAGACTACTGCAGAACTCATGAGTCTGCAACACGGGGAAACCGAAAGCCTCCGAGACTATCTGACCCGTTTCAGTAACGAGTCATCCAGCGTCTCTCAGCTGGACCAGGGGCTAGCCGTTTTTGCAATGCAGAATGGCCTTCAGCCCGGGAAGTTCCTAGACTTCATGGTCATGCATACCCCGCAGACCTTGGAGGAAGCTCTGAATGCCTCGGATAAGTTCATCCGAGCCGAAGAATGGAACAAAGCGAAAACCTAACCTCAATTCGGGGGAGGGAAACAAAGACAAATACCCTTGTCTGAAGGCCAAGGCCATAAGGCAAAGGGAAAGTCAAAGGCCTCGGAGCAATCTTCGGCCAGCGACCCAAAGAAGGAAAAATCTGCCTCATACACAGGCAGATACGAGTCCTACACTCCGCTCTCTCTTCCACGCGCCAAAATTTACAGCGTGACGATGGAGGAGCAGAGTTACCGAAAGCCGAGACCACTCCTAGAATGGTATCAGCGAAAAAATAAAAATCAGTGGTGCGAGTTCCACGAATCTCCGGGACACAACACTGAGGAGTGTATCCAACTGAAGGACCAGATAGAGGACATGGTCCGGAAGGGATACTTGAAAAAATACATCGCGGATCACCGCGAGAAAAAAGAGTCCGAGAAGTCAGCAAAGGACTCTCGGCAAGACCTCGACTTCCCCCGGAAGAACAGTAAAAAGCCGGAGGGGAAATTCTCTCCGATCAATGTTATCTCGGGAGGAATATGCTCTCGGAGGGAGCACAAGCGACACCTTAGGGCTTTGACTCACCAGGTGAACAACGTTGACATTCAGTCTCCCCAATCGCCGGTGCCGAACATGACGTTCACAGCCGCCGACTGCCGGGGGATAACGTTCCCTCACGAGGATCCGTTGGTGATCATCGCCACGGTGGCCAACCACGACGTCAGTAAGGTCCTTGTTGACGGTGGCAGCGGAGCAAACATTCTGTTCCGAAAGGCCTACAATCAAATCAAGCTGAAGCCCAAGCACCTTACGCCGGTACCCTACCCGGTATCCGGGTTCAACGGGGCTTTAACTTATCCAGATGGGAAGGTGACACTTCCTATCACCATCGGCTGCGATGAGGCAGCCAGGAACGTCATGATTGAATTTTTGGTCATTGACGCTCCTTCAGTGTACAACGTGATTTTGGGGAGACCCATAATTCATGAGATCCAAGGGGTCGTCTCAACTTATCATCAGCTGATGATTTACGTCTCAGATGCTGGCTTCCCCGAAAGGATACAGGGCAACCAAAAGGACGCCCGAAGGTGCAACTACCTCAAGCCATCCAGTAGTCGCCCAGATGACGACAAGGATGAGGAGGAGAAAGAAAAAGAAAGAGAGCCAAGCACAAAATAGCCGAAAGGCCTAAGTGCTTCGGCCCAAGGATCTGTACCCAGAGGTAAAGGGCCCGAAAGGGAAAAGGCTAGCTCTTCAGCTGAACAGCAAGACTCAGAGAGCCAGCCGAAGAACAAAAAGACTGGGACACCTGCTGACATAGGCAACAGACCAGATTATGAAGAGTCCAGTCCATCAACAATGGACATGGACCAACAGACTGAAATAGTTGAGTTGGCCGAAGGAGACGTTGAGAAATGTGTAACAATCGGGATGGACCTTGATCCGAACACCCGTTGTGAACTTATTCAGCTCCTTTGGGACAAAAGAGATGTGTTTGCTTTCTCGGCAGCTGATATGCCCGGGATAAGTCCAGACCTCATCTCCCATAAGCTTAATGTTGACCCAACGTGTCGACCAATTAAGCAAAAGAAGCGGAATTACTCCGCTAATAAGAACCGAGACATCGCAGCCGAGGTCAAAAAATTGCTGGAGGCAGGCTTCATCGAACCTTGCCAATATCCAGAATGGCTGGCAAATGTGGTGATGGTTCAGAAGGCCAATGGTACCTGGAGGATGTGCGTTGACTTCACGGACCTAAATAAGGCTTGTCCGAAGGATTTCTATCCCTTGCCGAGGATCGATCAGCTAGTCGATTCGACAAGTGGCCATGCCTTGCTTAGTTTCATGGACGCATTCTCGGGGTATCATCAGATCTTCATGCACCCCGACGATCGAGCAAAGACAGCATTCGTCACGAACGCTGGGGTGTACAATTACAAAATGATGCCCTTCGGATTGAAAAATGCGGGGGCAACCTATCAAAGGCTGGTGGATCAAGTTTTTTCCGATCAAAAGGGCCGAAACATGGAAGTCTATGTCGACGATTCGATCGTCAAAAGCAAAAAACCTGAGGACCATGTTAAGGACCTGGCTGAAACTTTCGCCACCTTAAGAAAGCATCAAATGAAGCTGAATCCGAAGAAGTGTGTCTTCGGCGTGAAGTCAGGGAAATTCCTTGGGTTCATAGTCAGCAAAAGGGGGATTGATGCCAATCCCTCCAAAGTCAAAGCAGCGCTCGACCTTCCTGAGCCGAAAACAAAGCGGGATGTTCAGCGGAAGAATGGCAGCCCTCTCGAGGTTCATTTCCAGAGCTTCGGATAAGGGGTTACCTTTCTTCAAAGCCCTGAAACTCCCGAAAACAAAAGAGCTCGTTTGGGAGGAAGAGCAAAAAGACGCCTTTAAACAGCTTCAGGAGCATCTGGCTCAACTCCCAACGCTGGCTAGCCCAGCAGAAGGAGAAACTTTGTACCTGTATGTGGCCGTTAGCCCAGCCACCATCAGAGCAGTACTGCCGAAGGAAGAAAGTAAAAGTCAGCAACCGATCTACTTTGTCAGTCATACACTGACGGATGCCGAGACTCGCTACCCTCTACTCGAGAAAGTCGCTTTTGCGGTAGTAGTAGCTGCTCGGAAGCTGAGGCCCTATTTTGATTGCCATCATATAGTGGTCTTAACTGATCAGCCGTTGGAAAAAGTTCTCGGCAAGGTTGAAAAATCTGGTAGGCTAGCCAAGTGGGCTTTTGAGCTCACCGAATTCAGCATCAGCTACCGTCCGAGGGCTGCCATTAAGGCTCAAGCTCTAGCGGATTTCTTGGCCGAATGCTCATACCAAGAAGCGCTAGACAATGAAAAGAAAGTCTGGACCGTGTTTACGGATGGATCTTCCACCGAAAACGGTTCGGGGGCAGGAGTAGTGATAACTTCTCCCGAAGGCAAATCCTTTGAGTATGCACTAAAATTTTCTTTTAAGGCCTCGAACAACGAAGCCGAATATGAGGCAGCAATCGCCGGCCTAGAATTGTGCATCTCCCTGGAAGCCGATCATGTCTGCCTGAAAACAGACTCTCAGCTAGTTGCATATCAGATTAGCGGCAGCTACGAGGCCAAAGAGCCCTCCATGATAGCTTATCTTGCCAAGACCAAGTCAGTCATTGCAGAGCTGAAAACTTTTGAGGTTCAGCTGATCCCAAGGGGTCAGAATACTCAAGCCGATGCACTCTCCAAACTTGCCAGTTCAACTCTTACCGAGCTGAACAGATCTGTATATGTAGAAGTGCGTCGAGAGAGAAGTGTCGACGAAGCACCTGAAGTGTGCTGCGCTGACCCAAAGCCTAGTTGGATGGACCCCATCCTAGCTTTCAAGCTTCGGGGAGAAACTCCCGAAGATAAAGCTTTGGCCTCCAAGATGAAGAGAACCAGCTCAAGGTTCATTGTCTTTAGGGGGGAAATTCTAAAAAAGTCCTTCTCAGCCCCATTGCTGAAATGCGTGGGACCAACAGATGCAGATTATATCCTACGGGAGATTCACCTCGGCATCTGTGGGAACCACATTGGGGGAAGGACCTTAGCCCACAAGGCATTGAGGGCTGGATATTACTGGCCCACCATGATCGCAGATGCTAAGGAGCTGGTCCGGAAATGCGAAAAATGTCAAAAATACGCTCCAGTTATCCACCAGCCAGCAAGGGATCTTCAGCCGATCCTTAATCCACTCCCGTTTGCCCAATGGGGACTGGATATACTAGGACCATTTCCAGAGGCTGTGTACCAGAAAAAATGGCTGATAGTTGGTGTTGACTACTTCAGTAAATGGATCGAGGCCGAAGCAGCCTCGAACATTACAGAGCAAACTGTTAGAAAATTTATCTGGCAGAATATCATCACTCGTTTTGGCATCCCGAGAGCATTTGTCTTCGATCATGGGAGGCAATTTGATAACTTACCATTGAAGCGGTATACAGATCAGTTCGGCATCAAACTAGCATATTCAGCGGTATGCCACCCGCAAAGTAACGGACAAGCCGAAGCTGCAAATAAACAGATCCTAAATGCCCTCAAGAAGAGGGTGGAAGATCAAAAGTCCAAGTGGCTGGAGGAGCTCCCTAGAACCCTTTGGTCCCTTCGGACAACTGAAAAAGAGGCAACGTGCTATTCACCTTTTGAACTGGTGTATGGTGCCGAAGCCGTTCTTCCAGTAGAAATTGGCTCTGAGAGCCTACGAGTGCACCACTTCTCGGCTCAGAATGAGCGACTGATGAGGGAATCTCTCGATTTCCTCGACGAAGTAAGAGACTCAGCCCGAGACAGAATGGCCGCTTATAAGCAGAGAATCAGCAAATTTTATAACCGAAGGGTCCATGCAAGGCCTCTTAAAATTGGAGACCTTGTCCTTCGGAATGCTGCTGCAGTTCAGAAAGGCCGAATCCATGGGAAACTCTCAGCTGCATGGGAAGGGTCTTATGAAATCTGTGATGAGCTTCAGCCAGGGACATACCGACTTCGGCAGTTGGATGGAACTGAGTTGAAAAATCACTGGAACGCTGATGTACTGAAAAAATATCATGTGTAAACCCTTCGGGGAAGAACAATCTTTGTAAGTACATTTTGAACTAATGAAAGGCCTTGGAGCCGCCATTTATATAAATATTTGCAACTTTTTATCCTTTCAAAGTTTTCTCGATTCTATCTACTCTTTAAGGGTTTTTTATTCAGCCTCGTCTGAAACCTTCGCCTTCGGGTAACTGGGTTTCAGATTGCTGACAAAACTCGTCTTTTTAAAAAACACTGGTCTTTCAGCTGAAGTCAAACTTTAGTAAGACTTGTTCTCCAAAGACATGAGTTCATGGACAATTCTGGGATATTGCCTTAACTGAGCCTTGTATCCCAGAAAGCCATTATCCGAAACATTGCCTTCAGTTGGCCCTGTGTTTCGGATATCCATTTTTCAATGATAGACAGAAAATCAAGGATAACAGCAACTGTTGGAAATTGTTTATTCAGCCTCGTCTGAAACCTTCGCCTTCGGGTAACTGGGTTTCTGATTGCTGGCAAACTCGTCTTTTTAAAGAACTCTAGTCTTTCAGCTGAAGTCAAGCTTCAGTAAGATTTGTTCTCCAAATGCATGAGTCCATGGACAATTCTGGGATATTGCCTATCCCAGAAAGCCATTATCCGAAGCATTGCCTTCAGTTGGCCCTGTATTTCGAATACCCATTTTTAAGAAATACAGAAATTGTTTATTCAGCTGAAGCCATACTTCAATTTCTATGGGGGGGGGGGGCAAGAAGCACTACCAGTGCAAGTTTATGTTCAGCAGAATTGAAGAAACAGTAAAGCACTCAAAAACAAAGTAGCTGAAGAAAAGAACATCAAATTAATAATTTATGCTCAGAAATTGAGCTACAAGTTCAAATAAGTTAAGAAACTATATCGGCAGCCGCCCACAAGCGTAAAATAACAGCTGCCGAAATACGTACAGAAGCAAAAAAATAAACTGTTTTGTACGACAAGGCAAGCTGAAGCAAAAAACAAACAAGGCAAAAATTCAGAAAGCGGCAAGTCTAAAGTTGAGCGCATGATGAACCGCAAGATTCTGAAGGCGACTGCCCGAGTTCCTATGCTTCAGCCCGAGGATCAGACTGGTCAACATTGTTGGGCCCCATGGTGGTCTCAGCCCCAGCAGCAGAAGAAGCAGGCTTTGCACTCTGGCGAGCCTCCCTTTCCCTCTGTTCAGCCTCCAACTCCATTCTCTCAACTTCTTCTTCGGCTTCCTCAGCCTTAAGGATTTCAGCTTCGACTGGAGTTGCATACTTCATATGAGGGTCTTCGGGATCCTGGACCCATTCAGCACATTGGGACCTGTCCAACTTCGGCTCAGCATGAAGGCAGACTCTTCGGCACACTCTGAACCCGTTTCTGAAACCCATTTCATATTCTTCCTGGGTATAGACACGGACTTTGAGTAGAGCCTCAGCATCAGCCAACTTCTTCTGGGTCTCCTCCAAGCCTTCCTTGGATTTCTTCAGCTCATCGGCGAGCTTGAAGGAGGAACCTTTTAGCTCATTCAGCTGCTGCTGAACTTGGGAAGTCTCTGTCTGGGCCTGGGCCACTTCTTCCTTTTTGGCCATCAGCTGATCCTCAGCTTCTTGGAGCTTAGCTCTCTGAGCTTCAGCAGCAGCAGCAGCCTCTGAGAGTTGGACATCCCTGGCTTGGAGCATCTCTTCAGCAGCCATTCTGCTGGCTTCAAGAGCTTCTAGCCGTTGCTGCACTTCAGCTTGTGCAGCAGCTCCTTCCTGGATTCGGCTCTCAATGGTAGCCTTGAATTTGGAGATGTCCACTCCCATGTGCTCTTGGAGGAATTTTTCCCCTTCCATCAGTGGGGGAAAAAACTTCCTTCTCCATAGCATCGCAGAAGGTTTTGAAGGCTTCAGCAGCTTTTTTCTCATATTCTTCACCCTTCTGCTGCTTCTCTTCAGCTGCTGCTTGCTTCAGCTTAGCAAGCTTTAACTCCTCTTCGGCTACCTTTTTGTCGTGCTCGGCAGCGTCTACCCTATCTTGTAGGGTATCTATCAGCTCTACAGTGAGAGTCTGATTGTGCACGAACTGAAAACAGAAGCACAAGTTAAAATAAAAAATAGAGCTGAATTTTAGAGGAAATAAAGGCAAGGAAAATCACCTGCATCATCAGCAGTTGGTTAGACCTGGCTGGGTCAGGAACTGATCTGCTGGATTCGCCCATCCCAGCAGTGGCCTTCAGCGACCAGATTCTTGCCCTATCTACTTCGGACATGCCAGCAAAATCGCCGAAGTAGGCTGCAACACCTTCTCGGTTCTGACCCCATATGAGGTCCCAGATGTGATTTGGGATTGGAATTCGGGGGGCTGAGAAACCCATTTCTCCAGATTGCAGAGTCTGGAAGGAAGGAAAGGATGACGACGGAGCTTCTTTAACTTTGGATGGCTCAGCATCCTCCTTCTCAGAAGAGTCAATTATTATGACCTCTTCTTCTTCAGGGGTGAGGACGAAGGCCTCAACCTCTCTTGCAATGTCTGCCGTAAAACCCTCAGCACTGGGCATCACGGCATCCTCATTCTTGTGCTCAGCAGCACTCTCTTGAACTTCTTCTTGGACCCCTCCCTTAGGTTCGGGAGTTTTCTGATCCACCTCCATCTCGGAAGGTGGCAGAGGGGTCTTCGGAGGTGATTGAGGTGGTGGCCGGGGAACCCTCGGCGATCCATTGCCTTCCTTGGGTTCCCTTATTTCGACGCCGATGGTCATCGGCCTCCGCTGAAAGTCATGGGGGCCGATGATGGCCATTCTTCGGCGCCTTTTCTGAAGCGGCTGCTCGTCCATGTCTGAGTCTGAGGACTCTTCTTGTATCTGGTCTTCGGGACGAATAGAGGCTTTCCCTTCTCTATGTCTATTACTCTCTTCAGACTGTAAAAGACAGGGGGGGAGGAAGAATATGAGTAAAAACAAAACAACAAACAGAAACAGACAAAATTAAGTCTGAAAGCTCACCGAGGTCTTCAGCAAAGCCTCGTCTTCTTCAGCTGCCCTAGCTACAGCTTCTTCTTCAGCAGCCATGGAGGACCCTTCTCCTCCTTCGCAAGCTTCAATAACCCATGCAACCTCTTCGGCCGTACGGGCAGCTTCAGCTTCTTCGTCCAGCAGCTGAAACCAGGGATCTCTCTTCTTCCACCAAGGCTTCTGCCTTTGATACAGAGCAACAACCTCAATTTGGAAGTGGGAAGAGTCTAGATGAACTTCTCTATGCCGCGGTTCAGTGATAGAGGGGGCCCGATCAGTTACAACTCGTTCTCGGTTGACGCCAAGACGAGCGTAGTTAATGCCGACATTGGTCTCGTCCCGCTCTGAAAAAGAAAAGGGGAAAGGTCAGTTCAGTTAGGTTGGCACAGCATAAAAAAGCGAAGTGAGAGGAGAAAAAGAGATAATTAAAAAGCCTCGGCCCCAGCCGAAGAAGCTTACCATCCTTAAACTTTCGGCTGAGGCCGACAGCTGCTAGCATGTTCTCTTGGAAAACATAATGCGTATCGGGGAGCCAAGTCTCCGGGATATGCTGCATTCGGCCGCTGCCCCCCCCCCCCCGGTTCAGCAGCTTGCCGAAGATATTCTGTTGATTAAGGTTTGGATCTGGGCCGTTATCTGCGGGGGGACCTAAACTTCCCATGTCGGGATCAGGCTCAGCAAGGTACCGGGGAGCGCTGAAGACGCAAGGGTGGCCCGGGTCCGTGGGTGCCCTAACCCAAATCCATTGACCTCTCCAGTCCTTGTCTGAAGAGTCGTTCGGCCACATGGTTAGGTACTGGGGCCGAGACTCAATCCGGTACCACCCAGAACCATGACTTCCGTGCCCACTTTGAATATTTGGCACTAGCCGATGAAGCTTTTTGAAGCAGTGCAGGTTCGGCACATACCTGAAGAACTTGCAGACCCATAAGTATGTCATCACCCTTCGGATGCTAGGAGTTAGCTGACATAGGTAAATATTATAATGGATCAGCAAGTCTCGGACGAATACGTCCAAAGGGAACCTCAGCCCATACTGAAGTTGTCTTGTGTACACCCCCACATACCCCGGGGGTGGACGATGGATTCTATCGGATGCCACGGGCATTCGACACCAATACCCATCAGCTTCAAGGATGCCGTAATGCAACTCAATTTGTTTGGCAAACCGATACTGTTCGGCATTCTCCACCCACCATGAGTAGGGGCGGTTCTTTATCATGGCCGAAGCTACTTCGGCATCCTCCCACTCTGAAAACCCGGGAAGGATATCCCAAAGGACAGCGGGAACTTCATCGTCCCGCCCAGAAGCGCTCGACCCCTCCGTTCTCTGAGGAGGAGCCGAGAAAATTGGAGTCGCCCTAATCCCTTCAGCAGGGTCAGACTCTGCTCTTTGTCCATTCCAGGTCTCAATCATGTTCCTGGAATCGGGAATTGACCTTGCTTTTCTTGGAGCACGGGCTCTACCCCTAACTCCTCTCGCCATTGATAATTTCGAAGAAGAAAGTCGAAAAAAAAGGGAAGGGGTCCAAATTCGAAGAAAAATAAACTAAAATTAAAGGAATTTACCTTAATTTGAAGCGAAAGTTGCCGATTTACGAATTGGTAGTGGCGAGTCTCAGTTTCTAAGCTTAATGCTCGGGGAATTTGCGAAGTTTTAATGCGGGTTCTTGGGTTCTCTCGAGAATTCTGGGTTTGTGTTGGTGAATAAGTGAGGAGAGATGACGCGCCTCTAATTATATCTCCAGAAATGGGAATACGGGGAGTCCGCGTTTCAATTTCTCTTAAATACCTCACTAAGTAACCGTTAAACACACGACCTTGCGATTAAACTGCTCATTATCCGTCCAACTTCCACAATTATCCGCCTTAACTGTTGTTATCTCATTAATTACGGTTTAAATTCAAATTTTTGGATTAATTAAATCATTCACTTCCCTCATTTTCTGATTAAATCAAACCCGACCCGTCATCCTTCCAAATCGGGTCTGGGGGGCAAGTTGTTTGGGTCCAATTTAGTCCAATTGGGCTTAGGCATTAAATAATCCAATTAAAAGCCTAAGGTCAAGGTTCATCTCTCCAATTGTGCTAAAGTCAAAGATCAGTCCTCAAGGCAAGTCAATTGGGCTAAGGCCCAACTTCTCCATGTATGCAGAGGTATAAAAGCCATCAATATTACATTTGTACATTCATTCAAGCAAAGCCTCAAGCAATTAATTCTCTTGCATAGTGTTCTCTTTCTACGCACTGTACTGACTTTAGCATCGGAGGGGCCTTCCTCAGCAACACCCCCGAGGCTAGTTTACGTGTGTTTACTGTGCAGGAAACCTTCGGCCCAACATTACTTGGATCGAATCTAGTCTTCTCCACTTCATCGGACCTTCAACAAGGTCCCATTGTTTTCACCCGAAACACAACCATACATTAATAATGTATCTTGTACTCTGTATTCCTTCCATGATTATCAATAGCATAACCTGTTCAATGATATAAACAATATTAGGAATAATTATGCCCAATAATATAACAGTAGTAGGAACAATTATGCAAAATGTTACGCAGTTATATGAAATTAAAATATAGCTTGCTAAATTAAGAGCCCATAAACAAGTTAATATTCAGTAAAATAAAGAGCAATAATCTAATTTAACATTCAAACTAAAAAAAATCAAAAAATCAGATAAAGACCAGAACACCAACAATTCAACACGACTAGACTACCTCCACACCCATATAAAGTATAAACCATCCTTAACGGCCTAACCCTCCTAAATACCCTAGCCGTCGCCACTGCCTCACCGCCAAAAGCAATCTAAAGCTAAACCCAAACAACCCCCATAAAACCATACTCACCCACGAAAAAATCCAAAATCAAAACAACCACCATGAAAAAACTTTTAAAAAAAACTGCAAATTCTACTACACAATCTTCAGACCTTTCTGATATAGATCTTCGGACCTTTCTTATATAGATCTATCTTCGGACCTTTCTTATATAGATCTTCGGACCTTTTCTCGAAAAACTCTAGATCTATCTCAATGATTAGAGCACAAATTACACAATCACATAATCTTTCAATAGATCCAACAAAAGGATTATAATCAATATAATGAAAATTAGAATTCGAGAGTATAAAAAGAATCACAAACCTGTTTTCATTATTACCAAAACAAATCGAAAATTAAACAAAAACCAAATCACAAAAACAAACCAAAAATCAAACGAAAACACAAATCACAAAACAAACCAAAAACATCTACCCACCACCATCGCTAACCCAAAGCAACCCAGAAAAAAAAAACAATAAATTTCGAACAACCTCAGTGAAATTCACAAAAACTGTACCTTGAATGATTAAATCTAGATCTAATTGCACTAAAGCACTTTGAAACTGTCGTCGGAGGATAAGCAAAGAGGGATATTGAAGGTGGAGACTTCTCAAAATACAAGGAGCATGCATATGCTCGAAGAAGTCGTTGATGAAGGTGGAAAATAAGGAGATGAAGCCATAAATCGGAGGTGAATGAGAAATGAGTTTTTGAGGAAAAAAATTAGCAAAGGAATGTCGGTGATAAACAAAGAGATGCAGAGGAGAGAGATTGAGCAAAAGGATGGTACAACAACACGCATAAATAATTGAGAAGTGAAAAAGGAAGGTAAGAGACCCGTTGCTCTTACAATGGGTTTCTTATCTCACTCCTATCAATAAATTTGTGGGCCCAAGGGCTTATAAGAGACCCGTTATCTCTATTAAAGGATCTCTTACATCAAACATACCTGTTGGTTAAGATAACGGGTCCGGGTCCTTTTTCCACTTTTTGTAGTAGTGAAAAAGGACAAAATGACCCTCGAATAATTCCAATAGGTTTGGAACCATGACTGGATGTTCGAGAATGAAGGAACAAATCCAACCTAAAAGAGATTGAACCTGCCCTAAAAATAGGCCTTTACTTTGTTCTTCTCGTATTCATGTGGCTTTCTAACTAACATGCCAGGTTCGATTTTTATCTTCAACCTCCATTTCACCATCCATTAGATGGCTGGATGTAGCATGCAAGAGAAGTTTAAACTAAAACTCGTCCCATTAATATCCCTTAATTATTATTTTTTTTTTTTTTTTTTTTTTTGAGAAAGGAACATCCCTATAATTAACATCATGATAAATTTATGATCCAATATCCTAATACAATGTATGAGTATTCCATATATGCATAATCAATTTTAACCATGAATGAAGAAAAAGTGTGGACTTAAGTTTGGTCCTTAATACTTACTGTAAGGCCTCGAGGCAGGTGATTAATCAAGATAAATCAGTGTTACTCTCTAGTCCTAGTATGGATGATAATGAGGCTATGAAATACAGTGAACTGCTAGGCATAAAAAGGAGTAGCAAGTTTAGGGTTTATCTAAGCATCCCAGCAGACTTTGGTGTGAATAAGTAGCAAATTTTTGGTGGTTTAGTTGACAGGGTAAAGAGAGATTAAATGCTTGGAATTCCCTATTCCTCTCCCTTGCTGGTAGACTTACCCTGATTAAGTCTGTTCTCTCAAGCCTGGGTACTTATGTTCTCTCTGTCTTTAAATGTCTTGTAAATATTCTCAAGAAAATTAATAGCATAGTTGCTAAATTTTGGTGGCTAGGGAATAGGATAGGTAAAGGTGTATATTGGAAGAAATGGACTCATCTCACCCAGATAAAAGAAAAAGGGGGCTTGGGAATCTTGGATGCTCGTTTTTTCAACCAAGCTCTCCAAGCAAATCAAGGGTGGAGAATCATTCATGATACAGATTCCCTAATAAGTAAGGTTTTTTGTCCTAAGTATGGGATTGATAAAACAACTCTTTTTTATGAGACTTGGGAAAGTAGGAATGCTGGTTCTTGGGGCTGGAACTCTGGAAGGGTGTTAAGTGGGGTTTACAGGTTCTAAAGCAAGGGTGTGTGTGGTCCGTAGGTGATGGGTGTGTTATGCTAGAATTCACCATCCCCGGGTTAAGTGCAAGGCACCTGAAGGGAAGAATTAGGATACCTACATAACTGAAAAAGTTAGCAGCCTTCTTCGAAAGCAAAATGGGGAATGAGACTTGGATAAGTGCAAGCTGTGGTTTTCTGATGATACAACAAAACAAATCCATAACATTAGTCCAATGGAAGCAGGTTTTGAAGAATCAATAATTTGGAAGGGAAACCATAGTGGTTCATATACTGTTTAAAGTGGATACAGACTTTTGTTTGACTCAAAACATAGCTCTGATCCAAATCAGCACTTAATTAAGAAGCTCTAGCAGCATAAATTGGAAGAGCTTCTGGAATTATACTGGCACTCTAAAGCAGAAAATCTTTGTGTGGAAAATTCTGAAGGGAGCTCTACCTGTGGGGAGTGAAAGGAAAAGACGAGGATTGGGTGACAAGCATCATTGCCATCTTTGTTTCGACAGTGAGGATCAAGGCAACACCCAACTTGAAACTTTAGAACAGTTATTCAGGGACTGCTCCGTTGCTAGTCATGTTTGGAAAGGCTTCAATTTGGGTATGAATGTGGCTTTTCAAGACAATGTCCCAATTGTTGAATGGGTGCAGAAATGGTTAAGAATCCTTGGGGGAAAGGATGAGAGTATGGAGAGAAGCTTCCAAACCTTTATAGTAGGACTAGAAAGTATATGGGAAGCCAGGAACAATCAAATTTTCAAGAACACGAAGCTGAATCCATGGGCAGTCATTAAAAGAATGGAAAGTAGGGTGGTAATGCCTATTAAGAAGAATATTTCGAGTGAGGACTGCAGTATTACACACAACATTCAAGGTTATGATGGTCCTCTAGGTTTTGGTCCTAGTTGTATAGAGGAGAAGCAAGGGAATAACAATCTGGTTCTGAATTCTGGAACAGGTATTTGCAGATTTACAATTGGATCTGCGGAGAGGGAAACGGAAGGGGAAGCAGAGAAGTAGGTGTTGGCACTTGAAGACTGACGTAGCCATCTTAGACCAGGGTGAAGAGAGCTTTCACCACGGGGGAGGAGTAACCAACATGCTTACTGCTATTTTCAAGGGACTGAAGTCTGCTCTAGGAAGGCTGAAGGCATAGCTGGCATCTGCAGGTCTGCTGCCAAGATACAAGGGTTGTCAAATGGATGCAAGGACAAAATCCAGGGCCACAAAGTGATAGAATGTTACTAAACAAGATTTCTATGCTTATGCCTAACTTTCATTGTTTTTTTGTAGGTGATCTAAATATTGGAGATTAGGGCCCTGTTCTTTTGAGCTTGTGGGCAGAGCAGAGCAGGGGTCAGCACAGCAAAGCAGATTAAATTTCAGCAGAACAAATTTCAGGATAGCAGAGCAGAGTCGAGTACATCAGATTTCAACATTATTATTAATACTATTATTAATGTTATTATTATTAACGTTGTTGTTGTTGTTGTTATTATTATTATTAGTAAAATTATTTTTAATATTAATAATTATTATAATTATTCAAATAATAAATTATTATCATCAATACAATATTAATTATTATTACTGAATATTAATTATTATTGTTGTCATTATTAAATATTATTTAAAAATTAAGCAGAGCATAGTAGAACATATTTTCTTTTGAGTAGAGCAGAGCAGCTCTAAAAAACAGGGCCTAGGTCTCTTTGTATCAACTGTCCAAAAAAAAAAAAAAAAAAATTTGTGGAAAAAAGAAAGAAAAGGAAAATTGAAGAAACAAGAAAGAAAAGAGACCGTGGAAATAAGGCAAAACCTCTCCCTCTATTTCCATGCTCCTTGTCATATGCTCCTTTGAAGACTGCCTTTTTTACCCAGTTGCCCTAATTACCCAAACCCTTCTATTTCTCCCCTTTTTCCCCATAAACCAAAACTCAATTAACACAAAAAAATCCAAAAAATCCAGTGCACTCAACAAAAAAAAAACCCAAAAATACTCCAATTAAACCCCCCCATTTTTAAAACTACCCAGAAGAACTGGGGTTAAGCTTAACATCAAAATTGCCAAATACCCACAAAAATCAATCCAATTTATTATTTGGGTTTCTAAATTTCTTCCATTTTTCTCCCTGTTTTCTTGATTTTTCTGGGGTTGAAGAGATTTACAGAGAAGAGTGGTATGATGTAATGAATGTTGGATTATTCATATTTTCTGGGGTTATTTTACCTTCTCTTGGATTTTTCTAAGTACCCAAAAACTTGGGCTTAATTTCATTGTATTTCTTCAATGCAAAGCTATGATCTTTTGCCAAATCCCACCTTAATTAGCCCTAACCCTCACCTTCTTGATCCTCCTGCTATGGAGGACACCGTATCGTCCCCGATCCACCGATCTTTGGCTGAACCGGAGACTAATGGTGATACCCAAAAGCCTGAAACCAACAATAACCCTGAACCCAAAGCCGAAACCGAAGCCGAAACCGAAACTGAAACCGGAACTGTAACGCAAGAGGGTAGTAACCCAATTGAGGATGAAAACAAGATAGAGCTGGGTGGTAATGATGCTCTTAATAAGAGCAATAGCAAAAGTGGAAAGAAGGATAGCACTAATAATAGTAATAATAATGTAATAGTTAGGAGAGAAAGGCCAACTCGAGCTTGCACGGCTCGGCCGGCTAAGTATGTGGACCCTCCGGTGATCGAGCGGAGGGCGAGGCCGCCGAAGAGGGAGAAAGTTGAGAAGGTGGTGGTAGAGGAGGAGGTACTTGAAGAGGAAGATGATGATTTGCCAAAGGAGCATAGTAGTAAGGTTGTAACTTCATTGGTGAATCCACCTACACCGGAGCAAATGCCGCGGTGGCACTTGAGGTCTATGTGGGAATTGGCTTCAATACTCAATTTTCTCCATGTCAGTTAAGATATAAAAGAGATGGAATTTTGTTATTTAATTTGGTGTTTTTTGTTGTTTATTGAGCTTGATTGAGGTGTTTGTGTTTGTTGATTGTAGTTGTTTAGGGCAGTTTTGAACATTAATGCTGAATTCAGTGCTGAGGAGTTGGAGTCTGCATTGCTTACTCCCAATAGTACATTGAGTGATATACATATCCCATTGTTGAAGGTTGGCCCATTGCTTTCTAATCTATTTTAAGTGTGGAAAATATTTTAGCGTTTGGTATGTTTGTTTGATGTAAAAGTATTAGTTGTTTGCTTATTGGATTGAAAATTTGAAACTAGTTAGCGTTTATTGAAAATGCATGTGTGCTTACTATGATATATGTTTCATTGAAACTGGTTAGATGGAAGAGGATTCAATACCGCAAATGTGTAATTTTGATATCAGAGGGCTGGTTATTGCGTGTATGCACCTGCTTGAATTAATGTATCTACTCCTTGGATTCCATTGATTTAAAGTTGAGTTTGATTGTCATGTTCTAGTTGTATAAAAACTCTTTCGTAGTTTGAAGGCTTTTGATGCTCAGGTAAGAGACTTCGTTGGTAATATTGTTGTATTATTAATTTTTATAGGGTGTCTGTTAATGTAATGAAGCTGTATGTATACATTTTTTGGGCTTACTAATGAATGTGACTGAACTCGCTAAACTCAAAAAAGAAGACAGTGAGGAGGATTATGTTAACTATGATTACATGGATTATTAATTTTATTATTAGGCTGACAAGGTATGGAACTCAATTTGCTGGAATTTTGTAATGGGTGAAAAGCTAAAGCTTTTGGGCATCTTTTTTGTGCTTATTGATATAATCTAGGGATGTGCAAAGAAATTGAGAAATTATTCCTTTTTAAGGTATTTTGGCAACACAGTACCCTTTACTAGGTTAGTAAACAAGTGTATAAATTTAAAGCTGAATATTTTTATTCTTTAGGCTCTGCTTGAATATAGGATTGATCTATTGGTATAGGAAAATGGGAACTGCTTATTAAGACTTTTAAGTGTTTTATATTTTTGGTGAAGCTTGAGCCACTAAGCTCAGGTCAAGCTGGTTTTGGATAAACCGGGGTAATAAATGTATAACATATCTGGGAGTAGAGAAGCTACCTTAAATTTTTCAACAAGTAAAGATAAGACTGAGCCATGACCTATGGGTTGGTAAGTAAGGTTGCTTACTTGCTTGTGGGTAAATTAGTAAACAAAAATTATCCTTGGCTGGATGCCTAGTAGTTGACTTGATTTTTCTAATTACGTGTTTGAGATATAATAGGGAGAGCAGTTGGTCTGTGCTGGATTGTGAAATAGCATATAATTAAGTGTGGGTGGTTTGTTCTTTTTGTGATCTCATGGAATGATCTGTTGAAATGGTCTTTTATATGTTTATGTACCTTTTGTATTAGCATAGTAGCCCTATTTAAAAGCAGTAAGTCTCTCTGAAGTAGTTGTTTGGCTAGATGTTTCAGTTTATAATCACGCTTAGTAGCTGTCGATCTGGTACATGATGTTATTAGAGGAGTTGGCTTTGTGTATGTGATTTTAGAGAAAGAAATTCCTTTTTCATCAGGGGCATCATAGGTTATCATCTTTTATTTTGCTAATTCTATTGTTGCACAGGTTAAAAAAATAAGGTAATTTTTTTGTCCTTGAACACTTTGAATGTGCTGATAAGGTTGTCTAGTGAGCTTACTTAGCTTAATACATCTTGGGTCTTGAGGAAATTCTTTCTGCTCTGCTTTTGTTTTTTTGCATTTTGCCCTCTCATACATTGTTATTTTAGTTTAGACTTTACTGGTGATGGTAAACCTTCACAGCTCTCCTACTGGACTTTGTAACCCTTTTTTCTTGGTTTTAGCAAACCTCTTGTCTATTCTCCTTGAGTATTGGATCTAGGATTCTGACCATAGTGATTCCTGAATTGATTATTGGTTTAATGTGGTCTTATTGTGTACTATTGGTCATTGAATTACTCTGCTTTTTCTCCAAGTGATCTAAAAATATTTCTTGATGCTGATAGGCAATTCCTCCAGTTACTCGGATGGCTTGTGGACGTGAAACTTGGGTGACCGTGCTATGCAGAAAGTTGCGAGACTGGTGGCATTGGGTAATTGTCCTGCTTAGTTATTTTTTATGGACAGATATGCTGCCGCATTGCCCCTTCTGCTGGATTGCCTTAATCTTATTTGAATTTGTATTTGTTTGAAGGTTGCTGAAGGAGAGTTGCCTATAGTTGCTAATCATGGGTGAGTGTCTGATTGCCTTTTGAGCTCTCTACTTTTTGGTGATTATGTCTTTAATGTGCTTGCTTTATCAATCTGTAGGGCTGAGATTGAAATGTACAAGACCCTTGATCCAGCAGTGCGTGTGGTGATCCTGAAAGCCCTGTGTGATATTCGAGTAGAGGTATCACTATTATCTAATCACAAGCCTTCTTTATGCTTTTATTTAGAATTGACTTTCACAACTTCATCTAATATCTGTTAAAATTCATGCCCATCGTCTGGAGGACTTGGTGTCATGAGCAATATTCCTCATTGTACCAAGAGGCATGTTATGATCGCTTATATCTCAATTAATTTTTGGTCAGTTTAGAGACAATAGTCATGAGAAGCTCACCACTTATGTTGGTGTGACTAACAAATATTTTGATCTATTTGTTTGTGTTGAATTTTGTGTCCGTCCTGTCCATGACCCCTAGATACTTACATTTATGTGTTTTGCTTGTAATCTGTAGCAAGATGATATCAGGAGTTATATTGATAATTCACTCAAACATGGAGCTCAGCTTTCTGCATTTCGGAAAGAGCGAATTGGCGGTGATTCACATGGAACTTCGTTTTGGTATTACATCTGATCACTTATCCAAGTTTCTAAATGTCTTTCATGCTGCAAACTAATAAGATGATTTTGTTTATTGTCATCTGTATACGAGTACTTGTGATTTTGCACTGTTTTTTAAGAAATTAAGGTTTGTGTCACTTTGCAGGTATGAAGATGATGAATTTGTTGGCCATAGGCTATATCGGGAGATCAGGAAAGTTGAAAGGAAGGTTGAGATGAAGAAGGGAAAGACTAAGGGCTCTAATGTCCTTCCTTGCACAACTTACGAGTGGGAAACAGTGGCAACTAATCTGGATGAATTCCTTGATGTTTCTGTAAGCTGTTGGAATTACTGTTTTTTGCTATATTTCTCTCATGAAGGATACATCCACGTTGTTTTGTTTCCTGTCACAACCAAAATAGACATTGATTAATGCACCATTTTTTCTGGAAACGGTTATAGTTTATGTGCAACCCAAAATACAAATAAACAATTATTTCCCACTTCACTGCAATCTTCAGAATAGCAGCTTGGTCAACATCAGTACTAGTCTTTAAATGCTACGTATGAATAAATGAGAGATAAAAGTATGGCCTGCATGTGCTCTTGTTTACCATTCCTGTGTGAATAATCTTTTGGAAGATGAACCCCCTGTTTTTTTCTTTTCATTTCTTGTTCTTCATTTCTCCTTTTTGTTAGAATTGTGGCCTTTGCTGCCTTTTTATTAGAAGAACTTTGTTTTTATTACTTCCAGAGCTGTAGGGTTTTCCACATTGCTTTTATACCTTAGAAAATATATCAGTTCATTGGTTCATTCTGCGATAAATTTAATAACTGATATAGCTAGTTGTTTCTAATTTAATAATGCTAGCTGACAGCATGAATTTCATGTTAGTATAAACTTGCTAGCTTTCCTTTACACTCCTCCTTAATCTATTGGTGTTGGAGTTTTGAGAGATGATTAATTGTCAACTCAGTGCACACATTTGAGCTTATATAGTTAGATACATATTATTAAATATTTTAAAAGCTTATGTTAGTACATCAAGGCAAATCAACGATCCTAGCATGCGGATGTTTTTTCTTATATATTAATCTAGAGGGTATCAAATTTCATTTGCATTGGAATTTATGAAGATTGCAAACTTGAGTACTGTTAATCTTGTTTGATTCAAGCCTTTCAGTGTAGAAGATGATGTGTCTTATTAGAGTGAAGTGATTTATGTGTAGGAAATTTTCTTGTTTGAAGATCCCATTGAACAAATACAGTAAATAAATAATGTTTGAAGTAAAATGTTCCTGTAATCCTTTTTACTTTCTGCCCATACAACCATACCACACTTAACCTTTACCAGTTCAAAATGTCCCAAAATATATACTTCCTCCGTTCTTTTTCAATTGCAGCTTTGGGGTTTTCATGTTATATAAGCTTTTTTAATTGCAACGTTAAGGAAGTATGTATATATGTATTAAGCTTGACAACATTCTTAATCCCTGGATCTGACCCAAATGCAAAGCTCATGTGTCGGAGGGAGTATTTGAACTTTTTGAAGATATAACTGTTTAAATGAGTAAACAAGGTATGGGAGATGAAGAAAGTAATTAGAATAAAGGAAGTAAAGAAGTAGCAAGGTTTGAGCAGTAGGGCTAAGTATTGCACATTTCTGCAACTAGGATATAAAGGTGCATTGGGTTGTAGAAACACACACCTGACTTGTACTGAGAATTCTATATGTGAAGGAGTAGTGATTAAAAACAGTGGTATTAAGCTACAACTATGAA
Source organism: Chenopodium quinoa (assembly GCF_001683475.1). Taxonomy (NCBI): domain Eukaryota; kingdom Viridiplantae; phylum Streptophyta; class Magnoliopsida; order Caryophyllales; family Amaranthaceae; genus Chenopodium; species Chenopodium quinoa. The sequence continues at coordinate 3,271,588 of NW_018744626.1, read as the reverse complement.
CAAAAACTATGCTGCTGGCTTTTACTTGTATGAGAAGATACATTTGTTCGTTAGGATGTATATTTTTGTTGAGTATGAGAGGGAAAGCAGAGAAATGTTGAATGAGGAGAGAACTAAAAACATGAGAGAAAGAAGTGTTGGGTGAGTTGACAAAATAAGGTGAAACATATACGTCAAACTTTAGCTTTTCCTATTAAGATTTCTTTCTCAATTACAAATCATTAACTTTAACTGTTAACCTTTGATCTATATATATATATATATATACATATATATATATATATACATATATATATATATACATATATATATATATACATATATATATACATATACATATACATATATATATATATACATATATATATATATATATATATATATATGTATATATATATATATACTCTCTGTATTTCATTGAGAGCTGACCTTTCAAGTTATAAACTTCTGTGAGATTAGTCTGATACAGCTGATCCTCGAGTTGTATGCTGCCTTCATTCTGTTAGAATTATTTTTTTTTTGCTAGAAAAAATTGAATTTTCATTTGATGTGTGAAGTGTCACTGGATTTTGGCTGGGATTTGTCATCAAATTTTATTAAAAAGCTAATGTCCATGTGCCTGTCTGCAGGAGAAGCTCTTCTCAAGCAAGAACAGAACAGAAGCTTCACTTGGAAAGAAGTTAAAGAACGATATGCTTCCTGAGATTGAGAAGATTTACAGGGTAAAGCTTTTTAGAATTGTTTCTTCTTTGCTAATTTCCACTTTCATGAGTGGGAAAGTTTGTACTAATTTCTTCAGAAGAGCCTGATTTGCTTATGTTCTCTTGCCTTGTTTGCTGCTCTCTCTCTCTCTCTCCCTCTCTCAACAGAGAAAAGAAAAATTGCTGAAAAAGCAGCAACGCCAAGCTCTTCTTCTGGATAATTTTGTCATGGATGGGCTTGCTGGTGGCCGCTCTCTTCGTGACAGGAAACCTGTCACTTATACATTTGGTAAGAACTTTTAAATTCTCTCCTGGATGCATTTGCGTCTACCTTGAGGGCTTTCGCCTATGATACAATGCTTTATGAATCAGCCTTTTACCAATATATTTGGTAGGGTGTGCAAGAGTGCCAGAGAATTACATTACTAGTGGCTGTGAACGTACAATTATCAGGATTGCCTAATGGGATAAGAAATTGAGAAGTATTGTTATTTTCTTCATGCCCAGTCAGCCCAGACACCAAATTAGTTGTTTTCTGGGACTTTTGGGGGGTGGAAGGAGGAGGGGGGGGGGGGGTTGAGAAATATTAAAATATATACTTCCTCTGTTTCAAAAAAAAAAAAAAAAAATTGCCACACTTGGACTAAATATGTGAGAGCTTTTTGGGTGGAGTGTTGCAATTTTTATGAAATGGAGGAAGTAACAATCTATGGAAGGTTTAAAGTTCCAGCACTTGGTTGTAGGACATGATAATGAAATCACCCTGATTTCCCCAAAGATATTGTCTTAATTTGACTGAGGATCAACTTTAAATTTTTGTCTATATATTTTCTTATAGTGAAGCTGAACTATTAAATTTGAATAGCCTTCGCAACCTAAGCTAAGAAAGTACAGGTTTTATACTCTACTATTTGTGTATGCAAACAATTTAGTTCCCATTTTGCAATTAATGGTGTGAGCAGTTTTGTGTTATCAAGGAGTGGTGAGGCGATTATAGTTGGCTCTAGATAGCTTGCCACTATTTCTAATAGACTTCACCTCATTACCACTTTGTAGTAATAGAGCTTGTTATTTGATCCTGGATCTTTGATTTTATCGTTTACCTAACCTTGGTGCTTGCTGAAAGATTGAGTGGTTTTTTTTATACTCTTATGCAGATGATTTCGATCGTTCTATCAATGAAGCTATCAAGACTACCAAGTATGGAAATGTTTTTGGACATATTCTATACATGTATACTTTGTATTATATATTTTTATGCTTTCTTATCTTCACTAATTTAATCTCCTTTTGCTTCTTTGATTGTAGGCGCAAACAGCCATCTCCAGAACCTGGTGTTAAAAGGGATGTTATCAAACCTGAACCATCTGCCAACGGTAGATGGAATGGCTCTTCACACTCCTCCCTGCATGTGTCATTTAGTCCCCCATCTCCAGCTGATTATGATGAAATGGATGTAGACCACAATTCTGAACCATTGGATCGAGGGTTAGATTCTTTACACACTAGTTTTTCTTTTTAATTCACTGCAATGATAGGGTTTTCTGACAACTTTAATTTCTTGTGATATTTAGTAATCGGAGGAGACAAAGACCTCAGAGATATTCAGAAAAAGATTATGTTGAAGGGATTTCAGACAATGAGGAGGGATACTTAGATAGTGATGACGATATTGTTGGGGAAGCTGTTTATGACGAGGCATATATGCAACAGCGTAAACATAAGAAGAGAATGACTAGCAGCTCTGAAGGTGAAGGAGATGAGGAATACCAATGGAGTGAGGAAAATGGAGAAGATGAGGTGGAAGAAGAAGAGGAAGAAGACTTGCTGAGCAATAGTGATGATAGTGACCGACCAAGAGAAAGGTTTAAGAAACCTGAGGGTCGGACTCGAAGAGGAACTAAAATAAGGTCAGTTGATGACCTAGACTCGGGTTTGAGGCGTAGTAAACGCGCTACGAGGAATCGTATAGATTACCGGAAGTACGAGCTATCTGATTCTGAAACTGAGACATCCACGAAAAACAGGAAGGTAAATCATGATAGAACTGGTTATCCGAATTACTCGACTGAAAGTGAGGACTCTGATGAGGATGATCACGAGGAAGAGCAGCTAGAAAGAGGAGTTAGTGAGTCTACTCCCATGGATGTTGAGAAAAGTGAAAACGGGCCCTTGCCTAAGCCTGAAAGTCCAAAGCAAGTTGATCCTGACAGGATTGAAGCGAGGGGATTTCTTGACCTTAATGAACTAGCGCCTGGTTCCGGTTTTGATGATGGACCCAGTGCTTTAGCAAAGGATGATGATCAGAAAGGTGAGTGATCTCATTTTTAAAGGATCAAGGCTATGGAGTTTTTCCTAGTCTTTGTTTCCCATTTTGGGTGGTTAGTTGTATCATATATGGACATTATGAGTTTACAGTCTAGCCCACGAAGGTCCATGAAGGATATTCAGTTCTACATTTACTGTTGGCGGATTTTATTCTGTGGGATACTCGAGGGATTCCTGTTGTGCAATATTACTCTGGATTTTCTACAAGGGAGCAACACAATGCGGAGGAATGGTAGATTTATTAGTCATTTGTCAGAGTTCGTACATCTACAGGGTTTGAGAGAGATGGGCAAAATTGTTGAGAGTTTGTTCCGTGTACAATAGCTTAACCCAACCGGTAACCAAGTTTCCTAGATTAAGAGCCCTGTTCTTGAATTTTTGTTGACTGGGACGACAAAAGTATCTATTATCTAGTAGTATGTAGTTGGGTTGACTAGGTTGGTTGATAAATTGTCTTAAAAGGGAGCTGGGATCACCTTGTTGTAATTCGATTCTCCTCCCACTTAAGGGCTTATTCTGCTGCTTCTTTTGTAACTTTATTACGATACTTGTAATTCTTTGCCCTGTTGCTCCCTTTATAACATGCACATATGCTGGAATTCCCTCACTTGCTTTCAGCTTGTTATCCTCGCCTTAACACAGGTTTTTTTTTTTTTTTTTTTTTTTTTTTTTATTATTTATTGTAAACAATCAATTTGAATGAAACGAGCAAGCTAGCGTATAACCTATTGAAGGTGCATTTTGTGTAATTTATTCTTTACGACCTTACTTGAGGATTAATTTTCAAGTCGGAAAATTTGAAGTTAATTTAGAACTCCGGATTTTTCACCAAATAACACTGAGTTAAAGCTTAATTCACCATATACCATAGAAAACTTTCTAATACACCGTATAACCTTCAGTTTAACTAAAATGTCACAACATGCCATTAATGACTAACGGACGTTAACACCGTTAGTCATTAAGGCTAATAAGGCCACGTGGCAACATATGATTGGTTCCCTTTTAAATTACTTAATTTTAAAATAATTATATAATTTTAATTAAAAAAAAGAAAAAAAAAAGAAAAAAAACCCAGCCACCCACGTCCCTCCAGCTAGCCACTACCATCCCTCCAGCCACCCACGTCCCTCCACCCAGCCAGCCACCATCGGTCGGCGAAAAACTCGACCATAACCCTTGCGTTGGCGCCGAATTCCGACCACAACCCCCGCACTGACCTGAAATTCGACGAGAATACCCCCGTCGGGCCGCCGTACTCCCTTTCTCTTGAACCACCAGCGAAATCCTAGAAGAACAATCGAACCACCGGTCACGAAACAGCCCATCTCCCTCGAAGAACCCTTCGCTAACCATCGGTCAGCGCCCAAACCCCCCTCCCCCGCACCGACGAATCAATTTCGCCCGTATTGGTGCCATTTCCACCCCAAACTAAACCACCACGTATGTCGAAATCCTAAAACCAAAATCTAGGGTTTCGATTTTGGTGTTTTAGGGTTTCGGGGTGGTGGTTTTCGGCAACTTGGGCGGCGGCGACGTGTGGGAGTGGATTTAGGCTGCCGCGCGAAGGTGGTGGCTGGAGATTTCGGGAGGGAAAGGGGAATTCGTAGGTGGTGCTTGGGAATTCGAGAGGGATAGGGATACTCGCAGGTGGTGGCTGGGAATTCCGGAGGGAAAGGTGGTTGGGGTCGGGAATTTCACCGGCGGGGAGGGGGGACGATCGCCGGCCAGCTGGGGGTAGGGTCAGGGCTAGGCTGGTGGCGGCGATGGCTAAGGTGGTGGTGTTTTTTTTAAAAAAAATTTAAAATAATTTCTCTAAAGTTAGTTAATTAAATAAAGAATATTATTAAGAACCAATTATAAGCTGCCATGTGGCACAATTAACGTTAATGACTAACTGAGTTAACGGAAAGGGCAAGTTGTGAAATTTTCGTAAAACTGAAGGTTATATGGTGTATTAGAAAGTTTTCTATGGTATATGGTGAATTAAGCTTTAACTCAGTGATATATGGTGAAAAATCCGAAGTTAATTTAGAACTCCAACTTATGTTAATCCTATCCTCTACCACTGAGCTAGGCTTTGAAACCAGAAGGCATAAAAAGTCTGATATGAGTAATTACCCATCCTCTACCACTGCAATCTTCTACTACTCCATATCGATTCACTAAAATACCTTCAAAATGAAATGAAAAAAAAAAAAAAAACCGTAACTGAATATTGACACAAAATGACATGACTTGATACGAAATTGATATAAGATAATTGTGTTTGGCTCAAGTTTGTGTTTGGCTCAAGTGTTACATAGCGAGTTTGGATTCAGAATTTTCAACCCGTTTATATTGACACAAGTCCGACACAAAACAACTTATTTGACAACCCTAGTACTGTGGCGTATACAAAATACAGAGTATAAACTGCCAACACCAACATACGACTATACGAGTGGGGGAATAGTGAATCTCAAACATTTCCCCAAACCCCTTGAAAAAGTTTGAATCTTGCTGAAAACCCTAGAATCCAAAACAATGACAAAGCATGAACGAACCCTTGCAAAGTGGGTAAACACGAGTTCAGCAATTGCAACCCTCATGTTTTTAATGTCAATTCTTAGAAACTACGCACCCTATCAATTTCGCCGTTTAATGACTCGCTATGCACGCCAACTATTCGACATATTGTCCCCTTACATTCATCTTTACATTGATGAGTTTTCCAACCGAGTTAACCTTTACAAGAACGATGATTTTACTTCTATACAAGCTTATTTAGCCGAAAACGGGTCTGAAAATGCTAAAAGACTATGTTTACCTTACCTTTTCGGCGAAAAACGTATCCTTTGCATGGATGTTGATGAGGAAATGACTGATACTTTTGATGGGATCACAGTTTGGTGGAAGTTCCGATCACGAAAATCGACGTCGAAGTCAAACAAGGGGAAGTTTTATGAGCTTAGTTTTCATAAGAAGCATAGAGAGTTAATAACTGGGAAGTATTTGGACTATGTGATTAAGGAAGGAAAAAATGTTAGAGAAAAAAATAGGACAAGAAAACTTTATTTGAACAAAGTTGGACAGTCTAATAACCCTGAATCAATTTGGAATGCTGTTGAGTTTAACCATCCTGCAACTTTTGATACATTGGCAATGGACCCTGAAAAGAAAAGAGAAATTATTCTGAACTTTTGAAGTTTAGGGATAGTGAGGCCTTTTACTCGAGGATCGGGAAGGCGTGGAAGCGGGGCTACTTACTTTACGGTCCTCCAGGGACCGGAAAGTCTACTATGATAGCTGCAATGGCCAACTTGTTAGAGTATGATGTGTATGACCTTGAGCTAACCGCGGCTAAAGATAACTCTCAGTTGAGGAAGCTATTGATTAACACGACGAGTAGGTCTATAATTGCTATTGAGGACATTGATTGCTCGGTTGATTTAACTGGTAAGAGGGAGGAGAGTGCTAAGACTGGTGGTGGAAAGAATGCAGGATCGTCGAGTCAGGGTAGGAGCAGAGGTTGCTCTGTAACTCTTTCAGGGTTGCTTAATTTTGTTGATGGGATATGGTCATCTCTTGGTGGGGAGAGGATAATAGTGTTTACAACGAATTCTGTGGCGAAGTTGGATCCGGCCTTGATAAGGGCAGGAAGGATGGACAAGCACATAGAGTTATCTTATTGTGGATTTGAAGGGTTTAAAGTACTTGCTAAGAACTATTTGTTGATTGAGGAACACATCAAGTTTGACGCGATTAAAGGTCTGTTGGAAGTTACTAAAATCACACCTGCTGATGTTGGTGAGAGTTTATTGCCTAAGTTCCCTGATGATGGTGTTGATACATGTTTGGAGAATCTCATTCGTGCCCTCGAAAAGGCGAAGGTAGATCAGGATGCTAAGAAGGCAGCCTTGGAGAAAAGGAGAATGGAGAAAAAGGCTAAGGAGGAAGCAGAAGCTGCTGCTGCTGCACAACCACAGGAAGTGAAGGAGACAACCAACACAAAGATTGAATTAAGTTAATGGAACTTGATAGGAAAATTAGGAAGCTAGATATCATCACTTATTTAAATTAAAAGTCTAAAGTATAACTGTATAAATGCATAAGATAAGTTGCCTATAATAATTATACAGTAATACTATTAATATCCTTATGCTTATGCCTTCATTGTGTTTTGCCCTATGTTGGTTTACATTTTACAATGACCTCTTTTTAATTTGCTTTTGTACGAAATTACCTAATTACACGATCTAAGTGTGGCCTTAACTCTAGAATTAAAACACTATATTCTTCGAAATATAATTACAATCTTTATTTTTATTTTTTTGTTTTTTTTTTTTATTTATTTGACAAATCACATTATTTTTATCTTAATAATATTATCATCCCAAATTATTGGTTGTTTGCCCTATGTTTGACTATTTGTTAATTGAGTTATTTATTTATTTAATAAATTAAAGCTAATATGGGTTAAAAAGTCAAACAACCAATAATTTGGGATGATAATATTATTAAGATAAAAATAATGTGATTTGTCAAATATTCATAAATAGTATCAAATATTGTCTAAAATTCTTAAATCACACTTTGTAGATAGATAATCCTAAACCTAATGAAATACGATGTTAAGTAAAAAAAACCTATAAATATATGGGAAACTGAGTTTAATTTGAAGATCGACCAATCTTAAACTAAAACATATTCTTCCCTAAAATTAAATATGAACATGATGGAGTTATATTTTTGGAATGGTAACATCGTTACATATGATAGTCATTATCAAGATCATGAACTCGTATATCCCTACAACCTAACCATGGCGGAATGTTTAGGTAGTTTATACTTTGATGTTACTCGTGTTGATGCTTATGATGATGGTCACTATTATCAAGATCATGAACTCATGTATCCTTACAACCAAACCATGGCGGAATATTTGGGTGGTACATATTTCGATGTTTCTCAAGATGAGTATGATGATGGTCACTATTATCAAGATCATGAACTCGTCTATCCTTACAACCTAACCATGGCGGAATGTTTAGGTAGTCATTTATATTTCGATGTTTCTAGTGCTGATGAATATAATGATGATGGTCATTATTATCAAGATCATGAACTCGTCTATCCTTACAACCTACATGTTGATTATATTGAAAACTATTATCAAGATCATGTACTCGTCTATCCTTACAACCTACATGTTGATTATAATAACTATTATCATCAAGATACTGAAATCGTCTATCCTTACAATCAAACCATGGAAGGTAGTTCATATCTTGATGTTTCTCGTGTTGATGATGATAACTACAATGATCAACATAAAGAAGCCGTAATAAAGAAAGAGGAAGAACAAAAGGGTAAGGTAGTTTATAAAAGTGGTGGCCAAGAAATATCGTGTAGTAACGTCGATGGAGATGGAGATGGAGATGAAGATGAAGATGATGAAGAGTTTTGGTATGGATGCAAGATTCACAAGTTTAAAAGGGAAAAAACAAGATCATCAATGATGGAAAAAAAGAAAAAGAAGAGATACTCCAAAGGAAAACCTAATTAACTAGAGGAACTAGAACCCTTACAATTAAACACCTAGTACATACATTAGTACGTACATACTATTACAAGATTTACAACAAGCAATGTCATTAGAACTCGGATAAAAGTACTAGATTTTTGACACAAACTTATTAAAGTGGAGATAGAAAAATTGAGTTCAATGATGCTTCAATCATAAGTTTCAATTAAGTACTGTATTTGAAATAGATTCGTTGAGTTTTATGAAGTAGAATTTAACCCCATTATAAAAGTACAAAGGTTTTTTTTTTTTTTTTTTTTTTTTTTCCAACTTATAAACCATAATGAACTCAAATTCTGGCAAAAAGTATAAAAAGTTATGATTAAAAAAAAGAAAGAAAGAAAGAAATAAGTGCAAAAAGTTATTACTCCGTATTAGCAAAAATTCTTGGGTGGACCTGGTCCACAATAAATTTATTGTGGACCTTAGGGTCTCACGTGCCACATCCTACTGAACAGCCCATCCTACTGACTTATTTCACAGCCCAGTCCACTAACTTGTTTCACAAGCCATTTCTTCTGCCACAACCTACTAATTTCCTTCCAGTTCGACGCCATTAATAACTATAATAGAGCTCGAATTTTCATCTCTCTCCTTCTAATTCTACTCAATTCTAGGTTTTATTTTCTGCTTAATCAATCAATTTCTTCAAATTTCATGGAGAATTCTTCTATACAATCAATTGAAATGGATCTAAATCGAAGTATACAAGACACTATAGAAAACTTCGATATTAATGTCATCAATTTCGATCTGAACGAAGCTGTTGAAGATGAAGAACAAGCTATTATTGAAGCTGAGGATGAGAATGAAGTTCATGAGGAAAATCAATCTCTAATGAAACCTCAAGGTATTATACGATATATTTATATGCAATTCATATTAGAATTTGATAATGTGAATTAAACGATTATGCAATTGTTTGATTTGAAGATTAAATTAGACATTTAGGTTTTAATTTGATAATTTGAATTAGGCGATTATATTATGCAATTGTGAATTAAGCGATTACGCATATTTATGTTGATTGAAAATTAAGTAATTATGCGTAATTCATGTTGATTGAATTATGCGTAATTGTGAATTAAGCAGTTATGCGTAATTTATGATGATTGAAAGTTAAGCGATTAAGTGTAATTTATGTTGATTGAAAATTAAGCGATTATGCATAATTAAGCAACTTTTAAGTAATATAGTTGCCTTTAATGATAGTATAGTGATCTATTTTTAAAAATAAATACATTGTACTTATATGATGCTTGTTAAAGCTTTTCAAACATGCAAAGCCACTTTTAAGTAACATAGTTGCCTTTAGTGATAGTATAGTGATCTATTTTTTAAAATAACAGGTGCAAGTAATAACGATGAGATTAGTGGTTGGTTAGTAGGAGAAACTCGAGCAACACTTGCGAAAATACATGAATTGTATTGTCAACATGCTGCTGCAGTTGGTTTTAGTGTTAGAAAAGCAAAACAAACAAGCAAAATTGGAACTAAAGATATCATCACCAAAAAGTTCTTTGTATGTTCTGCAGCAGGATTAAGAAATTCTGGTAAAAAGAAGGAAAAAATTGCAGAAGAACTCTTGACAGAGGAAAGTTCTTCAGTTAAAAAAAAAACAAGATAAAGTAGGAGAGTTCCAATAACAAGGACAAACTGTAATGCTTTGATAATAGAAAAATTGAATGAGGAAGGGCAATTTGAGATAGTTCAGCATGTGTTGGTGCACAATCATCCACTCACTAGACCACAATGGAACCATTTCCACCGTTCAGAGCGTGCAATGACTGGAATTAAAGGGCAAGTGATTGAGGCCATGCAAGAATCTGGACTAAGACCTATGGAATCCTTTAATTACATGTCAAATGAAGCTGGCGGAGAAGATGTTACTGGTCATACAGTGAAAGACCACATGAATTATTGTTATAAACTGAAAATAAAGGCCATTGAAGGAGGAGATTCTCAAGTAGTTTGTGACAAACTACAGGAAGCTTATTCTGAGGACCCTAACTTCTTTTTCAGAGTAAGGATGGATTTAGATGGAAGGGTTTGTAACTTGTTTTGGAGGGATTCCATGATGCTTGAAGATTATAAAATATATGGAGATGTCACTGAATTTGACACCACATATAGGACTAATCGTTACAACCTCATTTGTGCACCCTTTGTAGGAATAAACAACCACTAGAAGAACACTATGTTTCCTTGTTCTTTTATTGGTGATGAGACCACAGATTCATTTGTGTGGTTATTTGAGACCTTTAAAAAGGCATTGGGTGGTAAATGTCCTGTATCACTGTTTACATACCAAGATGCAGCCATGGCAGCAACAATACCAAAGATAATTTCTAATTTTGAAGGAACTTTTTGAATACCACTACATCTAAATATGTTTGTAATAAAATTATATAGTTACCTATATTTTAAATGCAATAACCAATTTTGAAACTATAGTAACAGTATAAAAATGTGCAGGTATTTCCAAATACTAGACATAGGTTATGTCTATGGCACTTGATTCAAAATGCTGTAACAAGATTTGGAGTTTTGAAGAGTGATGATACATTCAAAGCTGCTTTCATGAAATGCTTGAGTGGTTGTATTAATGAAGCTCAGTTTGAAGTATGTTGGGATTCAATGATGACAAAATACAAACTGAAAAAACAATAGTTGGTTCAAAAGGTTATACTCACTAAAGCACAAGTGGTCAACAGCTCTAAGTAAGGACTTTTTCTCCGCGGGAATCTTGTCATCACAGAGAAGTGAGAGCACAAATCATGCAGTGGGATTCAAAGCAAACAAGAAAACAAGTTTGACATAATTCTACAACATATTTCAGAAGACAGTGAAGACTTGGAAAAGGAATGAGGATTTTTATGAGTTCAATAGCATAAAATCAATTCCTACTTCGAGCTATCCAATGTCTGCCTTACTAAAACATGCTGCTGAGGTTTATACACATACATTATTCAGAGACTTTGAAGAAGAATTCAACCTAGCCATTGGATCTCAAACTAAACTGTTATTCATTAATGGAGACAAAATGGTTTACCAAGTGTACCTTGAAGGCAGAGATGGCACAACTCAAGCAGTAACTTATGATCCCGTTAACCAAACAATTCAATGTCCATGCAAGAATTTTGAAGAGTCAGGTTGGTTATGCTTCCATAGCCTTAGAATCTTACACATGCATTCTGTTGAAAAAATCCCAGAGCAATACATATCTGTCACGTGGACTAAAGTGGCTAAGGATAAAGTTTGGGAGAGTATTGAGGCAGAGCAAAGGAAGAAGGGGACATTAAACAACTTCACACCCTGGCGGCTAAACATGGTGAGGAAGTATTATAGTTTAATCCTTAAGAGCCACAAGTTTGAAAAAGCAAGGAAAGTCTTAGAAGAAAGCTATGCAAAAGATTCAAGTGCAATTGATGAGATTATTTCTGCTATGAAGTCAACTGACAACCATTCTGAGAACACTACAGGTGTAGAAGAGAATTCAGAAGCAACTTCATCTAATGTGGTTCAAGTACTAGACCCAGCTCGTGCAAAAACTAAAGGAGGCCAATCAAATAAAAGGATTCCAGGAAGCTATGACTACATGAAAAAGGGGAAGAGGAGGAAACATAGAGAATTTGGTGCCAAAACACCAAATATTAATAATAAGTATATGCTCTGATAGTATTAAGACATCAAATTTTATCTTAAGAACAATATTTTTTATAATAGTAACCTGAATTGTTACAAGGTTACCTTTTATTTGTAATTTCATTCTTGGAAACTTTATATCTTTTAAATACTTATATAGTTTCTTTTTTTTTTAAGATATAGTGTCTTTTTGTATGATATAGTGTCTTTTATGATTGACATAGTGTCCTTTGTTATAGTATAATGTTTTTTTATTTGATCTTAATTGTACTTATTGCTTTTCAAAGAAACAAGGAATAAAGCACATGAGTACTGTAATACCTTATACACAAAGCTTTTTTCTCTAAACTTGTTGTTAATTGGTAGTTTGTTGTCCTACACAGAAGGCTCCTTTTAGTTGTTAAAGCTGATTCAATGTTTCCTGTGATCAACAGATAACAAATCAAGAAAATGAAATGCTCAAATCTTAAAACTAAATACTGATTATTATGATATAGTATCTTTTATGATTAACATAGTAACCTTTAATTTTGAGATATATACTTCTTGGAATAGTAAAATTTTTTTACAATATAATGATCTTTATATAATACCATTACATTGTTAGTTTATTACCATTAGTTAACATAGTCCATAATTTTGACTTAGTTACCTTTATATTTAGAATAGTAACCTTATTAATAAAATAGTGACTTTATTTTAACATATAGTGACCTATGATAATTTCCATTAATTTAAAACATAGTCCTTAATTTTGACACTATAAAATATTGAAAAGGAAGTGGCCTTTTTTTACCAAACAAAGACCTTATAAATAATATAGTGACTTTATTTTAACATATAGTGACATAAGATAACATATATCTTTAATAATTGAATTAAACAAACAATATACCATTTTCATAAAATATTGGCAAAAGCTTGTTTACACAAAATGAATATTTTTCCATTCTTCATAACCTACACAAAAGTTGAATGAATACTAATTAGCTATACATTCTTCAAAGTACTTTGCTTAGTTTCAGAAAATTATGATAACAACTAAGTTTAAAAATCAGTTACACAATGTTAAGCCTTTCCTTGCTTAGTTTCAGAAAATTATGATATCTTAAGCCTTTCCTTTCTTCTTCTTGTCCACAGTCTGCTTCTTCTTATTCTTCCTCTGCTCAATCTCTTTCTTCCTTCTTTCTTCAACCTCTTTTGAAAGACGCTGCCTATCAGGTTTGAATTCAGCCACCTTAACAATTACATTTGATCTAGCTTCATTCATATATCAGATAACAATAAAGATGCAGCAATTTGAACCCGGAGAATCTTCCTATTTGAAGCCTAAAAAAGTATATAATCAATATAAGATATTGTGATATTAATTAAAAGAAATAAGTTAAAAGGAATAGAATCATAAATGTTTTTAAAATTTTACATTTAAACTCATCAGCTCCATTGAATAAAAGCATACTCATTATAGTATAAACACTTGAATCTGAATTATCTTTGCTAGATCTCCAATTCAAAGTAGGAAACTCCAAAGCATAGTCAACCATAGCTCCAGATTGAGTAAGTCTTTGATCAAAGAAGGTACTGATCATATCACACTACCAAAAAATCATATAATCAGATCACAGTCACATTAAATGATCTATTAAGAGTCATTATAACATGTAAACTAGTTTAAAAATTTTCCAAATCCTAATTACTAAAACTCACTATCAAAACCTTTAGACAAGAAAATAGTGAAAATATGGAAGAGTGAGAAAGTAATACCAAGAGACTAGATAACTTTTTCAAGAAGTTACGACCATCCTCATCATAATTCAGATTATCAATAAACTGAATTTTTCCTTCTTCTGCAACAAAGATATCATAGTTAGCAGTAAAAAAACACATATCATTTGTAATTGTGATAAAGGTACCTACAACATAAAAAAAAATACAACTACAAAAACAATTGTATAAAAAGTACCAGTAGAAACCAAAACAATTTATAATGTAGACTTTCTAAGAGTATTTTACAATAGGCACTCTCATTTAAATAAAGGTAACTACAACATAAAAAAAGGAACTATATTATCATAGCATCAAAAAAAGAAAGTATTACCAGCTCCACTTCTGACAAATCAAAATTATTGCAAGCTATTTTCATCCACTCCTCCAATTCTTGATATACATTGTCCACTAGTTGTGAATTGTCATCACTGCCGGCAGCTTCTACTATTGTAAACTTCATAACATTTAAACAAATAAAAAAATAAGTGAAAAGTAAAAACATGTATAAACATTGAAATAATTAAACAACTCACGCTAATTGAAGAACCAAAGTACAATTTTCGAGGTCCATCCTTAAGAAATTTCTGATTTTCATTGAGAAGCAACGCCCAGCAATCCAAAATACTACTGCTCATGATTTCAGAAAGCTCTCCTAATGTGTAGAACTCTTGCCTTTGAATCAAATGATTTTCATGAAAGCATACCAATAGTTCACTGTGTCAAAGAATATAAAATAAGAATTAAAAAAGTGTTTCATAAATAAATAAAAAAAAAAAAGAAAATCAATGTAATCAAACAAAAACTTACTTACTTAGGAGGCAAACAAGAATCATTGATAATGCAATAGTCAACAATCTCTAGGACTAATGGATCCAATAGCTGCATTTCCTTGTTATTTGACTTCAAAAAATGTGAAATAACAATAAGCCTTTCATCAGATTTCCAATTAAAAGAAATCAAACACCTGAACCCTCCATTTGTAATAATATTTTCAAAGCCAATCACAGGTAAAGTTCCCCTAATTTCCTCCCTCCCTTCATTTGTCTTGTTGTGGTCAAATGCAGAAACTTGATCCAACACCTCAAGCATTTTTGTCACCCAAATAGCAAGTTCAGAGATCTCATCAATAACATATTGTACTTGAGGATCCAAAAAAAAAAACAGATCATCCTGAGACACATTAATACCAGGAGCATTGTGGATCTCATTGCGGCGTGAAAGAAGAATCTGTTTTATCTTGTCATTGTAAAAACAAGATATCACATTCATATCTCTTTTCATGAACAAAAATTGTTCATGAACAGGCTGCAAAGAGATTAAAAAAATTATGTATAAATATTTAAATCAAATCCAATAATTTTTTTAAAAAAAAGAATAAAAGTCAGTTATTCCTTACATCAATAGCATATGAATGGATCTCCTGATCTGACATCGAACCTGGTGGGAGATTAAACTGTATTGTACCAGGTACATCATTACCCTCCCTAACATTTTCAACATTTCCCACACTTCCCCCTGTAGTACACACAGGAGCATCCTGAAAATTCAGCTTACGACTAACAAGATACACATCACAGAGCAAAATCCCTGACCCAAAACTTTTCGACAATTTTTCCTTCTTAATTCTGTCCCTAATCAACTCATCATTCCAATGTTCAATTAAGGGTTAAGAAGTACTTAATTCAACATTCCTAAATTTCAACCTATGAAAGTAAATAATCTCCAACATCAAAATACAACCACAACAGTTTTGAATTTCTCCTTTTTGGTAACTTTTAACACCTTCACACGGTTTTTCAAGAACATATTTACACCAATTCAAATTTTTAATTTGTCCAACATCATCAAGTGCCTTAGCAATCCTAAGATCAGCAGTTCGGTTAGAAGTAGGAGCCAAAAAAGAGGATACTACATGCATAACAAAGAGTTGCTTAAACTCATCTCCACCTTGATCTAAAGTAGGTATCATATCCTCTAACAAATTAAGTGGAATTTGGTCATTTTCATCTGCCAACCCAAAATTCAACCTCCAATTATGTTTGAAAACAAAGTCAGGATTACTTTTATTAGCAGATCGAGGTATCTCCTCAACATTACTAGGGTTCAAAGGAAGGCAAAATACATCATACATATCATATTCAGTGACCACAAACTCCTTACTATTGTCTATTGAAAACATGCAGCTACCACAGTCAAAACAATCAATTAGCCACCTATACATACTAGTAGGATTCTTTTTCAACTTCAATGATAACAGCCCTCCAAAGTCGATTTCATTCACAGAAATTTTTTTATCATCAGTAAAGTTAGACATCAAATCAACCAATTGCAAAGGCCTACATTTAGTTTTAAATGGACGCAATCTGCAAAATAGAAATAATAATGCACAATCACACAAACATGCATGTTGAATCTAATTTTTTGAGAACACTCCAAAGTAAACAAAGTTACTTACGTAGGTACATCACCACCAGCTTCAACTGTTGATTTATTCATTCTTATCCTTTGCCTCTTAACACTAACAGGAGCAGTAGCTTCAACACTAGGTTCAGGTTCATCTTCACGAGTTCTCTTTTGCCGAGACGAAGGTGAACCAGTTGCAGGAACCTGATGCTCATGAAGCTCTCTGGAAACATCTTGTTCAGGAACATTCTTTTTCTTTTTAGCTCTAGTATTCTTCTTCAAGCCTTTGGCAACATTTGTATACAAAAGAAATCAAAATGTATATTATAGTAACCTTACTGAAACAATAATGACCAGAAAATACAAGATACAAGATACAAGCTCATTCAATTGCCCTTCCCTTGCAAAAGAGAAAGCATGAACAAGATACAAGCACTCAACAAGTATTATGATTGAATAAACAGCTAGTAAATAATCTGGTTTATAAATTGTCACTGAATAATATCATAAACTTTATTCAAACAATTTCAAGCATTAAGCATGAATCCACAATTCCTTAGTTTTACCTAATAAGCCAAGGCCTCATCAGTTGGACAATTTTTATTATTATTGAATATAAAGCACAATTCACAAATCATACATGAAACATATTGCTATCAAGATTACATTCCAACAAATTGTTACTTGTTAGTACTAACAGGAACCAATCAAGTGACAGTTAGCTAGTTTAATGCTCATTCTTTTCAAACTTCTAACTAGATACATTAGACAAACATATAATCTATAAAAATTACTATCCCAAAACATTTAAATATATCATAAAGTAGAAAATAACAATTAGTCAACTCAAAATTGCACAAATCATCATCATGAACAACACATTATCAATAAAATTGAATGAGAAAACAAAAAACAATCAAAATTGAACAAAATAAGAATCAAACCTCACAAAACCCTAGATCTTCACTACGAAACAAAATTCATGCAAATAGTTCAATTAAAGAAAAACAACAATTAATCAGCTCAAAATTACACAAATCTTAATCGAGAACAACACATTAACAATAAAATTGAATGAAAAAACAGGAAACAATTAAAATTGAAAGAAAATAAAAATCGAACATCGCAAAACACTAGATCTTCACTACGAAACAAAATTCAAACAAAAATTCATACAAAATTCATGCAAATAATTTCAATTAAAGAAAACAACAATTAATCAACTAAATATTGCGGAAAAAAAGATATAAACGAAGATTACCCGAAGGTTGTGGTTCGTTGACTTTTGTAGCAGAAGAACGGGGGCCGCGTTTTCATTGAAATGTAGCACCTCCTCTGGTTCTCGCCATTGAAGAACTCGAGCTGAGGAGAGAGAAAATGGAAGAAGGGAAGAGAGAGAAAGTGTCAGATTAATTGAGAAAATAAAGGAAACAATTAATTTGGTAATTTGGAGCAATTAATATGTTAGAAAAGATAGGAGAGGAGAGTAAATAGCTCAGCTGAGAGTGACTAAAGTCACGTGATAAATTTGGTCCACAATAATGTTATTGTGGATCAGGTTTATTTAAGAAAAATACCCATAGTAGTAAGCACAAAATTATTACTTCGTGTTTCTTTTTTTTGTTGTTGTTGGCAGTAGTGTTTTATATTATTATTAGTTGTACTTCATATTTATTAATTATTATTACGGAGTGTTATACACCAAAGATATTTATTATTATTATTATTATTATTTCACAAATTTTCCAAAAAAAAAAGAAGGGTGTATGTTAATTTATTATTGTAAAAGTTATCTTTAAAATTTAAAGTTACCCTTTATACTTTAAAAATTATTATTTGTCTAATAATAAATTTTAGTATGTAATTATGAATCTATAAGAAATTACACATTAAAATAAAATTCAAACCAACAATAAATTAAAAGTTATCTTTTAAGGGGTGAAAATTACCATAAAAATAGTTAAAGTTATTCTCAAACCAACCATATTACAATAAAATTAACATACATCCACCCTACACAAACTTAATCGTCTTACAATAAAATTAATGTACATCCACGTTACACAAGACTTATCCTCAAACTAACCGTCTTACAATAAAATTAATGTATATCCACCTTAATTACACAAGACTTATTGAAAAATTAACGAGGGTAATATTAATTTTAGGGTTTGTTTACATTTACTGAACTGAACTGATTGGAGCTGAACTGAATATTTTATGAGAGAAGGAAATTAGGAGCTAAAATGCACTAAATCGAACTGAAGTGATTGGAGCTAATTAATTTGAAATAAGCTGACGTGAACAGACCCTTAGTGGATTGTTAAACACCGACATAAAAAATGATCATCACCGCCGACATTTGGTGTGAATGGTCAATCATATACATGTCCGTATTACCATCCCTTATCCTCCCTTGCGACTCACCACCTCTTTTGATCGACGACGACCACCACCACCCTGACCGGCGACCATACCTCAATGCAACCCACCACCTTCCCACGCCGGTAAAAGTTGGTGGTTTTCTTTTTATTTTCGTCAATCGCGGTAACCGGAACCAGTTTTGTGCTTCGGTTACCGCGGTTGCTGGAAATAAAAAACCACCACCTTCCCCATCATTAAGGGGGATGTGGTGGGTCGCCTTTCAAGGTGGTTGTGATCGTCGCCAGTCAAGGTGGTGGTGTCAAGATGTTAGTGAATGGTAGCAAAAGGGGAGATAGTGGTAAAATACTAAAGGTATAATTGTCCATTTATACTAAATATTGTCGATTTTGATCATTTTTTACGGCGGTATTTAACACCTCCTAATTTTATTGACTTATTGCTCATGAAAAAACAAAAGAAAATACAAGTACGAAGTAGTCCATAATCTCAAACAATAAAAGTGGAAAATCGAGAAAACCCTAAGACCCTTTTACAACACAGCCGTCCCCTTAGTTTTCTAAAGCTCATTCGACGGCGGTGTGAGCTTTTCTCCTTCAGATCCACCCCAGATCCCCCTTCATCTTTTCCAGGTTTTTCTCTCTCCTCCTCTTTTTCTTAAATTCATCATCTTTTACTGCTTGTGTAAATTCCAAAATTTGGGGTTTTTATGTGCATGATTACAATATTATCATCAGTGTGATTGTCTGGTTTTGTGTGGAATTGGTGATTTTGTTCTTATGGCTTTTGTTTCTGTAGATTTCATGATGAAAGTTTGTATCTTTCTGTTCAGCTTGAGTTGTTTTTGGTATAAAATTGCTGAATTGAATTATTTTTTGAACGGATTCATGTTGTAATTGATTAAATTTGCGTTAAGGGTTGAAGAATTATGGTATATTATTATTGTTATTTGCTTCAATTTTGTTGGTTAAATTGCATTGCACCCATTTGAGTTGAATTTCTGAGTTAAAGATTTTACCTTTTTTAATCTATGCTGAAAAGGGTTTTTTAGCGATTGATCTTATTCTATGTAGCTATATGAGTAAGTTTTTGTGTTGATCTTTGTGATTTGGAGTATTATCAAAGAAAAAAATTGTGGGCGAGAAAGGGATATTGGGTATTGATGCTAGGAATTATTGAAGTATGGAAATTCGGTTGGTAGCAAATCAATTCAGTGATCGATGATTTGGTTGTGTGGAAACCATGAACCCAGATTAAGGTTTGTAGGGAGTTGTGAGAAATTAGGAAATTCAGTCGGTAGCAAATCGATTCAGTGATAGATGAATTGGTTGTGGCGCAATCATAAATCCAGATTAAGGTTTGTAGTGGAGTTTTGGGAAATTATTTTAACTTTAATTCTATTCCAGCCTTCCAGGGAGATATAATCTTGCCGCGTGTTGCCAATTAAAGTTCTTGTTAACCAAGCTAATGATAGCACCAAAGGAGCAATCCCCTATTTTATGAAGACCTGTGTTGACCAATTATTTCCTTTGTGGATTATGTTTGTTATGTACTCGTAACGCTCTTTCGCTGATTATATGAAGTCACCTAGGACACCAACCGTTTTCGATACTGGATTGCTGACTTGTTACCAAATGTATTCGACTTTCTATTTAATGGTTGTTTAACTTCTAGAGTTGGAGATTCTGCTGGTCATCATTACTTCCTTTGTGGATATGTTTGTTATGGACTCGTAACGCTTGTTCGCTGTTTATATGAAGTCACCTAGGATACCAACCGTTTTCGATAGGGATTGATTTGCTACCAAATGTATTGGACTTTCTAATTAATAGTTGTTCAACTACTAGAGTTGGAGATGGTGCTGGTCATAATTATGAGAGTATGCGATCATTGTGATTATATGTAGCTTAGGTTCATCTGTTATTAAACTTTTTTTTTTTTGAAACACATCTGTTATAAAACTTGAACATTTAAAAATTGTTTGAAAATCTTAGCCAAATCAGTAATTAGTAGTTTGCCTTATAATTTTAATGTTTTGGCTTTGTGACCTATCTTTATATTTTACTATCTTGAGAAATAATGCAAAGTATATACTTTTTAGTTCACCATGTAATTGGTACCTGGTGTGAGTGGTTTCATATTACTGATTGAGGGAGGCTTGTTTGTGCAGGTGAATATACCCAAAATTCTGGTTTAAGATGTCGGACAGCCATGAGACTGACAAGAATATTGAAATATGGAAGATCAAAAAGCTGATCAAGGCATTGGAAGCTGCCAGGGGGAATGGAACAAGCATGATCTCCCTCATCATGCCTCCGCGTGATCAAGTTGCTAGGGTTACAAAGATGTTGGGTGATGAGTACGGAACTGCTTCCAATATCAAGAGTAGGGTGAATCGTCAATCTGTGCTAGCAGCTATTACATCTGCGCAACAGAGGTTGAAGCTGTACAACAAGGTTCCTCCTAATGGGCTTGTTCTATACACCGGAACCATCGTAACCGATGATGGTAAAGAAAAGAAAGTAACCATTGATTTTGAGCCCTTCAGGCCAATAAATGCTTCCCTGTATTTGTGTGACAACAAATTCCATACAGAAGCATTGAATGAACTACTTGAGTCTGATGATAAGTTTGGCTTTATAGTCATGGATGGTAATGGAACCCTATTCGGTACTCTGAGTGGGAACACCAGGGAGGTGCTTCACAAATTTACTGTTGATCTTCCAAAGAAGCACGGTAGAGGAGGACAATCTGCATTACGTTTTGCTCGTCTTCGAATGGAGAAGCGGCATAACTATGTGAGGAAGACTGCAGAACTCGCCACTCAGTTTTTCATTAATCCTGCTACAAGCCAGCCTAATGTTTCAGGACTTATACTTGCTGGATCAGCTGACTTTAAAACTGAGCTCAGTCAATCTGACATGTTCGATCCTCGCCTTCAGGCAAAGATTCTAAATGTTGTAGATGTTTCTTATGGTGGTGAGAATGGTTTTAACCAGGCAATAGAGCTGTCTGCTGAAATTCTTGCCAATGTGAAGTTTATTCAGGAGAAGAAGTTGATAGGAAAGTACTTTGAGGAGATCAGTCAGGATACAGGTAAGTATGTTTTTGGTGTTGAAGATACACTCAAGGCTTTGGAAATGGGGGCTGTTGAGATTCTCATTGTCTGGGAAAATCTTGATATCAATAGATACTCACTCAAAAATGCCTCAACTGGTGAACTTATTGTAAAACATTTGAACAAGGAGCAAGAGGCTGACCAGAGCAATTTCCGGGACTCAGAAACTAATGCTGAGTTGGAGGTGCAGGAAAAAACTTCTTTGCTGGAATGGTTTGCTAATGAGTACAAGAATTTTGGATGCTCCCTTGAATTTGTAACTAACAAATCCCAAGAAGGATCGCAATTTTGCAGGGGTTTTGGTGGCATAGGAGGAATTCTCCGTTACCAACTCGATATGCGATCCTTTGATGAGCTTTCTGATGATGGAGAAACCTATGGAGATTCAGATTAATCAATCATCAGCTTGGCATTCCCATGCCCAACAACTTGAGCATCAACCAGACCGAAGTAAGTAGTTGATAAGTTCATCGCAGTTACGTTGCTGCTCAGGTTGTCCTCTGAGAATTTCTACAGAGTTGTTCCATTTAAGGTTTAATTAATCAATTTCAACATATTTCATATAACGTTGTGTGTAATACCTTTCTCGAGATCCCTTTAGAATCTAGAATTCTTGTGCTCCGAGAATACACCATTGCGTCTTGAGGTTGACCATACCTGAAGTGATTTTGATTGAGATGTTGAATGAATCATATTGTTGTTTGATATCATAGAATTCATTGCATGAGGTAATGGTATAAAGATGTCGTTTTTCTTTTGCTTAGGATCCCTTTTTTCTTCTGAGCTTTGTTGATTGATGTAGTGAAACAGTTATCCTAGGTATGTTAGGTCAAGGGGTTGATTCGCCCTTTGCTTTAAACATTTCTATGTTAGTGTTTTGGCAAAAGATTCATAGTTTGAAGCTGAATGCTCAAGTATAGAAAATGTTTCTTCTTTATTCTCTCGCAATAGTCAATTACTTTCAACATAGTGCCGTAGTTGTATATACTTTCGTATTGATCGTTTTGAATTCGTTTATTGTATGCTATATTTTCTTTAATTTTGAAAATAGCCGAAAAAATACTTATTTTTGCTTGGTTCAATTGGATTTAAGGAATGATACTTATATAGCCGACAGTGTATTGGTTAAATCCTTACTTATTTCTAGTTTCACCATTCTCCCAAAATCCTACTCCGTATTTCATTCTTTAGTAAGCATTCGTAATTTACTGTTATCACAGAGGGAACATTGAACAAAACTACATTGACATTGTTTGCATAGTTTTAAAAAACCATTGTACTCTCTCCGTCCTTTTTAAATTTTCCTATCTGAGTATTTGCAATGCGGTCTAACTGGTAAAATTTTGTGGGCTGCCCGGGTTTATCAATTTGATAAACAATTGAAGTTTATCAAGGGGTAAAAGTATCATTTTCAGTTGATAATGAAAGGTGTGTATGTAATTTGATAATCACATTTAACTAGTTATTGTTCCCATCTTCATCTTCTTCATGTACTTCCCACAACAATAGAGACTTTGTCTCTTCCCCACCTACCTTCATCTTCTTTGCCTCCTTCAAGTTGCTGATATGGAGATTTCGCCAACCTCAACTACCATCATTTTCGGCGGCTTTGCTACCAAATTAATCGAAAACCCTAAGATAAAATGGAGAAATTAAGGGTACGGCTAGGTGTTTATAGATTGCTTGTGAGCTTTTCTTCCCCCATTGAAATCTCCATTGAAGTTGGTCTAACCTTCTTCCTGACTAAGTGGATGTTTGTGAGTTTCACTTCCATCAAATAACGCCGTGAAGAGTAATGTTTTGACAGTTGTACATAAGTACTACACTGAGTTTTTTATTATATAAGCTTAAATTTCAAGACCAAATATTTACATAATTGCCATTTGATAAACATGTCCTGTTTATCAAATTGATAAACTTGTATTTCCTCAAAATTTTGATCATTAACATTTTTAAAATCATATTTGTAAAATATTAAAAATACGAAGCAGAAATTCAGAAACTACTCTACATATTTAACCAAATTCCACCATATTTTATACGGAGTATGATATTTCTTCGAGTAAAGCATAAATACGGTCCCTGAACTATTGTATAAGGGTAAGTTTTAGTCCCTCTCAACTCTTTTGGAGAGTTTTAGTCCCTCCCCCACCTTGAAAAGCATTTTCCAGAAAAAAAAAATTTAGGGACTTAGCTGACTAAGCATTAGTTTAGGGACTATGACTCAGCAAATTAGTTTAGGGATGTTGATTCATCAATAGTTTAGGGATGTTTAGTCAGATTTTTATTTTTAAATAATTTTTCAACCAAAAATCTTCTGCAAGCTTCATTATTTAACTGAGCTTGATTAAGACCGATGATTTTTTATTTTAAAATAATTTTTCAACCAAACTTCTGATTTCTGGGCTTTCTACATCGACTCCTCATTCTCTCACTACAAATTCCTTGGTTATTTTATTTGTATTTTAAAGTCTGGATTTTAGCCGAGTAATTAATTTTCTAGATATTTTCAGTTTTTCAATCGTCTGCTAAATGCTACTCCCTCCGTCCCTAAATTACATTCCTACTCCTAGCATTTATTCCTCACATAATAGAGAGAAGTGGGAATGTAATTTAGGGACGGAGGGAGTAATGTTTCTTTTGAGTGATTTTTTTTTTATTCTTCATTTTTTTTCAATTGATTGTAAATTACTTCAAACCTTGGATTTTTGCCAACTAATTAGATTTACTTGGGTCTGACATTGGCATTTTGAGGGGAAAAATTGCAGCAATTGAGGTGGTGATTTTGCATGACTACTACTACTACTATTCAAATTGGACGAATGATGGTGACTGCATCTATGCCGCGATTAAGTGCTAGCAGATGGCGCAGCGAAGCGATTTGAGGTGATGGTGGGTGCCGCTGCAAAGCCTGCAATTGGGCGTGAATCAATTTCAAGCATCATCTTTTTTAAGTCGGCACAATCAAAATAAATTGTTTATAGTCCACTGTCAATCAATTAATTTTACGCTTTTTAATTGATGTAAAATTAACTCTAATATGTATAATGTATTCATGTTACCAACAATCATTCTATTAACATACTGGAAAAACAAATTAATAGATTCAATAGGTTACCCAAAAAAACGGAACTATAAACAAAAATTGCTTAGCTATGTACTGGTTGAAAACATTAATCAATGAAGTCCCTAAACTATTTGCTTTGTCAACGTCCCTAAACTATTTTCTAAATTGATGACTCAACATTCCTAAACTAATTTGCTGAGTCATAGTCCCTAAATTAATGCTTAGTCAGCTTAGTCCCTAAACTTTTGACTAGAAAACACCTTTTAAGGTGGGGGAGGGACTAAAACTCTCCAAAAAGGTTGAGATGGACTAAAACTTACCCTTACACAATATTTCAGGGACTGTTTTTATGTTTTACTCATATTTCTTCTTGTATACATTACAAAATGTGGTCCAAGGTTTAAAGTTTGACCAAATGAATAGTAAATAGGAAGATTATAAATAATTTTTTTAAAAAATTGAGTATAAGATGTTATAGTTTATGTTATTACGAAGTATACATTAGCAATCACGAGCGAACTTTGTTGTTGGATATACGAGTTATTCTTTGATTTAGGCTATGCTTAATTCATTTGATTTTATATGATCTAATCAGATTTTTAAATTTGACCAAATTTTAACCTTATTAATACACTATATAAGATCAAAATTATCAAATGAGTTGTCATTAGATTTTTATAATATGCATTTTCAAAATATCAAATTTTCATATAGTTTTAGCAATAAAGTAAAGATATTTTAACGATAAATAAACCCTAAATGAAAAGGAAAAAAAAATTAAGATCTATCTAATTAATTTCTTAAATGACCAATTATCAACTTAAATAAGTTAGAACTAAACATAGCCTTAGGCCCCGTTCTTTAGAGCTACTTTGCTCTGCTCTGCTCTGTTTTGCTGAAATCTGCTCTGCTCTACTCTGCTCTGCTTCAATCTGCTCTGCTCTGCTATTTTCTGTTATGCTCTACTTAAAATTAATACTTAATATAGAATTATTATAATAATAATTAATATTTAATAATAATAATAATTAATTAATATTTAATATTTAATATTTAATAAGAATAATAATAAATAATTAATATTTAATAATAATAATACTTAATACTTAATAATAATAATAAAAATAATTAATTATTGATATTTAATAAAAAAAATTAATTATTAATATTTAATAATAATAATAATAAATAATTAATAATTAATATTTAATAATAATAATAGTAATAATAATAGTACTTATACTAATAGTAATAATAATACTTATAACTAATAATATTAATTATAATAAAAATAATTGATTTTTATAATAACAATTAATATTAAGATAATAACTAATATTTAAAGATAATACTAATTATTAATTTATAATAATAATAATAATAATAATATTAATTAATATAATAATAATAATTAATATTTAACTTTAAAAATTTAATGATTATAATAATAATACGATAATATTAGTAATAATAATAATAATAATAATAATAATAATAATAATAATAATAATAATAATAATAATAATAATAATAATAATAATAATAATAAAATCTGCTATGCTATGTTTGGCTCTGCTGAAATCTGCTCTGCTATGCTGAAATCTGCTCTGCTATGCCCAGAAGTTCAAAAGAACAGGGCCTTACTCGGTTGACAATGATGATGTTGATGTTATCATATAAGGCTCTAATGCATTCTTAATCTTCCCTAAATAGGCTTCCCTAAACACTTGAACAAACTCTGCATATTTTACACTCTTATATATTGGAGGATTTTCAGCATTAATCAATGCTTTCGCAGGCTCCACAATGCAGTCTCCCTTAGGCTCTATGAAGAAGGCAGCAGTCATCCGAGTTTCATCCTTGTTCGTTACTGCTCGATGCTCCACACTATGCAGCTTACCATTGCTAACAATCTATAGCAAAATTTGACAAGGAACTATTGTTAATACAGTAGTAACAATTTTTGAAGAAAAGAATCAATATATGTACCTGTAATTGGTATCCAATGTTAATAACAAATGCATCAAGAATTGGCTCAACGCCGATCCATTGGCCATCCGTCAATGTCTGAAGCCCCGCGACAGTTCCTTGGAGAAGTATGGTGATGAGTCCTGTATCACAGTGCGGTCTGAGTCCCAAGGTTAAACTAGGATCAGGGCATGGAGGATAACAATGAATGCTCAAATATTGTTCTTGACTCAATTCATTCGCGAAATATCCTACTCCAAGCTTTAGTCCTTCACTTATGAGCTCCAGAATTCTTGTTCCCATCTCATTAACTTCAGTTACATACTTCCCCACAACCTCCCTGAAATAGTATATGTCATACTTCGTACATATTTTTTACAAGCATACTCATAGATTTTATGCAATGTTCAGGAAATAACCTGTATTTGGTTGGTTTTTGTGGCCAAGAATGGATGCATTCTTCCAGAGGAGAGCAAAAATGCCGTAAACTGTCTCTCCAAGCATGAATGTCTTCTTCATCATACACGACATTGCTTGTGTAATATATGCACTTCTGACTGATATCAGATGAACATAATTTCAGTTTTTCCTCTGTTGGAAGATCAAAGAAGTCTTGATAAGCAGTTCTCGCGTCATCAATTACTGTCTGCGGAACTCCATGGTTAATCACCTTTCATACACAAAACAAACCAACTAAAATGAGCATAATAGTAATGAGCTTATTTCATACCATGACATCAGTATAAAAAAAAAAAAAAAAAAAAAAAGGTACACTCTATGTAACAACTTAAATCAGGGGTGTGCAGAAATGGACCTGAAAGAATCCGAACTCCTGGCTAGCCTCTATAATCTTTTGAATTGTTTCTTTGCGATCAAGCCCTACCGCCTTTCCAAGATCAATGACCGGAATATTCTTGGAAACGGGAACATGCTCCCCGGGTCTCATTTCAGTTGAAAATACATAATTTTCAGGCAGCGTCTTACCATCAGACCAAGTAGAAACAAACTTGTCCATCTTTTGTTATGATCTGCAAAAAAATTTACCCTTAAAAAAAATGGTTTCTTGAAAATCTTAACTACTTGTAGCATCTATTTGAAATTTTGAAGTGTTAGGAAAAACATACTAATGCACAAAATTATAGAAAACTAATACTTACTCAAAATAAAAATAATAAGCCGCATTTTAATGTTTCAAAAAAGAGACATGTTAGGAAGTATTGGGAGGAATATTAGGAGAATATTATTCATATTTATCATATATTTAGTTTCCTGATTTATAGCCTTTGATTGACACAAGACAAGATAATTGATAGAATAACGGTTATTTATACAGAGTGTTTGATATATAAAGTTATAATGGTTATTTATACAGGGTGTTTTATATGAGGGATAAGGATAAGCGGAAAGGATAAGGATAAAATAAGGTGTTATTGTTTATTTGGTACAAAGTACGGAGTATAAGTTAGGCAGGTTAAGAGTTGGATAAGTAACAAAGTTACTAATATACCCTAAGTAAACTTATCCTTCTCTTTTACTTTTTCCTTTTTATTAAGAGTAATATGTGGCATTTTAAGCCGGTTTAGCAACTACCAAATGCAAATCACATTAAGAAACCTAATCCAACTACTTAATTGTGCACTCACATCTTAAACATGATATTAAGGACATTTTTGGAGTAAGGGGAATGAACGGAATTATGATTTAATGAGAAATATGATGTGAAAATGTGAAATAAATAAATAATGGTACAAGCCACATTATGGATGGTTAAATATCATTTCAAACAGGATATATGGGTCCCTTCCAAACAAAGGTTGATCTTCTAGCAAAGTATGATATACTTCGTTGGTTTTATGATATATGGAGTAATTATAATGTAAAATTTATGGGAAATTATGTTATATCACACATTAACACTTTAAATTATATGAGCTTTTCTTTTCTTAATTGTCTGTTTTAAGATGAAGCATGAATTTCACCCTTAAAAATTTTCCTTATGTATATATAGAAATTGGACATAAGAATATTATTCACATAAATCATGTCGCATTTGAGGTTGATTTCAGGGCTTTATCTTGCTTTCTTTCCTTATGGACAACAATTTTATTCCCCAATAAAACCAAACACCCTATATGGGAGTAAAGAAGCTTATAAACAAGCTAGGCATTGTGGATTCCAGCTTATCATTTGTCCTCTCAAAGTTCTTTTTTAAAAAGAGATGTTAAATTCATACTCTTTGCTTTAACATGCTCCTTTGATAAATTGACACGTGGTTTACAAATGTACGTAATACGTAATAGTTGGATGAAGATCATGAAATGAGTTGTTTAATACTACCTTCTTTAACTATTATTTGTAATAAATGAATATTTTATATCTCATAAATAATACCCCTTTGTTGCAAATAATAGTTAACGGAGGTAATATAAAGTTAGTCAACTTAATTTACAAAAATGAGTTGTTTAATATAAAGTTAGTGAACTTAATTTAAAAAAGATTTTATTTTTTAAAAAAAATATATGAGAACTGAGAAGTTATTGGACAATGAGGGCTATGGTAAATATAATTAATAAAAGGAATTCCTTGTATTTATAGTAGTTTTAAATTATTTTAAAACGATTAAGAAAGAAAAGGTGTGTCACTTCTTCCGAAATTAAGGAGGTAAAAATATTGTACAGTCTTACTCTGTTATTCTTTATGAGGAAGCTATTTTGATTTTTCAAATGTGGAAAAAGGCCATATACAAAGCATGCACAAAGAGCATGAGTTTTACAAGAAACGAAAAGCATGATCTTTATGAGGTTGGCTCAACCCAGCACGGTGCTGGACCAACACATGGGTAAGGAGGTCATTTTCACATTAAATGAAAGTATTGTGGTAGTATTGACACTGTTCATACATATATCTATATAACTATAAGAGAATTATCTATTCGTTTCATTATGTATATTCCGTTGGTCATCTTCCCTAATTTTATTTGATTTTCCGCTTTATTCTCTCTCCTCAATGCTTCCTCTTCTAAGCCACCATTAATGGCCTTCCTCTACCACCAAATTCTTGCCCGTTCCCCCTCCTATCAACTTGCTGCCCTTCTTTCTTCCCTTTTTCATTTTTCTTCTTTTCGACCACCCAGCCGTTTTCTGGGTTTTCGATGACGGGTGGGTTTTGAAGATGGGTTTTTTGGTTGTGTGGATGGCCTAAGGTGGTCGAAATCAAGGATGGGTGGGTTTCGAAGGAATATACGTAGGACAATAACACCAAGATACCTGACAATATAATTGTTTACATGACAGATGACAATAACTGATCTCTATTTTCATAAGACAAATAGAAGCAAAATATGTCAATAACGTATTGAAATATGACAATATAAATGTTTACATGACAATAAAATTTAACTATGTCTACCATTTCCCTATGTCCTAAACCTTATACCTAATAGTCCATGTCATCAATCCAAACCTCCCAAAATAGGCAACGATCCAATAGTCCATGTCATCAATCTAAACATCCCAGAATACCCTAATCACAAACAGCCAATAAATATGATAAAGGAACCACTCATCCATGTCATCAATCCAAACCTTCCAAAATGGACCAATCACAATCATTCCACGACATAAAGAACCAATTACCTTTATTCTTGATCAGCTACGTAGATTCAGCTATTCAGCTGATAGAGCCCAAAATACTAAGTAGTGGGACAACTCAGCAAATTAAGAGACATGGCAGGATTATGATACAACTAATTACTGAGAAAATGCATAATCAAATTTTTAAAAAGGTTTGCTAACAACAGTAATTTACAACTAAATAAATGTAACGACAGTAAACTAATCTGACAATGACAGTAATTTACATTCAATTGACAACAATTTATTCACTTATGAAAATAACTGTTACAATTATACTAGAATCGCTAACAACTTTTGAAGTGAATTATTATTGTTACAGGGAATTTTCTTTTAATTAATATTCAAATAGGATTGTTAAATGGTTTGTTACTCAATTAGGATTGGTAATTGGATGTGACTTTGTTACCCTAATGGAATGCTTAGAATCAACTACATTTAACAAAGTCTAATAAGTTCAAGCCAACTCAATTCCTAACAAGTTCAGTTCAGTTCAATTAAGTTCAACTCAAATCAAATCCTATTGAATTGTTTATGGTATTGTTTATGAGAGAAGGAAATTAGGAAACGAGAACTAAACTAAAAGCTAATTGGACCTGAACTGAACTTAACTTAAGCTGAAGAGAAGAGACCCTTAATCCTAAATGAATCCTTTGAAGAAGCCTTTAATCCTAATTGAATCCTTTTAAGGCCCCTTTATCCAAATTGAATCCTTTGATATTCAAATGTCGATTAACATTCTTTAACAATTTTAATTATAGTTAAACACTATTAACAATGTAATTGAAACTCAAATTGAATCCTTTGAAATTCAATTTAAACACTATTAACATTCCTCATTATAGTCAAACATGTAGGAGTTTATAGGTACTAATTGCGAAAAAACATGAATCATATTCATACAGCACCTAATCCCAAGATCTAATGCATAATGTTTTGGGTGTTTTTGTCCCTTGGGAGAGTTACAACACGAAGACTGATCCGCTGTGAGCTGTACCTGCAAAACAAACGGAGACACCGGTTGGGTGGTGCTCCGCCTCCGACGCACAAGTTAGTAACTTGAAACGGAATAGAGAGGACGGAAATTTAAGTGGGTATCTGCTCGGATTCCAAGCTCAGGTCTTTCTCTGATGTAAGAGAATAAGTGTGTAATAAATGATTCAATGTGTCCTCAAAAAGAGAGACATCTCCCTATTTATAGGGTCTTTGGAAATTGCCCCTGATTAGGTCACTAAACCCCTATCATTGGTGGGTTGCGCCGTTTTCCGGCGTTCTCGGGATTTGGGCCTGATGGCCGCCTTTTCCCCTTTATTTCTGGAATGACACGTGTCAAGCATAGATTGGTCCATTTTGGACCAATCTGAGGCTGACACGTGTCACCCTCTGATTGGGCTACGTGGCAGGGTAAAAATACCCTAAACATTTGCCCCTCACAGATGTGACGTGGCTCGCCACGTGGCATCTGTGACACATGCCACGCTCCGGTTGGCGGTAATTTTACCATTAAAGAGTAACCGTTCACCTTCCGAGTAAATACGGAAATGCCCCCAAATTTACCCTCTATATATAGCCGTTTTACCCTCATAATTTTGTACGTTTACAAAAATTTCCTAGAGAGCAAAACTTTGAGAGAGCAGAAGTCATCCATTTGAGTCAGACGCGAGTAAGAAAGTTTGTTCTTGGACGACCCAGCCGGACCCGCCTTCCTTCAGATATCAAATCCAAAGGTACCGTCTCTATCTCTCTCAGCTCTTTTCTTTTTTCACCGCTTGTACATATTTCTTGCAATAAATGGATGCATCACCAACACACACGGCACAGCCTAGGTTAGAGTACAGCCGGTCACCAGGGTCGGCTGAGTCTAGGACTGGGAGTGCCGTCTCGGGGTGTTAGGACCACCCTTTGCCTTGGATTCCGACCAGTTATGTGTCTGTACAGGACACCATGGCTCGGACAATGCAGACGGCAACGGATCTAAATTACAAAAGCGAAGGCTCAGGCGGCCAAAAGCCTAAGGGAGAAACGTCTGGTCAAGGAGACCAGACGGCTCTGGAGAGATCCCCTCCTCGCGCCCCTTCAACCCCTGCTGACTCTTTCTTGGAAGAGTGTGACCAAGGCGGCGACGAGGTCGTCTCTACCCCCTTGGGTCAAAGCGAGGAGGAGACGGAGAGCGACAGCTCCGCCTCTACCTCTGAAAGCAGTGATGACTTACCCCCGCTTCCTGATAGCGAGGAGGAAGAAAGGAAAAAGTGGAGCGAAAAGGATGATCCCTTCAGCATCCACGTCTCTTCCAAGAACCGGATCTAAATGGAAGAAAACTTAAAGAACTTTACGAAAATGCACCCGCTAGGAGACGGGTATAGGATCCGGATGCCGCCTGAGAATGGCACCATCGCCTGGGAGGACGATGAACAGAACGCCAACAACTATTTTGGCTGTTATGAGGCAGCGTTCAAAGCTGGCCTCCGCTTCCCCCTTCACCAAGCGGTGCAGGCAATTTTAAGAGGCTACGACCTTGGGGTCTGGCAACTTACCCCCAACTCCTGGACCAACATTCTGGGGTATGTTGCCGCCTGCGAGTTCCAGGGGCTTAACCCCGGCTGGGAGGCTTTTGCAAGCATGCACTATCTTAGCAGAAGCCCAGGCGGCTGGCGGGCGTGGTACACTCTAACCACGCAGCCGCAATATATGATGACCTTGGACAATGTCTCAAAGTTCGATGGCTGGAAGCACAGGTTCAACCTGATGTCAGCCCCAACCAGACGGGAAAATTATGAATTCCTCTGTACAATAAGAAGCCCAACTTGTTGGGCAGGAAGTGCGCTCTTCCACGGATCCCAGAGGAAGATTTTGACAAAATAATTGAGGCAGACTTTTTCGGCCTCACAGACGCAACTCTATCAACCGGGGAAACAATAAAAGTCCCCAAAAATTGGATCCCCAAGAGCGCCTGGTTCAGGGATGAGTGTTTTCTAGCCGCCTGCGGGCTAGGGCACATGTTTACAAAACGTATGCGCCTGAGTTTATACCGTCTGTAGTACTTTTCTATCGAAATTGATTTATGATATTGACCAATTTCTTTCTTTTTGCAGAAGAAGCTCTAAAAATGCTGCAGTCGGAGAAAACTCCTAAACGGCCTTCTGCAACCATCCGCAAAGATCTTGCAGAGAAAGTTGCGGCTGAGCTCAAGGCCAAGGTAACAAACGCCTGACCCTTTCATACGCTGATCCTTTAAAATCATTTTCCCGGATGCTAACCTTAACTTTGGTTATTTTTTCAGGGAGGAGAGGTTGGAAAGTCGTTTGAGAAGCAACTCAAACGGGCTAGGGAGGAGAACCCTGCCGTTCTCAACAAAATCAAAAAATTCGCCTCTACATCAACTCCTGGCGCCTCAGCCGGGGCTAAGACGATGCGGATATCGGGGCGACTCGAGAAGGTAGGCGGCAGCGTGTGCCTTGATCTTGTCAACCCTTTATCAGCAGCTGCGGGGTTCACCATGCCTGCAAGCGGTTCCCGCTTGGCCAGCTCTGAAGGTAAGAACCCTTTTGAATCCCCGCTTGAGCTGGGGTGGCCTTTACGGGTGAAATCCCACTCCCAACAGACGTCATCCTCAGACGGTCGGCAACAAATAGGTGTTGCCTTAGTTTCGCACTCATCACGTATTGATTGTGGTGCAGATCAATCTCCCCGCTGGCCAGACGTCCAGAAGCACGCCAAGGCCATGCTGGAAGCCGTCCGGAAGAGGGATAAGGACAATATCCCTGGGATAGAGACGTTCAATCTTGAACGCATTCTATCCCTTCTGAGGTAAGAAACTTTTCAATTCAATTTTATTTTTTCCAAGTGTCTTATCCCGCCTGCCATACTTATGCCGCCTGACTGTTTGCAGGCCATGCTGCGGGTGGACGGGCTCAAACGCCCTTATTCCCGCAAACGAGAAGAGGTAAAAAGGGCCAAGAAGTTCGCCATAGACGCTGATAATATTGCTTTACACTCGACTATCGTAAATGAACTTGAAACTAAAGCAATAATTATGACACAGGCGTCTAGAATCCAGCAGCTGGAGGCGGATCTGGAGACGGCCAAACAGCAGGCGTCGGATAATGAGACGGCTAAGAAGGCGGTGGAGGAGGCCCAGAAGAAGGCGGATGAGAGCACCAAGAAGGCTGTGGAGGCGCTCAAGAAGGCCCAGACGGACCTTGGCACACTTAAAGGTGTTTCCGAAGAGAACACCAAACTGAAGGCCAAGGTTCAAAAGCTGGAGAAGGAGGCTGCTCAGGCTCAGAAGAACTTTGCAGCAACCCTGGAGGCGGAGCAAAACCGCCTTGTTGCTGAGAGTGATGCTGACAATGACGCCCGTATGAAGATTGCCTGGGCTGCCTTGTACCCAGACGCGGATTATAGCATCTGGGCACTGGCGCACAGCTATGCCGAGTACGTGGTGTACTTGAGAGAACAAGGCGAGCCTGAGCCTGCCTCTTTCAAAGCCTGGGTCAACTCCAACAATGAGTCGTCCGTGCCTGATCTTCCTGGTCCTGGTGAAGCACAGGAGATACCCTCAGATGGTGAGGAGGAGGGGGAGGACCAGGAGGCTCCGTCTGCAGGCCAGAAGTGACCCCTCAGCGGCAGTATGCCAATCTTTGCTTTTTTAATTTTCTTTTTATTCAGCGGTTGTATGCCAAAACTTGCTTTTTCCGGCCTGCGTGCTGAGTATCTGTGTATTTACCGGCTGTAGAGCCGGGTTAATTAACAATTTCTTTCTCCCGGACGGGGTCCGGTTAACATTTGATCCATTACAACCGTTTGGTTGGGTGGACTTTTTATGAAATGCACCGACTGAGTCGGTTTTGATCATTTTACATTTGAATTTTTATTTTGTGCAAGTTTTAATTTTTCATTTTTTGCCTAAATTATCAAAAGCATGCGGCGATTTCTTGCCTAACCAGTCAATAGCCTGGCTGTCCTTGCCCTGGACGGTTGTGTGATTGGTTTCAAGTGGAGTTGGTTGATTGGCTTGAAAACGTCTGATGCTGCAAAGAGCATGATATGTTTGTAAGTCAATCAATCACAGTAGTGATTGCCCCAAA
This sequence comes from Chenopodium quinoa, assembly GCF_001683475.1. Taxonomy (NCBI): domain Eukaryota; kingdom Viridiplantae; phylum Streptophyta; class Magnoliopsida; order Caryophyllales; family Amaranthaceae; genus Chenopodium; species Chenopodium quinoa. Next base: position 3,235,924 of record NW_018744626.1, on the reverse strand, counting down.
CCAAGTGCACAGCCGTACACCAACAGGCATTTCGGTCACTACATAGACGGCGTATGTCCGTCTTGGTAGAGATTTCATAGCCATTGAACTCTTTTGGCCCAATTGGGGTGAGGTGCAATTTTTGGAATAAATAACCTGTGAGAACTTCAGCCGGCGACCGACTGATGCCTATGGGCATCCGGTATCTGGGAACTTATTCGTTCTTCATAGGTTATTTTGGTCAGACGGCTATGAGTTGACCAATTTGGTCGTTCAATTTTTGCCGTCTGCATGGATACGTAGAACCGACAAATAGTCTGTTCTCTGCGACGATTGCACCCGGAGGGGTGTCGCCGGACGCCTTTTTCCATGTTGGGACAGGCGATTTTATAAAATGAGCAACCATCCGGCCATTTTAGCCTCTAGTCTTGTTTGAGACCGGTTGCGTAGCCACTAAACGTTTTTGTGCTTAGTTTCTAGTCAGTATTAAATTTACACCAAGTATCGAACTTAGTTTTTTAAGCAAACGAGTTTGTCTGGGTATTACCCAGACGGACAGGCAAATATTGAATTTACACTAAATGTTTGATCATACTAATATCAAACTTAGTTAGATAAATGGAGAATCCGTCTGAGTATTACCCAGGCGGATAGTCAAGCAGTTGAATAAACAAAGTATCAAACTTAAACAAGAGATCCGAGTATTATCCAGGCGGATAAACAAACAATAATTACCCGGATATTACCCTTCACTAAGTATCGAACTTAGTTAGGTAAATGGGGAATCCGTCTGAGTATTACCCAGGCGGATAGTCAAGCGATAATTTTGCAAACAAAGTCTGAATCTTCATTAATTGACTCACTGTTTACAAAAGTTTACATTCTCAGAAGTAGTACTTTTTTAGATTGTCTACATTCCAAGTTCTAGGCAGGCGCCTGCCTTCTGGAGTTTCCAGGCAGTAGGTGTCGTCCCTTACTTCTTCATAGATCCGGTAGGGGCCTTCCCAATTTGGGGTTAGCTTTCCCAGCTCATGGGCCCTACCGGTTGCCTCCATTTTTCGTAACACTAAGTCGTCAACTTTCAAAGGACGCTTGTGTACTTCTTTGTTGTAGGCTCTCGTCATTCTCAGACGGTAAATCTCATGACGCAAGGCGGCATTGCCCCTGCGTTCCGGGAGTGAATCCAATGCCAGGCGCATTGCTTCCCAGTTTGCCTCTTCATCATATAGCATGACTCTAAGAGTCGACTCGTAATGTTCGATGGGCAAGACGGCTTCAGCACCGTAAACCATGAGAAATGGGGTTTCACCGGTTGCCCCCTTTGCTGTTGTCCGGATGGCCCATAGGACATGGATTAACTCTTCTGCCCATAAGCCACCGGCTCTTTCTATTTTCTTCTTAATGCCGTCTGAGATGAGTTTATTGAAGGCTTCAACTTGGCCGTTTGCTTGGGGCCGGCCAACGGATGCAAAATAGCTTGAGATCCCCTGATCTCCCAACCAAGTTTTTAGCTGAGGCGTCTCAAACTGAGGACCATTATCAAACACCATAGACATAGGTACCCCATACCGGGTGATAATGTTTTTCCAGATGAAGGAAATCACGTCTGAGGTTTTGATGTTTTTAACCGCCTCAACTTCTACCCACTTGGTGAAATAATCCACAGCCACTAAGATGTAGCGCTTTCCGCCTGGAGTAGGCGTGTAAGGACCTAGAATGTCCATGCCCCATTTTGCAAACGGGATTGGGCTGTGGATGGCCGTCAGATCAGTAGCCGGACGGTGAATGAGTTTACAAAATTTTTGGCACTTGTCACATTTCTTTACCAACTCCTTGGCGTCTGCCTCAAGAGTGGGCCAAAAATAGTGTCGTCTGGCTCTGACGGATAGGGCCTTGCCGCCTATGTGAGAGGCGCAGAATCCCGAGTGCAAGTCTTCGAGTACTTCTTTCCCCTTTTCTGGGGTGACAAACTTCAACAAAGGCTTCAGAAACCCCGCCTTGAAGAGTTCTCCATTTTTCAACTCGAATCTTGCAGCTCGCTTTTTCAGGACGGCTACTTCCTGTGGCGAATCAGGAAGTGTGCCGTCTGAGAGATAGGCCCGAACGCCATCCATCCAGGTAGAGCTTCGGTCCAGAATTCCAACGGGATCCTCATAGATGCTTCTCTTTTCAAGAACTTCCCTGAAGACTGACCGAGGCGTATCATGGCAGGCGGAAGATGCCAGCTTTGACAATGCATCTGCCTGGTTGTTTTCCGACCTAGGCACCTGATTCAGCCGGAATTCCTCAAGTGCCTTGGTCTCTTCTTTGACTGCCTGAAGATATTTAATCATAGCCGGATGAGTAGCCTCGTAGCTTCCCTCATACTGGCTAACAACCAATTGAGAATCAGAGTAGGCGTCAATTTTCATGGCCTATGCCGCCTTACACATGCGAATGCCGGCTAGCAGGGCTTCATATTCCGCCTCATTGTTAGAGGCCTGAAATTTGAAGCGTAGTGCGTACTCAAATCTGTCCCCTTCAGGAGACTCATAAATTACGCCTGCACCACAGCCGTTCTTAGTAGAGCTCCCGTCTACATACACTTTCCAAACCTGATCAAGATTATCCGGAGCCACCGGACGAGTCATTTCAATAATGAAGTCAGAAAACGCCTGACCTTTCACTACCTTTCTTGGTTCGTAAGTGATTTCAAGACTTTGCATTTCAATAGTCCATTTCAACATTCTCCCGGATGAGTCCAAGGTAGACATTGGCCGCTTGAGTGGTTGGTCGGTGTAAATCACCACCGGATGTGCTAAAAAGTAGGGATTCAGTTTTTTGGATGCCATATACAAAGCGAGGCCAAATTTTTCAACCATGGGGTACCGGAGTTCAGCATTTTTAAGAACATGGCTAATGAAGTAAACCGGGAGTTGCACGCCGTCTCGCTCAGCAAGGAGAACAACACTGAGGGCATGATCTGAGACGGCTAAGTACATGTACAACGTCTCCCTAGGTAAAGGACTGACCAACCTAGGTAGAGAATGTAAGTGCTCTTTCAACCTCTGGAATGTCGTCTCAGCATCATCCCCCCATTCAAATCTGGTCTTCTTCCTGATTGCTTGGAAGAAGTAGAGGCACTTGTCGCCTGACCGGCTGAGGAACCTCCCCAGGGCGGCCAAACAGCCGGTGAGTCTCTGCACTTCCTTGACAGAACGGGGTGACTTCATGTCTATCACCGCCTGTATCTTTTCAGGGTTAGCCTCAATCAGGAATCCGAGAAACTTCCCAGACTTAACACCAAAGACGCATTTCTTAGGATTTAACATGACCTTATGCCACCTGAGTGTGGTGAAGGTTTCTCGGAGATCAGCAAGGTGATCCGCCTGCTGCTTGGATTTGACTATCATGTCATCAATGTAAGCCTCCACATTCCTCCCAATCTGATTAATGAAGACCGTATTAATCATCTGTTGGAAAGTGGCAGGCGCATTTTTCAAGCCAAACGGCATCACGGTATAACAGAATAACCCCTGATAAGTGACGAAGGCCATCTTCTCTTGATCTTTCTTCCACAGGGGTATCTGATGGAAGCCGGAGTAGGCATCCATAAAACTCATCAAGGCGTGACCGGCTGTAGAGTCGACCAGACTGTCGATCTTTGGAAGCGGGTAACTGTCTTTTGGACACGCCTTGTTGAGATCTGTGTAATCAACACACATGCGCCAGGTCTCATTCGGTTTCTTAACAAGGACCACATTGGCCACCCAGTCGGGGAAATTACAAGGCCGAATGAACCTGGCGTCTAGCAGCTTTTTGACTTCGGCAGTTGCCGCCTGACTTCTTTCCTCGCCGTGGTTTCTTTTCTTTTGCCGGATGGGCTTCTTTTTAGGATCCACGGCGAGCTTGTGGACAGCAAGATCCGGGTTGACGCCTGGCATCTCTTCCACTTCAAAGGCAAAAATGTCTTTGAATTCTTTCAGCAGAAGGTGCAAGTCTGCACCCAAAGTAGCATGAGCAACCGTCCCAACCTTTATAGTACGTTCCGGACGGCTGTCATCCAGAACAAGATCAAAGCTTTCACCAGCCGGTTGGGGACGAAGCTCATCTAACCGTTCACCGGTCAGTGATTGCTATTTTTTCTCTTTCTTCACCTCCACCAGCATAGAAGCCTTTCTTTTCTTTCCGGCTGCTGGTGGGGCAGGAGCTGGGTCAGCATCCTTGACATTGTCAAGGTCTATGGGTTCCTGACCGCCTAGGGCCACGGTATCTTGGACGGCTGAGAGATAACACTCTCGGGCCGTCTTCTGATCCCCATTCAGGGAACCCATAGTGTTGTCATCCCTCTCATACTTGATGAGCATGAGAGATGGGATGATTACTGCCTTGGCTACGTTGAGGGTCGGCCGGCCAAGGATAATGTTGTAGGCGGTCAACTCCTCAACGACCAAGAATCTGACGACAATATGTCGTCCTTGGCCCTTCTCTCCCAGCCGGATGGGTAAGTTAATCCTTCCGGCTGGGTAGACCATCCCACCCCCAAAACCAACCAAGGGGTGGGTGACCGGATGCATGCTGCTGACATTGTATTTCAGCTTTTGCAGGCACCGGAGGCTGATGATGTCTGATGAGCTGCCGGTGTCTATAAGGATCCATCCAACCAGCTGGTTGGCAACCTTACATTCAAAGACCATCGGGTCATCATGAGGGCGGCGGACGCTGCCCCTATCCTTCTCAGTGATCAAGACGTCTGGGAAGGAAGAGCTGTCGGACGCCTGCTCATCATCATCTTTGTCCATCTTTCGAAGATGGCTCTTGGTGCCCCGGATGATAGGGCCACCACATGAGAACCCGCCTGCTATAGTGTAGACCGGCTCCTTGTCGGTATCCGAACTACTAGCAGGCTGGGGGGTATTCTTGGAGGACTGACCCTTGTTTTTCTTTTTTGCCCCGGCTGGGGACTTAGAAATGTAGGACTTCAACAGCCCTTTGTCAGCCAGACGGTCCAACGCACGCTGAAGACTGAAGCAGTCGTTGGTGTCATGGCCGACCTCCTCATGGAACTGACAGAATTTATTCTTGTTCCGTGTCTGGACAGAACTCTTCATAGGATTCGGCTTCTCAATGGACAGCCGGTCCTTTACCTCCATGAGGATGGAGTTGCAGTCTTTATTAAACTCGTACTTGGGGACGTACGGTTTAAATTCTTTCTTTTTCTTCTGGGACGGCTGGTCAGAGTCAGTAACCGCCCATACTTCTTTTCTCTTCTTGCTCTCTTCTTTGTTTTTGGCCGGCTGAGCTGACCGGATGTCTTTCTGTTTGTCGGACTTCTTGGAGTCCGCTGGCTACCAGGCGAGCAGAGGTCGGTAGCTTGGATGTAGCTTTCCGCCTCCCTCAGGGCCGCCTGTAAGGTGAAAGCCCCTTTTCTGACTAGGTCGAACTTGAAGGTCGACCCGTCTCTCAGACCCTTGAAAAAGTCTGTAAAAGCTACCTCGTCAGACAGTCCTTGAATCTGAATTCTTATCAGATTGAACCGCCTGACATATGAGCGCAGCCCTTCTCTCTCTCCCTGCTTAACAGTGCTCAAATCAAGGCTTGTTTTCTTTGCAGGGATGTTCATTAAGAAGTTAGAAGCAAACAGGAAGGCGAGCTTCCTGAACTTATTGATGGACCCGGCTGGCAAATTGCCAAACCATTGTTGGGCAATGCCCTTCAATGTAGCCGGGAAACACCGACACCAAGTGGAATCATCCAACCCCTGCAGATACATGAGTTTGGTGTAAGCCATGAGGTGGTCTTCCGGATTGGTGGTACCGTCATAGGTACCAACCAACACATTCTTAACCTTGGTCGGCTGAGCCGCCTCGGTTATCTCCCGGGTGAACGCAGAAGGCTGTTCACCCAGGCGTAGCAGACGAAGCTGCCAGTCCAATGGCTGGACATTTGGATATGCCGCCTGACCTCCAAAGAGGGCCGGCTGCATAAAGTGAGGAGGATATTGTCTGTAAGCCTGGGTAGGAACATACGGTACAGCTCCAATCATGTGAAGGCCAGAATGGACGGTATTACCGCCTGTCTGACTCTCATGCAAGGAAGATGCATTCCCGGCAGAGGTATTGTTGAAGCTGTCTGGAAAGTTCGACGTTGAAGCCGACTTAGACAGCGACTGGGTTCTCTTCCGGTTAATGATCTCCCGGGCATCAAGAGTTGATTTTTTACTTCTCACCGCTGTTGAGTCCGGCGAGTGTTGGTATTCTTCCTAGGAAGGAGAATCCTTGACCAATCAATGGTCCCAGCTGCCTTCTCTTTTGGATGAGGAGTGGGTTGTCGGTTTCGGACTGACTTCCCCTTCTCCGGAGGAGTCTTCTTTGCCGACTGACCTTTACTTGGGCCAGCCCGGCTTTTGGTGATCAGCTCTTTAATTTCACCCTTGAAACTTGTCATGAATCTCATGAGTTCGTCTTGGGTGACAGGGGCTGATCCTGCTGCCGTTTGGGTTTCCCCTTCCGGCTGCCCAGTGGGTCTGCTTGGACCCGCCTGGGAGGCACCCCGCTCCAGAGTCTCTCTGGGCCGGATGCGCTTGATTCTGAGAGAGCCGTCTTCGGCTGTAAAGGTTTCAACATGAGGATCTTAATCCTCCTGGTCTGTAAAAACTTCTGGGTCATCGCCCAGACGGTTAGAGGGTGGTACAGACTCTGGAACCATCTTCGAGGTACTCTCCCCACAGACGGCGCCAAATGTTTTGGGTGTTTTTGTCCCTTGGGAGAGTTACAACACGAAGACTGATCTGCTGTGAGCTGTACCTGCAAAACAAACGGAGACACCGGTTGGGTGGTGCTCCGCCTCCGACGCACAAGTTAGTAACTTGAAACGGAATAGAGAGGACGAAAATTTAAGTGGGTATCTGCTCGGATTCCAAGCTCAGGTCTTTCTCTGATGTAAGAGAATAAGTGTGTAATAAATGATTCAATGTGTCCTCAAAAAGAGAGACATCTCCCTATTTATAGGGTCTTTGGGAATTGCCCCTGATTAGGTCACTGAACCCCTATCATTGGTGGGCTACGCCGTTTTCCGGCGTTCTCGGGATTTGGGCCTGATGGCCGCCTTTTCCCCTTTATTTTTGGAATGACACGTGTCAAGCAGAGATTGGTCCATTTTGGACCAATCTGAGGCTGACACGTGTCACCCTCTGATTGGGATACGTGGCAGGGTAAAAATACCCTAAACACATAACACATAAAGAACATATAATTGTACCTTTGAAGCGTGATTTCACGTGCTATCAAGCAAGAACAATGGGAGATAAAGAACCCCAAGCGTGATTCCTCTACTTGGTCCACGGGCACAGATTAAACATCCACTAATGCTAGTTAGTCGTGATTGAACGCTACAATCAGTCTTCGACGAAGAAGAGAGACACGGGCTAACCACGAATTACCACGTCGAACACCACGAGCCACCACGAAGGGGCGCCAGACGTACGAACGAGGGGAGAGGGAGGGTCGTGAGGTGAGGAGAGTGTTTCGGGTTTTGGGACTTGGTTGTTTGTTTCACAATCTACTGTATGTTGATTGTTTTATTCAACCTTAGGCATGGATCTTATTTATAACTCACATCTCTAAATAAGAGTCCATGTCAAGCCTAAACACCTTATCCCAAACACACTATTCTAGCTCAACACTCGATCTACATGGTATGTCATAATCTCATGAGGCCCATTAATGGGTCTCTTACTTGTTTAACCCAATACCCTTGTTGTGTGACCTCATAGGATCCATTCTATTGGGATTTGGACTTTTTAACTAGCCCAAAGATCATTTGTCATATCTAGAACCAAACAATGACGACCCAAAAGAACGATGTTATTATCTCCATAATAGTGATCCTTGATATATCTAGTAATTGCACTTATCGAAGATACAATTCCTTCAAAACAATGTAATTGAAAGTTAAATCTTATATACAATCCTTATTGGAATTGAACTCGGTTACCAATCCTAATATAAAATGAAATGCATTTAACAACCTTAAATGAGACTCGACTTATCCTAATTATAGTTAAAAAAAATATTTTTTTATTAATGAAAATATGATAAAATGCCAACAACACTTTATGTTCTTGATGTCAATATCAGACATTAAGAAATAAAGGTATGATATTAATACCAAACTCAATGAAAATACAGTTCTACCTCGTTGCTAATACCCCAAAACACAATCCCCCAAACCCTCTGTTAACCCTAAACCCGAAACCCCATTGCATTATGACAATGTGTATGTCAACATTACAATATATATGTTAATATGACAATATAAATAAATAAGATAACTATGTCTATAAAAAAAAACATATTGCAATATGATAGTGTATATGTCAACACGACAATACATGATAAATGTCATGTTATCATAAATGTCATGTCATCAACAGACAAACCCTCTATTAACCCTCTGTCATGTTATCATAAATGTCATGTTATTCAACCTCATTTGCATAATAACGGACCAATCATTGCAACGGTCTTGAAAAGCACGCCAACAATGTATAAATATGGGCATACAAATTCATACGTACAAAATACACACCAATACAAAATAAGGGCCCACCAATAACATTTAATATTGATAAAATTGGTGTGCTGGTCCAGCACTTTGCTAGGCTAAGCGTCACCCAATTAGACTCGAAGATCGCATGTGACCTTCAAGTTTAAAATACATTCACTAACCAATATACCACTTTTAATCATTCCATAGTGGTATTTGGCTATTTGCTGAGATGTTCAATTTGTTTGTCAAGTAAAAGGCGCAAGCCCATACCTTTTTATTTAAGGGTGGATCCACCATTTAATTTAAATTTAGATAGAGTAACTAATTTGGTTCGTAAAGTCTTAAAAGTCTTGGATTTGAGTGTATACGCCATAATATACATGATATTGATTCATGACACTCTCCACCTTTAATTGTGTCAGATTTGGATAAACCCTTTATAAGAGGAATTACAGCAATTGAAAGTCAAATTTAACACTTAACGTTTTCCTTCAAATTCATGAAATGACTGAGCCATGGTATGGTTCCTTAAACCTTTAAATGTTTGTTTAATTTTATATTACTATCACTTTCTTTCACCTCCCTGGCTCTCAGGAACCAAAAACAATGACTATTTATATTTTGGTAATCTGATGATCTCTTGTAGTACTCCTTCTGTCACTTAATTATATGTCTATTTCTTTCTCACATAATAGAGAAAAATAGGCATATAATTAAGGGACGGAGGGACTAAGGGAGCAGTATATTTCTCCTAAAATATATTGTCAAAAAAATAACAACGTTCCACTATATGGGGGGAAAAATATCATATTTATAACAAAGCACATAATTTTATTCATTAATACACATAATGTGACAAAATACAATCATAAAGTACACTCCTAAAGGTTAGTGCTCTATACAACAGGCATGCATAATAACATCAACATACAGACTAGAATAGACAGAGTAGAAACATGAACCAGAGGTGCAAATCTTGAAGAATAAGACTCAGTAGTCAGGGATGGCTGCAAAACGATAGCCGGCAGCACCTCTCCACGAATAATATGCAATCCGAGTCTCATAGAAGCCTGCATTAACAATTTGAAACAGGACATTATTATATTTCGATAAAACATAAGAGGAATTTAAAATGAGGTAGTCTCAACAAAGTCAACATTCCTAACCATGAACATACAAATGCCGCGTAAAACAGAATTAAAATCTCAACAGACTAGTGCACATGATTCTACATTAAAATTATGCAATAAGAAGAATCTCTTCTGATTATATAGCATAAATTTTAGACAGTAAACACAGAAATCCATCATCTGTGAGCCAAAAGTTATTTCTAAAAAAAGGCATTCCATTTCCTAGAAATTGGAGTGCCTGCAATCTAAATCTTCAAGAAGTTCTCGTTGCCTGTTCTTTCTCTGTACGTTTTGAAGGAATACATGGGCCAAGCAGGGTTTTGGGCAGGCTCCTAAGCTCCTTCCCCCAAATTATTTCATAAGTCATGCAGATACTTCCAAACCTTTTTGGATTTAGCTCTAGGGTAGCTAATGCCAATACAATCCCTCCTCCTCCCCTTAAGATTAAATGAATAATGAATAGCACCAAAAACAAAACTAGAAAGAAAAAAAAAAAAAAAAGCATTATGGAAACAACTCCTGCTGCTGCCAAGGTGCTAATATACGTGGAATATATACTAGGTAGAGGTGATCATTTGCGGGCTTGGACGGGTAGCGGGCCGAGTTTATGCTTATTTTTTGTCCAACGGGCTTATGTATCAAACCCGAACCCTTTTGTGCGGGCTTGATACTTTGTCCATGCCCGATTACTAAACAGGCCGGGCTTGCCCGCGGGCTAACGGGCCTTAAATTTTTGTTTTATTTTTTATAACACTAATTAATCTATTTATTATTTACATGTGCTAAAATTATTTTGGTAGAGATGTCTTAAATTTTTTATTCACAAATAATGATAATAGAAATTAAAAACACACAAAATATGTCATAATATAAAATTAAAATAAATAATTGTAACCAATAAAAGCTTATAGTTTACTATAGTCTCTCTGTATTGATTATTTTATTTTCTTAAATACACAAAGTATTATTTTTATTATTAAATATAACACTAACTAAATAAAAATTATTAAAATAGTATTATTATTATTATAAACGGGCCGGGCAGGCTAGCCCACAACACATATTTTCTTGTCCATACCCGTCCGTTTACATTAACGGGCCGGGCCTAGCCTGTCCAAATATCCAATTTTTTCAAAAAGATTGTCCAAGCCCGCCTTTTTTGCGAGTCGGGTTAGGCGGGCTTAGCGGGCCGTCCCGCCCATGAACAGCTCTAATACTAGGATAACATGGCATAGCTCTAGGGTCACTCATCAAAATTCTTTATACCATTAAATCTATGATATAAGAGAAAGGACCTTTCAGAACACTTGTAAGTCAACTATAGTGCTTGTTACTTGCCTAGATATTAACTAGGGATCATACAAAGCAGAAGATCCATCTTGTGGTAGCAGAAAACTGAAGGAGTTTCAACAGAATATGTGCTGTTAATGACAATTTATGCTTCAACAAATCAATCAGAATTGTCAAGAAATATTGATTAGCGAAATTTTGCAAGCTCAATGAAGGAGTTTGTTTTAATTAAGTGAAATACTTTTTGAATTCTGAAAGCTGGAGCACATAAATCTGAAAGAAACATATGCTGCCCAAAAGGCAAAACCTATAGATCTTTTCATCTTTCTCATTCTGCCTTCTACGTGATCTGTCAGCAATGACTCGTGAGCAAAAGGCAAGCATTTTGAAGCCATAAGCTACTACTGCCTCTATGAGAAATGTAACAAGCACAGTCCTTAAAGGGGACAGGAGAAGAATTTTCCCAGAATGCCAAAAGTGGCAGTGTTTAACAGATAAGATAACTGCTGCTGGCTACCCATCAGTAGATACATAGCAGAGAAGATAATAATATAAATAAAACAAGGCAATTAAACCTGTCCGCCAGGAGGGAGCCTATTTTTAAAAGATAACTAATACAGTATGTTGAAGAGCTTTTATACACTATATAATATATTAATATATACTCATTCAAATGAAATACAGCTGATTTAAATGAGTAAGATTAATTTCAAAGACTGCAGAACAAAGTGCACACTGCAAAGAACATTTGTTCATTAAAACAAGTCAAGTAAATCAAGCAATACAATCGCAAAAGAATATACTCATTCAAATGAAATAAGGCTGATTTAAATGAGTAAGATTAATTTCAAAGACTGCAGAACAAAGTGCACACCGCAAAGAACATTTGTTCATTAAACAAGTCAAGTAAATCAAGCAATACAATCGCAAAAGAAATTATTCAAGGAACAAACTTCATGAGGAAAGCCTCTATCAAAAGTTTCAAGAGCCGCTTGCTTTATGTAATAAAAGTAATATAATCACCAAGTTCTCTATGATGATGGATCCAAGTCATACAGTTGATCAAGATACATCCAAATTTAGTGTCAATAACTATTATCAACTTAATCAAGCTAACCAAAATTTGCAAGTCAGTTATAACAACTACAAAATCATTAACCCAATGCTCCCACAAAGCTTTCACTCTAAACAGGATAAGGAGCAATTTCAGATGTAAGGAGCCGTACAGAGTAGTAGTTTCCAGTTCAATAGTTTTGCAGCTAAATTACTGTCCCAGGATTTATTGTTGCAGCAATTACAGCAACTATCAAGCAATCTTAAAAGACCTTTCTGAAGAAACTTATGGAAGATACTAACTGGCTAGAAGAGTAAGCAACACCCATCAATCAAAAACATTCTAACTAGAAGTCAATAGCATTGGCTACTGTTTTACTAGTGCTATAAATTAGGACTTATAGAATATGTTCTTATGTTTTCTATAATTCTGGATTTTTCATACAAAAATAAGAATCACGTGTGAAGTCCAATAACAGTAGACGAATCAAGCAGAAAAGCAATTAAGTTTTAAGATACATGAAGAACAAAAGAGATATTATCTAGTCCAATACTCCAAAAGAGTTCTGTGAGAATTATCATTATTATCAACTTATCACAGCCTTGAAGCTTAGTAATGGGACTAATGGTAGCTTCACTATAAAGGTCTTGAGGTGGATCATATCCTTGACTCCTTAAGCATGAAAGAAATCATTCCTCAAAATCAATTTGTTCTTTAGGTGGATAAATAGTAGAAGACGTTAAATTTTGTTGTCTTGGCTTTTTTAATGTGTCAATTCTGCATCTAATTTATCTTTTGCTTTTCATAAATTCCTCATTGAACAGAGTAAGTTCTGGTCCTTTTAGTTCACATCCTAATGAAGAGGACTTATCTTGTTTTCTTCACTTAGGTAAGCTAGCTTTGACGGACTTTAAACAAAGACGAGTGTGATTTGTTCTCTTCACTCGGGTGGTCAAATTTCTATCATATTTAATCTTCAAATCCTAGACTTCCTTGTTTGAAGAAAAACGTCAAACAGAACTACAGAAGCCCGCTAGTATAATTGTCAAAGACATCCAATCTAGAGTTTGTCTCAAAACAGTTTTCAACTTTCTTTTTCACTTTATGCCCTGAGAACCTTTAAGTTCATGTGCTCCAAAGTATTAACACTTAAGCCATTATTATTCTTTTATGGTGTTGATCACTTCCCCTTATAACAGCTTATGACCATCAACAGAATTGAGTAGCCTAAATTCCCTCTTTCAGCTTTCCACCTCACGTCTTATTTTAAACCAAATAATAGAATATTCCAACTGACACTACAGCTGCAAAAGGGCATACACTCGAGAGGGAAGAGTAAAGAAAGATGCTTTCCAAAAAATTAAGAATATACTTGCAAAACTCGGTGAATGAATAAAATGATAAGTAAAATCACTTGGGCATGTAGCTAGAGGGGCACGACATTCACCAGTTAGTCAATGACTTGATTAATACATTCTCCATTTCTTTTCATAATTCTACTCATGCTTGCTAAAGCCTTCATTGACTGAACCAAAAAAGTGCAAACTGCATAGCAAGAAAAAAAAAATGGCATTCTCCACCACCCCATCCTACTGCCCCTTCCCACACACCCACAACAAACAAAGAAAAAGAAAAAGAGAGAGAGGGGGGAATGAGGAAGAGAGAGAATACAATTAAATAAGGGAAAGTCTTTACCTGGAAGGAAAGTAAGAATTCCAAGCGCAAGGAGACCATATGCTTGAGACTGCTCCCCTCCCATATGACCAGTGAGGATGAAAAATGACAGAAAGAGAAGAAGTGAACCAAGGCAAAGGAGAAACAGTGCGAGAAGAATTGATTTCCATGGAACTTTGTCTAGATATTTCGGCGTGTAATCAAACCGAGGATCATACTGTTTTCCCTTTATATGACCGTCATAACTGTAAATGTCACCTCCATCCTCATCAGTGGCAAGTGGAGAGTATTTTACATTACGCTTTGATGCCATTAAAGCAGCAACAGGTTTGCAGGATGGGAATTGCAAGCAATCTTCCAAGCCCTCCTGATGAATCAAGTAAAATGCAGGCCTAATCAGTATATTTACAAACCAGATGAAATTTCCAATAACCTAATTGCCTAGCAACACATTCCACCACCCCCAAAAAAAAAGCAAAAAAAGCCAATCCCTTGGTGCCCTGGTAATACTTCATCCAGGAAAAGTCATCACATTGTCCCAAATCACTAAACTAATGGTGGTAATTTGTTTTAAAAAGAGAGCTTTGTAATAGTTGAATACCTTGCACCCTCCGTCAATTATTTTAATGGGGACATTGCCAAAGATCCAAACATTACTTTATTTTAATTTTTTAAATAAAAGTTGAAAATTTTATCTTGACATTCCAAAAATGAGTTATTTATTTGGTAATACTTATTTATGGATAGAGGGTTTATCCTAACAGCGAATTAAAGAAAAGAGTTCACAAACCACCAATAAAATGATATTTCAAACCAAATAAGATTTACTTTAAACATAACTTTCAAAGTTACAAATGAGATATTCCATATTTCCATAAAACAAAGATACCCTAGCTCTGAAACAAGACCCTATTTGGGTGTATTATAAAAAACCTGCTTCCCTAAATATTTCATATCCTTTATTGCTAAATGCCTAAAAATCCAAAACCCATATTTAAAGCATAAGCTGACACTGGCATCAGTATATACTAATTGAGGAAAAAAAAAAAAAAGACAAATGACTTATTTCGACTTCTACTCTTACTTAGATCAAGAAAATCAGACCACATTCCATCACGAAATCTAAAGCAGCTTTTACCAGTTTACAATAGCAAGATTAATGTACTTCGTTCTGCATCAACCTTAATAAGCATATCCAATTTCTTCCAGTTTGTTGACACTCTAATCAACATTTATGTCATAACTCATAATTGTCTAACACACTACTAACCTTTCGTCATCTCTTAGAAAATATGAAAGATATCCAATGAACTGAAAAAGGTGGCAAACCATCAATTAAAATACATCAATGTTCTGATTGCTTGTTGATTCTCTCATCCCATCTCTAACTTTAATTGATATACTTCCCTCACCCAGTAATACCAGTCACATACAATTGAGGGTGTGAGAAAATATAGTCTCGATTTCTAGAATCCCAACAGATTGCTAAACAACTTCCAGTATTACCCTTTGATAAAATTAAATCCGGTGGAATGGGATGGAGGGAGAAAAAATTACCACGAACCTTCTCTTGATATCAAATTACAACAGCTTAATTATTTTAATTTGTCATTCATATGATCATTTATTTCCTCCAAAAGAATTAAATTTATATTTTGGATTCTCATATATAACTATAAAAGTATACACCCAACAACATCAATACTCAAACACACCTTGACTCCTGGAAAAGCGACTAGCACGGATTCGATGTCCCAATTCCTTCTTACCATTCAGGTAATTCAGTAAGTGATCTTTTCAATCTAGCTCGCAATGGTATGATTTAAGGTCAATGATTATGTCTTAACGCCAACAATAACTACATAATTTGCACCCAGATATTTGCAACTTAAAACCTAATTACGCTCCAAATTGTTTTAATGTGGTCAGCTCTTAATCAATTCATGCTACATTGCTACTATTCGCTAATGTACCATTAGGGTTTAGGAATATACAGAAAAACTTGACAATTTACACTCAGAAATGGGGTTTGAACAATCAAACAATCTGTTGAGAAGACCAATATACAGTAATCAAAATATTGATGATGAACAAGAACAAAACCAATCAAAATGAATAGAAGAACAAACATCAATTCATCTGAATTTTCATCAACTACATGAACAAAGCTCTGAAATTAAGGAAGTAAACCCTAAAATTGTCGAGAAACACAGAATAAACATCATCAAAATCAGCAAAGTAGAGAAATTTATGGGAAAATGGATGAGAAATTCGAATATTACCTTACACCAGACGAAAAGATGTGAATCAAGAAGATGATTTATTGATTTCCTTCTCTCTCTATTTTCTGCCCGCCAATACTGATTTGTTTTGTAGATTCCAAACTTGTACCCAAAATGCCCAGCGGCAATATTGAATTTTCTGTGTTTTGTCTAATTTGGATTAACCCTTTTTGGTTTAATTGACCTCTAAAAAGGCCACAAATGCATATGGAAGGGTCTCCAGGGCTCTCGTGCTGGTTCAAACCTAAACCCCCGCCCCCAATGTGACCCAACTTGGGGTTTTGGTTAAACTAAGGGCGCGTTTGGTTCGCGCAGGGGAATCGGAATGGAATGAATCCAGGGAATGCAGGAGAAAGGAATGGGTTGACCCTGATTTAGCCTGGTTGTTTGGTTGCATCCAGAAAACGGAATGAATTGTTCATTGATTCCCTTTGTGACTGTTTGGTTCAAGTCAGGGAATGAAATTGTCATTTTTTAAATTCCTGTATTATATGATAAACCTGTGAAATCATGAATTAATACTTGAAGACCTTGTTATGAAAAAGTTAAGCAAAAAAAACTATAAAGACATTATAAAAAAAAAACTATAAATAACATTTTTCATGCTCCATTGATTACAAATCCAAATTATCACCTCATGGTGAAAATAATACCAAAGTACTTGTTCATAGATAAAAGTTCATACCAAAAGTATTCTAATAATATTGACATTCAACCAAAGTCTTTGCCAATAATCCTTCCTAATACAAAACCATACATAAAACCATAACATAAAATTTATTTAGGCACTACCATCACCGCTTCCTCCAAGAAGACTCTTAACATAAGCACCTTTCAAAGCATCCGGACACTTTGAAAATATCATGAGCTTGTTAGGTTGTGCGGTTAGAATGTTAGCCACTTCAAAAACTTGGGTAGGAGTGACACCTTCAAGATTAAAAGAGAGTAGTTCCTCTAGCACTTGTTCACTCTTTTCAACTAATTTTTGCTCTCTTTCATCCGCACGTTGTTCACGATCATCAGTGCGTGCCATCACAGTAGCCATAGTGGAAAGATGAACATTCATGTCTTTCATAAATGCTTGTAAGCTAGCGAGCTCATTAGAACTTCCGGCACCACCACTTCCTCTCTTACTTTTTTTTGTAGTGTTTTCAGTCTTGATCTTTTTATAAGGAGGAGAGGTAACAGTTTGAGTGACATTACCACTACCTAGAACATCCTCATCATCACTTGAATCAAGTGTAACTTGTGGAGGGGCAACTTTTTCCAAGTTGTTGACTGCATCAGCAAAACCTTCAGCTGGTTTTCCAGTAGCATAGTCCTTGCCATAAATTTTCTCGAGTTCATGAAAGTGGGGGAAAGAAATTCCATACAAGTTTTTGCAATTAGGATGACTCTGGAAGACATAAAAATGCTCATCAACAACATCAAATACACAACATACAGTCATATCAAATGCAACAACCATATATTTCTAAATGTTGGTTCAATTTGACTACGCATATTTTCCAATGAACAATTATAATCTCATAGCAATCAACCAATGTAATCAACAATCCATGAATTTCAACAAAAAAAAAAAAAAACAGATTACTCACTATAAAAGGACCTTAAAAGGGGGTGTACCTTGCAAAACTCGTCATAAACAGCCCGGTCCACAGAAACCATTTATTTTTCATCATCCCAAACGAATCCACTTGTATTTAACATTTGAGAAATAGCCCTAAACTTGGCTCCAAGTGTCTTAATCCGAGAGTCAATGTGTGGTGTAGCCTTTAAACCACAACCAGGAAGAGCCTTACCTATGACCTCCTCCAAGCGAACCATATAGCCGCTTCGGAATCCATTTTCACACCTCCAGTGAGGATCTACAGCTAGCTCTGACAATGCTTCCACAAGGACTTCATCTTCTTGAGCGGTCCAAAATCGTTTGTTTCTCCCCCTTCCACCTCCACTTGCACTACTTTCTTCCATAATACTATAACATTTGAACCATATTAACATGACATATACATAAGAATATACATAAGAGGATTGCATATATATAAGAATAAAATTAACCAAAAAAATTGTTCAATTTAAGTAAAAAAGGAAATTAATATAAGTCCAATACAACATCCATGACTTAATGTAAACAGAAAAACGTACAAGATCGAAATTGAAAAAAGCATTCTAGTCTGAAGTTCAAATATAACAATAAAAAAGTTTGGTCATGTAAAAAATAAAATCACGAACTAAGTCTGCGGTGTCTAGCCCTCCACTCATTAAACATATTTTGGGCCATTGTATTTCGAAAATTAGTCCATGGATCGGTTACAGCAATGGAAGTTATGTAATCCACATCATCTTCATCACTAGCATCACCATCATCATCATCACTATCACTTTCCTCATACAAGTCATCATCATCAAATTCTGCAAGCATGTATCTTTTTACCAAGTTATGTAATAAGGCACAAGCAAGCACAATTCGACCATGTGTTTTTAAACTAAACCAAGAAGGACTTCTAAGAATTCCCCATCTTCCCTTGAGTAATCCAAAGCATCTCTCAATCACATTTCTAGCTTTCGCATGCCTTAAGTTGAAATATTCTTCAGCGTTTTGAGGTTGTCGGGGGCCATTATTCCATTCTTTAAGATGATAAAGATGCCCTCTATATGGTGCAAGGAATCCCTCTCCATTAGTATATCCTCCATCACATAGATAATAACAACCTTGACAAATTCAAAAAAAAACAAAATTACTCTCTTACTAAGTTAATCTCAAATAAAGTCTACTATGTCAATCGTATTACCTTTAGGAACTTTCAACCCATTAGGCCTAGAAATAGCATCTCGAAGAATCCGACAATCATGTGCCGATCCCTCCCAACCGGGTAAGACATATGTAAATTCCATCTCAGGTGAGCATACTCCTAGAACATTCATAGCAATGGTGCCTTTTCTAGTGCGATATTTGGGTCGATCATCACAAGGAACATTAACTAGAATCATTGTACCATCAAGGGCATCTAAACAATTCTACAAAAAAATAACAATATTACTCTCATTTATGTATACTAGTCTCTCTCTTTATTTATCTCAAATTAAAGTGTTGGTTTTGTTAATTTACCTTGAAATATTTCCACCTTTCATCGTCACAATCCTCTCGTATTGGAGTTGGTTTCTTAAGAAGAACAACATGTAACTTTAAGATTGCTAACAAACAAGCATGAAATTGTCTACTAATAGTTTCACCACTTCTATAAAAGTGAGCACCCATCATTCTATTTTTCTTATGGTGAGCTAATGTGTATAAGAAACCCGCAACCATCTCTTCCAAACATGTGTTTTTAGTTTCATTTAATCCGCCAATATCTCTAACCATTTCTAAAAGTACACCAAATGTGAATCGATTTATACGAAGATAGTTCCTACACAAAGTGTCACTTTCTCTAATCATTCTATTCAAATTGTGCAATCTCATCTTTCTTCTAGTTTTTTTATCTAGCTTTAGAGAATGAGAATTGTATATAGTTTTTCTCATTGTGTACCATATCAAATGTAGCAACACAACACAATTAATCATAGTAATTATGAAACGAATAAAGTCCCAATTTCTCTTCCTTTTCAAAGAAGTACCAATTCGAGCCATTTTCTGTAGAAAAGAAAATCAACAACACTATATCATTGACAAGTTTCAACCTAAACCAATATATACATGTATATACATATGAAATCAATATTGTACAACACATACTACAATACATCTCAACAATTCAAGAAACACTGCCTTCTTTCATACTTCATACTTGTCTACTACTTGTCTACTATACAAAATATAAACTCAGGCAGTTTGGATAACAAGTAAGAGAAAGACATGGCAACACCTTTGTTTGGATAACAAGTAATTGGAAGGAAAGGGAGGGAAAAGCAAGAACTTGTTGCATTTACAGAATGAATACAATTATACAAGCCTTTTTCACAACACAACACTACCATTAATAGTCAAGTATTGAAAATTTACCTTGAAAAAATGAATGCCAAGCACAAGCATATCTTACTACAAACATAATAATGCCCATAAAAGTGAAACAAATAGACAATGTTACAAGCATAATTCAAACTCAGATATAGCTACTCAAAATAGAGATGACAAAATTAGCAAAAACCTTTCTACATAAGCATCTTTCCAGAGGAAACCATAATTTTAAATTTGAAAGGGCACATTATCTCCAAAAAGTAAACATGATGGACCAACAGAGGAGGAAGAACCGGGCTTCACAGTCGTGGTTAAGAGTTTTCAACTATAGCTAGTTGGACACTATAATTTGAAGACCACACATCATATCACAGTACAGCAAACAGCATAAAAGCTACAGGGGAAAGGCTAAATGCTACATGATGCCTATAAAATTATCTATCTACTACCAAAAAATTGGATACGATCGTATGAAAATATTTGATTTAGTTAATAAAAATCAAAATTAAATTAATGATGTCACTAACATTGCTCTGGAGTCCAGAGTAAAATCATAAAAAACTCGTAAGTTGTAACACTTACAGAAATACTAGAATACTTCCCACTCAAATTTCCATAGGGAACCAATTTATTGATCCTACTTCGGCTACATGTTCTTCCCCATAATTGGTTAATATATAAGAGTGTATCATAATGTAATTGCAGACTAGAAATAAGATGCCAACATTATGCTTTCATTATTGAAAACGAAATTCTCCACCCATGACCCATTTTTATCAAGTATCAGAAGTTGCTACAAGTAGCAGAACATAGACAAACAGTTCGAGTAAAATTATCTGAAGTAGATAACATCTCAACACAATTTTAGCAAAAGTATCAGAAGTTGTTTACAAGTAACAGAGCATAGATTAGGGTATTATAATGAAATTTAAAATCAATCTAAAGATCAAATCTACCTTGAACAAACACGAAAATAGTGAATTCTGAAGTTAGGGTTTACCTTGAACAAGCTGACGGTGGTCGCTGACGGTGGTGGTCGCTGACGGTGGTCGCTGACGGTAGTTGGTGACGGTGGTGGTCGCTGACGGTAGTCGCTGACGGTGGTGGTCGCTGACGGTGCTCGCCGAGAGGAGATGAAGAAGTGGGTAAAGAAGAGGGGTGCTCAGATAGAGGAGATGAAGAAGTGGGTAAAGAAGAGGGGAATGGGAATGCAAAAGTCAGGGGGGGTAGGGAATGAGATTAGAGGGATTTTAGGTAAAGTGAAAAATAAAAAAGGGTAAAGGGAATGATTGAAATGGAAAAACAAACGACAAGAAACGGAATCATTCCCATTCCGTTTCCTGAAACCCCCAAACCAAACGCCCCCTAAGTCACAAACAAGTTATTATTGCTACTTATAATATTAATAGCTTTCAACCCATCTACAATAGGTGGGTAGCAATATCAAAATATTAATAGCTTTCAAAGTTATAATATTTGCTCTTCAAGGTCAAGGCTTATATTTTTGTAGTACTGTACATAAATATCCATCATATATTCATATTAGCTCATTAGATAATCAGATCCAATATAATCTAGAGAGCCATACCATACTCTTATACCTTTCGGGGTTGTACTCCCATACCCTTTTTTATACATTAGATAATTAGTACTCGTTGTTGGTGGGTGGTTTACCTTATTTGAAGGTTTTTCCCACGTTAAATTTGTGTCTCTTGTTATTCTTTTTGTCCATCTTTTATTTATTTGTGTCTCTATATCATTTTATGCTTCCGCTCCTAATCCTAACATTGGTCCCCGTAGACTCGTAACCTGAGTAATGAGTATAGTTGAGCACTTGAGTTTGGTTCAATCTTCCTTGTGAATAGGTCAAATTTGTGTAACACCGACACGTGCCATTATTCATTTACTTATAGTGTATGACTATATGTAATGTCACTAATGTGCATGAGAGCATAAGGGTAAGTTTATCCATAGACTCTGACTAAGACTCCAGACTCTGCCACAACAGCTTTTCATTAACTTTTAATTACTTTTTTATTATTCAGTCTTACACAAGACTCTCTTCATTTTCACACATTATTCCAAAACTCACTCCAGACTCAACTTACCTTCCTAAATAATAACATTAATTTTATAAATCTATTTATTTTATAAAATTATTTTTAATACTAATGATATAATGTCTATTTGTATATATTATAGTTTGAAAAAAAATACTTCGTGAATTATAATAATTCGGAAAAATTTAAATTAGAATAAAATTTGTAATGGACATTGGTAATTTTATGGCGAGCTGAACTCTTTTTTTTTTTTTTTTTTTTTTTTTTTACAGAGAGTTGAACTTCAAAATACATAAAATATAAAATAACGATAATTTGGATATAATACAATAACAATAACTCTAAAGCACTTGAAATTTAAAGGCAAATGAAACTTAAAAATACATGATGATGATGAGGTGGCATGGTATTATTGGGCCATGCAAAATTTGTCAACTTAATTGCCCCACATGCATAGTCTTGAATTGGGTTTTAATTTACCAAACCCCTTACAAGACTCACCATAGTCTTTTATCACATTATTGCTAAAGTCTTTCATAAGACTCTTGTTAAGACTCTGCTTGTTACTTGCAATAAACTCACCTTAAATAGGGTGCGATACATGTGATCCAAAAAATTGTTCAAGGCCTGTTTCTTACAGTAATGTATATCACAAGGTATTTGGTTTAGACAGAAAACAAAGAGCTTCACCTCCTAGCTAGTGTGATTAGTGAGCCGATTTCAATCCTTCCAACCTGGCTGGAATGAGTTCACAACTCAGTTACCCAACCCAATGGCCACCTTTATCCACAAGGCTACGCCTACAAGTTTACAACATGCCAACCATCAAGAGTGACAACAATACACAAAGTACTACAACCTCACCTAACTTTGTTGATTTCACCAAAGAATCAACCCAATACAAGTCAATTCTCAGCATAACTAGGTACACAACATCACCTTAGCTTGAAAAAAAAAATAAAAAAATTAGCATTAAACTTTCTAAAACCAATAATACTACTAGCTAAAATATCAATCTTCCCTGCCCCATTTAATCAATCATTCAAACAAAATAACATGATAACAATTAATACTTTTTTTTTTTTTTTTTTGGACAGGATTAATCATTTAATCAACTTCCTCCTCTGTATCCTCCTCATCCTCCTCTGCTTTCTTCTTCTTGACAGTCTTTTCCTTTGCTTCCTCAAGCACCCTAATCAACTTCCGAAGACACATACCAGCAGTTTCTTCACAAGACTTTGGCATCAGATTCTCCGCGACATCAGCCGGTGTTATCTTAACCTCACTCAACAACTTATCAATCTCATCAAACAACCCTTGATAATCCTCATTATTATCATTCTCTTCAACAAGCAAATAATTCTTAGCAAGAACCTTAACCCCTTCGAAACCACAATACGACATCTCTATATGTTTATCCATCCTCCCTCTTCGAATCAATGCAGGATCAAGTTTCTCCACATGATTCGTAGTAAACACGATAATCTTCTCTTTCCCACAACTCGACCATATCCCATCAACACAATTCAGCAGCCCTGACAATGTAACATTACTCGAACCCGCCCTCGCCGCTTTATCACCTCCCTTCTCCTTATCATTCTCTGCCATCTCCTTATAATCAACCTCCTCCATTTTGCTTTTCTTCCTCTGGCCAGTTAACTCAAGCGAGCAGTCGATATCTTCGATCACGATTATCGACTTGCTCGTGGTTTCGATCAGAAGTCGTCTCAGTTCTGTATTGTCCTTCACTGCTGTTAGTTCCAAGTCGAAGATATCGTACCTGAGATGATTAGCCATTGCAGCAATCATAGTTGATTTCCCTGTTCCTGGAGGACCATATAATAAGTACCCTCTTTTCCATGCCTTACCAATTCTTCTGTAGAAGTGTTTACTATTACTGAATTTTGTAAGATCATCTATTATTTCTTTTTTCTTGTTTGACTCCATTGCTAGTGTTTCAAATGTTGCAGGGTGCTCTAATGGTATACCACTCCACATGCTGCCATGTATTGAGTACCTATCCAAAAAAAAGAAATTATAGGCTGTGGATTTAAATTTCTTTTTCCCCGGATTTTGACTTTATTTGACGGAGCTTGAGTTGCAATAATACTAATGACTCATGTTTTTCTAAAAAAAGAATATTATAGGCTGTTTAATTTATTTTTTTTTCTATATTTGTTTACACGGTTTACTGTTGCATAGAATATGACCTCAAATTTTAGAATTAGCAAAATTGACTATAAGTAGACGAATCGATTAATAACTTTAATCCAAACCAAAATTGACTCAACTTGATCCCAAAATTAGTACTCCATACGACTACAAGTCTAGAACATACTCATATTAAATAGCCGGCCACATCTACTTACAACGCAAAAAAATAAAAAATAAATAAATAAATAAAGGAGAAAGATCATTTGATTAACCTAGAAATATAAATCATCCATAAAATATGATAATATCAATAATTCACATGTAGTAATATATATATTAAAATAAAATAAAAGGTTTAAAGGTGATTAGTAAAAGAAATAAAATATTAACATGAATTTTAAAAAGAAGGAAAAAAAAAAAAGCCATACCTTCCAACATTAGTGTAAAGTCTCCTCTGCCTATTATTGACTCTGATTGCCTTCCCTTGTTCGACCACATATTTCAAGTATTCTTCAGTAATTAATTCCCTATTTTTTTGGTGAAATGTGATTTTGTAAAACCTATGTTCTGGCCCAGGAGTGTTTTGTTGTGAAAAAACACTCTTAGAACTAGCGGTTTTACCACAAATCCACCAAACTTTAACACCACGAAACTCATCCTCGACACGTTCGTGCTTGTCCATGCTCAAAACCACGCTCTTTCCATCTCGGCCTATCTCCCCCATGAACCGCTTAGCGGACTTGGAAGAGATAGACGAGAGATAGGATTGGACCGCGGTATAGGCCTCGCTACACTTAAGATGATCCCCGGATGCTCGGGGATTGTCACCTCGATGTAGGGATGGAATTGGGAATAAAATTGCGTGAGACGCTTTTCGATGAAGCTACGGAGCTCGTAAGGGATAAATTGGCTTAACATTGCCCATACAAACATGAAACTTGCTAGTGAAGAAGCTAGTTTTGCCCATATTCCTAGCATGTTGGTGTTGTTTTTTGGTAGAAAATGTGGTGGTATGAATAATTTTGGGTGTTGTAGTTTCATGATATGTGGTAATAATATTCAAGAATCATATGACAAAATATGATTGTTTTATAGAAAATAAAATGGGAATATACGTACCTTATTTTTATTAAGAATAGTTAAGGCCAAGAACAAATAAGGTAAAATTATTGTGAACTACAAATTTGATTTGATCATTTAATAGGCGTGACTGCGTGAGTCTAGCTGCCAAAGAGCCAAGTAGCAATATGTACTACACTACTACTTCTGAAAGTAAGATTTGTTTTTGACCAATTTTTCTAAGAAAAATTCTGAAATTTCAGGAAATATATCACAAGTTGTGTACAACAAGTAAAAAGATTTTATAATTTGCTTGGAAAATAGGTACATTATATGCCAAAACTAAGGAGTATGCACATGCCAATGATGCTATTTTTATAAAAATTTGAACTTATCTCTTGTAAATTTTGAGAATAGATGGAGACATTAGCACAAAAGTAGCACTACCTACTGTCTTGTTAAGTTGTTATATGGACTTCAAGAATTGGTAAAGTACTACATAGCTTTTCCTGACCATAATTTTTCTTCATATGTGGCACGGAGTATGCAAGATGAGTATCAAAAGGAAGACGTTCTTGCCTTTTATAACTTGAGTCGTTAATGAATCGAATAACAATCGTTAGCAATAAAGAAGTACGAGTATGTTGGTACCATGTATGGTGATACCATTATCTTCTGCATACATTTTTATATACACATGTTTATTCGAGTACATGATGTACAGTAAAAAGTATACTTATTCGGTTTGATGATTATTGATCATTTCATCATCAAATAAGCAAATATTAACATAGGGTGTATCTTCATCCGGAGTGAATATTCATACTTTTTAATAACCAATTAAAAGTATTAATTTAAAACCAACTGACATTATTTTGCAACCTGTTAGGGCTGTTATTACATCTTCTCCACTTTCCTCCAATTAAATAGACCCCTTGTTTATGAAATTTGACTGCTCCTATGAAAGTCTTGTGATTCTAATTTTTATTTTTATTTTTTTTTTAAAAAAAAACAGAGTATACATAAAGCTCCCAAGTACGCAACACTTAATTTACCTCTAATCAAAGTCAAATTCTCTTAATCATTATTTCTTAAAAATGGCTATTCCTGTTAGCAACAATGAAAACCAAATGTTGATCAACTTAGCGAAAGATCAACCGGATTATAATGTTGATGATCCTTATAGAACTGCTTATCACTTTCAGCCAACACAATATTTGAGCATTTGAGCTAACTCAACTAAGGAGGTCCATTTACAAGTAGGGGTGCGTGGCAATTTGGGTTAGCAGGTCGGGTTCGGGTTAGATTTTGGGTCAATTTTGGATTGTGCTTAGAAACTATCAAAAATAATGTAACACTTACTATATTACAAAATATAGAATTTGGATCAAATCGGGTTGAATTTGGATTGGACTTCTCTCAGTAACTTTGGGTCGGGTCAAAGATTATCAGCCCTATTTACAATCCCAATGTCATGCATGATGCACACATCAATTTTATTTATTTTATTTTTATAAGAAAAGAAATTCAAACTATCTAATATGGATCAGAAAGGAATATACTACCTCTGTTAATTTTTATGTGTAACTTTGAGGTATTATTTGTGAGATATAAAATATTCCAAAGTTGCACATAAAAATTAACGGAGGTAGTACTATTAATTTTATATCTAATTTAAACTTTTTTTATTTGAGACGATACTTTTATATATTATGTATGTTAATTAATGCACAAGTCTAATAATTATATCTAATTATCAATAAGAAAGTAAAAATATGATATTGTAAAATTATGTGACATACAACTTATTATAAAGAACTAGCCTTTTGACCCGTTCGATGCACGGGTTGTTATTTAGGTTATTTTTTCTTGAAAAGTGTTAGTGTTGTTGTGGAATTTTGTTAGATATATATACATAGATATTGTAGGGCATGAAATGACACATTGATTTAAGTTATATTTAAGTTTAGGAGATGAAAAGACTAATTTATTGTTAATGTAATGAACACAAATTAGTTTAACTTTAATTTATTATATTTTTTTTAATAGAACTTTAATTTATTATATTGAATATGAAACACTTAATTTTCTTACTTAAGTTTGTAATTTTAGAATGCATAAAGATTAAAAGACTCAAACATTATTTATACATTTTGTTTTTATATTAAAATGAAAATTTAAAAAGAAAGGATTAAGAGAGGTGACATGTGGCTTAGAGCAAGTTTAGCCCCAAGTCTAAAGACTTAGGGTGACATCATCATTTTGAGTCTTAAGACTTATGCTTAAGACTTTTCCCATTTTTCTTCAAAAATCTCAAGCAAGTCTCAAGTTGAGTCTTGAAATTTCAAGACTCAACTTAAGACTTGAGATTGGGACCCACTTCACCCACCTCAATTTTATTTTTATTATCTCTTTTTTTTTATATACTTTTCTACATATAATATGTCAAATGTTTAAAGTCTTAGGGCTAAAGTGATAAATTTGTGTAAGTCTTAATGAGTCTTAACAAGAATTTGATGACATCATTTTCAATGGGGACCACCAAAAATGATGTCATATCCAAGTCTTAAGACTTGGGGCTAAACTTGCTCTTAGAGCAAGTTTAGCCCAAAGTCTTAAGACTTGGGATGACATCATCATTTTAGGTCTTAAGACTTATGCTTAAGATTTTTCCATTTTTCTTCAAAAGTCTTGAAATTTCAAGACTCAACTTAAGACTTGAGATTGGGACCCACTACTCCCACCTCACTTTTATTTTTATTATCCTTTTTTTTTCCTTACACTTTTCTACATATAATATGTCAAATATTTAAGTTTTAGGGCTAAAGTGATAAATTTTTGTAGGTCTTAGTGAGTCTTAACAAGAATTTGATGACATCATATTCAATGGGACCACCAAAAATGATGTCACATCCAAATCTTAAGACTTGGGGCTAAACTTGCTCTTTAGTATAGATTTGTGGTTTGTGCTTTTAAATATTAAAATAAATAAATATAAATGAATGAACCTTGTGACTTTAATTTGACCCTTTAAAAAGCCGGGAACCCAAACTTATTTATTTCCACGTGGCCAAGGTTGTTAAAATCGGGATCGATCATACATTGCCACATCCGGTTAGGGGAATAGCTAGGATTGGATTGTAGGATCGTACATTAAAAAATAGTGAAAATAGTGTTAACATTGATACAAAGTGATACTAATTATATTCTCTTTTGTTTTTACATACATGTTATAGGACCCATGATTTACAAGGGAATATATCACTTCTTTTACCAACACAATCCCGATGGTACATTTACCTTACGATATAAGAGGATGTTGGTCAGGATCCGTCACCATACTCCCGGGAGATAAACCATCGATCGATCCTATACACCGGTATCGACACTCAAGGTTACCAAGTTCAAAACCTAGCCTTACCCAAAGACTTATCCGACCCTTACCTTAAGGAATGGGTTAAGGCACCCGAAAATCCAATAATAGTTGGCTCACCCAATACCAACGACCTTGATCCCTTTAACCTTAGAGATCCGTCCACTGCTTGGCTACTACCGGATGGTAAGTGGAGAATCGTTATTGGTACACAACATAGGAAGAACGGGTTAGCAGCTCTTTACACAAGTGACGACTTTGTAACATGGACCGTCGTTGATCATCCTTTACGTTCAGTTGTAGATTCCGGGATGTGGGAATGTCCTGATTTTTTCCCGGTCTATGTTGGGAAGTCGATAGGTGCTGATACATCTGTTATTGGTGACGATGTTAAACATGTCTTTAAGGTAAGCTTAATCGATGGTAAAAAAGAACTCTATACTATTGGAAGGTACGATATTGGTAAGGACATTTATGTACCGGATGAGGGATCTATTGAAAATGGTTCGGGTTTGATGTGTGATTATGGTAGAATTTTTGCATCCAAGTCATTCTTTGATAGTAAGACTAACCGAAGAATACTATTTGGGTGGTCTAGAGAAACTTCTTCCGCAGAAGCTAACAACTTAAAGGGATGGGCTGGACTACAGGTATATTATCACAATATAATGTTTTTATTTATTTTTTTGGTTTGTTAGGCATTTAATGTTTAGCTTTTTTTATATATATAAAATTACTTTTTTATTACAAAAAAATTAACTTATAAAAGGTAAAATGTTGTAAAATACTATCTCGGTCGGATTACTGTTAATCCTTTTTTTTTTTTGTTTTTTTTTTTTTTGACATTGGCTCACCTCAAAACACATACTCCCAAAGGACCGAAACTATCATCTTGTTGCCAGAAATTATCCCCCACTAACTTAAAATATCCCCCAACCACCCCGGAAATACCCTTAACGCCTTGAAAATTAGCCCTCACGATGATTTTGGGGGTGCTAACGCCGGAAAATCATGTCAATGGTAGAATTCTTACCAGAGATAGTATTTTACAACATTTTACTTTTTAAAAGGTAATTTCTTATTATTTCATATATTTCTTTACATTAGGTAGTTTCTCACAAGATATCAAATTAATAGGTAATTTTCAACAAAAAAAAAAAAGTCTTTTTTTTAATATAAATTGATTATATCTTTGTAATATAACTTTGATCTTGTATTTAAGGGAATCCCAAGAACAATGGTGCTGGATGAATTTGGCAAACAGCTAGTGCAATGGCCAATCACGGAAGTTGAAACGCTACGATATGGTCAAGTAGATTTTCCTTCTCAAATAGTTAAAGGAGGATCAGTTGTTGAAATCTCCGGAATCACAGGCTCTCAGGTTAAATTAACTACGGAGTATCACAAATACTTCTTCTAGTTTTTTATTTGACATATTTTTTTTAAAAAAATATTGGTTGGTCTTTTGATCATTTTAGGATTATAATGGAATAAGTTGCTTAATAATACATTAATACGTAATAATTTCTTGGCTGATATTGTTGAAGGCGGATGTAGAAGTTTCATTTGAAATACCAGAATTAAAAGATACTGAAATAATGGACCCAACTTGGACCAATCCAAGGACATTGTGCGAAGAAAAGGGAGTATCCGTTAACGGAACCATTGGGCCGTTTGAGCTTCTAACACTTGCTACGACTGGCTTAGAAGAATACACGGCAATCTTCTTTAGAGTTTTCAAAGACCCGAATGCCTCAAACAAATATGTCGTCTTAATGGGCAATGACTTAAGCAGGTTACACTACTACTCTTCGTATTCTTTAAATTTAGACTCTATCATTGTATTCATGTTGGAAATGGTAATGCAATTGGAAGTTTTAGTCAAAAAGTTTAAGTTGAACATAAATTATTATCGATATACAAGATAAAATTTACGGAGTAGTAATAATTTAAGGGTTTGTTCTCTTCAGATTATTAGTTCAATATTGTTCAGTTTAGCTCCAATAAGTTCAGTTCAGTTCAAATATAATAAGTTCAGTTCAGTTCAGTTCAGTCAATCAGAACAAGCCTTAAATGTCATATGGAACCTCTTACTAATTAACTCTTAGATTGTGTTTGAGTATTAATATTTTAGGCATCTATCTTGTATATATTTTACAATTATACCTTTGTTGTTTTGGTTGCACAGGTCATCTCAAAATCCAACTACTACTAAAGCTAGTTATGGAACTTTTGTGGATGTGAATCCTGCTAAAGAAGAACTATCTTTAAGAGCTTTGGTAAGTTCAAACAATCTTTTTCAAAACTAATAGTGTTAACACTTTGCACAGATAGCACCTTCATCTTGCAATTGTAACTTGTAAGCGTGTGCACTAAAGGATAACTTTTTCGATGGTTTTTGCTCGTTTAAATAAAAATCAAAACGAACATATTTAATTATCAAATGAGGTAGAAATTACTCTTCAACACCCCTAGTTACAAAGTATTGTAAAATGCTCTACAATTTACAAAGTATTTATTTATTTATTTTGACAGATTGATCATTCTATAGTAGAGAGCTTTGGTAGTAAGGGAAAGAATTGCATAACTGCTAGGGTTTATCCCAAACTTGCAATTAATGACAAAGCAAAGTTGTATTTGTTCAACTATGGAACCGAAGATGTTCGTATTACTAAATTAAGTGCTTGGAGTATGAAGAAGGCTCAAGTTAATCTTACAATAGATATTAACGAGAACAATTAATGAATTGTGAATAATCATAATTTCTTTAATTCATTATTCAAACCTACTTTGGAGCATTTGTCATGGATTGGAAGATGTGAATTCAGTTCTACTCGATCGGTATTTCCCTACTCCGTACAAGATTGTGGCCAATGTTATGCTATCTAAGTATTATTTAAACACAAAATAATAATTTTGATGATTAGCTATTCTAATGACCTAATCATTTGTGTGCTGGCATTGTGTTTTGCTTTCTGTTATTCTCTTTGTTAAATGAAGGTAAAGATTATGTGCCAACTAGCTAGGCTTAGCAATCCGTAGTGCATGTATTAAGACTGTGATGGTGTAATTAAGGGTTTTGATCAAGCAATCAAATTATTCTCTCTTGTCCTTTTCTCTAAATTTTTTCTTCTCTGATTTAAGACCGGATTGCAGTAGATCTCTGTTAATCATCAAATATCTATCTTTCTTTTTATTGTATTATACGAAGTTATTACTTGGTTTCACTTGCTTAAAGTGAAGATTTTACATGTACGAGTAATTTAATTTAAATTTGATTGCAAATGTACATAATAACACATGTATGGTGTTTCAATAATATTGTACTTTATTCACCCAATATGTACAATTCTTTATTTAAATAGAATTGTACTTTCAGTATTTGAACAATTCCAATATAAGGGTTGGGACTCGAACCAGTCCCGCTTGGGACAAATAGAGAGGTCGGGTTTCACGTTAATTATTCACACTCAACCAATTATGTGCTGTTATTAACATTTGCAATCAATTTATACTTTATTACTGCTTTTATTTAATTTATTTCAATGTGGCTCCGCCACTACTTGTAGCTTATCATTAGAAATGCTCTTTATTAATGTTGCTAATTTTCAAAAGATCGTTTATTATAAAAAGTGATATTTAAAAGGTTAGGTTTGATCATTTTCCTAATATAATATACATCTTGATAATATACGGAGTATTAAAATCTATCACAAAAATAGCAAAAACGTTGCAAAAAATTGTTGCGACAATCAACTGTCGTAATTAGTTTGTCGTAATATCAATTGTCGCAAAAATTCATTTTTACGACACTTTGGCTGTCGCAAACTTTTTTTACGACAGTTTTATTAATTTCAACAACAGTTTAATTTTTTGGCGTTGTACTTAATCTGCGACAGCTTAAAACCGTCGCAAAACTACGATAGCCATGAAAACTGTCGCAAAAACTCACTCTAACGACGGCTAGCCGTCACAAAAAAAATAATTAAAAAAAAAACCCTCAACCCAGCCACACCATCCCTCGTTTAACCAGTAACCACCACCAACCGCCAACGAAAGCCACCAAATTAACCCATAAAAGACATTAAAACCCACGAACAACCCTAGATCTGAAAGGAAACCAAAAGAATCCAATATCCAACAACTCCAAAAACCACAAATTAACAAGATCAAACAAATAAAAAATAATCAAACGAATAAACGAAAAACAAAAAAATTAAAAAATTAAATGGCAAATAAACAAAAACAACAATAATAAAAACAAAAAATACAAAATATTTAACATACCTTCGGAAATTCACAAAAAAATTGAACAAAAAATGAAAAAAAAAATATCTTAACAGTACAAATTTGAACAAAAAGGCCACAGTATATAAATCAAAAGAAAATAAACAAATCATAACAAAATCAAACGAAAACAACAGGAAAAAAATGGAAAAAAAACAAACGAACAAACGAACAAACAACACAAAATAAAGAATTTAGACCAAAAATATTAAAATATAACAAAAACCACAATAACAAAAACAATAATGTATGGTTGGTGGACCCGGGTGCACCATGCGCCCGGAAAGAACATTCGGTATATTTAAAAGTACATGGGCGAAAAAAAGAACATTATAGATATTTATAAAGAACGTGAGCATAATATGTTCTTTAAATTTGATTAATATGTTCTTTGAGTTTGAACTATATGTTCTTTACATTATACAATATGTTCTTTAATGTATGTACATTAAAAAAAAAAAAAAAAAATCAATCACCCGAGTAACTAGAAAAAAGAACATGTTCTTTACTGTATTATCATGTTCTTTTTGTAAAGACTTTATGTTATTTGGTTAGAGGTGATCAAAGTTAGA
This sequence comes from Chenopodium quinoa, assembly GCF_001683475.1. NCBI lineage: Eukaryota > Viridiplantae > Streptophyta > Magnoliopsida > Caryophyllales > Amaranthaceae > Chenopodium > Chenopodium quinoa. The sequence goes on along the minus strand of NW_018744626.1, from coordinate 3,202,520 downwards.
CCGACCCGGCTTGATTTTGGACGGGTTTTGGGCAAAAAAAATTCACCCCCTAATTCGGTCGGACCCGGCCCGTAAATTTAATTTTTTGGGCGGGTTTGGGATTGCGTTATTATGCATTTTAGTTGTTTTTTTATACTCAACACGAAAAGCCCGCACGACCGGACCATTTTGGGCAGGTTTGGGCACAAAAATTTCAGCCCAAAACTTGGCCCGACTCGAAAAGTGAGCTGTTTTTTTAACCTTGGCTCAGTCCGCCCAATGATCACCTATATCTTTGTCAAACACGAACATGTTCTTTTTTGTCAAATATAATGTTCTTTTTCAAACACGTTTAACCATCCAAATAACCATGAAAAATAACATGTTCTTTTTGTAAAGACTTTATGTTCTTTGTAATGTCATGTTCTTGTCAAACACAAACATGTTCTTTTGTCAAACACAGGTATGTTCTTTTTCAAAGACTAGCATGTTATTTTTTTTTTTGCCCATGTTCTTTAAAATATGTCTAATGTTCTTTCCGAGTGCATGGTGCACCTGGGTGCACTATACTATTTTCACAAAAAAAAAAAAAAAAAAAATATAACATACCTTCGAAAATTTCCTTTTCTTTGGGTGTTGATTGTCAAATACGACCATAAAAACTCCAGATCTGGAATTTTTATGGTCGAATTTGACATAACAAAACCTCAATGTCACGAAATATAACCTCAAACACACGAATTTCCCTTCACCACCTTCTCCATTGTTTTTAACGCAAGAAAGAGCGGAAAGGAGGATGAGAAAAAGAGGAAAGGAGGATGAGAACAGAGAGAAGATAAGAAAAGAGAGGAGGAGAAGAGGGGAAAATATCAGAGAAAAAGATAATTTGGAAGAGGAGAGAGAAGATGATCTAATTGACAAAGAGAAAGGAGAAATGAAAATGGCGGAAAGTATTAGGGTTTGGTGTGGGCTTAGCTTGTTGGGTATTTAAATACCCATTTAAAAAAATCAATTCTACGACAGCCATAAACTGTCGCAAATTACGACGGTTTTCAAAACTGTCATAATTGGCAACAGTTAATAACTGTCGTAAATATTAATTTTTTTATAATTATTTTTACTGTCTATTGCGACAGTTTTATTGGCCAAAAACCGTCGCAAATCAACGACAGTTTAAAAAACCGTCGTAACATTACGACGGCTACTAAAACTGTCGTAAAATTTAAAAATTACGACTGTTTTGATAGCTGTCGTGGAAAATCTGTTGTTATTTGCCCGATTCTAGTAGTGTCTTTTCTTTGGGCGTGTTCGGCAAAATGTAGTTGTTAGCTGTGAAGGTAGCTTTTAGTTGCCAACAAGCTGTAGCTTTGAAAATAGATAATTGAGGTATGAATGTTCGGTAAAGTAGCGGTTGACGTACTGACTGTTACATATAAAAATCAATATTTTACATTTAAAACTATAGATTAAATTTCAACAGCTACCTCAAAAAGCTACCTCTACTTTCAAAAGCTAACATTTCTAACTTTTCATAAAAGCTACCTCCACCACTAAAAGCTACCCTGACCGCTACTATGCCAAACACTCACACTTTTTGTTAAGTAGTGGTTTGATTTAGTCAAACCACTAAAAGCTACCTAAAAGCTACTCAAACGCTAGCGCCGAGCACGTTCTCTTATTCCTTTTTTGCAATTAGTTTTTTCAAGCCCAGCTAGAAACTTTTTTTACTCCTCCGATTACATCTAAACGCAAAAGTATTGAGATACATGAGTAAAATTAAATAAATGAATACTCTCATACGGAGTATAAAAATTATCATACCTATTAGATGTTTATTATGATGAAGATGAATTGAAATCACAAATTAAGAAAAACCCTACCCTCTCTCTAAAACCCTAGCCACCATTGTTAATTTTCAATGGGCTTTAGAAAGAGTATATAAATCGATCATAGACTTTTACTTTAACAGCTTCCATCGCCGATTGTATACCAGCGAAAAAACCCTAAACTTTATATTTTGTGTGCCTTTTTCTATCTACCTTTGTTTGTTTTAGGTTTATGATAACTTTTCCTTTTATGAGAAGATTTTCTCATTTGAAAGACGGAGTTCTTCTTATTTCTTTTAAGGGGGAATTTGTTTTTTTGCATGATGGTATGCTGTGAAATTGTTTCATAACTAAGTAATGACTTGTGCGGGGTTAAAACAAAGGTTGATTTTTTGATCGATTACAATCAAATGAAAGTTTCTTGACGGTTACATATAGATCGGTAGACCTTGTCCCCGGCCTCCATCGAAGAAGACTATAAATCACATTGATATGAATGAGCATGAAAAATGTAAAATTTGCAACAACATACACTGATACTCCGTAAATCACACTAGTGTTATATTAACTATATCAACCCCAAAATTAATGCAAATCTTTTATTGTATTTACTATAACCCTACAATATTTGATCAACTACAAAATATAATGCAAATGTAGCACTAGTTTGCAAATATGTAACATTGATAATGAAGGGCCAAATATATCACAATAGGATGCATGTTACATATTTGCTCATTTAATTTGTTCCTTAACTAGAGTGTACTCGTGAATTTCACGGGATATAAGATATTAAAACAAATACAATGTACTAAGTTTTTTTTAAAGGAAAATTATGGATCTTATGCCAGCGTGTTAGTTTTCTGTGCATAGCAACACCGTGGGGTTACTGGTAGAAAAATGGAGTAACCTGTATTATATTGAAATGATAAACCCTATTATACTTTTTGCGTAACCCTGAAAACAACATAACCCCTGTATTATTTACTAAGTAAGCTATATATTCGTAACGGAGTAACCATTATAACAGTAAACGAGTAATTTCATAAAGAGGCCAGCTAAAAGTTAGTGAACTTATTGGGGGGCTATATCATTTTCAAAAATAAATAGAATGGCTATAATTTTAAGATTGAAGTTTTCAAGAGTTGGGATAATACAAAATTAAAAAATTAAACGTGCAATTATAATATAAATTCCTTCCAATATTGTGTTATAAAAATTTAGTGTGTACATTTGTAATATAAGTAAAGTGGGTAGTTTCCTCAAAAATTTAAAAGTAAAGTGGTTACTGTATATATTAACTTTTTTATAAGATGAAAAAACATTAATAAATATGCTTGTAGTTGAATGTTGTTAAAAAATGATGTGCAATTATATATGGAGATATATATTGTATATATCTATTTATTTATTTTATCTTCAATTGGGTAAATTATGATTTCGTGTTATGTATAATGATTAAATAAATACTTTTTTCAACACTAATTTTTTAACATGATATCTATTTATTTATTTTATCTTAAATTTAGAGAAGTGGAAGTTATTGACAAAAAGAAAAAAAAAAGAAAAAAAGGTAGTTATTTTTCAAAAAATAAAAAATAAATAAATAAAAAATGCACCAAATTGTAGGATTGGGGTTTTGGAGTGATGTGGTTAAGGGCCTGTTCTCATTGACTGAACTCAGCTGAACTGAACTGAACTGAACTGAGCTGAATGAACTGAAATGAATATTTTATAAGAGAAGGAAATTAGAAACTGAACTGAACTGAACTGAGCTGAGTTGAATGAAATGAACTGAAATGAATATTTTATAAGAGAAGGAAATTAGGAGCTGAACTGAACTGAGCTGAGCTGAATGAACTGAACTGAACTGAATATTTTATAAGAGAAGGAAATTAGGAGCTGAACTGAATTTCAACGTATGAGAACAGACCTTAAGTACTGCAAAATTAAATCTACAATTATATATTAGATTCCCCAAACTCAACGAGAATGGGGATCTAGAGCCGACAAAAGTAAAATTTGGTACGGAGTATCTCTTACAACATGTTCAAAGGCCAATACTTGAGTTTTCAAGCCGACAATTTATTATAACGCGGTTGCAAATTTGTAAAGCTTCTATGAGTAGCTTGGCGAATGTATTCTATAGTTTTTATCCTTTTATTCCGTTAGTTAAGCTCATGTAAAAAAAAAAAAAAAAACCGAGCACAATCTTTAAGACTTGTACAAATGTTTTATACTACGTACATTTATACCGTTATGTACTTCGTATTACAAAACATAATTCGTACTCCGTATACACATCCAAAAACATCATTAAAGTTTTTAATTAAAAAAAAATCTACATTTCTAACCAACAAGGCGGTTACACTTAAGGTAAAGTGGGCCACCCTAAAAAAATCCGTTACGTAATATCATTCCTTTCACAAAAACTGACATCCTTCAAAATATCAGACACTCAAAATGACCTAAAAAACACACTATCCTAATCCATCATCCCACGATCCGTGTCACCATCTTAAACACAATACCAGCCATTGATTTACATTCCATCTAACGGATCACAATCGCACTCATTTCAAAGAAGTCATAATCCGTGTGCTTTCCTTTCCACCAATCAGATCACTCTTAGTGACTCATTATATATCTCCCCAAATATTCATTCCCCCTTTACCACTATCTTCCATCAATCTATTGATTCTTCCTTTGTACTCTTTCTGATATTCTCTCTCATTTTCTCTCTCCTTTTTGTGAGAATTTTCTCAAAGTCTGAAATCATGGTTGCTAGTACTGCTACTAAGACTGTGAAGAAAACTTCTGCTCCGAAGAAAGCTGCTGCTGCGAAATCTGCTCCTTCTCATCCTCCTTATATCGAGGTATTTGTTCTCCTCTGATTTTTTTGAATGATTTTTATAGCTTTTTTTTTTTTTTATTCTGATTCGACTTTGGTAGATTGAAGGAATTTTCTGAGTTTCTGATATGTTTTTGCTCGATTTCATGAAGTTTTGGTTAATATTTTGCTTGATTTGAGCTTTGTTTCAATCATCGTTGAGTTTCAGAGTATTTTTATGCGATTTTGTGAATGTTTAGTGATAAAAATGATGAATTTCTGGACATTTTGAGGTTTTGGTGAATGCTTAGCATGATTTGAGCTTTGTTTCAATCATCGTAGTTTCGGAGTATTTTTATGCGGTTTTGTAATGATGAAAATGATTTATTTCTGGACATTTTTGAGGTTTTGGTGAATGTTTCGCTTGATTTTGAGCATTATTTCAATCATCGTTGAAGGATTTTGTGAATTTTTGATGATGAATTTCTGGAAATTTCTCGCAGATGATAACAGAAGCATTGGTTTCTCTCAAGGAGAGAACAGGATCAAGCCATTACGCAATCGCGAAACACATCGAAGAGCAACAGAAGGTTCGCGACCTTCCTCCAAACTTCAGAAAGCTTCTCTTCAACCAATTGAAGAAAAGCGTTGCTTCTGGAAAGCTCGTCATGGTGAAGAAATCCTTCAAACTTCCACCAGGCACCTCGAAGAAGTCTCCGACCGCCGCACCAGCCGCCGCCGAGAAGCCAAAAGCCGCCGCCAAGCCAAAATCAAAGGAAGCCGCCGCTAAGCCAGCCAAAAAATCTGCCGCCGCTAAGCCAAAAGCAGCCGGTGCCAAAGCCAAGACCACCACAGCAAAGGCTAAAGCGTCGACAACGGCGGCAAAGAAGCAGAAGGTGTCGATGAAGTCTCCGGCAAAGTCGCCGGCGAAGAAGGTTGCGCCGGTGAAGGCGAAGAAGCCGAAGAGTATTAAGTCGCCGGCGAAGAAAGCTACTGCCGTGAAGAAAATCGTTGCGATGAAGAAGACTAACAAGAAGTGAATTAGAGTTGTTATTTGTGATGATTTGAGTTTGTAAATTTGTCGATAGGTTTAAGTTTGTGTTTAGAGAAGGTTGAATGTTGATTATCATAACTACTTAGGTAGTTTAAAAAATTCTAGGGTTTGTAGAAAACTCAGACTTTTACTAGTAGTTTGGTTTGTTATTCAAATTAGGTTTTATCATTTATGATTAGATGGCTAATCATTTTATCTCAGTTTAGCTTAATTGCCTGTTTTTAAGTCCTTCAGCTTTAATACAAATTAGAAATCTGGATTTCACTATATTATCTATTGCTTTAATATATATCATCCTTTGCTTTGATTTTATTTCATTGATTGTCTTTGATACTGTCATTAATTGTGGAATTCATGGGTTGTTTTTTATTCACTTACAATTTGAAGGTCTGTCGAAGGATAATCACAAATGATCTTATCCATATATTCGAGATTTATTAACTTTTTTGTTTTATTCTCAATTTTGTTGAAGGTTAAATATATTGAATTTTTGACAATCTACAAATATTCATGTCAGTGAAATTTTGAATTTTTGTAATTGCATTATGGTATTAACAAATTTCTGTTAAAATTAATGATACTCCATTTCCAAAATTCTTAATTTAAATTTCAAGGGCAAAACTCTGGCTAAAAACGCAGATTCAATTTGAATTTGCGTCAAATATCAATAATCCTTGGTTGATCATAATTTCAAATTTTGTAATCCAGGTTACCCAATAAAGTTTGAAATGGGGGAAGGATAACAAAAGTAGAATCCAGAAAAAATTAGGTGGGCCAATGCAATTTAGGATACAGCAAGTTCACAGTTAAGAATGGCAGTCTTGAGATCCTTCTGAATATTGGGCCTCAAAGGTGATAAGATCATTTCTTTCCAGGCTGAGCCCTGATGAGAAAGTGGGCTTTTATCCGTGTGAAGTTCATAAATGGACTCAGCTTCGTCATTGAGGCTACCCAATATGTTTAGACAATTAATTTCTTCCACATCTACTAATAGTCTGCTGTGTCCATCCTTCCACCCTATCAACTGCACATCATAAAATTCAATTACCACCAGTTGAATATTGTACTTGGTTCTTATCGTTAAGTAATGATGTAACCCTATGAATTCAAAACCTTTATCACATGCCCGTTAAGACGTGTAATATTAAGATGTGATATTTAAGACAACGTTAGTTTTGTATTGACATCCCCGTCTTGTAAATTTAAGATGATGTAAACGTGTTGATTTTATTCACATGCCCGTTTTGTAAGTTTATGATGATGCAATTGTATAGGACTATGCATGAGTCTTAAGGGGGGTAAATACTAAATAGACAAGGGAGAAGAAATTACCCTGGGTGGACCACATACGGCGTTGGTACAATAAAGCCTAGCATTGTCAACAAGCTCACAATATTTTGGAAAAGCACTTGCAAATCTCTTGTGAGACTTTAGCTGTGATTGTACCCTCACTGCCCTTCCAACCATTATTGCTCTCCTGTTTCATCCATTCTTAAGTTTACGAGCACCAACCAAATAAAAAGACTAACAAAAAAAAAAAAAAAACGGAGGGAGTATGGAACATATACCTGATGCCTCTTACAACCGCAAGATAAGCATCACAAACAACACCAACAAGCTCAATTCTATAGGGCTTCCGGCCCTTTACTTGTTTTGAATGTGCATCATCGTCTTCCACTTGCTCCCAATAATTCTCTATAGTCGTGCCATCTTCTGCTTCCTTGTAACCAAGTCCCATTCGATACCTACACTTGTGTACGTTGCGAGCCATTTCTATTGTTTGCTCCACAAAGGGCATCCATGCTAATGTCCCGTCCATTATGACATCCCTCCCTTCATTTAAGGCTGTTACTAGCAACGATTGTGCTGCATCTGTTGATGATTGATGTACCTATTTTTAAATCAACATTAGTCTCTCTATCTCAAATCCACATTTAAAATCTTAGATATTAAAAAGATTGGACCAAATTGAATTGACAAGTAACGTGTTAATTTTCAAGTCAGATAAATTTATTCTAAATATAATCTTATCCGTATATGCAATAAACTTAAATTAAAGTCCTTAATCTCGATTTAGTTTCAGTTTTATTCGATCCAAACTAGGCTGACGCACTCCTCGATTGCCCAAACACGTACATGGCACTAGAGAAAGAAGAATATTCTTAAGACTAGAATTTTTGTTATTAAGTATTTTTTTTTTAATGCATAATTCTTGTGAAAGTTTATTTGATTGCACGATGACATGTTATACTATAAATGGTTTTCATGTAACAACAAATAAATAAATTCATTAACAAAATCTAGATCCACTAATTATTCCATAGTAAGATCATGGCCAAATCTCCGTTTTAAAAAAATGAAATCATGGTCTAAGCATCAAATATTTTAGGTAAATTAGTAGTCAAATCCATTTACAGAATTACTTGATTTGATTGGCCAACAAATGTTGTTTTCCAGCTGTCAATACTATGTAACTTTTAAAAGTTGGTCACCGACATTTGAGCCTTATACTGTCTCCGTGTTTTTTAAGTGATATACTTTTTATTTTTGGCCGTGTTTTTTTAAATGTTACACTTCCTTTTTGGCAAAAAACTACATTAAAATATTATATATCTCTCCTCTCATGATCCTCACTCAAACCCACTACTTTTTATTATATCTTTCCTCTCACATTCATTACTTTTCAATAAACTATTAACTCCACTATTTTTCTTTTACAATTTTTTAATACCCCACTTATCTCTTATTTTATTTAAGTCAATTAAATTGCCTAAAATTATGTGCCAGTCAAACTGGAACACTTAAAAAAACACGGAGGGAGTAATATATATATTTATTATATTGATTTACTCGTGAATTGAAGATAAATTCCCAACTTAATACTAAAAACGAAAATATATTGATTTACTCGTGAATTGAAGATATACTCCGTACTTTGTAATATAAGACGACTTTAAAAGAATAAATGCGCATTGAAGAGAAGAGCGACTCAATCTTAAAGAGACGGAGAGAATATTTAAAGTGAGAATAATACGAGTGATTACCAATTCAGCAGTTTGAAGCATATCACCATGATGACCACTAGAACTTAGTGCTCTATAAATGACATCCGTCTCTTTGAAAGCATCTGCTTCCACTACTACCGCATTTGACCCAACTCCTGACCAAAACGGCCTGCTACAACAACAAATTCATATCTTTCTTAGCATGCATTTATGATAATTATTTAAACAAATTATTACCCTTAAATTAAAAAAGGTGACCTATTTAGTAAATCAATTATTGTTAACTTAAAATAAATTTTACTATATACAATCAGTTAAATTAAGTGCTCAACGTGTAAGTATTTTAATGTACAAGTAACTAACATGTAACAAAATAAGCTAGTTAGAGAAGAAAATAAAGAAAATAAGAGGTTGAAATTACTCTTTAAGGATGTCTTTGAGGACAGTGCTCTTGCCGGCACCCATTCCACCACCCATGAGTAGGAGTACCGGACTTCTCTTGTTGTGAGCCACCGGCACCATCACCTCCGTGCACGATTCTCCATTGCTGCCGTTAGATATCCCACCTATCGCCTTCATCTCCTCAACTAACGTTGCGAACACTCGTGTCACCTTCAAACTATGTATCACCCTATCGAATCTTTGTTTTCTGTATGTGTAACAATGTACCTAGCTAGTTTAGTTTAACATGTAAAAAAAAAAATATATTTGGTACAATAATCTAACACTTTTATTTTTAATTAGTTTGAAAAATAAACTTATAACATCACAAATTTAACTATACAAAAATTATTTATCAAACTTTAATTAAGACTACTTAGCTTGTATTTTGGATCAGGATTAATGAGTACAAACTAGGATAATAATTTAAAATTTTCTCAAAGTCATGTTTTATGTGAGTCAATCCTCAAAGATATCGTGTCATTAATTAAGTCAATTCAAAAAGTATAATTTACACAAAAGTTTTCAAGGTAACTTTAAAAGTAAACTTTGCATACAAAGTCTACATTAGATTGTTAGTGCTAAGTTGCTAACAAGTAGAGCACTAAATTATTGACAAATTTCCGCGTAATTGATGTGAACTAATTGAGCGGTCTACCACTAAGGCACTAACTACTTACGTAATCATAGAATATTATGACTTGTGAGAAACTAATTAACTACTAATTAGAAGCTAATGAAGCAACCATAATAAATTTTCCAGGGATTGGAGTAAGCCTCCTAAGTTGATTTAATAAATAATTTGTTCGTAGGTTGTATTCTAGAGAAGTTTTTATCTCTTTTTTAGATAGTTTCATGTGAGACGTGACAGAGAACTAAAATATGCACCACAAGTCCACACCAACTTGCTATCAAAATAAGCTGGTATAACAACCAACAAATACGTGATATAAATTAGAAGAACCGTTACCCTTACCCATTGAATAAATATTATTTTAAATAAAACATTTATTTGTCCTAATAATGCACAAGTCTTACAATCTTTAACAAATACTTCGTAGTTTGTAATAATAATAATAATAATAATAATAATAATAATAATAGCCACCACTTGGTCTAGTGAAATTAGTAATTTGAAGTATAATACTAATCAATAATTGTGGCATTATTAGTTTCTGAACACATGATTCGTGCGGATGATAGAACTGTAGTCAGTAGGTATGTAGTCATGCATGATATAATTGCTCAGCCAATATTCTCCCCCTTTTTTGTTTTATCATCTTCGATTATATATTATGACAACCACATATTTTTATAAAATATTCACAATTGATTAAGTGGTAAAAAATACTGTACGAAGTATTATTATATACAGTTATACAAAGATCTAATAATATAATTTAATAGTCAAAATTAACAAGATTTGATATCATAAATCACATGTAACTTGTTTTTATTAAACCTAAGGATTATACTTTGTTTATAAGAATTATGACTAACCTTGTAGCTGCCATCACAAGGTCTTTGAACCTTTTCTTCTCATGATCATTATTTCCCAAGACCTTCATTTTACAAAAAATAATTAATATAGCAAACCAAACATAAAAATTTAGAAATTTTTCGAAAGCAAATTAGGGGTGAGGGATTTATTATTGTAAATCAATATCCGTCAAAGCAACTTATGGTTGATGATTAAATAAAGAAAATGTATGTACCTGACTGATCATGGAAGGTGTTCGGCTCCAATGAAAAGAAAAATAACTAAGAATGCATTTATCAAATTCTTCAATTAATTTGACATAAAGAGATTCGGCATCTGGTTCATTGGAGAAAAATTCATAGATAAAACTTTCACTTCCTTCTGTTTTCTTCAAATAGTCGTTTGCCAACTTGCACAACTGAGGGCACTCGTTTGGATCATCAAACCCAATTTGTCTTGCTACAAATATGTCAATGTACGATAAATATAAGAATAATGCTATATGTAGTATTCTATAAGAACTAAAAATGAACAGCAGAAAAACTAACTCCTTTGTGCCAAGTTTGAAAAAGAAAATACCTACATTAACAAAATGAAGAAACATTGGATTTCCAAAAGTAAGGATTAATAAATTATATCTTTTAAAACTTGAAAACTAAACTAATAAAAAGTTGTTATTGTTGTTGGGGGTGTAATCATCATCTATAATTAGATATGTACTTATATGACGTCAATTTATTTTATTATATGGATTCTTATTATATACGAGTATAAAGTATTTTATAATCAAAAGAGCATGATATATTTATGTACTCTATATACTTGCCTATGAAATTATTATAGCAAATAATTTGTAAGAAAATGATAGTAAGACATGGCAGGTTTGTTGGAATGTTTGCCGTTAAGATTAAAAAAAGTTTGATTTTGTTACGGTGTAATATTTAGCGTATGACATTTGGAAAGAGAAGAAAGGTAAATTTCTTCACTATACTAAGTTAGAGTTGCTATAAAAGTTACTCCTACTAAGACAGAAAATTTACTAAATGTTGAACCATTGACAAAAACATATGAAGTTAAAGGAATAACATGATACTTCGTATGTTAATTTAGTTGTTTAAAATTGGTGCACAATTATAACGAACTACAGCATATTACTTTTTTTTTTTTTTAAAAAAAATTATCTTCTTGAATCCATATATTTTGTACGTAATAAATGAGGATCATATATCAATAATTCAATATGGTCCATTTACAAAATTATACAGTCCTATGATTGTATAGTAATGCCAAAATTGACTTTATTATGGTTTATCCTCAACTTATTTCAATGTAGGTCCTTTTTTCTGCCTCAAATCTCCATAATTTACTACAGTGTTTCTAATTACAGATTTTATTTATTTTTTTTGTACTTCATTATTTCCTAAATTTTTTTTTGTTGATTGATAGCAACCTTTCCTATACTAGTACGATTAGAATAAAGATACTTTTGCTAAAGTTTTCAGTGCCAGTGTGTTTTACCATACAATTCCTTTTATTCAATCTGACTGGATATTACTTTATTGTCTGGTTTTGCAACTTGATTAGGCATTAACATACCTTTCATTTTTCATTTTTAAAGTAATTTTTGCTCGAGTCAATCTCACAATGGCAATGTAACTTTAAAAGCAATTAACAATAACTCAAAAAAAAAAAAGATTTTTTTTATTTTTATAAATTTATCTTTATACTACTATATAGCATACATAATACGAGTAGAAAAAAATCATCCATGTTCATTAAACTATTACAGGATCATTTTATATGAAACTACGCTTCACATACTAATCTTCTTTGCATCCAAATTTAACCATTTTATAAAATCCTAACAAATGTTGTTCAAGGAATATGAAGTATATATAAATATGCATGACAAAATCGCTCGTTGATCTATAGTATAATTATCTATCTTAACTTTACTTCGCGAGAAATATGATTCATTACTTAGTTGATTTATTTATAGGTAAACCACGCCTTAATTCTACCAATATATATATTTTTCCAAAAGTAAAAGATAAAAGTGCATTTTCTTTCTAAAAATTTGCCTTTTATTAATGGCAACATATATGTATAGCTTAATTTCATCTTTACTATACATTATTTTATAAACAATTTGACATAAGAAGAAATTAAAGTTAAATTCAAAAGAAAATGTACACATTTCCACCATAATCAATAATCATAATAAATAATTAATCAACAAATTAAAAAAGGAACCAAAAACACAAAAAAAGCTAAGAAGAACAAAAAGATTGATTGAATAATTACCAACATAATGGGAGAATCTCTCAAGCCTTCCATGTCTGCTACTTGACTCAGCTTTATGCAACTGTGGAACTAGCTTTTGATCCATGTAAAATTACCAAACTAACCTCCTTTTCCTTTTTCTTCTTCTTCTATTTAATCAGCAATCAAACAGGTCACTAAGATTTTAGAGAGAGAAACAAGCTTAAATGTTCATAACCAGTAAACTTAATTAGCTTTATGAGAGAGAAAGAATAAGATGATGATCGAATTGAAGAAGATTTAATGAAATAAAAGAAAATAAAAAATAAAGTCAATGGTTTAAGATGATAATTTTATATTATGGTAGTAGTGTTTGGTTGTTGTAATGGTGTTTTTTTTTTTCAAAAAAATAAAAATAATATTTAATGGAACAATTGGTTAACAATCTCAACATTGATATTGTATATATATAAAAACATATTACGTGGTGGACTGCCACTAACTCATAATTTTGTGGATTCATAAAATATACAGAGTACTTTATTTACTATATCAACGGTTTTGTGCACTATCTTTTTCATTCTTGTTTGTTTAATTTAATTACCTTCCGTCCATTTGTCTCTCTCTCAATGTTTGCATGGATTCCCTTTTCAGCTTAATTTCAATTCAGTTCAGTTCTAATCAGTTCAGTTTTTAATATCCTATAAACAATTCATTTCGGTTTTATTCATTTCAGTTCAACTCCAATCAATTCAATTCATTTCAGTTCAATTGTTTTCAGTAATTGTGAAATTGTAATTGTACTCTACAGTACACCAATTGGTCGCCCCTTTTCTCTCACATCGTACTCTTGAAAAAATGATTTTATCTTCATAGAGCAAACGAAAGGGGACGAAAGTAGTATGTTGTTTGGTGATGTTATGCGTGGGAGCTTAGAGAGTTGGAGGTTGAATGTTGAAATTATTAAGGAATCTATATGGTGGAGAAATGGTAAGGGATAGAAAAAGACTTAAGAAAAGTCTAATTAAGGGGATTAGGAGAATAATCCGAGTTGAATACGGTTCTATTGGAGTGAAAATATACTTGGTTTGTTTATGTTTGGCCAAAATAGTGGTCATTAATCATGTTTACACTTAGGAGGATGTGTGTGGACAAAATATAAGTCGTCATTGACTCCTTGGCATATGTCCAAGGAAATCAACTCTACCTTGAAGCGACCTAAAATTGAAATAATTAGTATAACGAGTTTAGGCAATAACATGGAAAAAGATTAATCACATTGATTTCAAAAATAATAATCAGATTAACTAAAAGTCTAAAATTGGACTTGTACTATTTGATCTTGTATAAAAGCATTACTATTGGTATTCTTTTATTTGTAGAAGATGAGACTTACTTTAAATCTGAATTGAAGATAGATTATGTCTTTAGGTCACATAAATTGTAATATATAGTGAGTAAACCTTAGAAGAAAAAAAAACGGAGTAAATAAGTGCTAGATTTGAATAGATTACCTTAGTTGAAATCCACAATTTATTGTTTGCAATTTGCATGCATTATTTTGCGTTGATATAAACACTAGATTTCCGCCATCTTTTCACAAGATACAAAATCTTATCCTTGTTACAAATTTCTGCTTCTTTATTTTCTTCATCGTTCACAATTGCCATAACTTTATCTCTTCCTTTCAATCTCGAATGGTTTCTAGTTGATGAGATTACTAAAGAAAAGATTCAAATTTGTTAACTTTCCTCAAAAATCCACTCATTTCATGAACATTCATCCCATGGAACTTCTCCACTTTGATTAGCCGAATTCACTCTAATAAGCTTGTCATGCATAGCTATTATTATCTAGATAATCATGACTAAGTGTTGGTTTGCTCCACCTTTGACTCGAACTCAATCTGAAATAAAATAACTCAATTTTAACCTAGATGAAGAAAAATTAATACAACTAATTAATATAATTAATGTTCATAGTAATTAAATTAATTGATAATAGACTTGAATTTGAACAAAACTAAACAAAAATACATAAACCGAATAACATATCAATAGAATATGACATGAAACTCACACTTGGTTTGTCATCTCTAATATTGTGTACTCACTTGTTAAGTATGTGTGTGCAACTTTTAGCTCACCATAAAATCTTCAAACTTCAAAGATCCTAAGATAGATCTTAAGAAGTACTTATATTGGAACAAAATGTTTATTTGAGAAGTTTTATTTTAAGGATGAAAATCTCAAACCAGCTTGTAGTTGAGGGATGGGCTTTGAATTGGGCTTCGTTTTGGGTTAAATCTTGAACTTGGGCAAATATATTTAGTCTGAATGTCTTGATTGATGGAATGATATATATGGGCCTTAATTTCCCTTTTTATTTTTAGATGGGCCCTTTTTGTGTCGTTGGGTCTTATTCTAAGCCCATTCTCATACACTCAATTTTCAAGGTTACATTAATGGGCTACAATACTACATACAAGAAAAGTAAGCTCATTCCTAAACAACAAAGACGTGTAATTTTTAGTGTTTAGAGAGCTACAAGGGCGGGTGATGAGAATCGATCCTAAGATTGTTTAATTGTTTAAGTCTTGAAATGTGGTAGTTTGACTTAATCCAACACTTTCATAACATAATTAGTACAAAGTATAATGCAAAAGTGCGCGTGAACTAGCTTAATTGTTTAAGTCTTGAAATGTGGTAGTTTGAACCCGTTAATATTGTTATAAGCTTATAACCTCTATGTCATTACTCTTTGTGACTCATTATGGCTCATAGAGTGTGGTGATTTGAAAAAAAAAAAAAAAAAAAAACCAATAGCTAGCATCTTCATTGATGCCAAGAAGCTTGATGGGTATACTCATCATAATTGCTGCTATTAAAAAGATTAATACAAGAGTAGTTTATTACATATCTAAACATGGACATTGCGATTATATGGGTGATTTTCTTACATCATTTATTGAAATTATAATCCTTTTTTATTTTATTTTATTTATTTTATTTTTTTATAAATATAATCTCTTCAACCCGAACACATTTTTAATGTTGACATTTTTTTAAAGTAATATAATATTTCATTATTTCATACTTTAAACATTAAGAAAAAGGGGCAATGAGCCAATAAAAGTCGAAACTTGTTTGCAGTTAATCGGAGATAGATGGTCTCACCAACCGATTCACCTCGATTATTTGGTGGAACTCCAACACATAGCCAATTAGCCACTTACCCACCTATGTTAAGAAAAAATCACCATATATTTCATTGAGATTAGTTTTTAATTAAATCAAAACAAAAACAAACCTTAGATCAACAAAAACACCCAAAATGAGTACAAAAACAACCCAAAAACCACACACAAAAGGTAGAGACGAAAATAAGGCCACAACAAACCCATAATTCACGAATCAAAAACAATGAAAAGATTACAAAAAAAGTGTGAGGCTAATTTCAACTTATACGTAAAAGACGCTAGTATGATGACAAGAAATGAAAGCGTGAAGCGTGAATGGTGTCAACTCTTACAATTTACATATAAATTTCTAAGATTTCTTTCTTTGTTTAGACTAGTCATTTCTCATCAATGGTGTTGCTATAGTCTTGCAACTTATACAACATTATTTACTCGCCCTGTCCTAAAATAGTAATAATATTCCTTTGACTTGTTATGTGGATATTTGTTAGGGGATAAGAAGGGATGATAAAGATAACTTTATACACGGCAAGAGTAAAGAAAATCTAATGTTCGCTCAGGGTGATTGAGATTAAAGAGGGATAAGGATGAAATAAAGAAAATACAATACTTTTGTATACCATAAAATAAATAAAATCTTACTTGTATTCAAATACCCATCCATATCCTATTATCATTCTATACACTCACTCTCAAAATTACTATCAGTCTATCAGTCTATCAGTCATACCTCTACTACTTTTGGCATTTTAGAAAAAAGGGTGTAACTTGTTCTAATTGACTGAATTGAATATTTTATGAGAGAAGGAAATTAAGAATTGAAAAGAACAGACCCTAAGTACATTATACTTGTTTATTGAAGTAAAAAGGCCAAAAATACTACGAAGTAAGATTTACCTTTCTCCTCTTTATTTTACTGTGTTAGAATTAGCCAAATAATCGCTCACCATTAATGTGTCAAGTAACAATAATCGCTTGCATAATTGTCTTGAAACACTTCATAGTGATAGCCACAAGTTAGAACCAATATACCATTCGGGAACAAACTGCTTTAAAGTTCCAAAAATGTTAATACGTCTCCATGTTCCCAAAGTAGAGCACATACGTAGCATTATTCATTATTAAGGGAACATACTCATGTGCAATTTACGATCTTTTCATGGACAACAAGTCGGAAGTTTAAGTTACACACCACCTTTGTCGTTCGATCTTTTATTTTTCTTTTACTTTAAACACCAATGACTATAAAATTGTTAATATCAAGAAATTATGCTCTCTTTTGTTGGCCGGTGGATAAGTAGAGTTATTTAAAGGATACTCTCTTCGTCTCAAAATAATTTATATTATACCTTGTATTAAAATCATATTTTATGATGCAGGATGTTTAGTTGGTTAGGTATTGCAGAGTATTTATTTTTACACATCTAAGATCAAACTAGTGCATTGAGACGGAAGAAATATGATAAATGCAGAGTACAATAGTTTGCAATTGTCTATAATTATCTATAATCTGAAGACAAATTATGAGATAAACTCAAAGGAACAAACCACAAAATAAAGTAGAGGCAAATAAAAGAGAACGGATGCACGAATAAAAATGATTAAAAGAATAATTTGGTGGTTACCAATTTTGCAATATAAACCAACTTCCTCACATGGGCTTTCCCACTTAGCCAAATTAAGTAGAAAATTAAAAGATAATGTGAAAGAGTAGCTTCTAATTTAATAACCATAGAATGGTTCCATATCCAATCAATAATTTATAGATATACACCTGATCATTATCTGGAAAGTTGAGGATTCATTTCCATGTACTGTTTTTTTTTCTCTACATTAGATTACAAAACCTTCCAACTGGATAAGGCTGTTCACCAGGGGTGCATATTTCTCATCATCATCATCATCACGGCTAGACTCGACCGAGGTACAAAAACTAGAATAATGGTAAGAGAAAGGAAAGGAGGAAAGTGGGAGGGAGGAAAATAATGAATGAATCTTGAACTAGACACCTATATGGTCCTAGAGAACAACCTAAAAAAGGACCTTTTGCAGAATTTACAAAAAAGGGGAAACTGATATTTGGCTTCAAAAATTTGCTATCTATTCGACGATTAGCGAACAGGGCAACTGGCTTCCCTGTTAATCACCAACTATCATCTCATGTTACAGCAAACTGGGCGGCCTAGCTGTTGCAACTTGTTCCATAGACAGATCATCTGTTTCGGAGATTGGTAATGAGCAGTGTAATAATCTTCTATACATCCAAACTGACAGAACTTGAGGCTGTGAACGTACTCCACTGGTTTTGTGCTGTTGAAATTTTCCACCCACATTCCAACACTCACATCTTCCATCTTAAACAACTGCAAGAGATGAATAATAACATTCAGATTTAAAAACAAAGATCTCATTTTTAATCGTAATATAACAAAATTTCTCTTTTTTTTTCCTCTTCGTCTTTCTAATTTAGATGAGCATCTTATCTTACCCTTAATTTATGTTTCTCAAACTCGGAAACAATGAAGTTTGCGACATCTGATGACAAAATGTAACCTGGTCCATTGGCATAAGGTGGATAATCTTCCTCTGGCCACTCCTGAAGACAAAATGGGAACAAAAAGTGAGATACTTTCCATCAACTCTGCTAATTACCGGGATAAACAAATTGACAATTCATAAGAAGCACTCATATTAGAACACGAGACATTACGATATCATTCTCTATCAATAAGTGCCAGACATAAAGCTTCTCTTTCCTTGTTCAATTTCATCAACCTTATTGGCAAGATGACATGTAACAGGGACCGCTCTTTAGTCTTCACAAGTCACAACCCCCATCCCCACACACACACACTATGGAAGGTGGGCATGCACTAGATATTGCCATGATGACACTCTAGAACTTTGCAGCCCCAGCACAATTTTCATTATATGCTCTATTTTCTTTCTGGGTCCCCATAGTTATTCATGGAAACAATTCATGTTCAATCAAATTTGTAAACAATAATGAGCAAAAGATGAGCATCTCCAAAAGCATGCAGTTATTGAAGCACAAAGTTTAAACATGAAGCCTATCGCAGAGAATAAAAACTTTTCGACTACATCATGAACGATGATTAGAAACACAAAGATAACATTCGTCAACACACAGGACATGACACTATATACAATATAGTTAATGGCATGTATTACTAATGCAATTATTGATGTAGAATTCAGTTAAAAGTCTCTAACATAGTCACATTATCAAATCATCGCACATACTTCAACTGAATATGTTCAAAATGCCTGATAATGACTAAACTAGAGAACAAACAAAAGGAATGGATATGCTCTACCAGCAAAAGTATAGAAGAAAGCATCTCAGTTTCTGATAGCAAACATATTGTTCAAGCATAACAACCCAGCAAAATCTATAGAAATACATTATATTTTTGCAGAAGAATTGGCCAAAATAGAGGTTCTGTAGCAAGAGACTCCGTATTTAATAACCAAAAAAAAAAAAGAACACAAACTAATACTTCAGTAGTAGACTAGTAGTAGCATAACCAGCAGCAAGATTCACACAAACTTAGAAAAGACATAGTAAGCACAAGACCTAATTAACATGTTGGAGGCAGCATGGTCCCAAGTCATACCTCATATGTGACAGACCATTTACCACTGCGCAAAGGCTTGTGATAGTAATTGATGTTACCCACATACAAGCTGCTACCCTCGGGAATCTTATTTGCTTCCTTAATAACCGCATCAACCCGAACAAAGGTATCATCATCGCACTTCATAATGTGCTTTGCAGCGACAGTGCGTACCTGTTAACAAAAGGAGGTTGTCATTTAAAGTTGCATTGCACCTAGGAAGGAGAGAAGCTAAACCAAAAGTAGGAACGCTCACCCCATATTCACATATAGCTACAGTTTTCACAACAACAAGGTCATAGCTATCCATGTAAGGTACAATAACAATGTCACCAAAAAACTCCGCCTCTTTCTTCAACTCAACGTTCACTTCCTTCCTGCCATGCTGAAATAAAAAAACCGGAGTCAAGTTAGCACAAAGGCTAAAGCAATCGTCAACGACTGTTATACAAAGAGCCATTTATACATATAGTCTCCACTTACCAATGCTACAAAAAAGCGGGCTACCACTTTGGAATTCTTAATTAACCTATGTTGCATCCAAGATTTTCTCACAGCCATCCTTTCTGCGAAATGGTTGCCTGCAGAAAGAATGCCTATGAAAAGCTCCACAGGACCGCTAGGGAGAGGTGGAGCTTGCCATCTATCCGAGAACTCAAGGTGTCTCTGTGGAGCATAACTAGGATGTGATGATGGCAAAGAAGCAGCAAACACAGAATGAGTATCAATGTCTCCTTTCAATGTCAACCCAGTTGCATCTTCAAGTGAAAAGCCCTAGAAACATTGGGGAATCAATATCAGAAGAAGCACACCAGCAGAATATCTGTACACAGATTCAAGAAATTTACTCACCGTTCGGTAAGGAAAGGACGTGACATGCCTCCCATCCACATTGACATGATAACCTTCCAAACCAGCACTAACAGTCATAACAAACAGCTTATCCTCAGCAAAAGGAAATGGCCAATCTACTGTCACCTTCTTTGGCCTGCTCAACAGCCGACTAAACCACCATGTTGCCCTGGATTCTTCAGTATTACTATCATCATCACGGATCCATTTCTCACACTTAATCAGCCCATCAACTATAAAGACCAAGAAGCACATAATTAGGTCAGTACTATAATCAAAATCTCAGTAATCAAAGCTTGATAACACCGAGATCACACACAGATATAAAACTGAACTTTTGACATAGCCCAAGCCTTCACACCCATGTCCCTCGAGCCTCAACCACCACATTTTTACTTTGTTGTTACAACATGCAACAATGAGAGCTAAACCCAACACTCTAATCCAACAGGGAGCTAATCCTAGAATATATCATTCATTCTCATCCATCCAACAGCCAACATACATCTAGGACAAACATCACAAAAATCCACCCTTTTTTTAAAGTCAACACCAGCCTTAATTCACCAAAAATACAACTAATTCCACCCATTTTATCTAAACCAAAAGAATAATTCAAAATTCAATCCAGCAACTAAAAAAAGACAATCCCTTCTGCTAGCTTCAACCAATCCGAGCAAGTATAATCCAATAAACAAATAATCAAAATCATATTAACAAAGATTAGATCTTTGAAAACTCACCAGTCTCCTCATCAGGCCTAGATTTCCACCCTTCACAACGAACAGAAGTTCCCCATTGCTGTCTATAACAAGTATTCTGCTCAATCACAGGTTTTCCACTCCAATCCCCTTTCAACCTAGGATTATAATGCAAAACCCTTGGTGGGTCTTCACCATCAACAGTTTTTAACCCAATTAATTCCAACATAAATTGTGAAACCATCAAACTTTGATCACCATCTTTCAACAAAGATATCTTTGGATCATGTTCAGCATGAGCTATCCTTGGTTTACCCACCAGAGTAATGTGAGACCCCAATGTCAACCCACAAGGCAGTACCATTACTTTCCCTTTCTTTGTAAATTCATCACAGGATAGCGATACCGAGTTCGGGCACGACGTCTCGGTCCGATTCTCGGCCGCCTTTTCGACATCGATTCTTATCTTCCCTGACTTAAGATCTTCCCAAAGCTTCTCTCCCACCTGAAATGCAGTTATTGCAGATTTGTGCAACCCAGAAAATCCATCCTTTTCAGTGCTATCTAATGCTCTCCAATCAAAAACCAACCCAGAAAGTGTCTTATACTCCCTCATTTGACGCTGAGGTTTCGGAGAAACTGATGAAGCCCTTAACGGCTCTTTCAACGGTCGGATCGGAGCTTCTTTCTCCTGCATTTCTTCCTCACTATCAAGCTGCTGAGGTCTCACAAACGCGTCGTTTTGGAATGAAACGCCAGAAGTATCCTGTGAAACGCTTTTGAAAACAAAGGGTACCTCAAATGTCATGAAGATCATGTACAGTAAACCCAGTAATGCCAGAATTTGAACCGATCGAGTTCGTGTTACTCCCATGTATGTCTCTAGTTTCCCTCCTCCCCTCTTCATAACTAAACTAATTTCCCCCAAAATTGAACTTTTCAACTATAAATTAAGAACAAAAAAAAAAAAAAAAAAAAAAACCCTAACCCTAAAAAATCAAAATTACAAATAAAAAACCCCAGAAAAATTGGGGATTTTCTGGAGAAATTAAGATATGGGTTTTGAAATTGGGGATGAAATCTGAAACCCCTTTAATCCTCGAGGTGAGAAATTAAGTGGGGGTTATTGAGAATTAAGGGAGAAGTAACTGCTTTTTTCTAGAGAGAGAAAGCTCTAGATAGAGAGAAAGAGAGTTGAGTTAGGTCATCAACAAGAACACAGAAAAAGAAAGAAGCGCGTTTCAAAAGGGGGGTTAGAGAGAGAAAACGACGAATAAATGCAAGAGAATTTAGAGAGAGAAAGAGGAAGAAATGGAGAAGAGAAAGAGAGTGAAGAAGATGAACCGACCGACTTCCTCAACAGCTATTTTTCTCTCTCTAAACTTCTCTGCACTTTCTCTCTCTAACTTTCAGGAGAGAATCTGATATTGGTGGGTGTACTTTTCAACTTAAATAAATTTAAACTTGAACATTTCAAATCAAAAAAAGAAATTTGAAAATTAATTATTAAATGATTAAATTTTTGCTTAAGTTATGTTAAAAGACAAAAGAATGGGGGTTAGTAATTAATTAAGGGTAGTGAATGTAATTAAGTGAGAAATTGAAAGAATTAAAGATTGTATTTTTACTTAAATATTGTAAAAGACATGAGAATGGGAGATTAGTTAAATTAATTATTGCCGTTATGAAGGTTAGTAATTAATTAAGGGTAGTAAATGTTATTTTAAGTGAGAAAATGAAAGAATTAAAGATTGTGGGAGTAAATTAATGAGAGTGGATGGTAGTCATGTTCATAATACAGTGGAGTATATGTAGATGAAGTAATGGGTTAGTGGAATAGTAAGCTTTATTTTTGCATTTGGGAAAGTAACAATTGCATGTAATAGGCAGCTTTAGTTACAAGTGTTTGTGTTGCTTTTTTAAGGCTCCTTTGAGTAACAGAATTGTTTATTGATCAACTTTATTGGGTTATGGGGGAATTTCCCAAATTATTCGGTATAGAATCTAATTTGGTGTTAAATCCGATAAGTTTTGATGAGTTCTGATAAGTAATATCTCGATAAATTTGTGAGTAATTCTTTATATTTTATAATGTAACTGAAAATAGTATAGTGTACCCGGGTGCATCCGCAAATAACATTAGATATATTTTAAAGAATATGGGTAAAAAAAAAAAAAAAGAACATGCTAGTGTTTGAAAAAGAACATGCCTATGTTTGACAAAAGAAAATGTTTGTGTTTGACAAGAACATGACATTACAAAGAACATAAAGTCTTTACAAAAAGAACATGTTATTTTTCATGGTTACTTGGGTAGTTGAACGTGTTTGAAAAAGAACATTATATTTGATAAAAAAGAACATGTCCAAGTTTGACAAAGATATAGGTGATCATTGGGTGGACCGGGCCAAGGTTAAAAAATCAGCTCACTTCTCGAGTTGGGCCAAGTTTTGGGCTGAAGTTTTTGTGCCCAAACCTGCCCAAAATGGTCCGGCCGTACGGGCTTTTCGGGTTGAGTAAAAAAAATTAACTAAAATGCATAAAAACGCAATCCCAAACCTGCCCAAAAATTTAAATTTACGGGCCAGGTCCGACTCGTTTTGGGGGCTAAAAAATTCTGCCCAAAACCCGTCCAAAATCAAGCCGGGTCGGTCTAACTTTGATCACCTCTAGCCAAAGAACATAAAGTCTTTACAAAAAGAACATGATAGTACAGTAAAGAACATGTCCTTTTTTCTAGTTACTCGGGTGATTGATATTTTTTTATTTATTTTTTTATTTACATATATTAAAGAACATATTGTATGATATAAAGAACATATAGTTCAAACTCAAAGAACATAATAATCAAATTTAATGAACATATTATGCTCACGTTCTTTATAAATATCTATAATGTTCTTTTTTTCGCCCCATGTTCTTTTAAATATACCTAATGTTCTTTCCGGGTGCACCATGCGCATGGTGCACCCGGAAGCAACAACCATACATTATAATGTAACCAACAAGTAAAATCAATGAGATTTAAAGGGATTAGAACATTGTTGTACTTAGGCTTTATAAATAGGTATTGTAATAAATTGAAACTCTACAATAAAAGGGGTATTCCATATTATTTTGTACAATAAAAGGGGTATTCCATATTATTTTGTTTGATATATCGATTTAAGTCTACGCCATAATGTAATTTAAAGCTCTGTTAAACGATACGAGTATGTAAAAAAAAATATATATACTCTTTCTATCTTTTTTACTTTTACATGTTACTACTACATCCGGTCCAAAATACTCACAACATTGGAATATTTTATATCTCACAAAATATTCCAAAATTGCGAGTAATTTGGACCGGAGGTAAAATATATTGTAACAGAAACTAAATATTTGTAGGAAGCTTAATATGTGAAGGAAATCTAACTTTCATAAATCTACAACGTACATACAAATTTAAAGCTAATAATCGTACTATTCCCTTTAACCCATTGGAGAATCATCCAATGGGCCCAAAATGCCTCTTCAAAATTCATTTACAGTAAATTACAATAATTTCTTACTGTAATTTTCATTTTCATGGAATAATAATCCAAAGACGCTATTGTTTTTTCTTTGCATTGGCTTGTAATTATCGATAGTTGTTACACCATCACCAATCCACCATAATGCCTTCACAACATCCTCTTGAATCTTGATCACTGACGTCAGCGACGTCCTCCACACTTCTAAAAACAATTAGCAAAACATTCTTTTGATTTTCTAAGTGCAAGAAAAACAAGAATAGTCAAATTTGCAATGCAGAAATCTTATCTTATATCTCCTTAATTCGTCACACATTAGTTATTACGAGTACTAAAGTTGTTGATATTTAATATACTCCCTTTTTTTTTTTAATTTTTTTATTTATGCACTATTCACATATTTTCTTTGACTTATTATTACGGAGTATTTTTCTTTTTTACTATTATAAAATGAATAATGTCTCGACGATACTATTAAGATACGGAAGAAGTAATATGTATTATAAAATTTTTCCACCAATACACAACCTAATAATTTAACTTTTTGTGGGATGCGGAGTAAAAATCCATGAAAGTTGGTTTTGTTTTTTTTTGTTTTGTTTTGTTTTTTTTTTTACTTATTCAAATCAATTTTTAAAATGACAAGTCTATTTGTGTTAGATTTTTTAACAATGATTAATTAGTTATATCGATTTTTTTTCTAAATAATTCACAAGGGAAATATATATTGATCAGTTGAATTTCAATCATAACCATAAAACAAAAATACTCGGATAATTTAATCGTTATAAATCAGTCTTAACCATTAAACAAAAATGTTGTCGGATCATTTAATCGTTATAAATCCATACACTTAAGTGATCAAATATTTTGTAGTATGAAATACTAGAATAGGGTCATAATTTGCTAGAGGACCAACTCAACCAAAAGCTTAAACTGATAGTTGAGGCCTAGAAATATGTTTTATACTCTATCATAATCATTGATTTCATGAAAGTAAAGCTAATTAGCACATGAAATAACGTAATCTTGACTTGTAAGGGGATGGCATAACATTAAACAACTGTCTATATGTAAATATGATTATAGACATGCATGATTAACGAAGACTCCCATGATATTAATCAGGTCAAATTTGGCAAGCCAACACAACATTAATGAAATATTTGAAAATTTCATAACACGTAAAGATAATTAATAAACGAATGGGTCATTATGTCCGTAATACCATGACCAAATTGACCATGGCATTAGTAAAGGGTAAAAGGCCAATACAAATTTGAAGATGGCAATTTAATAGTGGGTCCAAAATTGACCGTTGGAGATGTGAATATTAAGAGCTAATTAACGGCAAATTATTATTATGTCATATCAAAAGAAGATTCATTTTTGGTTGGTGTATATTAAAGTGAAATTTACCTCATTTTTGTTAAGTTGAAACTAATGACTTAAATGCTCTTCAGTTATGTAACTGTTTTCTCCAGCTACTATATGTTTGGTTCTTATGTCATTGATGACATTAGATAATTGGATGTACTTCGTATATAAGATTACGGACTCAAAATGAAATTAAAGAACAAAACATGTTCATTTTGGGTTTCTTGATTTTATAGTCAAAATTATTTAATGAAGTCAAAGTTTTTATCAAATTTGTATTGTGATTCATTCCAAGCTTGTATGCTAGCTAGGGCAGGTCCATGGATCAACCCAATAATTACACGAAAGTTGTGTTGAATGTCTAAGCTAAATTTCACTTATTTTATTGTGATTTGTTGTGCAATTTACATGTAATGAATCTTTACAATTAAAATGCGACAAATGCGACATAGATACAACATAAAATAACCCTACTTAAATACGATACTCCGTACCCTATACTTCATAGTAATGTGTTATGCTTCGGGTGGGTAACTTAATGTATATTGCAATTTTAATTTATTATGATCTCATATCAAAATTTTGTTTAAGATATTATCTCTCATATACTACGTACAACTTTTTTCTCCCTTCTTCACCCCATCTATTTTCAAGCGTTGACTTGTAAAGTTGTGCTGACTTAGGGCCTGTTTTGTTTTTCTGAAAACAATCGAACTTAAGTGAACTGAACTGAACTTAGGGATGGCAATGGATCTGGACCCGACCCGGATCCGTGGATCCAGATCCGTTTTTCACGGATCTGGGTCTTCAAATTTTGGACCCGACGGATCCGGGTCGGATTCGGGTCTTGCTGACAAAAACGGATCTGGATCTGGGTCTGGGCCCTAGACCCGGATCCAGATCCGTGGACCCGTTTTTTAATTTTTCCTATTAAAAAAAACTAAAATTGTTTGTTTCTTTATTAAAAATGTTGATAATGTTAGTAATGATAAAGATTAACCCTTTCAAGAGATGAATTTTTGATGCTCATATTATATACAACATCGTTGTTTTTTCACTAGCTCATATGTAACATCGTATTTTTTTTTTAATGTTTATAATTTTAATTCAAAATATGAGTGTATAAGTTGGTTAATTTGGGGTTGAACTTAATTAATAACCAACAACGTAAGTTTGAAATAATTTTTTTGACCCGAACATTACATTTATTGCAAAAAATTAGGCAAAATATATTGGACCTGTTTTGGACCCGGATCCGGACCCGGATCTGTTGGACCCGATGGATCCGGGTCCGGGTCTTCATTTTCTAGACCCGACGGATCCGGGTCGGATCTGGATCCTATATACAAAAACGGATCTAGATCCGGGTCCATCCGGATCCGTCCAGATCCGACCCATTGCCATCCCTAACTGAACTGAATAGAGTTGAAATGAACTTTTATGAGAGGATGAAATTAGAAGCTGAACTAAACTGATTGCAACCGAACTGTATTGAACTAAAATTAAGCTAAACAGAGCAGGC
Organism: Chenopodium quinoa; assembly: GCF_001683475.1. NCBI lineage: Eukaryota > Viridiplantae > Streptophyta > Magnoliopsida > Caryophyllales > Amaranthaceae > Chenopodium > Chenopodium quinoa. The sequence goes on along the minus strand of NW_018744626.1, from coordinate 3,174,839 downwards.
CCTTAACCTCTGAAAGGTGCTGGTTTCAATAGTGACGTTCATTTTACCTTAATAAAAACAACTTTTTTCCCCCCTATGAAAGCAATTTATCAATATGAAGATTGACTATTCCTTGTATTTTCAATGTAATATAAATAAAGACCCATAATAATGGGCAAATAAAATTATGTAAACACGATTTGATCTTAGATATACTAGGCACCCCAAAGATTAACTAGCTAAATTAGATGACAATTACAATATTCCTTATCAATATGTTGATTAGTTTACTATGCCAGTAGCCATTTTAATGATTGTATAGTTCTTCAATGTTATTATTTGATTTAATTTTTTTCATTGAATTGTTTGGTTTATTTCACTTCATATTTTTGCAGGGAATACTTCTTTTCTAAAAACGCTTCGAAATTATTAGATAAGAGAGATAAAAATAGAAATATTGAATAAAACTAAACATTAATTGTTTCAACTGACGTGTGATTTTAACATACTCATACATATCAATTTTAGTATTATTATTAACGTAGTATATTTTAAGTTATTATCTAACACCCTCAAAACGCTGGTGAACAAAAGTCTAAAACCAGGATGGTGCCTGCATTAAAAATCAGGACAGCTGATGTACTTTACCACACTCTCAAATTCAAATCTATGTACTCAGTAAGTATGTGCACTAGTTCAATTATCAATAATTTCTACAAGCTATTCAATAGGCCATACATATTTGCTAATATCCAAACCCAAAAGTAATAAAAATAATGGGTATGGTCCCATCAATCCAACTCATTTTTTTAGCCACACAGCCCACATCCTAATCTTTTCACAATACAGCCAATTTAGACTTAATTAACAATCTCAAACAATTTATTAATATTTCCTTAAATTGCAATTAAAGTAAACCAATTAAAATGTACATGTAAAAGTATAGTCTTTCCTGATTATTATTATATGCAGAAAACATTATTAAAAAAACCCTTAACATTTGAAAACCAAAAATAAATATTATAGTTATGTATGGAACTCATCATCATTATAAGATGATTTCAAGAGAATGTAATCTTAGCATAAATGTCATATTTTCGTCCAAAAATACGAAAACTTGTCATCTTAGTTGTTACCCACATGTCTGGGACTTGTATACAACTTACCTAAAATTATTAATAAAAACAAAAATGAAATATACAACAAACATATAATCTGAATATATACACTAAAAATGATTACATAGGCATCAATAATTAGCGCAGAATAATATGCTTAAAATTTGGATTAATAACTTTAGCATATATATATAGTATAAACATGTAATTGTTGGTTGGCATTCGGCTGAATACAATTATTTGACTTGTCTAAAAATCGGTCCAAGTGGGTTGCAACATCCATTCTAATTATAGAATACAATGAATATCATAATTTAACCTATGTAGTATGTCTTTTAAATATTTCATTTATTATAACAAATCCTTTTATGGATTGTGCATTTGTGCATGGAATATACTCTTCACATCATCACAAATTCACAATATTCAAGTTAGGATTGTATATTTCTTTTTAGTTTAACTATGTATGTATGATACATGGTTTAAAAAAAAAAACAAAAAATTAACAGTTTGATATGTATTTTCTGTGATGATTTGGGGTACAATCACACATAAGTGGTGCAAGTATACAACGTAGTAATGATTTTAATATATATATATATATATATATATATATATATATATATATATATATATATATATATATATTTTAAAGGAGATGTAGGAATGAATTTAAAGCTTAGATTCTTTCCTATTCAATTTTAGAAGTGGTAAAGAGCTGTAGTTTGTAGAGTGATGGGTTCGATTCGACTCTATACTCCCCTAATATAAAAATTCAACATACTATGTAATTAAACTTTCGCTTAAATTTCAATGCGCATCTTTAGAAATTAATATTTTCTATTGTGTATAAGTAAAAATTACGAAAATTAACATTAAGACGAATTCAAAACGATCGTATGCATCATTAGATATGATAAAAAGTTTATTTTTTTTTTGAAACAAAGTTAATGTATTTTATTTTGACAATTCACACATATTAATATTAAGTAATTATAACCTTTAGAATAAGTTACACATAAATAAGGAGGATTATTAACTTTACCACTAAAGATACTCAAATAAAAAAATAAATCAATCTAGTTTTAGATATAGCTCAAATGTAGGTAAGAAAGAATACATTTAATTTGAAAAATAGTTTAGATTTAAATTGAATATAGACTAGGAGGAGCCAATTTAGTGATGCATTTTAAATAACAATTTTTATTTGGCCTCAAGTCTCTAGGATTGGATTCCTTAACGGCAAAGGCTATATTTTTTTTTTGATTCAAAGGAGGAAAGAAATTCCAAAAAAGAGCAAGAAAAAAGAAAAAAAAAAAACAAACAAAGAAACTACCTACGGAGGGATGAGTCGTGGTAAAGCCACGCCTCTACAGTCCTCCTCCAAAATACGACTTAAATCTAGTGGAACATTATTAATAAATTCTAAGGGAGAGTCTTGAGTAACTCCGCGGTTGGACCAATCCGCCGCTCGATTGCCTTGACGGTATACATGAGCAACTTTCACATTCCATCTCTCATCATTCAATCGCTTTTGACAGTAAGCAAGTTCATGAACATTTTCACCTCGGGGAATTTTCTGCATGTTTAGAGCTTGAACACAAGCAAGATTGTCAAGCTGAACCTCCAAATTCTCAATTTGCAGATTTTGAGCCATTTCCAGGCCTCGAGCAAGAGCCATAATCTCTGCCCTATAAGCTGTGCAGTAGCCAAAGTTTGCGTGGAAGGATGAGATGATAGTGCCATTATAATCTCTTATTAATGCTCCTCCTCCTGCAGGCCCTGGACACCCTTTCACAGCACCATCACAATTAAGTGAGTACCAACCATAATCCGGAGCCCTCCAAGTGATAAAAGTCTCACTTCTCTTTGTCTGTTCTCTGTTTTCCCCTGCATTTCCTATGATGTTTTTAAGTGCCCTTCTTGCTTCCTCGTATCTGACTTGGAGAAAGGCACCAAAGTCAATTGGCAGCTCTTTTTGTCTATTATAGACATAGCAGTTTTGCCAACGCCAAATCCACCAAGTTGCCACTCCAAAATAGGTCACCCAATTTGGTTCATCATCCTGATCTGGATCGATTATATTCATAGTGATCCATTCCTTTGCATTGCCATGATAAAACTTCTGAGCTACTGAAGGATCAAGCGTTTTTCTCCACACCATACGAGCTGCAGGACAATCTCGAAGGATATGAATGGTGCTCTCCTCATTCGCACCACAGATATGACATTTAGGATCATCAGTTAACTTTCTTTTAAATCGATTCAAATTCCCAAGGATCCTATCATGGCAAGCAAGCCATAAAAAAGCTCTGATTCTTTGCTGAAAGGGAGCACTCCAGACCGCATTCCAACACTTATCATCAAGAAAATCAGTTTCGTGCCTCATAATTCTTGTGGCAGATCGAATGGAGAATTTGCCTTTATTTCCATCTTTCCAATACACCAAATCCCCCAAACTGCTATCGATTCTCAACTCATGATTTTGGATGATCTTCAGCGAAGTAGACTCAAGGAACGGGCCAAAGATATTCCATCTCCATCCCATTCCTTCTTCCCACATGTCATGGACAGTGGCAGCTGCTAATTCTTCAGGAATTGGATGGGTTGCTAAGTCTCTTAATGGCTGATCCGTACACCATTTTTGATTCCAGAAAGATGTGTTTTTTCCATTCCCAGACGCAATCTTAACACCTTCCCCAATCACTTTTGCATTTTCTGTGATTCCACTCGATACATTTGACATTCCAACTTTTGGCTCGAACATCTCAAGATCGCATCTACCTTTGCAATATTTGGCTCTCAACACACGTGCCCAAAGAGCATTAGGATCTTCTAGGACCCTCCATCCAAGCTTGGTGAGAAACGCAGCATTGGCTTGCTTAGCAGAATATATGCTAATTCCTCCTTGTTCTTTCGGCTTTTGAAGCAGTTCCCAGGAGAGTAAATGCATCTTCTTTGTTCATCACTTCCTCCCCAAATAAATTGCCGAGCTTTTTTATCAATTTCTTCACAAGTCGTTCTTGGAATTTTGGCAGTTTGCATAGAGTACATTGCCATCGTCGAGAGAGTCAAATTAGCAAGAGTTATCCATCCTGCTAGAGAAAGGTACTTAGATTTCCATCCCACAAGTCTTCTGTCAATTTTCTCACACAAGTGATGAAAGGTATCCTTCGTCACTCGACTCGTTAAGGTGGGCATGCCAAGGTACGTACCTAGGTCCTCAGTTGCCTCCATACCAAGAGCCACACTGATATTTTCCTTTGATTCAATGCTCATATTTTTTGAAAAATAAACTCGTGATTTGCTAAGGCTTACCTTCTGACCTGATGCATCACAAAATCTCCTTAAGCAATTATGGATTGTTTTGGCTTGGTCAATACTAGCTTCCGCAAATAATATAATATCATCCGCGAAAAATAGGTTGGAAAGAAAAGGACCATCGCGACTCGCTCGAATTGGCTTCCACTTCTTTTGAATTATTGCTTCTTCAATTGTTTGGTATAACCTCTCCATGCACATCACGAAAAGATAAGGAGACAAGGGGTCTCCTTGTCTAATTACCCCTTGAGGGTCTAAATTTAGGAGAAGGTTCCCCGTTCCATAAGACTTGAAGAGAGGCCGTCGTAATACATGCCATAATTAATTCAATCATGAAGATAGGTAGATTCATTTGCACCATAGTATCCCTAATGAAGGACCATCGTAATCGATCATAAGCTTTTTCAAAATCGATTTTGATGGCCATGAAGCCCTTTTCTCCTTGTTTCCTTCTCATTGTATGGATAACCTCTTGCACAATGACTATGTTATCTGTTATTTGGCGTCCCGGAACAAAACTAGCCTGAGTGTTGGAAATAAGCCCGGGGAGGACCGACTTTAATCTATTCACAATTACCTTCGTAATGATCTTATAAGCAACATTACACAACCCTATTGGGCGAAATTGTGAGGCAAATTCAGGCTTGTCAATTTTCGGGATAAGGGAAATAAAAGTTTCATTCATATTTTCAGGTAATCCCTTCCCCTCGAGAGCCGGCATAATCGTGCTAATCACTGTATTTGCAATCGTATCCCAATTCTTTTGGTAAAAAAGGGCTTGGAATCCATCAGGTCCTGGCGCCTTGAGCGCACTCATCTCCTTAATAACAGCCTCTATCTCAAATTTGGAATACGGCCGTGTCAGGGAACACCATTCTGCCATAGGTAATTCTGGGAACACATCTTGAGGAATATCGAAGCTCTCTGGTTCTCCTTCCTCCTCAAAAAGCTTTGAGAAATATTTGACAATCTGATCTCGAATTTCCACTTTATCATGAATCCATTGACCATCTTCTCCCTTCAAGGCAACCACTTTATTTTTCCACCTCCTTACAATAGTGCTTAGGTGAAAACATTTTTTATCCATTCAATTCGAGATTTTTGGTACCACAAGACTTCTTCTCTCTCAAGTACCTCATCTAGCCACCTTCGAAGCTTTGTCTCCAACTTTATCAGACCTCGATCGGCCTTGATAGCTAATTTTTCCTGGACTCCAGCTATTCTTGCAAGAAGAGATCTTTTTTGCTTGAAAATATTCCCAAACACATCTCTATTCCAAGATTGTAAGTCAGTGGATAGTTTCGCCAATGCTTGCATTAAATTGCTCTCACCATCCCACTTCTCTTCAACAAATGCCTTGAAATTTTCATGAGTTAGCCATGTTGCTTGAAAACGAAACGGTCTATGAATTGCTTGCAAAGGTGTAAACCCATTAGGAGAGATAAAAATTGGGCTATGGTCTGACTGAATTGCCGTTAAATGCTTCATCGAGGCTTGATCAAAACGAATCGCCCATTGTGAATTGCACAATGCACGGTCTAATCTTGCACTTTGCCGAGTCTCGAAAGATTTGCCCCTTGCCCAAGTGTGCGAAGCACCAGAAAATTCAACTTCTAAAAGATCCATCTCTTCCACCCAATTATTAAACAATCTTGATCTTTTAGTAGTTTCGTGGCACGATTTATTTCTTTCCGATGGGAATCTTGTATCATTAAAATCTCCCGCCAAGAGCCATGGCTTGTCATGCGTTTCTGCAAAATTCTTTAACTCCTCCCATAATTCCTTCCTTTTCGAAGGGTCCGGGCTTGCATAGATTGCCGAGAAATACCAAGGTATAGCACCTACCCTAGAAATCTCCATGGTAATGTGTTGTTTGTGCTTCATGATTGGATGGACAGTCACAAGAGCCGTTCTCCAATACACCCATATACCTCCACTAAATCCCATAGCATCAACTCTTGAGTGACCATCATATCCTAGCCATCCTGCTATCTTTATTGCTTGTTCGCCTCCCATATGTGTTTCCACTAAAGTTAACACATTTGGTTGGTGAATCTTCACTAGATCTTTGAGAACAGAGATAAAATTTTTGCTTCCTGCTCCTTGAACGTTCCACACCATACAAGAGATGGGTATTGTGTCCGGGTTCAAATTAGGGATGCTATTCATAAACTCAACTGGAATAGATGGAAGGCTTGATACATAAGCTAGCCTGAGCAAGTTCAGCAAACGCTGAAATTCATTGGGAATTCTTGCCGTGATCACCAATTCCGGGGGGTTCGAAATTGGTGGAAGCATTGATTCCATTTGCATCTCCATCACATGGAGTAGAGGGCACATAACTGCTATGTAAGGCTGATCCATTGGGAGGCCAACGCACAAAATTTTCTCATTTCTTCTTAAGTCTTCTCATCAATCCCATGTAACCCAACCTGCCACTGAACATCTTGATTATCAAGGAATCCTTCCATGGTTTCCTTAATTTCCATGACAAAGGCTATATAGGCAGGCAAAGACGCAAAACAAAAGTTAAAATATTGATTCACTTTTGTAAGTGTAATGTGGCATTATATTGGCCAAATAATGTGGTATACGTATACCATGATTTGGCTTTTAAGGGACTTATTAATTTTTCAGAGTTGCCAACATATTTAATTTAATTTAATTATACACCACGCCATATTTTCCCATGCATATGGGTTCAGACTGCTGCCCATGTATACAGTATACAATCTATACATGCATGTAGTTAGTACTTAGTAGTTATAATGACCAACTCATTTTCATCGAATTTTCAGGGATTGATTATTTAATTATAAATCAATAAAATTATAATCCTAAATAAGTAAGTTCATATCATACCATACGCATCAAACGATGTAAATCACAAAAAAAAAAAAAAAGGGTCAAGATTGTAGTTTGACCTCAAATTTTGATTTTTAAGAGTAAGATTTACTATGTAATTTTAAAATTTCAAAATATATTGTTTGAACGGTAGGGCTAATACTATTAGTTGTTAAGTGTATATCATAAGATTTTAATATTAATTTTTGTATGGAGTATTTCAACATACTAAGGGCCTGTTCTCACTAACTGAACTCAGCTGAACTGAACTGAACTGTATTGTACTGAGCAGAGCTGGACTGAACTGAGCTGAACTGAATATTTTATAACAGAAGGAAATTAGGAGCTGAACTGAATTGAACTGAACTGAATTTCAATGTAAGAGAACATGCCCTAACTGACTTTATTTGACCATATGCGACCGATAACTTTATTTAAAAAACTAAAAAAAATACTCTCGGATTAATTGAGTTGAGTATGTGATAAAATAAAGTTTTTTCACGAAGATATTAGAACAATTTTGGATAAAATTAAATAATTGCATCGAATCTCCTAATACAAAATACTTGCTTGTAAGTATTACTCCCTCATTTTCACAAATAATTGTTCAATTTATGATAGATTCACAGTTATGCAAGAAGAGATCAGAGAAAGTGTACAAGTAGGGTGGAAGGATCAATAAATTCTTCATCCCGAACTTGTTTTTATTAATGAATTAAAGCAAGTTTCTAAAAATTTATTATAATGTTCGATAAGTTTATGATTGTTTAATTAGAATCCAAAACAAAGTCATTCTCTTTCACAATAACCAACAAATCTAATTAAACAAATACATATTTTAAATTAGTATACTTCTACAACTCTAACCAAATTAGTCACCCAAATTGAACCTGTATTTCATTAGAGCCATGCAATTCAAATTTTAGAAAGAGAAAATTAAAGAAATTATAAACATTTATTTCATCCATTTTACTTGATCATCTTCATTACAATGCATATATCATGAAAGTTTAGTTTAGACGAGATGCATCGTAAAAGTCTCATGCTTTTTTCATTTTATGTTCCTCTTACACTCATTCCTAACCAATTTTTTCTCTTAAGAAAAAATAAATAAATACATCATATATAGTATAAACTTTATACCTTCATTATTTTCTTACATTTTATCTATTATGATCTTTTAATTTGCAAATATAAGTTAACATAATAATTTATATGCTAAGAAGATATACTTAAGATGGTAAGACCTCCTCCATGTTGTGATAAACTAAATGCGAGGAAGGGAGCTTGGGGTGAAGCTAAGGATGGTACTACATTCGCGTATGTATCGAAGCAGGGGACGACGAATTGGAATTCTGTTCCAAGAAAAACAGGTAATTGATGCTATGCTATTATCACATAAATTGTTGTAGTTTTGTGTTACATGCATGATCATGTATGTATTCATGTTACAATTTATATCTATTAGTGTATGAAAAGTTGATTTATATTAAGTTTTGGTTGATGATTGTATGCAAAATTCTCTTTTTTAGGGACAAAAAGATGTGGGAAGAATTGTAGAATAAGGTGGAATAATAATAATTATACGAGGTCTGATCTACATGATGAGGGTTTCACTCAACAGGAAGAGGAGCTTATCATCAAGCTTCATGCTGCTGTTGGTAGCAGGTTACATACTTCGTCTCCCCCTTAGAAAGAATAATGCATTTTAAATCTGTTTTAGTATGATCTTGTTACTCAGTACTTCAGATTTTCTGCTTTTGGTAAGTGATCTATTCTTTGATCTGCTTTGATGCATAACTAGTTCTTGATGGGAAATTCCCTGTTTCTCATGGTGAGAAACAAAATTTGTTTCTCATGGGGCATTTTCGTGAATAAATCAACAACTTTTTCATTATTGTGGGTTCCACAGTTGAATAAAGTTGTTGGTTTATTTACGAAAATGCCATGTGAGAAACAAAATTTGTTTCTCACCATGAGAAACCGGGGCATCCTCCTTCTTGATCTCCAATTTCCTGATTGGCTAATAAATTTACATAGCTACATTGTTTGGTTAAACACGAGAAATGATTGACCCATCTCTAGGAATGGACTCAACCTTCATGTAAGATTTAAGTCTCATATAATGTATGTTGCATTTAGGTGGGGTTTAATAGCGCATCAGCTACCAGGAAGAACAGAAAATGACATAAAGAACCATTGGAATACCAAGTTAAGGAAGAAGCTAACTGAGATGGGGATTGATCCCATAACTCATAAACCATTTTCCCAAATCCTAGCTGATTATGGGAACATTGGCGGTGTTTCTAGGTCTTCTGACACCCCAAAGTATATCGGAACTTTCAGAAAGGATCTGAAGAAAGCTAGCAGTAACACATCTAGCCTTCCTAAACCAGATTCTTTTACTACACCTTCATACACTTTCCTCTCAAATTCACAAGTATCTCATAATAATATCTTACCTATGCAAAACAACTATGCTACAAATAGCAGTAACAGTCACTCCCTAGACCTTCTGTCTCAACTGCAAGCCATAAGCTTTGTCACTGAAGGACCAAATTCCGATACTAATGTACCAACCAATAACAGCAGCTATGATTTCTTAACCTTACCTTCACCTAAATCATCGTCGAATTCATCAACATCAGCTTGTTCTTCAGGATATAACAATGCAGGGGAAATGGCCAAGTCCCCTGAGTGTTTTAGTTGGCATGATTTTCTCCTAGAGGAGGCGTTCAAACCAGCTCAAAGTCAGGTACAAGAGCAAGAAGAGAATAATTTGGCAGAGTTTTTGTTGATTAATGACAATAGAGGGGTTGATTGTAAGGAAATCCAAGCTGGTTCTTCACCATTAATAGCTTCCTCGGATGCTTCATCATTTTTGGAGGCGATGCTGGATCAAGAAAACGACATGTTCTTGAGCTTTCCAGGGCTTATGGAAGAGCCATCATACTAAAAAATTGATCATAATACTTATTCCTTAAATAAGAATCCAGGAAATACTGATTGCTAATGACCTTTTCCTTTATGATTCATTGATGTCTTAGATGGAGAATATTATACAGGCCTTCAAATCCGATTAGTAAGGTCATCAACTCTGACCATTTACTTGTTAAACATTGCAAAAGTATAACTTTAATTTTGTTCACGATTTATTATATGCCAATGCTATGTTTAGTTCTGTATCCTGTATGATCAACTTTGTTCACTTTACTGATTTTTATATTACACAATCATGGTTAGAAGTTTCGAATATGTGTATATTTCCAAGTGTCAGATATGCTGAGTCTCAAAATAATTGACAAGGAGACCTGATCTCCAGAATCGGACGTTGATGTACTTCCTCCATGTGAACACAACATGAAACATATCATTCTAAAAGGCTTCTGCAGGTCTCTTTATGTTTCAGATACATTTAATTTTACTTATTTGCAAATTGTGTTTTAAATTCTCATCTCAAACCCATTTCAAGCACGCATCACATGTCTTTCTGTTCAAATCCCTGAAGATTTGTTATTTCATCTCTACATATATACATAATATGGATCAAGATTGGCATGATGGAGAGTTTCATAAGGTAAAAAAAAAAAGATATTAGCTTGCTTGCTGCTGTATATTGGAGTAACTTATATTGTATTACTAGTGTAGAACTCAATAATCTGAATTATGTTTCAACTGTTATCTACATACCAATTTTTTCAATCAAACAATGTTCCATTGTATTGAACAATTGACCTTGGCTTCTCTGACCACCATTTAGGTGAGCAAATTTTGTACAAAATATATTTTCACCTTAATTCTTTGTTAGGTGATTATAGATAACAAAGCTTAAAGAATACTTTACCAATGTCTTGGACTTGTTTCTTCCAAGTCCAGTTTTCTCAAATTTTCTTTCCTGCCAACCACTGGCTATAAAATTTTAATGCTTCTCTAGGCTTGTCTTCTGGCACCATATGCCCCGCGCCCTGTTTTGAAAGAGAATGCAGAATGATGGTCAGTAATCAGTAGCCAATTATGAGGACATATTTGTCATGTTTGAAGAACTTTCTGTTATATGCGTATTAGGATAATAGAAATGACTCATACGAGTACAATTAATAAATAACTATTATGGGTTATACAGCAAGGTTCTTATGGGCTGCTGACCTTAATAGTAAGAAAGGTGAGGTTCCTGTCATAACCTTGTGTAAACCTGAAAGTTGCAATCAGTAGGATGATTATTAAATGCACCATAATTCTCTGATATTTAGCTTTACCATTCTTAAGATTTTAGTAGAATGAATGTACCCAGCAACTTGTCCATTTGTAAACCATGGTCTCCACTCGTCGATGATTTTGTAACCAAGTGATCTTGTCCATGCTTCACTTCCAGTATATGGCACCACCATATCATGGTCTCCGCTACAAAATTCAGTTTAAAACAGAATTTATGGACTTGCACAAAGCTAAACTATAGACTTAGATATATGTAACTACTAAATGCTAACATACCTGTAAATGAGCACCCGCAGGCCCATAGAAATAAGCCTCTTATGATAGATAATCATGCTCCCAACATCACGATGATATGTGAGGCGGTCTGTACAAGAATCCCATCTTCCAGTCTCACTTTCCTGATGCAAAATTACCAGGGAATAATCAAACTGTCAATGAATTTGCTTGTTTTCTATGTGGCTTTACCAAGAACAGATCAAAGGTGCTTATCCTACCTCTGCAGCATGCATTGCTTTCCTGACCGCCTTATTGTTAAGCCACAGGATGGGAGCCATATCACTCTGATAAAGTTATGAAGTGGAAGTGAGTCCTTAACATAAACAGAGTTGAGAACTCTACTGTGACAGTAAATTTGGGACTGCAATACCAGTAATTGATCGAATCTTAAGGGCCAGTTCGGTATATCTCACTGTCAGTTTCTAGTTTATGGATACTCAAAAGTTAGTCATGTTGATCTTTAGAACTGACTACATACTTAATTTGAAGCTACTTTTTCTGATTTTTGGAACTTCTTTCCTGTTTATAGCTAAAATTTCGAGCTGTAAAAGATAACAAGTAAAGCATTGATCTAAAATTTAAAGGATCATTATAAACTCTTTATGCATTCATTAATGCAGGACTGATAGTCGTGATAGACGACGAGTAATGACAATTTGAACCGGAACAAGGGAATTAGTAAAAAATTTATACTAACTTTTACTTACATGACATAAAGTACTAACGTTGCTAATAACTTGTGACCAAATTGAACTAATTTTATGATCTGTAAACTTTCTCTGGACAGGAAGACGCCTCTCATTGTGTCCAAATTTGCCAAAGCTTCTTGACGATTTCATATTAGCATTATCAAGATCTTCGTCATCAATGCAGGTATAGCATTGATACCCTTCATCATAATAAAAATCATAGCATTGTTCCAAGATGTTATAAAGATTCACATTTTCAGTGACCTATTGTTTATCAGAAGGCAAAGAAAGTCAGCAATCTTTCTGTAAAAGAACATAAACTTTCATTTTAAAAGAGCTGAAATCAATTACATCATCAAACTTGTCGAGTTTGCTTTGACATGTTTCGCTTGATGGTGTTAAATAGCTGCCATGACATACATCGACAATTTCCTGCAGGAATGCAGATATTTGAGCTAAAAACTCGGGCTTAATCAGTTAGATTACTACTTTGTGAACAATTGTATGTCAAGATTACCTGATATAGATCATCTGAGATCAAGCCCATTCCATGAGCAAAAGGAACAGCAGCGTTCCCATCAAAGTACTTATCAGTAACTCCATTTCCTATCATATAGCCCTGTGTATAGAGGAAATATTGTTACTGTAATCTATTAATCCATCCGTTCCAAAATCTAACTCTGTAGTTACATATACTATTATAGAATGTCCGGAAGATAATATTAAGGTGCATACCTTTAAGTTAATGATAGGCCTCGAACCTAAGTCAAGTCCTACAAAAAATCAACCATGAGACTGGAAACAAATAATACATCACCCTCTCCTTTCTAAGGATAAAATGTACTCTATGAAATCTATTAGATACCTTTCATTATTTCAAGTGCAAGAGTTGGTATAAAAATTCAAGCATATGATTCTCCAGCAATGAAAAATGAGTTGTTAAGGCGCTCTGGAAACATCTCAAACCACTATATTTGCAGCATATCAAATTTCATAAAAATAAAATGGAATTAGTTTCTGTAGAGCTTAAACATCTACTGCAATATTAGTTCATAAAGTTACACTAATTACTGCGTACCTAACAGTTAGGCAACTAACAAGGGGCGAAATTTCCATATAGCATCCTAACTTAAGTTTTAACTGAAGTTTGCACATTGAAAAGGTATCTACTATATAGGACAGTTTAACATTTTTTTAATTATACATTGACAAGCAAATAAGTACCTTAAGCAGAAAAATGAGTGTATTTTTTGCAGTCTTTAAGTCCCCAGTTATGTAATCACTTGTGTTCCTTGAGAAAGAAAAGCCAGTACCTACTGGTGAATCCAAGTAGATAATGTTGGACACCTGCTAAAACAGACTAGTTAATTAGCATAAACAGTATAAATTATGAGATTATAATGGAGTAGTAATTTAAAAATGAACTCATCAATAATTGTTCAAAGTTAGTCTGAAGTTTGTAGAAAAGTTGTAGGATTAGACCTTAGACCAGCTATATGGATTAGGATGCAGTTTTGGCAAGTCTTGAGAACTAATTGGGCCAGAGGCTTCAAATTTGAATGGGCCTATGTACATTTTCAACCGCAATTAAATAACGATTCCAACATAAAATCAAGGTACTCACATCAAATACGCCAATACATGCACCCTTTTGACTTTCATGTTTGACGACACATAAATTTGATCATTAAACAGTGAAAGTAGGTGACAAGCGACAAGTTACAATTAAATTTCCCGTCATAAATTATTATTTTTATTGTGAATTGGAAAACAAATGACCATTGTTGTTCTTTAGAAATACTAGGTGTAAACCGACACCTCATAACACATTGTATATCCGCCAGAGCCATAAAGTTAAGATTTTTAACATTCGGACAATAAAGTACTATATCGAAAAAGTAGGGGTAAAAAGAGTTACCATGCTCATAAACTAAGCCCCCTAAGCTTGAACATCCAGGTCCACCATTAAGCCACAAAACAACAGGATCTTTTGCAGGATTTCTTTCTGATTCCACAAAATAGTAGAACATGTGTTTCGCGTTATGTTCATCAATTGGCACATACCTTGAACATCACCAACATGTAACAACAATAATAAATAAGAAATTTAAAACAAAAAATCACATCCATTTTCACTCAACAATAATGAAAATATACAAAGTCAAAAATCATGTTGGGTAAGAGTTGATCATAGGACGTATTTGGCTAGGCTACACATTATAAGAAGATATTCCATGCCCGCATAATAGATCACCCCAAAAATATTCGATTCAGACCCCGAAATCAGCCTTTAAGCTTTAATTAATCAAGCCAAAAATTGGCTGGCAGGCCGGGTTGATTTGATCAGCTCTACAATTGATCTATCCATTGTACAAACTAAACAAATTCAGAAAGATAAAAAAGAATAATGTAACGCTTACCCAGAGTAGTGCTTAGAAGGGAAGCTGCCACTAAAACCTGGCAAATGTGTAACAAGTGAACTTTGAGGTGCAGCTTTAATCAGAGTAAAACAAAGTATGACATAAATAATTAGTGTTGCTACTGTAACAACATGACAATTGCTAGGCATTTTGAATTGGTTTTCTTGATAAAACAATGCAATTACTACTATAAGGTCTATAACATTGACCTTATTATGGTTTCTCTTATTTCATGAACTTATAATCTTCATACAAAACAGTATGCTAAATGATTGGAATAAGGGTGTAACTTGTATGAAATAAACACTGCATATTCAACTGCAATCTGTATCTACCCAGAAAATCATCAAGTATACAAAGATAAAATAATGGACAATGACATTATCTGATAAGATCTTCAATTTCCAAAAATCTGAAATTTTATTGATATAATCTTGCATGACTTAACTCAATAATTATGATTATAGACAAATTATTTTCTTTAATTAAAATCATTTTCCTATATAAAGAAATATATAAAACCTTGTCAAGCCCCATCAAATGAGCTGTTTCTGTTTTCCCTCCCTCTATTGTTTACACTGAATTGCACGCCACCTAATTAACAGAATAAACTGCATGATCAATTTGTTGTTTTACATTGTAAAGTTGCAATTTATAGTAATATATCTTGACAGTTGATAACTCGATATTGTTAGTCACACAATAAACATATAGTTTCATGCTTTTGAGCTATTGCCCCAGACTCGTCTATTTTTGTGACATACTGATATTACATACAGCTAAACATGTACATCTCAGCTCTAACCTTGTCTTACTGTCTTTTGGCACCATATGCAATATGCCCAGCACCCTGCATAACAGGGCTTGCAGAATGATCTGTGTGCAACGACGGTGCATAATCATTTGCTTGATATTGTGTCAGCTGATCTAGCTTGGTACATATGACAGGTGAAAGAGTATGAGGATTATCCATACTCTTAAGGTAGTATAAGATCAGAGTTGGCCTTATCAGTAAAAATAAAGTCGGAAGTTCTAGCCTTCTAGGCATAACTTTATGTAAATCTGAATACTGCAAGTCTGTCAACTGATCAAATTTGGTGCATGTGAGGTAAAAGAGACTATGAAGATGAACCATACTCTTAAGGTAACACAGAGTATAAGATCAGAGTTGGCCTTATCAGTAAAAAAAGGCCGGAAGTTCTAGGAATAACATTATGTAAATCTGAAAACTGCAAGTCTGAAATCAATGTCAATAATCGGATGCACCGTATTCAATGGATTTAAGCATTACCATCTTTACCCATCAACCTGGCCTGTGTTCGTCGATGATTTCTATTTAGTGATATTGCCTATGCTTCCCTTAATCACTCCCTGGCCTGTATACGGAATCACCATATCATGATCGTCACTACAAAATTCAAGGTAAAACATTGATCATCAGTATACATAGAACATTACTTCTGAGAGACTAAAACTTGTCAATGCATCAAATCAGTTACTTAAATAGGGTAATTCACCTTTTTGTTGAACTTCTAGCAGAAATTTATCGTTCTGCTATGTGCTTAATCACCTCAGCTAGGTGACATAACTCTAGATGAGCACCTGCAGACCCGAAGATATGAGCCTTTTATGGTATTTTATCATGCTCCCTATCACTACTTTGATATGTAATGCGGTCTGTACAAAATTTCCATCTGTCATACTCGCATTCCTAAAATGCAAAGTTCTCAATGAAATATGAACATTATTCCAAATGCCTTTACTAAAAATTTTTGGTCTTAGAAGCCTAAGATCGGTTTATATACTCCATCATCGACTCGTTCATTGTTGAGCCACCCTAAAATTGGAGCCATGTTATCAACACAAATATTGACTCAATGAGGCCTATATACAAACAGAGTCAAGCATGCCACTAAGATAGATAGTGGACCAAAATTTTATAATTGTAAGGACTATCATTAAACAACACCCTATGTATAAGATGTGTATAATGCATTACTCAAGATGGCAAATGGCTTGTTCAGATTGGGACTGCTCATTATTCGAGGTGATGAGTCATTCGATTCAATTTAGGGTTGATTTGTATCCAACACATCACATCTGAATTCTGAAACATAACCCTAATTTAATATACTCACTTAACATTCTTAGCCCCGAAATTTGAATCTTTTACCTCAATATTCTTAGCAGGCATACAATTCATTAAACAAACCGAGAAATCAATATTATCATGTTATTCCTGCCAAACCCAGAAATCATACAATTCCAATTCATCAGTTTTTCTCTGCGGCATTTCGTCGAGCACTTTACGTGCAAAGTACACAGCTAGAGCATAAAAAACCATGTTCAACATGAAAAAAAAAAAAAAAAAAAAAACCTTAAATATGAAAAGGAATAACACAATTTTCCCAAAAGATGACAAGGCCTCATTGTCGGCATCTAAAGAAAGATTCATCTAGACAATGGCAGATCTTGGTCGAAAATATTAGAGGCTCCGGAATTTGAATCTTTTACCTCTCGATAAAAAATAATCAATATGCCTCAATAATTTATAAGATAATACAGGTTATTTAAGTACATTTACTAATCAATTACAATAATTTACTGGACCGGGCCCGAATGGCCCCAGTGAAAGATCCTCCTTTGCATCTAGATAAACAAGATGAATTAGTGTGCACTAATTATCGAAGTTAATCATTATAGCTTCATTAGTCGGTAATTAAGTACTACTGTATGAGGACTGAGGAGCATAGTATTGATTAACGACATGCGCAAGTTTAATAAAGGCTTATGTATCAGTGCTTCAATTCTAATGGAACTAGATCTTTTCTGAAAATTATTACTATTAGTTGTTGTTATGATTATTTTTTATTCAATAAATGACCACATTCACTAATAATCAAAGTGGAGGATAATCTTTTTGTTGTCCCTTTGCTAACAGTGGAAATTATAAAGTCGTTTAATTTGCTAGTCACTTTGCTAAAAGTGGAAAATAAAGTCCTATATCTTGTACATATAATGGAGTTATTAAAGTATTTCTCGATTCTAAGGATATCTAACCTTTAAAAAAAAAAAAAAGGTTTGTTAATCTTAAGGGCCGGGTGTTCTGGGAGAATTTTAAGAGAGAAAAGAACTAATTTTTTAAGATATAATGAGTGATCCTTTGGGGCGTAAACTTACATGAACTCATTTTACACCTTTTGAAACTCGATTTTCATTATTAATAACAATCAACTTGAAATCAATAAAAAAATTATATATGTAGCATATTAAATAAGCTAAAAGTGAACTACTCGGTTTTAAAGCTAAGGAGAATTAGAGAATTTGTACCATATAAGTTCAATGGACAACTCCATCTTTACAGATTTTTATGTAATTCTTTAAAGTTGTAGACGCACTCTGATCTTTAAAAGCATGTGTGTATGAGATTTAGCACCTGTTCTCATTGACTGAACTCGGCTGAATTGAACTGAACTGAACTGAAATGAATTGAACTGAACTGAACTGAACTGAATTTCAACGTAAGAAAACAGGCTCATAGGCTATATTATAATTATTGTAACTTTATTGTTTTTTTTTTTTTTCATTTCATGGACTGGGTCATAATTATCAAGCCATTTAGATAAATAAGAAAGAGAGAGGTATAAATGGCCCAAAAACGAATTTTAAATACCTTCAAGTTAGGGGAATTGAACTCAAGGCCCGCCAACCACGAGTGAGAATGTCTTCATTATAGAGTTATAAAATCAACTCAAGTATATCTATTACCATTACATTTACTAGTAGTTTTTATCTCAAAATACAAGCTTTGAGAATGGGGCAAACAGACCTCCCTTGGCTCCACCCTTGATTAGAGATATTAATGGTCATTGTTAGGTCAACTGTAACCGATGTTTCAAAACTGATAGAGGAAGTTAGATTAGACCAAGGTGAAAAGAAGAGTCTATGTCAAAATATGATTTGAATCGATATTTCATCATGACATTCATGAGTGATTCAACTTGAGAGTGTAAAATCTTATGTACTAACTATAATTCATCCCAACAAACCCTATAATCAATATTTCTTAAATTCTAGGATCCGAGATTAATGTTAAAAACTGTCATTTTACCTACTTACATTAGAATTTTCAAACACTGATGATTCTAAGGTAGTCTTATGACTTTTGACTACCACAATTTTTTAAAATGGAAGGTTGAGATTATTTATTTATTTATTTTTTTTTTTAATTTGTAATTTTAATTAAAAATATTTTTTAATTGTTTAAATATATTTTTATCTTCCAAAAATTATTCTTTAATATTTTTAATTAAAATTACTAATTAAAATAAATCAAAAATAATAATCTCAACCATCCATTTTAAAAAATTGTGGTAGCTAAAAGTCGTAAGACGAAAAAAAAATAATTCTACATGTGTTTTAAATTGTTTTTTCCGCTAATATTTCGATCTTACATTTGTCACAACAACATAAGTCACCTTCTTATCATTTGCTAGGATCCTAGGATAACTCATGTGTCGGTAACATTGCATTTTGGTTGAGATAATAATGATGTTCCACGTCAACAAAGGACCTTCCACCAGAGTCATTCGGGGCCTGGCCCTCCATAAATTATTTTAATTAATTAATAAATGAAATAAAATAACTTATATTTATTTATAAAATATTGGAACATAGTGATTAGATCTGAGCAAGAGATTAAATATTAAATTTCAGTCTTTCTAATTATGTATTCGGCCAAAATCCGCCACTGCACGTCAAGACAAATGAGTATTATTAAATGTACAAATATTATTTGGCATAGATTTTTATTTTTATTTTATTTTCAACTTTTTTCTTCTATAAATAGGTTTTGGTTTGTGTTGATTAGCATCACCAAACATACACTATCCTAATCTTAAAGGTTATAGCTCTTTTACAAAATATATATCATCAATATGAAGCAGGCAATTTTTCTGGTGCTCTTGCTTGTTTTGGCAGCAGGTTCTTTCTCCTCCCTTGAAAATTTAATAGTTTTACCTAGTACTCGTATATTCTAGCTCCACAATATATATTTTTCCTTTGAAAAAATAGATTTAATTATTATGCAATACAAAATTAAGGGCTATGATATTTTGAATCAAAGAGGAAACAATAGTGCTTTAATTTCTCATACTACTACGTAACAATTTTATTTTTATTATTGTTATTAGTATAAACGTAACTCTCAGTCTCTCATGGTATATTTTCTGAAAATACCATGCGCTTTATACTATCCTTGTTTGCATAACAATAGTATATGTACCTCACTATACTGACGTACTATGTTATTAAAGGTCACAAACTCACAAATAAAAACGAAGACAAAAAAATTACAAAGAGTATTTGATAACGTGGACTAATTCATTGCATATTAAACTTTTTTTTAACCCTTATTAAACTTTATTGTGACTATAATAGAGGAAGTTATTCTTTAGAGTAAACTATAAATTTTTTTTATAGCCGTTCTTTAGAATATACAAGTACTAGTTAAAACTATTAAATTTTCAAAAAAAAGTTTGATTTGTAGTTTAATTCTAACCCCTTCTTTATATTCTCATTCATCTCCAATGAATTATAAAGAGTATTAGAATATTAAGTCTCTATATTAAATATAGTTGTCTACTTCAAACTTTCAAAGACTATCATACCTCAAAAAGCAACTTCTATTATCTTATCTAAAACATTATCTCTATCCATCTCTAGAAAGTCACATACCACACACAAACACAAACACAAATAATGAAAAAAAAGAAAAGAAAAAAAAGGGTTTGTTTTGATGTCTTGTTTTGAATGTCAACTTTTTATAATGGTACAACCATGTCATAGAAATTCAATTTAATGGTTAAAATTATGTGGTAATAACATAAAAGCTATGATAATGATAATAGTATGATACAATCATTAATTGAGAATATGTATAATTTTTAATTGTTTTAATTAGTTAATTTATAATAAAAAAGAATTTAATTTCTGTCTATCACTACTCTAATCTGACTTATTTTTGTTCAATTTCTCCTTTATAATTGGGGGAAAAAATAGAGGTTGCGCCAAAAATAGCAGAAGCAAGGACATGTACTACTCCTAGTCACACATTCAAAGGAATATGCGTTAGCAGCAGGAATTGTGAATCAAATTGCAATTCTGAGAGATTTCCTAGTGGAAGTTGTCAAGGCTTTCGTAGAAGATGCATGTGCAGCAGGCCTTGTGAATAATAATTCACAAGTCATGTTATCGTCCATTCATCTACGTACGTTGCAGTTGTTGTCGTTGCATTAAGAGTTTTCCTCGTGAGGATAGTCTATTAATGTTTCCTTTTCTTTTCTTGCTCCTTATGTTTACAAGAAAAAGTACGTTGATGTAAAAAAAAAAAATTAAGGCTTGATACTCGTAAAAGATATACTGCTTGAAGGCTACTAGCCGGCTTATTGTGTGTAATAATATGGACGGTTTTGTATCTTTGTATTTGTACTTTTAATATCATGTCATCTCTTTTATTTACGTATTTATATAAATAATACTTGATCTATTATTGATAAAGATTGTATCTTACAACTGAGATCATTGTGAGATAAATCTTAATTAGGGGGACATTGAGGGTGAGAATTTTATTACACTTCGTTCTCCACCCTTTGATTGCTATATTTTTTTTATAAACAGAGGCAGTATTGGAAGACTTTTCAACGGCTACATTAAAAATGTAGCCATTATAACTATTTTCAATCTCAACCGTTTAAATATTAATGATTAATCTTGTCCATTCATATATTTGACTTCCAAATTATAATTAATTATAAAAACTACTTTATTTTTTACAAAAAAAAAAGAAAAAAATAAAAAAAAAATAACTTCTTTGTCACTGCCATTGATGCAGTTTCAACTCTTCAAAGTATTCACCTTCAACATAAATCTCCATTAGATAGGTATGGAGGATGGATGGATCAAAGTATAACCAAAAAACAATCAATGGAAAACTACCAACTAACCTAGAAAAAAGGAATATGATTTTTATACATTGGATAGTTTTATTCCAGTTACATGGCTAATTTGATACATATATACTCCGTAGAATAATTATACAGTTCATAATGATTGAATTATTGCTCTCCATAATTCTTGTACTAATTGATGGATTTCATATTAAGCAGTTAAGAGCATTTTTTTTTTTTTTTTTTTTTTGAAACCAAGTCAAGTGCATTATTTTGTTTTTCGTACTTTATACGAAGTAAAATTTATCAATGGAGTAGTTTCATTTTTTTTTTGAGGGAATGGAGTAGTTTATTGTGTAGAGGATTAAGGAAAAAATAGTTAAATTTCTTTTTTTTTGGTATTTTTTATGGTCAACTTAAATCAACGGTTCTAATTTACATAATGATAATCAAGGGTGTAGGTTTTGTTATTGTAGTGGCTACAATTTTATTGTAGTCATTGTAAAACTGTCCGGCAGTATTATATTTATTACATATATAATACGAAATACTTTCAACTTATCAACTTTTATATAATACAGAGTATTATAAATAATGGATTATTATATCGATTGTCATATTTATACGATAAAAGGTTTGGATCCCTACATGTTGCATTTAAATTATATTATGGTACTTGTTTTTACTTTAAAAGGGAAATATTGTAGAATGAGAGTGTATATGGTGAAAGTTAAATAAAATTAGTGTATAAAATTATAAAGGAAATTACCCAAGAGGGGGAGATTACATGCAAATTGGTACAACTTCAAAGAACAATAGGTTTTTCAAAGTGAAAATATAAAAGTTTAAAATTGAACCAATTGAAAGTGATTAGATGAAAACGATGGAACTATGGAAGGACTACAATAACTCAAAAGGTCTTAAGTGATAGAACATATCTTGAACCTATATGTTTTTTGAGGACGATTTGGCACGAGGGTCTCGTTTGTGCGGGGTTAAGGGCAACTAACTCTAGTTCTAGAGTTGTAGGGCAATGCCCCAAAACTTGGGGTACATTGGTTTGAACTTATTTTTGTAGCATAAACAATTTGATTTTGGGAGCTAGTTAAAAATCCCCGAGGTGGTTAAGTTAAAATCATCTTATCATAACATTAATATGTATGATTATATGAAAACATTAACATAACTTAGATATTATGTGTGATGGATGTAATTTGTGAGTTCATTATTGATGTATACAAAAATTTATATTTGTATGCATCTGCATAAACATTAACAATAGCAACTTAGCAAGTCTACATTATTAACATTCTTTTTTTTTTCGTCCGTGTAAGAGGCGAATCTAAATTATTAAATTACAGAGTATAAATTAACTAATTGTAAATTCAATGCATGTTTCTTGTTATCTTTTGTTTTCTTATTGTAAATAAACTAGAATATGCCCGTGTTAAATCATATAGTGCATGAAATAAAAGAGAATGTATCACTCTTTCCGGCATGAGTCATTATTTTTTAACACACTTTTTTTTTATGTTTTTTTAAAAATAAAATAAAAAAGATTAGAATTTAAAGGATGGAGTTTGAATACTTGTGAATTGAAGTTAGAATTGACTACATACTCTATCTATAACAAGTATCAATTTATTGTATAAAATTTGCCAAAATGGTGGGACACAGTCGTACTCAGAGGCCCCTTATTAGATCTACCTATGCCGCTATGCGTGGATGGCGTTAAGATAAGGTATGTTGGCATGTTGCGCAGCTTGCGCGGCTTAAAGTCAATGGATGTCTACTTTTTTTTTTTTTGAGGGAATGTCCATGTCTACTTTGCGACTTTGTGTATCTCGTGCGAAAGTAACAAGAAGGGAAAGCATGCAACAAACTTGTCACTAGTTAATCTGTTAGATAAACGAATTTTTGTTAATCTGATGATATTTTGTAAATATATTGAAAAGGCAAGGTCATTTATATACTACCTCCGTTACATATTATGTGCAACGATTAGGCATTTTTCCTCTCTACTTTATGTCAAATCGTTGCAAATAATATGTAACGGAGGTAGTAGTATTTTTGGTGAGCTGTCCAATTACTGTTTGTTTTTTCCTTTTATCGTTTGGTGAGGAAATTACACATGTGCCCCTCAACTAGTTTATGAAAAGACGCATATACCCTTCCACTGCTACTTGAAAAGACAATTATACTCCCATATAAACAAATTTGATTTATTTGAGGAATTGACTGGGTATCCCTCTTTTTATAGCGGACGTTTGAAATATGATTATTATAGTATTTTAATAATAAAATAATATAATTGGTTTATTTTTTCACATTATAATCTGAACACAGTACAACTAATATATATACTTCCTCCGTTTTTATTTTATTGCACCATTAGGACTTTTACACTATTCACTTAATCTTCTTTGACCATCATTTGTGATTTACTCATTCGGAAAAATATAGTCATGTGGGATCTAGTTAGATACGTCTCGAAATATTCTTTTTAAATATCAAATTTTTATAATTTTTACAAAAGTATAATTGAAGACATTAATAGTTAAAAAAATTTTATTGGCAAGCGTGAAATCCCTCATGCATGGTGCAATAAAAAAAGAACGGGGGAAGTATATATTTGACGGGGAACACAATTAATATTTTAACATCTTTAATGTAAAATAATTTTTGAAAATTTAATTTAATCTAGGAATACCTTTTATACTCTATCACTATATATTTTATACCAAAAATAAAGAAATATATACGCAGTACTTTATACTTCGTATATTACTTGAAGAAAATTAAATTAAGTCAATAATGATCTAAATAATCATTAATACATTATGGTATCCATATTTCAGTTGACCATTACAATATTTTTAAGCTTTTATAGTTTAGTTGTTTATAAAAATAATACTATACCACAATATTCTCATGGTTGATAAGTTAACTAAACAAGTATTCCATAATACTAAGTAGTCAATATCTGTAATATTTGCAACTATAACCTCCGTTAAGTATTATGTGCAACAACGAAATATTTTATGTTTCAAAAATAATATCTCTTTATGGCACATAATAATTAACGGAAGTAGTAGTAATGACTAATGAGTAATATGATGTATTCATCATGTATTTGTCTATTTGATGATACTCCGTATAAATAAGGATAGTTCAAAGGATCTGTACTGTATACTTGTTCTATTTCTAATTGGATTTGAGCTGAATTTACGTTTGAAGCATATATTCATAGATCTTGAAAATTTTCTCTTGTTGCATATTTTATTACGGAGTAATTAGCAAATTATCATAATAACCGCAATTTTTTCTCATACACCACTGAATATATTAATGATTATAAATTGTTAAAATTTGACATCTATGTAAATTTTATTTATTTATTTATGTTAAACATATATATATACGGAAATACGTAGTATGTACTTTGTACTACGTATATTTTTTTTTGGTGAAAACATTGATACGAAGTACTCGTACAAAATTTGAACGTAAATAACTTTTGAAAACGACTTAACGAGGTGTTGTACTACGTATAGTAATAGTCCCATTAATTTAATTTATTATCTGGGGTGAACTGTTGGTGGAGGACAATCATTCATACCATTAAATGAGTTGTAAGAAGAAATATCTAGACGATATTGTAAGCTATTGGAAATAATATTATAATAATCAAATAATTCACTACCTTTTAAAAATTTTTTTGAGGGGAAAATTAATTTAGTAATTAGTCGAGTATTAAAGAAAAAGGAAAATTTAAAGTAGGGTATGATTATTAGTGTTTAAAGGAGAAAGCATCCATTGATATTGTCATATTGATATAGAAGACAAAAGGTAGAAGAAAATTAGAAAATATCCAAGATATAAAGTTGGGGAAGTAGGACGGAGGACCACTAAATATTCATTGCCGACATGCACATTTCAAAAATTTACGTACTCATAACAGTAAATAATGCACCATCAAACACTCGTCTTTAATTGCCAAAAAAAAAAAAAAAAAAAAAAAAAAAAAAAAAAAAAACTTTATGTGGTCACACTTTAAACGTTCAATTGATGATAATGAAGAAGATATATTGATATGAGATTTAACGTTCTAATTGTAACTATGTATTATTTCACTATTTATAGTATACACATTTCTTTGACTACTCCGTATCTTTTGTTGCTATATATTTAATTTATACGGAGTACACGGGAAAAAACATATACTCGTACTTGTTATGTTTCGTATTGTTTTTCTCATTTATTCTCATAAGTGTTAATTACAGTTGAATGCAATTAATAGTATGCAGCTCAAATTTAATATGGTTTGAGGTAAGGTAGAATTATAAGAGCTATTGATAAATCTCACAAATGTTAGGGAAAAGTGAGGGATTCAGCTAGATAGAACTTTTCTTTCGATTTTAAGGAATCATGAGATCGATTCTCATCACCCGTCTTATAACTCTTATTCAAATTTTAGGAAGAGACATCGAGCTCTAACAAAGTAGAAGTAAGCCAGGGATTGTTCTCATTGACTGAACTCAGCTGAACTAAACTGAACAAAACTGAACTGAACTGAACCAAACTGAACTGAGCTGAACCGAACTGGACTGAACTGAACAGAACTAAAAATAAACGTATGAGAACAGGCCCTAAGTAGTCACATTTTAAATACATGTATGTATTGGCATGACCTCGACAACAATTTGTCATCAAATATGACATAAATACCCTATTAATTAAATCACCTACATATGAAAGTAAACCTTTCAAACTAATCAATCATTGTGGGATTGATGTGTTGTAACCTGTAAGTACTCGTAAAAGTTGAATTTAATCCATGCTAGGCTAGAACGAGCTCTTTGGTTCTAAAAAATTATAAATCAGATCAGACGATACTTGTCAAGAGGTCATATTCATGACACATATACTTGATCTATACTTCGTATAATGTTTGTTTTACAAGTGTAAAGTTCAATTTCAAAATGACTTCATAAGATCTGAATTTTTCATCTCAATTTTAGTCAATTTAGATGCTCTCGAGTATGGTCAATTATCATTATTGATAGGTCTAAATACTCGAACCACGTAGACCAAGCGTTTAGTCTAGATATTTCATCAATCGGGTCATCTAAATACCACACACAAAATATGTCGGTAGATGCACATTGGGCTTTGGGCCTAAACAGACTTAACACTTGCCTCGTCAGAAGCTTTTTAGCACCAAGACATAATAATAGTGTCCCATATTATTTCGGCATTATACCTTTAAACCTTTTCAATAGTGTATTTTTTTTCTACTATAAATAATCGTTAGTTTGTGTTAGTTATCATCTTATACATTTATATCATACTCTATAATTCTATAAAGATAATTATGAAGATGTCAATGAGGCAAATTGCTGTGCTTTTCCTTGTGTGCTTACTTGTCTTGTCAACAGGTTCTTAATCCATCCTATCTTTATTTTCCTTCAAATTTTATTTTGAGCACCACACTTGGTTTATTATTTATCGAGCTATGATTTATATATGATAGTATCAAACTATACGTTAATGTGTTGAAGTTCAATTGTAGGTTCATTTCAATTTAATTAGTGTAGAAGTACATACGTACATATAGTAATATATGGATAAAATTACCAATTTTTTTTTTTTTAAAAAACCGAAATAGTTTATGCTATATTATTAGATTTTAGACATATCGAATAGAAAGGGAGTCATTATACAGTAATCCGTAGCATTACTTCAATAGTTCAATCTCATGCATGCATGCAAAGTATCAAGCTAAGCTTTGATTTACAAATTAAAGTGAGCCTATATTACAGTGGTCGTTTGAAATATAACTATTATAATGTTGTAATGATAAACAATATAATCGGTTAATCGTTATTATAATATTGTTTATGATTAAAATACAATTTGATATGTTTAATAAGGCCACAAATAACACGAAATTGATAATATCTTCATTTTCCTAGTTACGTTACATTTACATGTTGATTTAGTATGACTACGAAGATTTCATTATTCGAGCAAGCAATGTTGTTTGGGATAATATTTACGAAATTACAAGTAGTAGATTGAAAAAATTAAAGCTATACAAAGCAGTAAATTTAAACAATTTTGTTGTTGATTATGTGGCGAGCAGAAGACGCGGGTCCAAGAAAGGCAGAAGCTGGAATATTTAGCAGGAAGAAATGCAAATCTCCAAGTAAAACATTCAGGGGACCTTGCTCAAGGGACTCCAACTGTGACACCGTTTGCAGGTATGAAGGATATCCCGCTGGAAATTGCCATGGTCTTCGCCGAAGATGCATTTGTTGCACCCATGCTTAATAATGCTCCATCGTTACCATGATGTACATACTCTCTTCGTCTGGAATTAATTAATAGTTTCCTTGTTTGAACTATTAAGTATTAAGCCTAGACGATGCTAGGGTACGTGTACGATTATGTTGCTAGCTCCATGTAGTAGCATCTTGCAATTGTTGTTGCTTTATGTTGTTGTGTTGTCGTTGTGTTGTTGAAATGGTAATGTGGTGAAATTAAAGCTACTAATATGTAATGTATAAGTAGTGTTGTCCTCGTGAAAAAAGAGGGAGGTTATTGTTGAATAATAAAATTGTTTGCATGAATGGAGCCATGCATGCAAGCTTTGAGCAGTTGAGCCCAGTCTTTTATGAATTTTTATCCATAACGTATTAACGTGACTGTTATTGTTAAAATCCAAAAATATTACATGCTATCTTGTTACGAGCATGTCACCTTCGCTCCACAATGAAAACTTTGGTCATTATTCCCGCACATTTTGTATGCAATTGGCCTCTTATAAAAGAATAAAGTTATTATTATAACACTGACTGAATAATCTCTAGTTAAAATACGTGGACACTTTATGTAACCATCGTGTCTGTATTGTAACATTGATACTAATTTGACACGTGACAACACATCTCGAACATGTACACCTAAAAACTGTATCCAAGTTTATTATGTATATATTCAGAAATTTTGACACCGTGTCCTACTATATATGATACAACCTTTTTGCCTTTTGTCTCGCTATCTCATTTTTTTAACACTTGTTTTTAGAAAATTTAAGGAAAGTAAGAGAAATATATAAGGTAAAAGTTAATAGTATGGATGCCTTCGTAATTCCTTGTTATATTAAAGGAAAAATTAACAAAAATAATCCAAACTATTGACTTTCTTCTCTCTCTTTTTTTTTTTTTTTTTTTTTTTTTTTTTTTTTTTAATTTTTGCACTATTCACATATCATGGTAGACTTAATTTTTTCACCTTTATAAAATAAATAAATGATATTATATTATATTGTTAGATTTGTCATAGTGTCTAGTTTCATAATATAATTTTGTTATAATTTTTACTAATTAACAATTAAAGATATAAATGATCAAAGTTACGTCTTGGCAAATATACCGATTAAACTGATAATTTTTTATTGGCATTAAAATATGATAGTAATATGATATTTAAATAATATTGATTAAAAAAAAAAAACAAAGCATGTTATATAAATTTTAACATATTGTATCATTGTCTCCTATATTGAGATTGACGTTTTTTGTATGTATTCGTTTTGTATCCGTATCTGTTCTCGTGCAACCTAGATCCCTTGTAATATATATTGACCGTGTAATAATCGATCCCGTATGTAATACTGACTAAGGACCTGTTCTCATTGATTGAATTCAGCTGAATTGAACTGAACCGAACTGAATTGAACTGAACCGAATTGAACTGAGCTGAGCTGAATTGAACTGAACTGAACTGAATATTTTATAAGAGAAGGAAATTAGGAGCTGAATTGAACTGAACTGAACTGAATTTCAACGGAAGAGAACAGGCCCCAAGTAACCCATAAAACTGACCGAGTAGCCTTTTATGATGACTGGTACGTGCTTGCCAAATAATTGTTTAGAGTTACAAAAATTAATTGTAGTGCTTTTGGTTATGGGTATAGACTAAAGAGTTTTTATATTGTACTCCGTTCATTCCTTATTTTTTGCTCCATAAGACTAATGACACTTTATTAATTTTTGATTGGAAAAAAATGACGAGAGTAAATATGTGATTCTATATATCTAAAAAAAAATGGGAAAAAAAATAATGAGTATAGCACAAAAAAATAAGGGACTCAGACCCAGTTTTTTTTGAGATTCTGGGCAGAGCAGAGCAGATTAAATTTCAGCAAAGCAGATTTCAGGATAGCCGAGCAGAGCAGATTAAATTTCAGCAAAGCAGATTTCAGGATAGCCGAGCAGAGCAGATTTTAACATTATTATTTAAACTATTATTAATGTTATTATTATTAATGTTGTTATTATTATTATCATTATTATTAATTATTATTAATAATAATTATTATAATTAATAATAATAATTATTATTATTAATTATTAAAATTATTATTATTATTAATTATTATTATCATTAATAATTATTAAAATTATTATTATTATTATTAATTATTATTATTATTAATTAATAATAATTATTATTATTAATTATTATTATTATTAATTATTAAAATTATTATTATTAATATTATTATTATTAATTAATTATTAAAATTATTATTATTATTTATTATCAAAATTATTTTTAATATTAATAATTATTATAATTATTCAAAATAATAAATTATTATCATCAATAAAATATTAATTATTATTATTGAATATTAATTATTATTATTGTTATTATTAATTATTATTTGAAAATTAAGCAGAGCAGAGTATATTTCTTTTGAGCAGAGCAGAGCAGAGTAGGGCTCAGTAGAGCAGAGTAATTCTAAAGAACGGGGCCTAGAGGATTTATTACTTTGGTAGTTGGGTTACTAATTTGAGCAAGTTTAGCCCCCAAGTCTTAAGACTTGGATGTGACATCATTTTTGGTGGTCCCCATTGAAAATGATGTCAATTAAGTTATTGTTATTTGTTAAGAATCATTAAGACTTGCACAAATTTATCACTTTAGTCTTAAGACTCAAATATATGACATATTATATGTAGAAAAGTGTAAAAAAAAAAAAAGATAATAAAAATAAAAGTGACGTGGGTCATAATCTTAAGTCTTAAGACTTGCTTGAGATTTAAGGGAAAAAATATTAATCATAAGGCTTAAGACTCAAAATGATGATGTCAACTTGTTTAAATAGCCACGTTAACACGTACCGTGTAAGGTGTAACAATATTGAATTCTTGATTGATATCTATATACTACGTATGTCTTATTGCTTTACTCTTATTAATTAACTGCACTATGAGACAATTTCATACATACAATTCTGATATCTTTAAATAAATAAATACAATTAATTTTTAAGAAAATCTTTTATCAAACTTTTGGTAAAGTAAATACAATTGGTCTTGTATGGACCCGGTCTACAATAAATTATTGTAGACCCAAAATTTGACACTTTCAAATAATATAATCATATTCTGGATGATATAATCACTTTTTTTAGACAATATAATTATCTTTTT
Source organism: Chenopodium quinoa (assembly GCF_001683475.1). Lineage (NCBI taxonomy): Eukaryota > Viridiplantae > Streptophyta > Magnoliopsida > Caryophyllales > Amaranthaceae > Chenopodium > Chenopodium quinoa. The sequence continues at coordinate 3,143,524 of NW_018744626.1, read as the reverse complement.
GTGAGTCATATTTTGAATTATATAATCTCATATTAAACCATTTAATGAGATTATATAATTATCTTTAGGATGATAAAATTTAAAAATCATCTTTTGAATGATGTAATTTACCATTTCATACTTTTTATAATGATAATTTTACTTTTTGAGTGATACATTTACATAACAGTTTCAAAATGGTATAATCACTTTTGTAGTAATATAATCACATTTCGTATGATATAATCACATTCGTATGGTATAATAGAAGGTTGGGTCTACAATAAGTTATTGTAGACCGGGTCTATTCTACTCTTTACCAATAAATAAGAATAGAGATACGAAGTCTATCTTGTCTATTTATGTCATTATCGTAATTTGAATTTTGAAGCAAACACTAAAGCAAACCACCGACGGTTTTGGCGTAGAGAATGAGTGAATGACCGAACCAATCAAAATATATGGCCTACTTAATTGGGTAAGTGGTGTTAGCTTTTTACACTTGTGCACTCCATATCCATTATAATGTGCTATAGCACGAATTAGTATAATACGAAGAATAATTGTCTAAATTTAGGTGCTCCAATGACAATAATTCTTCTATGATTGATTGGGAAGTTTGGTGGATAATTCCTATCCAAACATTCAAAAGTGAAATGGAACATATTAATGCATATACATTAGTTTGTTTGTATTATTCTACATAGTGTTATGTCATTTAAAATTTAAATATATTATTGAACATCTATAAGCCTATTGCTCTTTATATTCTTTACTCTCTTCGTCCCATCAAAATTAAATTCACCACTTTCCATTACGATGAGTCTAATTTTTATGGCCCATCATCATGGTGGCTTAGATACGCGTCTTTGCCATAGAGGCGACATCCAATGCATATGCCACCACCATGGTTGGATAATTAGAGTGCAATAAACGCTAGGTGCCTTTGCTAGTTACAAAGTCTAGTTACTGTTTGCACCTCATCGTGGTGGTAGCACTTGCATTTTTGTAGGTGCCCTCGCCATGGTGTGATGCAAATACCATACCAGACATCATAATTGTTTCTGTAGGACTCCAATGACCCAACTCCAAGATCCGAAGCTCGAGTATATAACCCGTTCAGCTTCTATCGGCCAAACAAGAACCTACACACAGAGAAGAGATTAGCTAGCCTCGGGGTGAATCCGGGGATAACCACTCCAAATATTAAGTCAGCAAGTGTTTATAGAAAGAAGAAAGAGATTATTTAGAGAGAGAAAGTAGTGAGAGAGAGAGAGTGTAATAAATGCTACCTTATTTATGAGGTAAACCCAGATTATTTATAGGCTGATTAAGTGACGGGTGACAGTTTAATAGGCAAAGTAATTTTTGCCACGTGTCAATCGTGAGAACGACACGTGTCAGCTGCTTACATGCCGATATGTATGCTTTATGTATAAATGCCGATATTAACAAGAGTTGCCGATGAACCGGATTCAAATAGTATATCGGCCTAAAAAACAATATCGGCCTATCATACAGTATCGGCCTTAATGTAAATATTATGTAAATATTTCCCCATACAACTAGCCCCCGAGTGAGGACGTTTGATTAGATGATCTAATGTTCTCACTTGATTCAATTTGATTTTTAACGTGAGTAATACAGTGTATTCTTGCACTCTGTTGAGCATTTTCTATTTTATAGTGTATATGAATATTTAGGATAACTTCTGGTATATGTTTGTGTAATTGATGAATAAAAAGCATGGGCATGTAAATCATTACCGATAGTATCATTCCGTTTTTGCACTTTAATTGTAATAGGGTTGGGAGCGAAAAAACTCCGTTTTTCCCCCTAAGTAATCTTGTTTGCCGTTAGTAAACTAGGTTTACTGTTATTGTAATAGGGTTGGGAGCGAAAAAACTCCGTTTTCCCCCCCAAGTAACCTTGTTTGCCGTTAGCAAACTAGGTTTACTTTTATTGTAATAGGGCTGGGAGCGAAAAAACTCCGTTTTCCCCCCAAGTAGCCTTGTTTGCCGTTAGCAAACTAGGTTTACTTTAATTGCGAGATTGGAAGTTTAATGTGCATAAATGAGTGGCTTAAAATTTTAAGCGGGAAAATTGTATAAATATAGGACATGTGTTGATGATCTAACGAATTATTTTTTTAAATTACCATTTTGTTTTAACCGTTAGATTTCTGACAATGTGTCGTATCAAACGTCACCTTTTCAACTTCCTTTTTAACTTCTTTTTCTTTCTTTTTTTTTTTACTTTTCACATTTTCACATTCCTCTTACAAAAAATTATCCTCTTTAAGCGATTTTTACCAGAGAAAACTGCGATCTTCATTTGGGAAAACTGCAATTGGACTCTGCTGGACTTGTCGTTTTATTGAAGCATCAACAATTCTTCTTTGCGTCATTGCTGCAATCGAGTAGTTTAAGGTATTTTAAAGATTTCAATTTCAATTTGCATGCCTTGGAAGACATTCGTTGTTTACCCATTTTTTAGTTTTTAGTTGGTTTATTAAATGTCCAATAATAGTATTGAAGAAGAACAACCTACCCTTAGTACTGTTAGGCGTCGTCTTAGGCAGTCTTTGGGAAAAGATCTCGGCCATAATAAAAGTGGAGTTTCATCTCTATCTGATAATATTGACGACCCTTTTCAGCCCGTTACCAGAGAAAGAGCAAAAGGAGGCATTTTACCGTCATAAAATATTAGCAGATTTTGAAAAGGCATGACGCCCTACAAACCCTAACATTCCTGAGGACGTTGAGGTTCTTGATATTGAACCTGTTAGCATCCGTTATCATTTGCGAAGTTTTGCCGACAAACCTGATTTTGATCAATACGGAACCAACGTCGGAAACATTTATATTAAAGCTTCAAATATGTCGAGATCTAAATCGACCGGTTACCCATCTCAGGCTGCAGATGGTGCAGTTGGGCCTAGTGTTGAGGCTGGACCGAGTTCTAGGCCTAAGCCTAGCAAAAGGCCTGGTCAGGCACAAGTCATAAGTTCTTCTAGCTCCGAGTCAGAAAAGGGTTCAAAATCTCCTGTTCATGATTCCGCTATTAGATCTGTGTTAAATGATGACGACGATAGTGATGAAGAGGTAAACCAGGGTGATAACGTCGAAAGCCCTGAGAGATCCGAAATGATTGATCTCATGGCTCAAGTTACTCATGAGGAAAGCTTAGATGAGGAGTATAATTCTGAAACCGATGAGGTTGATTACCGGAAACCCCTTATTTTACCCTCTAATAGTAAAGTTGCTGAGGCTAGTGTTAGCAAGGTTTGGCTAAAATTGGCTGAGGAAAAGGAATATTGCCGTAAGGCAAAAATATTTTACCGTTTGCTAGAGGGGTATGAGTTAACACTTCCACCACCCTCTTCTACTGTTCTTGATTGTCCTGACGGCCATATTGCTATTTATGCCAAACACTTTGAATTTGGCCTCCGATTTCCCCTTCATCCTTTTGTTGCTAAAATCTTTAAGGCCTGGAACGTATGCTTGGTACAAGTTACTCCTCCTACTATTCGTGCCGTTATCGCTCTTGTTTGGGTTTTGTTGTTTAAAAATTTTCCGTTAACATTGAACTTATTTAGGAGGTTAATAACTTTGAAACGTGATGGACAATCTGGAGGTTGGTGGTCGTTATATACGACCTCTCATAAGTTTACTGTAAATCCTAAGTTAACAAGCTGCAAAGGTTGGAAGGATAAGTTCTTCATTATGAGTGTTCCGGAAGATTTTCCTATCCGGAGAACTTTCTTTCGGCCTCATCCTCGTTTCGGCCATATTGTCGAGAGAGACCTTGGCCCTCAAGAACAAAAGGCTTGCGATTATTTTGACGCCTTAGGGTTAATGTCGGCGGGAAAACTCGGGTTGTTCCGAAAGTGTGGTTGCCAAATGTAAAGTACATTTTGAACAACGCACCGTTATCTTATATCGGTCTGTGTTGGACTGATGCTTATGGTACTAACCTTATAAATTATTATCATCCTTTATTTTGTTGATACTTTCGTATTACTAAGATATATATATATATATATATATATATATATATATATATATATATATTATCATATTATTATATAGATATACGCTTTTATTAGCTCCTATACTTATTAACAATCTTTGGTATATGGAGGTCCACAGAATCTGGACAAGACAACTCTCGGCTTATCACCTGACGGCAAAAGGGTGATATCACGCTGTCCCCCATCTCCGAGACCAGCATTAGAAACTTTTACTTCCTTTTGCTCACGCGCACCTACCCGTAATCCTAAAAGAAGAGCAGAGGAAATGGCCGACGAGAATGTGAGAAGAAATCGGCGTCTAACTTCATTGGCTAATAGACGCGGTGGTAGTGTTGCTGCCATTTCAACAAGGAAAGAAGATAAACCGGCTTCAAAGCGGTCGAAGACCGACACTCAACAGCCGAAGGCCCCTTCGCCGCCTAAAGCTTCTGTTCCTGAACAAGCGGTTTCGGAAATGGCTACAACCAATATAAATGTCGAGAAGGTGTTTGAAGACCTTACTTCGTCTCCTGTTCCTCAACAGGTAATAAACTTAGTATAGAAAAATCTATTACTCATAACGGCTAAACAATTTTTATTATACTATTATTATTATATATATATATTTTACGATTTGCTTTATGTCAGGAAACTACTCCCATCTCTACTGAACCTCAACAGGTTGAACCTGTCAATTCCGACACAAGTATTCCCGGTATTACTTATCGGGGTGGTCAGTGGATTGAACACGTTGAAGGAAAGATTCCAGATGAGGTTCTGGATAGAGTGAAGGCTCCAAAGGGTCGTTCTCGTGATCAATGGTGGCCTGAAATGGACGTCTTTCGTAACGAGTCCATTTTCACTGACGATCCTTTACGGGGTGGAAATCTGGGATATCGGCTTCTGCAAAATGTTTCTCACATACTGGAAATCTGGGATCCTTTACGGGGTGGAAATCTGGGATATAGGCTATCTGGACTTATCGGCCCTGTCGCTGCCCAGCACATGCATGATCTTATGAGGGTATGCAGTTATCGTCCTATTATTTTCATTTTCATCTTACGCTAATACGTATAGCTTATATCTTTCATATCTCGCATATCTATAGGCGGTTTCTTCCGGAATAAAGTTGGTCGAAATGTATAGATTCTACCAGGATAAATATCATCAGAACATATCCAACCAACAGTCTCTGGACACAGCTCTGAAGAACGCCGAGAAAGCCCTTAACGGAATTAAGCTGATAAAAGCAAAAGATGATGCTGAATTAACATCTTTGCGTGAGAAAGTTGATAAGATGAAGAATCTTGAAGAAGAGATAAAGGATTTGAAATCTCAACTTGAAGATAAGAACGCCGTTATGAACCAACTCTCTACTGTGGAGAATGACCTTTCTAATGCCAAGGCAACAATCAGCAATCTGGAAGGTAAACTTCAAAAAATGGAGGCTGACAAACCTAGAGTGCGTCAAAGAGCTTGTTAACCGTTATATATCATCGGTAGAATTTTGCAGTAAACTGCAAGATCGCTTTGATGGTGGGTGGATTGCTGCTCAGAGATGTGCTGCTCATGCTATCGGCTTGAAACAAGAAGACTGGGCAAAAATTGAAGCGGCGTTTAATAATGATGCCCATAAAACACCTTCTGGATTTGAACAACAGAAGTTCTTGGATGAAGATATTTTTAATCTTGCTCCTTCTGTTGATATCGGCATTTCCGACCCTAAAATTTTGGACTCTCCTGAGCCTAAGAACAAATTAGCTTAAAGGGGCGGGCAGTCATCACCAACATCATCTTGTGGCTCTTGTGTTATGGGGCCTTACTCATTGTAACTTATGTTTTTGTTATATATTTTTAGAAAACTTTTGTTTTTTATAATGCTGTTTTATCGGCATATACCCTTTTGTGGTGATGTTTGTCGATCTCGTTTAGCTTTGCCAAAACATCGTTTCATTCATAACACTATGTCTGTATAACTTTAATACATTTATGCTTTTATGTAATTTTAATTAATGCTATAACTGCCTTGGCTCTAACTCTTATCGGTTTTGATTATTCAACCTAAAATCATTTAATCATATCTCTTTTTCTGCTCTTTTTTTTTTTATGTAATCTGGTGATAAACTGCAATATGGGGTATGGTATAGCCCCTTACTCCTCCCCTTTTAGTGCAAACATCATTGGGGTATGATGTATGTACTTAAAGGTTTTTTGGATACGGTAGTAGTTAACATTTTGTAAATCATTGGTCACTTGTACAACTATGTAATAGTTTCGCAAGTACCCTTATCGGCGATCATGTTATAGTTGTGCCTCATGTCGGCGCATACTATATAATGATTTGGCCGGGATTTTATATTGAACCAACAACCTCGTGAATTAACGAATACAACTGATCAGGTTGTAAGTGCGTTGTCATCACGAAAGTGGTTTTTGGCTGTCCATCCCAATTAACAGTGGTCTGTTAAGTGGAGGATGCCTTTATACGCATATTATAAAATGGATAATACTGCGTCTGCTTTTATTTATTGTCACAGATGCACAAAATATTTTTACATTACATATGTATATTTTACACATAATACTTTTTAAGAACTGCCGTATTCCAAACATTCTTTAGTGGTTTTTCGTCTTCAGATTCCAGATAGTATGATCCTTACATTACCATATCTCTTATCCGATATGGACCTTCCTAGGCAGCTGTTAACTTTCCATCTTCATTTCCCTTTCCTGTTGCCAATGTTCTTCTTAACACTAAATCTCCGATGGCCAATGGTCGGTGATTGACTCTTTTATTATAGGCCCTTGACATTCTGTTTTTGTATGCGGCTGATTTAACCACTGCTCTTTCTCTTACTTCTGGTAAAAAATCTAGCTGTTCTCTCAACAGTAGGTCATTTTGCTCTTCACAGTAATGTTGTATTCTGAATGTCGGCAAACCGTCTCAGCAGGTATGACAGCTTCGGTTCCGAAAACCAAATGGAAAGGGGATTCTTCGGTTGCCTCTCTAACTGTTGTTCTATTTGCCCATAAGATATCTAGAACCAAATCTGCCCATAACCCTTTGGCATCCTCGATCTTTCTCTTTATTGCCATTACTATCTGCTTATTAGCTGCCTCTGCTTGGCCATTTGATTGTGGATGACAAACTGCTGCGTATGCAAACTTGACCTTATACATTGTCAGCAAAGTTTTCACAGGCTTGCAATCAAACTGTGATCCATGGTCAAAAACCATCGCTCTCGGAAGGCCAAATCTTGTGAAGATATTCTTCCAGATAAACTTTCTCACCTCTGCAGCTGATATTGTGGTTACCGGCTCTGCTTCGATCCATTTGGTGAAGTAATCGATGCCTACCAGTAAGAATTTTCGACCTCCAGTGGCCGATGGAAAGGGACCAACTATGTCCATTCCCCATTGTGCAAACGGGACTGGATTCAATATCGGCGTTAGATCATTCGGTGGCTGATTTAGAATAGGTGCAAACTTCTGACATTTTTCACATTTTCTAACATATGAAGAAGCATCCTCATTCATTGTTGGCCAATAATACCCTCTTCTCATTATTTCCCTTGAAAGAGCTCGTGCCCCTAGGTGGTTTCCGCAAGTTCCCTCATGAATTTCCTCTATTAACTTTGCAGATTCTTCGGCCGTTATGCATCTTTGTAATGTCAATGAGAACCCTCTTTTATAAAGTTGGCCTTGGTATATTACGAACCAAATGCTATCTTTTTTTATTTTTCGAGATTCTTCTTTCTCTATCGGCAAAGCTCCTGTGAACAGATATGTTAGGATTTTGTCGTACCATTGATCCCCTGGCTGAATACAATGAACATCCTTTGCCGACTCATCTATACTTCTGTGCTTCAGAACTTCCACCATAACAGTTCGCTCTAAGTAATTAAAACTTGAACTGGCCAGCTTTGCTAGAGCATCAGCCTGTGAATTTTGTGCTCTCGGCACCAATTGGACTTCAAAATGCTGCAACTGGGCTGTAAGCTCATTTATTTTTTCTAGATACTTTATCATTGCCAATTCTCTTGCTTCATACTGTCCACTAAACTGACTGGAAACCAGTTGTGAGTCAGTTTTGAGGATTAACCTTTTTGCATCTACCGCTATGGAGAGCTGAATGCCTGCTATCGCTGCTTCATACTAAGCTTCATTATTTGTTGCTTTAAACTTGAACTTCAGAGCATACTCAAAAGTTTCTCTATCTGGAGCTATTATCACAATACCGGCTCCTGATCCTATTAAGGTTGTTGAACCATCTACAGATACCTGCCATGTCCCCAATTCTTCCTCTTCATCATTATTAGAGGTTTCCACAACAAAATCTGATAAGGCTTGTGCTTTAATTGATACTCTCGGCTTGTAATATAATTCGTACTCTAAAAATTCAACATCCCACTTCAGTAACCTTCCCGATGTATCCATTTTTTGCAGTGATTTTTCTAATGGATGATTGGTAAGAATTTCTACTGGATGTGCATCAAAATAAGGTCGTAATTTTCTAGCGGCGATAACGACAGCAAATGCCATTTTTTCTATCACTGGATATCATCGCTCAGCAGCATTAAGAATATGACTGACAAAGTATATCGGCATTTGTTGCTTGGCTCTTTCAACTAGCAGGACTGAGGCTATTGTTTTTGGTGATGTCGATATGTATAATTGTAAGTATTCTCCCGGCTCCGGCCGTGCTACTATCGGGAGAGATTTCAAATGGTTTCTTACCATCTTTAAGGCATCGGCTTGATCTTTTCCCCATTCAAATGATTTTTTTTGTCGCAGAACCACAAAAAACGGGAGTGCTTTATCTGCTGATTTGCTAATGAAGCGCGTTAAGGCTGCCGTTCTTCCCGATAACCTCTGGATGTCTCGAATTGATTTAGGTTGCTTCATTTCAAGGAGAGCATTAACCTTATCAGGATTTGCATCAATGCCTCGTTCACTAACCATGAAACCTAAAAATTTTCCAGATCGAACTCCAAAAACACATTTTTCTGGATTGAGCTTCACCTGATATTGTCGTAAAGTTGCAAAAGTTTCTTTCAAATCATCTATGTGATCTTTTCTCATCTTATTCTTTACTATCGTATCATCTGCATATACTTCCACATTACGGCCTTTTTGGTTTGCAAAGATTTTATCAACCAGCTTCTGATATGTTGCACCGACATTCTTTAGCCCAAACGACATTGCCCTATAGCAGTATACCCCGACATCTGTTATAAAAGCTGTTTTAGGCCTATCTGATTCATGAAGACTGACCTAATGATATCCGTAGAATGCATATATAAAGCTTAACATCTCATGGCCCGAAGTTGAATCTACCAGTCTGTCTATCCGAGGCAGCGGATAGCAGTCTTTTGGGCAAGCCTTATTTAAATCTGTAAAGTCCACGCACATCCGCCATTTTCCGGTCGGCTTCCTGACCATCACGACATTTGCTAACCATTCGGGATAAGTACATGGTTCTATAAATCCTGCCGTTAACAACTTGTTGACTTCAGCTTGAATGGCTTCGATTTTCTCTGTTGAGATTGCGTTTTTTCTGCCTTACCGGTCTAAACCTTCGATCTACATTAAGCTTATGCTCCATTACCTCCGGATGTAAGCCAGGCATATCATTTGCCGAGAAGGCAAACACATCTGCATTCTCCCTTAATAGGCTGGTCAGGTTACATCTCATTTCAACATCCATTCGGCCCCAACTTTAACTGTCTGATCCGGGTTCCCCAGTCGGAGCTCTATCTGCACCGTCTCACCTCCTAGTGACGGCCTCGGCGCAATTTCTGTCCTAGAATCAAAAATTTTCATAGATAAATTTCGCACCGTTGGCTCTCTTGCTCGCTTCGGGTTGTTCGGTACTGCTCCTTTCTGCCCTGGATTTTTCAGTGCCGTGACATAACATGATTTTTCCATCACCTGTCCGCCATGTACCTTTTCTACAGCCCCTCTATTTGACACATAAGCAATAGTTAAATGGTAAGTTGATACTACTGCCTGTATGTCGTGAATTATCGGCCTTCCAACTATTTCATTATATGCCGATGGTAAATCCACCACAAAAAATTCAGCCATTGCATCTCTTGCCATTGCTCCATCTCCAAACCTAACAGGGAGAACTATACTCCCTTCTGGTCTTACTGTCGAACCATTAAACCCAATCACCGGATAAAATACCGGCGTTAGATATTGTCGGCCTATCATCAACTCATTAAACGCTTGCATAAACAAAACATTTGTTGAACTTCCTCCGTCAACTAGAATTCTCTTCACATCAGCTCCATTGATTTTTGCTATCAACACGAGAGGATCATCATGAGGAAAAACTATTCCCTTTGCATCTTCTTTGGTGAAGGTTACATCTGGAATCTCAGATGGTTGCGGGCGATCACTGACATCTAATGCATTAACAATGTGTCGATGTTCCGATAGGTGTTTCCGTGCTCCACTTATCGTTCCTCCGTGAACTGGTCCACCGGTTATTACATCAACTCTTTTTCCAATGGACGGCGGTGGTTGCCCACTTTCACCTTGCCGGTTTACTTGCCCTTGCCTTTCTGGCATGAGCTCTATCTGCTGACGCTCTGGCTGCCAGTATTGATGTTGCTGACTTTCCCCAGAGTGTAGTCGACATTGAGTGAGATGCCCTCTTCTTATTAATTCTTCAATATTATCTTTTAATTGCACACAGTCTTCAGTGTAATGCCCCACATCTCGGTGGAACATACAATATTTCTTGGTATCCCTTCCTTTTGCTTTCATCGGCATGGGCCTCACACATCCTTCTCGATTCTGATTTATAGAATATATTGCAGCCCTCGGTGCATTCAGAGGTGTATACGAATTATATCGCATTGGTGCCTTGGTTCCTCTAACCTCTTGGCGGTTTCCTCCCCTTATTGCGGTAGGATTCCTCGGCCTTACAACTCCTCAAGATCCCCCTTCTGACATCGGGTGAATCCTATCGGTGGAACTAACTCGGCTACTTGTTTTCATCAATTCTTCACTCTTTATATAATAATGAGCTTTGTTGAAAGCTGCAGCTAATGTTGGCTGATTTTTTCGGGTTAAGTATCTTTTAAATTCTGAATCATTCAGGCCATTCATTAGTGCCATGACTGCTATCTCCTGCTGCAATCTCGGAATTGTATTGGCTTCATTATTAAACCTCCTTATGTAGTCCCTTAGAGACTCATCTGCCTTTTGAGTAACAGCCATCAACTCTCCAGAAGTTCTCTGCCGAACACTATTACTAACATACTGCCCCACAAACATTTCGGCTAACTGTTGGAAACTATGGATTGCTCCATTTTCAAGATTATTAAACCAATCAGCTGCTGCTCCAACCAGAGTGGTGGGGAATACTTTACACCAAACGACATCAGAATTGGTATATAAAATCATGTGACCCTCATATGAGGTCATGTATCTACCTGGATCTCCCCTTCCATCATACCGACATGTCGACATTTTGATTTTTTCCATCGGTTGATCAAGGATGCTCTGCGCAAATGGTGATGCCCTCAACTGAACTACTCTTCGCACCACTCCTTGCTGATAAGTCCCCGTACTTTCATCTTGACCTGAGGATTGAACCTGTGATTCTCTAGGGGTCTGTTGGGATCTTATCGGTGACCCTTCATGTCGGCGTCTTTGCGAACTTTCGGTCTGGTTAAATTGATTGCCGTGAGTTGTAAAAGGCACCCCTCCACCATCTTGGGTTGCTCCTACTTCCTTTCTTTTTTTACTCATGGCGGTCATCACTCTTGCGGCCGTTTCCAGTTATCCTCAATCTGAATTTCTAGATCAGGCATTTTTTTTATCGGAAGGTATGAGGCTCTTTTAGGCGATAGAAGCTATTAAGTAGCTCCCCTTCCTTCTAGCGCCAATTGTTTCTGCAGGACTCCAATGACCTAACTCCAAGATCCGAAGCTCGAGTATATAACCCGTTCTGCTTCTATCGGCCAAACAAGAACCTACACACAGAGAAGAGATTAGCTAGCCCCGGGGTGAATCCGGGGATAACCACTCCAAAGATTAAGTCAACAAGTGTTTATGGAAAGAAGAAAGAGATTATTTAGAGAGAGAAAGTAGTGTGTGAGAGAGAGAGAGAGAAAGAGAGAGAGAGTGTAATAAATGCTACCTTATTTATGAGGTAAAACCAGATTATTTATAGGTTGATTAAGTGACGGGTGACAGTTTAATAGGCAAAGTAATTTTTGCCACGTGTCAATCGTGAGAACGACACGTGTCAGCTGCTTACATGTCGATACGTATGCTTTATGTATAAATGCCGATATTAACAAGAGTTGCTGATGAACCGAATTCAAATAGTATATCGGCCTAAAAAACAATATCGGCCTATCATACAGTATCGGCCTTAATGTAAATATTATGTAAATATTTCCCCATAAAATAATGGTGGTAGATTTTATCTATCCTTAATTTATTCTTCATTTTACATGTTCATTGTTGTCAAAGGAGGTGTATGATGGTGGGCGTGTATGTCAAAGGAGGTGTAAATGCTATTGTCAAAGGAGGTGTATGATGGTGGGCGTGTATGTCCAAGTAAAAGGTTCAAAGGAATATGTGTTAGCAGCAGAAATTGTGAGGCAGTTTGCAATGCCGAGAGATTTCCTGGAGGAAGTTGCCAAGGATTTCGCCGCAGGTGCATTTGCATAAAACCCTGCGCTAAGGCTTAGCCAACGATTTGTTCCTCATAAACAAGAATCAACTTGATGCATCATAAATACACTATATGTCTATATGTCTCTATGTATCATATTATACAATCGCGTGTGTACTAGTACTACACTACTTATTACGAGTAATTGTGGTAACTTTGTAATATAATGATATACAAAGTAGCATAGTAGTGAGCTACTTGTAAATTCGTAATAAACAAGTACAATGTATGTATAGTGGAAGTAGAGTATTAAATATTTAAATTTGTGATCAGCTTTGTCCAAAAAAAAAAAAGTTATCGAGCCTATGTAGTATTAGTATGTGTACGGTGTACCGGTTGATATACTATGTATAATGTAGTGTTTTGCACAATTTGAGATGTATTTTTCTTTTTAGAAAGGTGTTGACCCTTATGAGGTTTTGATGATGATGTTAAGAATTGAGCAAACTTCCTTTTAATAAGGATTTTCTAGTGTTGTGATGTTTGCAGGTTCAGTAGGCGCTGAGGGCTGAAGTAGGAACTGGGTCAAAGGAACTTTAGAAGATTCATGAGGACAAGTAAAAGACAGAAGAAGAGTTCCAGCAATGGAACTTCTCGAAGTTTCTCAACAGGAACTTCAAAACGGGTTGTAACGACCTGGTTCCGGTGTAATGCTGGGGCAAGCCTCAATAACCAAAGATCAGTGCAAAGATCAAGATATCAACTGAAAAAGATGGACTTCATAACTTATAGTGTTATAAAAGATAAGTTTGTTTTATAGGTTGATGTAAACCCATTAATGGTTGTTGCGCATGGAACTTATTAGAAATCAGATAAAGCTTGGCAAACAAACTAATTTGTAAAAGATAATTATAAGTTTTATGAAAAAGTATTTATTTGATTTTATCCTTTAAAATCTGGTTGAACTTGGTTTTATCTTTTTCATAAAATTCTATCTTTTAACAAAAACGAATTTGATAAAATTTGGTTTTCATAAAAAACGAAATTAAATCTGTTTAGTTTCGGTTTTAAAAAGATAAGTTTAGATTTCTATTTAACTTATCTTGTTTGCGAAAACCTAGTTTATGAGCTGAGAAACTCCTATAAATATAGAAGTAATTCAGCTTAGCAAAATGAGAGTTTTAAGCGTGAAAACCACTTAGTGCTTAAGAGTAAGTTTGCCAAAGGTTTAAGCTTTATCATTTTGATTTCGGGTTTCATGTGTAGCTTTCCATTTATGTGTTAGAGTGTGTCTTTGCGTTGTAATTGGTTTTGGGGTGAGATTGTGAATTCTCTTAAATTCACGTTTGAGTGTATGAGTTTGAATTCTCTAAAATTCGAGTGGTAGTCAGTCACCCCGAGTGTGTCTTGGGTTGCACAGTGTGAAAAAGGAACCTGAGTATGTCTTAGGTCGAGAAAGGAACCTGAGTGTGTCTTGGGTCGAAAAAGGTGCCTGAGTTTGTCTTAGGTCTGATAGGATAGGTTCTTATCAATTAGCAAGTGTCTTAGGAGGAACTTGCAAAGCAAAGGTTTGTGTAATAGGTTGTACTAGGAGAGTTGCCTATTATAGTGGAATTTGTTTATAAGTCCCAATAGGGCCGAGGTTTTACTTCCAGTTAGGCACTGGATGGTTTCCTCGTAAAACTTGATGTGTGCTTTAAGTTTCTTTATGTTTTTATTGTTTATTTCCGCATAAGTTCTGCGATTGGAACCTACTACCATTCACCCCCCTCTCGTAGTAGTTCATCTAAACTAACAATTGGTATCATAGCAGGTTCTCACGAAGTTACAAGCAACCTTGTAGAGTAAAGTTCCTGAACAGATGAATGCTCGCGAGAAACTTGAAGAAGGGTATTCTACCCAAAGACCACCAATGTTCAATGGCAAGTTTTATTCATACTGGAAGAATAGAATGGAGATATTCATCAAAGCTGAAAATTACCAAGTATGGAGAGTCATTGAAAATGGTGACTTCGAGTTAACAAAAACCAATGCAAACAAAGAGGTAATCCCTAAACCACTAGCTGAATTTGATAAAGAAGATTATGAAAAATATGAGTTAAATGCTCAAGCAGTGAAAATCTTGCATTGTGGACTAGGACCTCATGAGCTCAATAGAATCATGGGGTGTAAGTCCGCAAAGCAGATTTGGGATTTACTGCAAGTAACACATGAAGGAACGAATGAAGTTAAACGTTCCAAAATTACTTACTAATGTCAAAATATGAAAGATTTGAAATTCTACACAAAGAATCCATTCAGGATATGTTCACTAGATTTACTAACATTGTCAATGAGTTAGAATCTTTAGGTAGGTCCATACCCATTGATGAACAGGTAAGGAAAGTCCTTAGAAGTCTTCCTCAAGATGAGAGGTGGAGATACAAGGTCACTGCTCTGCAGGAATCCAAGGACTTCCCCAAGTTCAACCTTGAACAGTTCAATGGTTCCCTGCTCACTCATGAACTCCATCTTGGAGCAAACTCTGAAAGTTCCAAGAACAAGAGCCTTGCTCTAAAGGCTTATGAATCAAGCGACTCTGAAAATGACGATGTGGAAACTGCCATGCTTGTACGGAGGTTTAGGAGAATGCTAGGAAAAAGAGGAGAAAAGAACAGACGAGGACAGCCAAGTTCCAAAGATTTCAAATGCTACAGATGCGGTTCCGAAGAACATCTTCTCAGATACTGCCCTAATCCTAAGGAGGACGAGAAAGCCAACTACAAAGGCAAGGAACAGAACAAGTATTACAAATCATCATTCTCCAAGGAAGATGTAAGAAAATCCATGATGGCTGCATGGGGAAACTCTGATTCAGAAGATGAAGGAGAAGGAGAATCCATAGAAGAAACAGCCAACTTGTGTTTAATGGCTAAAGCTAATAATGAAGCTCGTCTGAAGGAACTTGAATCTGAGGTATGGTATGACTATCGACAACTCAAACATTTAAATAAAGAAAATCTTATGGATATTATTCTGGAACTTCAAGAGGATTGTAAAGAACTAAATAGGTCAAAGTTCCAAACTGATCAAGCTTTAAAAATCCACAAAGAACATAGTGAATGGGTTGATAATATGAAAGATGATGTTCAAAATAGATTATTTGATTTATATGATAAAAATGTCCTTCTAAAAGAACAAGTTGAAAAACTAAAACATGACAATATACTGTTAAATGTAGAGCTGGCCCAACTAAAACTTGGAATTGACTTTCCTGACACTGAAGTTCCTATTGCAAACCAACTTCCAAACTTTGAGAAATTAAAATCAGATTTGGAAGAAGTTAAAATAAAGAATCAAACCTTGGAGGAGGAACTTGCTAGAGCCAGGAAAGGCAAAGAAGTGATTAATAATGGAATTCCATCTTGGATAGCTAATGCTCCAAACAAGAATAAAGGAGGACTAGGATATAAAAAGAAATCTAGGAGAAATAGGAAGTATGTAGATCTACCCAGTCAAAAATTATGTCACTACTGTTGTGGTACAGGACATCTTCGAGCTACATGTCCTAAAAAATTCAAGATACTCTTAATAATACTGAGCATGCTGAACAGGTATGGATGAAGAAATCTGACTCTTCTTCCAAAACAGTGGAGCCCAAGGAAACATGGGTTCCAGAAACTAACGCTTAGTTTTCATGCAGGTTCCAGTGAGGGGGAACAACACTTGGTACCTCGATAGTGGTTGTTCTAAGCACATGTCTGGAGATAAATCTAAATTTCTCTCACTGGATGCCTGCTATGGAGGAACTGTGACCTTTAGTGATAATAAGAAAGGTGAAATCATTGTTATAGGTAAAGTAGGAAGGTCAAGTTCCCATGCCATTGAAAATGTTTTTTTAGTCGAGGGTCTTAAACAACAACTTGTTAAGTATTTCTCAATTTTGTGATAAAGGTAACTCAGTTAGCTTTACTTCTAATCTTTGTAGAATCATTAACAATGACACTAACAATATTATTCTCGAAGGAACCAGAAAGGGGAACACATATATTGTGGATCTCAATGAAGTTCCACGTAGTAGTTTGACCTGCCTTAGTGTCATTGAGAATGATCCCTTATTGTGGCACAAACGATTTGGCCATGCTAGCTTTTCTTTGCTTGATAAACTTAGGTCGAAAGAACTTGTGGAAGGACTTCCATCCATCAAGTTCCTAAAAGATAAAGTTTGCAGTGCTTGTGTTAAAGGTAAGCAGACACGAATTTCTTTCAAATATAAGAATATGGTAAGCACCACAAAACTATTGGAACTTATTCATATGGATTTGTGTGGTCCCATGAGGATACAAAGCAGAAGTGGCAAAAGGTATGTAATGGTTATTGTAGATGATTTTTCCAGATATACCTGGGTTTTCTTTCTTGTAAGTAAGGATGATACTTTTGATCAGTTTGTTGCTTTTGTGAAGAAAGAACAGAGAAGAACAGGTCATCAGTTAGTCCACCTGAGATCAAACCATGGAACTGACTTCGAAAACTCAAAATTTGATGAGTTCTGTGAAGAACATGGAATGGACCACAACTTCTCAGCCTCCAAGACTCCACAACAAAATGGAGTTGTTGAACGGAAAAATAGAAGCTTGGAAGACATGGAAAGAACAATGTTGATTTCTAGTGGACTACCTAGGAACTTCTGGGCAGAAGCTGTAAACACAGCTTGTTACATATTGAATAAAGTCTCTATTCGAGCTATAACCAACAAAACACCTTATGAACTAATGAAAGGAAGAAAACCAAATATCTCTTACTTTAGATCTTTTGGTTGCAGGTGCTTTGTACACAATAATGGGAAGAGAAACTTGGGAAAATTTGATGAAAGGAGTGATGAGGCTGTGTTCTTAGGATATGCCTCAAATAGTAAAGCTTATAGAGTTTACAACAAAAGAACAATGTGTGTTGACGAGTCTGTACATATAATTTTTGATGAAACTGACTATGTGATTGATGTACAGGATGATGATGATGATTTCGAAATAGGGTTGGTAAGAAGACATGACCCTGATGAGGAATCAACTGCATCCATGAAGCAGCAAGACAAGAATCCTACAGCTGAAAATCAAACTGCAACTAAAACAGAAGTTCCTCAAGAGGAACATCTAGAACCTGATAACCCAGAATCTGAGAATCCGAAGCCACTGAATCAAGAGACAGAAGACAATGGTGCTGAACCAGAAAGATTATATCCAATCAAAGACTTTACCCCTAAACGTTGGAAACATCAAAAGTCTCACCCAATGGACATGATTATGAGTGATATAACCAAAGGAACTCAGACTCGGTCCCAACTAAGGAACTTCTGTGCATTTTACTCATTCCTATCTACCATGGAACCAAAGAACTGTGATGAAGCCTTATAAGATGCAGACTGGATTATAGTAATGCAAGATGAATTAAGTGAATTTGAAAGAAACAAAGTCTGGCACCTAGTTCCTAGACCGGAACACCAGAAAGTCATTGGACTAAAGTGGGTGTACAGAAACAAGCTTGATGAACATGGAATCATTGTGAGAAATAAGGCTAGTATGGTTGTCAAAGGGTACAATCAACAAGAAGGCATAGCTTTGATGAGACATTTGCACCAGTTGCCAGGTTAGAAGCTATACGAATTCTTATTGCTTTTGCAGCTTTTATGGACATTAAGTTGTTTCAGATGGACGTCAAATGTGCCTTCTTAAATGGCTTATTAAAAGAGGACGTCTATGTGGAACAACCCCCTGGATTTGAAAATCCAGAATTCTCAAATCATGTCTATAAACTTGATAAAGCTCTCTATGGGATGAAACAAGCACCTAGGGCATGGTATGAGAGGTTATCCAAGTTCTTATTAGATAATGATTTTAAAAGAGGAAAAATAGACAAAACATTGTTTTTGAAATCAAAAGGAACTGACATTTTAGTTGTACAAATATATGTAGATGTTATTATTTTTGGTGCAACTAACGAATCTTTGGTGAAGTATTTTGCTGACCTTATGAGTAGTGAGTTCGAAATGAGCATGATGGGTGAGCTAAACTTCTTTCTTGGATTGCAAATTAAGCAAATTGAGAAAGGAATAATGATTCACCAGCAAAAGTATGTGAAGGAACTCATAAAGAAATATAAGATGGAAAGTTCCAAAACTATAAGAACACCCATGGGAACAAACATCAGACTGGATGAAGACACGGCTGGAACTTGTATAGATCAGAAGACGTATAGAGGTATGATAGGTTCCTTATTATATTTAACTGCTAGTAGACTTGACATATCGTTCAGTGTAGGCTTATGTGCGAGGTTCCAAGCCAATCCAAAGGAATCTCATCTTAAGGCAGTCAAGAGGATACTTAGGTACCTCAAAGGAACTAATGACTTATGTCTCTACTATCCAAGAAATGAATCAATTGATTTAGTTGGATACACAGATGCTGACTATGCAGATGATCTAGTAAATAGAAAGAGCACATCAGGTATGACTCAATTTCTTGGACCATGCTTAGTTTCTTGGGGTTCCAAGAAACAGAATACAGTTGCTTTGTCCACAGCAAAAGCTGAATATGTAGCTGCTGCAGCTTGTTGCTCACAAATGCTATGGATAAAACAACAAATATGTGATTTTGGTTTGAAATTTGAATGTGTTCCAATTTATTGCGACAATACTAGTGCTATCTGTATTTCTAAAGATCCAGTGCAACATTCTAAGGTTAAGCATATCCACATTAGACATCACTTCTTAAAAGATAATGTGGAAAAAGGCTATATTAAGTTGGAATTTTGTCCTACTAATAATCAAATTGTTGATATTCTAACTAAGCCTTTGAACAGAGAACGCTTTGAGAACATGAGACTGGAACTTGGGATGATCAAGCTGAATTGATTGCAACTGAAGTTCCCAAATATGGTATTGTCAATTACAGGATCAATTAGGAGAATAAAACATCTATCACAAACTTGGTGTGATAAACATAACGGGAATGTCACCGTTGGTAAACTCTTGGAGGTTAGTGCAATTAACACTCATTTAAACTGTACATATAATTTAAGGAAATGTAGACATGTATATGACTTGTTCCATGAATTTTGATTTTAAAATTCTGTTTTCAAGAAAAATTATCTTCTGGAAAATTCTTTATTAAATAAAATGTGAAAAGATAAGTCTTGAATTAAAATTCCATCTAGATTAATCTTCAAAACAAGATAAAATTCATTGTTCCTAAAACTAACCCTTCAACTTCAAAGCACCGTATCACGTATTTACTCTCCTATAAATACTCACCCAACCAACTCCACTAACTCACAATCACATCAAATTAAACCTCTCAAACTCTCTCAACCACAAAATTTTTACAGCTAAACCACAATCAACCATGGCCGACGAAAACCCTAAAAACCAAGAAGCTTAATCACCCACCAAATCTGCTAGCTCACAACCAATTAACCTGGAACCTCCCATTGAATTACTTCACACCTCATCAGAACCTAAAAATACCAAGCCAAAAGCCGTTGAAGAAACCGCTACATCTTCTACCACAAGCCTCCCAAATTAAAATTCCTCGGTCGAATTGCTGAGTGGAAGAAAAGAAAAGCTGAAAAAACGGAGAAATCGCAAGATAAGCAAATTCGGGAAGTAGAGGACGAACCTGAAGAGGCAAAGGATGATTCTGAGGGGGAAGAAGATGAGAAAGCCTTGAAGAGTCAGGCTGACAGGTATGTTGTAGGCTATAGAATAGATGGTGCATGGTGTAGAATGGTGAATTTCGAATTTCTAGATCTGCTTAAGTTTCAGGGTTGGGATTACTTATTTACTGTGAAAGCAAAAAACTATCTATATCCTCTGGCTATGGATGAATTTGTTAAAGAATGTGAATTTGAAGATGGTGTGTGTTGTAGCAAAGTGAATGGGGTTGATGTTGAATTTGATGCTGCTAGACTAGGAACTCTGCTTCAAGTTCCATGTGAGGGATTTGATACTTATATGAAAGAGGTTGTAACTGTGAAGGTGGAAGGGCATACTAAAACCGAAATAATTAATTATTTGGGTGGTAGGAAAGGTATAAGTGTCATGAATCACAATGATCTTTCTCCTTTGCACAAATTGTTATTCAACCTTGTGAAAAAGTCCTTGGTTCCAAGGACACAAAAGAAAAATGAATTGTTCTACTTAGATATGGCCTTAATCTTTTGCATGTCCAAAAGAATTAAAATTAATTTCCCAGCAATCATGCTCCAACACTTAGAGCATTGTAAAGAAAAGGAATTAAAAATATGATATGCTGCAATTCTTGCTTCTGTGTTTGAAGATTTGGGTGTGAAATTGAAGGAATTTGATGGGCATATGAGGGAGAAAGGAGAAAATGTGATAAATGAAACCACTCTAAGGGGATAAGCCTTGATGTTGTGAGGGGGAAGTGCGTGAAGTATGAAGCGCAGAAGAAGAAAGGGAAGGAAGAGGAGTCACAGCTGAGAGGTCCTGTTAGGAAGAGCAGAAGGCTCTCAGTTGGAACTCAGGCCAGGACAAGTGCAAATGATCCCTTGGAGTTAAGTGAAGGAGATGGAGGAGCTGATGAGATAATCACTGATTTATCTAATAGACTTATGCAGGTTGAAGGACAGCTCATTGACATGGCAGGGAAGATGAAGGTAATGGAGAGAAGCAATGCATCTCAAGCTAAGGAGTTCCAGAAAGCCTTTTCAAGCCTGGAAGCACAATTGAAGAAAGATCAAGAAGACAACAAGGCAAATCTTGAGCAAATCCTAAAAGCGCTTGATGTCTGATCACCCTTGCAGCCTATCCCAGCCATCCCTTAGCTTAATCTATTTTCTGTTGGTTTTTAGAACAATGATCTGTTTTCTTTGGATGTTTTTGAACTTTATTTGCTTCTGAATATTTTGGAACTTGGTCTGTAATATTTTCAAGTACTCTGGATGGTTGGTTTTGTTAAATGCTATGGAACTTTGTCTATATATGCATGCATTGTTGAGAATAAACAGGAAAATTTGTGTGAAAGCACTAGCTTAAGAGAGCTAGCCAGCGCTGCTTCCAGCTTCCCGCATTCGATGAATTGCCTGTGGGGCTGTGAGTAGATGAATAAAACTTTGAAAAGTCAGGTTTTTGATAATGCCAAAAGGGGGAAAAGCAGGAGCAAACTTGGAAGCTGAAGTTGTTCTAGTTCCAGTTGAGTAAGTAACAAAGGTTGTTCTCTTCTCTAAATTTTTTTTCTTGCTTTCTATTTTTCATTCTGTTATTTATTTTTGTTTAGTTTCTTTAATTAGCCTATGAAAAAAAAATTGAAAAATGAAAACTTAACCTTCTGTTTCTTTACTTGTTATTCTCAGGAGTTTGCTCAGTTTGTCATCATCAAAAAAGGGGAAATTGTTGACCCTTATGAGGTTTTGATGATGATGTTAAGAATTGAGCAAACTTCCTTTTAATAAGGATTTTCTAGTGTTGTGATGTTTGCAAGTTCAGTAGGCGCTGAGGGCTGAAGTAGGAACTGGGACAAAGGAACTTTAGAAGATTCATGAGGACAAGTAAAAGACAGAAGAAGAGTTCCAGCAATGGAACTTCTCGAAGTTTCTCAACAGGAACTTCAAAACGGGTTGTAACGACCTGGTTCCGGTGTAATGCTGGGGCAAGCCTCAATAACCAAAGATCAGTGCAAAGATCAAGATATCAACTGAAAAAGATGGACTTCATAACTTATAGTGTTATAAAAGATAAGTTTGTTTTATAGGTTGATGTAAACCCATTAATGGTTGTTGCGCATGGAACTTATTAGAAATCAGATAAAGTTTGGCAAACAAACTAATTTGTAAAAGATAATTATAAGTTTTATGAAAAAGTATTTATTTGATTTTATCCTTTAAAATCTGGTTGAACTTGGTTTTATCTTTTTCATAAAATTCTATCTTTTAACAAAAACGAATTTGATAAAATTTGGTTTTCATAAAAAACAAAATTAAATCTGTTTAGTTTCGGTTTTAAAAAGATAAGTTTAGATTTCTATTTAACTTATCTTGTTTGCGAAAACCCTAGTTTATGAGCTGAGAAACTCCTATAAATATAGAAGTAATTCAGCTTAGCAAAATGAGAGTTTTAAGCGTGAAAACCACTTAGTGCTTAAGAGTAAGTTTGCCAAAGGTTTAAGCTTTATCATTTTGATTTCGGGTTTCATGTGTAGCTTTCCATTTATGTGTTAGAGTGTGTCTTTGCGTTGTAATTGGTTTTGGGGTGAGAATGTGAATTCTCTTAAATTCACGTTTGAGTGTATGAGTTTGAATTCTCTAAAATTCGAGTGGTAGTCAGTCACCCCGAGTGTGTCTTGGGTTGCACAGTGGGAAAAAGGAACCTGAGTGTGTCTTAGGTCGAGAAAGGAACCTGAGTGTGTCTTGGGTCGAAAAAGGTGCCTGAGTTTTTCTTAGGTCTGATAGGATAGGTTCTTATCAATTAGCAAGTGTCTTAGGAGGAACTTGCAAAGCAAAGGTCTGTGTAATAGGTTGTACTAGGAGAGTTGCCTATTATAGTGGAATTTGTTTATAAGTCCCAATAGGGCCGAGGTTTTACTTCCAGTTAGGCACTGGATGGTTTCCTCGTAAAACTTGTTGTCTGCTTTAAGTTTCTTTATGTTTTTATTGTTTATTTCCGCATAAGTTCTGCGATTTGAACCTACTACCATTCACCCCCCTCTCGTAGTAGTTCATCTAAACTAACAAAAGGAAAATAGAGTTAGCATCGAGCCCCCTATTATGACTTAAGGTTACGAGTAAAGTACAATTGTCCACGAACTCAATAGTGGAGCAAATGAGAAATAATTCACTTTCCTAATTGCAAATTGCGAAATCAAACAATGGTGCGCGCATTATAAGCCTTTAATATAATATTGCCATATGCTTTGTCCAATTTTTTTTTTTGGCATATTCTTGTTTGGCTGAACCCATATTTTTTTCCTAGTTTTTTTTTAATTATTTTTTATTTTTATTTTTTATTGTAGGCTTGGCTGAACCCATAGCTTACGATTACATTTACAGCTTGTTTGGATGAAGAAAGGGGAAGGAAAAGAAGCGGAGGGAGGAGAAGAGGAGGGGAGGGAAGAAGGATGAGTTTTCTTTCTAAATCTCTCCATAATTGGAGGGATCAATTTCCAACAATTTAATCCTTCCTTTTCTCTGCCCTCCAATCCCTTAGTCCCTTTCTCATTTGCTATTCAAATGAAAGATACTCCATCTCTCTTCCCTTCCTTTCCCTCCATTTCCTTCAACCCAAACACACCGTTAGTACTGTAATTGACATGAGAATAATACTGCAATCTCGCAAAAAACAAAATGGTGGTTGGCTAAGCCAGGCCATATTTCATGATTCAAGATTGTTGAACTTTATTATTTCCAAACAATGTAATACATGTACATGTTCTATATTAAAAAAAGTCTAAAAGGTGAAAGTTAAACACTTTAAAAGGCCGATGAAGTTAGGAGTTATTATATATGATTTTGGGATGAAATCTCTTTGGAACTATAGAGTATACACTTTAAGGGCCTGTTCTCATACGTTTATTTTCAGTTCATTTCAGCTCCTAATTTCCTTCTCTTATAAAATATTCATTTTATTTCAGTTTAGTTCAACTGAGTTCAGTCAATGAGAACAGACCCTAATTCGAGATAACATGCGTGGTTCACACCTGTTTTTTAATGTGATCTAAGGGGTTACCTCTCTTATAGCAATATGGTTTTTGGATGAAATTAAACCTCCTTACCTTAAATTTGTAGAATGAACTCTCTCTTAACGACGGGTGCGATCTAGTCCCGTATTTGACAAAGATCCAAAAAAGCCATCTTGTATAGTTTCATAATATATATATTATATGATTTCCTTCTTAAGAAAAATAGAAAAGTATTAAATTATCAAATTATAATAATGCATGTAATTTGATCAACTTATAGAAACTGATATTAACATCACCTTAGAAAGAAGTTAGTGCATGAAAAAATGAGACAATGATTTTAAGGGGTTTATAATAATATTTGTAGGGAGTAATTTTCTTTAGGTAAAGTTACCCTCTTGCTTTGCCATTATGTAATGTTAATTTCTTATTCCTAAAATGTGTCTATTAGTCGTACCAGTTAATTTAATTGACAATTATTAAGAAACAAATTTCTTTTCTGTTTTCAAAAAAAAGAAATTAGTTTGCCTATGCAGATTGAATGCATAATTTTGTTTATGAATTCAGTTTAATTGGTTAATAATTATAGTGTTGAGGTGTCAGATTGGATCTATTATTTGTATGTAATATGTTTATATATACGAAATTAATATATCGAGCAAAGTTTGGTGGAGTTGGTGAGAACTCACCTTGTGACTTCAAAGTCACAAGTTTGAACCCTTGTTTTCAAGTCATCTTGATTTTAGTCCGATTACGTTAAATTTGTTTTTACAGCTCTATGCGGAGCTAATTATAAGTCTAAAGGCAAACTCTTTTTATATCAGCCACATATAAAGATATAGGTGTTATTCACAATTATAATATGGACCAAATATCCTATATAAGAAACCTCTAGTATTGTTATATTGGGCACTCACCAATCAATTAAGCTCTCCATTACAATTCTCTAAACCCTCTTTTCCATAACCAAAAGCAGAAATATGAAGCAATCAATGAGGCCTTTTGCTGTCATTTGTCTAGTGCTCTTTCTTGTTTTGGCCACAGGTACCTAGAAATCTTCCTTCCCTTTTCAAATTTACATGAAGTCATTATTTTGAACTGTATGAAGTATCAAATAAAATTTAATGCATGCCTCACCTAAAAATAAGCTAAGAAAAAATTAAATTGGCATCCTAATTATTATCTTTTATTCATCAAATCTTACTTAGTTTGATTAGTATAGAAAGATAATTGCTAAAATGCTAGTATATAGCACATACACCTTTTATATTATTGTAAAGATGGAGATACATGATAAAGTTGTCTATTCTATTATGTAGTCAATTACATACATAAATTTAACAAGTCTTGGAACATTATATTGAAGATTTTTATTTATTTTTTACTTTATTTGTCACTCAATCGCCATTTTTTTTTTGGGTTAAAAATGTATAGTCGATAAAATCTTGGGACCATAGTGGTCCCAAAAAATATTGGATCAAACTTTGTTTATGTTATATGGAGTACTGATTTATATTACCTTTACGTAATTACTAACAACTGAGTATCTAATTTTTTGTCCTCCTGAATAAATTAAAGAGATTGGAACAAGAGTAGCCGAAGCAAGAACATGTGGATCTCCAAGTCATAGGTTCAAGGGACTGTGTACTAGCAGCAGAAATTGTGAGAATACTTGCAACACTGAAGGATTTCCAGGAGGAGAATGCAAAGGCTTTCGTAGAAGATGCATTTGTAACGGGCCGTGTGTTTAATTAAGCTATAATCATGTGCTCATTATGTTAAATGTGTGCTGCTTAAAATGCTAATTCCATCCTTAACATGTTCTAGTTGAGGTGGATATGGATGGTTGTTGAATAATAAAGTTATTATTGCATGAATATGTTGTTACATGCAACATTGTGTATGTGTATTTTGTTGTACCACTTGTATGTAAGTGACTATTGTAGTATTTACAAATCACTATCAATGAGTTATTATGTACAAGTTGTACAACTGTACTAGATCTTTTAATTTTAAGATGTTCTATCATGTTATGTGTTTCATTGTGGTAATTTTAAATAATAATGTAACAATATTACTCGGTTCAATCACTATCAATGACTTATTATGTACAAGTTGTATAACTGTACTAATTCTTTTTAAGATGTTATAATCATGTTATGTGTTTCATTGTGGTACTTTTATAAAATAATGTAACAATTTTTCCTGGTCCATCGATCAAATCCAAACTCTATCACAATACATATTAACCTAAATCAATGACCTAGTGAATAACTGAATATAATATAATAAAAGAAGATACATTTTAGTAGTCCACCCTCTCTTCGATCTCTTAGTAGACGGAGGAGGAAAGGTGAATCCATCCCAACCTATCCCTAATTCAATTTGACTCATTGATCGTGAAGTGCCCAAAATGGCCTAATTAGTAATTAATTAACTTGAATGAGCCAAATAACACCATTACTACTGAGCACCATATATAGGCTATATTAAAATCTTACATGAAGGCATGACATATACCTCTAAATTAAATCAGCCGAATCTAATTGATCAAACAAGCCAATAGATCCCTTACTATTGGATATTTAAGGAGAAATAGGTTTCAAATTGTCTATTAAAATTGACCATAACCTAGAAAAATTTTGAGAGCAAATTGAACAATTCTGATACAAACCATGACGTTTAATAGCTTTTTTCCATAGTCAATTTATAACTTATGTTTAGGATGATATGAATGACTGAGCTCCAAATTAAATGAGCAAAAAACTAAGGGAATTTGTACCATCATCATGCACATAATAATATGAGTGTGTAACACGTTTACACTCATTAGTCATTACTCCTTGTTTATAACATGCTTTTAAGTCCATGTTAATAAAGGACATAATGTACTCATTTTCACACCTAAATCATACCCATATCCACTTCAATTGGCTCAAGTGTGATGTACCCTCTTGATTATTGACTCTTTTCATCCTTACTCTTTCAATTCAATCTCTCTTTCCCCTTCCCACCTACATAATCACTGTACCCAGCAACATTGTATTATATGTTCCATCGTTTCAAAAGATTTTTACATAAATTTAAAATTTATGTATTACATTGAGTGTCCATAAAATTTATTGTAAGATAAGAAAACTACTTTGTATATTATAAGGCGGAGGACATATTACTTTAAAATTACGTTTACCATTTTAACACATCAACCAAAAATTCAAAAGTAGTTCACATATACTTGTATAAATGTTTGCTGATGTACTGTATTATTATTATTCAAAAATATACATCTCATTCATTGATATAATGATGTAATTAATTATATTTATGATTAAATCCACCTCTAGGACCAAATTAAAGCAAAAATCAGTTGGTTTAGTGTAACATTATCTCTCATGGTCCTATTTGATGTTGATATATCAATTGATTGTTGGTGCGGTGGTGATTAAGAGTACAATAATGACTGTGTATTTAATCCCCTGCAACAATAATTGAAGATAAATGAAATCAAATTACCCATAATTGATCCGCAACCAAAGGATAAATCAAGTGGAAAAAAAAATATGAGGTTGATATTGGATATGGTACTTAGTAGATCTGAAAATTTAACAAAATCATAGGTAATGGGGCCTGCTAGATACTGAATTGATCGTAATAATGCGCGAATAGTAATGACTCGTGAAGCTCCAGGCATTAAGACAAATTTGTACCGTAGATGTGCACCAGCTGATATGTTACTTTTATCATCAACTCAACTTTTTAGGATATAAAGTCCCATTCTTTTTTAAAGTGCCATCAATTAATTAAGTTACAATGCCAAGTACTCATTTAAGTTCTTTTAATTACTGTAATAGGATAGTCCACATTGGCTTGCTAACCTAATTTTCTTTTAGGTTTTGGATGATGGTAAATTCTTCATGGGTTTTAATTAATTGTAAACATCAGTATCATTCTCTCCGTTTTAGGTTAAATGCAGCAGTTTAACTAATAATTTAGGCCCCGTCAAAAAAAAAAAAAAAAAAAACTAATAATTTAGACATTTCCAAAAACTAATTATCATCAAAGGATTATTCATTTGCATTTTATTTAATCAAAGGCTATGTTCTCATCAAGTCATCAACAAAATACACAGCGTTTGCATTTGGTACAAGAAAATAAAATAAAAATGTTGTACGTTTGCATTTTTGAAAATCGGATTATTACATGTATAGTTTGATCATAAACAAAATTTTTTGTATACATCCGATGTACAATAATATTACTATACGTCGAAATAACTATTATCAAATTTAGGGTAATTTTTAGACTTTTTGAATAACTTTTATCAGTACAACATAAATAACTTTTACTAATATCATGGTAACTTATATATACTAACTTTTGATCATTATTTTTAGGTAAAGTTATAGCAGATGTATAATATTTTATTGTACATTTTTAAAAATGTTTGTCTCACCGGTATTGTATAGATAGAGTTAGAATGAAGTTATAAAAAATTGATTGGATAAGATCCATGTATGTACATTTTATAAATTTGAAAATGACTACTAAATTAAAGAATCACACTAGATTTTGAATTTTGTTCTTTTTCCCATATCTAGTTACCTAATTAAAATTCCTTAAAAAATGAAAAAATAAAGTTATCTAATTGACAACTAAGGAAGCTAAGTAAGGAGTAGGTAGGCAATGTTTTCTGTTGAAGTGTATCATCACATGTAAGTGTCCCACATTGTTTGAAGAAGAGAGACTTAAACACTTTATAAATTTAAGGGGCTACTCCTCCTATTACCATATGATTTTGGGATGGAACCTCCTTAGACTTGAGAAGTAAACTCTTTCTCTCTTGGTTTGCGGGTGCGGCCCAAGCCCGCATTACATGGTATCAGAGTCAGACCCATGGTTTGGGACCTTTAATGGCTTGAGTATATTGTCATGCCCATGGTTTGGGACCTTTAATGGCATTAAGTATTCTGGGCCAAGTTAAATTGGATCAAGTGATCCTTGTGTAACGGGACTTTACATGTGAGGGGGAGTGTTGAAGTGTATCATCACATGTAAGTGTCCCATATTGGTTGAAGAAGAGAGACTTAAACACTTTATAAAGTTAAGGGGCTACTCCTCCTATTGCCATATGGTTTTGGGATGGAACCTCCTTAGACTTGTGAAGTAAACTCTCTCTCTCTTGGTTTGCGGGTGCGGTCCAGGCCCGCATTTAACATTTTCTCTATATAAATGACTCTTTATGCAGCCTTGAGTTATATCACAAAAACAAATTAAACTCTCTATAATTTTGTAAACACCTTTTCTCTTTTTTGCTCAACTTTGAAGCAGCTTGTATCAAACAATGAGGCCTTTTACTGCTGTTTTTCTCGTCCTCCTGCTTGTCTTTGCCGCAGGTACAACCATTTTAATTAACTTGGTATATATATGTAGTACATTTTACGAAAAATTACACTAAAGATTACAAATTACATAGTTTAAATGTTCAATGTGTTTTGAGACAATGAGGAGTAATATATTGGAATGTTACTGAGTATGTCGTTTGGTTTATAAGTACACATAATGCAAAACACTACTAGCATTAACGTTGGTAGTTCAAACGAGAAAATCCTAGTTAATCCCGGCCTATGGCCAGTTGGACACGTTATAAAATGTTTAGTAACTTATTTGTGTTGATATAATGTGTCAATAACTTCGCACTAATTTAAGTTTATGAATTATAATTCTCATATCTATAGTACGTGCTCACAAATTAAAAATGTAGCTCATTATTTTACTTAGATAAATTTAAAAATTGTTCATAACTAATTAAAGATTAATTAAACTTAGTCAAGGTACAATCTTGAGAGAAAACTAACGTATCTAATTAGCTTCCTTGGATCGAGTATCTTATCTTTATTTTTTTGAAAAAAAAGGCTAATTAAAAATTTGTGTGTTTGTTTAGAGATGGGACCAAGAGTAGCAGAAGCAAGAACATGTGAAACAGCAAGCCATAAGTTCAAAGGAGCATGTATAAGTAAAAGGAACTGCGAAAATGTCTGTCAAACTGAAGGATTTTCTGGTGGTGATTGTAAAGGCCTTCGTAGAAGATGCTTTTGCACTAAGCCCTGCGCTTAATTACCCTCTAACTATTGATTATATTCGTGCTCCTTAATTATGTATCCTCAATGTATGGGGTGGGATTATAAAAAAATTCAAAAGTTGTTACTGGTATGTTTAATTGTTGCGAAAAATAATGTGTTTGTCGCATGTTGTATCGGGACTACTAGTATGTGCAATAAAATTGTACGTTTGTTGTGGCTAAAGTGGTAGTGTCATAATCGTATGTTAAACATATTTATCAATCGTACGAGAATTTTTTTTTTAAAACCGATTTTTTTGGATGACTAAGATTGATGGATTGGAATTTTGTAAGATTAATAATTTTCTCGAATGATCAGATCAATTTAGAAATAAATCACTCCGTGTGAACTAGGTCATATATGTGAATGATATGGTGGTGATGGTACGTGGTTGATGGAGGAGTTAAAATGAACACAACTACACAAGTGTAAGTTTTAGATGGATATTCCACGGTTTCTAATTCAATGTCATATCATTTTCTTTGAATTACTATGAATAATAACAAGCATGTTAGGGACACCTAAAACTCATTAAATTGAGAAAGCTATCCTTAAAATGTGTGAATAATATACCCTGTAACCCGCAAGTTGTTTATGGTGGGCTCATAACAAAAATTATACAGATGGATCTAGTGAGAAATTGATGTATGATGTATATATCAATGTATATAGCACACAAATAACCAAGTAATGAAGGTTTGGTTTAGTGAGAAATTGATATCCGTATCTCACAACTATGAGGTTATGTGATCAAACCCTACTAAATACATGTTAGGTAGACTGGTAGAGAATTCCCTTACCACCTCCTCCCCCAACTTCCAAACGCTTAGCCCGTTAACAGAGCAGAGCCATGGGGGGTTGGTGGAGGAGGCTCAATGCCCGTGGTCCAATGGGTGAATCATTTAGTAAGGGATTCCACCCATTTATTACCACTCTAAAACCTAAAGTAACAAATACTCCTACCTTCCTCAAACATAAAATGATTTCTTTCCATAGCGGAACCAAATAGATGAAAAGGTAATAGTTATATGATTCTTTTCTCCCCTCTTATTTGTGTCCTTTCCACTATGTTTCTATTGTTTTAATCAAACACTTCCTTAAGATGGGGTATGACCTTTATTGTTATTAGTATTTTTTTTAAGTTAAGAAGAAGGATCCTACTGAGTCGACACCTCTCACAGCTTAGCCAACTTAGCTCCGCAGGTAATCGCTTGAGAGTAGGGGAACGTAAGGGAATTCTCCTACTCCCAAGCATTTTGTAGCTAGTGAGGCTCATACTCGTGATTTCAAAGTCACTAGGTGAGTTCCCCACCAACTCCACCAAACTGTGCTTGGTAAAGCTTGGTGGCTATGGCCTATGGGTAGGAGCCAAGTCTGAAATCTTTGGACCAAACGGTCCATAACACAAATACGCAATACCCTACCTGGACCTGTTGTAGGTTCTAAAACACTAGAAGCCATATCCTAGAGTTAGAAAGATCCAAAAAGACCTTGCAACCTTTTTACTCCCCCTAATCCATTATCCACTATGACTTCAAGAGCTTCCACGCTTACAAAACAATCAATTTTGGGCTTCACTTGGTCAAAAGAAGTAGGCTCATACACAAGCCCATTAGTTTGCTCAATTTTTAATCCATGCCCTTGATCTACTCCGACGTATTATAGACTTATGGTTTTATCGAACTTTGACAGTTTGATGATAATTATGTATTTGGCTAAAGTGTATTTAGAGGTAAGTTTATAACATTGCCAAAATATTTTTTGTACATAATAATAACAAATTATTGTTTTTTTCAAATAATATTAATTAACTTGAAACAAATTGGGCCAAAAAATAATTGAGTTGAATCTAATCAAGGTCAGAAGTTGATCAAGTTTGTAAGTTGAATCAAAATTTGATTATAAAAAATAGTGGAATTAAAATTAACACTTTTTCATCTTGTAGAGTCAGAGTTATACTATTTAAAATCGGATCTGAATCTAACTTGTTGCCATTCCTACTCCAAAGTAATAGTCAATTCTACTAGCTTTCAACAAATTTAACAACCATTCTTTATTTAGAAAGATGTTGAGTTTTTTTTTTTTTTTTTTTTTTTTTTTTTTTGCTACTTGTGATAAACGATTTTGGAGTTTTGGGAGGTAACTAAGGGTCTGTTCACATTTACTAAACTGAGTTGAAATGAACTGAACTGATTGAAGCTGAATTGAACTGATTGGAGTTGAACTGAACTAAACTGATTGGAGCTGAACTGAACTGAACTAAGCTGAAATGAATATTTTATGAGAGAGAGAAATTAGGAGCTGAACTGAACTGAACTGAATTGATTGGAGCTGAACTGAATTGAACTGATTAGAGCTGAACTGAACCTGAAATTAAGTAAATGTGAACAGGCCCTAACTTATGTTGTGAGAGTGACAATCCAAACTCTCT
The DNA here is from genome assembly GCF_001683475.1 of Chenopodium quinoa. Classification (NCBI taxonomy): domain Eukaryota; kingdom Viridiplantae; phylum Streptophyta; class Magnoliopsida; order Caryophyllales; family Amaranthaceae; genus Chenopodium; species Chenopodium quinoa. The sequence goes on along the minus strand of NW_018744626.1, from coordinate 3,110,679 downwards.
TAAAGCCCTGCTCTAAACTTGTTATAATGAATTGGACCACTATGACTTTGATCAGTCTATAGGATCAGATCAAACAAGAGCCTCCCAAAGTCCCATGTTTTGGGCTTTACTGTGTCACTAAAATCAGGCTTGCCTTCTTAATTAGTTCTAAAATCTTGTTACATTTTAATTACAATGAGTGAGTAAAAGATGGTTAACTGATACTCCGTAATTTATACTTCGTATAATTTTTGTTATATTCAATCTCATTTTAGTTCCAGCACTAGTAATACACGGTAGAAAATTGTCTCTAGCTGCTCTACTTAGGTGATAGAGGATTAGAGGATCCATGCAACATACTCCATGAGAGCTACATACGGAGTACATGTGAAATAAGAAATTTACTAATTGGACCTTGTCAAATAAGGAAATGTTCAAACTGTTTTGAGATATAAATAAAGAAACTAATTGAATTAATTTGCGGTAGAAGGAGTTTGAATTTTTTTAGGTTAAATCATGTATATAAATGATATAATGTCATGTATTCAATCCAAGATATTGAGAGTATGTATGTAATGAAACAATCTCAAAGCTAAACTAATACAAAAGCAATATGTATGTATAGCTAAATTTACTTCCTATATTAGTGTTAACAAGCCAAATCGAGGCCGAGATTTGGGAAGCTTGAGCCCAGCTTTTGATACTTTATTCTAACTCAATCTCTAGTCTAGACATTTTTCGCGTTAAAACAAATTTAACCCAAGTTAAAAGTTTAATATTGCTTCTCGTTGTTATTTCTTTTAAGTTTTAAAGAAGAAAATAATACAGCTTAGTTACTTAGTGTCACATGCTGATAATTTCCTCAATGCCTTGACACAATAAGTCCCATAGGAGGCAATCTTCCTATACTTGTATGCCTTACTAATGCATGTAATTGTGGTGCAAATTAATGTCATTGTCTTGGCTTTAGCCTTTAGGTACATCATCTATACTCCTAAGCCCTAACTACATTTTATTGTACATTGCATGCATTAATCATATTTTTATTCTACTGTTATATATTGATTGTATATATCTTTATTATTATTGTAGGCATAACACGGCGTATGTAAGATTAAATGTGTACTAGCATAGTCCTTATAGTGGAGTCTGGAGAGAGAGACATATATACACACATAAACAAGCTAAAAAAACGCACATAATGCATGCACAATGTATAATTATATATAATCTATCGTGTTTGATTACAAATTCTAGGTACAATTTGAAAAATACGGAGTATATATATTTTGATATACAACAATAATAACTTTTGTTTAGATTATAAATTTGTACCAAACTTCAGCATTTTTTTTTTTACACGATAAGCTATGGGAGTGTCTGTGTTCCTAACTTAAGCATATACATGTAAAAATAGACATGATCAGTGATTGACGCATGCTCGATCTATCCCTGTGCAAAGCGACCTTCCCGAAAGTAAATTGAAAAAAGAACGTGTCAAGATATCATGTAATGGAATGTTACGTGTAGATTGTTACACACATAGAGAGTATCAATGTTACATCTGTCAAAGATTTCTACTCATATAAAAGTAACCAATATAGTTTTGTGTTTACTTCATAATTAACCAATCAATTAATACTCTTAATCAAATTAAACCCTCTTTTGCTAGAGTTGGAAAGCTAAGTTTTCAAGGAATGAAGCCAATTGCAGCCTTTCTTCTTATTTTCTTGCTTGCCTTGACATTAGGTATAGCTTCCATTTCTCCCTTTATTGGTTTTGTTATGCAATGTTATAATGCTACACGCATAGTCTATGTTAAATTTATTGCACAACATTACTAGTCGGGCCGAGCTTGCATACATTTTATAAAGATTAGGCTCGTCTTCTCTCAATACTGTAATCTTCTATACCCGAGTTGCAATATTTTCAATATTAAATTGAGGGATTGATCAAAATGTGTCACCAAGTATTAATTCTAATTAGCTTAAATCACTTTGGCTGCTGTTTGATTAATTATTTATTGTTGTAATTGTAATTGTAATTTACTGCCTCTTAAGTATTAGGTTTATTTTTAATTTTTTCCCCCTCTAAATAGGTTTGACGATTTTCTGTGAAAATATTTTGATTTTTTTTTCTTGTTATTTGGTTAATAACAATGTGATTTGCAGAGGGGGTGGGTCCAAGAGTGGCAGAAGGATTCTTGTTTAGAAAGAAATGCAATATTCCAAGTGTAAGGTACAAAGGGCCATGCGCAACTGACTCCGACTGTAACGCCGTTTGCAAATCGGAGGGAATGAAATCTGGAGATTGCCATGGCATTCGTAGAAGATGCCTTTGTTGTCGTCGTTAGACTAAGTACTCTCCCCGTCCCGAAATTAATAGTCATTAATGTAACTAGTAAAACCACATCAATGAAGCTTAGAGGGAGTACGACTATCTATCTATATATCTAGCTAGCTCCATGTACTACCATTGTAACTTTATGTATGTTTCACTACCAAAACAGTATCTTTTCTATGTAATTATCTTAAATCAATTCAATCTAAATAAAGCTCGAAATTCAAGTCAATGAAGCCCTTTGCAATCTTTGTTCTTGTTTGTATTCTTGTCTTGGCATTACGTATTCGATCTTGTCTTTATGATTTGAAGTGACCAGCTATTATTATTAAGTTTGTCAACAATAATTCTTTTTCATATATATGTTGTCTGTAAATCAAGTATAAGCATATTTTTTAGAGTTAAAAAGGTGGAATTAATCACATATTTTGTAATTATAAATAAATTATTTCAGACAGGAGGGATGAGATTCGAAACCGTAGTCTTTTTGTCATCTTGACTTTTAGATCAAATATAATATTTTCTTGTCATCTTGACTCCTAGGTAATTTTTAAAATTAACATTATATATATATATATATATATATATATATATATATATATATATATCAAATTCTAAAAAAGTATCATTTGTTTAGATATTTATATTTCATTATTTAATCTTGTAGCTTTTATAACATAATTAAAAAAAAAATCAAGAAAAGCTACATCAAATATTCTATTATACTTTATATGTAATTATTACTTATATGTAGAAAGATTTAATTTGATTCTTATATAGATTGTTTCAAAAAAAAAAAAAAAGTAAGGACACCAGAAAATAATACGTGTTATTGCTGGTGTGTCTTTTAGTATATAGTTATTGATTAAAACAAACTAGAGTTATTATTACAACCATCAATATCCACACTATATAATAGTGTACTTTGTTACCGTACAAATGACTATGGATATCTATACATACTAGAGGTGATCAATGGGCGGGCCGGGTTTCAAAAAAAAATTGCCCATTTCTCGGGCCAAGCTTCGGGCTAGAAAATGTGTGCCCAAACCCATCCAAACTAGTCGGGTCATACGGGCTTTCGGGTTAATTTTGGGCCGGGTCAAAAAATCAACTGAAAATGCAAAAAAAATCGGGCCGGGCTCTGTGTGATCAACTTTAATACATACGTATATAATTATTTTTTTCTTTTCGAATGAGTCGCAAGGGCAATACAAATTTAATATATATAAATTAAATAAAGTAGGCATTTTTCGGGAGCATTCGACGCGCCACATAAGAAAATGTATTATTTTGACCAATGAAATTTTAGATTAATAATTTATTTTAGAATTAAAAAATTCACTCGGCACCTAAAAAGTGACGAATAAGATTTAAGAATTTTGCCACCTAGGTAAAAATAACGAATAGTGAAAAATTAAAATTAAAATTATTTAAAAAACTAATAATTATCTTTTTTACATATATGGATGTAAATCTTTGATCGTAAATATCTTTAATCTCTCCCTAACAAATATTATAAAAAGTAGATATTAAAAATGTACTCATCGAAACGAATAAAACTAAATCTCATATCACTATGTTTTTCCTTATGTACAAAGAGAAATTTAGAAGATCCCCCCTAATTTTTTTAATAGTTAAAAGATTTTAGATGAGACTAACATTTTGAAACAAAACGAGTATATAAAAAAACGCATTTGCAAAGGACTTATTTTAATCAATAAATAAAATGATTTGTCATTTATTTTTTATTAAGCAAAATTAAAGAATAAGGTTAGGAATTTTATTCAAATATCCGATGAATGATCTTCATATAAAAAAAAATCTTAAATTAATTAAAAAGATTTATTAGAATTCGAGAGCATTCGGCTCGCCACATAAGAATAGGTATTATTTTGTCCAATGAAAAATTAGATTAATAATTTATTTTAGAATTAAAAAATTTACTCGTCGCCTAAACAAAAGTGACAAATAAGATTTAAGAATTTTGACACATATATAGGTAAAAACAACGAATAGTGAATAATTAAAATTTATATTATTAAAATAAAAAAAAACAAATGATTATCTTCTTTAAAAAAAAAAAAAACTAAGTAATAATTATCTTTTTTTACATATATGGATCCAAATTTTTGATCGCAAATATCTTTAATCCCTCCCTACCAAATATTATAAAAGTTTGATTTTAATAATGTACTAATCGAGACGAATAAATCTAAATCTATATAATTCCCCATAATTTTAAATAGCTAAAAGATTATAAATTAGAATAACATTTTAAACATAACGAGTATATTAAAAAAAATCTCATAAGAAAAAGACTTATTTTTATCAATAAAAAATGAAAAATTTCTTGTTTCTCATGGTGAGAAACAAAATTCATTTCTCATGGGGGAATTTTCATGAATAAATCAACAACTTTTTCATTATTGTGGGCTCCACAGTTGAATAAAATTGAATAGAATTTTTGCTTTATTTACGAAAATGTCATTTGTTAAACTGGATCATCCTCATAAAAAAAAAAACAAGATTTGTCATTTTTTTTAATTAAAAATTTAAATTGTCACATAAGCAAAATTAATTAATAAGGTTTAAGATTTTAAATTCAAGCGTCACGTAAAATAAATAAAACAACAATAGATAACTTTAGTGTTAAAATTATAAAATTATCTTATGATATTAGGAATGTTATCCATATATGTAATGAATGGTCTTCATTAATATACAAAATTTTAAATTAAATAAAATGATTTACTAGAACCGTGCATTGCACGGGCTTATATCTAGTATATAAATAAAAGCAAAAGATTTGAACTTCAAGACCTCGTTGGTTTAAATTTAAAAATTTTATTTTCTCTGTTCTTTCTTTAATTAATTTGTCAATAAAATTTTCTAAATTACTTTTCATATATACAACATAATATAGTCATATACTCATATTGCTTTTTATTTATTGATTCGTCTTAATAAATATAGTCATATACTCATATTGCTTTTTATTTATTGATTCGTCTCAATAAATAGTAGGTTCATTATTGATGATCAATAGTTATGATTTTTTTTTTTAACTAACTAGCCTATAAGAACACGAGGCACGTGCTATTACTGATTTCTATTTAATTTTTAAATATACAAGCTTATTACAATTAAATACATCTTCTATTTAGAAATAAAAATGTACAAGATTACAATTAAATGCATCTTCTATTTTTTTTTTTTTTTTTTTTTTTGATACCTTGCATCTTCTATTTAATACCAAGTATTTACTCAGTAAAAAATACAAATCGGAATGGGAAGAAGGGGAAGGAGCCCTTGATCCGCATAAAATAACAAAATAGAAAAATTAATTGTCTATGAAGGGGTCTATTTGTTATGGTTACGTTGTTTGTTTTGTGTCGTAAAGGCAATATAATCTACAACCCTGTTAGTTTCTCAGTATGCAAATGTGTTTTTGACCAAAACAAATTGACTTTTACATGTCAATAATTATATCGGTGTAAACGAGTCAAATCATATACTAGTGTATACTTATAGTGGAGTTAACATAAATAATAAGCTATTAAGAAACACACGCAATGTGACAAATAATGTTATTTATAAATTATCTGTATGATTTATCTTCTTTGTTTTGAATCTCTATATAATTAGAAATGTAAAAAGAAATGGAATTAATTAGTGATAAAGTATATTAACCGATCCTAGGCTTTAACCATAGCCAGGACTTAGGAGTTCAAATCTCACTCACCCCCTCTTTCAAGTGAAATATTTCACCCAAGGTATGTGAATAAGGGCTCATGATGCATCTAAATTTCAAACTCAAAGAGCTCTCATAAGAGGGAGTGTGATTAGAGAATATAAACTGATATTAGACTTTTAACCATCAATTCAATGAGCAGATAATAGCCAGACTCGAGACCAACCAACTCTGGCTTGTCCTTTGTCGAGAAATGAACATTTACAATAAAAAAATAAAGATTTTCTAACTAAACATATTTTACCATAATTTTGTATTTCTCAATAATTAAATGTTCATTTTCATGCCGCATGATGTTCATTCTTATACAAAAAATGTTCATTTTGATATAGTATGATATTCATTCATATAAAATAAATGTTCATTTTCATGTAGTATGATGTTCATTCTTATAAAATAAAAATATATATTTTCTTTTTTAATTATTACAAATTTTGTGTTTTTCAGTTGTGTAAAATGTTCGTTTTTATAGTAAAGGATGTTCAACTAACATTAGCATTAATAATATTAGACATTAGCATTTTGTTCATTATTAAAAAAAAAAAGTATTGTTGATTTATTTAACAGGTATTAAATTATACTACGTATAATTCAGCAAATTGCAAGATATTCATTCAAGAGAATTGAACAAATCAGGCATTTCATTTGAAGCTTAAAAATGTTGATGAATAAACAACAACACTATATGTTCATTTTCATTTACAATTGAAATGTTCAATTATATAATATTAGATGTACAATTTTTTATTTTTTATTTTATTTTTTATTCTAGTTACATAGTCTCCACTACTAGAAAAAAAAATCCCAAATCACCCAAAAATCCTAAATTGGGCTATTTGGGGCCCGCTACGATCCACACCCAAATCCACGATCCATTAGAGTCGGAGTCGGATAATCTGTTGGAGCCGGACATTTGTCGGATTCGGATTTTTTTTGTAGGATTCGTTTCTGACCCTCCTCCTACTCAGAGTCAAGTTATTTTAATGGAGTTGAAGTCGAATTACTTTTTTTACGAACTCAGAGTGGACATTTTTCCTCGGATCAGGACGGGGTATAGTCGGATCCTGATGGAATTGCCATCCTTACCTCTAAGTCTCTAACAATTAGATTAGTTAATTTATTACAAATGCTATATTTTGCAAATAGAAAACAATTATATACTTTGTATTGTTTAAATTATAAATTGTACTCCGTACATATTTTTAAACATACTTGTACTGTATAATTAATTAATAAGACATGACCGATTGGCAGTATGAACTATTTCTATGCAAAGCCGCCTCCCAAAATAAAAAAAAATGGAAAAAAAGACGTGTCAAAATATCATGTCATGGTATGTTACGTGTAACTTGTTGCACACATGGAGAGTACCAATGTTACACTTGTCAAGGATTCCTACTCATATAAAAGTAACCTATAGCTTTACTTCATAACCAAACTAATACTCTTAAGCTATTTTCTAAATCAAATAAAACTCTCTTTTGCTAAAATTTCAAGGGAAGTCAATAATGAAACCATTTGCAGCCTTTGTTCTTATCTTCTTGCTTGCCTTGACCTTAGGTATAGCTTCCATTTCTCCCCTTATTAATTTTGTTATGTAATGTTATAATGCTACAAGTATATTCTATGTTAAATTTTGTATGCATTGTATATAATGTGGATTTGTAGGAAAATTATACTCCCTCCATCCCCTCTATTTTTAATAGTCAAAATTAATAGCCTATTTCTACTTAAAGAGTATTTTTTGATAAAATTACCCTCTCTTTGATCATTTTATTTTACGTACTTTTGTCATCATTTTCAAAACTTTCTTCCTCCTTCTATTTAATAATTAATTTCACATCTTTTCTATCTGTTTATCTCGTTCTAATCTCACATACATATTTATAGTCTCAATCATTATTTTATCAAGAAATCTACAAATACGCCATTAAATACGCCATTAAATAAGGGACGGAAGGAGTAAAATATAATATAATGTCACGAAGTATTAATCTTAATAAAAAAGACCCTTAGCGATAATTTGTTAAAAAACTTACTCCGGCGACAAATTGGTAAAAAAAAAAAACTAACCTTAAGCGATAATTTGATAAATAAAATAATCTCAGGTGACACTTAACCGATAAAATACAAAAAATTTCGATAAATTACTCGCGAATGCTTAATATAGTTCGTTTTTCTTGTTATTTTACCAACCTTTTTTTACGGAAATAACAATTTGAAGAAAAAAAAACGTTAAGTATCAATTTTCACTTAAGTTTCATACCCTTATTAACGAAATTTTTTAAAAAGGGGTTGGAAATAAAAAGGGATGACATGTAAATTTAATATTTTAAATGGAAAAAATAAATTTAAGAACACAAAAATAAATTAAAATAGGATTTTTAAAGAGGTTGTCGGAAAAAAAAAATAGATTTTTGGTTAAAATGTCGTCGGAGTTTATTATTTTTACCAAATTATCGCACATTGTTAGTTTTTTTTACCAAGCCGGAGTAAGTTTTTTTATTTACCAATTGGCAAAATTATTTTAATGTCAATTATTTCCTCCAATTTTGTGGCTAATAAAAATGTGATTTGTAGAGGGTGTGGGGCCAAGAGTGGCAGAAGGATTCTTGGGAATTGGAAAGAAATGCAAAGTTCCAAGTAAAACAAAAAAAGGGCCATGCGCAAGTGATTCCAACTGTGACGCCATTTGCAGGTCGGAGGGAATGAGAGCAGGAATTTGCCATGGCTTTCGCAGGAGATGCCTTTGCTGTCCTCATTAGGGTTCCATCATCGACTATGATGACTTAAGTACTCTCTCCGTCTGAAATTAATAGTCATGTTTGAACTGCCGTTCAAACTAACTAACGTAACTTGAACTGCCGTTCAAACTAACTAATGTAACTTAAATCGGACCGATGAAGTTAGAGAGTACCATTATCTATCAATCTATCTAGCTCCATGTACTGGCAATTTGTTTACCTTATATATTCTGGTCTGAATGAGTTGTTTTTCTAGCTAGTTTCTATTAAAGTGTTGTATGAGAGTTGTTTTTCTTGTAAAATTAAAGTGTGCATCATGAATGGAGCCATGTAGGCGTTACCTTTGAGTAATATATTTCCTACGAACTCACATAAATTAAATGTGTTAAAACTTAAAAGTTCCTTATATAAGTAATAACAGTTCATACAATTAAAGGTCGATTGATCATGAATTCATGATCCTAACTTATAAACGAGTTGAATTGAGTATAAATTTGATCGGCCTATTTCATCAGTATACGTGAAGCTATTACCTAATATTAAAGCTCAATTCTGTTTAAAAGTTGTAATTTTTTTTCCTAAATTTAGTTTAAATGTTACAATTTAGTGTTTTTTTAGTATAATAAATGTTAAATGGTCATTTATACAAAGGTTGAGTGGGAACTTAATTCTATTGCAAGTCATGATTTAATGAAGATGCTTAAAAAAACTCAATGATATGGAGTATGTGTCTTGGGAATTGTCCAACTGACTATTCTACCAAACATTCACCGTTCAAGAGTTTTACTACGTAATAAATTGAAAAATGAACAGGATTTTACGTGCTTATATTTTACGGAGTATAAACTAAAGGTGTATATTTTTTTTTTTTTTACTAAAATTCGTTTGCATACTTTTTGTAGTCTGCATGACTATTTTATTTTATTTTTTCAAAAACCTAAAATATATATGCACATTTATGCTTCTTAGTTCTTACGGAGTACTATTTAACGAATAATTTTACTTTTTATTTTTTCAAAAACCCAAGTTAATTTAGGCTTTTTTTTTTTGGCACTCAAATACCACTTATCACTCAACTAATTAACGAAATAATTGGAATGGCTGATTATTTTATTTATTTGTAGCTAACTAGGTTTTTATGGTTTGGCTTTTTGCTAATTCAATTAAAGAACAAGTTGGAATTAGTGACAAAAAACTTTAACCATTTCACTTAATAAATGTTAATGAACTTTATCAAAGATATTAATTATTAAAGTCATAGATCAATGTACATGTAAATTTGATGCGGTATTATCAATTCGGTAACACAATTTTTCAGTGATACACAAAATAAATCAAACATCAAAGGAATGTGATGTACTAATAAGAAATAACTAAACTTTTATAACTTTTATTATCACCACGTATATAAAACCATAAATTATGAGTACATAAATTATTTTTATAATATAATTCTATATATATAGCTCGCTCCTAATAATATGCAACCTTTAAAACTATGTACCCACCTATAAGAGGTGGGTAGCTACTTCAAACTTACTAACAAATAAAATACTACGAGTAGTAGTAGACTAGTAGAGTACTATTAACATTAACATCATAATTTATTTAAAATCTCACTAATATGTTCTAAAAATCCTAGAGCTAGATAAGATAATTACGACTAATCCATACTTAATTAGCATGAGTATGAGATGAAGTACGACTACCACTAATGCACTCTGCCTTAACAAGACCTTGAATAAGAGCATTCTCAATTTTCTCAAGGGCTGAGCAAAATTCTGCACTAAAAGAAATCTTGTGATTCTTAAATAATTGTTGAAGATCCTTCAAGGCAGCCTCATCATCGGCGGGTGGTGATCCGGGACCGGAACTTGGTGCACCAGGGAACGGAAAGATTGGGAACTTAGGGTGTGGGAAAGGGAAGCCAGGACCGGAACTTGGTGCACCAGGGAATGGGAACTTAAACCGGGGGCCAGGGTGTGGGAATGGAAATGATGGGAAGCCGGGACCGGAACTTGGTGCACCAGGATGTGGGAATGGAAATGAAGGGAAGCCGGGACCGGAACTTGGTGCACCAGGGAATGGGAACTTGAACCCAGGGCCAGGGTGTGGGAAAGGGAATCGAGGATGTGGGAAACCGAACCCAGACCGGCCAAACCCCCATTCCGGGTTTGCAGCTTGAGTCTGGGCAAATGTAGTTTTTGCTAGGAAGAGAGTAAGGAGAATAGCTACTAAGGTAATCTTCATTTTTTTTTTTCTTTGGATTGTGAGTTAGGGTTTTTTTGTTTCTCTTTTGCTGTGATATGATGAGTGATATTTTGGAATGAAGGTTGAAGGGTATTTATAATGTTAATGAGGGTGATTAAGGTGAAGATTATCTCTTAAAACATTTTTTTTTATTTTACACCAAAATAAATTATCTTTTAGTTAGTTAGTTGAGAATGAGATATAGTCGAGGTTAGTTCCATTTGCAGAGTTTCGAGTGTATAGTGGATTAATATGGTACACATACATACATATTATTTGTTTTGATGTAACTTTATCAATTTACTAATTAAGTACATACTTCAGTTTAAAACTGCTGTCATAAAAAACATTAAAAAATTAGAAAGTTGTGTGATAATTAAGTTTATTGATTCATTTAATCGTATAATTGTACTTTTTATATTAACTTATAAACTTTTTTTTTTTTTTACCAATATACTAGTTATCTTTTCTACGTAGTTATCAATGCATGTTATGTTTGTATCAACAAACACTATCATGATTAATTAGTTGATTTCATATGCATCCATGTTTAGATATATATCGCCACAGTATATTAATCTTTTTTATAAATTTGATAAGGTTAATATAACCGTTGACCATAATTGAATGGATTGTTGTAGCCCCCTTGATCGGTTATTTGTGGATCGGGAGTCATGAATTGCTCTTTTTATTTATGTTATTATGTAGTATAATTTATTAAATATTACTAAAATAAAACGTGTTGATGATGTCATCAATTCCTTAAAGTGTTTTACGTGTTATGGCTCTCATTAAAAAGTTTCCCTCCAAATTTACTTATTGTTGTAAACTTCTTAGTCCTTACTACCTCTAAATCTTTTCAATATACAACAATATTAGATATTGATAGCTAATTATTATACATTTTTTAGCTTATACTCTAAACATATAAACTCAATAGATGATGAAACATTAAATACATTTTGTATAACAATCACTTTAGAAAACTTTACATAACATTGTAGTAATTATTATAATGCAACAGTAAATAATACGAAGAAATAAACATTTTAAATAGGACTATGTACATGTTTTTTTTAATATTTATATACCAACTTTATTAATTTTTTTTAAAAAACCAAGCCATATTAATTTTAAAATGATATCAACAACAAATTAAAATATATAAAAAAAATATGAAAAAATTACTTATCACCACCCTGCAACACGGGTACTATACTAGTACGGTCTAAATTTATGGATCCGTACGTATTCATGAACTGCTCTTTAATTGGAAGCTATTTTTGTAGGGAGTTTATTTTTGAACAATTGAATGATATGATGAAGTTAGCCCTACGTATATATAAGGGTTTGTTGTAGTATAGCTCATCGGTTTATTTCTTTTAGGCCAAGTTTAGAAAAGGTTTTTTTTTAAAAAGAAACTTATGGATGACATAATCAAATTGGGTTAAGGAAAGTTTAAGAATTTGTTGTTTTACCAAAACTTATCTAGATACGGAGCAATTGTTTTTTACTATCGCAAATGTTTTTTTTTTCTTTCTTTCTTTTTTTTTTTATCAGATCTTTTTTTTTTTTAAAATTGAAGTTAAGTATGTAAGTCAGTAAGTATATACGTCTCAGAAAATTACTCCGTAATAATTAAATTGTAATTTATAATATTTTCTAACGATTCATTTCTTTAGCTCACATTGTGTACCATACTACCATATCATGTACTCCGTAGTCATATAAACAAAGATAAGTATAACTTAAAATTTCACTAACTTATTTTTAAAAACTACTCCGTACTTTTCTTTTTTTTGTGTGAAACTAAGCTAAAGCAAGACAATATGTTTCTTATCATTTTGTTACATAATTGTGATTTTGATAGATACTCGAGCTTTAGATTAACCCCCTCTTCTCCGGCTAGGGAATTGCTAGATTTTTCACATTCAATTTTTATAGGCTTTTAATTTATTGATTTATATTTAATTTGAGTTAATAATCTAGATTTTTTTTTTTTTTTTTTTTTTTTTGGTACTCCAACAATTTTTCCAACCGTGTTATTATACTCGTAATTATAATGACAATACTTATTTTATGTTTGTTAAATATGGAATAGAAAATAAAGAGAGATGAGGGAAGATTGTTACGTTGTATTTCATATTCCATCTAGTACGGGATATATATAATGTACATTTCCTAGGGTTCCATCAATGGATAAGACCAAATACCCAACTCTAGAATATTCTAGATTGTACATGGGATAATAGTCATCCATATTTAGATATTATCATAACACTCCCCTTGGATGACTATATATTGAATAAAACAATAACTAACATTTACTACAAAACCTGTACAAAATAATACACTATAATGCGCATAAGATGCTGCCTCATTAAAAACCTTACCAGGAAAACCCAGTGGGAAAAAACCATGGTTAAGGAAAAAAGAGTACAGCGCGCATTAACTCCCCATCATGACTACATCACTTGAGATCTTTAAGACGACGCAATCCAATGCCGTAAGCTAACTTTTTGAATGTTGTTGTCGGAAGAGCCTTAGTAAATAAGTCTGCTAAATTCTCACTTGAACGAATCTGCAATACATTTATATCTCCATTCTTCTGAAGATCATGAGTGAAGAAAAATTTGGGTAAGATGTGCTTTGTTCTGTCGCCTTTGATGTATCCTTCCTTAAGTTGAGGAATACAAGCAGCGTTATCCTCATATAAAGTTGTTGCTGCCTCTTTCCCAGATGATAAACCACAAACTTCTTTTATATGTTGAACTACCGACCTTAACCATACACATTCACGACTAGCCTCGTGAATTGCTAAAATCTCCGAATGATTGGAAGAAGTAGCTGCAATAGTTTGTTTCATGGAACGCTAAGAAATGGCAGTACCACCATATGTGAACACATATCCAGTTTGTGACCGACCATTATGAGGATCAGATAAATAACCTGCATCTGCAAAACCAATCAAATTTTCTTTGGACAACTTTGGGAAAAATAAACTCATATCCTTTGTACCTTGAAGGTAACGAAGTAAATGTTTAATCTCATTCCAATGCCTTCGGGTTGGACATGAACTAAACCTTGCTAATAAATTAACTGAAAATGATATATCAGGTCGTGTATGACTTGCAAGGTACATTAGTGCTCCAATTGCACTAAGATACGTTACTTCAGGACCAAGAATTTCTTCATCATTTTCCCAAGGTCGAAATGGATCTTTCTCTACTTCAAGTGATCTTACAACCATAGGGTTGCTCAATGGATGTGCTGTATCCAAAGAAAATCTTTTAAGAACCTTTTCTATGTATGTTGATTGATGCACAAGGATTCCATTCTCTAGGTGCTCTATTTGTAACCCCAAGCAGAATTTTGTCTTTCCTAGATATTTCATTTCGAACTCTTTCTTTAAATAATTGACAGTCACTGAAATCTCTTCAGGAGTTCCAATGATATTCAAATCATCAACATACACTGCAATTATAACAAATCCTGATCCAAATTTCTTTATAAAAATACATGGGCTGATAGGATCATTCTTATAACCTTCTTTCAACAAATACTCACTTAGACGGTTATACCACATACGCCCAGATTGTTTCAATCCATAAAGAGATTTGTTCAATTTAATACAAAAATGTTCTCGAGAACTAGATTTTGCTGCTTCCGGCAGCTTGAATCCTTCTGGGAGCTTAATGTAAATGTCATTATCCAGTGGGCCATATAAATAAGCTGTGACTACATCCATCAAACGTAAGTCAAGTCCTTCTCTTATTGCCAGACTAATCAAAAATCTAAAAGTAGTTGCATCCACCACAGGAGAATATGTCTCCTCATAATCAATACCAGGTCTTTGTGAGAATCCTTGTGCAACTAAGTGTGCCTTATATTTTACAACTTCACCCTTTTCATTTCTCTTTCGCACAAAGACCCATTTATATCCCACTGGCTTTACACCTTCAGGTGTACGGACTACTGGTCCGAATACTTCTCTTTTTCCAAGAGATTTTAATTGTGCTTCAATTTCTTCTTTCCATTTTGGCCAATCATTTCTTTGTCTACATTCTTCAATAGATTTTGGTTCATGATCCTTATTATTATCCATAACATCTAATGCTACATTGCATGCAAAAACATCATCGACGTCGATTTGATTTCGGTTCCATGTAATTTCAGACATGATATAATTTATTGTAATTTCTTCATTATCAGGTACCTGAATTTCTTCTTGTATCATGTCTAAAGTCTCTTCTGGAGATCCTTCGGAAATTGTTTCTTCAATTTGACCATCATCAATCAATGCTCCTTTTCTTTTCCGAGGATTCTTATCTTTGGAACCTATTGGTCTTCCACGTTTTTGGCGTGGTTTAGACTCATTAGAAATTTTATTTTGTCCTTCCGGGACATCTATTTTAAATGGAGCATTAATAGCTGGAATATGCGACTTGGTCACTCTTTTTGGGTCAGCAAACGAGTCTGGCAATTGATTCGCTAAACTTTGTAAATGAATTATCTTTTGAACTTCCAGTTCACATTGTTTAGTTCGAGGATCAAGATAGGATAATGATAATTTATTCCATTTAATTTCATTTTCCAGCTCTCTCTTTTCTCCCCCTAATGTTGGGAAAAGTGACTCGTTAAAATGACAATCTGCAAAACGCGCCGTAAATAAATCCCCTGTTGTAGGCTCAAGATATTTAATTATTGACGGGGATTCAAACCCAACATATATCCCCATCCTCCTTTGAGGACCCATCTTAGTGCGTTGTGGTGGAGCTATTGGAACATAAACCGCACATCCAAAAATTCTTAGATGGAAAATATTTGGTTCCTGACCATAAACCAATTGTAAATGGGGAGAACTTGTGATAACTTGTTGGCCTAATGCGAATTAGTGCTGTTGCATGTAATATAGCATGTCCCCAAGCAGAAATTGGGAGATTGAATTTCATAAGCAATGATCTAGCAATTAACTGAATACGTTTTATTAATGACTCTACTAGACCGTTTTGTGTATGAACATGTGCTACAGGATGTTCAACATTTATCCCAATGGACATGCAATAATCATTAAAAACTTGAGATGTAAATTCACCAGCATTGTCAAGCCGAATAGTCTTAATGGGAGTATCTGGAAAATGTGCCCGTAACTTAATCAATTGGGCAAGTAGTCTCGCAAACGCCAGGTTACGAGTTAATAACAAAGACACATGTGACCATCTAGCTGATGCATCAATTAAAACCATAAAATATCTAAATGGTCCACATGGGGGATGTATGGGCCCACAAATATCTCCTTGTATACGTTCCAGAAAACTAATTGATTCAAAATTAATTTTAGCTGGTGATGGGCGAATAATCAACATGCCTTCCGAGCAAGCAGCACATGAAAAATTATTATGAAGAATCTGCTGGCTCTTCAAAGAATGTCCACATGAATTCGTAATTATTTTTCGCATCATTATTGAACCGGGATTAGGGCTGGAAAAAACTGACCCGAACCGAAAACCCGACCCGAACCCGATCCGAAAAAGCGGGTAAGGGTTGAGGTTTCCGACCCGAAAACTTAAATGGGTCGACACGAACCCAAACCCGAAATAAAATGGGTTAGGTTAAGGTTGAAAATCTCAACCCGAAAACGACCCACTTAAACCGAAATAAATTTCAGGTCAAAATCAGGTCGGGTCAACCCGAACCCGACCTGATAACCCGAACTAATTTAAGTAAGAAAAAGAAAAAAAACGTAAAAAGCTTATTAAGCCCAGCCCAAATTCACAAAGAGGCTTCCATATATAAATTCAATACCCTAAATGAACTCATTTCCCCTCATTGATCTTCAGCCGTTTTTCCCCTCACTTATCTCTCTTTAATTTTCTCTCTCCTCAAAAACTCATTGTTGAATTCGACAGAGGTAGTTCCGTTAAGCCCAACTTTACCATTGTCATTTCCTTGACGGCTTGAATCCTTCACTCCTCCACGAATTCCTCTCCTTCATCAAAGGTATCTTGCTTCTTAATTTATTTTCTGTTTTTTTTTTCGTGTTTTTTATATGCTAGTTTTGTTTATTTTCTAATTCTTCTTTTGTTAATTTTATATTTACTTGCTTCCGTTTATTTTAGTTTTTTACATGCTAATTTTCGAGTGTTATTACTAAATTCTGATGTTAAATGTTGTTGATTATGTTATTATACGGTTGTTTTTGCTAATTTTTTATTGTTAATGCTAATTTTTATTGTTAAATGTTGTCTATGTTATGGTGATTCTTGCTAATATTTGTTGTTTACTTTTGTTTATCATGAGCATGCATGTTTTAATTTAGATCTTACTAGTTAGATCTAGAAATATAGTCTGATTTAGAATTGCATGTTTTAATTATGTTAGTGTTGTTTTTCTTTATAGGTTTGGCAGCAAGAAGTAGCCCACCCATGTTCAATTGGAAATGTTGTGGATCAATTTTGAAGCTTGAGGTGGTGAACAAGGATGACAACCATGACAAATTGACAGTCCCAACATCGCCCGATCTTAATCCAAATGAAAATCTTATTGCATCTTCTATTATTTTTTGAAAACTGTAATTTGTGTTATTAAAACTTTATCTTTGGTTTGTAATTAGTGAATTACAATTTTTATTGGTTTATTATCGTTAAGTAGGATTGTTACTTTGTTACACTAAGCTATTTAATTTTGGTTTGAATTAAAATGCTTAACCTGAACAACTTGTATTTGAAATGAAAAAAAAGTTATTCAGGTCAATTTTGGGTTAACCCAAACCTGAATATATCAGGTTTGGGTCGGGTTAATTTCAGGTCCAAGAAACCTGATTTTAACCCAAATAAAAAATCAGGTCAAATAAGGTCAATTTCGGGTTGACCCGAACCTGAAAATATCAGGTTCAGGTTAGGGTTTTCAACCCGAAAAATTAAATGGATCAGGTTCGGGTTGGGGGTAGCTGACCCGAAATTTAGGTGACCCGAACACGAACCCGACCCGACCTGATCCATTTGCCAGCCCTAACCGGGATGGCCTAACCGGTCATACCAAACAACAAAATCATTAGTAAACTTCTGGTTTACTATAGCATGAGCTTCAATAACATTGATTTTTGTGTAGTACAAACCACTAGAGAATATAGGTAGTTTCTCCAAAACATGTTTTAAGCCTTGAGTTATATTTGTGATTTGAAGGAATTCGTTATTTTCTTCATTGATTGTCTCAATATGATAACCATTGTTGCGAATATCCTTAAAACTTAATAAATTTCTTTGAGACAATGGGGAGTATAAAGCATCAATTATTTTAATTTCAGTTCCCCAAGGCAACTTTATAGTGGCTCTTCCGGAGCCCTCAATGATATTTGTACTACCCGATATGGTACTTAAATTAATCCTTTTCATCATCAAATGAGAGAAATATTTTTTATTTTTAAGTATTGTATGTGTAGTTGCACTGTTAGCAAGACATAATTCTTCACCATTCATAGCAAATTGAACTTGAGTAATATCCATGTTTTTCATGAAATAAAATACATGTCAAAATATTAAGCATAAAAATAAAGATGATAAAACAAATAAATCAATAAAAACACTCAAATAGTTCATAAATTTATAAAGCAAAAATCCTTATTACAACGAAAGAAATAAACTTAAATAAATTACTTGAATAAGCAAACATAAGTCTAATACTTAAAACTGACATAATACAATATAATTTTAATTATTCCCTTCTGGGGCAGTGAAGAAATCGGCAACTTCTAAATGAGTTGTACTGTCAAAATCAAAATTATTCCCTTCAGGGGAAGTAAGGAAATCACCAACATCAAATTGATTGGCATTGCCAAAATCAAAATCACCTTCACCATCTTCAAGAACAAGGTTTGCCTCAACTTTCTTTCCTTTCTTCAATGATTCTTGGTAAAGTTCAATAAGATGCTTTGGAGTTCTACAAACCCGAGACCAATGACCTTTTCCTCCACAACGGTAACATATATTGTTATCACTTTTCTCTTTTTCATCCCTACGTTCCCACTTCTGGTGGGAATGTGAGTTTGTGAAATGACCTCCACGACCTCTACCATATCCACGTCCACGACCCCGGTCGCGCCATTGGCCACGACCACGACCTCTACCTCGACCACTACTGCTGGAATGGTCCCTGTTTTTAGTTTCTTTTCCGTTATGGGTTGTCACATTCGCTTCAGGGAATGGAGTAGAGCCAGTAGGATGTGATTCGTGATTTTTTCATTAACAACTCGTTATTTTGCTCAGCCACAAGAAGACAGGATATTAATTCAGAATATTTTTTAAAACCTTTTTCTCTATATTGTGTCTGCAGGACAATATTATTAGCATGGAAAGTGAAGTATGTCTTTTCAAGCATTTTTGCATCAGTGATATTTTCTCCACATAATTTCAATTGAGAAGTTATTTTAAACATAGCTGAGTTATATTCACTAACAGATTTAAAATCTTGCAATCTCAAATTTAACCATTCATAACGAGCTCTAGGGAGTAACACTGTTTTTTGGTGGTCATACCTTTCCTTTAGATTACTCCAAAGGATTTGTGGGTCATTCGCCTTATCTTGAGGTGTTGCCTTATTAGCCTCTTTTATTGTTTCACCAAGCCCTTTAGCATCCAGGTGTATTTCAGCATCTAACACCCATGATAAATAATTCTTTCCAGTAATATCAAGGGCCACAAATTCCAGAAAAATCATGCTCTGTATTCGTTATATATGTTGATATTCCAATAAATAAGCATGCAAAAATTGATAAATGTTAAATTATAATTGTTATGGGCTGCGATCATAATAATAATATGGGATTCTAGATAAATGTTTGAATGGTGCTGATAACGTGTTAAATATGGAATAGAAAATAAAGAGAGATGAGGTTCCATCAATGGATAAGACCAAATACCCAACTCTAGAATATTCTAGATTGTACAT
The DNA here is from genome assembly GCF_001683475.1 of Chenopodium quinoa. Lineage (NCBI taxonomy): Eukaryota > Viridiplantae > Streptophyta > Magnoliopsida > Caryophyllales > Amaranthaceae > Chenopodium > Chenopodium quinoa. The sequence continues at coordinate 3,090,666 of NW_018744626.1, read as the reverse complement.
GGGATAATAGTCATCCATATTTAGATATTATCATAACAAGTTAGCATATTTATTTTTCACATTACATTTTAAGTAGGATCTTCGAAGAGCTTGATTTATGATTAATAAGAATTAAAACATGAGTAAAATAGGGTATCCTGATCTAAAAGTAACCAACCATTAAATATGAATGTAGAATCCATTGCTATTAAACCAAAAATGAGGTTTTCAATCCATACCTCCCTAAACCTGCTTCTCAAAAATAAATAAAATATGAATTAACTCTCCTATTAGCTAGCCTCTTAGAGTCTTAGATAATATAGCAAACATTGAACCCTAATGTTGAGCAGAAAACAAGCTAATAAATTTAACGAACAGTTTAATCTAGCTAATATTTTGATTTGACTAATCATCAATCATGTTTCATGTATAACTAAGGGAACATTATATTATATTAAATTAAAGAATTAAATCGTTCTAATTGCAATCGACAAGTATGACAAACATCAATCTAGAAAAGTATTCCCACACCACTAACATACACCAAGCATAATACAATACTTAAAGAAAAGAAAACCAATACGAAGCATATACTAATGCCTTATTATTATCATCAATAACCCATTTAAATTGGATAAAACTAAGGATTTTATCATTTTCTACACGATTAATTTGAGCATTTATACATGATTAATTAGAGCCATAAAACCTTGTTTATTAATAATACGACACATATTTACGAAAAGAATTGTGAAATTCGCACACCTAATTGATTTGACTGTCCATCTCGCGTTACATGGAGACATCAAATTTATTGATATCAAATCGAGGCATAGAGTTGAAGAAATCTTACTTGAAATATTATAATAACAATAAGTAAAATAAAAAAAAAAAAAAAAAAATAGATAGCATAAATTAAAAGATCATTACGTAAACAAAATGCCCCCTAAAATTATTAATACCATATATTAAAAATCATTATAATGTTACATATAATGCTCTACGTACCCTATCCTATCAATAATCCTGAATAATTTGCTCATCAAAATAAATAAATACTAACATCATGATTATCATGATTTATTCAAAAGCTTTAAATACTATGTTCTAATTAATAAATGAACTCCAAATCAAATATCAAGTGCGAGTAGATGCTTTCTAAGAAGGAGGTGGAGGACTACCACTAGAGCATACTGCCTTGATAAGATCTTGAATAACAGGATTCTGGATTTTCTCAAGGGCTGAGCAACAATCCGGACTTAAGGAAATCTGATGATTCTTAAACAAGTTTTGAAGATCTCCCAAGCAAGCCGCTAACCCATCATTCGCTGGTGGTGGACTACTCCCACCACTGCTTGGTGCACCGGGGCTAGGAAATGGGGGTAGTGAGGGGAGTGGAGGGAGCTTTGGAAGGGAAGGAGCGCTAGGAGGGCTACCGCCGCTGCTTGGTGTACCAGGGAATGGGGGGAGTGGAGGGAGCTTTGGGAGAGAAGGAGCGCTAGGAGGGCTACCACCGCTAGGAGGGCTACCACCGCTGCTTGGTGTACCAGGGAATGGGGGGAGTGGAGGGAGCTTTGGGAGAGAAGGAGCGCTAGGAGGGCTACCACCGCTGCTTGGTGTACCAGGGAATGGGGGGAGTGGAGGGAGTTTAAATCCGGGGCTAGGAAATGGGGGTAGTGAGGGGAGTGGAGGGAGCTTTGGGAGAGAAGGAGCGCTAGGAGGGCTACCACCGCTGCTTGGTGTACCAGGGAATGGGGGGAGTGGAGGGAGCTTTGGGAGAGAAGGAGCGCTAGGAGGGCTATCACCGCTACTTGGTGTACCAGGAAATGGGATTGGAAAATTAAATCCGGGACCACCATCGTTTGGTGGCCCAGGGTTTGGGAAATTAAATCCAGGGCCAGGTTGTGGTAAACCGATAGGTAATCCAGGACCATTATCGCCACCATTTGGTGGTCCAGGGTTTGGGAAATTAAATCCAGGGCCAGGTTGTGGTAATCCGATAGGTAATCCAGGATCACCGCCACCATTTGGTGGTCCAGGGTTAGGGAAATTAAATCCAGGGCCAGGTTGTGGTAATCCGATAGGTAATCCAGGACCATTATCGCCACCGTTCGGTGGTCCAGGGATTGGGAAATTAAATCCAGGGCCAGGTTGTGGTAATCCGATAGGTAATCCAGGACCACCGCCACCATTTGGTGGTCCAGGGTTTGGGAAATTAAATCCAGGGTTTTGTGGTAATCCGATGGGTAATCCAGATCCAGGGTTAGGTTGTGGTAATCCAGGTTGTGAGAATCCGATGGGTGGGTTATCAGCTTTAGTTTTTCGGTTTTGTACAGCAAATACACATTCTGCCAACAAAATAGTTAGAAGAAATGCAAGGATGATCTTCATTTTTTTTTTGTTGTAAGGCTTCGGCTTTTTACTTGTGTTTTAGAAGTGAAGTGTGATATGACTTTTGAATGAAATTTAAGGTATATATAGTGGTAATGAGGGTTATTAAGATAATTATTGAATACTAGAATTATTCGTTGAGGAATGAGATATAGTTAGGTTTGTTCCAGTAGTTGTGTTTCAAGAGTGTATTTATGAGTAATATGACACCCATACATGCATGTTAAATTTCTATGCTGTTAATTTAACTTTATCTTTCTATCTTTTTTTTCTTTTTTTAATCAACTTTATCATTTCATTTCATATATTCCTAACAACATTACTCTACATCTGCAGAGTAACATCATTTTTAATCGTATATCTGTACTTCTTTTGTAATTTTGTAGTTATCAACGCATAATATTTTGTTTCCTAAAAAATCAAGAAGAAAAAAAAAAAAAAAAAAGCATCATATATATATCAACACATATTAAGCGTTGATTAAAATGATTTAACTATTGAATGATAAACTCATCCTTTAAATCACTCTTCTATATACATAACCGTATGTATGTGAAGGATAAATTCATACTTTAGATCACTCTTCTATTATACATATATAACCGTAGGTTTAGATATCACCAAAAAATATAAAACCATTGTTTGTTTGTTTTTTTTTTTTTTGTTACTTTTTTTTTTTTTGTATTTTTTTTTTGTTACTTTTTAATAAAGAGGATAGTGATAGAAAATATTCTAATAAGATATTGATAAATATTTGTAGGGTTATAATGACTCAATGAGTGTCTTAATTTTAAGTACTGTACTCTGTAACTAATAAGATATGCGTTTACTTTATAGTTATTTATGATAATTGATGATGGTTTCAAAAAAAAAAATATTATGATTGATCATTCTTTTTATTTTTTAGGGAAAAATGCCTATTTTACAACCGTAAAACTTGAAAAGCATAATTAACATTAGAAGAAAATTCCTCCTAACGTTTGAAAAGTTAAAAACTTAAAACCAATTCCATCAATACAAAGTCTAGAATAACCCCAATGCACAATAACTTCCCCAACTTTTGTTCATCCATTTTATCGTATAACTTTAGCTTAGGTTTCAGATTTCAAATTTTTCAAAACTTGAAGATAATTGAAATTTTCAATTATTAGATGTTGATTACTCATTTGATGATTTTAATATTGTACCTACCAGTTACGTGATTTGTATTAGAAGTTCTTTTAAGTTTTAACTGTTAGATGTTGATTTTCTTTTTAATTTAAATATTATACGAGTTAATCGATCAATTTGTACTAGTCCATTTTTAAAATTAATTTTTATCATACAGGTTAGTGTTTGAATATTTTTTCAAACCAACAAAATTTTCGATTTTTTCCTATTATTTTTTTGTGTTTTTGTGTGGATGTGTTTTGTTTTTTTTTTCTTCATATATTACTTAGATATAATTTTTGCCTTTACATCAACAAACTTAATCACAATTTTTTTTTTTTATTATTTATAATTAATTTTAGAGATACAATATTAAGCTATATTAAGCACTTTGCAAATTTCTACTCTATAATGCTTGTAAAAAAAATAAAAATAAAAAACTCTGTATTGAATTTGAGAATAAGGATCAATATATATAATTAGGATCTGTTCTTTTCAGCTTAATTTCATTTCAGTTCCTAATTTCCTTCTCTCATAAACAATTCAGCTCATTTCAATTCAGGGCCTGTTCTCATTAACTGAACTCAGCTGAACTGAATTCAGCTGAACTAAACTGAGCTGAGCTGAAGTGAACTGAACTGAAATGAAATGAATATTTTATAAGAGAAGGAAATTAGGAGCTGAACTGAACTGAATTGAGATGAACTGAACTGAACTGAATTTCAACGTAAAAGAACAAGCCCTCAATTCAGTTCAGTAAATCAGAACAAGCCCTTATTAGTACATAATTTATCAAAATAAGGTCTTTTCATAGAGATGATTAAAGTTAGCCCGGCCCAACTCGGTTGGATTTTGGGCAGAATTTTTTGGCCCAAAATCAGGTTGGACCCAACCCAACCCTTTTTTTTTTGCGAGCTTGAGAATGCGTTTTTATACATATTTAATTTATTTTTTAGGCCCTGCCCGAAAATGGCCCCAAAAGCCCATACAACCCGACCATTTTTGGGCAGGTATGGGCACAAAAAATTCCGCCCACGAAGCTTGGCCCGACCAAACCCAGCCCGAGAAGTGGGCTTATTTTTCCCGGTCCGGCCTGCCCAATAATCACCTCTACATGTTCACTTCACCTTATAAAAATTAAAAATAATTTCAAATTTGCAATAATAAGTTCAGTTCATTACATTAAAAATAAGTTTAGTCCAATAAAAATAATTTCAGTTTAGTAAAAATCAGTAACTTTAAAGAGGAAATATAACATAAAATCAGTAAAAATAATTTCAGTTGAGCAAAAATAATTTCATTTCAGTAAAATTAATTTTAGCTTAGTAAAATATAATTTAAGTTCTGCAAAATAATTTAATTTTAACAAAAATAATTTCAGTTTAGTAAAAATAAGATGAATAAGTTGAACTAAACACGGCCTTACTATGGACCTATTGTATCGCAAATTTTTAGCTGGAATGCGCCTGTCCATAGCTGGCTGGTCTCGCGCAACATAAATAAACATTTACAACAAAAAAATGAAGATATACTAGAATAATAAAAATTAAAATCTGAAACTTGCAATATATAAAAATGAACATTTATAATATAAGAATAAAATAAAGAGACTATATATGAAACTGAAGAAAAGAAAAAGAAAAAACAAGTGTACATATAATATTATATAACTGAATATTTCATACAATAATTTTGTATTTCTCAATAATTAAATGTTCATTTTATACAGTATGATATTCATTCTTAGTAAATAAATGTGTGTGTATATATATATATATATCTTCAGTGACATAGTCTCTTTATTTTATCTTATATTATAAATGCTTATTTTTATATATTGTAAAGTTCAATTACTAAATGAACATTTACTTACACGAAAGTGTACAAAATACATGCGTACTTTTTATTGCATAGACATTAAACAATAACATTAAAGAAACTATGAAATGATAAATCCATTTTTTACAACTGAAATGTTAAGTTATATAACATTAGATGTAATAGTATAATTTTTTGTCAGTTTCATAGTCTCTTTATTTTATTCTTATACTATAAATGCTCATTTTTATATCTTGCAATGTTCAATTACTTTATCATCATTTTTTTTAATAATGTTCATTTTTGTTTCTAGTAAATAAACTTAAACCATGAATATACACATAATCAACCGTAAAGAAGGAATAAAAAATAACACACAAAATTATTCAATAATAAGAAACTACATTGAATCAAAAAAGCAATAAATAAACTTACATTCATCCAATAATGAAGGAAGAATTGCATATGAACAATCAGTAGCAAGCTCCATTGTTATTCATAAACAAAAAAATCGAAAATCTTGAATACCTTGAATATGTAGAACAATTCAACACTAGAAAAAAAAAATCGAATATGAACAATGAGAGAGAAAATATTGTAAAATACAGAAGAAGAGAAAATTTGAATTACGTAGTATGTGAAAACAATAGAAGTAGGATCAACCAAATAAGAGTGGGCTCCATACCACACCACAAAACGACGTCGTTTTGGCAAGGGTCCATTAAATGCTAGCTAGTCTCGAGACCATGCAAATATTTGCACTTTATTTAAAAAGGTTGAAGCTTAGTGGGTTAGACCATACGAAGTATAAGTGAACCACTAAGGGCCTGTTCTGATTTACTGAGTTGAGCTGAACTGAACTGAATACTTTATGAGAGAAGAGAATTAGGAACGGAACTGAACTGAACTTAAGTTGAAGAGAACTGACCCTAAGGGCCTATTCTCATTGACTGAACTCAGCTGAATTGAACTGAATTGAAATAAATATTTTATAAGAGAAGGAAATTAGAAACTAAATTGAACTGAATTGAAGTGAACTAAAAATAAACGTATGAGAACAGACCCTAGCTCTACCTCTATACGAGCTTGTCGTTCACTCTTCGTTAATCTTTGTTGCATCCGTTTCCGTTTAAACAAAAAGGCGTCGGGTGGCAACCAACATAACACACGCAATGACGCAAGTCCCCCCAACAACAACATGAGAAAGGACATGAAATGAGCAACAGAAAACGAAACATCAAACCAAAGAGATAACAGAAGAGAGAGAAACAACAATGGTGGCCATTTCATTGTACAGAGGAAACCTCCATAGATTACCTTCCGACGTACCAAGAAGGTGGTTAATGCCGACTCATGGTATTTCTATCAAGGATTTCCGATCTCTTCTTTGCCGCCGTTCCAAGGCTCTCTCTCTTCTCCCTTCTTCCTCTTCTTCCGTCGTCGAAAACCCTAACCCTAATTTTAATTTGAATCCTGTCAATTCCTTACCACCGCCGCCTAATCAATCGGGTTTCAAGGGTGTTGAAAACCCTAATTTGGGTCATGAACCATCTAGTGATGTTGTTACTGTTGATGTTAGAATGAGTGATGCTGGTGATTCTGCGCCGTTGGATCATCCGCCATTGGTGATTGATGAGGGTGTTAAGATGCTGGTTGAAATTAAAGAGAAGGAGAATGAGAAGAAGAAGGAGAAGGAGAGTGCTCCTGTTGTAGATAATCCAATTCCTACTACTTTAGAGGTATAATTTCTTCTCCAATTTTATAATTTAGTTTACATTTTTCAATTTATTGGATTTTTTCTGCTGGATTTTTATGCCTGATTGCTAATTTACTGTCAATTATGATAATGTGGTTAACTGGTTTGCCCATTTCAAATTTGATTATTAAATTAGATAACTTGAATTTATTTTGTTTTATGTGTTTGAAATTATATTGTGTTTTCGTAGTACATTGGGTTTTTCGAATGGAAAAGTAATAGTGCATTGATATTTTAGGCGAGATAATTGGGAAATGGGGAGGGTGGTGATGGCTTTGGTTGACTAGAGATGGTAAGATTGGGAGCTGCATTTTTCATGTATTATCGTTTGTATGACTATAATTCTGTTGGAGCTATGCTGTTTGCCTGTTTGTCCTTTGTATGTTGTTCTTTCAATGGTAGTCGTTATTATGAACACCAGGCTTCCTAAGTTTAGCTTGCAACATAATGATGAAATTGTTTTGTGTGTGACATAGACTAGTAAAGAGAATATTTTTATTTTTATGTCAATAATGTTGCTTATGAGTGTTATGATTGAATAGTTCAGAAATTATATATGTAATCAATTCATAGAACTTTTATGCTACTGAGATGCTCCTGTTGATGGCCTGAAACTTGAAGAGGAAGACATTAGCTTATTTTTCTCCTTTTTCTCTTTGATAGTTTCAAGCATTTCCAATTTGCTATGTATTGATCTTTATCAAGCTTACAGTGGTGCATAACTGAAATTGTCTACCATTGAATACAGGGCGATGACAAAGTTGATGAAAAAGAGAAGCGGAAGAGAGAGGTTGAGGAAAAGTTGCATATATTAAATGAAAAGAAACACAATTTAGTACAAGCGCTTAAGCAGGTAAGGCTTATTTATGCCTTGTCTGACTGGGTACTTGCCTTGCAGCTGTTGTCTATGACTTGCTAATGTTGGCTATAAATTTCTCTGTATTCACCTGTACGGGGTTTGTACTTTCGTATAGGTTCTAGATATGTTTGTTTTGCATAACTTCAGCTGTTTGTTGAATGAATCTCATGTTAGTCATGTATGGAACTAGATTGCACATCATATCAGAGCAATATCCTCCAGATATATATTCCCTTGTTACTGATCTTATGGTTATACAAGTATCTTTTATCCTTGTAATTAGTCAAAATCTTATGTCATTTAGTTGAATGTTTCTTTCTGCGTCTTTTCACTTTAGGACTCATCTTGGTGTATTTAGTTCATTACATATGGGTTTAGTAGTGCCAATCTTGTCCACCATAGTAGCTTTTGTTTCCACTTGTTACCCTTTCCTTTGTCCACCATAGTTGCTTTTGTTTCCTCGTGCACCAATCTAACTTCTTTCATATGTTACCCTTTCATTACCCCTAACTTGACTCTTTTTTTTTTGGTTGCTTGTATAAAGATTTTGAATGCAGAAGAAGAACTAAAGAGACGAAGTAGTATGCAAGCAAGCCGACCTCCTCTTCCTCTTCAAGTGGATGTTTCAAATGACTCTGGGTCAATGACTCGTCATGCTACACCTAGAACAGGTTCAGAGGCAAATCTTAATGTTGATATGGAAGGAGGTGAAGGAGATGATGCTGTAAATAATAACCCACAATCTAGACAATTGCTCCGCATGAGCAGTACTTCACCCTCTGCGGAGTCTGCTCTCAGAAGAGCGCCATATTTCCAGCATAATGCGGTAAATTTTTATCAACTTCATTATCTCACTTACCCTTCTTTCTATGATTTTGTAAAGTTTTAAGGATGTGACTTGTGAAAACTGCTAGAGCCTGGATGTGCAAAAATTTATCTGTTCCCTTGATTTTCTGTCATTTCTAGCTAGTTACTTTGCCTTTGTCCTTTTTTGGTGGATGTGTGTAATTGTTGATCATTATGTCAAAGTAGCGCTAGTTTTAACTGTTCTATCCATGTGAATATATGTGGCTACTGCATCTTTAATTTGACGCGGTTTTTTTTTTTTTTTTTTTTTGGGGGGGGGGGTGTAAGTTTGTTTGGTGTATCCTGTATTGATAATTTGAGATCTGAAGTGTTATAGGCGATTAGGTTTTGATACAGGTTTAAAGTTGGATAGGAAGTCTCTTTTGGTGATTATTTATGGAAACTTGTGTTAGTAAGAAGTTTGTTTTTTAAATTTGGTTGCTGGATCTTTACAGCTTATTTAGTAGAGGATTTGGCTGGAGAAGAAAGGAAGGGAAAGGAAATGAATGACTTTCCATTTGGTTTCATAATATACTTTGTATGTTGGATTTGGTAGGAAAGGAAAGGAAAATTGTAAACTTTCCAGTTTCCATCTCTCCAAAATTGTAGGAATTGAGACACTTAGGATTAAAAAAAAAAAAAAATCTAAAAAGTGTTGACCTTTTTATTCACTTGCCTTCCCTTGATTCCATTTTTTTACAGTCCTGTATTTCATTTTAATAGGCTTAATATATAACCAATTATTGGATTTTCTTCAATTCCTTCCATTTATCCAAGCATCTAAAAATAATGTATAATTATTTTCTTTTCAATTTCTTCTTTTCTTTCCGTTTACTTCTTTCACTAGAAACTACCAAACAAGCTGTCAATGTTGGATGAAGAGTGAGTAGGATGTTATTAATTGAAATCTTCTTCGCCTCCTTTTACAATAGTACAATTGAAGAGATCTCATCGAGTAAGAATGAGTTTTATTTGGATGCTTGTTTGTCACATGGCTCACATCTCAAGATGTTATGACTGCAAGCCTTGTGAGTGGTTAGCATTCCTTTGATTTTTGAAGATAGGCATGCATATTTTGTGACAGTATCATACTATGTGTTTAATTGGTTTGGAATTGAAGACCTTCTATAATTGGGAAGTGAACAATGATTGAAGATGTGTACTGCAAATTAATTGAGGTTGAAGAATTTGTTGTTGATCTAGAGGGAATTATGGATAACAAAATCTACTATAATTATTAAAAAAAAAAAAAGATTAACCACCAGGAAAGAAGAAAGCAGTAATAAGATAAGATATATAATTACTTAAATAGTATAAATGTTAAAAGCTATTGTTGCATAGATGAACGGGGTGCCTTGTGGGAGCTGGTGAGCCTGATAAGATAATGATATAGTTTCAGTGACATCTGCGTGTAAGGTGGATGCCTACATGTATATATAATTTACATATAGGAAAATTTAAGTGATCTGATGCAAATTATTCTCAATCTTTCTCCATGAGGTAAAGTGGAAATATTTATTTTTAGATGGCCATGATATACAGGCCAAGTGTATATATGTACATGTGCACTATATAAATCAGCAATTTGGGAACAATGCTATAAATGGTGGGTGATTTTTCTGATTCTTGTCTATTATGATTTGTTAATCAACTGGTTTAAATTGTAGAAAGAATTCTTTGTTTCGCTCTCTGCTAGTGCCTTTTGATCATGACATTTTATTCAATTTAATGAATGATAAATAACTGTTCTGTTTCGCTATCAGAAGTTCATGCTCTGTGGGAGCATTAAAAAAAAAAAAAGAAAGAAAAGGAAAAGAAAACCATCAGTTGCATCCTGTATTCTTGGAAAATATATTAAAAAATATTCAAGCTGGCTTTTCTTTGAATCTCTGGAAAGCCTCATTTTAAACACAAGTGGCCTTTTAATACCGGAATACAAATCATTGAAATAGCAGTCCGTAAATAAGTTTTGTCCTGCATGAATGTCCTTTTAAGGTGTCTTTAAGACTTTAATAATGAAATTTGTTACTTTTTTGTTGCTCTATGGAGTGATAATAATTTAATGAAGGAAATAAAGATCCATTAGTTACATTCAGCTCAGATGTTATTTGCTTGTGCAGGCTCCTCATCCTTCACGAGCAGCATTGGTTGCTGCTGGCAGTCCCTCACGTTTTGCTCCCTCAGGAAATCAGGGTCACCCATCAAACTTGCCAACCGTGTCTGTATCTGGGACAAACTATTTTGCATCTTCACCATCCCCTGCTGCTTCTGGTGGCACTTCAGGTTTTAGAGATGCCCGGCACCCAAGCCCATGGAATTAATGCCCTTATATTCAATCTCAAGTTCAGACATACTAGGCGTATAAATTAGATAAGGTTTAATGCTCCGTTTTGGTGGACAAAGCTTGATTTTGCTGATTGCTTGCAGTAAATGGTAGTATCTACTAGGTTAGATAATTAATTTGCAAATATAAACGCGGCTGTACTGATTTAGTAGTATTTGTTTCTTGTACTACATATAGTTCCTGATGTATGGTGTTGTGCCATGGAATTTCAACGTACATTATTGTTAGCTCGGTTCTTGGTGTTCATTTTGGGTTGTATATCAGGGTGATTTTTGTAATGGATGTAAATGAATTGATAGAAAAACAGAATTTTATGCAATTTTAATGTCTTTATAAGGCTGTGTAAAGTCCATTTTGGTTTAGCACCAACTCGTATATATATAATTGGGTTCACTCGTATGGAATAATGCAAATCCATACTGCTTCTGCTTCTTCTTCATGTTGTTGCTATTATGTAATCATTGATGCATGTCTTTCCCAAGTAGATGATTTGGCTGAATCCTAGAAAGTTCAGATTTATGGATTTTGGCATGTTATTTAAAAGAGCCAAGGCCTCGGCATATTTTCAGCAATGAACTACTCTCCAATTTCAGCTGGACCACGAATTTATACATAAGAATTTGACACATCCTGTGCAAACCTACACCGCCTGTGGATGGACCGATGGATGATAATAATCCAACAAAGGATAAGTTTGGATTTATATCGTCACATGTGCTTTATAACAAGGTTCAATTTCTCTATCACCAAGCGTCTCTGTATTCAAATAAAAAGAGTTCATGCTTAGCACGGCTGGCCCTGATATGAAAGTATTGCGTGTCGTGTGGCCTTGCACGTATGTCATTCGCAAGCGTGTGCACCATCCATGTTGCCTAGGAATACAAGATTAGTTGCCGTCCGTGGGAGCCATTGGCCCATTGTGTGATCTTAATCAAACTTCTGCTATATGATGCCTGCTTGTGGTATTCACACAACACTTTTTTAGCTTAAAGTGAAATACTCTATCCATGGGCTTGTATTTTTGTAACTACTATTTTGGACTGTGAATCCCACTTAAGTTGAGTATTGTACTCGTAAACCATACTTGATAGGAAAGGACACTTGAAGAAACGTGTATCAATCTTTTCCATGTCGATTTTGCATATTATCATATATTCATATATGTGCACCCATAAGAATTCTCACTTGAATTGAAATTTTGTTTATGAAAAATCTAAGTTATTTTCCAATATAGAACTTCTTAACTCATCCTTATAAATGATCAAAGAGAGCACATCCTTACTTGAACCAATACATAATTTCATAGTACTCGTATAACATAGTAAGTTTGGTACATCCGAGATAAGCCTTAAACTTTACCCTTTGGTATGCACTCGTCATCATTGCTGAAAGGAGATTATGTAGAAATGGATGAGATTCCGCTCCAGCTCACTTATGATGTTGAAAATTATCTTTAATACTAGTTACCCTCAAATTGTAATCTACCATTGACATTATGTATATCTTCTTATGAGTAGGTAAATGGTAATAAGAGTGTAATATATACATATATAGTGCAACTTATTATTAATACAAGGATTTAAACGTTTTAATTATACTCGTAACTACTATCATCAACAAAATATATTTCCCCAAATTTTAAATTGTTAGCCTGAATTGTTAGTGTCTAAATAAATCATTGTTCTTGATTTGACTGGCTTGCATTATTAGTACTAGTGGCAAATCATGTTAAATACAGTATCTAGGTTTATAGGTTTAATCACATGAATTACTTGAGCATTCATTTGCGGGAAAAAGTATTACCTAGCTATGTTGGCTATAACATAACCAGAATTAGTAAGTGGGGACAACAATTTAAATTAGTATCTAATGTTAATCATCGCAATTACAGCACGAGACAAAAGCAGCCTACCAGACAATTACAACCTAAACGAATGCCAAATTTTGATTAAGTTTGTCTATATTCCATCTCACGTGTTGCCTGCACTTTTTTTTTTTTTTTTTTTTTTCTTCTTCTTCTTCTTTCAATTAGGAACAAGAAATGTGTTGCCTACACTGTACAAATAGTCTAACACACAAGTGAAAGTTAAATATCAAAATTCTTGTTGCATCTATTAATAAGCTATTTCTCCTGGTGATTAAGGGTCTGTTCATTTCAGCTTATTTTTAGTTCAGTTTAGCTCCAATCAATTCAATTCATTTCAGCTTTTAATTTCCTTCTCTCATATAATATTAATTTCAGCTCTATTTAGTTCAATTCAGTCCAGCTTCAATTACTTCAGTTTTTGTATAATATTATAGGTTACAAGATCTAATATTTCATTCTCATTGGATTATTTGTAATTTGTATTGTCCTTGTGATTTAATTTAGATAAAAAAATAATATAGGTAATATCATAAATGTAAATAACATACGGATACTCATGAAAGGGAGCATTGGTGATTCCTTCACTTGAACTTCTAGTAATTTCTTTCACTGAATTTCTATCTTTAGTGCAAAGTAGATAGGGAAATATGAGTACATTTTTTTCCTTAAAAAAATGTGTACAACTAGGTAGGGCCTGTTCATATTTACTGAACTGAACTGAACAGATTGGAGCTGAACTGAACTGAACTGATTGGAGCTGAAATGAATATTTCATGAGAGAGAGAAATTAGGAGCTGAACTGATTGGATCTGAACTGAACTGAAATTACATAAATGTGAACAAGCCCTACATAATAAACTTTATGTAATCAAATATTTGTAACACTGATTAACATGTGATTATATTAATCGTGAGAGCTAGATTCATGATCTAATTGCCATGTACTTCAAAGAGCCTAGACTATCGAGTATTAACCTACATAACAATTAATTTAAGTAAGGGTCTGTTCTCTTACGTTGAAATTCAGTTCAGTTCAGTTCAGTTCAGCTCAGTTCAGTTCAGTTCAGTTTAGTTCAGCTCAGTTCAGTTCAGTTCAGTACAATTCAGTTTAGTTTAGTTCAGCTTAGTTCAGTTCAGTTCAGTTCAGTTCAGTTCAGCTCAGCTCCTAATTTCCTTCTCTTATAAAATATTCATTTCGGTTCAGTTCAGTTCAGTTCATCTCAGCTCAGCTCAGCTCAGTTCAGCTCAGTTCAGCTGAGTTCAGTCAATGAGAACAGGCCCTAAGTAGTATTATATAAACTCATCTAAACTTACTTTGTTTAAATTTATATATTCTATCTATTTCAAACTTATTTTGTCTATATTTATACTAATAATTCAAATAAACAAATTTATGTACTTGTAATATTGTCTAAGAAAAACAAACTTTATAACTAATTAAGATAAGCTGAAAAGAATTATGACATGTTCACATTTACTGAACTGAATTGAGTTGAAATAAACATTTTATAAGATAAGGAAATTAAAAGCTAAACTAAACTGATTGAAGCTAAATTGAACTAAACTGAACTAAAGTGAAATTAATATGAAGTGAATATATCCTCAGAGCAATAGCTAATTAATCAAACAATTAAACAATGTTAATTTGTAATTGAACTTTGGTTAAAAGAGACAATATGTCAAAACTCACGTAAAGTGGTCCCCATTTCACACACTTTCTGCACTAAACGCATGTAAAAGCATGTACTTAAGGACCCCACTTTACCATTTTCCCATTTTTTCCCCTTCATTTCTCCCATTTTTTCCACACCCCAAAATCTTAGTCATATTTTGAGTCCTCAATCGGCGCAACTTACCACCAAAACCCACTTCTCAACCCAACCTTCACAAAATACACCATCAAACCCAAACCCAAACCCTAACCCACATAATATGGCCCACAACCCGACCCACCGGCGCAAGTTAGCCACTCCGGACCCACCACAACCTCAACCCACCACCGGAAAACGCCACCCTAAACCGTCCACCACCGCAACTTCCACCGTTTACAACCTCACCAACCACTTCTCACGGCTTCGGCCCAATCCAACAAAGCCCAATAACACCCAAAACCCACTTCCTATCAAACAAATTAACTCCCAATTACAAGCTAAACCCATCTCTAAATCTGTTAATTTAGACCCCTCTAATCAAAATTTTGGGAAAAATGAGAAAAGGGTTGTTTTAGAAAGTGCCAAAAATAAGTCTTTGGTTGTTGTTCAAGAGAAAGAAGTGAAGAATTTAGAGAAAGAAAGTAATAATACTAATAATAGTAAGGTTATGGTGGTTAAGCAACCATCATTAGCGGTTAATGGGATTGATAAAAGAAGGTCATTTAGTGATGCAAAAGTGGAGTTGGCTAATTTCTTGGTGACTAATTGTGCTAAAGTTGTTTCAGCTGATATGCCGCCATTTATGCAGATTCATGCTGTTGGTTTTGCTAGGAAGATTAAAGACAGTCTTGAGAAATTCACTTCTAAGACCCTTGCTTTGTCACTCAAAAAGGTACTATTTTTACTCTTGTTTTTCTTAGTGTTTTTGTTGTTTATGGTTGGTTCGGGATTAATAGTGGTGTTGATAGTGTAATTTGAACTAGTAACGTGTGAGGTTGTGTTTTTGAAATGTGTGCTTTCATGAGATTGAGTGAAGATATACACCAAATTTATTGAAAAGAAGGGTAGTAAATGTTATGGCTGTTAAATCATTAAAGATCAGTCCAATAGATTTGGTTTTGGATAAAATAAGTTAGAGTGAAAGATTATGATTTGTTGAATGACTAATAGGTTTAGTTAATTACAGTTATTTTGTTTTGAATATGATTTGATGATCCCAAAACAATAGAAACATGGCCAAATTTTGAAATGAATACTGTTTAATTGACTATTCATGTTCAGAGAAATGATATGACAGTAGGTCATAGGTGTGTAATTGAATTTTTTAGGTCAGATTTGGGGTCCACATTCTGCCGTTTTGCATTTGAACTTTGAAGAGTAGGTACAAAAATAAGACTATAGTTGAAAAAACATTAGGTAGGAAAAACTAGAATAATGTTATTATGATTCTATTGTAAATTAGAGTAATCTTTGGTTAGTCATTATAATGATGTTGAACATCAACAACATTGTTCCATCTTGCAATACCCTTGAAGAGAGGTTTCCCTTCTTCCCATTTATCGTGGATCGAAGGGACTAGATATTTAGATGTACACAACCTTGTTAAGAGTGCGTTCTAATCAGGTTTATAATCGAGTAAATTCAATCAAATTTAATAAGTTCAAGTGAAAACAACATACATTTAAGTGCTATAACAGACCTAAGTTGTTTGACACTTGATGAATCATGAATGCAATATATCAATGCAATTATACTGTATTCACTAAAATGGGAAAAATCAACTAAAATAAACCATATCTTTGACACCCTTAATTAGGTTTGAACAGTCAATGTAAATGTGACCAATATAATAATACAATTTAATAATTAATGTTAAAGTGGGCAATAAGATTTGCATGAATTTCAGACCTTCAAAATTGGGACCCGTATTGTTGTTGGTCATGTCAAATAAATCCATATAAAGGGATTGGTTGGTCAAATGCGTAGAAAATTTGACTAGCTTTGAATTGAATGAATGCAGGAACTTGATGGAGTTTATGGACCTGCTTGGCATTGTATTGTTGGGACCAGTTTTGGGTCATTTGTCACTCATTCTGTTGGTGGTTTTCTCTATTTTTCTTTGGATCAGAAATTGTATGTTTTGATTTTTAAAACTACTGTACAAAGAGCTGATTGATGGTACCAAAAAAAGAATTAGATTAAACAAAAATGAAGATGATTTTGATTTGATGAATGAAGAATTGAAGATGCAGAAGAAAAAGAAAAGGTTTCCTAGGGAGTAAATAGTGAAACACATTTTGTAGTTTTGTATACCAAAGTTTGTCTGCTTATAGTATATTTTTGGGTTGGAAAGCTCTGCTTGTACATGTTTCTTGCCACTTCAAATATTAATACGATTAATCAAGTTATGACTTACAGTAGATGTTTTACGTAGTCTAGATGCTGTATGTTATGCGTTATGATTACGGTGTATAACTAAGGATATGGTATGAATGTATGATCTTGTATTGTTTTTGGAATGGTGACGATCTTATGACTATTTCGGCTATATTACAAGTTTACAACAATTTGTATAAGGTGCAAGGTTTTTTCTATTATGTTCAAATGACTGAAATTGCATGCTTTAGCTTTATGAACGGTCTCAAGCTTTAACTCTTCGAAATCTATTGAATGTCCTATAGAATATTTAGAGTCTATTCTCTTCAACTTAATTTCAGTTCAGTTCAGTTCAATTCCTAATTTTTTTTCTCTCATATACAATTCAGTTCATCTCAGCTTATTTCAATTCATTTCAGTAAATTAGAACAAACCCTTAAATTAACATTGACACATCCAAGCCACGCATTATCTTACGTTCATAAAGATGAAAATTAGAATGAATAGAATGTATCCTTAACCGTTAAGCTTAACTTTTTTGAACAATTCTTGATCGATCATAGTTATTGTCATTTGTCAAACGGCTGCATTTATGGAACGAGTGTAATTGTAAACAATCTTCGATAATAAAATCGAAGTGAGGAGGTGCTCCTTTACTACTACTAGTCTACTACTACTTCCATACTGAGTAACATATAGATCTATCTTCGTTTGATATTTCGCATCAATCCTCTTTTGTTATAAATGTGTACTTCCCTTTGACGTATGCTAGAGAAAGAAGTGTCGCAACGCAACAACGACATGCATGGTCTTAAGTTGAGAGGTCCTTTTCAAAACATCCAGGACTCCTTTGTAAACTGGGAAAGTTCAATTCAAGTTGTGAATAGGACAGTACCGTACTACAATGTCTACAAATGATAACCAATTACGAAAAAGAGTATATTTATAGCATTTGCTTAAGCAATGCCTTATGGGTTTAGTACTCTCTTACATTAGCATAAGAGGGTGCATTTGAGCTAGTAAATCTGTTTGTTGGACACAAGTGAATTTTCGATTAACGTACATGTTTTTCATGTGAATCTAAGGCATGAATTAGGGTATGCTCTATTCATTTGATATTCACTTATTGAACTTGTTTTCCTTTTAACTTATTTTCTAAATCAATCATGAATACGTTGTTTTTATATATATGGGATCGTTTAACGTAATCTTCTTAGCAAAGACTAAGAGATTGTATTGTAGATGATAATGTTATTATTCTATGGTAAATTATTCTTTTTGATAACAATTGTAAGACTGTACATCATAATAATACGAGTAATACATAATGACTGCACCTCCTATTATAATTAAACTTAACCTTTAAAACGGACTGCTTAGTTGGAGTTGTACCAATTAATAAAAGGCCCAAGGTAACAAAGGTCATGGTCCAGATCCACTAGGTAAATTCATATTTCCAAGCGGATATTTGGTCGCTATTATCAGACACTTAACATTAGACATTGTATACGGTATACCTTTGAAGTTTAAACAGCCTCAGCCCCAGAAGGCCGCAACACAAGAACTATGGTCACCAAAAAAAAAACAACGGAGTACTTCATAATAGGTTTTTTTTTTTTTTTTTAAAGGTAAGGGAAATTCCATTGTAAGTAGGGGAGAAATTAGGAATTTCACATGCAAGGTAAAAGGAAAGCCTCCAATCATTTGGCCAACTTTGATTCTTAAGTATCGATAAATCGATAATAGATAAGATTGTAAAATTGTACTTGTATTAGTCTTCAGCTCATCATCCTTGTTCTTCTATGATGTAGAACAAGTGAACAACATTAATATGTTGAATATTTTTTCCGCATTCCCTTTCACACGCGAGCCCATCTTTAATATGTAGGTCACCAATATGCTTACTGGATTTTTTTTTTTTAATAACTAGGTCTAATGACCGAAATTTGGGGAAAATAATTTTGTTGGGTTACTTGTCCAAATACACGAGCAAATCCTTAAAACTCATTCATCTTGCATATTTTAGTCAATGGGCTATTCCATTTTGGGAGTGGTAATCTATAGGATCATGATACAATATGGTATCATGATAAATCTTCATTTGGTTGAACCAAACCCACGTTAGTGGAATAGTAGAGAGTCTAATTACAAACAAGTTTAGTCGTCTGTTATAGATGGAGTAGTCTAACTGACTTGTAAATAGGGGTGTACACCGGTCCAAAACCGGACCGGACCTGGACCGGACCTGTTTGGACCGGGGACCTGAATTGGGTAATTATGAGGACCGGGGACCGGACCTGAATTAACAGGTCCGGTTCCGGGCCAGACCTGAAAAATCAGGTCCGGTCCGGGTTTGGACCTGAATGGACCTGTTTTGTGTCTTTTTCGTTTTTTTTTTTTTTAATACAAAACCTGTTGGACCTGCATATGGACCTGTTTTGTGATTTTTAGACCTGTTGCATAATTTAATAATTACATACAAACCAAAATTATCAATTACAAAACTACATAAAGTCTATAAAGTCCCGATTCTCAAACACCAAAAATACAAATGAGTCCACCGAAAATACAAATAAGTCCACGAAAACTCATAAAGTTACATAAATTCTCTTAAGTCTCAACTCTCAAGTACTAGAAATACATAAATTCTCCAATGAGTTGTTTTCCCTTTGATCGCGTGATTTACACTAATGAGTCCACGAAAACAACTTCATCGTCTACATCGTTAGATTCACCACGTTGCACCTCTAAATAAAATACAATATAGAATATATTAATGATTGATAACAATGAAATAATAAATTTGGTGTAACAAAATTTCAAATACATAAAATTATTACTACCTTTCTCTATTTCCTCTAACTCTTTCAAATTTTCTTCCACATCAACAATTGGCACTTCCTTAGCTCTAAGCCAATCTTGTGTGCAAAGTAACGCTTGAACCATCTTCAATACAAAAATATTACGCAAATATGTATAAACAAAGTCATATTAAGATATAAACAAACTTGATTTTATAAAATAAAAAGATAACGATGCATTACCTTAGGAGTTAAAGAACTCCGAAATGGATCTAGAGTACGACCTCCCGTACTAAAAGCAGATTCCGATGCAACGGTCGACAATGGGATGGCTAGTATGTCACGTGCCATGCGATTAAGAATCACATAACGCTGACCATTCTTACCCCACCATGTCAATGCATCTTGTTCTTCCTCCTCCGGCCCTAATTGATCATTTAAGTACCTATCCAACTCACTTATCGCATACCCACTTGTCCCCTTCAATCGTTTTGCTCTTTCTTTTAGTTTCCTCACATAATCGGAACCCACTCCTTTACTATTATCAATATCCATTGACATATTATCTCCACAATCTGGAATATTAGAAGTAGCATACATTTTTCTATATTCCTCAAATAAAGAGTAAGCGAACTCCTTCACATCATTAGCAAGTTTTGTACCCTTTTCCGGTCCATGCATATCCGTTAGTGTCAATTCAACAATGATCATCTTAGAGTGAGGGTCGAGAAGAAGAGCAACATAAATGAACTTATTCATCTTATCCACATCCCCCCAATACTTATCAAACTTTTTTTTCATTGCAATGGCCATAGCTTGAAAATTCAAGTCCTCACTTTGTTCCCAATTATTCAACATATCATACATAGAAGCAATTTCTCCTAAACCTTTATTAGCTGTCACATAATGGGAACCAGAAATTCGTTTAGTTAACAGATAAAACCCCTCTAGAAACAAAACCAACCTCTCCACTTTTTCCCAATCTTCGGGTTCGGGAGGCCTTTCATTGTCATTCAAATCCTCTCCATCAGGAAGAGATAACCCACTAAAAACACGTCGAAACTTCAAAGTCGTTTCCAACATTATGTATGTGGAGTTCCAACGAGTGGGGAAATCAAAGGATAAAGAAGATTTTGAATCTATGTTTGCTTTTTGCACAAGATCTTTGAATATAAGTATTCTTGCAGGGGAATTCTTAACATATTTCACAACATTTCTAACTCTATCAATGCACACACCATGTTCTCTAATATCATCCCACACAATTAAATTAATGATATGAGCAATGCATCTAACATGAAGATTTTTTCCATCATTTATACATCCTGTTCTTCTAACCATTCTACTCAAGTGTGCACAAGCAACATCATTTGAAGAAGCATTATCAACAGTGACAGTAAAAAGTTTATCATCAATACCCCAATACTCTAAACATGCCTCAACTGCTTTTCCAATAGCCTCTCCTTTATGACTAGAAATTGGACAAAAATTTATGATCTTTTTATTCAATTTCCAATCATTATCAATGAAATGAGCTGTAAGACACATATAATTAATTCTTGTATTGAAGTCCAAGTATCAGTGGTCACAGAAATTCTTTGACATGTCTTAAACATTTCTCTCAATTTCTCTTTTTCACTATAATACAACTTTAAACAATCACGAGCAATGGTAACACGAGATGGAATGTGAAATTGTGGACATGCAACTTGCACAAAGTGCCTAAAACCGGGTTTTTCCACATGCTTAAATGGTAACTCATCAACAATAATCATGTGAATCAATGCCTCTCTAACATCATTCAAGTTAATAATCCTATTCCCACACTTTAATTCACTACTCTCATGTTCTTGATCAAAATACAATTTAGTTTGATTTTCTTTGCCCTTTTCTTTTTCTATATTAATAGGATTACCGAGACATGATTCTGCATGGTTTTTAACATTTTTTGAACCATTAAGATTACCATCAGCAGCAAAAGTTTTAGGACAGAACTTACATTCAGCTCGTAGTTTTCCATTCTCGACGTACTCTAAGTAATATTTCCAATACTCAGCTTTCCTCTTACTTTTTCTGTTCCATATATATTCCCGCCCCGCTTTTAGCTTCTTATCAGGAGGCAAAGTAGATTGCAATTCTTCCATATCCTTTTCAGAAAGTGGCTGTGACGTTTGTTCAGAAAAAGAAGCAGACCGTTTGGATTGAGAGCTCTCCATCTACAATATAATTATATACAATATAAGTAATTTTAAAGTAACAATTATATACACATACCATTTTATAAAAAAAAATTTAAGAGCAACTTACATTGCAAGAATAAGAATCCGTGGTTCCTTGACTTCCTTCACTCCCTGCAAGAATAAAAACAAAAATAAGAACCCCTGAACTACACACAGGTTAGCCAACTTATTTAATCTTAATAATCTGAGTCCATACTTTTAGCAGCCTAGCAGGAATAAACACAAATTTTAAAGTATAAGTTAGCTTAAAAAGTGTCCATATATACACATTAGAAATATCAATACCAGGTAAATAGCGTATATGATACGGAGTATGAGTTAGTTTAATAAGTGCAAGTCCATTCATTATTCATTAGAAAACCAAACAATGATTAATATAATGAATCACTAGTTCACTACTCATCCAAAAAATTTCTCAACGATCAAAATTTATTACGAAGTAGTAAGTTACTAAGTTGTGCCGCATTATGTTGGATCAATTTGCAGGTTGGTATTATGGTATATATTCAACTATTCATAATACAATGTGAAATTGAATTGCCACATATAACATTCAAACACAGAGACTAATAATGCATACAAATATACAATAGAGTACATACTTAGCAGTTTTCTGTATTATACAGAAATATTGATTGAGATAATGATGGATTTTTTTTTTGTATTTCTCATCATCAAGACAAATTCAAGTGGAGACATATATTACCTTGAATAACTTATACTTTAGGAATAAACACAAATTTTCGCACTAAATTAATCTTAATAATCATAATAAACACAAAATTTCGAACTAAATTTCGCACTTGAACCCTAAACCCTAAACTTCTTAATTCTTATGAACCCTAAACTCAAAAAAACCAAAAAAAAAAACAGAAATTCGAAAGAGATGAACTAAAAATAAGAAATTCAACATGCAAACATCAAACAAATAAACAATCATTATAAGCAATTGAAAATTTGAAACAAGAATAAACATATAAATTCTCACACTTAAATTTATTATTTCGAATTAAAAATACCAAAATTATAAGCAAATACTTACCAGATATTATCGGTGTGCATCGCCTGAGAGAATGAGGGAGGTGTCGGCAGTGGGCGGTGGCCGGAGTGAGTTGGGACAGCCGCGTTGAGAAGTTGAGATTGAGGGAGGCTGAGAGAATCAGTTTGGGCTTAGGGAGTTAGGGTTAGAACTTAAAAATATGAAAGAGAAGTTTTAACGTCAATTTCAATTTTTCAGAGTTTGGTTTTCTTTTTTTTTTTTTTTTTTTTTTAATTACGATTTTCCCGGGTTTCAAGTCCGGACCTGAAAACCCCGGGTTTGGACCGGGTCCGGACCGGGACCGGGAACCTGGATTTTTAAGAACCGGGACCGAACCTGAATCAACAGGTCCGGGTCAGGTCCGGTCCGGTTCAGGTCGGTTCAGGTCCGGTTTCAGGTCCGGGCCAATTTTTGTACACCCCTACTTGTAAATATAACAGATAACTTCCTGACTCATATATGGATTATTCTCTCCACATATTGCCTTCTGTAATTAACTTGTTTAATGATTTAATTAAATTTCTCATTTGAATGAGTAGAAGTATGTATTGAATTTATGATATTTGTTTATTATGCGTATTTTTATTGAAACTTTATGGATAAACAATTAGTTGGAAATCTATTTTTATGCAAGGTGAGGAGTTATATTCTGAACTAGGGTCTAAAATAAAAGTATACTTATCATATTCTCAAATACCCAAACCACATCAAATACAATTTGTGTGTGCTATTATTTTTTTTTCCCAGTTTATGGGCCATAATTTGCACTCTTCGGAAGTTGGAAGTACAAAACTTACCGAACCACGTTAGATCCAATCATTTCCTATGAAATAGATTGTTGGCTAATATTTTGCCTTATGCCTTTAACAGTTGCACTTATCAACTTAAAAAAAGTTTTAAAATTAAGATTTGTAATAATTTAGCAAATATAAGTATTTTGTAAAAGGATTTTGTTCACCTTATTTTCACTTATTTCATATTCACATAATTTCAGTTATACATTTAAATTACAAATATAAAAGGTCTAATAGGTTTATATAAGTTCAGTTAAGTTTAGTAAGTGAAAATTAGCTAAATTGAGCACACCATAATCAGTAAAAATTAACTTTATATTTCATAAACATAAGACGAAGAAAACAAAACTTTTACATTTAGCTAACATGTTGACCTAATTTGTACGCGAGCATTCTTACTAGACCTTACGTTTTGTTGAACCCGACCTTGATCATACATAGTAACTGGCTCTGGAATTCCCAGGATACATGCTACATCAGCTCACCAACCCTTTTTATATTATTTATTTATTATTATTATTATTATTATTTATTTTTTTTATTAAAAAAAATTAATTCTGGTAATTTAAGTTTTTTTATGTTTTTGTTTTTTTAGAAAGAACCTCAATTAAGGGACAAATGATGTAGACATAGCTTAGTGGAATACTTAATTTTTTTTTTAAGTGTTCGCTCGGTTAAATAAGCACGTATGAAAATGTAAAATTTTAAACAATAATATTTTTTTTATTACCAAAATGTATAAAGTTGATATTTGAAAATTATACTTTAACATGAGCCCAATAAATATTATACACGGAGTAATCATTTTTTACTATGTATGGTATAAATCACAAACATTACTCCAAGTGAATAATGTGAATAGTACAAAAGTCAAATTAAAACACCAAAAATAAATAAAAAAGGACTCAGGGAGTACCTTTCAAAACTATGCGCAGCAATGCTATTTGCATCCATTGCATCTAGAATCATAGATTACGTATCAATAAATAGTAACGACTAAGATGATGTTAAAAGTAATCTAACTTTCATAGGTCAAGTAAAGCAACATACAAAACACACTTATTTTGCTCTTAATCTCGAAGTAATCCATGTATAACAGTGTGAAAATGGCTTTGCGCAAGAGATATTACTCATAAAGTAGCAACCCCACTTAACTCATTTTGCATAATGAAGTTGCATATCAAAGATAAGGCAATAATAAAAGTACTACGTATTACATTTGAATGCATCCAATTCAATGAAGTCTATCTCAACTACCTTCCACAAAAAATAACACAATTATATACCAAAAATGAGATGAATATACTCCTTATTACACAATTAGAAGTTAACTAATTATCCCTTAATAATAATGGGGTAGGCACATAATTAAGGCCACATGCATGAGTATAATAATGCCCATATTAGGAGCGTCACAAATAAGCTTTTATAAGGATTAAGAAGATGTTTAACTGATCTTAATACCAAGAGTAATTGCTAAGGCAAAGTTAGGCAAATGTCAAAATTTATGACAAAGTTTAAAGGAGTTAGGCAATCAACTACACAATCTTCCTTGAGAAAAACTAACAATATTTAGCCTCTCATCTTTTTTTGGTTATTTTTTATCACCTTCAATCCCCAAACCTTTTGTTGGTCTCACAATTGCCTATGATTTGCATTTTTTTTTTAATTATGCTGATAAGCACTTCAATCTAACATTGTTTTTATGCTATACGAGAAGTTGAGTGAGAGCAATTGCTATCCGGGTTTCTTTCCAATTAAATTAACTATATCTTTCCTTGTACTTTTAGTAAACGTAGTACTAAGGGTTATGTATTACGAGTAATATTATCTATTATAGGGTTACGTTTATACTATTTATGTTGAACTTTTTGCGTAGTTTTTAATGCGTATGTTTAAGCATAATAAATATATTCAAACGAGTATCATATTATAAAATACAAATTAAACTAAGTTGATATATTGACACTTCATATCAAGACGTAGATATATGTACAACGCAAGATCACACATGAATATGTTATATTCCTTGTACAATCATTGAAAGAGTATTAGATATATTTACATGCATTGGATTTAAAGATTTTGAACAAGTAGAGCAGCATATATTAAAGAATTGGACGAAGAACTATTGTTGTTCTCAATAGATGAAATACCTGAAAGATATTTTTTTTTTTGGAAACAATGTACAATAGCTGTTCAATTAAGTCGATATAAAAGACTTATCAATTTAAAGTAAACTATACCTTAATAAAGAAAAAAATTAATATCAATGCAATCAAAAGTATGATTCAGAGCTAACTTTTACAATAAAGTATATTTTGGAAAAAACTGAAAAGAAAAGAATAATTAGGAGAGCATTTTTTTCTCACTATAATGGAAAAAGAATTACTGAAAGAAGACAATTGATGTATTAACAAAGAGATGGTTAGTTCAGTATGTATAGTTTATTCCTTGATAAGGAATATGAATTCTCCTCATGTCCTTCCAATCCTTATACAAATTGTTGCAAGATTATGCCAATTGAAAAAGACGTTATCTTGTGTGATATCATGTCATGCTAATATATTTTGAGATAACATTGTATTAAACTCAAAGCTCACCCTTTCAAAAAGTGAGAATTGAAGTACGTAACCCCTAACAAAATAGAAAGATTTATTGAAATCTCAAATCGCAATATAATGACCCAATTGGGGTGGCATCAAAGTGCTTTGAAAAATATACAAATGAAATCGTACAAACCCTATATGTCTTTGACCCGACCCTACCTTGATTTAAAATTAAATTAACTTAACTTAATTGTATCGTTCGTATATGTACATACATCAGGTTGGGGAAGGATAGTAAAGGGAACAACAAAACATAAGCATTAAGAAAGCATCTAATGGCTAGGAATGGGCAAAAAAAATCAATAATAGTACATCTAATCTAATCCATGATTTAAAAATACAAAAGAAGAATATAATAATAGTAGGCATAGTTTATAATTTAAAATGCATGGTAAGGTCATAAATCATGGGTTAAGTAATAAAATATAAAGTGTAGTACCTAAACAAAACAATAAGTACAAAACAAATAAAGAAGTACTTATACATTTATGCTAAAAAATTTAATTGATAAAATATGATTAGCTCGTGGGAGGAAGCTATCTAGTATTGGCTTAAAACAATTAAGCATCTTAATTGATTAAATTAAACTAATTAACAATCTCATTTGAAAGTCAGAGAGTAGCAGCAATCAGAAGAGGAGGAGTGCATGATCCCAAAACTTCTTTCAAATAATTGATGTCCCAAATATAAGTGTGCCAGACCCTACGTACTCGCCTTCTTATTTGCTGATTTGTTGTACACTTTATTATTAATTTATTTTCAATTTCTTCTAAGATTTTGACTTCATTTGATAAATATTACGGCTTGCAATAATACTTTAATTTGTCATTTAATTACATTTCTTTAAACTTAATATCAATGATTAACTTGGCCTGCTGTAAAAAATAATAATAATGAAATTTTTAAAAAATGATGGAGTTTGTAATAGTTTCTTTAATTAGGTTTCCAACCCCTGAACTGAACTAAATATTTAAGGAGAGAAGAAAATTAGGAACTGAACCCTTACATTGCCCAAGAGGTTCATTTCAGCCTAATTTCCTTCTCTCAACTCATAACATGATAAATGGGCCTGGGCCACACCCGTCACAACTGTCCACTTTATACGACTAAGGAGGTTCCACCTCAAAACCATATGACAATGAGGGGAGTAGCCCCTTAGCCTTATAAAGTGTACACGGCTTTCTCTTTTCTTCAATGTGGGATACACATCCCAATATTTCTCTTCACTTTTATATTCTTTCAATGTGGGACAACACTTTCACTCACATGTGGGTTTTTCTCATGGGCTCAACATAACAGTACAGTTCAGCTCAGTTCAATTTAGCTCCAATCAATTCACTTCAATTCAGTAAATCTGAACATGCCCTTAATTATCAGTCAATGTAGTTCTACTTTAATGTTCACTAAGTTTGTGAAAAGGTGGCACGTGACGAAGTTCGTATGCTTCATGTATTGTCCTGTTTATCGGATTATGTTCTCATTTTAGACTTTGTTCTCATTGTAACACTATATATGTTTATAACATAATGTTATTAGGAAGTATATCTTTGTAATTTAAGATGAGGTGTATTGTAATAATTAACATAATTGATAACAATTGATAAGCAAGCAATAAGCAATTAGCTTATCCCTTAAAAGTAAGTATCATATAGATTAATATATTGACAATTTGACATGCATATGCCAAAATCAATATGAAATACAATGATACATAGAACATTTTGTTTTCATCATACACATATGTCCTTGGACAATTTTTTAAGTATCCCGTATTAATTTAGTCAAATTACTCATCATAATAGTGGATATATTGAAAAAAAAAAAGTTAGTTTGAACTTTATTTGTACAAGAAGATATTGAATTATTTGAGACACAAAATAAGATAAGGTGCAAAACATATTTTTATTTACTTATATGTTTAAGAGTGTTAACATTCTTATTGTTAGTGAATTCTTATATGCATCATAATTCATAAAGCATAATGCATCACATACGTCGAAATGTACAAAAGCTATGCGCATAATCAACTCATTAATCACACATATCACACTCCAACTGTGCATAATTCACCCATTCTCACGACTTTACGAGTCAACATGTGTGGTACACGCGCCAAACATTTTTGTACTCTGTAGTCTTTAGTGTGAGTGTAAAATTATAGCACAACCTTCTTCCCTTGCGCGTGGGACTTTTTATGCCCGATCTAAACTCTGATCCATCTCTCTCTCTGACCTCACTTAGCTTAACGTGCGCAGTGGGCGCAGTGTACACTTACCAGTTACCCCAACTCAAACAGATCTCTTTCCTCTCTTTCTAGACTTTATATAATTAAGCTCACTCTTAAATTCATTTTTCCCTCAATTAAATCACAACAATTCATCAACAATCTGGACAAAATTGCACCAAATTAAGCATCACCCATTTGAATTTAACTATCCAATTGCAATACCCACATCTCAATTTCTCGAAATTCCTCCAATTTTTTCTGGGGATTTGGCGTTTTAGGTCAACCTTAAACTGCAAATTTTGAATGTGATTAAAGATAAACTAATCTAATGGATCCTCCATTGATAAGTGAAGGTTCATTCTCAACAGCAAACCCTTCAATGGCGGAGATTTGGCCGTTTAACGGCGGCAGCGGAGATTCTGACGGCGGCGGAATGTTGGGGTTGAGAATGAGTTGTGGTAGTGGTGGTTTTGTGAGTAGTTTGATTGATGGGTTATTGAATAATAGTGTTGTTGGAGTAATGAATAGAGATGCATCAATTGACGAATCAACTGTCACTGACCAAAGTGGTAGTCGCGGCGGAAGAAAGAGGAGAGAGAATGTTTCAGAGGATGAGTCTTCTAATATTGTTTCCACTACTAGCAGTGGCAATGAATTGGTAATTTTCCCTTTTTATTTACTAGTTATTTGTTGTTTTTTCTAACTATGTTATGATTTTGAAGCTTGAATGTTTGGGTTATAATTTTATGGATGTTTATGTGGTATACTTATGTTCATAAATAATGTGTGTTCTTAGAGTTTTGGCATCCTTATGTTCATAATTCAGCATTTTTATTTAGTGTTTGTTATCTTATTTTGACTTGAGTTGATCAGTGATAGACTTTTAACTAACAAACCTTGGTGCCATTGATTTAGTCAACTTACCAAAAAAAGTTCTAGCTAAATCCCTCTTGAAATTGAAATTAAAAGAAGAGCAAATGGATTTTTTTTTCATTCCATCAAGAAAGGCAGTATTAGCTTTGTGGTTTAAACTCGCATCGATCATAATCCCATTTGGTTCTATTGTAAGGGATATGCCATATGGTACTATGATCAACAAGACTCGAACTCATTGAATTTTAATTGATCGATGAGCCACACATCTTGTTCTGTTGTTTTCTTGTTCCTTGAAAGCATATCTCTTCAATTGTATGGGATTCCTATACAATTTACATCCATGATAGTATAGTATCTTGACAATCTAAAGAACTTATGCAACTACATTAAAAGCTCCAAAGAAGACTTATATGAGCACCTACATACAAGAAAGACAGCTACAGAAAGTCAGAAACTTACAGTGGATACATGGAATTTTTGATTAATTTGATGAAATAGGAGAAGGGGCCAGAAGTAGAAAAGATTGAATTTCTTTAAAATTGGGCTATTTCTGACCAAAATTAACCAACTAGCAGAGGATAAATAGAGGGAGAAGAGAAGGTGTCAGGAACTAGAAGATGAAGAAGGGTAAAGTTATGAAAATGATAACAGTTGACGAGTCATCCCCTTATTGATCATTAGTTTCTACCACTGCAGTGTAACACTCTAATAGGTATTTACTTGTAATGAAATAGATTGAAAGCAATAAAGATCAGTTCTTGGGGAAAGTTGGCAGCTTCTTTGATTAATGAAAATGAAATAACAAAAAACAGGGGTAGCTTTAGGCTACTAATCTCTGGTTTAGCACCTTTAGGGTACCACTCTCTAGGTCTAGTGTTTACAATGATCTTGCCTAATCGCCAATCCTACCCTCCCTTTGTTTATATACACATCCTGACAAAAGAAAAGAACAAGACAAAAGTTGTTGTTGTTGTGGTAGCTGTCACACTGATTTGGTGGTGACTGTCCTGCTGATTCCTTGGCAGCCCTCATTCTTTGGCAAAGCACTAATCATTGGTTGGCTCCTCATTCCTTAGCTGACCTTTCTTCCTTCGCACATAAGTCACCAGGCCACGGTCCTTAGGGGTCAGAGCATTTGTTACATGCAGCATATAGTAAAGCTATGAAATGATAAATGTATTATAATACTGTGATGCGTAAAATGAGTGTTAATATTCTTACAGTAGTTTTCCTTAATTCTAGCATTCCCCCCTAGTTTATCATTTGAATTTGATGACGGATGTGAAATGATAAATGTTTTCCCTTTGTGCTTTTGGCATGAATGATAAGAGTAGGGCTTGAAAGTCCAAAACCTTTTCTTGCTTTCCATAATTGCTAAATTAAAGCTTTTATAACCCCTAACTTACCAAGTCCAAACTGTCAAAATTATAGAAGGTGGTTCATATGAGAGAATTAATCATATCATTAAAGAAAGGTGATTCTTTCTGGGACATCTCAACTTCGTGACATGGAATTGGTATGGTGGGAGCATTTTTCTAAGAATTCCTTTTTTGGTGATCAACCCTCCCCCCACCCCTTTGTTGATAGGCATAGATGATTTTATATCCCTCTATGTTAGTCATACTCAACTATTAATGACTTGGCCGAAGTGTGCAAAAGGCAAATAAGACTTTATCTGGGGATGGAGGGAGTATCAATCAGGGGTACTTGAGGTGAAATGACGGGCCTTTGTAACAAGATATAATTCACTCTCTATGTTAGTGTGGAGGGGGAGGGGCAAGGAAGATGATGGGAAGACATAAACAGATAATGAATTGAAACTTCCTGGTCAATGCTAGTTCTTGATATGCCAAAGACATAGGTACAAGTTTTTGATGTCCAAAATGAAAATCAAAAGGTAAAAATACTAATCTTCCTTAGCCAAATGCAGCTTTCCACTGGTTGTATTTCTGCATGTTGGGGGTGGATGAACTAAAACTTAGCTCTGAAAATGGCTGATCCTCATTTTGTTATTAGGACCATGTTAAAAATCATCAGAATCTTGGATTTTCATTTAAATGACTTGCACCATGGATAATTAAGGCTATAGCTATGCATCTATCTCAAACAATTCACAGATGTGCAACTAAACTGCTTCTCAAAGGAAACAAGAAACTGATAAGTGATAACTTATTCTTATCACAGACGTTGTTTGCAATTATCTCTTGAGATCTGTATGCGGGGAATTATGGTAAATCCACGTTTGATAAGAATTGTGGTTTATGCAATATTATTGTGTTCTTGTGGCTTTAGCTTTTATATTCTCGAATTTTGATTTGTCACCTTACTTTCTATCTTGCTGTACAGAAAGAATCAAATGGTAAACGCACTAAAACATCCTCACAGGGTGAAAATGACAGTTCAAAGGCTGGAGGTGAATCAAATTCAGCTGGTGGTAACAAGCCTGCTGATAAATCAGCTGAACCACCAAAAGACTACATCCATGTCAGAGCAAGAAGGGGTCAAGCTACAGACAGCCACAGTCTTGCAGAAAGAGTAATTTTCTCCTTGATTTTGGTGACATATTTTTCCCCATTGTTTTAGGCTCTTCTTGTAAAGGATTAACAAAATTATCAACCATCAAACAAGATTTGCTCTTATGTTCTTATGTTGCAATTGAATCCTAATCCCTAGATTTGTGGAAGAAAACTATGTCCTGTGGCTTCTGCAGCAGTTTTTACTCATTGTTTTTGCTTCTGGCAGGCCAGGAGAGAAAAGATAAGTGAGAGAATGAAAATTTTACAAGATTTGGTTCCTGGATGCAACAAGGTTGGTATTATGGATCAATAAATGGGTATGAATAAGTCATTTAGATTATCATGTGTAGCACCTTTGAGCTAAATAATACAATATGTCCTGTTGTTGTTGGGTTTTTTTTTTTTGATTTATTTTTAATTTTAATTTCTGGGTGGTCAGCTATGTTTCCCTGAATTTTAGAAATGCTTTCACTCTTATCATTTTCTTGCAATTGATTTTACTTTCTTGGGCAGGTTATTGGAAAAGCACTTGTCCTTGATGAGATCATCAACTATATACAATCTTTACAACGACAGGTTGAGGTGAGTTACATCTGAATATCTGAGAAGTCTGAAGATAATCCGTTCATGTAATCGATCAATATCTGTTGTTAATTTTGTGTCATATATCTTGATTTTCTGATAATTAGGCTTCCCATGGCTCCCATCAAATTCCAATCCTTAATTTTGTATTGCTATGTTGCCTACATTTATTGTTAGCAAAGCTTACAATCTTATTGGATTGTTGCTCACTTTATCATCTTTATGTTGCAGTTCTTGTCCATGAAGCTTGAAGCAGTCAATTCTGGGATGGTCCCTTCTATCGGGGGATTCCATTCAAAAGATGTAAGTTTGAAAATCTGTCAGCCCTTGACCCAATATCATTGCTTTGCATTTTAATCTAGTAAGACTAGTAAATCAACCTGATCTCTTGCAATCTGTTACTTCTTGGATCTACTATATTCTTGTTGAGTAATGTACGTGACCAACTCAATCCCTAAAGCAACTGGAACAGTATTTTTTTTTTTTTTTTTTTTTTTTTTTTTTTTTTTTTTGTTAAAGAGTCTTCTGTAAGAGAATATGAGTTATTGAAGTGTGCTATATGAAGCGTTAAGGAAACTCATGATCTATATGCTGCATGTCTTTTATCCTTTTCCTCTTCTGATACTGAAGGAATTAAGGAAGCTCATGATATATATGCTGCATGTCTTAAAACTTGTTAATCTGTGATTGACAGTCGTGCTCATAAAGCACTTGTTCAGTTGATTGTTCTGCCTTCCACTTCACATCAGGAGACATACCTGAATTTACAAAAAGAGTGAATTTGGCTAGTTTTTGAGACATCTCTGGGTCAATTTAAAATGCTTAAGCTTAACGTCTTAGTAACACTGGCTACATAACAAACTTTGTATTGAAAATTTCTTGAAGTATATTTGGCTGCTAATATAATTCATCTATCCAGGTTAATCAGCTAGGAATGTCCTCATTTGATCCAAGTATGATGTTGGCACATGCTGCAAGAGAATTAGCAGCCGCAACAGGAGGGGG
Organism: Chenopodium quinoa; assembly: GCF_001683475.1. Classification (NCBI taxonomy): domain Eukaryota; kingdom Viridiplantae; phylum Streptophyta; class Magnoliopsida; order Caryophyllales; family Amaranthaceae; genus Chenopodium; species Chenopodium quinoa. The sequence goes on along the minus strand of NW_018744626.1, from coordinate 3,056,940 downwards.
GGGAGGAGGAGGAGGAGGACCGCAATCAGAGTGGTTACGTATGCAATTAGGTGGAAGTTTCGAACGAACATGATTCTTTGTAAACGATCGCTTTGAAATTCACTAAATCAATTATTTCACATAATCAGGGAACAACTCTACCTACATCATTCTACTGTTTGGTTGGGGATGTTTATTTCTATATTTAGTTATCCTTGATTTGTAATACAAGAATACTGCCTTCTGTAGAAAGTATTCGTTGTAACCGTCAGCCCTGTTGTATGACCCTCTAACTAGTACCCAAAGACTGAAGAGTCCTAGGTTGCTGAAAGTGTTGAATCTGTATAACCGAGATAATTATGCTTCTAAGAAAAATCTTCTATTATAATGACTTTATTGTGAGATATGGTCTTCTAATTTGTGTGCGGAGTTGGGGTTGTCTACACTCTTGAATGCAGTATGAAAGATCTTAAGGTGGTAAAGTCGTGTATGAGACGGATTCAGAGTAAAATTAGTAAGATATGGCCAGCATTCTCCATACATACTTTGCATACGACACAAATGAACATTATATTTATTCGTTTACTTTACAAATCATTAATTCAAAATGCATAATACTTCAATCATCATATACAAACTATAGTAATAAAAATTTAAGATCCAATTACAGAGTAAATTTGTAGCTGTAGTTGCAGACTTGGTCATTTATGATGTAAATAAAGACTAATTCAACTTATAGAACTTGGGAGAAGATCATATTTTGCTTTTAATAATTTGGCTATCGCGCATCAAGCTAGAGATGTTAAGCAACTACAAATGACTGTTATAGGCCACCAAGTTTCGAAATTCTGTTTTATCTGCAAGCTAAAAAGTAAAACAAAATCACAATTGTAATTAACCCAACTAAGAGTAACTTCACAGGATGATTCAGCCAAAAAATATTACATATGAAAGTCTCAATCATCATTATCTACTATTAGGTTCAGCAAATCTCAGAGGAACTAACAGAATCGCCATTAAACATTTAGTTCTTGCATTAGTTCTAATTTTTTTATACTAATTGATGAATTTCTAGTACTACTGTGTACTGTCACAACCAGATGAATGTCAGAAGACAAAATGAAAGTATCTAGATGCCATTAAACTTTGATACATAAGACCTCCGCTAGCATCAACATACATACTACTCAAAGAATAACGATCTAAGGGCTGATTGTCAAGAATATGTATCATAGCTAACAACTAGAGTGTCAAAGTACGTCAGCTATATGAAGAAACATCACAACAAAACACTTGTTCTTTTATCATACTTAAGGAATTGAAGTTCATAATTCATATGCACCACAGCTAGAAAACTAATACTGTGTGATTATCGTACATATACCAGAGAATTTTTGGCTACTATCCTGAATTTGGCAGAAAGTACTACCTCTGTTACAGGTTATGTGCAATGATTTGACATCAAGCAGAGAGAGAAAATATCTAATCGTTGCACATAACCAGGGAGGTAGTATTATTCATTGTAATTTTCAGCCTTATTGCATGCTCTTTTAACTAGTGGAAGATGCATGGTCTATTGGTCTACCAAGAGTATGTTCATGAAAAACACAAAACTTTGCATAGAAGTATAAAATGTTTTTATTTTTATGTCTTTTGCCAATGAGCAAGGCTAACAGGTCAATAAACTACATCATTTATTGTATGTAACAAAAGTAAAAATGCATATATAGCTTCAATCCTTGTTCACAAAATGCTGTAAAAAGAATAAAGAAAATCTTCAGAGTAAAATCAATTTAACATGATCTTCTTAGTAAATTGGTGATCCAAATTTGGATTCTATTCCATGGACAACGCTCGAATCAATTTGGAAAGTTTGGGCCAAAACATGATCAGGAATTGAAGGTTGTGCACCAAATAGAGTTGTGGGTAAAATCACTGCCCCTGGATTCTGGCTATTGAAAGCTGTTATAATCACTGCCTTCTTTTCCCCCACATTCTTCTGAAAATGGACTAATCCCCTTGGGATCACAAACATCTGCCCCGGATTCAACACCTTTGAGTAGAACACATTCCCTGTAGTCACAAACCCGACTAGGATTTTTCCATTGATCACCACCCCACTTTCAGTTGCTCGTGGGTGGGAGTGAGGCGGGTTCAGTCCATTAGGAGCAAGATCAACCCGGTTCATTGAGAGTCCAAGCATGTTCAGGGCAGGAAATGTGAGAACATTTCCTTGTGAGACACCGACTCCAAAGAGGTTTGATGTGTTGCCCTCCTTCATGAGTCCATCAAAGAAGAAATCTTCAAAGGTGACATTTGTGGTAGGCTTGCATGGGAAGTTGGCAAACGAGGGAGAGGCGTTGAGGTCTGCTACACAGAAGTCCAATAAGGGATCAGGATCAGCCGCTTGGGAGAGAAAAGGAGCTAGCAAGAGAACTACAATGCATAGTATGGCAGCCATGAGTATGTTTTAGGAGGTTGATTGGTATAATATCTGATATCTGAAGACTAAGATTAAGGTGTTTATATAGCCTAATAAAACATGACTTTGTCAAGGCATAAAAAATAGATTAATCGATTAAAACCTGGGAATGATGTTTATACAAAGAAAATATATCATTGCTGAGGGAAGAATTGAGTAAATAATAAGCTGTAGTTGTTAATGACTTGGTCATTTATGATGGAATTAAAGACTAATTCAACTAGTTTAACATGGAATAAGCTCATGTTTTACCTAAGATTAATTAGTCTGATTTTCACACACCAAATTCTTCCTGCAATCATCTTGGACACTCAACTTAATGTTCTCTTGATTACAAGAGATGAGTTCCTGAATAGTTCATGCATTCGGATTTCAGAATAGTTAGAAAGCAACAATATACTTGGACTGACAAGTTAATAACAATAGAGCAGATATAAGACAGTAAACTAAACTGAGTTTATCTAGTGAAGCCAAATTTCAAACAACTTCCGTAGATAAATAATGATGAGATAATTTAGAAACCGAAAAACAGTATTCAGAAAATGGAATTACATATGAAAGCCTCAACAGTCTGTCAATAATCTACTTAACTTCAGCAAATCCCAGAGGAACAGATTCATCACTAAACAATTAATTCCCATGTTAAGTTTCAAATTAATAATGATACAAATTGCTGTCAATGGGTAAATTTTTAGTCTTACTGTCACTACCAGATGGTCAAAAGACGAAACAAAGTATCCATATACCATCATTATCGCGCAAGGCATATAACAATAGCTGAAGCAGATTATTTGTAATGAGACACAGCAATACAAAATCCACAAGAACATCTGAATATAGATGATATGTAAGAAGAAGGTTTTAAGAACAGGGGGAAAAAAGTGTATTATTATTATAGACTGCAAATACATTGCTTTTACTATTTGTTCTTAAACCAATCATTTGAATCCTAGTGCAACACCAAGCTCTCAACATAAGTACAAACAGAATCTAAACGGCGAATAGTTTTTTCGCACTGTTTTAATTGCTGAGTCCTGATGTTATAGTAATATGCGTTTCCAGAGAGTACTACAAATATCAAATCAGTGTTCTTAACATGAAGAATCACTACATTCATGTAAATGCAATCTTTGATGAAATCGGAAGCCTCTGAATTCGAGTCCCCTGAAAACCACACCCTCCACGTCTCCTTTCCTTTACCATCCTTTTCCATAACCCATACACAGCTCTTTTTAGAAGAAACACTGAAAACAGCTAACGACTCATCAAGGAGAAACGCGATCCTACCAGTCACTTCTTCCCCTGCATCGGGCAACTCAACAAAACTGAACTCCTCGACATCAAAATCAAAGCAGACAACATGACTCTCGTATTCAGGTTCGTTTGGAAAGCCTCCTATCCAATACGCAACCCCATCCAAATAAACATACCCACCTCCACATTGCAATCTCTTCACACTAACATTGCGATTAACCTTAGTCATGGTCTCGATCCTCCAACGATGATCAATGAGTGAATAAATTGCAAAGGACGTTACATTAGTAGAAAAATAACCACCAAAGGCGACAACCTTATAATCGTTACTACGAGGTACAAATCCCATAATAACCCACTGTCGATACGAATAAGGAGGTCTAGGAAGTAATAATGACCTTCTTATCGACGGATTCCATAAACTCATCACATTTTCGACTTCCTCGCTTGACGTATCACGCATTAGCAATATCCCATTACAACTACCAACAAGGGTGTACGAATCACGAGTACTATGAACAAAACCAATTTTTTTTTAAATCGTGAATGGTGTGAAGATAAAACATGCATCTCTTGACTAAAACAAAGTACCTTGGGTTAAAAGTTTTTTTTTTTTTTTTTTTTTTGGACAAAAAAAGGGTAAATAGCCCTGCGTCAAAAACAATAAAATTAAGCCTGGTCATATAAGATGTAACGTCATCACATTCACATCCTACGAAATTCGAATTTCGGATGAAAGGGTTTGAAAATAAACTTTTAGGGCTTTCTTTTACAAGTAATCGATCAATGATTATCAATAATTTTATTTCTAATAAAATTAATTTTTATTTATGATATACAAATCATAATAATTATACTTTCATAATTATTATTTAGTCAATTTTATGAATAACCAAGATTTAATATTAAATTTTAAAGGTTCGGATTGAAAGATTACAATGGTTACAATATTCTTGAAGGCATTACCAAATTATCAACATAAGATATAAATTTAAATCATTCAAAATCCGTCCATTATAGCTAAATTAAATGAGCCAAGCACCTCTTTTTTGTTATATAAAGGGTTGATTTCTTTCTTTGCCGTGTAGTTAGATGCATCACGTTCAATTAGTGTTAGATGATCTACCAATGCTTTATTCATTCATCAGGAAACAAAACAATAAGTTCGTAAACAACTCAAAAATTTTATTGATGTATCTTGCCAATGAGTATGCCAGCAGCTATTAAACTACATCATTTATTGAATTAATAATAAACATAATATGTATACTAAAAGGGTGAATTTTGTTATACTACCTCTGTTACAGGTTATGTGCAACGATTTGATATAAAGCAGAGAGGAAAAATGTCTAATCGTTACACATAACCTGTAACGGAGGTAGTATAAAGAATTAAAGGTTGATATCTTTCTTAGTTGCTTTGCCGTAATGAGATATCTCTTAATTATATGTTACCAAGGCTTTCTTCAAAATACAAAATTCGCATACAACTCCAAGAATTTTATTGATAGCCAATGAATAGGCGAGCAGCTTAATAACTACGAGTACATCATTTATTTTATTAATAATAAATATAATATGCCTAAAAACATCAATCCTTATTCAGTTATTTTCGTGAAACATCGTAAAAAGAATAAAGGAAATCTTCATAGACTAGTATATACCAGCCAAATTTCAGAATTTGGATTCTATTTCGTGGACAACGCTTGAATCAATTTGGAAAGTTTGGGCCAAAACATCATCTGGAATTGAAGGTTGTGCATCAAATAGAGTTGTGGGCACAACCACTACCCCTGGATTCTGGCTATTGAAAGCTGTTATAATTACTGCCTTATTATCCCCCACATTCTTCTCAAAATGAACTAATCCCCTGGGGATCACGAACATCTGCCCTGGAACCAAAACCTTGGAGTAGAATACGTTCCCGGTAGTCACAAACCCGACTAGGACTTTACCACTGATCACCACCCCACTTTCGGTTGATCTTGGGTGGGTGTGAGGTGGGTTCAGCCCATTAGGCGCGATATCAAGCCTGTTCATTGAAAGTCCAAGCATGTTTAGGGCGGGAAATGTGAGAACGTTCCCAGGTGTGACCTTCGATCCAAACATGTTTGAAGTGTTGCCTTCCTTCATCAACCCATCGAAGAAGAAGTCTTCGGAGGTGACACTTGAGGTAGGCTTGCAAGGGAAGTTGGCAAACGTGGGGGAGGAGTTGAGGTCTGCTATGCAGAAGTCCAGCAAGGGATCAGGATCAGCGGCGTTGGAGAGGAAAGGAGCTAGCAAGAAAACTACCATCCAGAGTAGGGCAGCCATGAGTATGTGTTTGGAAGAGTGTTTTGTATGTCTGAAGAATTAGATTAAGGTGTTTATATAGGCTATGTTTGCAACTTTGTCAAGGACAAGCAAAAATATATTTTATTCATTAAGACTGCTGCAAATGATGTTTACAGTGAAAATTTAGCATTGCTGAGAGAACATAGGTAATCCCTTGATTTTGATATGGTAAGTTGTAGTGGTTGGAGACTTGGGAGGTAAAAGACTCATTCAACTTGTTGAACATGGAAGAAGCTCATGTTTTGTTTAAGATAAACCAGCTTTCACACACTAAATTCAATTAGTCACAAAAATACACAAGTTGCTATCAATTCGTATATTATTCGATATATGAATAACAATTTCCACTGTGACCCAAAACCTTTGGCTTTTAGCAGGTGGTCATGTATAAGTTCTCTCCTTGTAGCATTCTCAGACGAAACCACATTGTTTCTCAGCTCAATTAAAAAAGAGCAATGAAGAGGGTCACTATACCAATTAAAAAGGCTACGTAGCCAGGGTATTGAACAACCCAATCAAGAAAGTTTGATAGAATACATTTCATTTTCAGAGATTAAGCATAAGCAACTTTGAATACATCAGAGTCTGAGACTACTACCTGACGAATAGATTGTGACACTGGCGCCTCAAAAGTCATATGCCATTCTTTATCCTGAAACATTATACAATTTAATTTATATGGCTAATACTCCGTCCAGGTCAAAGTGTTGCATTTAAAATAAACGGAGTAATTATAAGAAAAGCAACTGATGGTGATAAAAATACAATTTGATACCTTTGAATTGCAGCTGAGCTTATGGGAATAATACCAGCTGGAGATACTAAGGCATCCACAAAAACATCATTGGGCGTGATCGGAATGACTCCATCATCCAAGATTTGAACAGAATATGACAAAGCAACTACAGAACAGAATCAATGAATCAATACATCTGATCTTTAGACAAATTTCCTAATAAATATGATAGCTAATATAGGGAGGGGTATAAAACATACCAAGCAGTGGTTGTTTCCAGTTCTTCTCATTGGCAAGCTGTTGGTAATTCCTCAGAAAAGTGTCATAGTAACTTCAAAAAGTTGGAACATAAAGATTAGAAGATTATTAAAACAACCATCCAAATTCAAGATTACACTCTGAAGACCTATTTCACCCCTGTAGTCTATGCCAATGGAGCCTTTTTTTTTGGGTAAACTAAATGCTAGTGAACCTGATACATGCTAGTATGCTACACATAGGCACTATTTTCATTTTTATCTTCCCTTGATGAAGAAAGAGAGGGTGGAATTTCAGAGAAGCATACTCAGGGACACATGTGGTGGAGTTCACACCTCACAGCACCAGAGTAATAGTTTGTACACACAATAAATTAGCAAAACCAATCAATAAACATCACTTTATTAGGCACTTGAAATGTTTTCCACATACCCTCCACCACGGCCTAAGCGCCTTCCAGATTTGTCAAATGCAAGTCCTGGAGAAGGGAATAACATAAATCAACTAAAAGGTTACGCTTTCAATATCAGCAATGTGGACATGAACAGAGCAACTAATAAGTTTTATTACCAGGTAAGAGCAAGAGGTCAATTCCTTCGTTTGCATGCATAACTGCAACAAGAGATCATATAACATAACTTGCTTTTATCAATGTTAGATCCATAATCAAGAAAAGCAAAACCAAAGGATGCTAATGGCCTACTAACTACAAACAAAATGAAGAATTTTTTTTACCAGATGTACTTATGCTACACAAATTAAATTTGGAAACCTGTTCCCCTTACATCAACTTTATCACTTGAGCACCATGAATATATCCCTACTCATAGAAACCAAACAAGAATGAAACGGAAATTGGACTTTTTTTTATCATGTTTAAAATAGATAATTTAGTAGAGAGTGGATTTGAGACATGTGAAAACCAAGTATAAATATATACAGCTGAAGTAAATGTAACAATTTACTTGGATTAGGTACTGAAGCAAATGAATCGTTATTATACATACCCAATACAGAGCTGTAGAAAAGCTGGCAGTTAAAACCTATTGACCTATTGTATTTAGGCAAGCCAAATTTCAGTTAACCTCATGACGTAGATACAATGAGTTCATTCAGTTATAGTCACAGATAAGTTACCTAAACAACACATAACATAAGAACAGAATCAAGTCAATAAACGAGCTAGATATATAAGCTACCATTTTCACGTTGATTTCCTGCACCATCTACAGGAGCAGGTTCCAGAATGTCCATTGAATTTGCAATTAGATCATCCATGCTAGAGATGTTGAGCATCCGCATATAGCTGTTCTTGTCCTCCACCCTAGGCACATAAAGCGTTTTCCCTTCGAGTTTCTGTTCGTCTGCAAGCCAAAACTAAAGTTTAAAATTGTCAAAAGAAGATGAAGGGTACTGGACCAGTGCTTTCAAGATAGTAGTAAATCCAAATTTCACAAGGGAATTCTATTTACTAGCTTCAGCAAAGACTAGGAAAGTCGATTCAGCAATAACCCAATAAAATACAGAGTACATGTTAAACTTCCACATTATGGTCTTAATAGGTGCCATTGGTAAATTGAATTCTGTCACTTCCAGGCCACAAAAGACAAATTAAATTTATCAAGTACAAATTAACATTCTTGAATCTTGATTAACTTCACATCATTGACATTCGGCAAGAAAAAGTATACTGCCAAAAGATTAGAGTTCTTGAAGTAAAGATTTAAGGGCTACAGAGCCAAACCTTTGTCTGAAGTTTGTAGGATCTTCGCCAAAACTTTAGTTGTATCAACTTCTCGTAAGGCACGGCAGCTTATATATGCACATAACCTTCTGCAAGATTTAAACCATGTAGCATCCAGTACCAAACGCTGAATTGCATCATCTGAGTAGAAAGTTAATTATACAAAATACGTGAGTAACAGTAACCTATAAATGTGATGACAATTTATACATATGAAATTCAGGAAAAGGACGTAAACAGGAAGAAGCAAGCAAACGGTGGTAAAAGTCTGTTGTCAAGCAGCGAAGCCCCACTATTTCAGATATTTTCAATGTCAAACCATTTCAACTATGCAGGAAAAATATCAGAATGGAGCACTCCTCAAGTAATTCAATTCTTCTCCTGTAAAATTACAATGATTTTATACCAGAGCATTGAGTTTCCTAGGTTTTGCAGGTTATAGTTAAACTCAAGAATTCGGTGCAGTGATAAAAAAAATCTTTATAACTTTATAAGTAGATCATCATGCCATGCCACAGGACCAACCTGTACCAAATATCTTTAGCATGCAATAGTAACAAAGAAGATTTCGTGATCCGCTGCCAAACTTATTCCAATTCCCGTCTTCTATCTTATCCTTCCGAAGGCTAGTTCACCAACTCGTATTTATTATATGAGATTAATCCAGAGAGTATGCTACAACATTTTTAACAAAACTAATCAAAGATTTAGTCCACTTTTGTTTATTCTGAAATGATGCCTAAGAAAACAATTTTTCCATAGGGATCAAAGAACCCTCTTCAACTTACAGTGCAAATCAAAGAGGTGACTTCTTTTTGTATTCTTTCATTCATCAATGAGAAAGAAGAGTGTAATTGTGTTTGGTGTGCATGAGTTTGCAACTAGGTTGCACTTCTAGAGTAAATTTAGAGTTTATCTGATTCTAGGAATTAAATAAGGATCTTTATGTGTTTCTGTTACTTCTTGCAAGAGAAAGATTGAGGTGCAACCAAGTAGATCATGATGTGCTTACAATAATTTCTATCCACGCACTTTCATTATTACCAAATGGAACCAGAATATGACCAAACCCCTCATCAAAAATTATAATTTTTCAAATTGATCAAACTAGATTCCAGTGCTGGTCCTAAATGAAACTATGTACAGTAATAAAATCGATGTAATTAGAAAAAATTTATCAACGTTATCACGAATTTAAACCCCACCCCCCTCCTCCCCTCTATTGACCATATTATGCAGTTTGCGCTAACATGGATACAATTCAGTACAAGTACATTTTAGGACACAATAGTGCTACCAAAAAGTTTGCCATACACAACAAAATTAATACTACTCTATACTTCCTTCGTCTGGAATTAATAGTCACATCAATATTGTTATTCGAGCTAGAGAATCCGACCGGTAGGAGACTAGGAGTCATCAATGCTCCCCATTCCTTCACTATTTAAAGATCAAGTTATTACGTCACAATAAGGAATTTTACGAATCCTTTCAACATGATCCAAAAGAGTGCAAGTATTATCCAATTGTTCCTCTAATCTTCTAAAAAAACTAAATTTCTCTTGGTAAATGATCCAATAATGTGTTCATCCAACTAAAATTTCCTCATTCATAGAGAAATTGATCAAATTCATAATTTAAATACCCACGTGATCAAACTTCCAAAATACACAATTCCAACCCCCAACTAACACTCCACTCAAATTCCCCAATCTAATCAATACACCAACAAATTAAGCAATTCAACTAATTCCCCAATTCACAACTACAATCAAATCAACAAATTAAGCAATTGAACTAAAACCCCAATTCACAAATACAATCAAATCAACATGATATGAAGAAAGATTAGATTTTTTTGTAATACCTTCAATAGCGCGCTGAGAAGGGTCCATTTCCTTAAGGGATTTACGAACTTTGGATCGAATGAGGCGTTTCTGCTTGAAAATGGGGTCCAGTTCAGTAGCAGCAACATCGCCGGAACTGCCGATTTTGCCACCGTCAACGGTAGAGGAGCTCATTCTAATAGAGGAGAGGGGGGAAGATGGAGGGCGTGCGGTGCGGCTGCACGGGCTGAGAAAGCGGAGGTGGATGGTGGAAGAAGGTGGTGATGCAAATGTGCACGGATGGTGGAGGGAAAAGGAAAGGGTCATAAGTTTTCTTACTTGTTTGGCTTTTTGCATTGAAAGTCTCCCAATTGTGTTCATTTTCTTTAAAGTTTTAGGGCCTTTTTACCAATTTATGGTCTTCCAAATCTCATAAAGGCTAACTCATGGACCTCATGGTTGATTAGTTATGGGCTTATGGCCTAGTATAGTTTTATGAATAGTAATTATTGATTAGCTATATTTATTTATCAATAGTTAGTGGTTCCTACACGGCTACACCCAACCCAAAACGAGAACCCCTAAACATTAACATTGCGATTTTAAAACTATAACCTTTATGTCCTTTAATAAAAGGAAAAATATATTACTGAACGATGTTTTTTCTGTGTGGTTGGTCACACCGTCTGACCGAGGTTACTTATTCAGAGGTTACTTATTCAGGGGTTACTTATAGACGTTACTCATTAATGGGTTATTTATTTAGGGGTTACTAAGTCGGTCAAAGGTTACATATTCCGGGGTTACTCATTCGGTAAACGTGTTTTCGCCAGGGTTACTTATTCTGAGGTTATTTAGGGGCTACTCTTTTGGTTAGGGTTACTTATTCTAAATTTACTCGGTCGATTAGTACATTTGGTTAAACGATTAGTACTTATGAAATATCATATTTCATAAATTATCTCAATACGCAAGTAAAGTTATAATTGGTCAAGCATATACGTTGAGACCACACAAAATGTAAGTGAATAGTACATGAAAAACGGAGGGAATAATTGCTAAGCTCCCAGGCATTGTTCACTAAATTAAACTTTCAATCACTGCGTAATTAGTTATGTTTTTTTTTTCTAAGGTAGATTATTTACACTTCATGAAAATAAAAATGCAATTCCTTTTGTATACCCCCGGTGCACAATAAAAATACTGTCCATCAGTAATTACCACAATATATACCACGTGCCATTTGTAGCCATAGTGTCTGCACTCTGCAGTGCCCAAAATAAAGAGTAAACATATTTACTTTATTATTATAATTATTATATCTCAACTCACTATCTCAAACCAGAAATTTGTTGAGATTTTCCAAAAAATTATGATTTAATCCAACCTCAAAGCTGCTATCTCAACTAGTAATTGAGCCAAATCTTAGCGAAAATCTGGTGGATTTGTAACAAATTAAAATCAAATCACATTATAATTCAAGAGTAATTTATCATCATTCATCTTTCACATTTTCGCTCCAAAGGTTTTCGTCGCTTTAAACAAATTGTTAAATTTTTCGGGAAATTGTTAATTTCCTGCTTATATTTAACTTTTGATTATATTAAATTTTTTATTTAAAAAATGAAATAAAAACACAATAACACTCAAAAGTTACCCTTTTATTTACAAAAGGTTACCCTTTTATTTACAAAAAAGTTGCCCTTAAACTCACAAAAGTCACCTAAAAAAAGTTATCCTTAAACACACATAAACTACCCTTAAAACACATATAAGTTACCCTTTTATTAACAAAAGTTACCTTTAAACTCACAAAAGTCACCCCAATCTAAAAAAAGTTATCCTCAAATAAACACATACTTCGTATAAGTTACCTTTAAACATACACAAGTTAATCCATTATAATACCCAAAAAAAAAAAAATTATCAAACCGTCATTACAAAACGCTGAACATGAGAAAAATATGTCTCCATTAGACCATTACAATCTTCAATAGGACATATTTTCACTTTTACTTTTTTCTTCTTCAAAGATTTTTTATCAACCAATTTAGTTGATTCTACTAAAAAAATAAACACGAGAAAGGAAAAAAAAAGGAGAAGAGGTAAGATGAAAATGCAATGAAGAGGAGAGAGAGAGGATAAGGAGATTATAATTGTATAAAGACCAAAATATAGAAAAGAAAAGAGGAGAGAGAAAAAAATTAGAGAGTGTTTCAGGAGGAGAGGACAAAATCAGAAAGAGGTAAATAAAAAAATAAATAAAAAAAAAAAACCCTAGCACTACGTGAGAAGACTAGAAGAGGGAAATAATTCCTCAAATTGGGCCTTGCGCCATACACTAAATATTGTACACCGGCCTTTTTAAAAAATTTGTGATGAAAATGATAGATTTGCATTGTTCTTTAATGTGAACAATAATGCATATGAATATATGATCCTAGACTGATATTGCCCTGATTAAAATGTACTCCGTACAACTGTATTTCTGGGTGATTATGTTTCAATCCCCTCCCAATTGTTATAGCGGAGAATCGAACACGCGGTCCTCCGTACTAAGTATAGTCTCAATCACCATTGCACTAACAACCAATTGGTATATTGTCATGTAGATGTGATTATGTGTTTGTATTCTTTACATTTCTTGTCTGCTTGTACGTACACTCATATGCAGGGTTCAGAATGGGTTTTAGGAAGGCCATGTATATAAGAGAAGAGAGAAGTACACAATTTTTACGTAACAGCCTTTACTCACAAATCTTGAGTAATTTTTGTCATCAGAAGAATATACAAAATCTACTCCAATTCGTTTATTATCTAATACCGATATTTGTTAGCCGATCATCATGCCCTTAATAACTACGCTGTGCAAAGCAACTTACCAATGTTAACATCTTTGAGTTGTTGCAATATAGCATTGGTAAGTTTTTTTTATGCAAATATAGCATTGGTAAGTTAGAATAACATAATTGGTGCTTTGAGTGATATTTTTTATGATTCAAATTTTGGGCACTTCGAGACACGTGCCACAATTTGGATGTCTTATCCTTAAATTTACTACGGAGTATACAATTTTGTCACTTCAAATGCAAAAGTTTCTTTCCATACATATATGTTGATAACATGATCTTATCGAGGTGATCGAGAGGCCAAAAAAAAATTCTTAGGCACTGTAATACGGAGTATTTAAAAAATAAATAGGCAATATAATTTTAAAATTTCAATATCCTCTTGGTCGCATGTTAAAAGAGGGGGCAATTGGGTTGCACATCATCTTGCTAAGATGATTCCTTTTGGGGTAGAACAAATGTGGGTTAGTCATTGTCCTCCGGAAATAGCTCCATATATACTCTCAGACAATTTATCTCTTGATTAATCTATTTGCTCGACGAGTTTCCCTCAAAAAAAAAAAATCTTAAAATTTCAATAAATAGCTAGTTTAATTGATTTCAATATAATTTGATACATTAATAACACTGAAATAAAGGCAACTTATATTAGTTTAATTATATAATAGCAATGTAATTTTTTTAGGGACATTACAATGAACCTTAATAATGACATTAAAAAAAAAATACCCCTTAAAGTAGAAGTTGCTAATATCATCCATTGATTATCTCTTGTGTATTCCCCTTCTTTCTTTGATATCTTCATCGGTAGAAGCTTTACCCTCGTAAATTTTTCAGAAAAATGGCAGGTTATTGTTTTTTTGAAGATAGATCTATCATATCGTGTATTTATACTCAAAATGACAGAATAAAATAGGTGAATGACTGGTCAAGTTTTTTTTTTTTTTTTTTTTTTTTTTTTTTTTTTTTTTTTTTTTTTTTTTTGTATTAGATCTATCATCTCCCGCTTATATCGCTGAAAATTACAGCCTTGTTGGAGAGACAATCTAACGATCCTTTGTAGCCGTGAGGATGTTTTCCTTCTGATTCATCTGTCCGTATTCGAAAACTTGATAACTTTTTCGCCAACAAAATAATTTCACGACAATCCATTAGATATGCTACCATGAAATCAAAACTAAGAAATTTCTCCCTCGAAAAGAGGAGATAAACCTTGTCTTTCGAAGGAGGTTGAAAAACCCTTGTCTTTCGAAGGAGATCGGAAACCCTTTCTTTCGAGGGAGAAAAGTTCCTCCCAAAAGGAGGAAGCATTATTAAAAACCTAAAAAACAATAAAGAAACAAGGATTGGGGCTTTCCACCGATTAAAATCGATGGAAGCCCCTTCAAAAATCAACAATGAAGGCTAGGGTTTTTGGAGAGAGAAAGGAGGAGAGAGAAAAGATTTGTTTAGGCCATCTTAATCTTGAAGTGCATAGGTTTTCAAATAGTATGTTATCTTTTAGTTTGTTATATCAATGCATGTAATTAAAATACGGATTATATCTGTATCAACAAGTGCAATAAATTCTAATTCGTTTTTTTTTTTTTTTTTTCAATTCAATATAATCTACTCTGTTATTATAAATATATGTCAATATACCAATAAAATCTATTAGGATTACTTTAAAATCATGTTAAATCTTATATTCTTATGTTAAATTAATATAATTGTACAACTGCCTTTTAATTTTTTTAATGAGATTAATTACCCTAATTGTTAATTACCGCCTACTCCACATAATATTGTTATGAACTTTTGATGAATAACAATCTCCTTATAATAGTAAGTTAACACAGCAGTATGGAATATTGCACTTTCAAACAACAATCAAACCCTAAATGCATCGTTAATATATAGAATAATTTAGTAGTTTAAGTTTTAAGTTCTAATTACACATTGTTTTGTTTTGTTAATACGGAATACATAAATTAAAGTCGTTGCATCATAAAGATAGTTATAATAAAACATTGATAAGCTTTTTAAACTAAATAATAATAAATGCAGTTTAAGAAACTAGAAATTAATCTAAAAAAAAAATTTGAACATGATTGATTATCTAGAATACAAGATCATCATGAACTTCATCAAATATAATCTAGCAACATATTACATATATAAGTTGAATAGTTCATAAAATAACTCTATTTGTTTGCAAATTAAAGTAGAATTAAGTGTAGAACTTGTTAATTAATTCCGCCTGGCAAACTTGTTTAGCTTCTTGCAATCGTATGCCGGCTTCTGTTTTCCCCTATAATACTTGCGAATCATTGTAGTTTTGTTTGTCGTCGATCTTGAGTTTCCTCGTCTTGATTGGCATTCATACGGAAAATCATCATCATCATCAACATCATAATCATCATCATAATCCTCGGTTTCTTCCGGATAATCATTATTATCAACACCCAAAACTTGAGATTCTTCATCACTTTGATCAACCGTAATAATCTTCTGCTGTTCTTTCTTCTTGGTCAAGGACTCATCGGAGGCTTCAACATGTTGATACGAGTCATCATGTTGATGTGAGTCGTCATCATGAAGGAAAAGGACTTTATGAAACGAAGTACCCAAACACGAACGGATGGCATTGTGAGCATCGTTGTTGACGTACACGATCTGATCAGCACCCAAAGACGACATCACCTTGTAGAGATCATGGAGATAAACAGGTTTAAATTCATTCATGACCTTTGGTTGAACATCATCAACGTAAACAGGAGGAAGAAATTCATCATCTACGTACGAAGGAGCCATTGTTGTTGTGTTTTTGGAATTTGGGTGAAAGAATTGAAACAAGGAAAATATGCGACTAATATCTAGCTAGGTTAATAATACGGACTAAGAGAATCTAAGTTTATTTGTAACAATTATTTGAAAGGCCCCTAGCTAGGGTACTTATATAGTTTTATAGGTCGGTTTCATATCTTTTAGCCCAAGCTTAGGAAAGTTTTTATTTCTAACCAAAAGTTAAGGTTATGACCAAAAGCTCTATTAGGATAAGGAAAGTTAAGGGAGATTAATTATATACTTCATCTTATGTTCTTCACTAGAACTTTATCCAAACATGGAATAAACGAGTGATTAAGGATATATATGATTTACTTTTAAACATAATATACTCCGTAATAGTAGAGTGCGCTCCTAGAATATTTTACTACGAAATTTGGAACAACTCCTAAATTATTGTTGCATATTAGAAAATATAAATATAGGGAACAGAATCATGTTCTCCCACACCTGCTATATATAGTAAAATACTAAAAAGAAAATCATCTGTTAGTAATTAGTATTATGACTAAATTCTGCAGATTCACATTAAACAGGACATGTTTTTAGCACCTTTACTTTCTTTGGCCTTCTATGCAATCATCTTTCCTTCTCAATTCTGGCTATATAACAAATTAATTAACCGCTGAATATAGAATGAAACACTGATAAACCTTAGCTTAGTATTAAACCCTCATTTCATAAAACCCTGTTTTTTTTATCCTGTTATCCCTAAATGATGTGTGTAGCCTAGTAACCCTAAGAACCAAAACTGAAAACATCGCGTTTTTTTTTTTCCTTTTGTTGTTTTAAAAGGGGGAATGGGAGAAAAATCAAGTGTCCTATGCTTTCTTCTTGACAAGGTACATCAACCTCATTCAGTTAGACTATGAAGCATCCTCGACTTCATGATATTTCAGTTGATCCAAGTTAAAAGATCCACCATGCTCAATTTCAATGAATGATCCATTAGTACAATCTTCTTCAAGGTTGTGGTGAGCAGCATCATCGTGTGTTTCGATATTCTCTCCTTCTTCAACTGATGATTCACTAACATCATCATCATTCTTCCGTCCACTATACTCACCTTCATAAAATGAGCCAATGCTAAATAGTGGACTTCCTTGCTCATTAATTGATGAAAAAGATTGAGAATTTTCAAACACATCACCTCGAGTCACATTAGGTAAGCCACATCTATCTCGATAAAGGTCCAACTCTGCCTCTAGGTCTCTCATTTCATCCTCTTTCTTATTAAGAAAATCCTTCAACATTTGAATGTCCTCTTTATCATACTCAGCTTGTTCCTCCATCATCCTCTGATACTGCAAGGCCTCCATTTGGACAGACGCCTTTTCTGCCTGTAACCTCGTGATCATTGCCATTGCATTATTGGCTGCCACAGCAGAAGCACCTCTTTCTTCATCCAACTCCATGTAAAGAGCTATAAGAGATTTTCGATCTGATCTAACTTGCTTCTTTAAGCGGTCCAAGATAACCTCAGTATCAGTCTCATTTCCTGTAATTGCCTCCACAGGGTCTGAACCTAGCTCCACTTTATCCAAGAGTGACTTCCTAGGCACCCGGTTAGCAAATCTTGGACTAGCAGCTGCTGAATCAGATACGCCGAAAAATCTGTTACCCCTCCCAAAAGATGTAACTCTGCCAAATGATGTATTTCTACCAAATGATGCGTTTCTACCAATTGATATATTTCTGCCAAATGATGTATTTCTGCCAAATGAAGTACTGCTGCCAAAATCTTCCATAAAATCATCAGCATCTATTGCCTTTGGTGTTGTTGTAAGTTTCGCTTCTTCCTTGCCTGCTGCAAAGAAACAATCGACTTAGACAAAATATCATAACATTTCTTTTTCAAATACTATCCTATAAATTCTAGCCTATGGTATAAAAGCACAAAATAATATAGCAGGAAAATGGAAATTTGAAATAGGTTGGTAATAATTGCAACACAAAACCAAATAAAAAAGTACATATTTATATATATATATAACCATATAATATAGATCATGTAATTACCAGTTGAGACGGCTACATTGGCTGCATCCTCTTCATCAAAGTTGCCTATTTCAGACGACTTAAGCTCTAGGCATCGAATTTGGGACAACTCCAAGGTGGTCCGTACATCATCTGCCCTCCATGAACTAAAAGGAGCGCGAGGGGAAGGAGTAGGACCCTGCTGCGAAAGCCTACTAGGAACCCTGCTAAGAAACCCGGAATCAGTGTTAATGTTACCAACACTGCCCTTTTGATACCCTGTAGGCTTAACCTTCATAGCCTCCCCACAACACGAGCAGTAAGTCGAATCTCCAAATCCGTTTCCATTACCAGTTTCGTCGCTCCAGAGAGGTTGCAGCTGAAGCCTAGCCTTTATTTCATCATCAAACAACAATTCAAGATCCTTATTTACACCACCTTTATTAAAAGTTTTGTAACCTTCAGTAGAATCAGATTTATCATTGTCAGTAGCAAAAGAAAGGAGGCATCCTTTACACATTGTTCGAATATCAGACAGTTTCCTATGAACATGACAATATGCAAGGGAGGATAAATCCTTCTTGTGCTCATCACAAATGGTTTCATTGTAACAATACCGTGATTTGTTACGTGCTAGGATATGATCAATCCTGGTGCACAGAACACATGGGGCTTGCAAATCGAAGAAATCTGCAAATTCACTTGATACAAAGGCCAGGAAACCATCAAGTAAGAGCAAACCTATGAGGGTCCATTCAAGGACAGCGTATATTACAAAATGTGGTAGACTTCCTAGCTCTTGTTCCACATAATGCCTGAATGAACGCCCTGAATATGACATCTTCTTGATCTTCTAGGCATATGTAAAAGATCGAGGATCAGACAACCACGAAAACAACAACATCGAAGCCTTAATCCCAATGATGTGTAAGATTGAAGATCAGAGATATATATAGATTATTTCTTCAATATGGATGTTATACTTTTGATATCTCTTACAATAAATTAATATGTAACGTATATTGATGAATGAATATAAATGAAAATCTAGATCATTATCTTGGTAAAATGGGGATTAGGCCAAAATCATGATCATGGTAATGAAAGGTTGGCTAGATTTTCATCAAACACAGAACAAATTTTTTTTAAAAAAAAATTTAAATAAAAAATTTTAAAAAAAATGCTTGTATTTTGTGTAGATTATTTTGAATGGAAATTGAGGTTTTCTTGATTCTTTAGGATGGTGAAATTAGTTTGGCTATAAATGGAAATAGCTCCTTTAAGTTTTGATGAGAAAATGAAGGTTTTCGGTGGACCATGCACCTATAATAACGGTCAATCGTGAAGTTTACCATAAAGCTTCGAAAATTAGTAGTTTCTTCATCAATAAAGCACATCTAATAATTAATTTTACTATTCTGTATATATATATGTATATATAGATAAACTTCAAATCAAATTGCTACTCTGTAGTATAATTTGAGCGGCGATTATGTTTAGATCAAGGTGACAGCTTAATTACATAAAAGTCGACTTAATTTTATGCATTTGAAAAACAGTTTTTATACGGAGTATGCTTTTTAATTTTGTTTAATAATATAATTACTACTAGTTCTTTAGTTCATAATTTGA
Organism: Chenopodium quinoa; assembly: GCF_001683475.1. NCBI lineage: Eukaryota > Viridiplantae > Streptophyta > Magnoliopsida > Caryophyllales > Amaranthaceae > Chenopodium > Chenopodium quinoa. The sequence goes on along the minus strand of NW_018744626.1, from coordinate 3,037,044 downwards.
ACACTGCATCAGTGCATTGTCAAAACTGACTAAGCTCCTGGTTTCTGCATCCTTGGAGTTCAAGTCGAAATCATTATCGGTACCATGATGTTTGTCCAGGAAATTGAAATAAGTTCTCAAGATCTAAGGAGTTTAAAATGTGGAATGATGGCACAATACGACAGTAAAGTAGAAGAAACTATTCTCTTACCACGGTTCTACCAATTAAAGGCGTTTTCCGTCCATTCTTCACCCTGGTCCTTGTGTATTACTTATTTACCTTTTCTCCATGTTGGCATTCTCTGTATTCAATCACACTAAGATAAGGGGAAAAACAAAGAAAAATCCAATTTTTTTGCACAGTAGCAGGCTTGCAGCAAATTGAGGATCAGCATAATCAATTATAATTCAAAAACTACCATGATATTGTCCATCAAACCACCACTGTAAAAACAATATGTGTCCATATAAATTACAGCTAAATTCACGTATTGATGTATGGATCCTCCTCTTCCTGCTGTCACATATTGTTCTTTTAGTATTCAGTAACTAAGTTATACTTGTAACTAATTTCATGGATAGATGCTTCCTCTTCCTGTGGCCACATAATGTGCTTAACACTAGCTAGTACTAATTATCAGCTTTATATCTACTCTAATGTGACAATCCTCGAAGAGTTACGACATTTGCAGACATGTAAGGGGACATGCAACCTTGTACCTGAAGAGGAAGATCATAAAGCAGAAGCAAAGTCAAGATTTTAAAGTGGATAAGAAATATTGAAAGTGTAAGCGAAACAATATCTTATATGCATTATACAATATGATGAGCCACGATTGTAAGGGAAAATAATGACTTGGCTCAAACAATATTATGCATTGCTTAATTTGATCAGATAGAGTACATAAAGACTAATAGCATCAGGAGTGAAAGTTGGTTCATAACCCTAACCAACCCCCCCCCCCCCTCAAAAGAATATAAATAGTCTCTCCATCCTTAATCCGCATCAACATTTTGCCATTCCAAAATAACCAGCTCCTTTTAACAATTAGCAAGTTGAACTTCAAGCTTTACAGTTTCCAATATTCAGTGAATGATACCATGAACAAAGAGCTTTAAGAAAAAATAAGGCATAATATAGACTTGAGATGATAACTTTAAATAGTGAAGGAGGTTAAGACAAATAATCAGCCATCTGCCGGGCTGCCCCAATAATTCTCCAACTGATAGCAATACAATTTTTCACTAATGTACCAACAACATATAAAGACCAAAAGCAAATTATATCCCCTGTGAACTTTGAGGAAAATTCATAACCTGAAATTATAACCATACCTGCAGCAAACCAGTAGGGATCTGAATATATCCTTGTAAGAGAAGATCTACACTTGCTAGAATACTCTGTGGAACAGGAGTGATCAAATAGATCACATTCTTCAAGGTATCAATGCCTCTCACGATACCTGAACAACAAAATAACATTGAAACATCAACTCTTCCTTAAAACGCTACACACGTATCAAACATCTGCTAAACAAGATTAGACAATGGGAATCATAAATACAGTCATCTAATAAGTTCAACTGTCTATTTGTTCCTAACTTAGAATCAGGAATGAAAAAAGGCAAAGTTTTATATTAGCAGCTTAGGTTTAGAAAGGATACATAATTTCACACATTTAAAAATTGAAGTCTATCACAAAAATTAATGAATTGCATGTAAGGTGTCATAATTTAATAAACAAGCAACCCTCAAAGAACAAGGACCAGGCATCTTCACTTTGCTCTTTAAATAATTGGGTAGGCGGTTCCCCTAGGTGCTAACCTGCCCAAGTAGATACAAGTTAGAGGTAGATCCAGCTGCCTAAAAAAGTTCCCCAACCAATAGAGTCTCCCTTTCTCACATCTAACTCATTCACCTAAATGAAATTCGACATATTGACTAAAAGTTGTAAGATTTTAAAGCAACTGTTGGGAAATTTCAATTCCTTTTTTTTTTTTTTTTTTGATATATATCCTAGAATCAAAGCACTTAGAAGTAATGGATTTCAGGGAATTCTCAAAGTATGTTCACCAATTCACCTCTATGGCCTAATATGGGTTAGTGCACAGCATTGCCTACTTATAGTTCTTGCTATCTTGATTATAATACATTTCCCATATCATGCATATCAACGTAAAGGTTCCATACCATCACCATGTCCATATGCCAATGAATAGTGTGTTTTGCAAATAGCAAAATGGTTACAATGTCTTTTGGAATTTAAAGAGTGATCTTCGTGGCAAAGAAAACGAAATCAGAACCAGCATTGACATAAAAGTTTAGTATCAATTTGTGTCTTATAGAAATATAGGACATACCAAGGCCAACGCAGACAGGCAAAGATTGAGAGTCTTCACAGCTAATAGCCAATCCGACTATTGTTGCATTCAAACTGTAGAAGACTTCGGAGTTTGGTACCTAGCACAATTATTACATAAAATTGGCCTTGATCAAATAGAAAAACATGTTTTTATAGAAGCACTTGTATATAGGTATAGCAAATTGGTAAGGATTTATTAAATCAACAAACCTCACAATGAAGATGCCTGATTTTGATACTTGATATAGGGACTTGGTAAGGAGTAAGAGAGGCTAATGCAAGAGCAAGTTCTTTGATTGTGGTGATACTCATACTACTCGGAAAGCATTGCCTAAAGTAAGCCATCAGTCGTAGCTCTCTAATAAGACGTGCTTTCTTCTGTACCAACACCCTGGGAGACAAATAAATCAACACATGAGAAAAAAGATTGATTCTTAAACTTCAGAAAAAGAAGACAACTTCAAATACTGATTTTTTTTATTGAAAAGAAATCTATACAAGAGTAGAAACAATAATCAACAATAAAACAGGAAACATTGATCTCTGAACTCCTCAAGTCCAAATAGCTGCAAGGAGTTAAAGAGATAAATGGTGTTCACTGTTGAAAGAGAAGGAGAGGGGGAGAGATAAAAGAAGTATTTCCTGCGCGCATAACACAGTTATTTCAGTTGGGCATCAACTTCAGATCAATTCAATTAAACAATTACCCCTCAAATAGGCAAATCTACCCCATTAGTCAAACAATCCTTCGTCAAATTTGGTTAGACTGAACCAGGGACCAGATAAGGTTAATGTGGACTGAGTTTGAACATCAATGGAACATGCAAAACCTAAACTAATCCAGGTGTCAAATTAAATTTGTGCCTACAGCAAAATATTTTTTCTTTCAAGCTAAACATTATTTATCGTCAGATTCAAACATAAAAGCACTACAACTAGGTTTTGTGAAAACAGTCAAAAGCTCACAGCAGAATAGGAAGAGAACTAATAGAAAATTCATGATATCCCAGATATGCAGCCACATAAAGAAGGTTTTTTTTTTTTTTTTTGAACAAGCAGCCATATAAAGTTAGATTGTTAGAATTCCACCAGTTCACATGACTATATATATTTCAGGAACTTACGATCGGTTGTAAGAATCCTTGCGAGCAGGAGTGATCTCCACCAAGTTTACAGAACATTCATCAAGGTCATCAAGCCAAAATGCGCCGCTAGGTAGATTCTTCTCTTTAGAAGATATATTTATCTTAACCACATGTGTAGCAGCAATGTGTTTCAATATATCAACCAGTACATCAAAACCAAGACCTGTTGTACAATAAGAATGCGAATTACATGCTAAATATGCCCAAGGAAGAAGAAAGGACACTATTGGAGAATAAAGTGATAGTTTTACAGCCTACCTTTCACCCAACCAGGCGTGTTAATTATAAGGGGTAGCTCAGCTGCACCAGGGCTTCCATTCTTACATGAAATCCTTAGGTCCTTTCTATAGTGATCATACAACGCATATATACAATACAAGTATGTTTCTGGATCCCTTTTCGAAGAAACATCTCCAAAGAAATAGCATCTGCAGACACCCATGCAAAGAAACTACTATCATTGATCATATCTGAAGATAAGCACAATACAAGACAAAATCATGACAAACAACAAACAAAAAAATCAGCACTGATCCATAAAAATGATGCTAACAACCAATGAAGTAAACAAAAGTACATGTTATGCATGAGGTAGCAATTAACTAACAATCAAAAATACATAGCTACACACACAATCATCTTGATCCTGTTTTCACCAAACCAAATAAACCCATAAATATTTTTGCAGTCAATTTTCAAGAGAGAGAAAGAGGTGAGAAGGAAATGACAAGAATCTGTTAAAGCTAAATTATAATGAGTAGGATTATAAACCCTTCAGGAGGTGTTTGTTTCACATAAGTCTTATGTTTGTTTTATGATTTTATGAGTTTCAAACCCATACCTCAAACCCCCAAGGTATGGGGTTTAGAAACCTTGGGGTGATGGTGGGTTTGGCTCATTCCCATACATTTAGGCATTAAATAAAAGAAAAAAATTACATTTTATAATCATACCAAACATAAGGTATTAAGAATCAAGTTCCAAACCCATACCACCATGGTTTCATTCCTGATTCCAACCTCATACCAGTTTGCGAACCAAACGCCCCCTCAATGCTCCATATCTCTATCACATTTTTATGTCTGGGTGCAGAATTGGTTAGTTTCTACTTAGTGTAACATTCAATATAATGGTTGATTGCCTCTCATTAGGAAATTACCATCAACCGCAGTCCTGCTCACATCAGGCCTGTCACTTTGAGTAACAGCTTCATTCACCGAGCTAGGAGGTTTAATTTAAAAGTTAATTTTTATAGAAGTTCCTTGAATAACCAAATATATTTTCTTGATGCACCTCCAATGCTTAATTGACGTGCCCGTGAATCCGTGATACTTGGTTGATGTACCTACAATTGAAAATCTTCTCCCAGATACTAATTACTACAATCCGTTGTTTTTTTTTCCTAATGTACCTGGTGTTTATTTTTGATGTATTCTCACCTTAAGTATAGTTATACGTTAAGACAAAAAAAATGCCCCAAATTCCAAGAGCTTCTTAAAACCCACATATAAATTTATAAAGGAGAGTAAAGACATTTTACACAGCAGAAGGTTAGATGTTTTAAGTGACAAGCTTATCAAGTATTACATCCAACAGATACCACACACATTAAGCTAAAGCATACAGATAGAGAAAAAATTGTCCATTTACTGCATACAAGAAATAATTCTCAATAAATAAATAAATAAATAAAATAAAATAAAAATCAGAGCTTAAATAGATATAAAGAGCTTCCAATAGATAAAAGCAATGTCAAACGTAAAAAAGCATAATGGTCAATAATTTGACGATGTGGATGCATTTTTTTTTTTCAATTTTTTTTTTTCACCAACAACATGAATAACAATCTCTTAAATAACATGAAAGCAAATATTACAATAGGCATTTATACCTTTGAGGTGTCTTCAGACAAGGGATAGTTAAGTCTGGATGAAGAAAATGAAATAAATTAGAAAATACAATATATAAGTTAATAATAGAGTATATTTTGTAAATATTAAAAAGTACAATACACACAAATAAGAAAAGGCAAAAAACAAATCCCATAATCAAGCACCTAGAGTTTCTTCATCAATGATAGTAAGAGATAGGCATCCTGGAGGAGTGAACTCTGGCTGTCCAACATCCGTATCTAAATATGCTACACTTTTGTATCTGCCAACCAGAAGCAATCATAATATCATTGAGTGATATATGTATAAAGATATTCATACAAAACAAGATAAGTTATGTGAAATATTCACACAATACAAAATAAGTTATGTCAAAATATTCACACAATCAGGTTTATTACATCGGAAAAAAAAAATTCTCTTTCAACGCAAAAGTAATTAACGGTTGTTTAAAGTCTACCAAGAAATCCAAGCAAAAACCCATCAGTACGTGTTGCCAGCAAACATAACAAAAGTGCCTTGTTTTAAGTTGCAAACTATTTCGGGAAACAATGGCTTTTTTATCAGTCTGCATGCTCTAGTTCAAAAGGACACAAACAAATATAAAATTCTCTTTCTAATATTCTATAAAAGAATTTTTTCCAAGGAATATCAGTATAAGCTCAAATCCAGTCACCAATTTAATCGACAAAAAACAATCACCAAAATAATTAAAATATTAATACCTAGAAAATCAACTAATTAAAAGCACTAAAAACATTTATATCCAACTTTTTTTTGGTGAAGAGAAATAACATAAATTAAATAAAAGAAGTTCAGATACACAAGTTCATTACATAAACTAATAGAACCCAAACCATATTGTTCCATACAAAAGCTTGAGGGTTCAATGCACGACCCTATTTACATTCTATATCCAACTTCACCAACAAAGCATTCAAGTTCACACAGAACACGGATAATACCCCGTAGCAAACCAGCAATTTAGCAGAAAAATCACAAAAATGAAACAGAAAATCTGCACAAACTTTCAACTTCACAAAAAATGCCATTTAATTTCAAGGGGGAAATGTAAAACTTATGACTTATCACATGAAAGTATTTCCCAAATACAAATTAGATAGAAATGTGACCTGGTGAGGAAAGTGTTGAGGAGGTAACGAGAGAAAGTGGTTTTGCCACTGTTCTTAGCGCCACAAACGAAGACAGTAGGAGGCAGTGATCTGGTAAAACTTTTCGCTATGGTGTCTACAGCAACTGACCATTCCTCAGAAATCTCTATGCCTGGTGATGGGGTCTCTTTCACCGAAGCAAAAGCCGTCATACCTTCTCTGCTTCTCTGTATCTCTCAGAATACGCACTGTATCTGTCTCGGCAGTGGCGGAATCAGAAATTTTACAACAGAAAAATTTAAACATAAGAAAGACACCTTATTCCTAGGTGCATATAAGAAATTTCATCGAATATGCCATGAAATAAATCAATCACATAAAACCAATTCCAATACCATAGTCCAAAAAACTAATACGAAGTATCTTATCTCTTATCATTCATCTTTCATGCTATAAGAATTTCCAAAATCAGTACAAATTAACAATGACTTTATTATCCTTCCAAATATTACAGATTTTGGCAGAAGTTTTCTAATCTTATTGTTTCGCAATTAAAAAAATAAATTGAAACAAATACTGTACAAAATTCACCCAATCATCAAATTATCATCAAAACATCAACAATTGATTCGAATTAATCTTGATATCAACAAAACATCACATCAATGTTACAGATTTTGGCAGAAGTTTTCTAATCTTATTGTTTTACAATCAAAAAAATAAAATGAAATAAATACTGTACAAAATTTACCCAATCATCAAATTATTATCATAACATCAACAATTGATTCGAATTAATCTTAATATCAACAAAACATCCCATCAATCACAATTAACTGCTTGGTTATGAGCGAAAAACAAAATCAAATTAGCATTGATATATAATAAACTAACAAAAAAAAAAAAAAAGAGTTCAAACCCTAATACAGCAGCAATTACGAAATAAAATTAGTAAAATTAGAGCAACTAGGTGATATATAAAAGCAATTATGTAAAAAAATAGCAAAATTTGCAATAGAACAATTTAATTTACTCATGTACCTGCTACTCAGTAGTAATGAGTTAAAATAAAATGTTGATGTAATGTACTCCGTATTATGAATGAAAGAAAGAGAAGAGGTAATACAACAATGGGATATTTTGGTTTGGATAGTCGAGATTTTGACATGTTTTTCATACGAAAGACTTTTTTTTTTTTTTTTTTTTTTGACAAAGGAGCCTAACAAAAAAAAAACAACTAAAAAGACCAAGTAATTAAAGTACGATGGCGAGCTTGCTTGGCGAACCAGTGGGCCGGCGAAACCCAAAGTCGAGGGACTTTCCTGATCCTGCAGGGTATAAGACCCTGAATTTCTTCACGAATAGACTTTAATAACCAAATACAGGAGATATCCTCTGATGTAGCCTGAGTAAGAAGAGAGACCACTAGAGCGCAGTCAGTAAATATTAGCAAACTAAGAAATCCTTGATTTTTGGCCGAACGAATCGCCCACAAACAAGCATAAAGTTCAGCATGAAGCGCTGAGGCAGTTCTAAGAGCCCGGAGACCACCCCCTAAAACCTGAGTTGAATAAAGATTCCTGAATATCCAACCTATGTCTGCAGTATTATCACGGGCATCCCAAGCACCATCCAAAAGAAGACAACAGTCCAGCTTATCAAAGGGGGAACCCTGAATACAACCTGACCGTAGAGGAGTAGAAAGATGTGCATGAGCTTGGTTGGAGGAATGCGAATGATGAAGATAATCCAGTGCCTCTTGACCTCTAGAAACCCAGTCTGTAGCTAAAGTAAGAACCAAATATGGAGAAATAACCGCTTGGCGAAATACTTTATGGTTATGAGATAACCAGACAACCCACATAAATGAGAAGAAATAAGACAAGTAGTTCCACTGCTTTGCGTCTTTGAAGGTTGTAACCATTTCTGTGAACCAAACATTAAAGGGTTTATCCTGCAGGGTAGCTCGAGTAAGGGCTAATGGACTTGTTGCCAACAGGTCCGAAACAAATTCGCAGTCCCGAAATAGATGAGAAGTCGATTCGCAGTCCTTGGACAGAAAACACAAACAGGAATTACGGGAATGCCCCAGTGAGAAAGGTGATCAGTAAGAGGGAGAGCATCATGCAACAGCTTCCAGACAAAGACCTTTAGCTTCGGAAGAATGGAGAAACCCCAAAATTGCTTCCACCAGAAATCCGAAGCAGGAGTACTGGCTACCGAAGACAGAGAACTGCAAACCAGATGAGCATAAGCCGTCTTCGTAGAAAAACACCCATCCCTAGTAAATTTCCAGTAGACAAAATCGTCCATGACACATGGAGGCCTTTCTAACGAAAGGATTCTCTGAGTGGATGAAGAGTCAAAGAGACTGTGAATCAAATAAGATTCCCACGCGTTTGTACGCGGATTGATAATAGAGGAAACATGGGTCGACAAAGGCGACCCAACAGCCGAAGCTTTAAATTTAACAGAACCTCTCGGAGCCCAGTCATCCTCCAGGATACGAACTCCAACCCCTGACCCGACCTTCCAAGCCAGGCCAGAAGACAAAACAGACATCCCCTCCATAAGTCCACGGCACCCCCAAGAAGATCTGGGAATACCCCCTATTCGAAAAGGAGAAAGAGAGGGGTATTTAGAATGCAGGACCCTCGAAACCAGAAGCTGGGGATGATGATGGATACGCCAGCATTTCTTAGCTAAAAGAGCGGAATTCATCATTGAAACACTTCTGAGACCTAAACCTCCCATTCCTTTAGGGAGATGCAGAAGAGACGCAGACCGAAAAGCCAGCCCCTTAGAGGATGAGGAAGAACGCCACCAGAACCGGGACAAAAGACCATCAATTCGATTGCAGATAGAGGTTGGAACCTTGAAAACTGAAAGTACATGATTGAAGGAGGCAATCAAAATCGAATTGATAATAACCAGCTTAGCTGCAGCTGATAACCGTAAAGAAGCAAAGTCCGAGATTCGCTTTGCGGCAGAGTCTAAAAGATGACCGAAGGTTGCCACCTTACTACGGCCTAAATCCACAGGCAGACCAAGATAAGAACCTAAAGAGTCCCTGCAGTGAAGCCGCATACAGTTTTCCAAGAAATCCCTGTAATCGGACGGAGTATTCGGGCTGAATTTCGCAAATGACTTTTGAAGGTTAATCATCTGACCCGACATAGCACAAAACTCCGTAAGGAGAGACATAATCTGTTCACAGGCTGCTGGAGAAACTTGGAAAAATAGAAGAGAATCATCCGCAAAAAAAGGTGAGAAATTGACGGGGCCCTCCTCGAGACGCGGATGCCACAGATAAGAGAGAGATTCTCGGCTCAACGAAGCATGGCCGAAAGGATCTCCATGCATAAAACAAAGAGATAAGAGGAAAGCGGATCACCCTGTCGAAGACCGCAAGAGGGATGAAACAATGGAGAGGGGTCTCCGTTAACCAGAACCTGATATGAAACAGTAGAGACACATTGATGAATCAATTGTATCCAATAAGGAGGAAACCCAAACTCGTGTAAAACCTTTTCCAAGAAGTCCCATCTAACCCGATCATAGGCCTTATTCATATCCAACTTTAAAGCCGCATAAAACGATTTTCGGGCAGTGGAGTGATTCATGAAAGAAAGAACTTCATGCGCAATTAGACCATTATCAGACATGAGCCTCCCTGGCACGAAAGCATTCTGAAAAGAGGATATCAAATGCGGCAAGACTAGTCGGAGCCGACTCGTAAGACATTTGGCCACACATTTGTATAGAACATTGCAAAGACTGATGGGGCGAAATTGTGAAACCAATTCCGACCGTTCGACCTTGGGAAGAAGCACTAAAAAAGTACGATTCCACTCCTTTAGCATATAGCCGTGAGCAAAAAAATACCGAACCGCATTAATTACGAAAGAGCCAATCCTATCCCAATGATGTTTGAAAAAGGCTGATGAGTAACCATCCGGCCCCGGGGATTTATTATCCTCTATATGAAACATAGCTTGCTGAATCTCAAAATCCGAGAATGGACGAAGCAGCTGATCTTTATGAGATTGAGAAAGGACAAGAAGATCCAGCTAGTTCCACCAAGAAGAATCTGGCAACGGCGTTGACGAAGGAGTGTAAAGATCCAAGTAGAAAGCTGAGATGAGACCACGAACCCCCTCAGGTTCAGAAATCCAATTACCATTATTATCTTTCAAGCTGTGAATCGTATTACGCCGACGACGAGCTTGGACCGTCGAAAAAAGAAGTCGAGAATGCCTATCCCCTAAAGCATCCTGATGTAACTTGGCCCTTTGACACCAGTACATAAAAGCCACTTGAGCCGCTGCTAATTTCTTGTTTCTCATATTAAGAAAAAGACGACGAGCCGCACTATGTTGTAAACAAGACATACGAGCCCTTTGAAAGACTTTGTTTTGCCGCAAACACATTCTAACTACGGAGTACCAGCACCCGAGTATAAATGAGTAAAGCATACATCTACTCCCTAAACTTAGCCAAATGTTGCACTTTACTCACTAAATTCTTAAAAGTTGCAATTTACTCACTACTCAGGTGGTTGGAGGTCATTTTTCAGGTAGTAACCTAATATAGCAGGTTAACTCCCTAAACTTTGCCTAAACTATTATACTAATAGGTAAACTCCCTAAACTTTGATATTTTTTTAAAAATATTTTCTTAATTTAACAATCTAATCATACATTTGTAAGCTAATGGGAACTAACTAAATTTTTGACTTGGAAAAAAAATTATTTTTTCATTTTTTTTCCTTTGCACTAGTTTGGTTCTTTTTGTTTTTTTTTTTTTAAAAAAATAAAATTAGATGATCCAATTAACATCAGAGTAGAAAGAATGATTTACCAAGTCAAACAATTAGGAATCATTGTTCTTCGAACAAAATGAGCATATTCATTGTGTGCCATTATATATCACATATTAATTAGTTTGGTTGTCTTTTCTTCAAAAAAAAAATTGTTTGAATGTTTGATTTATTATACACATTAAACTCAACAAAAGTTATAATTAGCAGACTTTAGCAGAGAACCTAGTACTAAAAATTCCTTATCGCCTCCTTATAAAAAAAAAACTCTCATTGTCGTATGAATTTGCAGTTGCGTGCGTTTATTAAAAAAAAATACTTAAGTTCAAAATTTTGTGAAACGAACATGATCTAGAAAAAAAGTTAAGAATTTTTTTGTGATGTTGCAATTAAGATTGCTTAATAGCGCGGTTGTTTACTTATATTAGTACGTGGCTATAAAATTTTCTAACTAAAACAACAACAAAAAAAATTTAAAAAACCAAATATATATATATATATATATATATATATATATATATATATATATATATATATATATATATATATATATATATATATATAAAAACCAAAAATATTGCACTATAGTTGTTGGAGTGTATATATAGTTGTTGTTAGAATTTTATTACATAATAATCATTTTTTAATAATAATAATAATAATAATAATAATAACAATAATAATTCTTAACTATAGTTCAATATTTTATTAAAAAACGATTATTATTATTATTATTATTATTATTATTATTATTATTATTATTATTCTTAACAATAGTTCAATAATATTTGTTACAGAGTATTATTGTTTTTGTAATGACTAGCTAATTAAAAATCATGTGAAGAAGTTTAGGGAGTTGTCAGAAAGTTTAGGGAGTTCTTGCATTTTACCTGTTATTGAAGGTCAAAACTCAAGTGAGTGAGTGATTTGCAACTTTTGAAAGTTTAGTGAGTGATCTGCAACTTTGTGCAAAGTTTAGGGAGTAGTTGTGTAGTTTACTCGAGCATAAATGCATAAGGCCAGGAAAGACCTATTTAAGTTTTTTCGGCCCGTGCATAGACGTTATTTTCCATTAAATTTTTGCCTAGATTCTGTGTAGGCAAAAATGCCTGCACCCCCATTCTAATGACCATACGATACGCGTCTCAAGTCTGCGAGGGACCGTAACTCCATATCACCGCACTTCACTCACACTCTACGCGCACTGCTGCTCCTGCCAACGAACACCACCCCTCTGCCCCTACAATGATAACTTGCTATTTTATGCGGTTTTAGGGCGTATTTGAACCTAGTTTACCTGAACAAATTTGTGTTTTGGTTCACTTTTACCCTATTATTATGCAATTTTTGTGTATCCTATGCTTCACGGGTTGTTAGTGTTTTTGTTGAGATTTTAGGTCCAAAGACGACCAAATGAAGCCCATGGTTACCAAACCGAGGTTAGAAGCAAGGAAATGATGGAAAGAATCCAAGTACAAGAGCATCGTAGAAGAAAACACGAAGAAAAGGGCCCAGAAGACCCTGCACGGCCGTGCAAGATGTTGCACGTCCGTGCAGGAGTGCAGACTTGAAGCCATCTTTCTGCCAAGGCCTGCACGGACGTGCCAAATATTGCACGTCCGTGCAGATGATGCAGCACGGAAGTGCTTCCGTGATTATGAGGCAGCACGGCCGTGCAAGATGTTGCACGTCCGTGCAGGAGTGCAGACCTGAAGCCATCTTTCTGCCAAGGCCTGCACGGACGTGCCAAATATTGCACGTCCGTGCAGATGATGCAGCACGGACGTGCCAAAGGTGCACGCCCGTGCTGCAGCAGGTCGTCTTAAACTGAGTTTCTGCCTTGGTCTGCACGGACGTGCCAACTTCAGCACGTCCGTGCAGACCTACAGTTTACCCGTTTCTTGTTTTCACCGTCCTCTTATTTTAGGGGGTAATATAAATAGCCCCTTTGGACCATTTTAGAGGGGTTCCCAATTTTTCCAGATTTTTATACTCCTCTTAGTTTGAAACACAAAAATCCTCAAATTAGCATAGATTTTAGTTCTTGTTTTGAAGGTTTTTCAATCCAATCATTGTAGAAGACAAGTTCCACCATTGTTAGTCAATTATTGAAGCTTCTAGTAATTTTTTCTTACTCTTTCTTTCTCTCTTCTATCTTTAATTCTTGCTTTTTATTAATTGTTTGGTTGTTCTTTGCATGTTTAATTGTTAGATTCTACTTAATTCTTAGTTTTAATTTGTTCATGAATTCCTTGAAATCTTTAATTGCTTTAACCTCCATGGATTGTGAGTAGTCTAATTTCTAGGGTTTGGGTGAACCCTCAATGTAATCACCAACACTTGTTGCATGAACTAATTTGTTAATTGTGGGGTGTTAATTAGTTGAGTTTAAGAGGTTTCATTGTTAATTCTTGTAATTGGCCATTGCTTGAATTATTTATCTAGCTTCCTCAACGAAGGATCGAGAGATGAACTTGAGGAAGCTCCCTTATGCTTGATTGACTTGATTTGCCATGAGAATAGGAATTTCTAGTCAAGGGAATTTGCATGTTATCGTGAGGATGTTTTAACACTTGTTTCTTGCCCATAATCACGAGAGTAGGTTATGGTTTTGATGTCAAGTAATCCCTCTAGCTTGAGAGAGTAGTTGGGTGCATTTGATAACTTCCCCTAATTTATCCCCTAAATCACCATTTCTATGCATGCTACTTGTGGTCCGTGATGAAGTTTAGTGGTGTAACCCATGCCCTAGGCCTTCTTAATATTGTTAATCACCTCTTAGAATTAGTTGATTTGAATTAGAATAGTGTGACGTAATACCAACTTAAAACCCCCGACTTAATCTAGCTTGTTTAAACAATAACATTTGGTGGTTGATTCAACGCCTCTCATGGGTTCGACCCTTTCTTGCCCTTGCTACTAGTTGAGTAGGATCGAGTTAGGTCTTATTTCTTGATAGGTTGACGACGTCCTATCAAGTTTTGGCGCCGTTGCCGGGGAGGCAAAGTCACATTGAATAAGTTATTGTTGAATGAGTCTAGATTTGTGTATATGTATATAATCTTCTTATTTTGTTTTTGTTTAAGTGTGTTTACTTTGTGATAGTCATTGCTAACGTTTTCCTTAGCTTTGTTTGACTGTGCATGACACGGAGGAGTAAGCAATCACCGCTTATCCCCGTAGATCCGGAGTTAAATAGAACTTTGAGGAACGTAAGAAGGCTCCTACAAGGCACGCCGGAATTTTCTCTAGCTTATACGGATTCCGAGTCGGAGGATAATCTTGACAACGAGCAAGAGATGGCCAACCCACCGCCTCCTCCACTTCTACAAGACTATGACCACCCCGATGCATTCCAACTTCGGAGTGGCATACTTCTTCCCACCACCAATGCAAACAACTATGAGTTCTCTCCTCAACTCATAAGGATGATCCAAAGTGAACAGTTCGGGGGGAGTGCAAATGAGTGCCCTCTAGCTCATTTAGACAACTTCCTTGAGTTGTGCACTACCATCAAGCAAAACAACCTCACGGAGGAATTCATTTGGATGCATATGTTTCGGTTCTCTCTTAGGGACAAGGCTAAGTGTTGGTTGAGGTCCGTGAAAGAAGGATCCTTAACAACATGGGAAGAGGTTACCAAAGCATTTCTTGGGAAGTTTTGTCCGCCCGAAAAGACCGCGGAATTGAGAAGGAAGATTACAAGCTTCACTCAAGAGGATGATGAAACCTTAGGTGAAGCATGGGAAAGATTCAAGGATCTAAAGAGGAAGTGTCCACACCATGGGTTGCCTTTATGGATGATTATTCAAAGCTTCTACGACGGTCTCACTCCTACCTCAAGGGCCAATCTTGACAACGGAGCCGGTGGTAGTCTTAAAAAGCTACCGGTGCAAGAAGCCGAGAATATGATTGAAGAAGTTGCAAGGCATTACGCCTATAGATATGATAGAAGAGAAAGTCAACCGAAGAAGAAAGGTATGCATGAGTTGAGTGCAATAGATCTCATTGCCTCAAAGTTTGATATGCTAGCTCACAAGCTAGACCAAGCAACCTCCTCAAGCGGTACCTCCTCTTCACAACCACAACCACAAGTCATGTCTTGTGAGACTTGTGGGGGTAATGATCACATGGCTTCATATTGCAATGCTACTAATGAGCAAGTTGCGGCCATGAACCAAAGAAATGAGCAACCTTTCAATCAAGGTTGGAGGCAACAAAACCAAGGGTGGAGACAACCCAATCAAAACCAACAATCCAACTACAACAACCCTCCTCAAAACATCTACAACCAAAATCAACAAAATCACCAAGCCCCATACCGCCATCCAAACCAACAAAGACAGCAATTCAACCAACAACCTCCTCCACCCCAAAAGACTTCCCTTGAGGCCGCTCTTGAGTCTTTCATAAATCAACAAGGGAAGAGCAATGCAGAAATGAGCTCCAACATCCAACAACTTCAAGCGCACAACAAAATAATTGAGAATCAACTAGCTCAAATTGCACAACAAGTTGGGAGTTCTACCTCCAATGCTAGTGGTCAATTTCCAAGCTCAACGGTTGTGAACCCAAAGGAGCATGTCAAGGCTATCACATTGAGGTCCGGGAGAGGGTATGAAGGTCCGGTAATGAGTGAAGATGTGCCACAAAAGAGAGATGAGGGTGTGGAGGTGAGAAGTGAGAATGATGTTGAAAATGAGGTGGTAGAAGTTGAGAGAAAAGAAAAAGAAAAGAGTGTTGAGGGATACACAAAGAAAGGAGAGGGAGTTGAAGTTGAAGTGGAGAAACCCCCAATGAGAGTCTACAAGCCACCTATTCCTTTCCCTCATAGGTTGGTAGAGAAAAAATTGAATGAGAAGTTTTCAAAGTTCCTTGAGGTCATGAGAGGGCTCCAAGTGAACATTCCCTTTCTTCATGCTATGTCACAAATGCCTACATATGCGAAATTTTTAAAAGATCTCTTGTCCAACAAAAGTAGGCTTGAAGAGAGTGCAACCATCTCCCTTCCAATGGAGGTGAGCGCAATCATTCAAAACAAGCTTCCCCGAAAGCTTGGTGACCCGGGTAGCTATGCAATTCCGGTGAAGATTGGAGATATGGAAGCCATGGATGCTCTTTGTGATCTTGGGGCAAGTGTAAGCTTGATGCCCTTCTCAATTGCGAAAAATTTAAAAGTTGGTGAGATGAAGCCAACAAGAATCTCAATACAATTAGCCGATCGTTCGGTTAGGTTACCAATGGGAATACTTGAAGATGTACCGGTACAAGTGGGAAGAGTTTTTGTACCTTGTGACTTTGTGGTGATGGAAATGGAGGAGGACAACAAGGTTCCTCTCATTTTGGGAAGGTCGTTCTTGAACACGGCGGGAGTGGTAATTGATATGAAACAAGGCAAGCTAACATTGAATGTGGGAGATGAGAAAATTTCTTTCTCATTCTCGCAAGCCATGAGGAAGCCTATGTATGAGGATATCAATAGAATCGATACTCTTGACCGAGAAGTGGAGGAATTGAAGATGATGAACAATAGCAAAGATACTCTACAAGCGATCCTCACGGAAAGTTTGTACAATGATGATGATGAAGCTAAGGGGTACAAGTTGTTGTTAGACCAACCCCTACATGGCAAGGCAAGGGAGTTTGAAGCACTTAAGGTGGAGGTAAAAGAGGAGAGGTATACGCCTCCTCCTAAGGTTGAACTTAAACCCCTTCCCCCTTCACTTAAATACGTTTTTCTTGATGATAATGAGACTTATCCCGTTATTGTCAATACCAACCTTGATGACACTTCCCTTGAGAAACTCCTAGTTGTGTTGAGGGAGTATAGGAGTGTCATTGGGTATGCCATTGATGACATTAAGGGGATAAGTCCCACGATATGCATGCACAAGATTTTGCTTGATAATGATCATGACTCCTCAATTGAGCACCAAAGAAGGCTCAACCCCAACATGAAAGAAGTTGTTAAAAAAGAGGTTTTGAAACTTCTTGAAGCGGGCATAATCTACCCTATCTCCGATAGCAAGTGGGTTAGCCCGGTTCAAGTTGTTCCAAAAAAAGGGGGCATGACCATTATCAAGAACGATAAGGGTGAGACCATTTCTACAAGGTCGGTCACCGGGTGGAGAATGTGCATAGACTATCGAAAATTGAACAAATCCACTCGGAAGGACCACTTCCCTCTCCCCTTTATCGATCAAATCTTGGAAAGGTTGGCATCACATAGTCACTATTGCTTCTTGGATGGGTATTCGGGATTCCTCCAAATCCCTATCCTACCCGAGGATCAAGAGAAGACTACATTCACATGCCCTTTTGGCACCTTTGCTTATCGAAGGATGCCATTTGGATTATGTAATGCACCTTCTACATTTCAAAGGTGTATGATGTATATCTTTTCCGACATGCTTGAATCATCAATCGAGGTATTTATGGATGACTTTTCTGTTTGCGGTTCATCTTTTGACACTTGCCTAAGTAATTTGATTAAAGTGTTAAAAAGATGTCAAGAGGTGAACCTTGTGCTTAATTGGGAAAAATGTCATTTCATGGTTGAAGAGGGTATTGTGTTGGGACATGTTGTTTCTAGTAGGGGCATTGAGGTTGATCGTGCCAAAATTGAGGTTATTGAGCGCCTCCCTCCCCCCACTAATGTGAAGGGTATAAGGAGTTTTCTTGGACACGCGGGTTTTTACCGCCGGTTCATTAAAGATTTTTCCAAAATCGCTAAGCCGCTCACTCAATTGTTGGTAAAGGATGCCCCTTTTGTGTTTTCTAATGATTGTTTGCTAGCCTTTGATAGGTTGAAGGAAGCTTTGATCACGGCTCCCATCATTCAACCACCGAATTGGGAGCTCCCTTTTGAACTCATGTGTGATGCTTCGGACTATGCCGTTGGATCTGTGCTTGGGCAAAGGAAGGATAAAAAGCTCCATGCCATCTATTACACTAGCAAAACTCTTGATGAAGCACAAAGAAACTACACAACGACTGAAAAAGAGCTCCTAGCCATCGTCCATGCTATCGAAAAGTTTAGGTCTTACTTGGTGGGCTCCAAAGTTATAGTCTTCACCGACCATGCGGCTTTGAAGTACTTGCTGTCCAAGAAGGACGCTAAACCAAGGTTGATTAGGTGGGTCTTGCTCTTACAAGACTACGATATACAAATTCGGGACAAGAAGGGTGTCGAGAATGTAGTAGCCGATCATCTCTCACGGCTACCGATCGTAGAAGGTGAAATTGAAGCTTTGCCAATTGATGATTCATTCTCGGATGATCAATTATTCGCAATCATTCAAGCCCCGGCCCCATGGTTTGCGGATATTGTAAATTACTTGGCTTGCTCCATCCTTCCTCCCGACCTCACCTATCAACAAAAGCGGAAGTTCCTCCATGATGTCCGCCAATACTTTTGGGATGACCCCTTGCTCTTCAAACAAGGTGTTGATGGTCTTTTTAGAAGGTGTGTCCCCGACGATGAAATTCATGAAGTTATCACAATGTGTCACTCCTCACCTTGTGGAGGACATATGAGTGCTAACAAGACATTGGCGAGAATATTGCAATGCGGTTTCTATTGGCCCTCTATGTTCAAGGACGTATGGGGAGTTGTTAAAGCTTGTGACCGGTGTCAAAGGACCGGTAATTTGTCAAGAAAGAACGAAATGCCTTTGAATAACATTTTAGAGCTGGAAATTTTCGATGTGCGGGGAATAGATTTTATGGGACCTTTCCCATCCTCTTTTGGGAACAAATACATTTTGGTGGTCGTCGACTATGTATCAAAGTGGGTTGAAGCGGTTGCATCTCCTACAAATGATGCCAAGGTAGTAGTCAAGTTGTTCAAGAAAGTCATTTTCCCTAGGTTTGGTGTGCCACGTGCCGTAATAAGTGATGGAGGATCGCACTTTGCAAAGCGATCTTTCAAGGCTCTCCTTGAAAAATACGGAGTGAGGCACAAGGTGTCATTGGCTTACCACCCTCAAACAAGTGGTCAAGCTGAAATTTCAAATAGGGAGATTAAGTTGATACTAGAGAAGACGGTGAATAGGTCAAGGAAGGATTGGTCATCAAGGTTGGATGATGCTCTATGGGCCTACCGCACCGCCTTCAAGACTCCTATTGGCACCACCCCTTACAAGCTCGTTTATGGGAAGTCATGCCATCTACCGGTGGAACTGGAACATCGTGCGCACTGGGCTATCAAAACCTTGAATTTTGATATCCAATCCGCCGGAGAAAAGAGGATGCTTGACCTCCATGCCTTGGAAGAGTTGAGGTTAGATGCATATGAGAGTGCAAAGATCTACAAGGAGAAGACCAAAGCATGGCACGACAAGCACATCAACAAGAGAGAGTTCAAGGAGGGTGACAAGGTCTTGCTATTTAACTCCCGGTTGAAGTTGTTTCCGGGAAAGCTAAAATCAAGATGGAGTGGCCCTTTCACCATTACAAAGATATTCCCATATGGCGCCATTGAGATTTCCAACGACAAAGGTGAACCATTCAAAGTTAATGGCCAAAGGTTGAAAGCATACTTCGATGGTTTCGTGCAAGAAGAAACAAAGGTAGTTCATTTAGATGAATTTGATATCCCTCGTGATTGAAAACGTAATATGGTCAAGCTAGTGACAATAAAGAAGCGCTTCCGGGAGGCAACCCGAGTATTTTAGTAATTTTACTCAAAAAAAAAAAAAAAAAGGAGAGTAAACGTGCCAAGAGCAGCAAGTATTCTGCCAAGTTAAGCACGTCCGTGCCAAAAGCAGCACGTCCGTGCCAAAAGCAGCACGTCCGTGCCGATAATGGCACGTCCGTGCTTTTACAGGCAGAAAGTTGAGAAGTATTCTGCCAAGTAAAGCACGTCCGTGCCAAAAGCAGCACGTCCGTGCCAAAAGCAGCACGTCCGTGCCAAAAGCAGCACGTCCGTGCCAAAAGCAGCACGTCCGTGCCAAAAGCAGCACGTCCGTGCCGATAATGGCACGTCCGTGCTTTTACAGGCAGAAAGTTAAGCACGTTCTGACTTGAGCTGCACGTCCGTGCCAATGCTGCACGTCCGTGCATACCAAGTATTTAAGGCCGAAACTGCTCGAAAAAAAGAAAAAAATCCACAATTTTTTGTTCTTCCTCTCAAACCCACGGTTCTCCTCCTTCTCTCTAACCCCTCTTACTCCTCCTCTCAACCCTCAAACACTCAAATTCTCACCCAAAATTCAACATTTCCCACCATAATCAACACTCCTTTTCAACAAAATCGCAAAATACTACTCCTTTCTCCAATCTTCAACCCAAAAATCACCCATTAACCGAAACCCTAAGAAGAAAAAAATCAATTTGGGGTTTTCTTTTGGATTGAAATTTTAACAATTGGTTGAAGGAAAAGGTTCAAGCAAGGGAAAGGAAGGCTAGGAAGGTTCATTGGCGGGTTTTACACCCACGTTAAGCTCGGTATAATCGTTCCTTCCACTTACTATTTCCATACTTGAAACTTGTTGTTTTGTGCTTATTTTTGCTTGCAATCTTGGTTGAATTGATAGTTGTTGAGTATTTGTGCTTTTATGTAAAGCATTATGGGTTTAATTGAATATTGTGAGGATTAATTGTTTAGGTTTTGTGAGTTTTTGTGATTGTGTGGATTATTCTTTGTGGTGTCCTTTGGTGTGGCTAAGTCTTGGGTTTTTGACCTTAAAATTGCTTGGTGAATTGGTTTAGTGTCTTGATCTCTTTGTGTGGCGGGTTTAGTCATTCTAAAAAAAACAAAATAAAAACAACCATGCCAAGAAGAAACCAATCCCGAAACACCTCTTCCCTTAGATTTAGGAACCCATCGCCTCCTCCTCCCGTTGATCCACCGCAAGTGGACACAATGGGAATAGTTTTCGCTGACCAGGCCTTTTCGGCCAATTTCCTTAAAATCAGTAGGAGGCGGGTCAAGCCCACCAAATTCTATGATAGTGAGGTGACGGACGCCTTAGGGGTAGGAGCAGACATCACAATGTTATTCGAGGGAGCCGACCTAGGTTCTTGGCTAGAGTTACATGCCTTAACCTATAGGAGACTGACCCTAGAATTCCTCTCCTCCCGTTGTGTGCACCGTGACACCACAAGATCCCCCCGTTACATGACCTTCCAGCTCATGAATGCCCAACATAGAATGTCCGTAGCGAGAGTTAACCAAGCTTTCGGGTGGCCTGTTTCTGGAACTATGGGGCCTAAGGATAGGCAACCCCGTAACTATATGGCGGGTGAATTTTGGAGAAGAATCACAGGGCTGTTTGGGTATAACCCTAGAACTGATAAGGCCACAGCCATTATTCACCCTGCCTTTAGGATCGCCCAGCGTACCATAGCGAACACAGTTTTTGCTAGGGGAGACAGTTCAGGGGTCGTGTCTACTCGAGAGCTTTACTTTCTATGGCATCTGAGTGAGGGTAGTACGAGTTTAATGTGGGGTCTTGGTTTATGGACCACCTAGAAGATGTTGCCACAGGATCAGGCAACATCACCATAAGTGGTATGATTACTATAATTGCTGCTGCTCTTAACCTTGATTTTGCAGAAGAGCAGGTTGTTCCAGGTCCAACACAGTTGGATATGCAGTCGCTGAGAGCCATGAAATGGCTCACGGATGTAGAGGGGAACCACCCCTATTTGTGGTTGGTGAGTAGGCGCCCCTATGCCTACTTACCCGACCCCGAGGCCACCGCCATCTACAACCAGGCGAACTGGATCTTTGAGAGGGACTTCCCTTGGGCTCCCGGTCAAGAGGGAGAGGAACAAGGGCAAGAGCAGCAAGAGCAACAACAACATCATCAACAACAACAATTTCAGCAACAACCAGAATTTCACCAGCAGTACGAGTTCCAACAAGGGTACCAAGAGGGGTACCAAGGTCAGGGCATGGGTGAAGGCAACCCATTCCTCACCTTCGAGCAGCAGATGGCTAATATGAATGCGAACTTCGCCCGCATGAATTCCGAGTTTGAGACCATGAGGAAGTCAAATGAAGACTTGAGGACTTCTTTTGACGGAATGAGGTCAAGCTTTGAAGGTCTTCGATCGGAATTGGGCGACTTCCGCAATGTATATCACCATCTCTACCCCGGGGGTTCGAGCTCCCAAGGGGGCCCGAACCAATGAGTTAGTATCTCCTTCCCCTTCTCTTTGTGCTTATATTGTTTCAACATTGGGGACAATGTTTATGATAGCTTGGGGGGGAATGGAGTATTTTCTCATTTACCATTGGTTCATGCTGTGTTCTCGTATGTATATGTTGATTTGCATGCCCCTATTCCCATTTCCCTAACATCCAAACCCTTTGAATCCAAATTGCTTCCTTTGAAATCCAAATCCCTTGCATTGTGAATACTTCTCCTATCCCTTATTTAGATGTATAGTTATTTTATGCCTAAAAAAAAAAAAAAAAAGAGAGAAAAAAAAATGAAAAAAAAAAATGATGAAAAAGTGCCCAAGGATGAAACTCATATGACGATTATATGTTTTGCTTGCTTGACTCTTGAGTGATGAGTAAAAGTATTTTTTAGAAGAGTGTGTGCACGAGTTGGGGGTCATTTAGAGGTCTATTAATCTTGATTGCATTGGAGTATATGAAATGAAAGCCAATGAATGCTCAATTGCACGCCTAGTATAAGATATTGTCTAATTTTCTCAAGTAGGATATGTTTGAATAAATTTGTGGTCCCTTGTGCCCTTGATGTGTCCCCTTTCCTCCCCGAAATGAAACTCTATTAGGGAATTGGTTCTACTTGTATCATGTGTAATAAGTGGCGTAATAAGCCACACGTTCTCAATAAAGAAAGAGCCGCTCACAGTTAAAAGAGGCGAGGGCATTGAAAATTGAAAAAAAAAAGAAGAGCATAAAAAAAAGGGGAGAACAAAAACTACCCCAAAACTTCTAAAAAAAAAAAAAAAAATTCTCTTCTTTAGAGGTCAACTCGTGGATGCCTCCCACACCTTGTTTGCATTGTTGTTTCTTATGAAATTCCCGAGTTAGAGTGTAGTTAAGGGGCCTTGGGTGTGCATTTTGGGAGGTGGACTAGCATTTTGAGATTTTATAACCGAAAGAGAGCTTGTTACAACTTTGGAATATCTAGGTGTGCTCTAATGAAATAGTAAAAGGCCAAAGGAAGTATCCTAGTGCAACCTTGTTTAGTTCTCCTCTCTACCCCCAACTCATGTGTACATTTGTATGATTGGTAATTCTTGAAAGTTTTTCACTTGTCTTGCTTTTGAATCACATCCCGATGAGTTGACTTGGGCTATAAAAAAAAAAATCGTGTGTTGTTTTTGTGGGAGTTGTGGGTGATTCTCTTTGGAAACCCTCACGAGAGATGGACTCGTCCTACTAGGCGACTTGTAGGTTTAAACGGCTTCTCACTTTTGCTAAAAGTGATCGTTCGGTTTATTGTGTATGCCTACCCTTTCTTGGTTTAACTTTTGCTTCAACCTTCTATAACAAGTTAGTTCCCTCTATTTGTTTTGTCATGACTAGTTTGCTCGAGGACGAGCAAAAGCTTAGCTTGGGGGGATTTGATAACTTGCTATTTTATGCGGTTTTAGGGCGTATTTGAACCTAGTTTACCTGAACAAATTTGTGTTTTGGTTCACTTTTACCCTATTATTATGCAATTTTTGTGTATCCTATGCTTCACGGGTTGTTAGTGTTTTTGTTGAGATTTTAGGTCCAAAGACAACCAAATGAAGCCCATGGTTACCAAACCGAGGTTAGAAGCAAGGAAATGATGGAAAGAATCCAAGTACAAGAGCATCGTAGAAGAAAACACGAAGAAAAGGGCCCAGAAGACCCTGCACGGCCGTGCAAGATGTTGCACGTCCGTGCAGGAGTGCAGACTTGAAGCCATCTTTCTGCCAAGGCCTGCACGGACGTGCCAAATATTGCACGTCCGTGCAGATGATGCAGCACGGAAGTGCTTCCGTGATTATGAGGCAGCACGGCCGTGCAAGATGTTGCACGTCCGTGCAGGAGTGCAGACCTGAAGCCATCTTTCTGCCAAGGCCTGCACGGACGTGCCAAATATTGCACGTCCGTGCAGATGATGCAGCACGGACGTGCCAAAGGTGCACGCCCGTGCTGCAGCAGGTCGTCTTAAACTGAGTTTCTGCCTTGGTCTGCACGGACGTGCCAACTTCAGCACGTCCGTGCAGACCTACAGTTTACCCGTTTCTTGTTTTCACCGTCCTCTTATTTTAGGGGGTAATATAAATAGCCCCTTTGGACCATTTTAGAGGGGTTCCCAATTTTTCCAGATTTTCATACTCCTCTTAGTTTGAAACACAAAAATCCTCAAATTAGCATAGATTTTAGTTCTTGTTTTGAAGGTTTTTCAATCCAATCATTGTAGAAGACAAGTTCCACCATTGTTAGTCAATTATTGAAGCTTCTAGTAATTTTTTCTTACTCTTTCTTTCTCTCTTCTATCTTTAATTCTTGCTTTTTATTAATTGTTTGGTTGTTCTTTGCATGTTTAATTGTTAGATTCTACTTAATTCTTAGTTTTAATTTGTTCATGAATTCCTTGAAATCTTTAATTGCTTTAACCTCCATGGATTGTGAGTAGTCTAATTTCTAGGGTTTGGGTGAACCCTCAATGTAATCACCAACACTTGTTGCATGAACTAATTTGTTAATTGTGGGGTGTTAATTAGTTGAGTTTAAGAGGTTTCATTGTTAATTCTTGTAATTGGCCATTGCTTGAATTATTTATCTAGCTTCCTCAACGAAGGATCGAGAGATGAACTTGAGGAAGCTCCCTTATGCTTGATTGACTTGATTTGCCATGAGAATAGGAATTTCTAGTCAAGGGAATTTGCATGTTATCGTGAGGATGTTTTAACACTTGTTTCTTGCCCATAATCACGAGAGTAGGTTATGGTTTTGATGTCAAGTAATCCCTCTAGCTTGAGAGAGTAGTTGGGTGCATTTGATAACTTCCCCTAATTTATCCCCTAAATCACCATTTCTATGCATGCTACTTGTGGTCCGTGATGAAGTTTAGTGGTGTAACCCATGCCCTAGGCCTTCTTAATATTGTTAATCACCTCTTAGAATTAGTTGATTTGAATTAGAATAGTGTGACGTAATACCAACTTAAAACCCCCGACTTAATCTAGCTTGTTTAAACAATAACATTTGGTGGTTGATTCAACGCCTCTCATGGGTTCGACCCTTTCTTGCCCTTGCTACTAGTTGAGTAGGATCGAGTTAGGTCTTATTTCTTGATAGGTTGACGACGTCCTATCATACAACAACAACTGCAAATCAGGGCAATTTAGAGAAGAATATATGCGCACCTCAATTGATCTGATTTCGCCCAAATTGATCACATATATTCACTTATTTATTATATTCAACAAGAAACTGTATGGGGAAATATTTATATAACATTTATATTAAGGCCGATACTGTATGACAGGCCGATATTGTTTTATAGGCCGATATACTATTTGAATCCGGTTCATCAATAATTCTTGTTAATATCGGCATTTATATATAAAGCATACATATCGGCATACAAGCAGGTGACACGTGTCGTTCTCACGTTTGACACGTGGCAAAAATTACTTTGCCTATTAAACTGCCACCCGTCACTTAATCAATCTATAAATAATCTGGTTTTACCTCATAAATAAGGTAGCATTTATTACACACTCTATCTCTCTCACTACTTTCTCTCTCTAAATAATCTCTTTCTTCTTTTAAACACTTGCTGACTTAATCTTTGGAGTGGTTATCCCCGGATTCACCCCGGGGCTAGCTAATATTTTCCCCGTGTGTAGGTTCTTATTTGGCCGATAGGAGCAGAACGGGTTATACACTCGAGCTTCGGATCTTGGATTTGGGTCATCGGATTCCTACAGAAACAATTGGCGCTAGAAGGAGGGGGAGCTACTTAATAGCTTCTATCGCCTAAAAGAGCCTCATATCTTCCGATAAAAAAAAAAAAGAAAAAAAAAAAAGAAAAAAGAGAAAAAATGCCTAATCCAGAAATTCAGATTGAGGATGAAACTCATACTCTAGAGGGTAACGAATTTCATATGCCGTTAACTCATGAAGGGCAAGCTGGAGCAGATGCAGACCTTATGGCTGGATTTACATCAGAGGAGCTAGAAACGGCGGCAAGAGTGATGATCGCCATGAGTAAAAAAAGAAAGGAAGTAGGGGCAACCCAAGATGGAGGAGGGATGCCTTTTACAACTCATGACAATCAATTTAACCAGACCGGAAGTTCGCAAAGACGCCGGCATGAAGGGTCACCGATAAGATCCCAACAGACCCCTAGAGAATCAGAGGTTCAATCCTCAGGTCAAGACGAAAGTACGGGGACTTATCAGCAAGGAGTGGTGCGAAGAGTAGTTCAGTTGAGGGCATCACCATTTGCGCAGAACATCCTTGATCAACCAATGGAAAAAATTAAAATGCCGACATGTCGGTATGATGGAAGGGGAGATCCACGTAGATACATGACCTCATATGAGGGTCACATGATTTTATATACCAATTCTGATGTCGTTTGGTGTAAAGTATTCCCCACCACTTTAGTTGGAGCAGCAGCTGATTGGTTTAATAATCTTGAAAATGGAGCTATCCATAGTTTCCAGCAGTTAGCCGAAATGTTTGTGGGGCAGTATGTTAGTAATAGTGTTCGGCAGAGAACTTTTAGAGAGTTAATGGCTGTTACTCAAAAGGTAGATGAATCTCTAAGAGACTACATAAGGAGGTTTAATAATGAATCCAATACAATTTCGAGATTGCAGCAGGAGATAGCACACATGACACTAATGAATGGTCTAAATGATTCAGAATTTAAAAGATACTTAACCCGAAAAAATCAGCCAAAATTAGCTGCAGCTTTCAACAAAGCTCATGATTATATAAAGAGCGAAGAATTGATGAAAACAAGCAGTCGAGTTAGTTCCACCGATAGGATTCACCCAATGTCAGAAGGGGGATTTTCAGGAGTTGTAAGGCCGAGTAATCCTACTGCAACAAGGGGAGGAAGCCATCAAGAAGTTAGAGGAACCAAGGCACCAACGTGATATAATTCGTATACACCTCTGAATGCACCAAGGGCGGCAATATATTCTATAAATCAGAATCGAGAAGGATGGGTGAGGCCCATGCCGATGAAAGCGAAAGGAAGGGATACCAAGAAATATTGTATGTTCCACCGAGATGTGAGGCATTACACTGAAGACTGTGTGCAGTCAAAAGATAGCATTGAAGAGTTAATAAGAAGGGGACATCTCACTCAATATCGGCTACACTCTGGGGAAAGTCAACAACAACAATACCGGCAGTCAGAGCGTCCGCAGATAGAGCTCAGGCCAAAAAGGCAAGGGAAAGTGAGCCGACAAGGTGAAAGTGGGCAACCACTGTCGTCCACTGGAAAAGGAGTTGATGTAATAACCGGTGGACCAGTTCACGGAGGGACGATAAGTGGAGCATGAAAGCACCTATCGGAATATCGACACATTGTCAATGCACTAGATGTCGCTGATCGCCCACAACCGTCTGAAATTCCAGATGTAACCTTTACCAAAGAAGATGCAAAAGGAATAGTTTTTCCTCATGATGATCCCCTCGTTTGAATAGCAAAAATCAATGGAGCTGATGTGAAGAGAATTCTAGTTGACAGAGGAAGTTCAGCGAATGTTTTGTTTATGCGGGCCTTTAATGAGTTGATGATAGGTCGACAATATCTAACACCGGTATCTTATCCGGTGATTGGGTTTAATGGTTCGACAGTAAGACCAGAAGGGAGTATAGTTCTCCCTGTTAGGTTTGGAGATGGTACAACGGCAAGAGATGCAATGGCTGAATTTTTGGTTGTGGATGTACCATCGGCATATAATGGAATTGTTGGAAGGCCGATAATTCATGACATACAGGCAGTAGTATCAACTTACCATTTAACTATTTCTTATGTGTCCAATAGAGGGGTTGTAGAAAAGTTACATGGATGACAGGTGATGGAAAAATCATGTTATGTCACGGCACTGAAAAATCCAGGACAAAAAGGAGAAGTACCGAGCAACTCGAAGCGAGCAAGAGAGCCAACGGTGCGAGATTTATCTATGGAGAATTTTGACTCTAGGCCAGAAACTGCACCGAGGCCATCACCAGGGGGTGAGACAGTACAAGTAAAGCTCCGACCAGGGAACCCGAATCAGACGGTTAAAGTTGGGGCCGATATGGATGTTGAAATGAGATGTAATTTGATCAGCTTATTAAGGGAGAATGCAGATGTGTTTGCCTTCTCGGCAAATGATATGCCTGGCATACATCCGGAGGTAATGGAGCATAATCTTAATGTAGATCGAAGGTTTAGACCGGTAAGGCAGAAAAAGCGTAATTTCTCAACAGAGAAAATCAAAGACATTCAAGCAGAAGTCAATAAGCTGTTAACGGCAGGATTTATAGAACCATGCACTTATCCAGAATGGTTAGCAAATGTCGTAATGGTCAGGAAGCCGACTGGGAAATGGCGGATGTGCGTTGACTTTACAGATTTAAATAAAGCTTGCCTAAGGACTGTTATCCGCTGCCTCGGATAGACAGATTGGTTGATTCAACTTCTGGCCATGAGATGTTAAGCTTCTTAAATGCATTCTCTGGATACCATCAAGTCAGTCTTCATGAAGCAGATAGGCCTAAAACAGCTTTTATAATAGATGTCGGGGTATATTGCTATAAGGCAATGCCGTTTGGGCTAAAGAACGCTGGTGCAACATAACAAAAGCTGGTTGATAAAATTTTTGCAAACCAAAAAGGTTGTAAGGTGGAAGTATATGTAGATGATACGATAGTAAAAAGCAAGATGAAAAAAGATCACATAGATGATTTGAAAGAAACTTTTGCAACTTTGCGGCAATATCAGATGAAGCTTATCCAGAAAAATGTGTTTTTGGAGTTCGATCTGGAAAATTTTTAGGTTTCATGGTTAGTGAACGAGGCATTGATGCAAATCCTGATAAGGTTAATGCTATTCTTGAAATGAAGCAACCTAAGTCAATTCGAGACATCCAGAGATTAACGGGAAGAATGGCAGCCTTAACGTGCTTCATTAGCAAATCAGCAGATAAAGCACTCCCGTTTTTTGTGGTTCTGCGACAGAACAAATCATTTGAATAGGGAAAAGAACAAGCCGATGCCTTAGAGATGGTAAGAAACCATTTGAAGTCTCTCCCGACAGTAGCACAACCGGAGCCGGGAGAATACTTACAGTTATACATATCGGCATCACCAAAAACAATGGCCTCAGTCCTGCTAGTTGAAAGAGCCAAGAAACAAATGTCGATATACTTTGTCAGCCATGTTCTTAATGCTGCTGAGCGGCGATATCCAGTGATAGAAAAAATGGCATTTGTTGTATGTCGTTATTGCCGCTAGAAAATTACGACCTTATTTTGATGCACATCCGATAGAAATCCTTACGAATCATCCATTAGAAAAATCACTACAAAAAATGGATACATCGGGAAGGTTACTGAAGTGGGTTGTTGAGTTGTCAGAGTATGAGTTGTATTACAAGCCAAGAGTGTCAATTAAAGCACAGGCCTTATCAGATTTTGTTGTGGAAACTTCTTATAATGATGAGGAGGAAGAATTGGGGACGTGGCAGGAATCTGTAGATGGTTCGGGAACCTCAGTAGGATCTGAAGCCGGCATTGTGATAATAGCTCCAGATGGAGAAACTTTTGAATATGCTTTGAATTTCAAGTTTAAAGCAACAAATAATGAAGCTAAATATGAAGCAGCAATAGCAGGCATTCAACTTTCCATAGCGGCAGATGCAAAAAGATTAATTCTCAAAACTGACTCGCAATTGGTTTCCAGTCAGTTTAGTGGACAATACGAAGCAAGAGAACTGGCAATGATAAAATATCTAGAAAAAATAAATGAGCTTACAACCCAACTGTAATATTTCAAAATCCAATTAGTGCCGAGAGCACAAAATTCGCAGGCTGATGCTTTAGCAAAGCTAGCCAGTTCAAGTTTTAATGACTTGGATAGAACTGTTATGGTGGAAGTTCTGAAGCACAGAAGAATAGACGAGTCGTCAAAGGGTGTTCATTGTATTCGGCTAGGGGATCAATGGTATGACAAAATCCTAACATACATGTTGACAGGAGCTCTGCCGATAGAGAAAGAAGAAGCTCGAAAAATCAGGAAAGATAGCATTTGGTTTATAATATACCAAGGCCAACTTTATAAAAGAGGGTTCTCGTTCCCACTACAAAGGTGCATAACGGCTGAAGAATCTGCAAGGTTAATAGAAGAAATCCATGAGGGAACTTGCGGAAATCATCTAGGGGCACGAGCTCTTTCAAGGGAAGTAATGAGAAGAGGATATTATTGGCCAGCAATGAATGAGGATGCTTCTTTTTATGTTAAAAAATGTGAAAAATGTCAGAAGTTTGCACCTATTCTAAACTAGCTGCCGAATGATCTAACGCCGATATTGAATCCAATTCCGTTTGCACAATGGGGAATGGATATAGTTGGTCCCTTTCCGTCAGCCACACTGGAGGTCAAAAATTCTTACTGGTGGGTATTGATTACTTCACCAAATGGATCGAAGCAGAGCCGATAACCACAATATCAGCTGCACAGGTGAGAAAGTTTATTTGGAAGAATATCTTTACAAGATTTGGCCTTCCGAGAGCAATGGTCTTTGACCATGGATCGCAGTTTGATTGCAAAACTGTAAAAGCTCTGCTGGCAATGTACAAAGTCAAGTTTGCGTATGTAGTAGTTTGCCATCCACAATCAAACGGCCAAGCAATAGCAGCTAATAAGCAGATAGTAATGGCAATAAAGAAAAAGATCGAAGATGCCAAAGGGTTATGGGTAGATTTGATTCCAGAGATCTTATGGGCAAATAGAACAATAGTTAAAGAAGCAACAGGAGAATCCCCTTTCCACTTGGTTTTCGGAACAGAAGCCGTTATACCAGCCAAGGTTGGTTTGCCGACATTCAGGATACAACATTACTGTGAAGAGCAAAATGATCTACTATTGAGGCAACAGTTAGATTTTTTTACCAGATCTAAGAGAAAAAGCAGCAGTTAAATCAGCCGCATATAAAAACAGAATGTCAAGAGCCTATAATAAAAGAGTTAATCACCGACCATTGGCTATCGAAGATTTAGTGTTAAGAAGAACGTCCGCAACAAGAAAGGGAAATGAAGATGGAAAGTTAACAGTTACCTGGGAAGGTCCATATCGGATAAGATATATGGTAATGCAAGGATCATACTATCTGGAGTCTCAAGACGGAAAACCACTAAAGAGTGTCTGGAATACGGCAGTTCTTAAAAAGTATTATGTATAAAATAAAAGTTGTATAATGTAAAAATATTTTCTGCATTTGTGACGATAAATAAAAGCAGACGCAATGATCCATTTTATAATATGCGTAAAAAGGCATCCTACACTTAACAGACCACCGTTAATAGGGATGGACAGCCAAAAACCACTTCCGTGGTGACAATGCACTTACAACCTGATCAGTTGTATTCGTTAATTCACGAGGTTGTTGGTTTAATATAAAATCCCGGCCAAATCATTATATAGTATGCACCGACATGAGGCACAGCTAAAACATGATCGCCGATAAAGGTACTTGCGAAACTATTACATAGTTGCACAAGTTACCAATGATTTACAAAATATTAACTACTACTGTTTAGGGGTAAAAATACCCCTGACAGATGGGCCAATGCTAAGGCGACACGTGTCCCTAAGCCCATCAAGCTCCTCTCCAAAAAAAACTCTATAAATACAAACCATTTGCATCAGTTGCAAGGGATATATAAAAAAAAATATCTTTAGAGGGAGATTCATTCACATTAGATTCATGATGAATACTCCTCCTACCCTCAAATCAGAGAGTGAAACACTCAGATATTGAGGCTGTCTCAGGCAGCCAGATGATCACTCCTCTCCAAAGAGGAGCCTGATCCCCTTTACATTCCGCACTTAAACTCCTCAAACACGTTCTAACTTGATCGTTGGAGGCGGAACTCCCACCCCTGGGAGTTTCCGTTGTTTTGCAGGTACAGGCAGCTGGAGGTCAGTCTAGGTGTTGTAACTCTCCCGCAGGACACATAAAAAACCCCGAAACAACTACCGTATCCAAAAAACCTGTAAGTACATACATCATCAAAATGATGTTTGCACTAAAAAAGGAGGAGTAAGGGGCTATACCACACCCCATATTGCAGTTTATCACCAGATTACAAAAAAAAAAAAAAAAAAAAAAAAAAAAGAGCAGAAAAGGAGATATGAAAAGAGATATCACTATATTTATAAGTATGGTGTACGAATTATAAGTATGGTGTACGAATTACGTACTCAAATAAAACGATTTTAGGTTGAACGATTAAAACCGATAAGAGTTAGAGCCAAGGCAGTTATAGCGTTAATTAAAACTACATAAAAGCATAAATGTATTGAAGTTATACAGACATAGTGTTATGAAAGAGACGATGTTTTGGCAAAGCTAAAATAAGATCGACAGACATCACCACAAAAGGGTATATGCCGATAAAACAACATTGTCAAAAACACAAGTTTTCTAAACATATATAACAAAAACATAAATTACAATGAGTAAGGCCCCATAACACAAAAGCCACAAGATGATGCTGGTGATGGCTGCCCGCCCCTTTAAGCTAATTTGTTCTCGGGCTCAGGAGAATCCAAAATTTTAGAGTCGGAGACGCCGATATCAACAGAAGGAGCAAGATTAAAGATATCTTCATCTGAGAACTTTTGTTGCTCAAATCCAAAAGGTGTCTTATGGGCATCATTATTAAATGCCGCTTCAATTTTTTCCCAGTCTTCTTATTTCAAGCCGATGGCATGAGCAGCACATCTCTGAGCGGTAGTCCACCCACCATCAAAGCGATCTTGCAGTTTACTGCAAAATTCTACCGCCGCTCTTTGACGCACTCCAGGTTTGTCGGCCTCCATTTTCTGCAGTTTACCTTCCAGATTGCTGATTATTGCCTTGGCATTAGAAAGATCATTCTGCACAGTAGAAAGTTGATTCATAACGACGTTCTTATCTTCAAGCTGAGATTTCAAATCCTTTATCTCTTCTTCAAGATTTTTCATTTTATCAACTTTCTCGCGCAGAGATGTTAATTCAGCATCGTCTTTTGCTTTTATCAGCTTAATTCCGTCAAGAGCCTTCTCGGCGTTCTTCAGAGCTGTCTCCAAAGACTGTTGGTTGGATATGTTCCGATGATATTTATCTTGGTAGAATCTATACATTTCGACCAACTCTGTTCCGGAAGCAACCGCCTATAGATATGCGAAATATGAAAGATATAAGCTATATGTATTAATGTAAAATAAAAAATGAAAATAATAGGACGATAACTGCATACCCTCATAAGATCGTGCATATGCTGAGCAGCAACAGGGCCTATAAGTCCAGATGGCCTATCAACTGGAGTTGAAACATTTCGCAGAAGCCGATATCCCAGATTTCCACCCCGTAAAGGATCGTCAGTGAAAATGGACTCGTTACGGAAGACATCCATTTCAGGCCGCCATTGATCACGAGAACGACCCTCTAGAGCCTTCATTCTATCCAGAACCTCATCTAGAATATTTCCTTCAACGTGTTCAATCCACTGACCACCCCGATAAGTAATACCGGGAATACTTGTGTTAAAGTTGACAGGTCCAACCTGTTGAGGTTCAGTAGAAATGGGAGCAGTTTCCTAACAGAAAGCAAATCATTAAAAAAAATAATAATAAATAATAAATAAATAATAATAATAATGGTATGATAAAAATTGTTTAGTCGTTATGAGTAATAGATTTTTCTATACTAAGTTTATTACCTGTTGAGGAACAGGAGATATAGTAAGGTCTTCAAACACCTTCTCGGCATTTATATTGGTTGTTGCCATTGCTGAAACCGCTTGTTCAGGAATAAAAGCTTTAGGCGGCGAAGGGGCCTTTGGCTGTTGAGTGTCGGTCTTTGACCGCTTCGATGCCGATTCATCTTCTTTCCTAGTTGAAACGACAACAACACTACAACCGCGTCTATTAGCCAATGAAGTTAGACGCCGATTTCTTCTCACAGTCTCATCGGCCATTTCCTCTGCTCTTCTTTTAGGATTACGGGTAGGTGCACGTGAGCAAAAGGAAGTAAAAGTTTCTAATGCCGGTCTCGGAGATGGGGGACAGCGGGATACAACCCTTTTGCCGTCTGGTGATAGGCCGAGAGCTACCTTGTCCAAATTCTGTGGACCTACATATATCAAAGATTGTTAATAAGTATAAGAGTTATTAAAAACGTATATCTATGTAATAATACGATAACATATATATCCTATTGATATGAAAGTACCAACAAAATAAAGGATGACAATAATTTAAAGGTTAGTACCATAAACATCAGTCCAACATAGACCGATATAAGATAGTGGTGCGTTGTTCAAAATGTTCTTTACATTTGGCAACCACACTTTCGGAACAACTCGAGTTTTCCCGCCGACATTAATCC
This sequence comes from Chenopodium quinoa, assembly GCF_001683475.1. NCBI lineage: Eukaryota > Viridiplantae > Streptophyta > Magnoliopsida > Caryophyllales > Amaranthaceae > Chenopodium > Chenopodium quinoa. The sequence continues at coordinate 3,002,168 of NW_018744626.1, read as the reverse complement.
TAACGGCGTCAAAATAATCGCAAGCCTTCTGTTCTTGAGGGCCAAGGTCTCTCTATGCAATATGGCCAAAACGAGGATGAGGCCGAAAGAAAGTTCTCCGGATAGGAAAATCTTCCGGAACACTCATAAAGAAGAACTTATCCTGCCAACCTTTGCAGCTTGTTAACTTAGGATTTACAGTGAACTTATGAGAGGCCGTATATAACGACCACCAACCTTCAGATTGTCCATCACGTTTCAAAGTTATTAACCTCCTAAATAAGTTCAATGTTAACGGAAAATTTTTAAACAACAAAACCCAAACCAGAGCAATAACGACACGAATAGTAGGAGGAGTAACTTGTACCAGGCATACGTTCCAGGCCTTAAAGATTTTAGCAATAAAAGGATGAAGAGGAAATCGGAGGCCGAATTCAAAGTGTTTGACATAAATAGCAATGTGACAGTCAGGACAGTCAAGAACAGTAGCAGAGGGTGGTGGAAGCGTTAACTCATACCCATCTGGCAAACCATAAAATCTTTTTGCCTTACGGCAATATTCCTTTTCCTCGGCCAATTTTAGCCAAACCTTGCTAATACTAGCCTCAACAACTTTACTATTAGAGGGTAAGATAAGGGGTTGTCGGTAATCAACCTCATCGGTTTCAGAATAATACTCCTCATCTAAGCTTTCCTCATGAGTAACTTGAGCCATGAGGTCAATCATTTCGGATCACTCAAGGCTTTTGGCGTTATCACCCTGGTTTACCTCTTCATCACTGTCGTCGTCATCATTTAACACAGATTTAATAGCAGAATCGTGAACAGGAGATTTCGAACCCTTTTCTGACTCAGAGCTAGAAGAACTTATGACTTGTGCCTGACCAGGCCTTTTGCTAGGCTCAAGCCTAGAACTCGGTCCAGCCTCAAACACTAGGCCCCGCTGCACCATCCGCAGCCTGAGATGGGTAATCGGTCGATTTAGATCTCGGCATATTTGAAGTTTTAATATAAATGTTTCCGACGTTGGTTCCGTATTGATCAAAATCAGGTTTGTCGGCAAAACTTCGCAAATGATAACGAATGCTAACAGGTTCAATATCAAGAACCTCAACGTCCTCAGGAATATTAGGGTTTGTAGGGCGTCGCGCCTTTTCACAATCTGCTAACATTTTATGACGATAAAACGCCTCCTTTTGCTCTTTCTCTGATAACGGCTGAAAAGGGTTGTCAATATTATCAGATAGAGATGAAACTCCACTTTTATTATGGCCGAGATCTTTTCCCAAAGACTGCCTAATAAAACGACACCTAACATTACTAATGGTAGGTTGTTCTTCTTCAATATTATTATTGGACATTTAATAAACCAAGTAAAAACTAAAAAATGGGTAAACAGTGAATGTATTTCAAGGCATGCAAATTGAAATTGAAATCTTTAAAATACCTTAAACTACTCGATTGCAGCGATGACGCAAAGAAGAATTGTTTATGCTTCAATAAAACGACAAGTCCAGCAGAGTCCAATTGCAGTTTTCCCAAATGAAGATCGCAGTTTTCTCTAGTAAAAATCGCTTAAAGAGGATAATTTTTTGTGAAAGAGATGTGAAAATGTGAAAAGTAAAAAAAAAATAGAAAAAGAAGTTAAAAAGGAAGTTGAAAAGGTGACATTTGATGCGACACATTGTCAGAGATCTAACGGTTAAAACAAAATGGTAATTTAAAAAAATAATTCGTTAGATCATCAACACGTGTCCTATATTTATACAATTTTCCCGCTTAAAATTTTAAGCCACCTATACAGCACATTAAACTTCCAATCTCACAATAAAAGTAAACCTAGTTTGCTAACGGCAAACAAGGTTACTTGGGGGGAAAAACAGAGTTTTTCGCTCCCAGCCCTATTATGATAAAAGTAAACCTAGTTTGCTAACGACAAACAAGGTTACTTGGGGGGAAAAAACGGAGTTTTTCGCTCCCAACCCTATTATGATAAAAGTAAACCTAGTTTGTTAACGGCAAACAAGGTTACTTGGGGGGAAAAACGGAGTTTTTCGCTCCCAACCCTATTATGATAAAAGTAAACCTAGTTTGCTAACGGCAAACAAGGTTACTTGGGGGGAAAAACGGAGTTTTTCGCTCCCAGCCCTATTATGATAAAAGTAAACCTAGTTTGCTAACGACAAACAAGGTTACTTGGGGGGAAAAACGGAGTTTTTCGCTTCCAGCCCTATTATGATAAAAGTGAACCTAGTTTGCTAACGGCAAACAAGGTTACCGGTAATAATTTACATACCCATGCTTTTTATTCCTCAATTACACAAACATATACCAGAAGTTATCCTAAATATTCATATACACTATAAAATAGAAAATGCTCAACAGAGTGCAAGAATACACTATATTACTCACGTTAATAACCAAAACGAATCAACTGAGAACGTCAATATCAAATGAGAACGTTAGATCATCTAATCAAACGTCCTCACTCGGGGGGCTAGTTGTATGGGGAAATATTTATATAACATTTATATTAAGGCCAATACTGTATGACAGGCCGATATTGTTTTATAGGCCGATATACTATTTGAATCTGGTTCATCAATTATTCTTGTTAATATCGGCATTTATATATAAAGCATACATATCGGCATACAAGCAGCTGACACGTGTCGTTCTCATGTTTGACGTACACGTGGCAAAAATTACTTTGCCTATTAAACTGCCACCCGTCACTTAATCAATCTATAAATAATCTGGTTATACCTCATAAATAAGGTAGCATTTATTATTACACACACTCTCTCTCACTACTTTCTCTCTCTAAATAATCTCTTTCTTCTTTTAAACACTTGCTGACTTAATCTTTGGAGTGGTTATCCCCGTATTCACCCCGGGGCTAGCTAATCTTTTCCTTGTGTGTAGGCTCTTATTTGGCCGATAGGATCAGAACGGGTTATACACTCGAACTTCGGATCTTGGATTTGGGTCATCGGATTCCTGCAGAAACAGAAACTACAAATCCTAAACGAAGTAGTAACAAGCAAATAACACAAGAATATTAAATAGAATTTAAGCCAAAATTCCTTAATTTTTTTGGTTAGATGGAAGAATTGCGAAAAGATTGTAACGATGACGATTTTTAATTATTGTTGTTTTGGCGGCGACGATGACGATGACAAGGCAACAACAGGAGCTGAAGTTGCGTGACTTGCATCAAACAAAGTGGCTGCAGATTAGGGGATTGATGAGGAGAAGAGAAAAAGAAATGAGTAAAGCTCAAACCACCATATATATATTTTCAACTTGTGACCTTGAAAATAAACATATGTAGCTTCTAAAATGTACAAATATGTCTCTTAAAACGAGCATGTTCATTATGCTTCGTATACAAAGTATTATTATTACAATGCATAATTGCATATAAACCATTCATTAAAGTGAAATTTTAAAAGAGTATGTTATTGTGTTTTTGGATCTTTAATTAGAGATGTCGCATCATTACTCCAATCAAATTAGGTGGACTTATTGTGCTTCATATTATAAAACACTGCTCTTTATAACGTATTTATGTGCGGGTAGCTATATCGTGTGGCTGATTGTAAAATAAGGAGTAAAAAGTGATGAATTTATTTTATAAATTAAAAATGTTCATATGATTTAATAGAAATGAGCAATTAACTCTCTAGGAAAATGAACATAATGGTACATCTAAATGAACATATTATACGTGTAACTGAATAATTTAAATAAATTAAACATACTACTATTTTTATCACTCTATAACTAATTATAAACTTATAATCCAGTGTTATAAAAAACATGTATTTCGTATCTTTTTAAAGTGATAATAAATGGTGTTAAACTAATGAACATGTACAAATGAACATAGAGTTCATCTAAAATGAACATTTACTATAGATTGCAAATAAATGAATATCTTTTAATACGATAACGAACAAATATTAAATTTTAAATGAATATCTTTCAATATGAAAATGAACATGTAATAATGTAAAGACAATAAACATTTATAAAATTTGATTGAACATTTTCTTAATAGATGAACATAAATGAACATCATTTAAAATGATCATTTAGGATCGATTAAATTACTATCCCAAAATCTACCGAATAACAAATGTTAACTTTTAATTTGCAAAATAAGTAGTAATAATTGATAATTTATGCTTCAGTTCAATAAATCAAATTGATAAATTGCCTTTAATTTTAGTTATCATGATTTTATTGTTATTCCTTCTAGAAATGAACATGAATCTTATCTAAAATGAACATTTACAATATATAAACTTTACTAGCCAAATTTTATTGAATAACTATACTAATTAACGAAATATGTAATATCAATTGATATAATCAATTCCATAAACAAATTGACAACTTGTCTTTAATTTTATTAATGATAATTCGAATATTATTATTTATTTTTTTATAAATGATCATAATGATTTTTATTTATATTGAATATTTATGATAGATTAAATATATTATCCAAAACTCACCGAGTAACATTAGTAATTGAAAAATTAAGTAGTATTTATTGATAATTGATGCTTTAACTGTATGAATCAAATCGATAATTTATCTTTAATTTTAGTTACTATAAGATAAATATTAATCCTTTTACAAATGAACATAGAGTTCATCTAAAATGAACATTAACAATAGAATTAAAAAAATATACTTCATTACTTAATTATTTTCATTTGAGAATCGCTATGAATATCCTCTTTCTTGATAATGGGAAAGAAAAAATAAAGTAGTTATGCTTATGATAACATTTAATTAGAAAGAGAGAGTATTTAAAGATTGAAAGTTGTAGAGGGACAAAGGTTCATGGGAAATATCAACGAGGTTTGACGTTGATTGAAGTTCTTATGGAAATGCCTGGTAGCTAGAAAATCAAATTACACACTTTTAAGTTCAGCAGACATCATTCATCTCCGTCACTGCCGGCGATAGCGGCTTCAAAGTACCCCGACGTCGGAGGAGAGAAACATGTATCCCAATGTCAATCAGGTCCAAAGGCAAAGTAGTTGGAATAGTTTTGGGAGAAATCATTCTGGGATCAGAGCAATCTCGTTGGTTTTATGAAATCTTGTGATTTTGGTGGGTGTAGTCTGTAGATAATGGAGGTAGCTAGGGTATAAACGCACCGTTTAGAAGGGGGTGTGGGTATAGCTGCCTAGTCTTGGATTTAGGCATATATAATTATTATTTTCCAAATTCAATATGGTGTACACATTCTAACTATGGAGTACGAGCACCCGACCATAATTGCATAAGTCTAGGAAAGGCCTACTTAAGTTTCTTCGGCCCGTGCGTATATAGACATTATTTTTAAAATTCAATACGGTGTAAGTAATGGTTTAATCCGATTAAACTTAATTAAGGTTAAAAAAATCTACAGAATATATCTGGATTGTGTGTAGAATTGAGTGTTTAATTTCTCGCTATAGAGTTATAGATTAAGAGACTTGTCTCACAAATTTGCCGATTTTAAGAGCCAATAAAGTTTCATACTTTTGCGACTATATATTAATGGATAGGAGTCCCATCAAGAACGATGCAAAAATGCCTAAAATTATTGAGCATTGTAGAAATGGTGTTATTGGTTTAACAGAGTTTATTACTTGTATTGAGAATTTTTATCTCATAAAATCATTACAAGTTTTATTTTAAACGCTTATTATTGAATTAAATCACTCTCCTTATAAGAAAAATCAATTTTTAATAAGTTTGACCATTATAAAATAAATCAAAAATCGGACAATGACTACACTATAGAAACATACTAGTGATAGTCAATCATTTAAGAATGACTACATCCTTATGATAAATTTTACTTTGCACCCATAAATATATATTAGATTATTATTTACTCAATATAATTGTTATAAATATAATCCCTTTATTCTTATTTTTTTTTGTCCCATTTGAATTTTCCGTGTCTTCAAAACGATCCGATTTTTAAAATGTATATACTTCCATTTCTAAATACGTAAAAATTAAAACAACGAGACGAATCCAACAATACCATACATGACTATATTATCTCTTGTTGATTAATAAGATATTAGATCAAATTTTAAGGTATGACCCATTTATTTACAATGAAAAAAAAATAGCAACATAAGGAATATATTGGAGTTCAAAAATTCAAGAAGTTTTTCTGAAATTTAAACTTTTTAGTATTAAAAAATAATAACAATAAAATAAAATAAAATAGCACTCGTTTATTCTATGTTTGGATAAAGTTTTAGTGAAGAACACAAGATGGAGTATATAATTAACCTCCCTAAACTTTCCTTATCCTAATAGAGCTTTTGGTCATAAACTTAGCTTTTGGTTAAAAAATAAAACTTCCCTAAACTTGGGCGAAAAGATATGAAACCGACCTAAGGAGTATAAAACTATATAAGTACCCTAGCTAGGGGCCTTTCAAATAATTGTTACAAATAAACTTAGATTCTCTTAGTCCGTATTATCAACCTAGATATTAGTCACATATTTTCCTTGTTTCAATTCTTCACCCAAATTCCAAAAAAACAACAATGGCTCCTTCGTACGTAGATGATGAATTTCTTCCTCCGGTTTACGTTGATGATGTTCAACCAAAGGTCATGAATGGTTTTAAACCTGTTTATCTCCATGATCTCTACAAGGCGATGTCGTCTTTGGGTGCTGATCAGATCGTGTACGTCAACAACGATGCTCACAATGCCATCCGTTCGTGTTTGGGTACTTCGTTTCATAAAGTCCTTTTCCTTCATGATGACGACTCACATCAACATGATGACTCGTATCAACATGTTGAAGCCTCCGATGAGTCCTTGACCAAGAAGAAAGAACAGCAGAAGATTATTACGGTTGATCAAAGTGATGAAGAATCTCAAGTTTTGGGTGTTGATAATAATGATTATCCGGAAGAAACCGAGGATTATGATGATGATTATGATGTTGATGATGATGATGATTTTCCGTATGAATGCCAATCAAGACGAGGAAACACAAGATCGACGACAAACAAAACTACAATGATTCGCAAGTATTATAGGGGAAAACAGAAGCCGGCATACGATTGCAAGAAGCTAAACAAGTTTGCCAGGCGGAATTAATTAATTAAGACACGCAATTGTGAGATGTAGATTCTTCAGCCTTTTGGATGTCTTCAATTGTCTGATCCTCGACAAACATTACATCCCTGCTTCGAATCAATTTATTCTCTACATGATCATAAAACCTGTAACCAAACTGGTCCAAACCATAGCCCACAAAGATGCACTGGCGAGTCTTTCAATCCAGTTTCGATCTTTCATCATTCGGAACATGCACAAATGCCTTACACCCGAAGACACGCAAATGATTATAAGAAACCTCCTTGCCTAGCCAAACCTTATCGGGAACATCACCATCTAAAGGAACACAAGGAGACAGATGAATCACATGTGTAGCTGTAAACAAAGCTTCACCCCAAAAGTGTCTCGGTAACTTTGCCTCTGAAAGCATGCACCGTATCCTCTCTAACAAAGTTTTGTTCATTCTCTCTGCTACGCCATTCAGTTGTGGAGTCTTCTTTGGCGTGAACTGATGCCGTATACCCTGTGACTTGCAATAGTCATCAAGTGGTCCAGTGTATTCACCACCATTGTCATTACGGAGGCACTTCAACTTTCTACCTGTTTGCCTTTCAACCAAAGCTTGAAATTGCTTAAAAGTATCAAGCACCTGATCTTTGGTTTTCAAAGCATAAACCCACAGCTTTCTTGAACAATCAGGTAACAAAGTAAAGTGCACCACTAAAACTTTTCACCTTGAAAGGACCACAAACATCAGAATGAACAAGGCCAAGCAAACCTGACTTTCTTGAAGGAGGGTGTCTCTTAAAAGAGACTCTGTTTTGCTTGCCTGCGAAACAATGTGGACATTTGTCCAACTTTGCACTCTTCAAATCTGGAAGTGCATTCTTTCTCATCAAACAACTTAGCCCTTTTTCACTCATATGGCCAAGTCTTCTATGCCACAACTTTGCTGGATCATCATCTGCTATATTTACACTATCTGTGGAAATTGAGGCTTGCAGCAAATACAGGCTTGTGTGCTTCTTCTCACGAGCTAACACCAAATTTCCCTTAGTAAGCTTCCACTGGCCACTATGAAAGGTGTTACAATAGCCTTCATCATCGAGCTTTCCTGTCGAGATCAAGTTTAAACAGATGTCTGGAACATGTCTAACATTCTTGAGCACTAACTTTGCTCCAATGTCAGTTACCAAGCAAACATCACCAACACCAACAACTTGAGCCAAGCCATCATTACCCATCTTCAATACCCCGAAGTCACCAGGTGTATAAGATGTGAAGAATTCCTTCCTTGATGTCACATGTAGTGAGGCTCCACTGTCAATAACCCAACTTGTCTCATATCTAGCAAGATTCATCGAGATCTCATCATGAACAATGATAAGATCATCATCTGTTGCTGTTGCAGCTCGATCATCACCATCTTGATCTTTCTGATCATGCTTCTTTTCTTGCTTGCCATTACCACCCCTATTGTTATCTTTCTTCCACTTGTAGTGGTATTTCTGAATGTGACCCGTTTTATCACAATAGTTGCATTTCATGTTTTTGTATCTCCCGCGGGACTTGCTCCTGCTTTTATCTCTGCCACTCGGAGCCTTGCTCTTGCTTCTTCCCCTGTTATCAGCAACATATTCTTCCTCGGACGAAGATGACACACCATGAGATTTCTTTCTCATCTCCTCATTCAAGATACCAACCTTAGCAAGATCCAACGTGATTTTGCCTTGTGGTGCAGAGTTACAAAGTGTCATTCTGAAAGTGTCCCATGAATCAGGAATAGTACCAAGCAATATAAGTCCCTAAATCTCATCATCAAACTTGATTCCCATGGCTGACAACTGTTGGAGAATGCCATGAAAATCATTCAAGTGATCTGAAAGTGTCTTGCTTTCTCTGTACTTCAAGCCCGTCAATTGCTTAATCAAGTACAATTTATTATTGCCAGACTTGCTAGCATACAAGGATTCAAGCTTCTCCCAAAGGGACTTTGCATGCACATCATCATTTATGTGATTTAAGACATTATCATCAACCCATTGGCGAATGAATCCACAAACTTGCTCATGTTCAAATTGCCATTGCTCATCACTTTTACCTTCTGGTTTTTCAGTATTAAACACAGGTAAATGCCAACTCTTGACATACAACAAATCTCTCATCTTTCTTTTCCAAAGATGATAGTTAGTTCCATTCAAACTAACCATTCTACTAGTGTTAATATTACCGGATTCCATCTCAAAAACTCAATTATAAAGCCGTGGCTCTGATACCAGATTGTTGAGGATAAACACACCTCTTGCGGAATAATCAAACGACCAAACAAACAAACCACAAGCACACACAAGCTACTAGTTTGTTCAAAGGTCACACTTAAACCAAGCTATATGATATATCTCCAAGATCAACACACAACCAGCAATATTAACACACCAAAGGCAGAAATATATGGCAAATAACGAGTATAATCAACCAAGCAAGGACACACGATTTTTACGTGGAAAACCTCTTCGATGTGAAGAGTAAAAACCACGGGACTTTAGGAATCCACCCAAATTGTTCTTATTATGATCAAAGGAATTTTACACAAACACAATTCCAAGTCTAAAAGATGGGTACTCAATTACCCAACAACAACAATCATAAGAACAAAACAATTGCGGAAGAAATTGAGAGATAAACCAGAAAACGGAGCTTCTGTCCTGAGGTCGTATCTCACGAACCAGAGCAGAAAATGACAATCCAACCGTTGAAAATGAAGCCCTAGATGTCCCGGACAAGCTGTCAAAATTTGAGCTAAATTGGACCACGGATGAGCTTTGATCGGGGATGATTTCTGAGGCTGCGCAGTGAAAACCGTGAGCTAGGCTACTCTTGTGAACTCTCTGTCTTTTTCTCACACTCTCAACTAATTTGCTTCCCTCATTTACTCCTATGCTGGCAGCAAGTGATTAAGTCCCCAAAGACTTTGTTGTCCCAAAGGCTTCTACCATACCCACAAAGTCAAGAAAGGAAGTTTCTCTTAGAAGATTTCACATATGGACCTTAACTACACTACTTGCCCTAAAACTAACACAACATCAAATGGGCTTTCTCCACATAGGAAGGGACCCATAGCCCAACAGTATCAAGTTTGATATTCTTTCAATAAACCAAAAAAAAATAAAAACATTTGACAGGGTTGTTTATCGAATTTTAAGATAAACTTTTTAAATTTTAAAACATACGGAGTGTTATCATACATACATACATACATACATACATACATATATATATATATATATATATTAATTCTAAAATATAAATTTCCATGAAATATATCCTATAGTTTCCTTAAAATAAAAAAAAAATCTTGTTATTATTCTAATTTTACTAAATAAATATCCTACTCAATGAAAGATTTACAACACCTTTTATATACCACTTGTCAGTGTTGTTTATCGAATTTTAAGATAAACTTTTTATATATATGCTAAATTTTAAAACATACGGAGTGTTATCATATACAGTTATCATATATATACATTTAAAATACATTACAAATACATCAAACTGATATATTAGATACACCAAGTTCTAATCGTAGATACATTAATCAATAACTATGATTAATTTTAAAAAATATAGAAACACAAAAATTGATAATGTTCCGGGGTGGAACCGAAATGATGATTATGGGCCAACCCTAATCATCTGAGTTAATCAGAGCATAAGAGAGTAACTGAAATAGAGAAAGTGAGTTTTTAAAAAAAAAAGAAAAAAAAAAGAAATAGAGAAAGTGAGAGAGAGAGAGTCATACCATGTGACTTGGTATTTATAATGCTTTGTAATGTTTTTACTTTTTTAGGTTATAGGCTTGGGATAGTGTGCTTTTATTTGGTATATTGAAGGCTATTTATATAAAGTAATGAGTTAGGTCATTATATATCCCGTACAACTAGCCCCTAAAAGTGGGTACGTGCACTTAGTGTACGTATCCGCTTTTAATAAATCTCAATGTATTATCAAGAAAATTTTGGATTTGTCATCAAAGTGAGCTCATATACAAAGTTAACGTGCTCGCTTAAATTGGTCGGCTTGAAGTCTTTGACTAGTCCCCCAAGTGAGTATATCAACGAAGCTGATATGCTCAGTTAAATAGGAGAATTTTTGAAGTTGACCAGCTTGAAGTCTTCGACTAGTCCCCCAAGTGAGTATATCAATGAAGCTGATATGCTCAGTTAGATAGGAGAATTTTTAAGGTCGAAAACAATGCCGCGATTAGCATGTATGTTTTACCCCTTTTCTTAGGGTAATGTGATATCGTGAATTCGTGATAAGCAGTTATCATACTTTCCTATTTTACTTATTGTTTTATATATTTATATATATGTATAAGGTGGCCGATACTTTTGTATGAACAAGAAGTAAATATATTTATGATCTTTTACATACATGAAGCAAAATGATTGTGTGACATGGATTCTTAATATAATTAAGCTCACCACATTATTGACCGTACGTAATTTTCTTTTAAGACATGTAGATTTCGACTTATAAGCAATCTTGGCATTTAAGCTTGTAAAATACACGAGTGCAGAACATTTTAATATATATACTAAAAAAGATTAAAAGGCATTGGTTCTAGTAAGAGTTTATATTAGGATAATGTCACGCTCTTTCCGTCTTTTGTACTTAATTTGCCTCCATTTATTCAGTCAGATTCAAACATATTTTTATGAAGTTTAACTATATAATTTTATGAAGTGTGTATATATATATATATATTTATAGTCATTTCCCCCCTACTCTCTAGTCGATCTTATGGTCAGCTTAAGAGTAGTATGATAAGCATCTACACAGCCAAGTGTTAACAACAGTGTATAGTTCACACAAAATGAATAAACTTATTAAATAACTTATCGACATATACATATATCAGTATATGTAATAATGTTAAGATAATGCTTTAATTAATTTGCATACATTTAAAGCACCCCAAAATAGTATAGTTCACAAATTCAAATAAAAAGAACAAGAGAGGAAAATTTTTGTATACACCCGGTTTTCAGTAATTTACTGTACATCGGGTACACTTTTGCCAGATTTAGTGTCACTTTTGTCAAATTTAGTATCACTTTTGTCAAATTTATCAATAAAGCATAAATAACTCTTATATATGTCACGGTAACTTTTGTGCGTTTTAGTGTAACTTGTGCACATTTTATTATCACTTTATAACGGATGTTCAGTAATTCATTTTATTTAAAAGAATACTAAAGAACAATTACGCTCACCTATAAATTACTAAATACTCCGTATAGTGCAATAATGTTATATTATATTTATCATAGAATTATTTTTATAATCATAAAGTTGTGATAGGAGCAACATAATACGAAGTATATGATTACGTGTGGTAACGTTATGCCAATGCTAGTTGGGCAAGTTTCCTGACATATAGATAATGCTATAGTGGGACTTGGGAGGTGCAACTTGTTTATCAAAGGAGGCAAAGCTAGGAGCTAGATATTTGAAGGAGGCAAAGCTAGGAGATAGATGCCTTCACTTTATTGACAATAAACCGATTTATTTACATTGATTCCCTTTTAGGCATATATTTTCCAATTAATAAGAGTATGAAATGCATAGGAGGCGTGTAGTAGTAGTAAACCTTGACAAGTTGGTACATTAAGATATTTGCCAATTGATATTAATGTACTTAAAAGGGAAGTCATGAGCATATCGGATATATTGTATAATCATGAAGAATACAATATAGACTAGAATTATATAATTGTATCCTTAATTAAAACTCATGATATATCCTTATTATAAAATCTAAAATTAATTATGGTCACCCTAACTATTTTAAGTCTCAACTTTCTAGATTAATAAAAGGGTTTTTCTACATTATAACCCTCCAATTTTCCGTTTTCTACGATATGCCCTCCCTTTTTGAGAAATCTACATTGTAACCTTAAAATACATTTAGTTTCTATACGGTAACCTTGCCGTTACAAATTCCGTTAGTGGGGCCTATGCACCATTTTATAATATTTTATTTTATCAATTTGCGTGTTGAAAATAGTTCCGTAGAAGGTTTTGGGGGTATTTTGGTCCTAAAGGTACCAAATTGAGCTCAGGTTTAGCAAAATAATAACACAAATGCCTCGTTTTGCATATTAAAAAATATCTCGATTTACGTGTTTAAGTATTTAACATGCAATACAAGACATTTGTGTCATTTTTTTGTGAGATCTGAGCTCAATTTGGAACCTTTAGGGCCAAATATTCCCCAAAACCTTTAACGGAACCATTTTTAACACGCAAATCGATAAAAAAATATAACTAACGGAATTTGTTAACGGCAAGGTTACCGTATAGAAGCTAAATGTATTTTAAGGTTACAGTGTAGATTTCTCAAAAAGAGGGGACACATCGTAGAAAAAGGAAAGTTGGAGGGTTATAATATAGAAAAACCCTTAATAAAATAACTTTAGTTGGATAATGTTACATTTGAGCTCTACGAGTAATACAATCAATAAATCATTCAGACAAAAAACTAGTAGTTTATAGTACAAATCCTACCTTCTAAATGAAGGCAACCTGTATACTGTACCCTCCTCCTCACAAAGGGTGCGGATCTGTGTAACCAATGCACATATTATCATTTTTCATTTCCATTAGTTTTCTTCTTTTTATCGAACACAAGATGTGTAGCTAGTATTTTGTCGTATCAATTGTACCTTCAATTTAATTTGCTTATCCAGGCTTTCTGATGAATTTGTATTGTATGAATTCACTCAGAAACCTTTTCTCTCGGCTATCAGGCCGTCATTGCTCTGTCTAGATCAGAGCATGACGCGATTCCACCAGAAACACACTTTGAACTAGCAGTCTCACTTGAATTGAGAGTGTTAGTTGATCAGACTACCACCGTCTAATTCAGTGATCGTGGTTTTGAACTGTCCGTCCCGTTTGATGATGGAATAATCAAACGGAGGATGCCTTGTAAATTTTTACAATCATACAGTTACCCACACCAATTAAAGAGAAATCCAACATATGATCAAACCGTGGACTAAGTAGCAGCTTATGCTTCATCTTGTGTTCTTCACTAAAACTTTATCCAAACATGGAATAATCGACTGCTATTTTATTTTATTTTATTATTATTATTATTATTATTTTTTAATACTAAAAAGTTTAAATTTCAGAAAAACTTCTTGAATTTTTAAACTCCAATATATTCCTTATGTTGCTATTTTTTTTTTTTCATTGTATATAAATGGGTCATACCTTAAAATCTGATCTAATATCTTATTAATCAACAAGAGATAATATAGTCATGTGTGGTATTGTTGGATCCGTCTCGCTGTTTTAATTTTTACGTATTTAGAAATGGAAGTATATACATTTTAAAAATCGGATCATTTTGAAGACACGGAAAATTTAAATGGGACCAAAAAAAATAAGAATAAAGGGATTATATTTATAACAATTATATTGAGTAAATAATAATCTAATATATATTTATGGGTGTAAAGTAAAATTTATCATAAGGATGTAGTCATTCTTAAATGATTGACTATGACTAGTATGTTTCTATAGTGTAGTCATTGGCCAATTTTTGATTTTATTTTATAATGCTCAAACTTATTAAAAATTGTTTTTTTCTTATAAGGAGAGAGATTTAATTCAATAATAAGCGCTTAAAATAAAACTTGTAATGATTTTATGAGATAAAAATTCTCAATACAAGTAATAAACTCTGTTAAACCAATAACACCATTTCTAAAATGCTCAATAATTTTAGGCATTTTTGCATCGTTCTTGATGGGACTCCGATCCATTAATATATAGTCGCAAAAGTATAAAACTTTATTGGCTCTTAAAATCGGCAAATTTGTGAGACAAGTCTCTTAATCTATAACTCTATAGCGACAAACACTCAATTCTACACACAATCCAGATATATTTTGTAGATTTTTTTTAACCTTAATTAAGTTTAATCGGATTATACCATTACTTACACCGTATTGAATTTTAAAAATAATGTCTATATAAGAAACTTAAGTAGGCCTTTCCTAGCCTTATGCAATTATGGTCGGGTGCTCGTGCTCCATAGTTTAACTGATAATGAGGTTGATGTACCTTGTAATGAAGAAAGCATAGAAAACTTGATTTTTCTCCCATTACCCCTTCTAGACCAAAAAAAGGAAATAAATGCGATGTTTTCTTTTTTTGCTTGGTTCTAAGGGTTACTAGGCTACACACATCATTTAGGGATAACAGCATATAAAAATAGGGTTTTATGAAATGAGGGCTCAATACTGAAGCTCAGTGGACGCCGTTGCAGCCTGTTATTGACGTTTCATTCAGTATTCAGTGAATCAGTTGTTATATATGTCTCAGACTTGAGAAAGAAAAATGATTGCATAGAAATAGAAGGCCTTAGAAAGTAAAGATGCTAAGAAACATGTCCTGTTTAATATGAATCTGCAGAATTTAGTCATAATACTAATTACTAACAGATGATTTTATTTTAGTCTTTTACCAAAGCAGGTTTGGGAGAACATGCATGATTCTGTTTTGAGGTTTAATTCTCCCTTTATATATATTTTTTTTCTCATATGCAATTTAAGATGTACTCCGTATATGCATCATGTTGAAAAGAACATTGTTGTTCCAAATTACGTAGTAAAATTTTCTAGGAGCGCGCTCTGCTATTTCTTGCTCTATTATTATCTTTGAGGTGGTGTTACCATCAGCAAAGTTGTCTATGAACATTTTTGTATGTGATCCAATTTGCCAATTGTGAAAATTTTGAGTTCTTCATGTCAATTGTACATTTTTCATTTTTGACACAGAAAAACGACATAAAAAATCAAATCGAATTGTTATAAAAATATCTACTCTAATGAACATGGGAAACAAACATCAAAGATCATTTGATTTATTACTGCACTAAACTAATTTAAGTCATGCTAGATATATGCCAGGGCAAACTAAAGATCTTAACATAATAGCAATTTGACAAATATGTTGCAATAAGTTTAATAATATGTCAGAAACCACCCTTTTTCTGTCTTCTCCACCTTTACACTTCCCTGTCTTACCCAAGTACATCACAAATTCTGTCAAAGTGAGCCATTTAGTAGCATTCATGTGCATATGTTGCCTATAGAGATATACTCATTGTAAACCACCGTGGCCGCAACACGGCTAAATCTATGGCTGCGCCTCATATGCTCACAGTACAGCTTTAGCTTTTGTAAGCCTTTCGATTTCATTCTATATTTCAATTAGCAATTGCCTTCGGACCAAATTTTCCTTCCATTTTTTTTATTGCAATTACAAATTCCAAACTCCGTATTTTGAATGCATTGATATAACATGATAGAGAATATCCATAGAATATTCTCATCCTAGGTTTAGTATATTAACAAACTAAAAAATAACTTTCTTGTCGAAAATTTTTAAGCATATCAGAAATTTAAAAAGGTTAGTTAGTTATTAACTAACTAATGGCACCTAACTATATTTCCGTATTTTATCCGTATTTTGTTAATGACTTGGTCAACAATTGCCTCACCTAAACTTTCATTAAGTAATAAGTAATGATAACATATCTATTACAGAGTAAATTACTACCTCCGTTTCACAATGATGTTCCTATTTTGAATATTTGATTTTTTTTAAGAAAGAGAGAATCTTCTAGTCATGTGGGATCTAGTTTAATTCCTCTTGGTGAGTAGATTATTAATATCTAACTTTTATAATTTTTGCCAGTGTGAGATTAAAGATATTTGCGGTCAAAGATAGGTAAAATTTTGCATCGATTTGCGAAATAGGAACATCATTATGAAATGGAGAAAGTATGTTTAAAAGTGAATCATATATATCCTTAATCACTCGTTTATTCCATGTTTGGATAAAGTTCTAGTGAAGAATATAAGATGAAGTATATAATTATCACAAACTTTTAAATAAAACGGATGCTCAGTAAATTACTGAACATCCGTTATAAAATGACAATAAAATGTGCAAAAGTTACACTAAAACGCACAAAAGTTACCGTGACATTAATAAGAGTTATTTATGCTTTATTGATAAATTTGAAAAAAGTGACACTAAATTTGACAAAAGTGACACTAAATCTGACAAAAGTGTGCCCGATGTACAGTAAATTACTGAAAACCGAGTGTATACAAAAGTTATCTTTCCCCCTTAACTTTCCTTATCCTAATAGAGCTTTTGGTCATAACCTTAACTTATGGCTAAAAGATATGAACCGACCTATAAAACTATATAAGTACCCTAGCTAGGGGCCTTTCAAATAATTGTTACAAATAAACTTAGATTCTCTTAGTCCGTATTATCAACCTAGATATTAGTCGCATATTTTCCTTGTTTCAATTTTTCACCCAAATTCCTAAAACACAACAACAATGGCTCCTTCGTACGTAAATGATGAATTTCTTCCTCCTGTTTACGTTGATGGTGTTGAACCAAAGGTCATGAATGGTTTTAAACCTGTTTATCTCCATGATCTCTACAAGGCGATGTCGTCTTTGGGTGCTGATCAGATCGTGTACGTCAACAACGATGCTCACAATGTCATCCGTTCGTGTTTGGGTACTTCGTTTCATAATGTCCTTTTCCTTCATGATGACGACTCACATCAACATGAAGCCTCCGATGATGAGTCCTTGACCAAGGAGAAAGAACAGCAGAAGATTATTATGGTTGATCAAAGTGATGAAGAATCTCAAGTTTATGCGGAAGAAACCGAGGATTATGATGATGATTATGATGATGATGATGATGATTTTTCGTATGAATGCCAATCAAGACGAGGAAACACAAGATCGACGACAAACAAAACTACAATGATTCGCAAGTATTATAGGGGAAAACAGAAGCCGGCATACGATTGCAAGAAGCTAAACAAGTTTGCCAGGCGAAATTAATTAACAAGTTCTACATGCACTTAATTCTACTTTGCAAACAAAAAGAGTTATTGTAGTAAAATATGATGAGGTTTATTGTCATTATGTAATTCAAGATTATCTACTTGTATTTTTATTAGAACTCCCTTTGTATTATACTACTTATTCTACTCCAAAGTTAATAAAATATGATGAGGTTTTCTTTCAATTAGTATCTAGTTTCTTGAATTATTACGTCCTTGTTTTAGTCAATGGTTTAAATAAAACTATCTTTGTATAATGTTCCCTAATTAAATAATTATTATATTGAATTTAGCAAGTTTGATTAAAATCAGGAAGCAAATTTAAAGAATTGCCTATACTTCTCTACCAGTACGTAGAAGTGTACAAGTGTCTAGGACTTTGGTTATTTGGATCATAAGAGTATTAACTTTGTATTATTTGTAAATTTTTTGAAAAAATCCTTTAAGTGGTCGACTTTATGCGTGAAAAAGTCCTTGTATAAAAAAATAATAAAAATTATTCTTTTTATATCATATTTAGGTTGTAAGGAGGGATTTTTGAGTGGATTTCAGCCATTATTACCATCAGGTGAACAAACTAGTAAGATTGGAGTATATATATTTTTTAAATTTGTTCCTAAAACATCGAGTATTGATCAGAATTCTTTTATAATTATTATA
The DNA here is from genome assembly GCF_001683475.1 of Chenopodium quinoa. Taxonomy (NCBI): domain Eukaryota; kingdom Viridiplantae; phylum Streptophyta; class Magnoliopsida; order Caryophyllales; family Amaranthaceae; genus Chenopodium; species Chenopodium quinoa. The sequence continues at coordinate 2,983,469 of NW_018744626.1, read as the reverse complement.
CACCCGATGTATACATATAAATAAAGTTGTTATAAATTTAAATTGGAATTTTTTCTTATGCACACAAACTTCTTTTGTAAATTATAACAAAAAAAATAAATCTGTGTTTGGATAAAGTATAGTGAAAAACACAAAGTATAATCTCTCTAAACTTTCCTTATCCTAATAGAGCAATGTCATCATAAAAACTTTCCTAAACTTGGCCTAAAAGATATTAAACCGAGTAACCGACCTATAAAGCTATATAAGTGGCTTCATCATTCAATTCAATCATTGTTATTTTTTAGTTTATATATTTCCAAATAAAAATAATCCTCTATTATAAATAAAATTGTACGATTACTTATTAATATAATAACAATCGCAACAATGATTAACCTACCTCATGATTTACTCTACGAAATACTCCTTCGATTGCCCGTTAAATCAATTCTTCGATTCAAATTAGTCTCCAAATATTTTTATTCTCTAATAAAAAACCCTACTTTTGCCAATTCACAATGTCAGATTTCAACTACAAGATCATCATCCCATCTCATTATTCAATCAGACGGTACTTTGCTTTCACTTGATCTCGATTTTAGTAATCTCGACGAGACTACAATTAGAGAAATCAAGGCAAACTTTGTAAACAAGTTAATTAGCTGCCCTTCCTTTTGTTGTCTAAGATGATGCAATGGAATAATATGCATTCTTGATCGTAACACCAAAGATGTTTGTCTTTGGAATCCTACCATTAATGAATATCGGGTTATTTCATCACATAATTTTTATTTTACACGCGATGACATAATTCCTCTCTTATTCGGGTTTGGCTATGCTTCTACCATTGACGACTACAAAATTGTGTTGGTAGCCGAGTACTATCCGAAGGACTGGACTAGGTTAGGAACGGTAAAATATGTTTGGGTTTATTCATTGCGGAAAAATAAATGTAAGATATTAGTGATGCCATCTTATTTGGAGGTACTAGATATATACACTTCGGATAATAATGGATGTAAAGCTAGAATTAAAGAGGTTGTTTTATTGAATAATTCAATGTATTGGGTTGTACATCATAAATCCGATCATTGTTATAATGAAGTTAATAACAATAATAATAATTATCATTATATCCTCAAATTCGACATGATTAATGAAGTGTTTGAGAGGATTGTTGATTTAAAAACGATTGGCCACTCGAGCGATGAAATAGATAAAAGGTATTTGAAGCAAACACATATTGGGGTTACACAAGACAATAAGTTGTATGTTTGTCAGCTATATGATGAAGCTTCTAATTACCTTCACCAATATGTTGTTGAGATGCGGGTGTTGGATGATGATAATAAGCGCGATTTTTGGAATATCAAGTATAGAATTGAAGAAGTAAATCTATGGAAATATGATATGCTAAAAGTTACCGGAGATGGTAAAGTTATAATCTTTGAAAATAGATGCATAGGTAAGGGAATAATGGGAAATTTGCTTGTATTTGATGAACGTATAGGTAAAGGTAAGTATGTTCATGTTGACGGTAGATACTCTAAACCATATGGTAATAGAGCCGTCCCTAAAAATCGTGTGGTAAATTATGTTCCGAGTCTTATTTCTCCTAATTCTATATGATATGGATGTAAGTGTTTATTTTAGGGCTCTATAATATTCTTTTTAAGTTTAAAAGAGAAGGGTGTTATTAGAATTTGATGTATTTGATTTTGGATTGTTGATAAAACAATAAAATTTAATAGTACTTATTAATTCAATTTTAAGTTTCATAGTTCATTGATGAGAAAATGAATACCTAATTGATCCACGTTTTGCATGTTTCCTCATCATTCCTTCTATATTAAGAGGTTGATAGAGATTAAAGACTATGGAGTTGTTCTCTTCACCTGAAACAAATAGATCTGGTCTGAATTTTTTAAGGTCTGATCTGATCTAATTTAACAATTTGGCTAAACTTTGACCGCATTTTAATACTAATCTATAAAGAAAAAATATCATCAAAATGGATCTTGTTAGATTCGTCTCATTATGAACTTTTTAAATATGTAATTTTTATAAAAAAAAAATTAATACGCAATTAACGATATTTAGCAATAAGTAAATGATAATCAAAAGTTCTGATCTGGTCTAATCTGAATCTTTCTGATCTGATCTAAATCTTTGTGATCTGAATTTATTAAGAAATAAGTAATAAGTATCTTAAATAAGTTGAAGAGAATAAGTCCTAAATATATTTTTGACAGCTCTTTATGTATCTATTTTAATTTTTGTATGTAATAGATGCCCGATATGTGTGCATGTTTCACAATTTTTAACGAATTTTTAGGTCCCGTGATTAATAAAAACAAGTTTGTAGGGTTCTAATTAAACGACCATGCAAACATTAACTCTTATTATTTAGAAATTTGTCTGCAATAATTTTTTTTTTCCAATTGCTATAGATGTTAGGAATCTTTCAGTGAAAAAATATCATTTTGTTTTACTTTTTTACTTTAGGTCTTTAGCTAGAGTAAGTTTCATAATAACAAATTTATGACATTCTCCAATCCGTTATTATCTAATATCTCATTATAATCTTTCGATCATATATTGATTTTCTTGGTTATTTGGTTTCTTCTACGTGCTTGTAATTTGTTAGGATTTTCTCTCGTACAAAGAACACAAAAAAAATTAAGGGCATGTTTGTTATCTAAATGTAATTGCCTAATAGGATATATATACTCTACTCCAAATGCAATAATTCTCATACTTTTAGGTATCAAATAAATTAAAAAAAAAAACACTACATTCCATAATCACACCATATATATGATACTACCTTCAATTTTTTCAACTTTGGCATATTTTATATCTTACAAATAATACCCCAAAGTTACAATTAAAAAAAAACCGAGGTTTCATTTCCGATTCCAAATTTTGAACCCCATACCAGTTTGCAAATCAAACGTCCCCCCTCCTCCCTCTTAAGGGTTTTTGTTTCACATACCAATCGATTGTCATACTTATAAAGTTATTATAATCAATCTTAGCGAGTGAGTGAGATTGAAAAGATTATCTTCTATAACAAATAAACATAAATCATTTATTTATATGAATTCAAAAAATATATCCAATCCAACCAGTCTCATATATAATTTCAATTTGAACAATTACTGTTCAACTTTTAACATGCCGAACACCTTAGAATCAACATAAAAACCATTGAATAACTAACGGGAAGCTTTTTTTTTTTTTTTTTTTTTTTGTGGAAATCGTTAACCAAACACATGAAATAGATGTGATCATTGGGCGGGTCGGGCTAAGCTGAAGTTTTAAAAAAAATCCACTTAACGGGCCAAGGCAAGCTTCGGGCTGGAATTTTTGTGCCCAAACCTGTCCAAAGTGGTTGGACTGTGCGGACTTTTTGAGCTATTTTCGAACCAGGCCTAAAAACTCAATCAAATATGCATAAAAATGAATTTTCCAAACCCGACCTAATTTTTTTTTATCCAACACCCGCTCAAAATCGAACCGAGCTAACTTTGATCACCTCTAACACCAAACTAAAAGATTTAGCAAATTTTGAGATGACAAGCACAACTTGTTTGCCAATTGCCATCTCACTCCAGCACCTCCCAGTGATTTGATCACATCACTGACCACCCTCTCACACCTTCGCCGCGCCAAAACAAACACCCCCAAACTCCCCTTTTTTTATTTTCTCTTTCCTCTAAAAAACAAAAAGACCCCCAATTCTTTAATTAATTTTTCCAAGTAGATAGATAATATAAAATTAAATCAATTAAAAAATTCCCCAAATCGAATCGCCAGATTTCAAATTCTACAACCCCCAAATTCGAAAACCTTAATTTCAATTTCTTCTTCGAATTTGAGGAGAGAGAAAATGGCAGGAATGGAGCTTCAGAATACAGTCAAGGAAGCCCTAAATGCTCTTTATCATCACCCTGACGACGCCGTTCGTATGCAAGCTGATCGATGGCTTCAAGAATTTCAGCGTACTCTTGATGCTTGGCAGGTTTTTTGCTTTTCGTTTATTTTACGATCTATTGCAGTTTTTTTAATTTGATTTCTGAATTCAAATTTTGAGCTTTTTTTTTATTGTGTATTGTAGTTTCGATTGAGTTTAGTTCGATTAGGTTTAATTTATTGATTTTTTCTGTTGTTGGGGTCTAATTAGTGATGATGGAGCTGCTAATTTTTGGATTATGGAGTTAATGTAGTTAAAAGTTGTAGTTTTTTTTTTTTTTTTGGTAATTGTTGTTGAAGGTTTTAGCTTTTGGCTGTTCTTGTATAAGATAATTGAACAATGAGTATTCGACTATTCGTACCGGGGTATATCGTAAAATGTACCATCAATTCCAGTTTGTGCGCTCTCCAGAGTTTGATTTTTCGTTGCATTAGCTTGGGTTATTGTTGTTAGAGAAATTCATACCTTTTTTTCGACAATTGAAACGAAAATGTCTGGAATTATTGATATTAATACTAATTCATAATATTTGGATTTGGTTAATTTGGGTATGAGGAATTAGAATATGATGCGGAGGCTAGTCATTTTGTAACCTGCAATCCCCCTAATTGAAGGTAAAATTTAGATAAAAGAAAGAGGAAATTTGGTTGAATATTTAGTCTGAGTGCTCATATATAGCCTGGACTTCAGGGGGATTAGGAGAATATATTATTGAGCGATATATGATGTTACTTGTTTGATACTATTGTTAGGGGTTGTTTGTTTTGACATAAAAAAATATGGGAAGTGAGACTTCCTAGGAATTGCAATTTTAGTGTGTTGTTTGGTTGACAATAATTTGGTGAAATGGGGAAGTGGAACTTCCTAGGAATTTTGAGTTCCCACAAAATGTAGGAACTTACTTACCTAACCCCCCCTAGGTAAGTGGAAATTCCCATGGAAGTTACTTCCCTCATTGTTAACCAAACAATTTTATAAAATTCCCATGAATTTGATTGTAGGAATTTAATTCCCATAAATTTACAATTCATGGGAAGTTCTAATTCCCAAGTGAACCAAACAACACCTTAGTTTCAGTTCTCTACTTGCAGGTTTTTTTTTATTGTGTTTGATAATTATTTGAGCAAAATTAGCTTATTTGACCATCATTACCTTATTGACTATTAAATAAGCTAATTCAAAGTGTTTGATGGAAGGCTTATTTAAAGAGCTTATTCCACTAAATAAGCTCTTTTTCAATTAGCTTATTCAATTCTTATGGTGCAATGACACTATACCCCCATTTAATTAAAAATCCTATATGAAGTACCTACCCACAATTAGTTTATTGGTCATTTCACATAATTAATCAGCTTAAACAATCAGCTATTTACCAAATACTTTTCTACAATAAGCTAATAAAATAAGTTAGTCAAATCAACTAACACAATAAGCTAGTTAAAATCAACTAATACAGTGAGCTAGTTAAAATCAACTAACACAGTGAGCTAGTTAAAATCAGCTAACACAATCATCTTTTAGTTTTTCCCCAAACACGACCAAATTTATATGATGATGCATTATTATACTTATATAGAAGTATTAAATAGTTTGGTAAAAGTGACATCTCTGATATAATAAGATGTGATGTTGAGGTAAGTCATTTACAATAAGCTAATAAAATAAGTTAGTCAAATCAGTTAACACAATCAGCTAGTTAAAATCACCTAACACAATTAGCTCTCAGCTTTTCCCCAAACACGGCCACATTTATATGATGATGCATTATTATGCTTTTCCCCAAACACGGCCACATTTATATGATGATGCATTATTATGCTTTTCCCCAAACACGGCCACATTTATATGATGATGCATTATTATGCTTATATAGAAGTATTAAATAGTTTGGTAAAAGTGACATCTCTAAGATAATAAGATGTGATGTTGAGGTTAGTCATTTTTACCCCCTGACTCCCCAAACCCCCCTTCCCCCCCCCCCCCCAACAACAAAGCCTTAAAAATGATTTGGGGTACGCTAACATAAATCGCCATGAAGAATCGTTTGGTATAGAACAAAGGACATAACAAGATTTTCAGCTGGAAGAGTTTAAAAAAAGGTGTGTAAAGTGATTAAAAGGAAGAGCATCCAAGTTAAATTAAGAGGGTTTTAAAAGAGAACCAAAAATAAAATTCTAAAAAGTTTTTAAAGGAGTGGTTAAAACGTGTAGGAAATAAACATAAAGGTTTGAGAAAACTTTAGCGAATGAATTCAATAAGTTCATAAAACACGAATTGACTTAAGTGTTTTAGTCTAACTGCTAGCTATATAGCTTAGCAATTTGATTTCACTGGATTACAAGACTAATTTTTATCTATATCTCTTGTTACATGTCTTATACTATTAGTTTCAAGTTTTCAACCGTCCTCTTATTTATCTAACTATGTATCATTTCTTAAAATTAAATACTTAAGTAAAAGGGGTGCTAAGATTCCTGTATTTTTTGTTTTCAATGATAGGATTTTCTTATAATTCTATCTTTTATGTCGGAAGCTTATGACATGCTTTGTTCTCATAGGTTGCAGATAATCTGCTTCATGATACAAGTAGCAACCTAGAAACTCTAATATTTTGTTCACAAACTTTAAGAAGCAAGGTATGTTAATTAAGATCTGGCATCTTGTTTACCCTCCCTATATATATATATATATATATATATATATATATATATATATATTACTGCATAAACCGACCATTTATGCCAGCTTTAATAAATCATGTTTATTTCAAAATTCAGGTAACACGCGATTTTGAAGAGCTTCCACTGGAAGCATTTCGCCCGTTACGGGATTCTTTAAATGTAAGTAACTTATGCTTTTTTTGTTCACATTCTAGGAGCCTTGGTTATATGAGACCAGTATGAGCCTATGATTTTGCTTGGCACACACAGAAAGATGTGGTTTATTTTGGTTGATCTCTGATGTTAACTTAATGTGACAGTTGCTTTTTAGAACGTGTATGAGCTATTACAGTAGTTGAACTTCTAACCAATTGTTGAGAAAAAGACAACTTCAAGGCAAACAATTTGGATTTTATTTCATTTTAGTATCAATTAGCTACTTGGCAGTTTACTCTACTAGTATGTTGTTGAAATTTGTAAAATAGAGTAGAATGACGACTGTCAATAGAGGTTTTCAATTGTTTTCAAAATCGAAAACTATATACTTCTTTTGTCCCACTTAAATTGGCCACATCTGCTTGCTTTAATCTCCTACTTTATACAATTGTTGTGAACAAACATTTTGTTATGAGACTATAGATCAAATCTTAATAAATACTAATATGAGATTTTTCATAATGAAATTTAGTAGGTATGAGAAGTGGCCTATTATTTTGGGACATCCCAAAATGGAAACGTGGCCTATAATAGTGGAACAAAGTAAGTAATACCTTATACATGTTAGCCTTCCATAATTAGTTTGATTACTTTGGGAAATTTTGCAACCTTAGGGTTGGGACTTGGGACATCCCAAAAAGGAACTGTGGCCTATAATAGTGGAACAAAGTAATACATTAACTATGTTAGCCCTCCATAATTGGTTTGATTACTTTGGGAAATTTTGCAACCTTTGGGGGTTACCTCAGGTATTTCCAAAAATGCAACTCTAGAAAATTTTTCTTCCAACTTTTACTGCCGCAAGCTTGTGAAACTGTGCTATATCAAACAAGGATCTAGTTGGCCGGAATTTATTAGCCTTTTTCTCTTGTGTCTTTCTATTGTAGCTTTTGACAGAGCCTAGAGATTAATAGTTTAGTCCAACTCTGTGATTGTCCTTTTTGTTGCTTTGCTACAAGAGCTTGTTTTGTGTTACTGTACCTTATGTATAATAGCTGACTTAAATTTATCAATTGCATAATATGGACTATATATATATACTTTCATATGCAGCCTAATTGGATTTATATTGTGGTGGTTTTTTTAATTTTTATTTTATATTGCAGAGCTTGTTAAATAGATTTCAGCAAGGCCCGCCAAAAGTTAGAACCCAGGTATTGTGGAAAAGTTGTTCTAGGAATCAGACCTAACAGGGTATCTTTTCCTATGTATATGCTACATTCAGTGACACTAATTTTCTGCTACCTGAAATTCTAGATAAGTCTTGCTGTGGCTGCATTAGCTGTTCATGTTTCTGTAGAAGATTGGGGAGATGGAGGCATTATGAATTGGCTCAAGGTAGAGATGAACAATCGCCCAGAATGCATACCCAGTTTTTTGGAGCTTCTGAAAGTTCTGCCTGAGGTATACATATCCTTGCTGTTATTGTTTCCTTCTGGCTAAGAGTATTATATTTCTTGTTGACTTTGTCTTTGTTCTTGTCACTCAATTTACCTTATATATTAGAACTCATTTGACCTTTTGGCCCTTGTCAAAACTCATTTTTAGTGGTTTATATCAAGACTTATTTTTCATTAAACCTATTGCAAAAAGAATAGTTTCCTAATGCTTATTTGTGGTTTTCTTGAGTACTCTGTACAACTGGCTAGGTCCTGCAATTTGAGTATAAAATCAGGAAGTAAAACTAAATAGGTTGTTTTATTTATTTTGTTGTAAGATGTGCTGGTCACTGCATATAGTGCTATATTCTACTGACATTTTCCCTGCAATTCGCTTGCATATATATATATATATATATTTGTTGAAACACAAAGGGGGTAGAAATTTACCATTTGGTTGATTTTGGGAAGTAATTTTTTTCTTTTTTCCTATTAAATTATACTTCCTCCGTTCTTTTTTACTTGACCTGTTTCATTTATCATGCCTGCCAATGCAAAAATTTAACCATTAATAACAATAATTCTCCATAAGTAAAAATTATAAAAGTTATATATTATGATAATACTTGTTGAGACGATTCTAACAGGATCTCACATGAATATGTTTTTCCTTACATATAATTCACAAAAGATGATTAAAAGAAGGTTGGTGAATTGTGTAAAAGTCAAAGCGGGTCAAGTAAAAAAGAACGGAGGAGATATAATGATATGTACTCCTTTTGTTTTTTTTAATTGCATCAATTTGACTGACATGTAGTTTTAGGAAAGTGATCTGAATAGAGTAAAATATTGTGTAAGTAGTGTTTGTTGTGGATTAAAAAGTATTGAAAAGAATAGTGGGGTAATAGTTTATTACAGAATAAGGGTTGTGAGAGGAGAGAACTTTTTTTTTTTTAAAAAAAAAGTAGGAGTGGGACCATGTGAGGAGAGTGATTAAGAGAGGATGTCCATAAAGGGAAGTGATGCACTTATAAAAAAATGGCCAATTTAATGCACTTGAAAAAACCCAGAGGGTTTACTGTTGAATCAAATATTGGTTTATTACCAGTTGTTTCCTAAACCATCAATTATTGATTAGAAAATATCTTTTCTCTGTGATATAGGAGGTGTTTAATTACAGAATATCAGCTCGGCCTGAAAGGCGGCGCCAATTTGAGAAGGAACTCACTTCTGCAATGGAGGTTGCCCTTAGTCTATTAACTGCTTGCCTAAATGCCAGTGAACTTAAAGAGCAGGTAGAATTCTCAATCTGGCATCTATTATGCTCTATTTCATATTTTTCTCCTGGGGACTTTTGGCTGGTTCACATTCAACATCTGAGCATCCTCCAAATAGTGGTTCATTGAATGTTCTTAGCTCATTATATGCATTTAAATAAATGCGAAATGCAGCACCACTGTTTTACAGAAAGATTTCTTCTTGGCTGTCATATCCGTTATCTTCTCTAAAAAAATATGGTTTTGTTGTTTCGTCAGTAAAACAATGTGTATGTGTCATTTTTATGAAAAAGTAACTTCAAAGCTGCTCAAATTTGTCTAATCTTTCTGACAATAGTATTTAGCATGAATTGTACTTCCTCTGTTATTAATTTTTTTTTTATAACACTGAATTATTCATTATTCATATACTCTACTTGACTACCGTTAATGGTTTTTAGTTAACTAAGAGTTTACTCGTGTGGGATCTTGTAAGATTTGCCTCAATATATACTTTCATAATATACGTATTTTTACACATTGGTAATTAAAGATATTTGTAATTGAAATAATGCGTTGGTAAGTGTGAAATGAGAAGTGTTGCAAGTTAATAAAAGAGGAAGCATTACTTATCTGTGTGGCTAGGTGGGAGATTTTTCATCTATCTTTGTGGCCTTAAAAGAATAATACTTGATTTTAGCACTAGTGAAAAAAACTGATTCTTGAACCCCTTCAATACACAAGTCACTTTGAGACACGTAGATAAAGCTATTGAGATATATTGCAAGTTAATTTAGGTCCCTTTTGCACTGATTTCTCCTGTTGATATGGTTGGTTGTCTTAATTGATTCCAGGTTCTTGAGGCATTTGCTTCATGGCTTCGCTTGAGACGTGGGTGTGTGATTCTGGTCTACAAATCTAATCATCTCATGATTAATTCTATATGTGTAGTTGCTTCCTTATTTGGGAGGTGGTTATGACTTATCATATCTACTTTCCCTTACAGGATATCTCCATCTGTGCTTGCAAATCATCCTTTGGTTCTTACAGCTCTGTCTAGCTTGTGTTCTGACATACTATCCGAGGCAGCCGTTAATGGTAATTTCATCAAAGGCGTGCTAGAATATAATGAAATTATGCTTGTGATGTCTAGATTCTAGAAATCATGGTGCATAATGTATGATCTGCAAGGACATTTTATGTGCCTTAGAATTATATTTTCCTAAGATTAATTGCAGTTGGACATGGTTGTCAATTTTCTTGTTGAAGAACATTTCTGTTTTGATTCATGGTTGAACTCTTTCTTGTCTTATATATTATTTATAATCTTCTGTCATTCAACAGTTGTTTCCGAGTTAATACATTGCTCAGCGGTGGGAAATTCTTCCGATGTTTCTTGCCAGATGCCACTAATTCAAGTTATTGTTCCTCGAGTTATGAGTCTCAGGCCTCAGCTTAATGATCCATCAAAGGTACATAGCCTTCTCTCTCTCTCTCTCTCTCTCTCTCTCTCTCTCTCTCTCTCTCTCTCTCTCTCTCTCTCTCTCTCTCTCTCTCTCTCTCTCTCTTGCTCGTTGATTTATCATAACATTTGTGTTTAATTATTTTCTTTCGTGGGATTTTTTACCATGTACCCTGGTTTTACATTCTAACTCCATGTTTTTATTATTTTGTCCTTGTACTCCTTCACTTTAGAAGAGGTAACAATCTACCTCTATAAGAAAGCCAAGCAACATAATGTTTATAAAGTACTGGTTTACGTCATACATGCTAAAAATAGCCAAATTAGTGTGAATACATTTTGCATTTTTGACAGGGTACATCTATACTTGGTGAATTCCCTTGATTCTCTGATGCCACAAGTTGCTGTGAGAAACTGAATATGGCACCTCATAGAACTTGTGTGCTTTGTTGATCAGAAGAGCATGGTTACAAACATACGCAAAACCTGAAGAAATGTCAAGTTGCTGTTGTTTGACACTGTTACATGAGGTGCCATTTCCAATCTTGTCACAGCAAGCGGTTAACATTGAACCTTGATGTTTGTTGTAAAAGCTGATGCACCTAGAGATACTAATCTCTCACACATTGGACAATATATATATTTTTTCTTGTTTGGTACTATTAAAGTATTAAGATCTCATTCATTGCATAAATAACATGGTAACTCTTAGTGCATCTCCATATCATAATGATAATCCAGCCTTTTCAGTTTGAGGAAATGGTCTTCTTAAAGTCTATTCTTATCCTCAGTAGTTGTATTGTGACTCTCTGCCTCTTCGGCATTGGTGGCCTGAGACTAGGCTGTGAATATATGAACTTCCCCAAACCTTGTTAAGCCAGGTTCTTTACTAGGTACTTAAGATTGTAGTCAGATACTAATATAGTGGTATCAGCTGTAGTTGTCAAATGTCTTCACAAAGGGAAGAGGAGTTCATTTCCCTTCTTTTATGAAGAAATTTCTTGTTTATAATCTTTCTGGATTTCTGGGTAAAGGTCATGGAATCATTTTTGTAGAAGGAATGTTTATCATGTTATTGGTCATTGTAAATATGGTCATCACACTATGATGTTCGTAAGGTCACACCGTGGTGTGGATCTAAGAGTCTGACATTATGACCCGCAAAGCAAAACAGATTCTTGCATTTGTTATGTGTGTGTGTGTGTGTGCACACTCGTGTGCGTGAAATATGAAAGTATGCGGTTTTAAGCTTTTTCCTGGCTTTGGCTAATTTGAAGTGTCTTAGTATCATACTCATTTTGATTGTCTAAAATCTGACTTGAATACTTTAGTTGGATGTAAATAAGTGTAGGTTGTCGTCATTAAATAAGGATTGTGTCAAAGTTTCTAAGGTCTGAATTGTTGACCATATTTTTAGAACTGTGTATTGCTGTACCTTTTGGTTCTTCATGGCTGTCTGTTTTCTGATTTTCTGTTTGTATAGATTGGACACTTAATTTCCACCTTTATGTCAAATGATGCTCAACTTAATGCAGGAACGTAGGATTTTCCCCCATTTGGTTATATACTATGTTACTTGGACTCGGATGAAGTGTCAAATTAGACACGGGTGTCCCAAGTATCGGACTCGCCCATTTTCTTGAAAAAAGGTTTTGTTTTTAGTTAAAAATGAAGTGTCCAAGTGTCAGTGTCGGTGTCCGACACGAGTCGCGTCGACATGGACACGTGAGGTAAATGAAAGAGTCCAAGTAACATAGGTTATATACTGTCGGCGGAAGTCTGTTTGATTTTCGTATAATGATTGATTGTTGCTCATACTATTGCAAACATTATTTGTATACAGGATGAAGAAGATGCAAAAGCCATTGGCCGTTTATTTGCTGACATGGGTGATGCTTATGTTCAACTGATCGCAACTGGTAGGCATTCAGCTCTTGTTCACATTTAGTCTATTGTATACTAAGCTATTGTCTGTCTTCAAAAAGAATATTTTGATACCATGTTTCTCTTTTTCTTTTTACCAACATTGCTTTTTCGGTTTTTCCATTATCTTATTTATTCCTGAATTTTTTTTCTATTTTTTTGGTGTGGGTGGGTGAAGTGAGGTGGAGACTTTAATTATTGCTTTGCTTGATTAGATGGAATAGAGGCCATATTAGGGGCTAAGGTGCAAATCTTGTGTGCCGATTAATGTTTTGGAAGTACAAACCATCTTTGTGACACCAATTCATTATTCTGTGCAGGTGTTCTGTTTTATTTTCTAAAACCTAACTATCGCTGAATTACCTTTTTAGGTTCGGATGAGTCTATGATGATAGTGCAAGCATTGCTTGAAGTTGCTTCACACTCAGAGTTTGATATTGCTTCAATGACATTTAATTTCTGGCACAATCTACAGGTTTACTTGATTGAAAGGTGGATCTCTTGTGTTATTTATATACTTTATTAGTGTTCTTTTTCTTTAGATTTGTATTTGAGAGGAGCTCATCTTTATATATTTCTGTATATGCCAGGGACCTATATCTGTCTTTGGGTAATGAAGCATCCATTGAGGCAGAGAGAAACAGGAGATTGCTAATTTTTCGTGCATCATATGATTCTCTGGTGTCCTTGGTGAGTTTTGGTGTGATGCATAAGATTTGTGAAAGTGTTGTGAGCACTTATATGAATGTCTTGGATTGCTTTGTTACATCCATACCTTAAACTAACAAGTTTGTTATATCCATACCTTAAACTAACAAGTGATGTTTTGATTGATTTTCAAAATACTTTACTTCACCTGGCTAGCTAATTTTGTTGAGCAAGGTGATTTTGATATTGATTGTTATGTAAACGTGTCATGTGCTGTAGCCACATGTTTGTTAGATTTGTGCATCCATGTGTGTTTGGTTGAAGATTGTTGGGCTTTAGATGAAGCAATAATGTTTTCGTTCTTTGCTTGTCCACTTTTTGGCAATGGTTTATATCAATTTATGGTTCTGCTGTCAGGTTAGTTCTCGGGTTCAATACCCTGATGACTATATGGAGCTTTCAAGGGAGGACCTGAAGGATTTTAAGCAAACAAGATATGGTAATACCAAAAACTAATATTTTTCTTGCTGTATTTTATTTAAATAGAAACTTAATGTCGGTGTTCTGCTTAAATATCCTCAGCATAATGCCAATCTGTCACAAACTTTGTTGATGCAACATTATGTAATTTTTCTCTTATCCTCATATGTAGTTTGATGACTTTGATCGTTATGACTTAGAGTATTACTTATAATGGTCTTGCTATTAGATTTAATATTAAACTTCTTTTTCTAAGGCAAGGCAAGATTTTTGGTGGTTGTGGCTTGTGTCTCGCCAGCCTGATAGTTATAAAGAATGGAACAAACTTGATTCACCACCAATTCCTGCATTCCGTCCCATTTACTGCCTGGTTGTACTTCTACTGGAATTGACCTCTTTTCTTGATGCTGCCAGCTGTTGCAGATGTTCTCGTTGATGCAGCTTTGGTTCTGGGTGGTGATACAGTGTTGAAAATTCTTTACATGAAACTTGTTCAGGTGTGATATCACTGTCTTTTCTGTTACTGTTTTCTTATTCTGTTGATGTCTTAGTTCTGTTATATCATGCCAGCATTTATATAATTGCTTTCCTAGTACTGTGTGATTCTTTGTATGTCTTGGAAGTTCAAGATGACCTTGATTGTTCTTGTAGCATGTTTAGTTATACCCTTTTATTAATTTTTCATGTGGAATATTGTGGATCATGGAAAAATGGTGGCATCTTGATCAGAAGCATTTGACTCCAATTTTGATGGAGATTGTTCATATAATGAGCTAGTAGAATGGTTGTTTGTCATATTCCACTGCATGACCTAATTATTTTCCACAATGCCTTTGCTAGTTCACTGTCATATTCCACTGCAACTTTGGTCAATGGGTTTGCGTTGGTTTATAGCTATGCTTAAAAACTGTCAAAAGTAGTTTAAAGCTTAGTATTAGACTATTAGTACAAAATGTGGTTAGTAGGTCAATTCTAGTTGTTCAGGTTTCTCCAATAACTTGAGGTTGGGGTCGAGTTTTGGACAGGTTGGGTCAGGAATTGCTAGCTCTACTATTGCATATGCAAATCCCAATCATTCTTTGCCTTCCGTACTTATTTTGTGTCTGCCAACCAACATTTTTATTACTATAATATGTAATAGACTGGGATCAGAAACAACCAGCAACAATCACAGGTGGCAGGGACAGCAAGGACAACTAGGAGGAAGCAGACAAAATTAATTAATACTCCATTATGGAGGGGTGCTCACTGAAGACTGCAAAGGGAGTGCAAACTGATTCTCTTTTTGTAACAACCTTAATAGGACAAATTCTAATTAATGCTAGGGTATTGAAGTTGCTTAAGTATATAAGGGTAGGTAGCAGCAGTAGTAAGGTATCCAGAAATTTGAGTGACATTTTGAATGAGACCTTAGTAGCCTCAAGTTACCACCGGGAGTTAAAGCCTAAAGCTATATTTATCTTTGTAACCCTTTTACTAGTCTCAATCAAAAAGACTCAAGCTTTCGTATTAATTTTACAATCAGTTTACAAAATTAATAGCAGCAATCATAGTCTATAACATAACCATAAAAGGTTAAACCACCCAGGGCAAAAAAAAATAAAATACATACCACCACAAACTGCAAACTAAGCTGTATTTTCTTTTTAATCTTGTTATACGGGTTTTTAATTTTTAATATTAAATAGGTACCCTCAATTTTTAGTTTTTTTTTTTGGGGGGAAATGATATCTTTGTGGTTTGTTTTTGAATGAGACACAATTGTTGTTCACATTCCTGGACCCTGCAATGATTGGATCCTTTCCTGTTGCTGACAGTGATACTATTTAAATTTGTTTCAATTAGAATCCATGATGTGTAATCATTGAATGGATTGGCACATATTGAAGCATATTATGTTCATGGATGAAAAATCATTACCTTTTGTGATATCGATATCTCAGGCTGCAACCAGCTGTATAAATGATCAAAGTAGCGAATGGCGTCCAGCTGAGGCTGCTTTATACTGCATACGGGCTGTAGCGGATTATGTTCCAAGTGTGGAAGCAGAAGTGATGCCTCAGGTTCAAATACTTCCCCAGCTTTTATATTTGGACATGAATCTGATGTTTCAGTTTGGGTTTTTCAAGTTTGATAAATTTTATGTCAAAATTTTTTTTCACTTGAATAATATGCTAAACTAATTGTTCTTGTTGTCATATTGATCACTTTAAATTAATCCCGCATTGAATTGCTTCCAAAAAATCATCAACATCTACATCACGATCAATAATATGCACTGCTTGTTTTGCATTTGATTATTTTTTTTAAGGAAATTTAACATTACTTTCTTTATTCTTTACTTGGTATTTTCTAACTTGATGTGGAGGTAGGAATGCAGGATGAGGTAAGCTTGGGGATTTGATATTAATTCTATAAGGAACTAAACATATTCATGAAAACAATTATGTTTAATACAATCCTGAGTCTTTTAAAACTTCTTGAGGTGCTCATGAACCAGACTTTTAAGCTATTAAATTTTTAATTATTTAATGCTATCTGCTGACAGAGAAATGAAAAACTTGCAGGTTATGTCTTTGCTTCCAAAGCTTCCCCAACACCCTCAACTACTTCAGACTGGTAAATTATTCTACTTTAACATGATTGATACTACCCATCTCACGTCTTTTACCTGGAAATTGATTAATGTCATTATTCCGTATCTTTTTCATGGTGTTTTTTTTTTAATTAATATATTTATTTCCTGGAAGTGGGGGATTAGGTGAGTTGATTGTCCATTTAAGGAATAAATAGGTCAGTTGGGAGAGCTTTGCAACCCATTTATATGCTTAGTAGTTAGTATTGTGCATGGTTTGTTTATTTAACCTTTTATTGTTCTGTTATTGCAGTATTGTATAACACATATGTACAATGCAATTACTTCATTCTTATGGTGTTTGGTTATCTTTTTTTTTGTTTTAAAGTGCCCGAGGGAGTGACATAATTTTTTTCTGGTAGCTGCCATGTTAGGCTTGGTGGCTTCATGGTCCAAATGAAGTTGTAATTCTCCAACTATTCATTCCTCTGCTTAGTTTTTGTTTAGTTCCGATGTGGTAGGAGTTGTTTGAGACAATTTTTTGTGAAAATTTTAATATTGCTCTCTTTGTCGATATTGATAGTTGTATCAATCACTAGTCTGATAAGAGTTATGAGGATGAAGTTTATATGTTCAAACTAAACATGCTGGAATATGATATGCTTGTGAATAGCTGTAATCATTGTGATTGCCTTGTTTTCAGTGTGCTTGACAATCGGAGCATATTCTAAATGGCTTGATGCTTCATCAAATGGACTTTCAATTCTTCCTTCGCTGGTGGAAATTCTTATGAGGGGCATGAGCACATCTGAAGATACCGCAGCAGCAGCTGCATTGGCATTTAGACACATATGTGACGGTATGCTCCGTGTCTTGTGTAGATTTAGCCCTCCCCCCCCCCCCTTCTCTCTCTCTCTCTTTTTTTAATTTTATATTTTATTTTATTTAATGTTCCGTCTATCAATTAAAAATGTAGCATGAAAGATAATTTTGCTGTCAGTAAAGACTCCTACCTAGGAAATTTGGATCATAATTTCCTATTTGCTGCTGATTTACCTAATGGAGTAACAGAAATAAGCTTGTTGGTAACAATGTACCTTTCTCCTCTTAATATTGAGAGTTAGTTATTTTGGCGTAGCAATTTTTGATCTGCTTAACGGATGATATCTGCATTAATGTTTACTTGTATTCCATGGATTCTGATTCTCTGTTTGATAAAAATTTATGTGTGTAGATTGTCGGAAAAAGCTCTGTGGATCTTTAGATGGCCTCTTCCATATCTACCAAAGTGCTGTATATGCAGAAGGTGGAAACTTCAGAGTGTCTGCTGAAGACTCTCTTCATTTGGTTGAAGCATTAAGGTATTATTTCTATTGTTAGAAACTGTTGTTGAAGTGTTATTCTGTATGAGACTGACAGTTTTTATATTATTGCAGCATGGTAATTACAGAACTTCCTCCAGATCATGCAAAGAAAGCCCTGGAAGCATTATGCCTACCTGTTGTTACTCCTCTTCAGGTTTGGTTTTACAATATTAGTAACTTCATATAAAATCTTTTGCTGCTCATCGTCTATCTAATGTATAAGGCCATATTTTTTATTCTTAACAATCAGGAAATGATTAATCAAGGTCCAGTTAGCCTGGGACAGAAAAGTGCCCGTGAACTTACTGTTCATATAGATAGATTGGCATATATTTTTAGGTAAAATGGATATGCTTCTAGTTGTCTATGTAGATTTTTAGACCCTAAATCTGGTTCTTATACTGTGAATAAATTGTTTTAGATATGTTAGTCACCCTGAAGCTGTAGCAGATGCAATTCAGAGGCTCTGGCCAATTTTTAAGGCCATATTTGATGTGTAAGTATGGGAAACGCATTTTTGGGTGTGTTGGTATTATTATTATTTTTTTTGAATAGAGGGTGTGTTGGTATTTGGTTTCCTTAGTACAATGTGCCCTAATTCATATTTGTTTTGACCAGACGTGCATGGGACATGCGGACCATGGAAGCTCTCTGTAAGGCATGCAAATATGCTGTAAGTTCTTCTGAATATAACTGTTTCATAATTAATATTAACAAAATAAAGAATGTAGAGATCAGAAAATCTCCCTAATGTTTTGTTTCTTAATCATGTTCAAAAAAAATTTCCTCTCATTTCTTTCTTAATTGTTGTCAAGAAGTCATGAGGCCGTAAGGTTAGATTTTGGACTGTGGTTAAGTGATAAAATGAAACAAGTAGTGTAACGGGTTTTTTTTTGGTTCAGATGCACAAAGTTCCTATTATAGCCACGTCTGACATTCTACTAGCCTTGTACTCCTCACAGTGGTGGTGATGAATTATTTTTTACATTTCTTGGTATAGGTTACTTTATCACTTTTTTGGTGTATTAGCTTTACCATCATATACCTCGTACCCCACAAAATTTACTCCTTTACATTTTCTTTTTTACAGTCTTACTTATCTTACACTTACCGTCCTTTTTACATTCTCTCTTCTACTTTATCTTACACCTCCTCTCCTACTTTTTCTTACACACACTCATCATTCTTAAAGTTTTCTTAAACTATGCATTTACGTAAGTGAGTCGAACAAAAAAAATGGAGGTAGTAATAGTTAAGCAGAAGGGAGCCTTTACACTGTCTAATGTGAATGTAATCTTTCTTCATGTTGTTCGAGAATTATTGTATGGTATTGAGGAGTACGATATGCTTGTGTACTTATTCCGAAGTATTTAGGGAGATACTCTTTAATGCTTCATTTTTTATTGACTCAATTTCATTTTTCCATTTTGAAAGGTAAGAACTTCTGGAAGATACATGGGCCTCACAATTGGCGCCATGCTAGAGGAGATTCAGGGACTCTATCAGCACCACCTCCAACCGTGCTTTCTATATCTTTCTAGTGAAGTCATAAAGGTAAACTTATCCCTTTCTTGAATTTGGAGCAGCTGTGAATTCTCCATCTTAGCTTGCCTTCTAAATGCTATGTGGCAGATCTTTGGGTCGGACCCATCTTGTTCGGACTATCTGAGAAACTTAGTTGAAGCCCTCTTTAGAAGAACAGCCTGCCTTCTTGCCACGATTAGAGTATGTTCTGCAGCCTGGATCTTCTGTATTTATGTGATGAGCGTGTTGGCAGTTAATCATATTGAGCTTTTATTATCAGGATTTCACCACCAGACCAGATATAGCAGATGATTGTTTTCTATTGGCGTCAAGGTGCATCCGATATTGTCCTCAAATATTCATCCCGTCACCGGTGTTTCCCTCACTAATAGACTGTGCTATGATTGGGATTACAGTCCAACACAGGTAATATATGCCTTTTATGTTTAATGATCTATTCTCAAATAAAATATTGTTTCTATTTACTCACTAAATTAACCTGTCAGATCAAGACTTTGAGCTGAAAGTTTCTAGTCTAAATAAGGGAAAGATGAGATTCTACGAGACTGCTCACCTTTCAAAGGCTTAATGTCACCTCTTGTCTATTCTGGAATATGTGTGATGTTATTGGTCATACGGGCATAAATTTCTAGTTCCACTTCATAAACACTTATTTTGTCTTACCAATATCATGAGCTTAAGTTCCATGACCAGTAGAGAATAAGAAAGAGCTCTATCAAAAATTATCATAATTTGGTCTGTTGCAAGGCACATTAGCTACTTAGTTGTCTTGACTGAAGACTCTATGGTTGAATTAAATTTGGTTTCATTGGGTATCAGGTAAGCTAAGTTAGGCTAGTTAGAATTTCTGCCCATATCTGGTTGGATAACTCAGGTAATATTGACAAACTTATATTGGAATATTGTTGGTGCATGCGAGATGGAAAAACCTAAAGATTCAAGGATATTTTTTATTATTATTATTTTTTTTCATTTTTATTTGTTGTTTGAGCAAATATGGTGGTCTGAATATAGCTTTTGGATGAACGGAAGGCAAGAGAAAACTAAGTTAAGATTTAAGACAAATATATGTTTGTAATAGAATTTTTATTTTTTGTTTGATATATTAATATAACATTTTGAGTGATCTAAACTTCAGGCCAATTTAAGTTAAATATACTTGGACTTTTGGCTTTGGGTTAGTTACATTTAGATAAGGTTTTATTGGGTTTGAAACAATTGTTGGTGTAACCAGCTTTCGGGTCAGAATGGTTTGTTATGGTCAGTTCTGGTTTTGCCTGGCCTAGATAACAGAATGTAAAATGGTTATAACGTATCAAAGTGCAAATTGGTTGGGGAAAGTTTCTTCTAAACTATGGTTGACAGGTGGAAAATCAATACCAACTCTGGTACGTCGTGAAAATTAGAGGTAAGAAAGGAAGGTTTAGACTGTTTAGTTGTTAAATCCCACCCCCTACAACACCATGGTAAGAAAGGAAGGATTTATCATGTTTTTTACTGGTATAAGAATTACTTTTGTTGGTATAATAATGTTCTCAATGGAAAACATTTTTCCTGTGATCTTTTGATACTTACGAATTATGTTGTATCTGTGTGCCCTTGCAGGGAGGCCTCAAATTCCATATTGTCATTCTTATCTGATGTCTTTGATCTCACTAATTCACGGGAGGGTTTGCAATATCAGCCCATAAGGGATAGTGTGATCATTCCCAGAGGAGCAACTATAGCCAGAATTTTGATAGCATCCTTGACAGGAGCTCTCCCAAATAACCGCTTTGATACAGTAAGTTGCATCTAAACGAGACAAAAAGTACAATAATTATTCCTTAGCACATCAAATCGATAATTCCCTATTTGGGAGTAGAACGTTGGGATTGGACCTAAGAATTAGTAAATTGTGAATTCAATAAACAATTCACCCTTATATATTTCAGGTAACCTATACACTTCTGGCACTTGTTCGTGTTTATCAAGTAAAAGCTTTGGAATGGGTCAAGGAAAGTGTTTCATTGATTCCAAAAACAGCAGTGACAGAAGTTGAGAGCTCAAGATTCCTGCAAGCATTGTCTGATGCAGCGTCTGGGGCTAATACTAATGCTATCATGGCTCCAATTGAGGAACTCTCAGATGTTTGCCGGCGCAATCGGACAGTCCAAGATATTGTTCAAGATGCTTTGAAACCCTTAGAATTAAATATGATTCAGAGAGTACAGTAAAATGTTCCAATATTAAGATTTGCACAGCTTATTGCTGATAGAGTTACACAAATTGAGGGGCTGTTTTCAGGAGGCCCATGTAGAGCAGGTTTATATGCTCCATTTTGTATCTATTGTTCATTTTTATTGATTCATGTTATATATACAAAGTAGCCCACAATGTTTAGAGCTTGTGGTTTGGGGGAAAGAGGTGAGATGAAGGTTTTGTTTTTTCTTTTTTGTATCTATTACTTTACTATGAAAAGTGCCAATGAAATACCTCAGTGTGGTTTATCTGTTGTCAGCATTTTGTGGTTCGCAATTTGCATATACAAATTACCAAAAGAGAAATTTCTCTCTTGATAGTGCAATTTACTCGTATCATATACGGAGTAAATCTTGTTTGTTTTACTAATCTGCCTTGTCCTTTCTAGATTTTATATATTATTTCGTTGATATTTGTAGAGTGGGAAAAGTTGATTTGTGCTCAATTAGTTGACTTAAAATATGAGCTCTACCCAAAATCACTTGACTTGATTCAACTTTTCTCAAACTAAACTGGATTTTTAAGATAAGCAGTATTTGATTAACTTACTATGATAAAACATTAAACCTTGGGGCAACATGATTGGATATGGCCTAACATGCCAAGAATTAACCTGAACCTTAAGTAATCTGAAAATTCTTTATCCGAATATATTTTAATTGATTTAATTCGACCCAAATTCAATTCAAAAGGTATACTTGCCATATTTTGTAACTAATGCGATCACATGAATTAACCATTTTTTAGGGGAATTGTTTTCAACATTCTAGTATAAATCCTTTAACAAAACTTAATTAATTAAAAAATAAAAACCTTTTATTGTTTGTACAACAATAGGGACTTTTTTTCTACAAGACTCAAAACTCCATATGGGTGAGCTTAATTAAACAAATTATTCAATATTTTTTAATACAACTCTAAAAAAGTACTTTTAGAATAAATCAAAGGAAACATGAGTACTCATATAATTTAAATACGCAAATTCTTATATGAAACGGCCTCGCAATTAGATTAGGCTCTAATTTGGAATATACCATCTGAAATACTTTTGGTTTGGCACACTCACTTCCCTCTTTCACTCTCTATCACCAAACAATACCCTGACTCACAATAATCGGTAGGAATTGTACTATATTCTTAGATTTGTCACTGTATCTTTTGCGGCTTGTCTTCTTCTTCTTCTTCTTCGGTTCTTCCACTTCTCCTCTCTCTGTAACATGTTACCTGGGATCACTCACTTTACCCAGAATTCAATTTCTTGTCTAAACCCACAATTTCATCGAATTCCCCCAATTTAATTGCTCAATAAAATGGTTTCTAACTCACAACACACCAAATCTCTGCACAAAATCCTTGCGTCAAAATTGACACTTTCAATCCCATCTTCTTCTTCTTCACCTCCCACTGAAGATTTCGATTTCTCCGATGTTTTTGGGCCAACCCCATCTCAATCTTCATCTTCTTCTTCTTCCCAACCTACATATCCGAGGGACCCACCAGTGATTCATTACCGTACTCACTCTTTTCTGGGTCCCTCACCTCGATATACTCCCCCTAATTTCCACCCATTTCAGAAAACTCCTGAAGAAATCATATCCCAGATCACAGATGATGACGATGAAATCGAGGTGAAGAGGGATGAGAAAGATGGGACTTTTATCGAACAGTTGGTGTGCATTGAGGAGGAGAGAGAAAATGGGATGGTTCCTAAGGTGGGTCCTGAAGATTTTGAGATTTTGAGACTTGTTGGGAAAGGGGCTTTTGGGAAGGTTTTTCAGGTTAGGAAGAAAGGGGATTGTGATGATGGTGGTGATGGAATTATGGCTATGAAAGTTATGAGAAAAGATAACATTATAAAGAAGAATCATGTTGATTATATGATTGCTGAGAGGGATATTCTTACCAAAGTTGTTCACCCTTTTATTGTTCAGCTTAGGTACTCTTTTCAGGTACCTTCTTTTCTTCCCTCTTTTAAATTCATGTTTTTTGGGCATGATGATAGGGAACTAGAATTGTGATTGTTACTCGATATTGTAATTTGAACTAGTTATGCGACAATTTAACTCCAATCCGTGACTCGAAGATAGTAGTTGGTTGTTGTATTTCTTTATAAATTGTGTGCATGTAGTTACCTGCTATTGTTATTTTGGAATTGCTACTTCAATTAGTGTTTTGCAACATTGTATTGAATTTAGATCTAATTTGTTTGTGCCACTATTGATATGTCTTCTTGAACTGACCTATTGGTGGTGGATACTTAATCATGCTAATTTTAATACAATTTAAGCTGGGAGTTATGGCATTAGGCATTCATCTTAAAAGTTTAGTCCTTCATTATGTCTTTGAGACTTTATGATCTTATATTATGTTGCTTGAATTTGTAACTTGTAAGTGTTGTTTTGGCCAGTTGGTGTGGAGGTGCTGCCGGGAAAGTGGCTAGTCGATTTTTTGTGGCAGGAGTGATTACTGCAATTTCAAGATGCCTGGGATAAATAATTCTATATGTGATTTAGGATGTCATAGGTGACTGTCTGTGTTAGAGATTTAGGGTTTAAACTTTCAAATAATATGATGAGCTTAGTATTGATAGAACTGAGATTGTTCTGCTAACAGGATGTTCCTATTAGCCACTTGATTTATCTGTTTTAGTATGCTTTAATTCATTTATGCTCTCATATGCTTTTGCAGACGAAGTCAAAGCTTTATCTGATTTTGGATTTTTTGAATGGAGGACATCTGTTCTTTCATCTCTACAGACAGGGGATTTTCAGGTATGCTATTTTTGGAGCTTAAATAAACCAAACTGCATGTTCAACTGATTTAATTCTAGCTTTGAAATATGTTTTCGAGTAGTGAGGACCAGGCAAGACTTTACACTGCTGAAATTGTATCTGCTGTATCGCATCTTCACAAGAATGGGATTGTGCATCGAGATCTCAAACCTGAAAATATTCTCATGGACGCTGATGGGCATGTAAGTAGGATGCTTCGTAAAATATTGCATGCATTTCTTTTTGGTACTTTTCCCTTTTCTTTTTTGTTTTTGATTGGTCATAGGTGCCTTCTTGCTAAATGTAATTTGTGTGCAGATTGTTCTAACTGATTTTGGACTTGCAAAAGAAATTGATGAAACAAGCAGAACGAATTCAATGTGTGGAACCATGGAATATATGGCTCCAGAAATCATACAAGCTAAAGGTCATAACAAGAATGCTGATTGGTGGAGTATTGGAATCCTGTTATATGAAATGCTAAGTGGAAAGGTAGAGTTAAAGTTTCTAGTTTTATTATTTCAAGAACTCTAGACATATGAAATCATCATCACAAGAGACGAACTTATATATTCATGAATTTCTTTTTTATTTATTTTAATTTCCTTTAATTTATTTTGGTTTGACTGGTGGTATTAATTAATAGCCTAAATATTAAAGATGTTGGCAAGAGATTGTAGATGACAACAAGAGATTGTAAATCATGCAATGTTTGCCGTTTACTAGATCTGAATTAATGGAGTTGACATCCTTGTGTTTCTTTTCACACATGCTCCTTTAAAGATGGAAAGCATGTTTCTTATCTTCTTAATGTAGATTATACTTCGTAGTTGATTGACATATGGCTCAGGATAGGATGCATATTGACAGTAATATTTAGTGGTATAACATTAGAATGTGATGGTGTTTTAGACTAAAATGTAATTTTCTTAATGTAAATCTTGGTGTGTGCTGTGAGTGTAGCACCTCAGCTCTGTGATCGTTTTTTTTATCAAAGGTATAACAGTAGTAGACTAGTAGAGTTGCAAATTGCAGCTATTCCTGATTACAGTGAATTTTGTTAGATATCAGAATTTAGATTGCATGACTTAAAAATGCATCATAGCCTGGATAGGTAATTAGCTTCATTCTATTAAGGTGTCTAAATTACCCCTTTTCTTTAATATCTGCAGCCACCATTCGCACATGCCAACAGACAGAAGCTCCAACAGAAAATCATCAATGACAAAGTGAAGCTTCCATCAATGGTATCCACTGAAGCACATTCTTTGCTTAGAGGAGTAAGTGTAACTTTCAAGTGTCATTTTCTTTGCTGATTCTCCCTATCTACTATCTCAAGTTTCACCTTAATGTATAAAACTATAAATTTATGCAGTTGTTGCAAAAGGATCCTTCCAAGAGGCTTGGTAGTGGGCCCGCAGGATCAGATGAAGTTAAGAGCCACAGATGGTTTCGTCCTATCAATTGGAAGAAACTGGAGGCAAAGGAGTTGAAGCCCAAGTTCAAACCAGATGTGAATGGGAAGGAATGCACTGCTAACTTTGACAAATGCTGGACAACAATGCCAGCAGATGACTCACCAGCCTCTACACCCACTGGCAATGAACACTTTGCAGGTTATACGTATGTTGCTCCCAACCCATGACTTTCATCTGAAAGATGCAGCTCTGAATGTGAATGAACATGATACCTTAGGTGGGAAATTGCGAGACAAACATATAGGCCTCTCACATCAGAGCAAAGAAGAGATTTTCACGTAGTTGGTAGTTCTAAGTGACATCTTACACTTGACAAAATACAGATTTTGTAATACTCGTATGTGAAATGTACTATAAATGATTTAGATGGTGATTATGGTCTAACTGTCGACAAAGAACTAAAGAAGGTGAAACAGATTGTTAATTGTCATTATTGGGTACAAATTTTGGAGGCTTGTATCCTGTCATTAGCGAAGGGGTAAGGAGTGTTAATATGCATGTATATTTCATCTCTAACCATTTGATTATTAAACAAGACTGCTTTCAAGAGATTTACAGAATTTTTTTAATTTCTTTTTTTTTTTTTTTTTTTTTTTTTTTTTTTTTTTTTTTTTGGTAAAAAGTTCTCATCATTGCTATATTTGTGTAATTAACTAATTATACAGATGAGTATTATTTTAATACGGAATGTTCTAGTATGGATTTTTATATGCTAAGTTATTTTTAATTAGTTCAGATGAGATAAGTTTAAAATATCTTCTAAGGTCTTGTTCACTTCACTTTATTTTTGTTGAATTGAAATTATTTTACTGAAATAAAATTATATTTGCTGAACTTAAATTATTTTTACTCAACTTATATTAATTTTACTGAAGTGAAAATATTTTTGCTGAACTCAAATTATTTTTACTGATTTTTTGTTATAATTCTTTTTTAAAATAATTGAATTTTACTAATGAACTTATTTTTAGTGATACCCTAAAAAAAACTTATTTTTATTGAACTGGAATTCTTTTTACCTAATAGTATTATTTTTTTAGGGTGAAATGAACCGGCCTAACTTTAACTTACTTTTTCTCTAGTATATATATCTCGTACAAAACAAATGTTATTACGTGAAATGTTGATGGGCGTAAAATCAATATAATGAATAACTTGATTAGCAAGTTGCAACAACTTCAAGCTTGTTCGGCAAAATATAGTTGTGTAGGTAACGGTTAACTGTGTAAGTAGTTGTTAGTTGTGTATGTAGCGGTTAGCTGTAAAGTAGATGTTAGCTGACAACAAGCTGTTAGCTGTGAATATAGATAATTTAGGTAAGAGTGTTCGATAAAATAGTGGTTGACTAACTGTTACATATAAGAATTAATATTTTTTTTTAAACTGTACATTAAATTTTCAATAGCTACCTCTAACTTCAAAAGGTAATAATCTTAACTTTTCATAAAAGCTAACTCCATCACTAAAAGCTACTTGAATCCCTATTTTACCAAAAACTCACATTTTTTTTGTTGAATAGTGGTTTGACTTAAAAACTAACGCCGAACGCGCTCTTCGTATAATAAGGTTACAAGTCATTACGGAGTATAAAAGTTAATTAAGTTCAATTTACAACTAAAACAAATTCTAAGTTAATACCAAAACACAAGTACTAAATGCAGTACAAAATAACCTAAATGCAGGATAAATAAATGACATGTATAAATACAAAAGACCAAACTACCCTTACAGTAATCTACGCTCCTGCTCCTACCCCTACCATCCCATCTTCTTCCTCTTCAATTCCCAAACTACAGTAGAAATGATGAATACAGCAAACCAACTAGCAGCTTCTTCTCCATCATTATTTAATTTGGAACTACAATTTTTGGTCTTTAATATGATTCTTCTTCCTTTCGCTTCCGTTGCAATTGCTATTTAATTTTGTTGATTCTTAATGATTGAAAAAAAAAAATCAAACATATTGGTTTATCATCTGTAGTTGCCTAATTGGTAGTATGGTTGGACTACCGGTACCCAAATCCGGCAACCCAAGAAGGCTATTGGGTAAAGGCCTCCCTAGATAAAGGTTTCGGAATATAACGGTGATAGGAAGTAAAGAGCCCCAGAATTGAACGCCGGTAGGTGGTATAGGGCCCCGGAAATTAACTCCGGTAGGTAGCAAAGTATCCCGGAATTTCGTTCCGGTAGGCAGCGAGGAGGCTCGGAAATCATAGCCGGTCATAAGATGAAGGCCCTAGAAATTTTCATGAATGGGGATGAATTTGGGTATCATAATATTTTAGTGATAATATAACTTTGGTATTGAAAATTTGAGAAATAACCGGATTTAAGTGTTGTATTTTTCAATCTTGGTTCATGTAAAGTATTTGATATTAAATGTTAAGTGTTTTTTTTTTTCCTTTTTTTTAAACCAAGGGTAATTAAATATAATAGGGTATAGGTTTAAAAGAAGGATAATCTTGGAAAAATAAATTTTGAATAATATTAAGTTGTCCTGCATTTAGTACCTCCCTACCAAAAAAAAAGGAATATATAAACCGACTCCAGCCACCAACTTCCTCATCACCCTCCAAATAAAATCCCAAAACCTTCCTCCCAAGAACCCTAATTCTGCAACTTCACGCAAACTCAATCAAATTGGGGAAATTCAAAAATCAAACAAATCACTTAAAACCCTCAATCTAATACAACTTCAATTCATCTAGGAAGAGAGAAAAACATATTAGGGAAAAAAAAAATCAAAAAAGATGTCGTACGATGATATAGAGATTGAAGACATGGAATGGAACGAAGAACTTCAGTCGTACACTTACCCATGTCCATGCGGCGATCTTTTCCAAATCACAAAGGATGATCTTCGTCTTGGTGAAGAAATTGCTCGTTGCCCAAGTTGTTCTCTTTACATCACTGTTATTTATAATCTCGAAGATTTTGCTGCTAATAAGAATAACTCCAATTTTCAGCCTCCTAAATCGCAGCCAATCAGCGTCGCTTGAGTTAATTTTTACTTTTTATTTACACTAATTTTTGATATATTGTTCGAAAATTTTGTTGTTATTGTTGTTGAATTTGATCATGGAAGATTTTGCACTGTTTTGTCATTAGTGCATATAATACAGTATTATTAATCTATAAATGTTAATTGGAGCTTGATTTACTGATCAATTGGATTGATTTTGCTTAATCTTATATTGATGTTTAAATTTGTTGGTTTGTTTGATAGTATATTGCAGTAAGTGTAAATTTGGGGTTTGTTTTGATTATTATTATGTTTAAGGTAAGATGGGACTCTTTCGATTTTGATTACATTGGTTTTTAGAGGAGAAGAAAGAATTTGGAAAAAGAGAAATGTAGTATTGCTGAATTTGATTCAGCTTTATGTTTATATACAAGTATATAGTCCCTCTTGTGAATGGGGATTAGAGACTATTTCTCGATTTGTGTGGCTGTGTGCTGGAAAAGTTTGGGATGCGAATGCATTCGGAGTCTTTGGATTAATTGATGATGTTTCTGAGTGCGATTGGAGTCTTTGGACTTGTTGATTATCTTGCTGGTTGTGTAAACTGTGGTTGGAATGGCCGAATGGGAATGGACGGAATACTGGATTTCTTGAATCGATTAAATTAGTTCAGCTCCTTCTGCATTAATAGTAATATTAGCTAATTTGGATTGAATTCGTGAGAAAATTGTAATGACGAATTTGGTATGCCAGAGCATTTGCATCAAAGTTTTATGTACTGCTGTTGTTAAGCTGCTTATTTTTTTTAGTAATGCTATATCAGATTTGGTTCTTCAGGAGGTTGCTTAGCTTCCTGAAACTCTTTCTCTTATGAAATGGTTACTGAATACCAAGTATACTGTCAGACTTTTTTTTGTCAGTCGCGAATTAAATTGCCATTATTTCCTAGCGTTACCACTAAGATATGCTATGATAAATTCTCAGTATTCAAGTTGGAAATAATCTTAGTTTGTTGCTTGGGCCACTCCTTTGCAATCTGATAAGTTGCTGGCCTTACTGCTAACCCATCTGTATCTGCTAATTCAGTTCCTGTCTAAGGCAAAGTTGCCACAAACTGGGATTCCACTCTAGAATGAGATTCTACCTTACTCTGTTTCATTGATGCATCTTCTGATGCCAGCCACAAAGAGTGGATCGACGTCCTTCAACCTACTCGAAAAAGACTGATTAGAATCCCTCGCCTTTGTTGCAACATAACCGTGCCTTACCCATAGACTGAATTTCACTCTTCGGTAGGTCTTGACTGTGCCAGTTGTGCACACCGTATCTTGCCTGAAGAAAATTTCATTTGGAATAAAATGCCCCACAGTATTAAGAGGTTGCCTTGAAATACTTTCCTCTCAATTGGTCCTCATTCGATTTCGGAAAATTTTATTCAGGGTATCAATAACCCATTCCTGCAGGGGAGTGATTGTAATGGCAATTGAACTATTCCCTAGATGACGCAACCTCCACACAACACTTGTGAGCCTTGCAATTCCTAGAAGTAAAATCCAACCTGATTTGGATTCTGCCTTTCCTAAGGTTGGATTTCATAACAATAGCATTGTTGATTAGGCCTCCAAACAAACAACTCTCATTTATGATTTCTACATAGCTTTAAAGGCCCAGAAATATTTTCCTTAACTTTATACTTATCAAGTGCACTTCACTTCAATAAGCCCAACTAATTTTTACAGAATTCTTTTTCACTAGTTATCAATGCACCTCTCTTCAACAAGTCCGGGCATAAGGTATAGGGAAATCTCTATGGCCATGGTGCGCCTTGAGCCTTTTTATACTAGTATTAGATTTCAGTCATTTCGCATAGTACTCTTGACATGTTGTATCTCCAGCTCCACGAGTCTGCCCTTTCCACGAATGAGAAGTCGGAGTCTAGAGTATGAACAACAGTAACTCATTTAATAAAAGTTCTAATCAAAGAATCAACAATCGTTTCTGCTTTTACATTTCTTTTTAAAGCAGCTTTCGGCCAAAGTAAAAACACAGTTGCTTCACACACTATCTTCAGAAATCTAATGGTCTTGCAAGAATAGAAAGAATTCTTATACTCTGTTGTATTACACATTACTCTTGGCTTTAGGCTTTTAGCAATGTTTTTCATCTGAGCTCATTAATTTGCTTTCTTTAAACTAGGTACATTTCTGATCTTCACACAATACTGTCTATGGTCTGGTAATGAACTGCTTAACTACATGAGTGTCTTAATTATCTATTGTACTGCAGCAGATGATCGCAGTGTAATGAATTAGAAACTATTCGAATAATGTATTATCGCCCAAGGAGAGAACTCGTTTTTGATGCTCAGGGAGTGTTGATCTTGTAGCATATTGTTGAAGATTGTGATGCTGATGCTGATGACCCGAAGTCATGAGCAAAGGTGCATAACAGATTGTCCAAGTCAGCAAGTTTGTTACAACAACTTGCTGAGAGTTTGTTATAATTTAGAGTTGGTTATACTTGTACATACTTCTTGTAATATATATCTATAAATACTGTATTGATACGTGATTGTAATTTTAGATATCTTTTTCCACAAGAAATAAAAAAACTTCTGATCAACTTTTTCCCAAATTTTCTCTCTGATTTTCTAGCTGAATTTGACATGGTATCAGAGCTATTCTGATTTTCTTTCTGATTTTTCTGGTTCAATCAGTTTTTTTTTTCAGAAGTTCTTTCTGATTTGATTTGTTCCTTTTTCAATCGATTAAGCTGATCTGATTTGTGTTTTTTGATCCACGAATTCAAGTTTCTCGTTGAATTTCTTCTCTGATTTTGATCAAGTATCGCTGAAATTGTTCGATTATGGAGAATTCTAGCAGAATCAATTTGCCTTTGAATCAAGATCCATCAAGTATGTACTACATTCATCCTTCTGATACTAATACAGCACAGATTGTTTCATTCAAGTTTTATGGAGAAGGTTTTCATGATTGGAAGAGATCTATGATGATCAATTTCTCAGCCAAGAATAAACTCGGTTTTGTTACTGGTTCTATACCAAAACCAGAGGATCCTATAGAATGTAATGCATGGGAAAGATGCAATGATCTTGTTCTGTCTTGGATTCTGGTTAATCTTGAAAACACTATTGCCAAAAGTGTTTTGTATCTCAAATCAGCAGCAGATGTATGGAGAGATCTTGAAGAACGTTTTGGTTTTGCTTCCTTGGTACAGATTTATTCATTGGAGCAGAAGCTTGCAGCAATTACTCAGAGTAATCAATCTGTATCAGAATTTTATACAGAGATCTGAACACTATGGGATAGGATAGCAGATGCTCATCCTATACCTTATTGCACTTGCAACAATTGTACTTGCAATTTGACACAGAAGATTCTCAAAAGAGAACAGGAGAAGCAACTCTTGCAGTTTATGATGAAGCTAACTGAACAATTTGCAACAATCAGAGGAAATGTTCTCATGATGAATCCTCTTCCCAAAGTCTCTGAGGCATACAGAATTTTTGCTCAAGAAGAGAGGCATAAAGAGGTTACTAAAGATGCTTCACATAATGAGTCTTTGGCATTTGTTGCAGACAAAAAGAAGTATCAGAATAATGCTGGAGGAAGGAATTTCAGGCAAGGAGAGAAGCAAGGTGGTTCGTATTACAATACTGGAGGTTATAGGCAGTCCAATCTGACTGGAAACAAAAGAATTGACAAATCAGATAAGCCATGAAGTAGGTTCTATTGCACACACTGTCAGATTCCAGGCCATTCTGTGGATAGATGCTTTGAAATTCATGGATATCCACCTGGTTTCAAGAATTTCAAAGATAGAAAGGCTGCAGCAGTCAGCAAAGAAGAAGAGAGCATTCCTGGTACTGATCTGAAAGCCACTGTGACTCAGGTGCTGATGCAGATGATTGGCAAACAACAGACTCAGGAGGAGGGTACTGAAATTTCAGATTCTAAAGCTCTCATGACAGGTAATTACTGTCTTATTTCATGTCTTGATAAGAAATGGTTGCTTGATAGTGGTGCAACTGATCATGTGTGTTCTAACTTGAACTGGTTTGAGAGTTTTCAAGAGGCTAGAATGGCTAATAACACTATTACTATACCTGATGGCACTAGAGTCTTGGTGAAACACATTGGATCAGTTAGGCTGAATAACAAGATCACACTGCATAATGTGTTACATGTTCCTGAATTCAAGTTCAATCTCATATCTGTACATCAGTTGTGTAAGGATATGAATTGTAGAGTCTATTTCACTCATAATAAGTGCTTCATTCAGGAACATTCTCAGACAGAACCTTCAATGCTTCTTGGTAGATTGGAGTCGGGTTTGTATAATGTTGATGAGAAGAGTATTCAGCATGCTCGAGTAGATGAGAAGAAGTGTTTTGCTGCAGTAGATGAAGCAAAGCTTTGGCATCTTAGGCTTGGTCACATGTCTTTTAAGCAGATGAAATTAGTTAAGCCATCATGTGATGTTAATAAGTGTCTCGCAGATTGTTTTTGTCAAATATGTCCTGCAGCTAAACAGCATAGGAAGTCTTTTCCAACTAGTTCTATCAAAACTACTTCTCCTTTAGAACTAGTGCATATTGATGTTTGGGGACCATACAAAATAAAAACTCATACTGTTTGTAATCAGTTCTTGTCTATTGTTGATGATTACAGTCGTTTTACTTGGATCCATTTAATGAAATACAAGACTGATTCTGTGAGCATTTTTGAGTCTTTTTGCAATTATGTTGAGACACAATTCAATTTGAAAGTGAAGTCTGT
Organism: Chenopodium quinoa; assembly: GCF_001683475.1. Lineage (NCBI taxonomy): Eukaryota > Viridiplantae > Streptophyta > Magnoliopsida > Caryophyllales > Amaranthaceae > Chenopodium > Chenopodium quinoa. The sequence continues at coordinate 2,949,752 of NW_018744626.1, read as the reverse complement.
AAGATCAGATAATGCAAGAGAACTGATAGAAGGAGAAATGAAAAGTCTGATTGAGAAGAAAGGAATTTTTCATTACACTAGCTGTTCAGATACTCCTCAACAGAATGGAGTTGTTGAGAGGAAGCATAAACATTTGCTTGAGACAAGCAGAGCTTTATTATTTCAGTCACATCTTCCTGAAAAATTCTGGGGAGAATGCTTGTTGTGTGCAGCTTATCTCATTAATAGAATGCCTTTACAGGCTATCCATAATGACATTCCTTATGAAAGATTATTTCACAAGCCTCCTAACCTGGATCACTTGAAATTTTTTGGTTTTCTATGTTTTGTCAACACATCTAAAAATCACAGAAGTAAACTACAGCCTAGGGCAGTGGTTGGAGTGTTTCTTGGGTATTCTGTAAACCAGAAAGGATACAAAGTACTGGTCTTAGATACAAATAAAATTATTGTATCTAGAGATTTCACTTTTTAGGAAAGACACTTTCCTTTCCACACAATAAACGAGCAAGCTGAGCCATCCATTTCATATCCTAAACAAGTTTTCTTACCTAGTGTAACACATAAACATTTTTCTGATGATTATCCAATCTATCCTTATACCATTACTGATTCTGAACCAAACACACCTCTTTCACCTTCTAATAATTCACATAGCCAGTCTTCTTCATACTCTACTTCAAATGTATCCACTCCAAACCTTTCTGCTTCTTATAGTACCCCAACTGAATCCAGTTCCTCTGATAGTTTGCTTGCTGAACCTCCTGTAGTCTTACTCAGACAGTCAACCAGACCAAAGACAAGACCTGCTTACTTGGATGCATACATTTGCAATTCTTTCTCCCAAACTCCTTCTTTGACAGCTCACTGGTGCAACCTTGTTAAATTCACTGATCTTCCTGCAGAGCACAAAGTCCTTTTATGCCAAGTTTCTGATATCAGGGAACCATCCAATTATTCACAGGCTGTTGGTGATCCTAATTGGATGGAGGCTATGAACAAGGAGATAAATGCTTTGGTTGACAATGGGACATGGGACCTGGTTGATTTACCTAAGGGAAAGAAGCCTATAGGTAATAAATGGGTATTTAAACTCAAATTGAAGAAGGATGGAACAGTAGAGAGGTATAAGGCAAGGCTTGTAGCAAAAGGTTTCACACAAAAATATGGTATTGATTATGATGAAACCTTCTCTCCTGTAGTTAAAATGGCAACCGTAAGGTGTTTGATAGCTCTGACAGCAAGCAAGCATTGGAATATCTATCAATTGGATGTTAATAATGCTTTTCTACATGGGGATTTATCTGAAGAGGTATACATGAAAGTACCTGAGGGTTTTCCCAACCCCAAGAATCAAGTTTGCAGACTCAAGAAGGCTTTATATGGGCTAAAGCAGGCTTCCAGACAATGGTTTGCTAAGTTGGTGGCTGAAAATTCCGGTAGGTAGCAAAGTATCCCGGAATTTCGTTCCGGTAGGCAGCGAGGAGGCTCGGAAATCATAGCCGGTCATAAGATGAAGGCCCTAGAAATTTTCATGAATGGGGATGAATTTGGGTATCATAATATTTTAGTGATAATATAACTTTGGTATTGAAAATTTGAGAAATAACCGGATTTAAGTGTTGTATTTTTCAATCTTGGTTCATGTAAAGTATTTGATATTAAATGTTAAGTGTTTTTTTTTTCCTTTTTTTTAAACCAAGGGTAATTAAATATAATAGGGTATAGGTTTAAAAGAAGGATAATCTTGGAAAAATAAATTTTGAATAATATTAAGTTGTCCTGCATTTAGTACCTCCCTACCAAAAAAAAAGGAATATATAAACCGACTCCAGCCACCAACTTCCTCATCACCCTCCAAATAAAATCCCAAAACCTTCCTCCCAAGAACCCTAATTCTGCAACTTCACGCAAACTCAATCAAATTGGGGAAATTCAAAAATCAAACAAATCACTTAAAACCCTCAATCTAATACAACTTCAATTCATCTAGGAAGAGAGAAAAACATATTAGGGAAAAAAAAAATCAAAAAAGATGTCGTACGATGATATAGAGATTGAAGACATGGAATGGAACGAAGAACTTCAGTCGTACACTTACCCATGTCCATGCGGCGATCTTTTCCAAATCACAAAGGATGATCTTCGTCTTGGTGAAGAAATTGCTCGTTGCCCAAGTTGTTCTCTTTACATCACTGTTATTTATAATCTCGAAGATTTTGCTGCTAATAAGAATAACTCCAATTTTCAGCCTCCTAAATCGCAGCCAATCAGCGTCGCTTGAGTTAATTTTTACTTTTTATTTACACTAATTTTTGATATATTGTTCGAAAATTTTGTTGTTATTGTTGTTGAATTTGATCATGGAAGATTTTGCACTGTTTTGTCATTAGTGCATATAATACAGTATTATTAATCTATAAATGTTAATTGGAGCTTGATTTACTGATCAATTGGATTGATTTTGCTTAATCTTATATTGATGTTTAAATTTGTTGGTTTGTTTGATAGTATATTGCAGTAAGTGTAAATTTGGGGTTTGTTTTGATTATTATTATGTTTAAGGTAAGATGGGACTCTTTCGATTTTGATTACATTGGTTTTTAGAGGAGAAGAAAGAATTCGGAAAAAGAGAAATGTAGTATTGCTGAATTTGATTCAGCTTTATGTTTATATACAAGTATATAGTCCCTCTTGTGAATGGGGATTAGAGACTATTTCTCGATTTGTGTGGCTGTGTGCTGGAAAAGTTTGGGATGCGAATGCATTCGGAGTCTTTGGATTAATTGATGATGTTTCTGAGTGCGATTGGAGTCTTTGGACTTGTTGATTATCTTGCTGGTTGTGTAAACTGTGGTTGGAATGGCCGAATGGGAATGGACGGAATACTGGATTTCTTGAATCGATTAAATTAGTTCAGCTCCTTCTGCATTAATAGTAATATTAGCTAATTTGGATTGAATTCGTGAGAAAATTGTAATGACGAATTTGGTATGCCAGAGCATTTGCATCAAAGTTTTATGTACTGCTGTTGTTAAGCTGCTTATTTTTTTTAGTAATGCTATATCAGATTTGGTTCTTCAGGAGGTTGCTTAGCTTCCTGAAACTCTTTCTCTTATGAAATGGTTACTGAATACCAAGTATACTGTCAGACTTTTTTTTGTCAGTCGCGAATTAAATTGCCATTATTTCCTAGCGTTACCACTAAGATATGCTATGATAAATTCTCAGTATTCAAGTTGGAAATAATCTTAGTTTGTTGCTTGGGCCACTCCTTTGCAATCTGATAAGTTGCTGGCCTTACTGCTAACCCATCTGTATCTGCTAATTCAGTTCCTGTCTAAGGCAAAGTTGCCACAAACTGGGATTCCACTCTAGAATGAGATTCTACCTTACTCTGTTTCATTGATGCATCTTCTGATGCCAGCCACAAAGAGTGGATCGACGTCCTTCAACCTACTCGAAAAAGACTGATTAGAATCCCTCGCCTTTGTTGCAACATAACCGTGCCTTACCCATAGACTGAATTTCACTCTTCGGTAGGTCTTGACTGTGCCAGTTGTGCACACCGTATCTTGCCTGAAGAAAATTTCATTTGGAATAAAATGCCCCACAGTATTAAGAGGTTGCCTTGAAATACTTTCCTCTCAATTGGTCCTCATTCGATTTCGGAAAATTTTATTCAGGGTATCAATAACCCATTCCTGCAGGGGAGTGATTGTAATGGCAATTGAACTATTCCCTAGATGACTCAACCTCCACACAACACTTGTGAGCCTTGCAATTCCTAGAAGTAAAATCCAACCTGATTTGGATTCTGCCTTTCCTAAGGTTGGATTTCATAACAATAGCATTGTTGATTAGGCCTCCAAACAAACAACTCTCATTTATGATTTCTACATAGCTTTAAAGGCCCAGAAATATTTTCCTTAACTTTATACTTATCAAGTGCACTTCACTTCAATAAGCCCAACTAATTTTTACAGAATTCTTTTTCACTAGTTATCAATGCACCTCTCTTCAACAAGTCCGGACATAAGGTATAGGGAAATCTCTATGGCCATGGTGCGCCTTGAGCCTTTTTATACTAGTATTAGATTTCAGTCATTTCGCATAGTACTCTTGACATGTTGTATCTCCAGCTCCACGAGTCTGCCCTTTCCACGAATGAGAAGTCGGAGTCTAGAGTATGAACAACAGTAACTCATTTAATAAAAGTTCTAATCAAAGAATCAACAATCGTTTCTTCTTTTACATTTCTTTTTAAAGCAGCTTTCGGCCAAAGTAAAAACACAGTTGCTTCACACACTATCTTCAGAAATCTAATGGTCTTGCAAGAATAGAAAGAATTCTTATACTCTGTTGTATTACACATTACTCTTGGCTTTAGGCTTTTAGCAATGTTTTTCATCTGAGCTCATTAATTTGCTTTCTTTAAACTAGGTACATTTCTGATCTTCACACAATACTGTCTATGGTCTGGTAATGAACTGCTTAACTACATGAGTGTCTTAATTATCTATTGTACTGCAGCAGATGATCGCAGTGTAATGAATTAGAAACTATTCGAATAATGTATTATCGCCCAAGGAGAGAACTCGTTTTTGATGCTCAGGGAGTGTTGATCTTGTAGCATATTGTTGAAGATTGTGATGCTGATGCTGATGACCCGAAGTCATGAGCAAAGGTGCATAACAGATTGTCCAAGTCAGCAAGTTTGTTACAACAACTTGCTGAGAGTTTGTTATAATTTAGAGTTGGTTATACTTGTACATACTTCTTGTAATATATATCTATAAATACTGTATTGATACGTGATTGTAATTTTAGATATCTTTTTCCACAAGAAATAAAAAAACTTCTGATCAACTTTTTCCCAAATTTTCTCTCTGATTTTCTAGCTGAATTTGACATGGTATCAGAGCTATTCTGATTTTCTTTCTGATTTTTCTGGTTCAATCAGTTTTTTTTCAGAAGTTCTTTCTGATTTGATTTGTTCCTTTTTCAATCGATTAAGCTGATCTGATTTGTGTTTTTTGATCCACGAATTCAAGTTTCTCGTTGAATTTCTTCTCTGATTTTGATCAAGTATCGCTGAAATTGTTCGATTATGGAGAATTCTAGCAGAATCAATTTGCCTTTGAATCAAGATCCATCAAGTATGTACTACATTCATCCTTCTGATACTAATACAGCACAGATTGTTTCATTCAAGTTTTATGGAGAAGGTTTTCATGATTGGAAGAGATCTATGATGATCAATTTCTCAGCCAAGAATAAACTCGGTTTTGTTACTGGTTCTATACCAAAACCAGAGGATCCTATAGAATGTAATGCATGGGAAAGATGCAATGATCTTGTTCTGTCTTGGATTCTGGTTAATCTTGAAAACACTATTGCCAAAAGTGTTTTGTATCTCAAATCAGCAGCAGATGTATGGAGAGATCTTGAAGAACGTTTTGGTTTTGCTTCCTTGGTACAGATTTATTCATTGGAGCAGAAGCTTGCAGCAATTACTCAGAGTAATCAATCTGTATCAGAATTTTATACAGAGATCTGAACACTATGGGATAGGATAGCAGATGCTCATCCTATACCTTATTGCACTTGCAACAATTGTACTTGCAATTTGACACAGAAGATTCTCAAAAGAGAACAGGAGAAGCAACTCTTGGAGTTTATGATGAAGCTAACTGAACAATTTGCAACAATCAGAGGAAATGTTCTCATGATGAATCCTCTTCCCAAAGTCTCTGAGGCATACAGAATTTTTGCTCAAGAAGAGAGGCATAAAGAGGTTACTAAAGATGCTTCACATAATGAGTCTTTGGCATTTGTTGCAGACAAAAAGAAGTATCAGAATAATGCTGGAGGAAGGAATTTCAGGCAAGGAGAGAAGCAAGGTGGTTCGTATTACAATACTGGAGGTTATAGGCAGTCCAATCTGACTGGAAACAAAAGAATTGACAAATCAGATAAGCCATGAAGTAGGTTCTATTGCACACACTGTCAGATTCCAGGCCATTCTGTGGATAGATGCTTTGAAATTCATGGATATCCACCTGGTTTCAAGAATTTCAAAGATAGAAAGGCTGCAGCAATCAGCAAAGAAGAAGAGAGCATTCCTGGTACTGATCTGAAAGCCACTGTGACTCAGGTGCTGATGCAGATGATTGGCAAACAACAGACTCAGGAGGAGGGTACTGAAATTTCAGATTCTAAAGCTCTCATGACAGGTAATTACTGTCTTATTTCATGTCTTGATAAGAAATGGTTGCTTGATAGTGGTGCAACTGATCATGTGTGTTCTAACTTGAACTGGTTTGAGAGTTTTCAAGAGGCTAGAATGGCTAATAACACTATTACTATACCTGATGGCACTAGAGTCTTGGTGAAACACATTGGATCAGTTAGGCTGAATAACAAGATCACACTGCATAATGTGTTACATGTTCCTGAATTCAAGTTCAATCTCATATCTGTACATCAGTTGTGTAAGGATATGAATTGTAGAGTCTATTTCACTCATAATAAGTGCTTCATTCAAGAACATTCTCAGACAGAACCTTCAATGCTTCTTGGTAGATTGGAGTCGGGTTTGTATAATGTTGATGAGAAGAGTATTCAGCATGCTCGAGTAGATGAGAAGAAGTGTTTTGCTGCAGTAGATGAAGCAAAGCTTTGGCATCTTAGGCTTGGTCACATGTCTTTTAAGCAGATGAAATTAGTTAAGCCATCATGTGATGTTAATAAGTGTCTCGCAGATTGTTTTTGTCAAATATGTCCTGCAGCTAAACAGCATAGGAAGTCTTTTCCAACTAGTTCTATCAAAACTACTTCTCCTTTAGAACTAGTGCATATTGATGTTTGGGGACCATACAAAATAAAAACTCATACTGTTTGTAATCAGTTCTTGTCTATTGTTGATGATTACAGTCGTTTTACTTGGATCCATTTAATGAAATACAAGACTGATTCTGTGAGCATTTTTGAGTCTTTTTGCAATTATGTTGAGACACAATTCAATTTGAAAGTGAAGTCTGTAAGATCAGATAATGCAAGAGAACTGATAGAAGGAGAAATGAAAAGTCTGATTGAGAAGAAAGGAATTTTTCATTACACTAGCTGTTCAGATACTCCTCAACAGAATGGAGTTGTTGAGAGGAAGCATAAACATTTGCTTGAGACAAGCAGAGCTTTATTATTTCAGTCACATCTTCCTGAAAAATTCTGGGGAGAATGCTTGTTGTGTGCAGCTTATCTCATTAATAGAATGCCTTTACAGGCTATCCATAATGACATTCCTTATGAAAGATTATTTCACAAGCCTCCTAACCTGGATCACTTGAAATTTTTTGGTTTTCTATGTTTTGTCAACACATCTAAAAATCACAGAAGTAAACTACAGCCTAGGGCAGTGGTTGGAGTGTTTCTTGGGTATTCTGTAAACCAGAAAGGATACAAAGTACTGGTCTTAGATACAAATAAAATTATTGTATCTAGAGATTTCACTTTTTAGGAAAGACACTTTCCTTTCCACACAATAAACGAGCAAGCTGAGCCATCCATTTCATATCCTAAACAAGTTTTCTTACCTAGTGTAACACATAATCATTTTTCTGATGATTATCCAATCTATCCTTATACCATTACTGATTCTGAACCAAACACACCTCTTTCACCTTCTAATAATTCACATAGCCAGTCTTCTTCATACTCTACTTCAAATGTATCCACTCCAAACCTTTCTGCTTCTTATAGTACCCCAACTGAATCCAGTTCCTCTGATAGTTTGCTTGCTGAACCTCCTGTAGTCTTACTCAGACAGTCAACCAGACCAAAGACAAGACCTGCTTACTTGGATGCATACATTTGCAATTCTTTCTCCCAAACTCCTTCTTTGACAGCTCACTGGTGCAACCTTGTTAAATTCACTGATCTTCCTGCAGAGCACAAAGTCCTTTTATGCCAAGTTTCTGATATCAGGGAACCATCCAATTATTCACAGGCTGTTGGTGATCCTAATTGGATGGAGGCTATGAACAAGGAGATAAATGCTTTGGTTGACAATGGGACATGGGACCTGGTTGATTTACCTAAGGGAAAGAAGCCTATAGGTAATAAATGGGTATTTAAACTCAAATTGAAGAAGGATGGAACAGTAGAGAGGTATAAGGCAAGGCTTGTAGCAAAAGGTTTCACACAAAAATATGGTATTGATTATGATGAAACCTTCTCTCCTGTAGTTAAAATGGCAACCGTAAGGTGTTTGATAGCTCTGACAGCAAGCAAGCATTGGAATATCTATCAATTGGATGTTAATAATGCTTTTCTACATGGGGATTTATCTGAAGAGGTATACATGAAAGTACCTGAGGGTTTTCCCAACCCCAAGAATCAAGTTTGCAGACTCAAGAAGGCTTTATATGGGCTAAAGCAGGCTTCCAGACAATGGTTTGCTAAGTTGGTGGCTGAACTGAAGTTCCAGGGTTTCACTCAGTTTAAAAATGATTACAGCTTGTTCATTAAAAGAATAGATGATCACATCACCATTGCTGTTGTTTATGTGGATGATATAATAGTCACAGGCACAGATATACAGGCTATTAATGATCTCAAGTCTCACTTGCATCAGAAATTCAGCATCAAGGATTTGGGTTTGCTGAATTACTTCTTGGGTATTGAGGTTTCCTATGTTTCTGAGGGAATTGTTCTAAGCCAAATGAAATTCACCAAAGAGTTACTTCTTCAGGCTTCTAGAGCACTTGATATAGATGGAAAGGCTGTAACTCCTCTGCCTGTGAATATGAAGCTACAAGCAGATGACAGTCCACCATTTTCTGACCCTGAGTTATACAGGTCTTTAGTTGGTAAACTGAATTACCTAACTAATACAAGACCTGATTTGGCTTATACAGTTCAAACGTTGAGTCAATTCTTAAAGACTCCCTGCATTTCGCATCTCTTTGCTCTTGTTCATGCACTGAAATACCTCTCACATACTCAGGGACAAGGGATTCTATTGAAGGCTGATGATAATCTTACCCTACAAGCTTTTTCTGACTCCGATTGGGCATCTTGTCCTGATTCCAGGAGGTCTATTACAGGTTATATCCTACAGCTTGGTGGTTCTCCTGTAAGTTGGAAGTCAAAGAAGCAGGGAACTGTTTCTAAATCATCTAGTGAGGCTGAATATCGTGCCATGGCCTCTGCAGCAACTGAGGTAGTTTGGGCTGTCAGATTATTGGAAGAAATGAGAGTCACTGGTCTGAAACCAGTCACTTTGCACTGTGATGATCACTCAGCTCTTTACATAGCAAAGAATCCTGTTTTTCATGACAGGACGAAGCATATAGAAATTGACTGTCATTTTACCAGAGACAAAGTCATGGAGGGGCTGTTACAACTGACTTATTTGCCCACAAAGTCTCAGTTGGCTGATGTTCTCACTAAAGTGATGCCTTCTGCTCAATTTCAAGACCTATTGTCCAAGTTGGGGTTGTTTGATCCTAAGGTTCATTCACCTCCCAACTTGAGGGGGGGTGTTGAAGATTGTGATGCTGATGCTGATGACCCGAAGTCATGAGCAAAGGTGCATAACAGATTGTCCAAGTCAGCAAGTTTGTTACAATAACTTGCTGAGAGTTTGTTATAATTTAGAGTTGGTTATACTTGTACATACTTCTTGTAATATATATCTATAAATACTGTATTGATACGTGATTGTAATTTTAGATATCTTTTTCCACAAGAAATAAAAAAACTTCTGATCAACTTTTTCCCAAATTTTCTCTCTGATTTTCTAGCTGAATTTGACACATATCTTGCAAAATGTTAGGGCCAATCACATTAAATAGGGCTAGCTTAGAACATTCATATAAGATAACAACAATAATTGTCAGAGAAGCATCAAGGCAAGAGTTATAGGTTTGCCAAGTTGTTTAGGACTTTAGGTGACAGCAACTCAGTATACTCATAAAATGCAGCAGGCTTCCGGATTTTTCTTTTGTGTTAAATTTATCAACACAAAGACCAGGACACATACCAGGTATGAGGTATGTAATCGAAATACTACCTCCATTTCTTATTATGTGCTACAAAGGAATATTATTTGTGAGACATAAAATATTCCTTTGTTGCACATAATAAGAAACGGAGATAGTATACAAACAAGAAGTGACACTCGTCGAGTGGTTTAGCATGCCATCTCACGTTCTAGTGTTACAAAGATTGAAGCTCGTCATCGTATATGTCATCAAGGCAATACACCACTAACCCTAGGTCTCTAACAACCCGAAATAGGTAGGTGCTTACGCGTTACACCCTTACACCCCCACAAATTTGTGATTGACATACATCGGGCCAAAGGGCTCAAGAAGGTGGTCATCATTACGTCAAGATCAATGGAATAGTATACGTAACGTGGGCATACTATAAAATTTGTCCCAAAATAAACAACATATCATAAATTTGAGGAAGATATAAACTGAAGTATCTCAACCATACAAGAACCTGGATATTAGTTGAAGATATTAGAGGGTGGGATTGTACCAAAATCTATTAATAATAACTATCGCTATTTACTTTATCAATTATGTCGGACTCTAAAAAGACCTCTCACCGAAAGCTTTAATAAGCACATGTCTTAGACCCTTTTCTAATATCACTATCACATTTTTATTACTTAATTTTAGTGATAATACAATTTTATAACTTATTTTCTTGACAAAATTCTGGATGCTTATAGAATATCTCAATTTAAATTCAATCCAAGTCTTGTAAGATCGCTTACAAATCTTTTTTTTTTTTTTGGGTCCAATTATATAATAACACAGCTTTGTAACTCTGTAGTATTAGTTTAAGCATGTTTTCTACAAAAGCTTAAGGGTCGCCATTTGTTAGATAAATGTTTAATGAACGTTGTTGCCAATATGTAACGTACGTGCATATGCTTCTATAATAATTTAACTTGAAACGTTTAACGTAGTCTTATGACTTTTGACTACCATAATATTTAAAATAAATAGCTGAGATTATTTGTTTTTAAATTTATTTTTAATAGTAATTTTAATTAAAAATCACTTTATATATTATATTAATTTGTATATTCAAACAAACAAGGACAATCTATACCATAATTTTTAAAAATAAATAGCTGAGATTATTTGTTTTTTGATTTATTTTTAATAAGTAATTATAATTAAAAATCATTTTTTATGTTTTATTAATTTGTATATTCAAACAAACAAGGACGATTATACCCGTTACTCCAAAATTATATAAAATGTTGGCTAGATCACTAAGGTCCAAAAATATGATTAGGATTTACATTAGTATAAGAAAATACATTAATTTAATCACAAAACCCCAAAAAATTGAATAAGAAATACCCTTGTATAACAAAATACGGAGTAGTATTACAAAATTAATCCTCCTAGAAGTTGTGGAAGATTGTGAAAAGCTAAAGTTGAGGCTTATTGTCTAGTGCAAGTTTAATTGGGAGATGAGTTTTTAAGGTATTCTGTTTGTCATTTGACACGTGACTTTTTTACTTAGGGATATGGACTTTACGGCTTCTATTTGACACGTTTCACTAATTGCTTCCAAGTTTTTCTGCGCTTATCTTATTGACTTCTTGTGGTCTACATTCAAGTTATTATATTGTTAGTCTTGCTTCATATAGGAGTAATGTATAGTTCACTTTATTTTTATTTAATTCAAAAAAATATATTCAAATAAAAACAATAATAAAAAAATAAAATAAAATAAAATAAAAAGTTCAGATCAAATATTATTTTATGTGCAGTATTTTATTGCTAATTAATTTAAATTCCGTAATAAAAAAATTTATGAAAATTACATAATACTCCATAATAAAACACATTATTACAAATCTAACAAGATGTCGTGTGATATATTTTTTCCTTATAGATTATCGTACACTTAACGTCAAAGTTTAGTCAAATCAGATTGCCAGACCAAATCAGATAAGACCAAACCAGACCAGATCAGATAAGCAAAAATAAGGTGAACCAAACAAGGCTTAACACCATAAAAGCTAACCGGTTTAATTGATTAAAATTAGAGAAATATTTGTGCTTATAGTTAGAGAGATTTTTATAATACAATACGTTCTTTTAGACTTTTAACATTGATAGTTCAAAATGGTGCATAAATGTTCTACTAATTCTTCAAAGTTTACACTTATAGCAAGTAAGAGAGAATATTTTGACTCGTAGTAAGACTATTCAAGTTTCTTCGTTATTTACATGGAATTTCTTGATTGGTTCTATTGAGTATTGACTACTTCGAATTAATTGTAATCTTTTTTTGGCATTTTTTTTGGAAATTCAATTCATGTGCACGGAAATATGGACTCCTATTAAGTCAACTATTTTTAAGGTATGCATGCATAAATAAACGTTAAGGTAATTTTTCTAAACTTCATTTCCTCGTATATACAGAGTATTTGGATGGAACAAAACCAATTCATTAGTCTTCCAAGATGACTCTCTATTCAAAAACTCCTGTTCTTAAGAAATTACTTAACGGCTTACCAACATCAAGTTAAATATAATTTTAAAAGGGTATTAGATGAGTCTATTTCACCGTAGGTCCATCCACGACTTAATACTAAAAATTCAAAAACTAATATGTTTAAAAATTTGTACTTCCTCAATTTTTGTGGCTAACATATTTCATTTTCGATGTTTGCCAACGTAGCTATTTCAATGATTAATAATAGTGTCAAAACATGTCAACTAAAAAAGTGTACAGATGAATTATAAAATCTCAAAATTTAAGATGTTTAAAAACTTATACTTTGTATAAAATATACAATAACTAAAATCCGTCATATTATAAATCCGAACTCACACAATACTCTCTCATATAATATATAGCCTCTGGCCAAAAAATAATGTTAGTCGTCACAGAATAAGGAAGATAATTTATAAGAGGAGAATTAAAAGGTGTTATTTCTAGTTGGGATAGTAATGTTTTGTTGTAAATAATATTGTACATCAAAAGTTGGAACAGTGATTGGGCATTGTCGATGCAAGTATAGTAGTATAGTACCATACTACCACATGTATCCCAACAATATAATGCGGATGCTTTGTTCCAACAATGGTTGTGTTTAGATAGGAATAGGAATGGAGGATCACTTTTTATTAATAAAAAATGTTTCGTTAAAGTGAGCATAAAAGATGATGATATGTTTTTCTTTGAGGAAAAATTGTCAAACTAAGCGTTTTTGGGAAACAATTTTCCAAACAAGACGCGTGGCAAAACTATTTACCAAACTAAGCTTCCAGAGTAAAACGCCAACCAGGATGGCGTTTTACCCTGGGCATTTTTTTTTTTTAATTTTTAGTCAAGGATAAAACGCCATCAAGGGTGGCGTTTTACTGCTGGGCAAATTTATTTAAAAAAACACATTTACACAAAAACGCTAACGCCGTTGGCGTTTTACCCTGAGTGATTTTTTTGAAAATAATTTACCCCCCTAAAGCGCCACCATGGTTGGCGTTTTATCTCTGCACACAAACACAGCTACACAGCAACAGCAGCAACAACCACAGGAGCTGCAACAACAACAGCAACAACCATAGGAGCTGCAACAACAACAGCAGCAACAACCACAACAACTACAACAACAGCAACAGCGACAACCCCAACAAGAGCATCAACAACAATCACAACAACTACTACAACCTTAACAACAGGAACCACAACAATAACTGCAACAACATCAGCAACATTAACAACACCAGCAACAACAACAACAACAACACCAGCAACCAATACAATGAAAAGAATGAATGCGTATGGTGAAGTTTATAATGTACAGAAAATGAACTAAAAAGGTTAGTAAAATTGATAATATTTATTTGGATACAATGTACTATAGAATCTGATTACAACTAACAAAAGAAGTTCTAAGATCCCGATTCATCTATTGTATGTAAGTGTTGTCTATCCAATCGCGGTCTTCTACGACGGTAGTACTGAGATACCGTTGTGAAAGGATCTGGGGCAGAGGTCTGGGGAGGAGTCTGTTGGCTGGAAGATGGTCCTTCCTGAGATGAGTATGGCGCAGACATGTGGATGGCGATATCTTCCTGATCATCAAAAAACAGGGGGGACCCTGTAGGGGACGTGTGAGTCTGTCCCCTACTACTGCTGCCTACCTCACGGTGTGAACGGCGGTGTGATTGGTCCCGGCCCTGGGGGATAAGATGGCCATGACCATGTCTCTGTAAGCTACTCACAGTCATTGCGTGAATGTCATCCAACTGCGGTATGGTGGGATATGATATGCTCAAGACTTCTAGTGCATCATGTATAGCAAGCATATCAGACGCCTGCATTAGTCAACAATCAGCCATTTTAATAATTAAAGAAACTATAAATTGGAGGAAAAGAAAAAATGACAAAAAACTCACATATCCACTGATGTCTCCAAAAGCTGGGTGGTAATGCGTTGAGGGTGGGTGTAGTTAGGGTTGATGAAGCGTCGGGTAATGCTCCTGTACCATACCATGTATGGATCGTGATACTCCATCAGGCCTTGGACAGGCGCACCATCCGCGACGTGCTGCAGCCGCTGGTCCCACATGTCAATGTAAGGGGCATGCTGAACTGCCTAGTTAACCTCCCCCTTTCCTCGTCGGTCTGTCCTGTGCAACTGGACACTCGTGTCACACGGGGCGGGGATGGCTTGACAAAGGCCGAACCGTCGCATGACTCTGTCGAGGAGGTGAGCCTCCACCAACTCAAAACAGATGAGCACTGTCATGGCACGCCACTCCATCTGGTGATTAAGAAGATATTGGGGCATGGCATCGACTAAGTGAGGGACGTACGGATCCCACGTCATCTGCATTAACAAGCAGTCGTTAACATCATAATTAACTTATTAAATAATGAACACGGTGTTAAATTAGTTTTTAAAGTGAACTATAACCTGAGACTCGCTCAGTCTGTCGAATGCATCTCTATAATACGGCAGACCCCTTGCTGCATGCACACGAGTAAGTCTCCGCCCTAGCCACCTGATTACATGTATAATAACAGTGTTCATGACAAAATTAATAGAAAATTAAAACCATATGTGGATAACTTAACAATAAGTCATACATACCGGCAACCGTATGCTAAGTCCGGTGGTGGGTGTGGCGGCGCCTCATATGCATGCTCCTGATCGTCTTCCTCCTCCTCCTCGCGTCGACGCCTAGCAGGCATAGCTGGCCTACCAACGTGGATGTGCTCCCAAGCCCATAACTGTAATAAAAAAAAACAAAAGTTTAGTCTAGCCAATGTTTAGTACGTAATAGGTAGAAAATGGTATGAAAGTACAAGACTACCTGAAGCATAATCAAGGGACCGCTGATCTCCCATCTACTACGCTGGGATGCTCTGCAAAGATGTCGATATAAGGTTGCCAGACACGCACTACCCCAGATGTAGTCACGTATACCCTCCCAGTTGTTCTCTAACAGCTGTAGGTAGATCAACTATATGTGACTACCACTCTTGTTACTGAATAATGATCCTATCAACATGAACAGGTACGCTCGAGCGTATCTTTGGACGACCCCATCATCAGCATCAGAAGGCAACACCCCAAATGTCTCTCGTAACCATATGTGTCTTAACCCTGTGCCTCTAACATCGGTCGCCTCAGGCCTCACCCCTAACACCCTCTCAACAAGGCCACGAGGGTCCTGTATAATCGGTCCTGTAACTGCCCTACCATGCACTAGGAGCCGTGTAAGTATCGCCACATCTCGGAGCGTGACGGTGGCCTCCCCAACTAGTAAATGGAAGGAGTGAGTCTCCTGTCTCCATCTCTCAACGAGCGCAGTAATAAGCGCTCGATCGATCGGTGTGAAGGCCATCCTATGAAATCCGCCGAAACCCACAAAATCGATGTACTGTAGCACACGGGGGTCGACCACCCAATCTACCACCGTGGTGGCAACGTGGTGCCTGCAAACCAAGCAACGTGCTGGATCACCCTGTACAAGAACAAAAAATAAATTGTTTGATCAGTGAACCAAATAAATGCCAAACACAATAAATATTTGGTAGATGAAAACTTACTATCTGCTCCCATATGTCACGGCTCCGATGGGTATCCTGAAGTGTCAGCACTGAAGGGTCAGCTGGTCCAGGGTCATGTCGTGTCTGCCCCTGATCCTGTCCCTCCATGATCTCTGTTCAGCGTACAATGTAAAACAAAAAGTCAGCAACATCCTACTTGAACACATACACACAACATGGTATAAAAATAATACAAAAACTAACACCACTACCGGTCACCGTCCGTTCGAAAAGGGCAAGATCTCTTATTGTGTCCTTCCTGACGGCAACGACTACATTTGCTTGGTGGACGGTTTGTCTCATCCATTTCATTTCGTATACGCTTCGACGGTGGGCGACCGTGTCCTCGGACCATGATCTCATCAGGAATGATTTTAGGCCCTCTGTATGACCTCCACGTCGCCTCACAAGGAATAGGCCAGAATTGTGGGGCATAAGTATTTACATACGCCTCTGATCGTAGGAAACTGTCCACCCACGGTTCCTCAGAAACTGAATACTTAAGACACACGGCTAGAACATGAGAACATGGTAGGTGAAATATCATCGGTTTGTTGCATGTACATGTTCTTAAATTAAAGTTAACGGTATTCTTATGACCCCCTTTTCTCCCTATCCTTTCTCCTCGGTGTGTTTTTACTTGGTATATACCAAGCTGACGGCTATAAACATCCACTGTATGGTATTTTGCCTTTCTATTATTCTTCTCCAAAATGGCGGTGACCTTAGGTGAGTATGCATATCCGTGAGCACGCCTAGCAAGTGAACTATCTCTGCTTCTGTTAAAGTACTTGTTAACTCTGTGGAAAGTTAACTCGACAAGGGACATGATTGGCAGAAAACGAGCTCCCTTCAACACATTGTTAAAAGTTTCTGAGAAATTTGTAGTACATATACCATGCCTCCGACCAGCGTCATGAAACAAGGACCATCTGTGAAACGGCACATCCGTGATGTACTCTAGGGACTTAACACAAGCTTCGCCGATAGAACGCATATCTTCAACCAATTTTTTTTCTTGGCGTTGGTATGCAGCAGCCTTGAACCTGTCTCTCATGTCGTTATTTTTCACATGGGTCCTCAAGTTAGAGGCCATGTGTCGAACGCAAAACCTGTGAAAGGCCCGTGGCTCATGAAATCCAACATCCGGGTTAGTCATCGCAGCAATAATCCCCGCATGTCGGTCAGATATAACACATAGGCCCTCTCGATCAGTAACATGAACCCGAATGCAGCTTAGAAACCAGGACCAACTCGAGGTGTTTTCCCCTTCAACTATTGCAAATGCTAAAGGAAATACCTGAAAATTAGCATCAACACTTGTAGCAACCAAAAGTGTGCCTTTATATTTCCCATACAAGTGTGTCCCATCAATAGATTACAGAGGCATGCAGTGTTTGAACCCATCGATGGAAGGCTTAAAGGCCCAAAACACTCGTTCAAATACCTCCATGTTGCTGTAATAAACGCCTTCAGCAATAGCTTTGTATTTCCACAGAACTACAGTGACTGGGTTCAACTCCTGGAGGGCTTGCATGAATGAAGGAAGTCTGTTGTATGAACTCTCCCAATCCCCAAAAATTTCCGCAATCGCTTTCTGTTTGGCATACCACGCTCTTCGATATGGAACATCGAATTGAAATTTGTTGGAGATGATATGTTGTATGAACTCAACTCTCAAACATGGATCTTTCTGCACAAACGACTTCACATAGTCGCAGATAACAGAGGAGTCCAAGTGTCGATGATCTCTGGGCGGAACTTCATTAACACAATTGTCGTGATGTGGGCCCTTGTAAGATACGATCTTAAAGGCACGTGTGGTTAGATTTGTTTTTGTACCACGTAGCGACCAACCACACCCCCTCTTGCACTTTAAATGAAGGACATTCTCATTCGACGTCACTGTGGAGTAGAAATGATTTCGCTCTATGGAATACAATTTCACCATTTCCTGTAGCGCTTTCTTATTGTCGAAAATCATGCCCTTCTCAAATTCTCCCCCGACACGAAACGAACACTGGCTCCCCGAATCACCCCAATGTATGTCCACCTCATAGTTCTCGTTTATTTGACTGAACCAAGGTAATGGAGTTCTAGCAACAACAACATCCACAGACAAATCGCTGTTTATAACATCTTCTTCATCTCCGTCTTCACCCTCGTCGTTTGTGTCATTATACATATCAAGAACAGACAACTCGTTGTTTACAACAAGTTCAGCATTCACCAAAGTCTGAAACGGTGGTGTTTCAATATGTTCTTGCGTGGGAGAGTAACTTTGCAACTGCATCGATGATGAAATGTCATTGTTTGAGGTAGATGGACCAGGTTGCTGCATTGACCCCGACGCCGTAAATTGTGAACTGAATGGAATGTCAAATTGATCGTCGTGTAACATTCTACTGAAAGAACCCATTCCATATTCAGATGATGGAATGTTATATGCGGGCATTTGTAGAGAGCTTGCATTGTATGATGGAAGAAATGTTGGTTGTTGAGTACATACAGGCACCGTTTCCACATATAAATCAGTAGGAAGAGACCTCATTGCAACGACACCCCTCAAAACCTCCAAATGGTCGTCATTCAAAACAGGTAAGATTTGAATCCCGCTAACACTTTCAAACCTCATTTTGATGTTCACTTCAACACTTGTTGGCTTTGAACCAATTATAGTATAAACTTTCTTCAACAAATCATTGTAAGTCATACAAGGTTTCAATGCTAGCGGTTCCATTTTTCCTCCTCTATACTCGACATTGGGTCCGACACACAAAATTTCACCCCCCCAACGGCATAACAGAACAATCAATTGTGAAGCCATGTTCTACATAACATCAGACCACATATTAGGTGACACATATGCACAACTAAAACCACAATGATTCCAATAAATCCCCAAGCAAAGCGTACATACAACGCAGTGTTCAACAACATACTAACTTACTCTAACAATGTAAGATACATTTAAATGTACTTAACTCAACAATGTAGTTCGTAATTCCCTAAATGCTTCATATATGTAGTTCAACAACTAAATGCTTCATATAAATTATACGAAATTATACAACATACATATAACTATACTTAATTTCAATAATTAAACAACAATGTATTATGTAGTTATACATATTTCGCATACTTGAACAACACTATAGTACATACATTGTAAATTACAAACATAAATTCCCAAAAAAAACATCATACACAAGTAAAATAGTTAAATTCAAGACATACCTCAATTTCGATGAAAGTAGGGCGTAACAGTGTTGAACAAAGAAGGAGGATTAATTTTTATTGACTATGATGCAAAACTAAGCTACGGAATGTGATGAAATTGCTTCAAATATGGAGAATTGGAAGTTGGTATGCGCGGGGTTAGGGTTTGCAATTTGGGGGTTTGGTTGATTAATGAAGAACAGCGATATATGCTGTTAGAAATACCCGACTCTAAAACGCCAACGACGTTAGCGCTTTTGTGTTAAAAGTAAAACGCCAACGGCGTTAGCGTTTTTGTGTAAATGTTTTTTTTAAAAAAATTTGCCCAACAGTAAAACGCCACCCTTGATGGCGTTATACCTTTGACTAAAAATTAAAAAAAAAAAATTGCCCAGGGTAAAACGCCACCCTGGTTGGCGTTTTACCCTGAAAGCTTAGTTTGGTAAATAGTTTTGCCATGCGTCTTGTTTGGGAAATTGTTTTCCAAAAACGCTCAGTTTGGCAATTTTTCCGTTTTTCTTTTCTTTTTTAGGCACAAAGTATGGCAAAATATGATTTATTCAAACTTGTATAATGTCAGTATAAAAAATACATGTATGTGTATTATACTATAAAATATCGTGTAAAAATACATATATATGTATTACACTGTAAAATATCGTGTAACATGCTATGTTGTAGCTGTAGCCCATTACGCTCAAATGTACCAAAAGCAAACTCGATCTTTTTACTAAATAGATCGAAAAGTTTCTTGTTTTGTTTGAGAAAAAACTACTCTTAACTTTGGTGCTTCTTTCATTCCTTTTCTCGAAACAAAATAATTGACACACATTATAAGATAAACTATTTTAATAAAAATATTAAATAAATCCTTTAAGCTACCACATTTGAATGGACAATATATATATACACACAATAATTATTTTGATGCAGAAAAGATGCTAACATCATTTATCATTATATTCAGTAGGAGAATGCCAATGAGATTGAACTATGTATATACATTTGATATTTCCACCAATGAAAATAAATTATTAAAGACAGAAAAAGTCTTCTAGCAAATTAAAGATTGGAAAGAGCCTTTTTAATTACATTATTATATGTATATAGAAATAAAATGTGGTGGGCGAGCTATCATGATATTACTTAGTGGAGAAGCGATTGATTTATGGAGTCTAAGACTTGAGCAATCAACTTCATACACAAGATCAGATTATAGTGGAACAATAATGTGCTTTTTCCCAAGTGTCAATAATGTACGTGTTCATACAATAAAATGAGAAATAAGAGTTTAGAATGGTATATAGCTAGATTGGCAAGATGGCTTCATGCCTTCATATAATCAACAAGGGTGTCATCCGTCTATTAATTATCGAGTATTCGTAGGTTAATTTGTGAAGTTTGATAATAACAAATTAAACTATCAAATATAACAAAGCAGATATTGTGCTCGGTATTATTACATGATTATTAAGTAAAATTTAATAGGAATTAAATTAACTAACAACTACTCGACAATTCTACATACGTTCATATGTGCATCTTATATTCAACCAAGGAGCAATATTAAGCTAGATTATGGTAATACTTTGGAAAATCACTTTAAAATGACAAACTTTATTCTAACATAAGTACATAAAATAAATTTATTTAAAAAATTCAACCATGGAGCAGCTGAAGTTATTAGTGAGTGGTTCAAGGCTAGAAAAAACTCCACTATATTCACAGGCATTGACCTATAAATGTAGTTGCAATAGAAATAGGCCAACATTATTTTCATATCCAATCAATGCTTTGGATAGGCCCCAACCAAGATGCATTGGATAACATGTGGACCTACTTTATTTGTTGGTTTCATACTCTAATACTATCTCTATGTCAGAATTCAATTGCTCTATATTTTCGGTAAATTTGTGATAAGTACAATTTGTAGGTAATTATTGACTATAAAACTCATATTTTTCATTATAAATATTATACTCACAATTAAAAATGACAAGAATAAAATTTGTAGAATATAGGAAAATAAATTTTATGGTTAAACGGTACTTCATATAAACCTCATCAATAATTAATTATCATAACTAAGGGTCTGTTTTCATTGACTGAACTCAGCTGAACTGAACTGAACTGAATTGAGCTGAACTGAACTGAATTTCAACGTAAGAGAACATACTCTAATTCAAATAAAACTTTGTATGAATTTATCATCTAATGAACGCAAATAAGTCTTAAGACAAGTTGTAAAAGTTTATATATTGATAGCTTATCAACATAATGTACTTCATATATTTGTAATTATAGTTAAAGCCTATTCAATTCAGCTTAATTTTAGTTTAGTTCAGTATCATAATTCACCCTGCATTATACTCCTCGATCTTAAGGTGTGTCTTAAATTAGAAGAAATAATTACTTCAAGAAATTCTTTGAAATGATTGATCACAAGATATCCAAAAGTATCATGATAATTGAAATCTTGTACATCGCAAACACATATACTTTTATATTATAATATCATAAAGAAATTTAAAACCAAGATAAATCAAATTCCACATGATTACTTTTAATATTTATGAGTTTATATTCAATGTTAAAGTATTAGATTCCATTTGCAATGGAATTGGATCTCTTTCAAGATTCCTAATAATAATACTCCATAAATAATTTTGTCAATATTATTTTGAAAATGAATCAGATAATTAATAATAATACGAGATGATAGATAACATTATAGCAATATAAGAATAGTTCCAAATAGTTAGTGTATTTATCCTTGAAAAAAAAAAAAAAAAAATCCATCCATCCATTTGCCAGCAAACAAAACAAAAAAGATTTGTCAAAAAACCAAGGCACATCACATCCTTACAGTCTGTACATTAACCACCAAAGACAACAAAATAACAAAAAAATAACGAAACAAAAATATAAATACAAATATAAAAATTAAAAATATAAAGTGAGTTTCAATATCAGAATTAGAACTACATCCCCTTAATTAGCTTAATCATAATTAATTACTCATCATCATTATGATAATAACAATATAAAACTTATCCATCCAAAATCCTAATAATACCTTTTTTTTTTCATCAATTTTTTTGAAACTGAAAATATTTTTCAGATTATTACATTGATTAATTAATGATAATCAAATCCAATAATCCCCATTTAAGCCACCCTGATACTACTATCGCCATTTTTGAACCCTTGCATAACTTGAAACGCAGGGTACCTCGAATTCGCGAGATCCGATGAAGTCATGGAGAGAGAAAGTGACAGTGATAATGATGATGAATCGTTCTGGTTCAGATCGAAATCCACCATTGATTTGCTGCTTGTAGTGCTGCTGTTCGTTGACATAACAACCTTCATTTCATGATCAATTACTTGAGTAGGAGGAGGAGGAGGTGGTAGATGACTAAACGACGTCGTTAATGGATAGATCGGAGCTCCTGGAGATGAAAATCTCACAGTCGAGATCTCTGAAGTCGATGATTGTTGCTGTTGTGGTGATGGTAGTGGAGATGGTGAACCGCCATTGTTGTTGTTTTCCTTGATTTGTTTATCGTTTGATTGATTTACAGTGACCTAGTTTAATCCAGAAATTTCAAAATCAAAATCAGAAATCTCAATCGAAACAATCAACAGTGATTTTGATGATTTTTTTTTGAAGGAATCAAAAAATAATACCGAATCGGTGGTGATATCGAAGAGGCTAGATCTACGACGGCGGCGATTGAGATTATTCCGTCGGAGAAAGTATTTCTGAGCATGACTGGCAACTTGCGTAGGAGTTCGAGTTTTGACGAAGTTTCTAGAAATTCCTCGCCAATCACCTTTACCTACCTTATTCAATCCAAGCAAAAACAGCTTGTGTTCATCTTCCGTCCATGGTACACCTAATCAATCAAAATCAATCGATTCTTCAATCAACAACAACCTAAAAAAATCAATCAAACAAAAACAAAAACAACTTCAATTCATTCTTCAATTTTCTCTCTCATACCTCGTTTCCGTTCACGGCTAACACCACCACCAACAGCAGAAGCGTTATTCACAACGGCTGCATCATCAGCAGAAGCATAACCAGCAGCAGTAGCAGGAGGAATAACGACATCGTTTGAGGAAGAAGAATCAAGGCGATGTTCATATTGAGAGAGATTATTCAACGAAACACTCTTCCTCAAGGAATCAACAACAACACGAACACCGAAAAGCATGATCTCGCCGCCAGTAGTCTCCGCTTCCTTGGCCATCTCCGATGAAAAAGTCGTCGCTCGGAGGAGAGAGAAAATGAGAGGGGAGGAGAGAGAAAATGGAGGAAGGTGGTAATGGAGTGAGAAAGTGTTGGGAGGGTGAGGTTCTGAAGGAATCTATAGAGAGAGAAAGAGAGAAATCCGTACGAGGGAAGATTTAATAATAATAATAATAATGATAATATAAATTGGAGATAAATTAATGGGTTTTTATAAGGTAAAGGATAGAGTGGTTTATAAAGAAGAAATTACTCTACTTGGGAACGAAGAATTGAAGATACATGATAAGATAACTTGGCTGTCAGATATGTTAAAATAATTACTTCCTTCCCATAATCCCATCTCTCTTATTTAAATATAAATAAATAATACTTTTTCATGAATTTTTATGAAGAAAATGGAGTGTTTTTATTCCTAAACTAGGTAAAAATATTACATTGTGAGATACTTTTAGATTTCTTTCTATACAAATTTTCATTATCTTAGAAATAATTAGATTTCTTTCTTAAAAAAAAATAAAAAATCATTATGTTAGTAATTTTCTTTTTAATTCTTTTAATTTATAATACATTATTCCATATAATTTTTGTCTAGTATGAGTATATATACTCGTAGAGATATGCTCGTAGAGATCATAAGTTATGTGTTCATTAAAATACGAGTATAGTTACTTGTAGGGGTTATGAGTTACACGTAAATAGTCAGCGTAGTTTAGAACCCGTGAAGGTTTGTAATGCTTTATTAGCATTTCCTAGATCTTACTATACTTCGTAAAATAATTTTATTTCCTTTCTGATAATGATGAATGATGTATAGCTTAGCTTTGGTAATTAAACATATCTTGATTGATATTTTTTATAAAAGATTGATAAGAGTACAAAGGAAATATTAATTAGCTGAGATCAGTAAAAATAAAGACATTTTAGAATCAGATAAAATTAATTAAAAAAACATCAATCAATCGTTTAATCCATATGTTGTAATTTTTTTTATTTTGTTAAAATAAAAACCGATTATCAAACTTTGTTTAACATAAAAATAAAAAACCATTATATATGGGAAAACAATTTTTTTTCCCTCCAAAAGACCTTAAAATCCCGGTCATTCTTTTTGTGTGAGTGTGTTTTTTTTACTTTGTTATTTTACGAACACCCGTACCTAGCTGCAAATAAAATTCATTGATTTAAAAACGATAATCTAATTTTCTTAGGAAAAAATAATAAATTTTTTTAATTAAATTTTATCTTGATACAAATAAATGAATAATGGAGGTATAGAGGATGTGAAGTAGGGTAGCATGTGGCAGGGGTAGCCAATCAGTTTGTCGATGTTGTGTGGGTACAACACGTGGCTTATAACTGTCGGCTTATCCTTGAAGATTTTTTTATTTATATATAATCTGTTTGTTTGTGTGTTTTGATAAAGAGGTGAGAAGCTTTTAATTAGTCAATATCATGTCACAATCAATTTAGATGAAGAGAGAGAATATTTCACGAGAATGTAAGATTATTTGTTTCCTTATTTTGGCTTCGATTATTAGAACCTACCATCTTTATATACTTCCCTTTTTTCCAACCTTCTATTTAATACATTTATGCTTCTTCCCTAAGCCAACATTTTTTCTTTCTATACTTTCTTTGGCTTAGGATTTTTTTTGTTATTCTAATTATTAATATATTGACTATTTAAACAAGTACTCCGTATAATATATGACTTACGGAGTATGATACTAATGTATTTTTTTTTCTGCTTTTATTACTTGTATTACGGGCCTGTTCTTATTGACTGAATTGAGCTGAATTGAACTGAACTGAACAGAACTAAAATGAATATTTTAACATGATGACAATTTATTACATATAAAAAGAATGAAGAAAGTAAATGAAATAAAATATTTCTATTAATTTAATATTTAGAAAATACATCGTGAGTGTAAATTAATAATACTCAATCAAAATCGATCATGCACTTTAACCAGTAGTTTAAACTTTTTGTTGAATTGATATTGGTCGTCTAGCAAAAACATCTACCTATACGTAGTAAATTTTTATTTTTATTTTTTCTTAACTTGTTGTATAGGTGGGGCCTGGGGGATTAAGGGAGGTGAAATAAAAATAGAGGTGTTGTGGAAATTTTGTTGGTACTTTGGGGAGACCATGGTAAGTGTTATAAATAATTGAGAGATCAACAACATTAGAATGATAGAGAGAATTATAAAAGGAAAAGTTTGAAAGTTTTGAGGGATAGAAAGAGTGGTGTTAGATTTGAGTTGTCACTTTGTAAATGGCGATTGCATACAAATGATGGTTTATTTGAGGTGATGATTTTTGTAGATTGTGATAAAGGTGACAAGTAAGAGCTTAGTAGTACTAGTTAGTAGTAGTCGGGCTCCGCCCCATAATAGGGAAAGTTGGGGGTAAATGGTGATCCTTGTGATTACTCGTGTTTTATTTGTCTCTATTTCTGTACATAAAATAAGTGAACATGCATAAGCTAGGGTTAACGCTTAATATAATTAAAGGTCAGATTATTAAGCTTAATTGACATGTATAAGCTAATGCGTGCTTTTTTATTTTTTATTCACTTTTTATTTTTTAACTATTATATCATTGGAAAAAATCATAGTTGGACCAGACAGTACGTCTATTATTCCAGGTATTTTTTGAATTATACTTAGTATATGGTTATACTCCATAAGTGTCTCATGTATATTGAAGTTGTGACATACTAGTTATGCATTGCTATTTCAATACAAAAGGGTTGAGGATCAAACCTTAATCGTCCTAACATTTTGACTAGCATTTTGGCCAAGACTCACTATTGCACCTCCATGCAATAACGAACATACTTAATACTTAATTACGAATTGAAGTATGTTATTTGCGGTCATATCTGATAACTTGTTAACACCTATTATTGATTATAGCTACATTTTGAGCCACCAAAAAGTATGTCATCATGCAAAACTTGAATCATACTATTACATTAGACACTTTGCGCCCCGCAGGGCAGTTTCTGAAATTCCAGAGGCCCAGGGTGAACTAATATATTGGGGCCCTATATGTGTTTATTTATTTTGTCCAAATATTAGGGACTTATAAATTTTGTATTATGTAGTTTTATTTTATTTTATTTTATTTTATTGAATAATAATAGAATATATATATATATATATATTTTCCTTATGTAGGAGGAAATTTCTTTTTATTACTCGAAACAAAAAAAAATCGATTTTATTTAGTTGTTGTAAAATAAAAACATATTCTATGGAATATTAAAAGTTGATTTTTTTTTTTTGAAAGAATATAAAGTAATATTTTGTTATTATATTATAGCATATATTTATACAGTATAAAAATTGAATAAGAATATAAAAATTGAAATTTATATTGGCTACAAATATAAAGTAATATTTTGTTATTATATTATAGCATAAATTTATTAAAATTTTGTGAAAATTAGATAATACACCCGGGTGCTCATGGTGCACCCGGGTAAACAAAAAAAGGCGGAAAGAACATATAGTGTTTGATAAAGAACATACCTATGTTTAACAAAGAACATACCTTTAATATGTTCTTTGAGTGTGATCAGTGTGTTCTTTTAGTAAAATTATATGTTCTTTACATTATAACTTATGATATTTAACATATGTTGATAAACATATTTTTTTTTTGGGTTTAATAATACAAAGTATGTTATTTGAATTTGGCGTGTATGTTCTTTAAGGTCGTAGTGACGCCCAAATTCTATTTTTTTTATTATCATATGTCATATTTAAATTACTTTTATTATCATATATTCTTCGAGTTTGATTAGTGTGTTATTTAGGTATTAACTATATGTACTTTACAATATAAATTATGTTCTTTTAACATATGATATTTTGAAATTTGATATTGAAATCTTAAATTATTTTTAATTGAAAATAATGTTAGAGGTAAAAAACTAAATTATTATGGGAAGTTGAATTTTTTTTAGAGAGATAGAAAACTATTTTTTGGGGAAATGATATCTTTGGTAAGGATTTTTTAAGAGGTGATCAACATTGGCATGACTCGCATCCTGAATCGATTCGGCCCGAAATAGGGTGGGTTTGGGCAAACCTAAAAATGCATTTTTAGTTAAAACTCGAACCGGGTTCGAAAAAAGCCCGAAAACCCGCTACTTTTCTACGGGTTTGGGCACGAGAAATTATGATATGGCCCGGCCCTACTCGATTTTTATCACCTCTAAATTTTTCCCGTTAAAAATGTGTAATTTTTCAGAAAATTTTATCAAGTTTTTATCTCATTCTTTTTATTATATCTTTATGTTCTTTGGTAATGCATGTTTTTGTCAAATACAAACATGTTCTTTGTCAAATACATGTATGTTCTTTATGAAACACAAGATGTTCTTTCCGCCTTTTTTTTATTTATCCGGGTGTACGATGAGCACTATACACCCGTGTGTATAAACTACGGATTAGTTATAGGCAGTTTATAGTATCATATATATACTTATCAAAATAAAATAATGTAGAAATTTAATTCATACAAAGATTGTCAACAACCTATGCAATACAAATGTTTAACTTATCTCTCTAACAAATGATATTGGTCACTAATCTCACTAGTAGAATAAATGTAATGGGAAGCCCCAAATGGCAAGCAGTTTTGCAATTCCGCTTGCAATGTTGTAAATGGCAAGCGGTTTAGGGTGAACCGCTTGCCAAATTGTAAATGGCAAGCGGTTTGGAACATGAACCGCTTGCCATTTCTTTAAAAAACCCTAATTCTCACGCTCTCTCTCCTCCTCCCCTCAGTTTTCACGTTCTCTCTCCTCCTCCTCTCTATTTCTCACGCTCTCTCTCCTCCTCCCTTCCATTTTCACGCCCTCACTCTCTCCAGCTCTCCTCCATGTCCTTCTCTTCCTTCTCTCATCTCCGTTCTCCATCTCCATGAGTTAGACCATATTTTCGAGCAAATTCGAACAAATTTTCGAGCAAATTCGAGCAAATTTTCGACCATATTTTCGAGCAAATTCGAGCATAGACCATCCTTTTCGAGCAAATTCGAGTTTAGACCATAATTTTCGAGTTTTTTAGGTCAAATTCGACCATAAAACTCTAGATCTAGAGTTTTCTTGGTCGAATTTGACCCTTAAAACCCAAATTTCAAGCCAATTTCGAGGTTATGGTGGAATTCATGGTAATTTTTATTTTTTTAAGTTTTTTTTTTTAAATTTTATGGTGATGTGTGG